>NC_092337.1:90942500-92395000 GCF_046630445.1 Rutidosis leptorrhynchoides | reverse complement strand
TTTTTCCCCCTGTAAATACACAACGCTACGTTAAATATGAATAGGTAGGCTGAACGCCCTCGCCGTTAAATACACAACACTACGTTAAATATTACTACACATTACACATTTGACTACGGTGACGGTAGTGACGTATAACAGTTGATACATTTGATTACGGTGACGGTAGTGACGGATAACATTTGATTTTGATATAATAAAATTAGTTTGTACTAAAACTATATACAATTAGAGATATATATAAAAACTATTTTTAACGATCAGTTTCAAACAAATTTTTAAGGACTCATATTTGGTATTTTATCGATTATTTTTAAATTGAAGGTACAATGATTTCAGCGCACGAGCTCATAATCTATGCGTTAGTATTTAATACTAATGATTTCGATACAAATGTTATCATTAATAAAAGGTTTTTTTCATTGTAAATTGTATTATATATTTGATGAGTATCAATATTAACATTATCGAATGCTAATTTATACAATTATTGTGCAACGCACGGACTCAAAAAACTAGTAATATAATATAATATAATATATAATAATATATATCTAGATATATCTTCTATACCTATTATATACATATATATATATATATATATATATACATATATATATATATATATATATATATATATATATATATATATATATATATATATATATATATATATATACGAGATAATTATATATGTTATCATTTCTATTTGTAGGTTTTTTAGATCTTTTCCAAACACTAATGGGGACAATTATATATGTTGTCAATGATATAATTCGGTGTTTGATATTGATATTTATCTGAATAAATGCACATTAGGGATTTATATAGTTTTTTTACTGTAACACTCTAGCTTAACATGACCACAATATTGTCCGCTTTTTCCGCAGGCGCACGACTTTTCTTTGGCAATCACACACGATGAGCACTTTCCCAGGAGGTCACCTGAAACGACCCAACCCGTCGTAAATTCGGCCCATATTTTTTTTTCTTTTTAACGAATAATATTTACAACATTTAGGTCCAAATTATGTTTTCAAAAACATCTTCATTACAATAGTAAGTTTAATCGACATTAAAACATACATGACATAAGTTGAAATATAAAACGGGCATACAACCCAAGACCCGTTTGACATAACTGAAAGGTAAACCTTAACCCGACTATTTTACTTTTCAACAACACCGAGCATGGTGATTGAGAACGCTACCCGATCCTAATCAAAAGTCTAAAGCACGATCTTCTAAAGCAACCCGCAAAGCACTAGTCCCCATGCTTACCCAAGAGGGTAAGCTAATGCTAATGCTTAGTGAGTGAGAATATACTACATCCATATATATGCATAAAATGGACACGCCACACAATAATAATCAAATAGCACATACCGGAGTCCAAGCATAAGGGCAAGCTAATCTAAGCATACGGCGTACGATCGCTATACAACAAGCTAATATATCAACAATGTAAGTACACCAACAATGATATGTACAACGCCATCAAGCTACACCAGGAGGGTTAGCTACATCACAACAATACGACAATATATATAACAATGTGTAAACCGCCCAAGGTTAACCCCTTAACCCAATACCAAATGAAGATTGGCCGAACTACACGAGCCTTAGTAAATCCGCGCCACACGCGACTACTATCTCCAATACCATTACAACATCGAGGTTGGCCGAAACTACACGAGCCTTAGTGAATTTGCACCACACGTGACCACTACCTCAATAAGATGACCGAATCTACACGAGTCACCGTGAATCCGCACCACACGTGATTCACCTCCCAAATCAAAACCCACGGTTCCGAAATTATATAAATTCACATCATCGAGGTTACTCAACCGCAACTCAAATACCAACCCTTCGCCATCGGGGTTATATAAATCCACATCACAAGCCCATGTGATAACGTACACATAAAGTGTGCTCTCGCCAAAGGTGGTCAACCAAAACGCACAACCGTGCCAATTGGACCTACTACACAAGTCCATCAAATCCACCTATAAGTGAAGTGAGCTATATCGCCGATGTTCACTTCACCCAACCCGCACCCATCCTATACATACATATGCACATAGTATATTGACACTCACCATGAAATCTTGATGGATGCAAAACCAAAATCCGAAATCGCCAATGGAAAGCACCTATTCCCTTTATCACATAATAAACAACATAATTAGGGTGGATTACAAACCAACCCATATTGACACCTAGTGCAATTTTTGACCCAATTGCACTTTTAAACACAACCCATGCCCAAACTTACCAATAATCACTCACTAGAGTGATAATGGCTCCAATAACGCCAATCAAACTCAATCATAAGTGTTAAATACTTATCTTACCCAAAATGACACGAAAACCCTAATTTTGACTCATTTCAAAATTAGTCAACCAAATGTATCCAAAAATGGTTTCCAACACTTCTATAATCACTATCACTAGTGATTATACACCATTTACAAGCCTTAAACAACGCTAAATCGTTCACCAACCCAAAACCCGCCAGCATCAACTTTAAACCCAAACATTAACATCAATAAACTTACTTCTTAAGTTTAAGTGGGTTTCTTGAAAATTTTAGTTCAAACCCTAACATTGAATCTCAAATCAAACAATGAAACTCGGAGTTAGAACTTACCAATATAATCACAACGTAGCCAAGAACGAGATGAACAACTTTAACACTTGAGATTTGGTGAGAATCCAACTCCTTCTTCTTCAATCAAGCTCTCTCTCACTAGAAATGTGTTTATCTCTCTAAAAATGGTTGAGAGTGTTTGTATGGGTGTAAAATGAGATAGAGATAAGGTTTGGAACTGATTTGGAGCTTATAACCCGTCCATATTGCGAAAAGACCACAACTGTGATGACCCGAAAATTTCTGACCAAATTTAAACTTAATCTTTAACGTTTTCGACACCAAGTCTATGAAGTTGAATCTCAAAATTTTGAACTATTCAATTACCCTTCGATTGTTCTCAACGATTCGCGAACAATTATATGTAAATAGATACATATGCTATAACTTGAAAACGTAACAAAGTGTTATGAAAATGATACTGTGCATTAACCTTATTGGTTTGATTATATGTTTGATATTTAGATAAGTTAACTAAAACGTTTAAGATGAACCAGTAAAACACTAATTTGCTACAGTATTTTCGAATTGCTACAGTACCCGAAAAGCTACATTGTTTTTGAAAATCACTATTTGCTAGTAAAACACTATTTTAAAATGTATTTTAACAAATAGCGAGACGATGATTTATAGAAGTAAATGATCAAAACACTCAAATGTATAAGTTATATTTCGAGTGATATAAATTAGGGATAATATAAGGCTATATTTTGACAAAGGTACGTGTCCCAAAATATAAATTACAAGTTTTCTCAGCGTACGAAGGGACACTCGAAAAACCGGAACCGGGACATAAGTCACGTAATGACGTACGACTTATCGGAACAAAAATTACAAATTAACTATGCACGAGAATATAATATAATATATAATTAATTTATTTAAATTATATATTATATATATTATATTATAATATGTCTACAAACTAGAAGTTAAAAGGTTTGTGAGCTGGATCTTCAGGCCATGCGATCGCATGGCCATTCCTCTTCGGACCCATGCGATCGCATGGGATGGCTGGACTGCAGTGACCCGAACTTTTCCATGTTTATATATATTAATTGAGATTGATATTTACATGATTAAATGTTTCCAACATGTTAAGCAATCAAACTTGTTAACACTTGATTAATTGAAATAGGTTTCATATAGACAATTGACCACCCAAGTTGACCGGTGATTCACGAACGTTAAAACTTGTAAAAACTATATGATGACATATATATGGTTATATATATAGTTAACATGATATTATGATAAGTAAACATATCATTAATTATATTAACAATGAACTACATATGTAAAAACAAGACTACTAACTTAATGATTTTGAAACGAGACATATATGTAACGATTATCGTTGTAACGACATTTAATGTATATATATCATATTAAGAGATATTCGTACATCATAATATCATGATAATATAATAATTTAAAATCTCTTTTGATATTATAAACATTGGGTTAACAACATTTAACAAGATCGTTAACCTAAAGGTTTCAAAACAACATTTACATGTAACGACTAACGATGACTTAACGACTCAGTTAAAATGTATATACATGTAGTGTTTTAATATGTATTCATACACTTTTGAAAGACTTCAAGACACTTATCAAAATACTTCTACTTAACAAAAATGCTTACAATTACATCCTCGTTCAGTTTCATCAACAATTCTACTCGTATGCACCCGTATTCGTACTCGTACAATACACAGCTTTTAAATGTATGTACTATTGGTATATACACTCCAATGATCAGCTCTTAGAAGCCCATGTGAGTCACCTAACACATGTGGGAACCATCATTTGGCAACTAGCATGAAATATCTCATAAAATTACAAAAATATGAGTAATCATTCATGACTTATTTACATGAAAACAAAATAACATATCCTTTATATCTAATCCATACACCAACGACCAAAAACACCTACAAACAATTTCATTCTTCAATTTTCTTCATCTAATTGATCTCTCTCAAGTTCTATCTTCAAGTTCTAAGTGTTCTTCATAAATTCCAAAAGTTCTAGTTTCATAAAATCAAGAATACTTTCAAGTTTGCTAGCTCACTTCCAATCTTGTAAGGTGATCATCCAACCTCAAGAAATCTTTGTTTCTTACAGTAGGTTATCATTCTAATACAAGGTAATAATCATATTCAAACTTTGGTTCAATTTCTATAACTATAACAATCTTATTTCAAGTGATGATCTTACTTGAACTTGTTTTCGTGTCATGATTCTGCTTCAAGAACTTCGAGCCATCCAAGGATCCATTGAAGCTAGATCCATTTTTCTCTTTTCCAGTAGGTTTATCCAAGGAAATTAAGGTAGTAATGATGTTCATAACATCATTCGATTCATACATATAAAGCTATCTTATTCGAAGGTTTAAACTTGTAATCACTAGAACATAGTTTAGTTAATTCTAAACTTGTTCGCAAACAAAAGTTAATCCTTCTAACTTGACTTTTAAAATCAACTAAACACATGTTCTATATCTATATGATATGCTAACTTAATGATTTAAAACCTGGAAACACGAAAAACATCGTAAAACCGGATTTACGCCGTCTTAGTAACACCGCGGGCTGTTTTGGGTTAGTTAATTAAAAACTATGATAAACTTTGATTTAAAAGTTGTTATTCTGAGAAAATGATTTTTATTATAAACATGAAACTATATCCAAAAATTATGGTTAAACTCAAAGTGGAAGTATGTTTTCTAAAATGGTCATCTAGACGTCGTTCTTTCGACTGAAATGACTACCTTTACAAAAACGACTTGTAACTTATTTTTCCGACCATAAACCTATACATTTTCTGTTTAGATTCATAAAATAGAGTTCAATATGAAACCATAGCAATTTGATTCACTCAAAACGGATTTAAAATCAAGAAGTTATGGGTAAAACAAGATTGGATAATTTTTCTCATTTTAGCTACGTGAAAATTGGTAACAAATCTATTCCACCCATAACTTAATCAACTTGTATTGTATATTATGTAATCTTGAGATACCATAGACACGTATACAATGTTTCGACCTATCATGTCGACACATCTATATATATTTCGGAACAACCATAGACACTCTATATGTGAATGTTGGAGTTAGCTATACAGGGTTGAGGTTGATTCCAAAATATATATAGTTTGAGTTGTGATCAATACTGAGATACGTATACACTGGGTCGTGGATTGATTCAAGATAATATTTATCGATTTATTTCTGTACATCTAACTGTGGACAACTAGTTGTAGGTTACTAACGAGGACAGCTGACTTAATAAACTTAAAACATCAAAATATATTAAAAGTGTTGTAAATATATTTTGAACATACTTTGATATATATGTATATATTGTTATAGGTTCGTGAATCAACCAGTGGCCAAGTCTTACTTCCCGACGAATTAAAAATCTGTGAAAGTGAGTTATAGTCCCACTTTTAAAATCTAATATTTTTGGGATGAGAATACATGCAGGTTTTATAAATGATTTACAAAATAGACACAAGTACGTGAAACTACATTCTATGGTTGAATTATCGAAATCGAATATGCCCCTTTTTATTAAGTCTGGTAATCTAAGAATTAGGGAACAGACACCCTAATTGACGCGAATCCTAAAGATAGATCTATTGGGCCTAACAAACCCCATCCAAAGTACCGGATGCTTTAGTACTTCGAAATTTATATCATATCCGAAGGGTGTCCCGGAATGATGGGGATATTCTTATATATGCATCTTGTTAATGTCGGTTACCAGGTGTTCACCATATGAATGATTTTTATCTCTATGTATGGGATGTGTATTGAAATATGAAATCTTGTGGTCTATTATTATGATTTGATATATATAGGTTAAACCTATAACTCACCAACATTTTTGTTGACGTTTTAAGCATGTTTATTCTCAGGTGATTATTAAGAGCTTCCGCAGTCGCATACTTAAATAAGGACGAGATTTGGAGTCCATGCTTGTATGATATTGTGTAAAAACTGCATTCAAGAAACTTATTTTGTTGTAACATATTTGTATTGTAAACCATTATGTAATGGTCGCGTGTAAACAGGATATTTTAGATTATCATTATTTGATAATCTACGTAAAGCTTTTTAAAACCTTTATCTATGAAATAAAGGTTATGGTTTGTTTTAAAAATGAATGCAGTCTTTGAAAAATGTCTCATATAGAGGTCAAAACCTCGCAACGAAATCAATTAATATGGAACGTTTTTAATCAATAAGAACGGGACATTTCAGTTGGTATCAGAGCGTTGGTCTTAGAGAACCAGAAAATTTGCATTAGTGTGTCTTATCGAGTTTGTTAGGATGCATTAGTGATTCTGGACTTCGACCGTGTTTTCTTTAAAAATGATTGCTTAACATTTTTGTTGGAAACTATATATTTTTAACATATGAATATTATGTGATATATTAATCTCTTAACGTGTTTGATATTATGTGATAGATGTCTACCTCTAGAACAAGTTCCATTGACTCACCTAATAATAATGAAGAGTCAAATGTAAATTGGAATGATTCATGGACTGATTCACAAGTTCCCGAAGAGGAACCGGAAGAAGAGTCGGAACCGGAAGAAGAATCGGAACCGGACGAAGAATCGGAACCGGAAGAAGAATCGGAACCGGTGGGGGAAATAATAAAACGGTTAAGTAAAAGAGAATCCTCAACCAACCGACCAAGGTTAATTATGGTCAATGGTGTTTCCGCCAAGGAAGCAAAATATTGGGAGGATTACCAATTCTCCGATGAATCGGATCCCGACGAGAATTCCAATGATGTTATAGAAATTACCCCAACTGAATTTAAAAAGGCAAAAGAAAATAATAAGGGAAAGGGCATAAAAATAGAGAAATCTAATTCCAACCCCGATGAACTTTATATGTATCATCAACCCCCGAAGTTCTTAAGTTGTAACAATGACCCGGGAACCTCTAAACCACCAGGTTTTTCTAAACCAATGTGGACAACGACGGCTCGTATTAGGGGAACATCATATATCCCTAGAAACTTGGCAAAACGAACCAAAACCGAAGAAGAAGAAATGAGCGAGTCGGAGTAAGATAGTTGTATTCGTGTGGTGTAATATATGTAATATAGTGTTCTTATGCTTTATGATATATGTAAAAATTGCTTGTATTAATAAGTATTTTTTTATGAATCTAACTCTTGTCTATTTTACAGTTTAAAAACACAAAATGGATAGACAACCCAATATTTTAAGAGACCTACCCGGAGACATGATTGATGAAATCTTGTCTAGAGTCGGCCAGAATTCCTCGGCACAACTATTTAAGGCGAGATCAGTTTGTAAGACATTCGAAGAACGTTCGAAGAATGTCTTGGTTTATAAGAGACTTTCGTTTGAAAGATGGGGGATATCACATTGGGAAACCCATAAGTTACGATGTGTTTACTTTGACGCATATATTGCGGGGAACCCAAATGCTATTTTACGCAACGGGTTAAGAAATTATTTTGACTCAATATATCCGAATATTGGACTTTGTGATTTAGAAAAAGCGGCTAGCATGCAACATAAAGAAGCATGTTATGCTTACGGATTAGTAATGTTCGCTTCTCACCAAAGTGAGAACAAGAACATCGGGCTACAACTATTAAACAAAACGTTTCCACAAGTGACGGAGTCGGTAATTGGGGTAAGAAATGAGGTTTTTAGATTATTACGGGACTGTTGGACATTACGTAACCCTCGTCCCTTTGACGACGTTACAACACGCTGTCTTATCAACGGCCATAACGGTTATGTTGCACAAGACCAAGGATGGGAAGTAGTCCTAGTAAAACCAGAATGCATGACTTGTTTCTGGACGTATGAATTACGTGTCTTTATTGCCTTTGCTGAACGACTTGTGTACTAGCTAGAATTATCTTCACATCTATCTTGTATCAAAGTTATTGTGTGCTATATTTCATGCTTTATGTAAAATAAGCGGTATTGTAAGTTTGTAAAATATTGTATAAAAGTTTGAACGCGAAATATTATTATAATCAGTTTTTCATATAGAATTGTAGTAGTTGAATTGTATATTAGCTACTAAGTATGAACTTAACGGGTAGGTACTACCCGAATTTAAACTTATAAAACGCTAATATGAAGAAAAAGCTTTTATAAATGAGTTCATATTATGCTACGAAATACTATTAACTACTCTTAATATTCTGTATGATTAACTTGTTCAATTTGACTATTTTGAAGGAAATGGCACCGACTACTCGACACACCGTGAATATGAATGAAGAGGAATTCCGTACTTTTCTAGCTTCAAACATAGCCGCAGTACAGGCTGCGCTACATACCAACAATAACCTTGGATCTAGCAGTACAGGAAATCGTGTAGGATGAACCTACAAAGAATTCACTGCCTGCAAACCTTTGGAATTTGATGGAACCGAAGGACCGATCGGATTGAAACGGTGGACCGAGAAGGTCGAATCAGTGTTTGCCATAAGTAAGTGTACTGAAGAGGACAAAGTGAAGTACGCTACGCATACCTTCACAGGTTCTGCGTTAACATGGTGGAATACCTATCTAGAGCAAGTAGGACAAGACGATGCGTACGCACTACCGTGGTCAGCATTCAAGCACTTGATGAACGAGAAGTACCGTCCCAGAACCGAGGTCAATAAGCTCAAGACAGAACTTAGAGGGTTACGAACCCAAGGATTTGATATTACCACGTACGAAAGACGATTCACAGAATTGTGCCTATTGTGTCCGGGAGCATTCGAAGATGAGGAAGAGAAGATCGACGCGTTTGTGAAAGGATTACCGGAAAGAATCCAAGAAGATATAAGTTCACACGAGCCCGCCTCCATACAACAGGCATGTAGAATGGCTCACAAACTAGTGAACCAGATTGAAGAAAGAATTAAAGAACAGACTGCTGAAGAGGCCAATGTGAAGCAAGTCAAAAGAAAGTGGGAGGAAAACGGTGATAAGAATCACCAATACAACAACAACAGCAATTACAACAATAATCGCAGCAATTATCCCAACAATCGCAACATCAATCGCAACTACAACAAACGGCCCAACAACAACAATAACAACAGCAACTACAACAATCATCCCAACAACAATAATAACCGCAACAACAACAACAATCAGAAGCAGCTATGCCAAAGGTGTGAAAAGAATCACTCGGGGTTCTGCACCAAATTTTGCAACAAGTGTAAAAGAAATGGTCATAGCGCGGTGAAGTGTGAGGTCTACGGACCAGGGGTTAATAGAACGAAAGGAACAAATGGTGTCGGAACGAGTAATGGCGGAGCAAGTAGTGTCGGAGCAAGTTATGCCAATGTAGTTTGTTATAAATGTGGAAAACCGGGCCACATTATTAGAAATTGCCCGAACCAGGAGAACACGAATGGACAAGGCCGCGGAAGAGTTTTCAATATTAATGCGGCAGAGGCACAAGAAGACCCGGAGCTTGTTATGAAATGTCCCGTTCTTATTGATTAAAAACGTTCCATATTAATTGATTTCGTTGCGAGGTTTTGACCTCTATATGAGACGTTTTTCAAAGACTGCATTCATTTTTAAACAAACCATAACCTTTATTTCATCAATAAAGGTTTAAAAAACTTTACGTAGATTATCAAATAATGATAATCTAAAATATCCTGTTTACACACGACCATTACATAATGGTTTACAATACAAATATGTTACAACAAAATAAGTTTCTTGAATGCAGTTTTTACACAATATCATACAAGCATGGACTCCAAATCTTGTCCTTATTTAAGTATGCGACAGCGGAAGCTCTTAATAATCACCTGAGAATAAACATGCTTAAAACGTCAACAAAAATGTTGGTGAGTTATAGGTTTAACCTATATATATCAAATCGTAACAATAGACCACAAGATTTCATATTTCAATACACATCCCATACATAGAGATAAAAATCATTCATATGGTGAACACCTGGTAACCGACAATAACAAGATGCATATATAAGAATATCCCCATCATTCCGGGACACCCTTCGGATATGATATAAATTTCGAAGTACTAAAGCATCCGGTACTTTGGATGGGGTTTGTTAGGCCCAATAGATCTATCTTTAGGATTCGCGTCAATTAGGGTGTCTGTTCCCTAATTCTTAGATTACCAGACTTAATAAAAAGGGGCATATTCGATTTCGATAATTCAACCATAGAATGTAGTTTCACGTACTTGTGTCTATTTTGTAAATCATTTATAAAACCTGCATGTATTCTCATCCCAAAAATATTAGATTTTAAAAGTGGGACTATAACTCACTTTCACAGATTTTTACTTCGTCGGGAAGTAAGACTTGGCCACTGGTTGATTCACGAACCTATAACAATATATACATATATATCAAAGTATGTTCAAAATATATTTACAACACTTTTAATATATTTTGATGTTTTAAGTTTATTAAGTCAGCTGTCCTCGTTAGTAACCTACAACTAGTTGTCCACAGTTAGATATACAGAAATAAATCGATAAATATTATCTTGAATCAATCCACGACCCAGTGTATACGTATCTCAGTATTGATCACAACTCAAACTATACATATTTTGGAATCAACCTCAACCCTGTATAGCTAACTCCAACATTCACATATAGAGTGTCTATGGTTGTTCCGAAATATATATAGATGTGTCGACATGATAGGTCGAAACATTGTATACGTGTCTATGGTATCTCAAGATTACATAATATACAATACAAGTTGATTAAGTTATGGTTGGAATATATTTGTTACCAATTTTCACGTAGCTAAAATGAGAAAATTTATCCAATCTTGTTTTACCCATAACTTCTTCATTTTAAATCCGTTTTGAGTGAATCAAATTGCTATGGTTTCATATTGAACTCTATTTTATGAATCTAAACAGAAAAAGTATAGGTTTATAGTCGGAAAAATAAGTTACAAGTCGTTTTTTTGTAAAGGTAGTCATTTCAGTCGAAAGAACGACGTCTAGATGACCATTTTAGAAAACATACTTCCACTTTGAGTTTAACTATAATTTTTGGATATAGTTTCATGTTCATAATAAAAATCATTTTCTCAGAATAACAACTTTTAAATCAAAGTTTATCATAGTTTTTAATTAACTAACCCAAAACAGCCCGCGGTGTTACTACGACGGCGTAAATCCGGTTTTACGGTGTTTTTCGTGTTTCCAGGTTTTAAATCATTAAGTTAGCATATCATATAGATATAGAACATGTGTTTAGTTGATTTTAAAGGTCAAGTTAGAAGGATTAACTTTTGTTTGCGAACAAGTTTAGAATTAACTAAACTATGTTCTAGTGATTACAAGTTTAAACCTTCGAATAAGATAGCTTTATATGTATGAATCGAATGATGTTATGAACATCATTACTACCTTAAGTTCCTTGGATGAACCTACTGGAAAAGAGAAAAATGGATCTAGCTTCAATGGATCCTTGGATGGCTCAAAGTTCTTGAAGCAAAATCATGACACGAAAACAAGTTCAAGTAAGATCATCACTTGAAATAAGATTGTTATAGTTATAGAAATTGAACCAAAGTTTGAATATGATTATTACCTTGTATTAGAATGATAACCTACTGTAAGAAACAAAGATTTCTTGAGGTTGGATGATCACCTTACAAGATTGGAAGTGAGCTAGCAAACTTGAAAGTATTCTTGATTTTATGAAACTAGAACTTTTGGAATTTATGAAGAACACTTAGAACTTGAAGATAGAACTTGAGAGAGTTCAATTAGATGAAGAAAATTGAAGAATGAAAGTGTTTGTAGGTGTTTTTGGTCGTTGGTGTATGGATTAGATATAAAGGATATGTAATTTTGTTTTCATGTAAATAAGTCATGAATGATTACTCATATTTTTGTAATCTTATGAGATATTTCATGCTAGTTGCCAAATGATGGTTCCCACATGTGTTAGGTGACTCACATGGGCTGCTAAGAGCTGATCATTGGAGTGTATATACCAATAGTACATACATCTAAAAGCTGTGTATTGTACGAGTACGAATACGGGTGCATACGAGTAGAATTGTTGATGAAACTGAACGAGAATGTAATTGTAAGCATTTTTGTTAAGTAGAAGTATTTTGATAAGTGTATTGAAGTCTTTCAAAAGTGTATAAATACATATTAAAACACTACATGTATATACATTTTAACTGAGTCGTTAAGTCATCGTTAGTCGTTACATGTAAGTGTTGTTTTGAAACCTTTAGGTTAACGATCTTGTTAAATGTTGTTAACCCAATGTTTATAATATCAAAAGAGATTTTAAATTATTATATTATCATGATATTATGATGTACGAATATCTCTTAATATGATATATATACATTAAATGTCGTTACAACGATAAACGTTACATATATGTCTCGTTTAAAAATCATTAAGTTAGTAGTCTTGTTTTTACATATGTAGTTCATTGTTAATATAATTAATGATATGTTTACTTATCATAATATCATGTTAACTATATATATAACCATATATATGTCATCATATAGTTTTTTTTTACAAGTTTTAACGTTCGTGAATCACCGGTCAACTTGGGTGGTCAATTGTCTATATGAAACCTATTTCAATTAATCAAGTCTTAACAAGTTTGATTGCTTAACATGTTGGAAACATTTAATCATGTAAACATCAATCTCAATTAATATATATAAACATGGAAAAGTTCGGGTCACTACAGTACCTACCCGTTAAATAAATTTCGTCCCGAAATTTTAAGCTGTTGAAGGTGTTGACGAATCTTCTGGAAATAGATGCGGGTATTTCTTCTTCATCTGATCTTCACGCTCCCAGGTGAACTCGGGTCCTCTACGAGCATTCCATCGAACCTTAACAATTGGTATCTTGTTTTGCTTAAGTCTTTTAACCTCACGATCCATTATTTCGACGGGTTCTTCGATGAATTGGAGTTTTTCGTTGATTTGGATTTCATCTAACGGAATAGTGAGATCTTCTTTAGCAAAACATTTCTTCAAATTCGAGACGTGGAAAGTGTTATGTACAGCCGCGAGTTGTTGAGGTAACTCAAGTCGGTAAGCTACTGGTCCGACACGATCAATAATCTTGAATGGTCCAATATACCTTGGATTTAATTTCCCTCGTTTACCAAATCGAACAACACCTTTCCAAGGTGCAACTTTAAGCATGACCATCTCTCCAATTTCAAATTCTATATCTTTTCTTTTAATGTCAGCGTAGCTCTTTTGTCGACTTTGGGCGGTTTTCAACCGTTGTTGAATTTGGATGATCTTCTCGGTAGTTTCTTGTATAATCTCCGGACCCGTAATCTGTCTATCCCCCACTTCACTCCAACAAATCGGAGACCTGCACTTTCTACCATAAAGTGCTTCAAACGGCGCCATCTCAATGCTTGAATGGTAGCTGTTGTTGTAGGAAAATTCTGCTAACGGTAGATGTCGATCCCAACTGTTTCCGAAATCAATAACACATGCTCGTAGCATGTCTTCAAGCGTTTGTATCGTCCTTTCGCTCTGCCCATCAGTTTGTGGATGATAGGCAGTACTCATGTCTAGACGAGTTCCTAATGCTTGCTGTAATGTCTGCCAGAATCTTGAAATAAATCTGCCATCCCTATCAGAGATAATAGAGATTGGTATTCCATGTCTGGAGACGACTTCCTTCAAATACAGTCGTGCTAACTTCTCCATCTTGTCATCTTCTCTTATTGGTAGGAAGTGTGCTGATTTGGTGAGACGATCAACTATTACCCAAATAGTATCAAAACCACTTGCAGTCCTTGGCAATTTAGTGATGAAATCCATGGTAATGTTTTCCCATTTCCATTCCGGGATTTCGGGTTGTTGAAGTAGACCTGATGGTTTCTGATGCTCAGCTTTGACCTTAGAACACGTCAAACATTCTCCTACGTATTTAGCAACATCGGCTTTCATACCCGGCCACCAAAAATGTTTCTTGAGATCCTTGTACATCTTCCCCGTTCCAGGATGTATTGAGTATCTGGTTTTATGAGCTTCTCTAAGTACCATTTCTCTCATATCTCCAAATTTTGGTACCCAAATCCTTTCAGCCCTATACCGGGTTCCGTCTTCCCGAATATTAAGATGCTTCTCCGATCCTTTGGGTATTTCATCCTTTAAATTTCCCTCTTTTAAAACTCCTTGTTGCTCCTCCTTTATTTGAGTAGTAATGTTATTATGAATCATTATATTCATAGATTTTACTCGAATGGGTTCTCTATCCTTCCTGCTCAAGGCATCGGCTACCACATTTGCCTTCCCCGGGTGGTAACGAATCTCAAAATCGTAATCATTCAATAATTCAATCCACCTACGCTGCCTCATATTCAGTTGTTTCTGATTAAATATGTGTTGAAGACTTTTGTGGTCGGTATATATAATACTTTTGACCCCATATAAATAGTGCCTCCAAGTCTTTAATGCAAAAACAACCGCGCCTAATTCCAAATCATGCGTCGTATAATTTTGTTCGTGAATCTTCAATTGTCTAGACGCATAAGCAATCACCTTCGTTCGTTGCATTAATACACAACCGAGACCTTGCTTTGATGCGTCACAATAAATCACAAAATCATCATTCCCTTCAGGCAATGACAATATAGGTGCCGTAGTTAGCTTTTTCTTCAATAACTGAAACGCTTTCTCTTGTTCATCATTCCATTCAAATTTCTTCCCTTTATGCGTTAATGCAGTCAAGGGTTTTGCTATTCTGGAAAAGTCTTGGATGAACCTTCTGTAGTAACCAGCTAGTCCTAAAAACTGGCGTATGTGTTTTGAAGTTTTTGGGGTTTCCCACTTTTCAACAGTTTCTATCTTTGCCGGATCCACCTTAATACCTTCTTTGTTCACTATGTGACCGAGGAATTGAACTTCTTCCAACCAAAATGCACACTTTGAAAACTTAGCGTACAATTCTTCCTTCCTCAATACTTCTAACACCTTTCTCAAATGTTCACCGTGTTCTTGGTCATTCTTTGAGTAAATAAGTATGTCATCAATGAAAACAATGACAAACTTGTCAAGGTATGGTCCACACACTCGGTTCATAAGGTCCATGAACACAGCTGGTGCATTAGTTAAACCAAACGGCATGACCATAAACTCGTAATGACCGTAACGTGTTCTGAAAGCAGTCTTTGGAATATCATCTTCTTTCACCCGCATTTGATGATACCCGGAACGTAAGTCAATCTTTGAATAAACAGACGAGCCTTGTAGTTGATCAAATAAGTCGTCGATTCTCGGTAGTGGGTAGCGGTTCTTGATGGTAAGTTTGTTCAACTCTCGGTAGTCGATACACAACCTGAATGTACCATCTTTCTTCTTGACAAACAAAACAGGAGCTCCCCACGGTGATGTGCTTGGTCGAATGAAACCACGCTCTAAAAGTTCTTGTAATTGGCTTTGCAGTTCTTTCATCTCGCTGGGTGCGAGTCTGTAAGGAGCACGAGCTATTGGTGCAGCTCCTGGTACAAGATCTATTTGAAATTCAACGGATCGATGTGGGGGTAATCCCGGTAATTCTTTCGGAAATACATCGGGAAATTCTTTTGCAATGGGAACATCATTGATGCTCTTTTCTTCAGTTTGTACTTTCTCGACGTGTGCTAGAACAGCATAGCAACCTTTTCTTATTAGTTTTTGTGCCTTCAAATTACTAATAAGATGTAGCTTCGTGTTGCCCTTTTCTCCGTACACCATTAAGGGTTTTCCTTTTTCTCGTATAATGCGAATTGCATTTTTGTAACAAACGATCTCCGCTTTCACTTCTTTCAACCAGTCCATACCGATTATCACATCAAAACTCCCTAACTCTACTGGTATCAAATCAATCTTAAATGTTTCTCTAACCAGTTTAATTTCTCGATTCCGACATATATTATCTGCTGAAATTAATTTACCATTTGCTAATTCGAGTAAAAATTTACTATCCAAAGGCGTCAATGGACAACTTAATTTAGCACAAAAATCTCTACTCATATAGCTTCTATCCGCACCCGAATCAAATAAAACGTAAGCAGATTTATTGTCAATAAGAAACGTACCCGTAACAAGCTCCGGGTCTTCCTGTGCCTCTACCGCATTAATATTGAAAACTCTTCCACGGCCTTGTCCATTCGTGTTCTCGTGGTTCGGGCAATTTCTAATAATGTGACCTGGTTTTCCACATTTATAACAAACTACATTGGCATAACTTGCTCCGACACTACTTGCTCCGCCATTACTCGTTCCGACACCATTTGTTCCTTTCGTTCTATTAACCCCTGGTCCGTAGACCTCACACTTTGCCGCGCTATGACCATTTCTTTTACACTTGTTGCAAAATTTGGTGCAGAACCCCGAGTGATTCTTTTCACACCTTTGGCATAGCTGCTTCTGATTGTTGTTGTTGTTGCGGTTATTATTGTTGTTGGGATGATTGTTGTAGTTGCTGTTGTTGTTGTTGTTGTTGTTGTTGGGCCGTTTGTTGTAGTTGCGATTGATGTTGCGATTGTTGGGATAATTGTTGCGATTATTGTTGTAATTGCTGTTGTTGTTGTATTGGTGATTCTTATCACCGTTTTCCTCCCACTTTCTTTTGACTTGCTTCACATTGGCCTCTTCAGCAGTCTGTTCTTTAATTCTTTCTTCAATCTGGTTCACGAGTTTGTGAGCCATTCTACATGCCTGTTGTATGGAGGCGGGCTCGTGTGAACTTATATCTTCTTGGATTCTTTCCGGTAATCCTTTCACAAACGCGTCGATCTTCTCTTCCTCATCTTCGAATGCTCCCGGACACAATAGGCACAATTCTGTGAATCGTCTTTCGTACGTGGTAATATCAAATCCTTGGGTTCGTAACCCTCTAAGTTCTGTCTTGAGCTTATTGACCTCGGTTCTGGGACGGTACTTCTCGTTCATCAAGTGCTTGAATGCTGACCACGGTAGTGCGTACGCATCATCTTGTCCCACTTGCTCTAGATAGGTATTCCACCATGTTAACGCAGAACCTGTGAAGGTATGCGTAGCGTACTTCACTTTGTCCTCTTCAGTACACTTACTTATGGCAAACACCGATTCAACCTTCTCGGTCCACCGTTTCAATCCGATCGGTCCTTCGGTTCCATCAAATTCCAAAGGTTTGCAGGCAGTGAATTCTTTGTAGGTGCATCCTACACGATTTCCTGTACTGCTAGATCCAAGGTTATTGTTGGTATGTAGCGCAGCCTGTACTGCGGCTATGTTTGAAGCTAGGAAAGTACGGAATTCCTCTTCATTCATATTCACGGTGTGTCGAGTAGTCGGTGCCATTTCCTTCAAAATAGTTAAATGGAACAAGTTAATCATACAGAATATTAAGAGTAGTTAATAGTATTTCGTAGCATAATATGAACTCATTTATAAAAGCTTTTTCTTCATATTAGCGTTTTATAAGTTTAAATTCGGGTAGTACCTACCCGTTAAGTTCATACTTAGTAGCTAATATACAATTCAACTACTACAATTCTATATGAAAAACTAATTATAATAATATTTCGCGTTCAAACTTTTATACAATATTTTACAAACTTACAATACCGCTTATTTTACATAAAGCATGAAATATAGCACACAATAACTTTGATACAAGATAGTTGTGAAGACAATTCTAGCTAGTACACAAGTCGTTCAGCAAAGGCAATAAAGACACGTAATTCATACGTCCAGAAACAAGTCATGCATTCTGGTTTTACTAGGACTACTTCCCATCCTTGGTCTTGTGCAACATAACCGTTATGGCCGTTGATAAGACAGCGTGTTGTAACGTCATCAAAGGGACGAGGGTTACGTAATGACCAACAGTCTCGTAATAACCTAAAAACCTCATTTCTTACCCCAATTACCGACTCCGTCACTTGTGGAAACGTTTTGTTTAATAGTTGTAGCCCGATGTTCTTGTTCTCACTTTGGTGAGAAGCGAACATTACTAATCCGTAAGCATAACATGCTTCTTTATGTTGCATGTTAGCCGCTTTTTCTAAATCACGAAGTCCAATATTCGGATATATTGAGTCAAAATAATTTCTTAACCCGTTGCGTAAAATAGCATTTGGGTTCCCCGCAATATATGCGTCAAAGTAAACACATCGTAACTTATGGGTTTCCCAATGTGATATCCCCCATCTTTCAAACGAAAGTCTCTTATAAACCAAGACATTCTTGGAACGTTCTTCGAATGTCTTACAAACTGATCTCGCCTTAAATAGTTGTGCCGAAGAATTCTGGCCGACTCTAGACAAGATTTCATCAATCATGTCTCCGGGTAGGTCTCTTAAAATATTGGGTTGTCTATCCATTTTGTGTTTTTAAACTGTAAAATAGACAAGAGTTAGATTCATAAAAAAAAATACTTATTAATACAAGCAATTTTTACATATATCATAAAGCATAAGAACACTATATTCCATATATTACACCACACGAATACAACTATCTTATTCCGACTCGCTCGTTTCTTCTTCTTCGGTTTTGGTTCGTTTTGCCAAGTTTCTAGGGATATATGATGTTCCCCTAATACGAGCCGTCGTTGTCCACATTGGTTTAGAAAAACCTGGTGGTTTAGAGGTTCCCGGGTCATTGTTACAACTTAAGGACTTCGGGGGTTGACGATACATATAAAGTTCATCGGGGTTGGAATTAGATTTCTCTATTTTTATGCCCTTTCCCTTATTATTTTCTTTTGCCTTTTTAAATTCAGTTGGGGTAATTTCTATAACATCATCGGAATTCTCGTCGGAATCCGATTCATCGGAGAATTGGTAATCCTCCCAATATTTTGCTTCCTTGGCGGAAACACCATTGACCATAATTAACTTTGGTCGGTTGGTTGAGGATTTTCTTTTACTTAACCGTTTTATTATTTCCCCCACCGGTTCTATTTCTTCATCCGGTTCCGATTCTTCTTCCGGTTCCGATTCTTCTTCCGGTTCCGACTCTTCTTCCGGTTCCTCTTCGGGAACTTGTGAATCAGTCCACAAATCATTCCAATTTACATTTGACTCTTCATTATTATTAGGTGAGTCAATGGGACTTGTTCTAGAGGTAGACATCTATCACATAATATCAAACACGTTAAGAGATTAATATATCACATAATATTCATATGTTAAAAATATATAGTTTCCAACAAAAATGCTAAGCAATCATTTTTAAAGAAAACACGATCGAAGTCCAGACTCACTAATGCATCCTAACAAACTCGATAAGACACACTAATGCAAATTTTCTGGTTCTCTAAGACCAACGCTCTGATACCAACTGAAATGTCCCGTTCTTATTGATTAAAAACGTTCCATATTAATTGATTTCGTTGCGAGGTTTTGACCTCTATATGAGACGTTTTTCAAAGACTGCATTCATTTTTAAACAAACCATAACCTTTATTTCATCAATAAAGGTTTAAAAAACTTTACGTAGATTATCAAATAATGATAATCTAAAATATCCTGTTTACACACGACCATTACATAATGGTTTACAATACAAATATGTTACAACAAAATAAGTTTCTTGAATGCAGTTTTTACACAATATCATACAAGCATGGACTCCAAATCTTGTCCTTATTTAAGTATGCGACAGCGGAAGCTCTTAATAATCACCTGAGAATAAACATGCTTAAAACGTCAACAAAAATGTTGGTGAGTTATAGGTTTAACCTATATATATCAAATCGTAACAATAGACCACAAGATTTCATATTTCAATACACATCCCATACATAGAGATAAAAATCATTCATATGGTGAACACCTGGTAACCGACAATAACAAGATGCATATATAAGAATATCCCCATCATTCCGGGACACCCTTCGGATATGATATAAATTTCGAAGTACTAAAGCATCCGGTACTTTGGATGGGGTTTGTTAGGCCCAATAGATCTATCTTTAGGATTCGCGTCAATTAGGGTGTCTGTTCCCTAATTCTTAGATTACCAGACTTAATAAAAAGGGGCATATTCGATTTCGATAATTCAACCATAGAATGTAGTTTCACGTACTTGTGTCTATTTTGTAAATCATTTATAAAACCTGCATGTATTCTCATCCCAAAAATATTAGATTTTAAAAGTGGGACTATAACTCACTTTCACAGATTTTTACTTCGTCGGGAAGTAAGACTTGGCCACTGGTTGATTCACGAACCTATAACAATATATACATATATATCAAAGTATGTTCAAAATATATTTACAACACTTTTAATATATTTTGATGTTTTAAGTTTATTAAGTCAGCTGTCCTCGTTAGTAACCTACAACTAGTTGTCCACAGTTAGATATACAGAAATAAATCGATAAATATTATCTTGAATCAATCCACGACCCAGTGTATACGTATCTCAGTATTGATCACAACTCAAACTATACATATTTTGGAATCAACCTCAACCCTGTATAGCTAACTCCAACATTCACATATAGAGTGTCTATGGTTGTTCCGAAATATATATAGATGTGTCGACATGATAGGTCGAAACATTGTATACGTGTCTATGGTATCTCAAGATTACATAATATACAATACAAGTTGATTAAGTTATGGTTGGAATATATTTGTTACCAATTTTCACGTAGCTAAAATGAGAAAATTTATCCAATCTTGTTTTACCCATAACTTCTTCATTTTAAATCCGTTTTGAGTGAATCAAATTGCTATGGTTTCATATTGAACTCTATTTTATGAATCTAAACAGAAAAAGTATAGGTTTATAGTCGGAAAAATAAGTTACAAGTCGTTTTTTTGTAAAGGTAGTCATTTCAGTCGAAAGAACGACGTCTAGATGACCATTTTAGAAAACATACTTCCACTTTGAGTTTAACTATAATTTTTGGATATAGTTTCATGTTCATAATAAAAATCATTTTCTCAGAATAACAACTTTTAAATCAAAGTTTATCATAGTTTTTAATTAACTAACCCAAAACAGCCCGCGGTGTTACTACGACGGCGTAAATCCGGTTTTACGGTGTTTTTCGTGTTTCCAGGTTTTAAATCATTAAGTTAGCATATCATATAGATATAGAACATGTGTTTAGTTGATTTTAAAGGTCAAGTTAGAAGGATTAACTTTTGTTTGCGAACAAGTTTAGAATTAACTAAACTATGTTCTAGTGATTACAAGTTTAAACCTTCGAATAAGATAGCTTTATATGTATGAATCGAATGATGTTATGAACATCATTACTACCTTAAGTTCCTTGGATGAACCTACTGGAAAAGAGAAAAATGGATCTAGCTTCAATGGATCCTTGGATGGCTCAAAGTTCTTGAAGCAAAATCATGACACGAAAACAAGTTCAAGTAAGATCATCACTTGAAATAAGATTGTTATAGTTATAGAAATTGAACCAAAGTTTGAATATGATTATTACCTTGTATTAGAATGATAACCTACTGTAAGAAACAAAGATTTCTTGAGGTTGGATGATCACCTTACAAGATTGGAAGTGAGCTAGCAAACTTGAAAGTATTCTTGATTTTATGAAACTAGAACTTTTGGAATTTATGAAGAACACTTAGAACTTGAAGATAGAACTTGAGAGAGTTCAATTAGATGAAGAAAATTGAAGAATGAAAGTGTTTATAGGTGTTTTTGGTCGTTGGTGTATGGATTAGATATAAAGGATATGTAATTTTGTTTTCATGTAAATAAGTCATGAATGATTACTCATATTTTTGTAATCTTATGAGATATTTCATGCTAGTTGCCAAATGATGGTTCCCACATGTGTTAGGTGACTCACATGGGCTGCTAAGAGCTGATCATTGGAGTGTATATACCAATAGTACATACATCTAAAAGCTGTGTATTGTACGAGTACGAATACGGGTGCATACGAGTAGAATTGTTGATGAAACTGAACGAGAATGTAATTGTAAGCATTTTTGTTAAGTAGAAGTATTTTGATAAGTGTATTGAAGTCTTTCAAAAGTGTATAAATACATATTAAAACACTACATGTATATACATTTTAACTGAGTCGTTAAGTCATCGTTAGTCGTTACATGTAAGTGTTGTTTTGAAACCTTTAGGTTAACGATCTTGTTAAATGTTGTTAACCCAATGTTTATAATATCAAAAGAGATTTTAAATTATTATATTATCATGATATTATGATGTACGAATATCTCTTAATATGATATATATACATTAAATGTCGTTACAACGATAAACGTTACATATATGTCTCGTTTAAAAATCATTAAGTTAGTAGTCTTGTTTTTACATATGTAGTTCATTGTTAATATAATTAATGATATGTTTACTTATCATAATATCATGTTAACTATATATATAACCATATATATGTCATCATATAGTTTTTTTTTACAAGTTTTAACGTTCGTGAATCACCGGTCAACTTGGGTGGTCAATTGTCTATATGAAACCTATTTCAATTAATCAAGTCTTAACAAGTTTGATTGCTTAACATGTTGGAAACATTTAATCATGTAAACATCAATCTCAATTAATATATATAAACATGGAAAAGTTCGGGTCACTACATGTTACGGGTACGTTTCTTATTGACAATAAATCTGCTTACGTTTTATTTGATTCGGGTGCGGATAGAAGCTATATGAGTAAAGATTTTTGTGCTAAATTAAGTTGTCCATTGACGCCTTTGGATAGTAAATTTTTACTCGAATTAGCAAATGGTAAATTAATTTCAGCAGATAATATATGTCGGAATCGAGAAATTAAACTGGTTAGCGAAACATTTAAGATTGATTTGATACCAGTAGAGTTAGGGAGTTTTGATGTGATAATCGGTATGGACTGGTTGAAAGAAGTGAAAGCAGAGATCGTTTGTTACAAAAATGCAATTCGCATTATACGAGAAAAAGGAAAACCCTTAATGGTGTACGGAGAAAAGGGCAACAGGAAGCTACATCTTATTAGTAATTTGAAGGCACAAAAACTAATAAGAAAAGGTTGCTATGCTGTTCTAGCACACGTCGAGAAAGTACAAACTGAAGAAAAGAGCATCAATGATGTTCCCATTGCAAAAGAATTTCCCGATGTATTTCTGAAAGAATTACCGGGATTATCCCCACATCGATCCGTTGAATTTCAAATAGATCTTGTACCAGGAGCTGCACCAATAGCTCGTGCTCCTTACAGACTCGCACCCAGCGAGATAAAAGAACTGCAAAGCCAATTACAAGAACTTTTAGAGCGTGGTTTCATTCGACCAAGCACATCACCATGGGGAGCTCCTGTTTTGTTTGTCAAGAAGAAAGATGGTACATTCAGGTTGTGTATCGACTACCGAGAGTTGAACAAACTTACCATCAAGAACCGCTACCCACTACCGAGAATCGATGACTTATTTGATCAACTACAAGGCTCGTCTGTTTATTCAAAGATTGACTTACGTTCCGGGTATCATCAAATGCGGGTGAAAGAAGATGATATTCCAAAGACTGCTTTCAGAACACGTTACGGTCATTACGAGTTTATGGTCATGCCGTTTGGTTTAACTAATGCACCAGCTGTGTTCATGGACCTTATGAACCAAGTGTGTGGACCATACCTTGACAAGTTTGTCATTGTTTTCATTGATGACATACTTATTTACTCAAAGAATGACCAAGAACACGGTGAACATTTGAGAAAGGTGTTAGAAGTATTGAGGAAGGAAGAATTGTACGCTAAGTTTTCAAAGTGTGCATTTTGGTTGGAAGAAGTTCAATTCCTCGGTCACATAGTGAACAAAGAAGGTATTAAGGTGGATCCGGCAAAGATAGAAACTGTTGAAAAGTGGGAAACCCCGAAAACTCCGAAACACATACGCCAGTTTTTAGGACTAGCTGGTTACTACAGAAGGTTCATCCAAGACTTTTCCAGAATAGCAAAACCCTTGACTGCATTAACGCATAAAGGGAAGAAATTTGAATGGAATGATGAACAAGAGAAAGCGTTTCAGTTATTGAAGAAAAAGCTAACTACGGCACCTATATTGTCATTGCCTGAAGGGAATGATGATTTTGTGATTTATTGTGACGCATCAAAGCAAGGTCTCGGTTGTGTATTAATGCAACGAACGAAGGTGATTGCTTATGCGTCTAGACAATTGAAGATTCACGAACAAAATTATACGACGCATGATTTGGAATTAGGCGCAGTTGTTTTTGCATTAAAGACTTGGAGGCACTACTTATATGGGGTTAAAAGTATTATATATACCGACCACAAAAGTCTTCAACACATATTTAATCAGAAACAACTGAATATGAGGCAGCGTAGGTGGATTGAATTATTGAATGATTACGACTTTGAGATTCGTTACCACCCGGGGAAGGCAAATGTGGTAGCCGATGCCTTGAGCAGGAAGGACAGAGAACCCATTCGAGTAAAATCTATGAATATAATGATTCATAATAACCTTACTACTCAAATAAAGGAGGCGCAACAAGGAGTTTTAAAAGAGGGAAATTTAAAGGATGAAATACCCAAAGGATCGGAGAAGCATCTTAATATTCGGGAAGACGGAACCTGGTATAGGGCTGAAAGTATTTGGGTACCAAAATTTGGAGATATGAGAGAAATGGTACTTAGAGAAGCTCATAAAACCAGATACTCAATACATCCTGGAACGGGAAAGATGTACAAGGATCTCAAGAAACATTTTTGGTGGCCGGGTATGAAAGCCGATGTTGCTAAATACGTAGGAGAATGTTTGACGTGTTCTAAGGTCAAAGCTGAGCATCAGAAACCATCAGGTCTACTTCAACAACCCGAAATCCCAGAATGGAAATGGGAAAACATTACCATGGATTTCATCACTAAATTGCCAAGGACTGCAAGTGGTTTTGATACTATTTGGGTAATAGTTGATCGTCTCACCAAATCAGCACACTTCCTGCCAATAAGAGAAGATGACAAGATGGAGAAGTTAGCACGACTGTATTTGAAGGAAGTCATATCCAGACATGGAATACCAATCTCTATTATCTCTGATAGGGATGGCAGATTTATTTCAAGATTCTGGCAGACATTACAGCAAGCATTAGGAACTCGTCTAGACATGAGTACTGCCTATCATCCACAAACTGATGGGCAGAGCGAAAGGACGATACAAACGCTTGAAGACATGCTACGAGCATGTGTTATTGATTTCGGAAACAGTTGGGATCGACATCTACCGTTAGCAGAATTTTCCTACAACAACAGCTACCATTCAAGCATTGAGATGGCGCCGTTTGAAGCACTTTATGGTAGAAAGTGTAGGTCTCCGATTTGTTGGAGTGAAGTGGGGGATAGACAGATTACGGGTCCGGAGATTATACAAGAAGCTACCGAGAAGATCATCCAAATTCAACAACGGTTGAAAACCGCCCAAAGTCGACAAAAGAGCTACGCTGACATTAAAAGAAAAGATATAGAATTTGAAATTGGAGAGATGGTCATGCTTAAAGTTGCACCTTGGAAAGGCGTTGTTCGATTTGGTAAACGAGGGAAATTAAATCCAAGGTATATTGGACCATTCAAGATTATTGATCGTGTTGGACCAGTAGCTTACCGACTTGAGTTACCTCAACAACTCGCGGCTGTACATAACACTTTCCACGTCTCGAATTTGAAGAAATGTTTTGCTAAAGAAGATCTCACTATTCCATTAGATGAAATCCAAATCAACGAAAAACTTCAATTCATCGAAGAACCCGTCGAAATAATGGATCGTGAGGTTAAAAGACTTAAGCAAAACAAGATACCAATTGTTAAGGTTTGATGGAATGCTCGTAGAGGACCCGAGTTCACCTGGGAGCGTGAAGATCAGATGAAGAAGAAATACCCGCATCTATTTCCAGAAGATTCGTCAACACCTTCAACAGCTTAAAATTTCGGGACGAAATTTATTTAACGGGTAGGTACTGCAGTGACCCGAACTTTTCCATGTTTATATATATTAATTGAGATTGATATTTACATGATTAAATGTTTCCAACATGTTAAGCAATCAAACTTGTTAACACTTGATTAATTGAAATAGGTTTCATATAGACAATTGACCACCCAAGTTGACCGGTGATTCACGAACGTTAAAACTTGTAAAAACTATATGATGACATATATATGGTTATATATATAGTTAACATGATATTATGATAAGTAAACATATCATTAATTATATTAACAATGAACTACATATGTAAAAACAAGACTACTAACTTAATGATTTTGAAACGAGACATATATGTAACGATTATCGTTGTAACGACATTTAATGTATATATATCATATTAAGAGATATTCGTACATCATAATATCATGATAATATAATAATTTAAAATCTCTTTTGATATTATAAACATTGGGTTAACAATATTTAACAAGATCGTTAACCTAAAGGTTTCAAAACAACATTTACATGTAACGACTAACGATGACTTAACGACTCAGTTAAAATGTATATACATGTAGTGTTTTAATATGTATTCATACACTTTTGAAAGACTTCAAGACACTTATCAAAATACTTCTACTTAACAAAAATGCTTACAATTACATCCTCGTTCAGTTTCATCAACAATTCTACTCGTATGCACCCGTATTCGTACTCGTACAATACACAGCTTTTAAATGTATGTACTATTGGTATATACACTCCAATGATCAGCTCTTAGCAGCCCATGTGAGTCACCTAACACATGTGGGAACCATCATTTGGCAACTAGCATGAAATATCTCATAAAATTACAAAAATATGAGTAATCATTCATGACTTATTTACATGAAAACAAAATAACATATCCTTTATATCTAATCCATACACCAACGACCAAAAACACCTACAAACACTTTCATTCTTCAATTTTCTTCATCTAATTGATCTCTCTCAAGTTCTATCTTCAAGTTCTAAGTGTTCTTCATAAATTCCAAAAGTTCTAGTTTCATAAAATCAAGAATACTTTCAAGTTTGCTAGCTCACTTCCAATCTTGTAAGGTGATCATCCAACCTCAAGAAATCTTTGTTTCTTACAGTAGGTTATCATTCTAATACAAGGTAATAATCATATTCAAACTTTGGTTCAATTTCTATAACTATAACAATCTTATTTCAAGTGATGATCTTACTTGAACTTGTTTTCGTGTCATGATTCTGCTTCAAGAACTTCGAGCCATCCAAGGATCCATTGAAGCTAGATCCATTTTTCTCTTTTCCAGTAGGTTTATCCAAGGAAATTAAGGTAGTAATGATGTTCATAACATCATTCGATTCATACATATAAAGCTATCTTATTCGAAGGTTTAAACTTGTAATCACTAGAACATAGTTTAGTTAATTCTAAACTTGTTCGCAAACAAAAGTTAATCCTTCTAACTTGACTTTTAAAATCAACTAAACACATGTTCTATATCTATATGATATGCTAACTTAATGATTTAAAACCTGGAAACACGAAAAACATCGTAAAACCGGATTTACGCCGTCTTAGTAACACCGCGGGCTGTTTTGGGTTAGTTAATTAAAAACTATGATAAACTTTGATTTAAAAGTTGTTATTCTGAGAAAATGATTTTTATTATAAACATGAAACTATATCCAAAAATTATGGTTAAACTCAAAGTGGAAGTATGTTTTCTAAAATGGTCATCTAGACGTCGTTCTTTCGACTGAAATGACTACCTTTACAAAAACGACTTGTAACTTATTTTTCCAACTATAAACCTATACTTTTTCTGTTTAGATTCATAAAATAGAGTTCAATATGAAACCATAGCAATTTGATTCACTCAAAACGGATTTAAAATCAAGAAGTTATGGGTAAAACAAGATTGGATAATTTTTCTCATTTTAGCTACGTGAAAATTGGTAACAAATCTATTCCACCCATAACTTAATCAACTTGTATTGTATATTATGTAATCTTGAGATACCATAGACACGTATACAATGTTTCGACCTATCATGTCGACACATCTATATATATTTCGGAACAACCATAGACACTCTATATGTGAATGTTGGAGTTAGCTATACAGGGTTGAGGTTGATTCCAAAATATATATAGTTTGAGTTGTGATCAATACTGAGATACGTATACACTGGGTCGTTGATTGATTCAAGATAATATTTATCGATTTATTTCTGTACATCTAACTGTGGACAACTAGTTGTAGGTTACTAACGAGGACAGCTGACTTAATAAACTTAAAACATCAAAATATATTAAAAGTGTTGTAAATATATTTTGAACATACTTTGATATATATGTATATATTGTTATAGGTTCGTGAATCAACCAGTGGCCAAGTCTTACTTCCCGACGAATTAAAAATCTGTGAAAGTGAGTTATAGTCCCACTTTTAAAATCTAATATTTTTGGGATGAGAATACATGCAGGTTTTATAAATGATTTACAAAATAGACACAAGTACGTGAAACTACATTCTATGGTTGAATTATCGAAATCGAATATGCCCCTTTTTATTAAGTCTGGTAATCTAAGAATTAGGGAACAGACACCCTAATTGACGCGAATCCTAAAGATAGATCTATTGGGCCTAACAAACCCCATCCAAAGTACCGGATGCTTTAGTACTTCGAAATTTATATCATATCCGAAGGGTGTCCTGGAATGATGGGGATATTCTTATATATGCATCTTGTTAATGTCGGTTACCAGGTGTTCACCATATGAATGATTTTTATCTCTATGTATGGGATGTGTATTGAAATATGAAATCTTGTGGTCTATTATTATGATTTGATATATATAGGTTAAACCTATAACTCACCAACATTTTTGTTGACGTTTTAAGCATGTTTATTCTCAGGTGATTATTAAGAGCTTCTGCAGTCGCATACTTAAATAAGAACGAGATTTGGAGTCCATGCTTGTATGATATTGTGTAAAAACTGCATTCAAGAAACTTATTTTGTTGTAACATATTTGTATTGTAAACCATTATGTAATGGTCGCGTGTAAACAGGATATTTTAGATTATCATTATTTGATAATCTACGTAAAGCTTTTTAAAACCTTTATCTATGAAATAAAGGTTATGAATTGTTTTAAAAATGAATGCAGTCTTTGAAAAATGTCTCATATAGAGGTCAAAACCTCGCAACGAAATCAATTAATATGGAACGTTTTTAATCAATAAGAACGGGACATTTCATGGACAGGAATGCCTATAAAGCTCAATCAGTTTTTCGGACGAATTCAATCATAAATCTATCTCTCAATCTCTCTGTCTCTTTAATATATGTATATATATATATATATGTATATATATATATATATATATATATATATATATATATATATATATATATATATATATATATATATATATATTATTAAGATTAATATTATTAATCTTATTATTATTATTATTATTATTATTATTATTATTATTATTATTATTATTATTATTATTATTATTATTAGTAATATTACATAAAATACTACGACGAGGTTATGAGCGTGTCACTTTCAAAATGGGTTTTCGAGCGGGATAGAGCTAAGGAAATTATGGGTTATAGCTATGGAGGTTATGGGTAATGTACGTGGGTATTATTGACAAATAAAACCTAGTGTTTATCATCTCTGTTGCGTCTACGTACTTCCCTGCAATATTGAATCACAATATTGATACGTGAGCATTCATATCTTATCTTTTATATATTAATTGTGTATCCATGTCTAGTGTTCGAGTATATATGTTTATGCATGCTTGTATGCTAAATTTCGTCGTTAAACAGTTTATGATGAATCACGAATTAAATACATATATTACTGGTAAAAGGTATATGATATGCATGTTTTTGGAAAGCTGGCGAAAAATCAATAACTTTTCATTTAGAAATCACGTAATTTCGATGAACGAATCAAAAGATATGGTCAACTGAGTTATGATTGACGTTAATTGAAATTGCTTTTGAATCTGCAATTAAGATTTAAACAACTTGTTTACGAGATTGATAAAATGAATTTTTGAATATTACCAACCGAGTAAAGGACTCCTTATATAAGGTATGTCTCGTTTTGTTGAACTATTGTCAAAATTGACTTTTTGAAACGACTTTGGATAACTTTTGTATGTCGATCTCGAGCATTAGGATTGTGATACATTATGACCAGGCCTAGCTTGATAGACATTTATTGACCAACATATGTTCTCTAGGTTGAGATTTACGGTTATTTGGTAATCCGAGTTTCAGTCACATTTTGGTAAACGACTTTATATGCTGCTAAGGTGAGTTTCATTTGCTCCCGTTTTAATTGCTTTTGCAATCTATATTTTGGGCTGAGAATACATGCACTTTATTTTAAACGCAATGGATACAAGTACATACTAAATTCTACACTGAGTTTAAACCGAAAATCCCTTAGCTTTGGTAACTAGTAGCTGCCAGTACATAGGATATGGACTGGTGGGCACGAATAACAGTATATGGATCCATAGGGCTTGATATCCCCGTCCGAGCTAGAGCACTAGCCTTTAAACGGACGTATACTATTTGAGAAGCGTACACGTTGGTTTGCGTGTATTATTAAGATGATTATACAAAGGGTACAAATTATATATACGTTAAGTTTAGTTACCAGGGTGCTCAATTTCGTAGAATATTTTGATAAACGTTTCTGGATGAAACAACTGAAATCTTGTGATCCACATTTATATACAGATTATGCGAAACACTAAAACTATGAACTCACCAACCTTTGTGTTGACACTTGTTAGCATGTTTATTCTCAGGTTTCCTAGAAGTCTTCCGCTGTTTGCTTATATGTTAGACAAGCTATGTGCATGGAGTCGTACATGGCATATTTTTCAAGGAAACGTTGCATTCACCAAATCATCACCATGTATCTTATTTTGACTGCATTGTCAACGGAAGTACTATTGTAAACTATTATTTACGGTGATTGTCTATATGTAGAAATCATCATATGTCAAAAACCTTTGATTTAAATATTCATTTATGGTGTGCCTTTTCAAAAGAATGCAATGTTTACAAAATGTATCATATAGAGGTCAAATACCTCGCAATGAAATCAATGAATGACGTATTATCCATATGGATTTGGAGCGATCGTCACAACAACACCCCCAAAATGCCCCTTAAAAACGAGTCAAAATAGTCAGTCATGCTCCAGTATCGCATTCCGCGGCCATCTATCGCGTACCACGATGGCCAAAACGCGACAAATGACACCAGGACGCGACAATGTGATCAGTTCGAGGGTTTTTCAGCCGGTCGCGTTTCAACCTTGTCTGTCACGTTTCGCGACGCTTCAAAACGCAATATACTTCACTTGGACGCGATGAGTGACCTGATTCCCCCAATTCCACTTGTTAAGAGCATCCAAAGTCAAATGTGGTTAAGCAAACGCGTCCTAAAGATTTAAACGCCTATCCTTGGACTCTGTATGATGCCTCGAGCGTCATGTTTAGAAAAACGGGGTGTTACAACTCTCCCCCACTTAAATTCGATAACGTCCACGTGATCCTCGTCATTTAACCGTTCGGACCCACACTCTATGGTCCTCAAACAAACATTTCAATCCGACTTCCCCCACATTTCTCATTAACCCGAAGCTTATTCCATTTACCAAATACACACCTGCACGCATTCTGGGACATGCAATGCACACAACATCCGAAGTCTACAACGTTCACTTAGAATACGCGGAATCACCATGTATTCTTCTAACTCCCATAGGCAATTCTTCTCAAAGAGTTACCTTCAACAACTAAATCATCACCCGCGATTTATCAAATCCGCAAATCCGAGCACTAAAACTTGCTCAATTCCTTACATCGAAAAACTCAACCAATCTCATACCGAGATATCAACTCCTTAGCGTACCCATACCAAGTACAATGCTAAAGTATCCACATACTAAAATAAGGTCAACAACCAAATCGATTAAAAGCGAATCCTTACGGATAACACTTACCACTTAACATCACTTGTAGTGCACAAACACGGCTAATAGGCAACTACCGCAAATACGTGAGCAAAACACGGCTATTGCATCACTAATCACACAACATGGTCTTCACGACCGAACCATCAACCAATAGTTCTCAAATCAACATGAAGGCTGGCCGAAACTACACGTGCCTTAGCGAATCCGCACCACACGCGACTCACTACCTTCACCGCAACAACAATCGGGATTGGCTGAACATACACGCGCCCTAGTGAATCCGCACCACACGTGAGTCACTATCCCAATAGAATAACCGCGTCTACACGTGTCATTGTGAATTCGCACCACACGCGACTCACTTCCCGAGATCACAACACAGGAATGGTACTCCCATTCCCCACTGGTACTCACATTTCCCGATAACGTTATACCATGCCGATATAACACTACTCCCAATACCATACAAACCATATGGTCAACCATACCCGCGTCATGGTGATACCGGCTCCGTAGTTCACACCATACGCATTGCAATGATGCTACCGGCTCCGTGGTTCACATCGTAACTCGAGTCATACTCACGTTAAGACGCTACCGGCTCCGTGGTTCACACCTTACAACACCCGTACCATGATGCTACCGGCTCCGTGGTTCACATCATAACTCACCCGCACATGCTATGGTACTACCGGCGCCGTGGTTCATACCATAGCACACAAATAAATACACTATATACATACATGTATAATTATTCCACTCACTTGGAATTTTTGCACACGCATCATACGTATGCGTGAACAACGCCACCACAATCGAGCAAGAAGCACCTATATCGCACATAGGCACAAAACAGTAATTCTCTGGAAGAGAATCCGACACGCACATCCCTTAATCGGGGATCTCACCTTGCTCGTCAAACACGTCCATTTATCTCCCAATGAGATTCACCACATTACCACCTCGGTGATAATTTAAATCCAAAACCATAAGTACAATTTATTCCAAACCGTGCTTTTACCCCAATCGACCAACGTAGGTCTCAACGCTAGCTTCGAATCTATACGAGCTTCGTCCAATATCAACACACTAGAATAATCTTCGTGCGAGAGTTCAAACTCCCCTACTTAGAACGCCGTTCCATAACCACGTCATCGAGATAAAAGTATCCCGCAAAACCACTATCCGCTCATTGTTGACTTAGTCAACCGTCGAGTTAGTCTCCATCTCATCGAGACTCACACAACCAACATGCTAAAGAATGACAAGATCCATACGTCTTGTATTCCATAATATACCCATCACGATACCTTGCTCCAACCTTGAGCATACGAAGGATTTCGGATCGTCTTCTCCACTTCATTCAAATCGTTCATTAATACGAACACAAAACATCACTCTTGCAATCTTCCGATTGCTATGGCTTATCAAATTCCACTTAGTCACTCATGTACCTAAGGGTTTCTATAGGGTACCCTAAGTACAATGTAACCACAACATCGCGTCAAGTAGACTCCATTACCAACATACATCGAGATCAAACACTCGATCTCTAGGATTCCATCCACCCGATGAACCTCATGGTTCACCATCCTCGACACAGAAGCGAACACGCACTTAACAACCAAACACCAAAGCCCATTCCCATGGCTTGGGAGAAACATTTCCCAAACACTAAGGAATGCTTGGTTGCACCAAGTCTTACGCCCTTCATCCTCCAATTCAAACGCCACCGTAGGGTAATTCCATTAGGAACGTCACCCGTAACAATAATATGCACAACACAATGCATTTAACAAACCTGAACTCATCGGCACATAATAAATAATCAAAGGACATATTTATTAAAATGAAAAGTACCTTAACGTCTTCTCGCCACACCCGTCCCCGCTAACTCGGGACACTCCGGCTTGAGAGAACACTGTGCCATCACCCTTAGGCAATTGAAGCACACCGTGCCATCACCCTTAGGCACCGAACATTCTCAAAACTTGTGACCTCTCACGCCACAATTGTAATACCTAGACGCACTAGAATCCGATATACCCGTCCGTATACCACCCGTGCTCACACTTGCACCCTTAGTTCTCTTACTTGGAGCACCATATGAAACAACCCTTCTCTTACTTGAAGGTTCGCCAACTATCAATTGCGAATGCGATTCGAAACCCCTAGCCACGGCGAATAACTCCGCGAACGAGTTCACTTGACCAAGGCTAATCTTGCTCCGCAAGTCATCATTCAAAGTTCGATAGAAATCTCCCATCAACATACTATCTCTTTCGTGATACTCCGGGCAAAAACGAGCCTTCACCATAAAGGTCGTTTTGAGAGTATTCAAATCCATAGAACCTTGTTGCAAATTTCGCAACTCGTTACGCAATTCCACCAAATCGGCTTGCGTCCGGAACTCCTCGAAGAATTCCTTCTTAAAATCATCCCACGATAACCCCATAAACGATTCACCACCAATAATATCAATTTTACCATCCAACCAATCCTTCGCCCTACCCCGCAACAAGCTAGTAGCGAGTCTTGTCCTATTCTCGGGAGGGCATTCAATAGTGCGAAAACACCCTTCGACATCCGAGATCCATGTTGTGCTTATCAAAGGATCCGGTTTCCCATCATACATCGGAGGTTTAGTCCTCATGAAGCTCTTATGACAACGCTCCATTTCACCACTACTTCGAAATTCGGAATACTTCATATCCATTTCTTCTCATAACGCACCCAATTGCTCCGCCACGGTGGCCACAATTCTAGTATTAAACTCATCGTCGCTCGCCTCGATCCCGTTTCTCGTCGTCATTCTAAAAATGATTAGGCCATGAACGTATAAAACCATACGCACAACACCGCTCCATCTTGCTCAAAACTCGTTGTACTTCACTTGATAAACACGATCTGCACCCGTAACAATGGTAGCTAGTCATTATTATGCGCACACGCCATATCAACTTGTTAGTACAACGACCGCCTCACTCGATGTTATAAACCAACACAAATAAAAATTCTACACGATATAAACACACGCAAGAATAATATCACGATACATGCCACAATCCTAGTTAGTTCACCTACACGCTAAGGCACTAACCAAAACTCCGTCTGACCCGTTCTCCTACAAGTCCCGCAACAAATAAGCACACAAAAAAGTCTAAGTCTAGGCACCTATCTCAAGTCGCCTAAATCTCTTAGACCATGCTCTGATACCACTTGAAACGACCCAACCCGTCGTTAAACCGGCTCATATTTTTTTTTCTTTTTAACGAATAATAATTACAACATTTAGGTCCCAATTATGTTTTCAAAAACATCTTCATTACAATAGTAAGTTTAATCAACATTAAAACATACATGACATAAGTTGAAATACAAAACGGGCATACAACCCAAGACCCGTTTGACATAACCAAAAGGTAAACCTTAACCCGACTATTTTAATTTTCAACAACATCGAGCATGGTGATTGGGAACGCTACCCAATCCTAACCAAAAGTTTAAAGCACAATCTTCTAAAGCAACCCGCAAAGCACTAGTCTCCATGCTTACCCAAGCCGCCACCCTGCGAACCTATAAAAATGTAAACAACGAGAGGGTAAGCTAATGCTTAGTGAGTGAGAATATACTACATCCATATATATGCATAAAATGGACACGCCACACAATAATAATCAAATAGCACATAGCGGAGTCCAAGCATAAGGGCAAGCTAATCTAAGCATACCGTACAATCGCAATACAACAAGCTAATATATCAACAATGTAAGTACACCAACAACAATATGTACAATGCCATCAAGCTACACCCGGAGGGTTAGCTACATCACAACAATACGGCAATATATATATATAATAATGCGTAAACCGCCCAAGGTTAACCCCTTAACCCAATACCAAATGAAGATTGACCGAACTACAGCCTTAGTAAATCCGCACCACATGCGACTACTATCTTCAATACCATTACAACATCGAGGTTGGCCGAAACTACACGAGCCTTAGTGAATCCACACCACACGTGACCACTACCTCAATAAGATGACCGAATCTACACGCGTCACCGTGAATCCGCACCACACGTGATTCACCTCCCAAATCAAAACCCACGATTCCAGAATTATATAAATCCACATCATCGGGGTTACTCAACCGCAACTCAAATACCAACCCTTCGCCATCGGGGTTATATAAATCCACATCACGAGCCCATGTGATAACGTACACACAAAGTGTGCACCTCGCCAAAGGTGGTCAACCAAAACGCACAACCGTGCCAATTGGAACTACTACACAAGTCCATCAAATCCACCTATATGTGAAGTGAGCTCTATCGTCGAGGTTCACTTCACCCAACCCGCACCCATCCTATACATACATATGCATATAGTATATTGACACTCACCTTGAATTCTTGATGGATGTAAAACCAAAATCCGAAATCGCCAATGGAAAGCACCTATTCCCTTTATCACATAATAAACAACACAATTAGGGTGGATTACAAACCAACCCATATTGACACCTAGTGCAATTTTTGACCCAATTGCACTTTTAAACACAACTCATGCCCAAACTTACCAATAATCACTAACTAGAGTGATAATGGTTCCAATAATGCCAATCAAACCCAATCATAAGTGTTAAACACTTATCTTACCCAAAATGACACCAAAACCCTAATTTTGACCCATTTTAAAATTAGTCAACCAAATGCATCCAAAAATAGTTTCCAACACTTCTATAATCACTATCACTAGTGATTATACACCATTTACAAGCCTTAAACAAAGCTAAATCATTCACCAACCCAAAACCCGCCAACATCAACTTTAAACCCAAACATTAACATCAATAAACTTACTTCTTAAGTTTAAGTGGGTTTCTTAACAATTTTAGTTCAAACCCTAACATTGAAACTCAAATCAAACAACGAAACTCGGAGTTAGAACTTACCAATACAACCACAACGTAGCCAAGAACGAGATGAACAACTTTAACACTTGAGCTTTTGTGAGAATCCAACTCCTTCTTCTCCAATCAAGCTCTCTCTCACTATAAATGGGTTTATCTCTCTAAAAATGGTTGAGAGTGTTTGTGTGGGTGTAAAATGAGATAGAGATAAGATTTGGAACTGATTTGGGGCTTATAACCCGTCCATATTGCGAAAAGACCACAACACCCCCAAAATGCCTCTTAAAAATGAGTCAAAATAGTCAGTCCTGCTCCAGTATCACGTTCCACGACCATCTATCTCGTACCGCGATGGCTAAAATGCGAAAAACGCCACCAGGACGCTACAATGTGATCATTTCGAGGGTTTTTAGCCGGTCACGTTTCAACCTTCTCTGTCGCATTTCACGACACTTCAAAACGCGATATACTTCACTTGGACGTGATGAGTGACCTGATTCCCCCAATTCCACTTTTTAAGATCATCCAAAGTTAAATGTGGTTAAGTAAACGCATCCTAAAGATTTAAACGCCTATCCTTGGACTCCGTATGATGCCCCGAGCATCATGTTTAGAAAAATGGGGTGTTACAACACCCATCCTGGTAGTGTCCTCGCCCGAGCACGCTTAACCACAACGTACTCACACATCTGTTCTGCATGTGGTCCCAAAACGCACTGTATCATTTAAGCGTGGGTATTACCTTATAATCTCATGATCACTCATGTCCATGGGCAATGTGGGATGCATACACCTGTCTTGCAACACACGAGCTCATAAAATTGGTAATATAATATAATACATGACTGCAGTTTCACACGATCAAATCTTTAAGTTTATAAGATCCGAAATCATTGATCACACTAAAACGCACCTACAAGGAACATAACCTGGTCGGTGTGGTATAGGGGTCGGCAAGTCCGGTTAGTCCAAATTAAGTAGAGTATTTAAGGTTAATATTGTTTAGTCATTAATATTTCATGAGAAAGAAAGAATATTCATTATTTTGGGGGATTTGGGTTTTCAAATATGATAAACGACATAAATATAATAATAAACGGATGTCTACTCGGACGTAATTCCCCTACACATTCGGACATTTAGATTAAGAGCATATTTTTGAATGAATTTAAGTGTCGGACACAAGTAGTGGTGTGATTAACCAACTACACTCAAAGTATGGTCACGTAAATATTAACGGTAAAATACCGATCGTTAGAGTAAATAATTCCAAACTAGGGTTCAACGCATGGATAAACTAACGAGACCAAATTAGATTCGGTGTCATTAACCGAATAATACAAAGTGGATGTGCTATGTAATATTAGTATGTCACGACTTTAAGTCTTTTTCTATTCATGATTAACATACTAAATCGATGTGCGATGTAATACCAGTATATCACCATCTCACTCAAAAACCACCACTCACCATCACTCACCTCAAAAAATAAAAGAGTTTGAAGCAATGAAGAAAAAAGATCATGACTAATCAAATAATGTATTACCAATAATATAATTCAGCGGTGCCACCTGCTCGTAATGAATAAACTAAGATTGTCCAGCTCGTTATTGTACCAATATCACGACTAAGTTAACTTAGCGTAGCAAGTTTGCATGTGAAGCCAAATCACGTCTTTCACAATATAATTAACCATACATGCAATAGATCCAAACTTAGAATAGTGAGTCTATTTCATTTAGCCCGTAGAATTCTCAACAAAAAGCATTCAAAACTCAAGTATTAATCTTAGGTTAACCAAGCCGTCGTGTTGTTATCTAGCCGCCGGCTGGTATGCTGAACAAGCAAGGCCACCTTCTGACCATAGACAATCACCGGCTAAACCAAGATTTTACCAGATTTTCACATAGTATTGGCCCTGAAATAACAACAAGTTTATTGTAGGGGGTGAATACTTCTTTTTTGTTTAAACACATATTGTAACAGTTAAGTATATTTAAACAAGTAATTAAATAAGAGTCATGAGTTATTTTTAACTTATTCTTTTATTGACATAAATCTCAAAGAATCACAACTATTCAAAGGCGGAATAAATAGTTGGTTAACACATATTACACCTAAAATAGCTAGAGTGGATATCTTAAGCTTTTACAAAGTTTGGACTCTATTTAATTAAACTCACACCACTAAATATTACAACAGTGGAGATATCTATTTATAGGAGTCATATTACCATGTTATAGGTCTATTGTCCACTGGTACATAGGATGTCTATACTTGTGTTGACAACATCATCAGAGAGCGTGCTCTCTTTCTTTCCTCTTTGGTGACTATTTGCAGGAGCACCCCAAATTGGTTTGGCAATACTATTTGAATAAACAAATAGAATGTTGGGTTCCCTCGGCGTTGACAGAGTAATAACCCATGTCTGCACATGCGTTAAACTTCTGCATTCCTACGTGGTCTTGTAAGGTCACTTGCCAATCGCCGACGGGTGTCCTTTTCTGTTCAACTTTGTCTTCGGCTTATGTTGAATAGTACAATCGATATAGATCACTCAGGAAACTATCATGCTTTTAATGGAGCATATTTGTTTAAGTGTTGTATGATGCTTCCAGCTATGCTGGTTCTTCAACTGATACACTTGATCTTCTATACTGGCTGAGCACACATCCTGTGCTGGTTGAAAAATACTGCATATCTTGTGCTAATAGTCCACGCAGCATATTGAGACACTTGACACATTAACAAATGTTGTCTTAAACATAAATAAACCTATGTTGACCGCACATAACAATTAGTGTACATAATGCTGTTTTGTCATAATTAAATCATTAATCATTTTGGGGACTCAACACAGACCTAATATTCTTTAGTTCAGCCGCCGACTAGCGATAGACAAGCTCCGACTTGGAACATTAACAGACATAAAGTACGTCAAATTAACATGGATAGTGTTCGAAATTATTTTCTAGTTTTGAAGGTATCGGGCCGCCTGCTTCGCCACTCAGGCCGCTGACCCTACTTGACTAAGTGTTAAATCTGAACTACATTTTGTCCCTATTATCCAAACAAACACCTTCAGGGTGTTTAGCTACTAATAATTATAATCAAAAAGCAAATAACAAAGATAAACATAGTAATCTTTGAGAACGATAGTAAATAAAAGGAAATTATACCTTATGTAAATTGATATGACCGAAACGGACGGTTTTATTTATGCGGTGTCGTTAGGCCACAAGGTGTCAGAATCTACTTAATCGAGAGGGAGGACATTGGTTTATTATTTATATTTTGTGGGGCCTAAATTTACTTTTAACTTTCTAAGGTAGAAGGTGTAAGTTAACCTAGGGTAGTACTTTTGAATGATTTAACGAATTGAAGATCAAGTGGATAATTATCTTTGGTTAAATTACCTAGATAAAGGATAGTACTTAGTTTTAAGCTAATAGTCCTAATTACAAAAAAGTAAAGATGATGGAAGGATATCCGGAGTATGCAGATCAGGGAAATGTTGACCAAGATATCAGTTTGGGCTAGAGAAAGGTAATTATGTTTATGTTAAAGATAAGATTAGAATGGTGTATATCTGGTTCGATGAGCCAATTACACGGACCTACTTATCTCTAGACTCTCAAAGTTTCTCTTTGAGTAGTGAAACGTATGTCACTTGGCTGTATAATTGAAAGGTAACTATACCTTGGAGGTTATCCTCAGTAAAGCACTAGGTTTATTAGTGAGTTGATTTCTAATCCTAACCCTCGTTATCAGTTTAGATAACTGAATAACAACGTGCCGTGTTGATTGAACACTGATCACAAACGGAAGGAGTCTGTCGGAGTTGACAAAACCTTAAATGAAAACTAACAACCATTTTATCATACTAACGAGATCATACCAATCCAAACATTATACAGTGTTACAGTTGGTATACTGAAAGTAAGCAGATAGAAACCTAATAGATACCTAAACAGTTAATATGACTTGATCCTAGAGCAACAATCAAAAAAGAACATGCAATAGGTTTTGGGTCATATAGTTGAGGCACTAACTAGATCTTAACAGCTCTTAGGAGGTCTCCTCGGAACATTCAATAGGCATACTAGATCATTCATGTCTCAATTCCTAAGTTCTGTGTCCTAAAGCGCATTAGATGCCTCTCAGGAACTCCGGTCATATCGAGTTCATAGAATCTTCAGATACAGTATAACTAGGGGTCTTAATCCTATGAAGTAGCTAAGTCCATATTGGTGGATAAGTCCTGATCACAACCTAGTTTGATCAATCCTTAAGATGCTAGCATACAAATCTATCGGACTCACAAGTTCAGAATAACAATGGTAACCGTACTAATTTAACATAATTACGCTAACCCAAACTTCTATCATGGAAACCTACAGATTAATTAAGCTAACATGGTAATATCGGAACGCATTATTAAACAAAAATGATAACAATACATGTTTAATTAAAAAGACAAGCGTTTCGGATAAAAACCTGAAAAGGTTGACGAAATCTGCCCGAGATCGCACGCAAAATATAACGACCGGGAACAGCTTGCAACAAAATATCAAAAAGAGATTAAATCAAAAGATTATAACAGTAAATTACCTTACCACCGCCAATAGTAACGATTCATTGCAAGCATAGCAGATAATGTGTTTGTAAAGGCTTAATAAAAGGCCAGTGAACCCCTTTGTTGGTTCGAGAGCAACCCTTTATTGGGTCGAGAGCAGAGAACAGAGGCATTGCACATTGTCAAAATCGCCGCATGAACCCTAAGTTTTTTTAATCAGATTTCAAAAAGAAAGAGGTAGTGTAATTGGAGAATAAAAATACTTAGTAAGAAACCCTAGTTTTTGATGGTTCAGAATCAGGGAGCAATGGTAGCGCAGGTAAAGCAAACCACCAGTGCCAGAGAAACCCTAATTTATTTTTTATCTGTAGACTTTGGAGGAGATGACGGAGTATATAAGATGGCTGAAACGACAGAAAGTTAAAATGAAACGACGGAAAGCGGCGAGAGATTTAGTATATAAAGGGTTAATATTATATTCTCTAGTATTGTTAAGGGTGGCTGGACATCCTCATGTCACCCTACTAGCTCCACTACTGGGTACTATGATGTGTTAAAAAACTCAGTATGACTTGCTCGATATAATAGTTGGGAATAATTTATGACTATAAGTACCTGTTGCCATTCATTTATTGACAAGACTGTAACGGGGTTTTCAAAAAGGCTTAATAAAAATAGAGTGACACATACCACATAATGTAACGACCCGCCAAAATCGCTATTGACGCGGTACGTTATTCATTGATTTCGGAGTGAGGTACTGACCTCTACATGATACGTTTTGTAAACATTGCATTCTTTTGAAAAGACACACCATAATTGAATATCAAATTCCAAGGTTTTTGACGATTGATGATTTCTAAATATAGACAATCACCGAAATTAATAGTTTACAATACTACATCCGTTGATAATACAGTCAAAATAAGATACATGGTGATGATTTTGTGAATGCAACGTTTTCTCGAATAAAGCATGTATGACTCCGTGCACATAGCTTGTATCACATATAAGCAAACAGCGGAAGACTTCTAGAAACCTGAGAATAAACATGCTTACAAGTGTCAACACAAAGGTTGGTGAGTTCATAGTTTTAATGTTGCGCATAATCTGTATATAAAGGTGGATCACAAGATTTCAGTTGTTTCATCCAGAAACGTTTATCAAAATATTCTACAAGATTGAGCACCCTGGTAACTAAGCTTTAACGTTATAATAAGTACCCCTGTTTTAACATACATGCAACCAACATGTACAATACACGCAATCCAACGTGTACTAAACTCAAATAGCATACGTCTGTTTTATAGTTCAGGCTAGGGTTTCTATACCTGGAACAGACGGGGATGCCAAGCCCTATGGATCCATATACAACTATTCGCGCCCACCAGTTCTTATAACCGGTAGTTACTAGTTACCAAAGCTAAGGGATTTTCGGTTCAAACTCGGTGTAAAATTTAGTATGTACTTGTATCCATTGCGTTTAAAATAAAGTGCATGTATTCTCAGCCCAAAAATATAGATTGCAAAAGCAATTAAAAAGGGAGCATATGAAACTCACCTTAGCAGCACATAACGTCATTCACCGAAATGTGACCGAAACTCGGAATGCAAAATAACCGTAGATCTCAACCTAGAGAACATATGATGGTCAATACATGTCTAACAAGCTAGGTCGGGTCATAGTGTATCACAATCCTAATGCTCGAGACTGACATGCAAATGTTAACAAAAGTTATCTCAAAAGTCAACCTAACCCAATATAATCTTTAAATCTATACATGTTTATTAACATAATATAAGTCTTGATAATTGAACGAATTTATAGTTTATCAAACTCAAAATATTATTTATTTCAGGAGCTATATTATATTTGAATTATCATGGCAATCGAACATATTTTATTATTTCACATAGTTTTTCAATACTTGTAAAATCAGATTATAGTGTTTATAAAGCTTTAAAACATGATAAGACAATCAACTTTGACAATTGTTCAACAAAAAGAGACGTGCCTTATATAGAAATTCATTTAATCGATTAGAAATATCTAAAAATCCAATTTATCAATCTCATAGACAAGTTGTTCAAATATTAATTTACAGTTTTCAACACAATTTCAATTAACGTCAAACATAATTCAGTTGACCATATCTTTTAATCCGTTCATCGAAATCACACTATTTCTAAATGAAAAGTTATTAATTTTTCGCTAGCTTTCCAATGACATGCATATCATATACTTTACATCAGTAGCATATGTATCAAATTCGTGATTCATCATAAACTATCCAATGACAAAATTAAAGCATACAAGCATGCATAAACATATATACTCGAGCACTAGACATGGATACACTATTAATATATAAAAGATAAGATATGAATGCTCACGTATCAATATTGTGATTCAATATTGCAGGAAAGTACGTAGACGCAACGGAAATGATAAACGCTAGGTTGAACTTTGACTTATGATCATAACCCCCAAGCAATACCCATAACCTCCATAGCTATAACTCATAATTTCCCTAGCTTCATCCCGCTCGAAAATCTGTTTTGAAAATAATTAGCTCATGACCTCGTCGTAATATTTTATGTATACATAACTAATAAATAATTATATGAGATTAATAATAATATTAAGATTAATATTAATAACAATAATATTAATAATTCTTACGAAGTATGTAAATTGTATGTGTGTGTGTTTTTCTGCGATCGATATATATATATATATATAATAAATATAATATTATAATAATATAATAATATAATAAAGTAATAATATAATAATAATATAATAATAAAAGGAATCAAACGTGTGTAATCTTAGCCGCCCCATTTTTGTTAGTTTATGCCGACAGTTTTTCACAGACCATTATTTCGTACTCTGTTGCTAATAATTGACAGGTAAAAGTATAATTAAAAAGAATTCCACTTTTTATAATTGAATACATATATTTATTTTGGTCTTAAGCTTTATAAAACTAGTTGTAAAAAGGTCCATTTATTTATAAAATTACTATATACATTCGATGTAGAGTGTACGTACTAGTCTGCTGATCATTTCGTGCCACAATAAATCACAAGATTCATTTAATCGAATGAATTTTAAAATTTTAAAAAGTCGTATTTTTTAAATACTTCAGGGGTATATTATGTAACTTATAATTAATAATTTCTATCATGTCGCTTTCATGTAAATAGTAAATTAATTAATTTCATTTCATTTACTATTCATATGAATAGTAAATGAATTAATATCGATTCAACTATTTAAGTTACATTGTTGTACGTTGTGCTTTACAATTTGTACATCTTTGATTTAACTTCGTGTGTAACACCCTAGGCAAATCCCACATCGCCCACGAACATGAGTGATCATGGGATTATAAGGTAATATTCACGCTTAAATGACACAACGCATTTTGGGATCACAGGCTGAGTAGAAGTGCGAGTACGTTGTGGTTAAGCGTGCTCGGGTGAGAGCACTACCAGGATGGGTGACCTCCTGGGAAAGTGCTTCTCATGTGTGATCGCCAAGAAAAAGCCGTGCGCCTGCGGGCAAAGCGGACAATATTGTGGTCATATTAAGCTGGGGTGTTACAGAATGGTATCAGAGCCACTCATGTGCCGTTGGGGGTGGTGGGGCAAACCTCATCGAGGACGATGAGTCCCTAAGGGGGGGTGAATGTAACACCCTAGGCAAATCCCACATCGCCCACGAACATGAGTGATCATGGGATTATAAGGTAATACTCACGCTTAAATGACACAACGCGTTTTGGGATCACAGGCTGAGTAGAAGTGCGAGTACATTGTGGTTAAGCGTGCTCGGGTGAGAGCACTACCAGGATGGGTGACCTCCTGGAAAAGTGCTTCTCATGTGTGATCGCCAAGAAAAAGCCGTGCGCCTGCGGGCAAAGCGGACAATATTGTGGTCATGTTAAGCTGGGGTGTTACATCGTGTCTTCTTAAAAATTTAAAAAAATACATCATAAAAATAAAACGATTATATACGTAAAATTGTTAATTTGAAATTGTATCATTCACTAGTAAATTTTTATCATTTCGTATATAAATATTATTCGCATATTTCCGTATATATATATATATATATATATACATATACACATATACATATACATACACAATTATATAATTATCACAAGTTATGACGTTCGTGAATCGTCGGACAAACAAAGTGGTCAACCGTTATATAAAACTCATTTACAAAAGTTTTAAAACTTGTCAAAATGCATTGCTTAAATATTAAATCATATATAGAACTGGTTTAAATAAGTCGAAATTTTTCGGGTCATCACACATAACAAGGCCAAGGTCTAATCTTTTTGTTTTTCCAGACAATCTCAGTTTATTGAAAAGATACACTCCCCTGCAGCTTAATAATACTTCATGTCTTGTCCCATCAATTTTAATTGAATATTATTAATTTTATTCTTATTCCTCCGTATAAACTACTTACTCACCTTTTTTTTTATCCTGATATGTCTTTTTTAGGTGTTGGTTCGTTACTTATTGGGGCGGATCTTTAGGGGGCATGAAGAGATGTTGGCCTTCCAAAATTATGAGGAAGCAGTGTAATATGTTTATAAAATTAAACTGAAATTTAATAGGAAAGGGAAAACAATAAAAATGGAGACGTTGTGATGGAGTTAATAGGGAAAAAGAGAGTAATATGGAACAAGATGCCAAAAGTCCACTATTTTTTATTTTTATTTCAACTAACCCCTTAAGGTTCAATTAAAATACACTTTTAGCCTTACAATTTAACGTACTAATAAAATTCATTATAATACACTTTCGAATAAGGAGTAATCTATCGGGTTTGAAAACCCCGCCCAAATATAACCGGGTGCTTATTACTTCATAACAATACACATGGTTGAGTATAAACATTTATAGGGTACGAATTGTATATTTATATATGCATGTGTTAAGCTTCGTAATACGGGTGTTCATGGTACATATAACATTTTTTGGAACTGTTTTACTGAAATAAAATCTTGTGGTCCAACACATATACGTTACGTGAACTTAAACCTGTGAACTCGACAACCTTTGTGTTGACACTTTAGCATGTTTATTCTCGGATTCTTATGCTTTGCTTCCGCATGTGCACTAGAGGTCAACCATGGTTCACACGTTGAGGTTTTATCATGAAACACTTTATTTCGCATTCATTACTACTTATGATACATTACTTTTTGTTCACTTTACACTTTTACGTCTTACTTCACTTAAATTTTGTTTTACATGCATAAAATAAAGTAATGTTCTAAAGTAAATTTAATTCATTACTTACATATAATTATAAATATTAATATTAACAATCAATTTGATAGAACTAAGTTGGAGGGGTGATGGGTCAAATACTAAGCAATTGTGGTGTTAAGAGGTTTTTGTTTCAGGAAGTTCTTGATGGTGGGATACGCATGGTTCAAAGACTATTGCTATTTTATAGAAAGTCTTAATTTTCATGTCTTAAAAAATGGGGGTTTATCTACATGTTCAAATACCACTTTCTTGGAATTTTCTACATATTCAATTTAATGTACGAAGTAGTTTTAATCTGTATTACTCTTAACATGTTAAGTATTTTGGATATTCAAACCTTTTGAAATAAATGCACTTTTGATAAAACGTTCATATAGAGGGCGTTGACCAAGATTTGAACGTCTTGGTAATATGCCATTTCATGGTAGTTTTGATGGGGGCATTATATTTGGTACCAGAGCTCTGGTTATAGGGAACTAGCAGAGGCAGAGCTAGGAATTGGATTGCGGGTGGCTTAATTTATTGGAGAATACAAAAATATAAATACGTAGTATTATACTCAGTATCAAACAAAATAAAAACAGTTCATCAACCTTGAGATTATGAATTTGAGTCTCTTATTGGACTATTTATAATTGGGGTGTTTATTTTTTATTAAAACAAAAATATATGAGTTATTGACAAAATTAAATTCTTAAAATTTTTTCTAATAAATTTAATAGCAACTTATTCAAACATTAAAGAAGAATTAAATTTTTTCTGAATAAAAAGTCATGATGTATAAAATTGTCAGTTACTAAATATTAATTTCAAGTATTAAGTATTGATGCAAGAATACTTGATTATTTGAAAAAATTGTTAAAATTATAGCTTGTCATAAAATAATGTACATAAATGGGGTTTCTTTGTATACGCTTAACCTGAAGGGTTTAAATGATATGTTAGTTCGTATACTTTTAATTTTAGGGGTTATAATAATATATAAATCAATAGTTAAGGGGTCTATACGAAAACATTAACAAAAAAGTCGTCATCTTTACTCTAACTTCCTGCAACTCCTTAAACTCAATATGCAGCAATAGGCTTTGAATCTTGAACTTCACTTTTCATTGTTAAGACTAGCAATAAATATTATATACTCTAGCATTGTTGAGGGTGGCTGGACATCCCCATGCCACCCTACTAGCTCCGCTACTAAGTACTATGGTGTGTTAAAAAACTCAGTATGACTTGCTCCGTATAATAGTTGGGAATAGTTTAGGACTTGAAGTACATGTTGCCATTCATTTATTGACAAGACTGTAACAAGGTTTTCAAGAAGGCTTAATAAACAACGAGTGACACATACCACATAACAAGGCTAAGGTCTAACCTTTTTTCAGACAATCTCAGTTTATTGAAAAGATACACTTCCCTACAGCTTAATATATACTTCATGTCTTGTCTCATCAATTATAATTGAATATTATTTATTTTATTCTTATTCCTCCATATAAACTACTTACTCACTTTTTTTTATCCTGATATGTCTTGTTTTAGGTGTTGGTTTGTTACTTATTGGGACAGATCTTTAGAGGGCATGGAGGGATGTTGACCCTTCCAAAATTATGAGGAAGTAGTGTATAATGTTCATAAAATTAAACTGAAATTTAATAGGAAAGGGAAAACTGTAAAAATGGAGACGGTGTGGTGGAGTTAATAGGGAAAGGAGAGTAATAGGGAACAAGATGTCAGAAGTCCATTATTTTTTATTTTATTTCAACTAATCCATTAAGGTTCAATTAAAATACACTTTCAGCCTTACAATTTAACGTACTAATATAATCCATTATAATACACTTTCATATACGGAGTAACATACTAATATATTCATTTCATTTTATCATTTCATTCTAAAATAAAATAGTAAAACACTAAACATAATAATTTAATTTTATAAAAGTACTGGTTAGCAAAGTAGTTATAAGTAACTTCATATAAACTACTTATTTCGAGAGCACTAAATCAATGAAGTTTAGAAATGTTTATATGTAATCAGAGGTGGAGCTAGGAATTGCAATTGAGGGTGGTTTACTTTATTGGAGAATACAAAAATATAAATACGTAGTATTATATGATTATATCAGTATCAAACAAAATAAAAGAAGCTCATCAACCTTGAGATTATGAATTTGAGTCTCTTAGTTGACTATTTATAATTGAGTGTGTTTATTTTTCTTTCAAACAAAAAATATGAGTTATTGACAAAATTAAATTCTTTAAGTTTTTTCTAATAAATTCAATAGCAACTTACTCAAACATTAAAGAAGAATTATATTTTTTTGAATAAAAAGTCATGATGTATAAAATTGTCAGTTACTATATATTAATTTAAGTGTTAAAAGTGATTTATGTTATGTTTTTGCTTGCTAGTCCACTAAGTGTGGTTCGTTTCTAGGTGACATTAACCGAAACTGAATTACCGGAACGTTAACAAATCCACTAAGTTTAATTTATTAAAACAATTAATAAATTAATTATATTTTTCTAAGTTAATAATTATTAAAATAATTATTAATATTTACTCAGAGTGTTTCGTTAATCCGAAAAACAACTTTTGCGGTGATCAAAATCGTATCGTTTTATTCGTATTTCAATATCTAAAATAAGTTAATCAATTAATATGATATTATATATGTATTTATAAAGTTGAACACATAAAGTTCAAGTAAACACCGTTAAGATTAACTAAGAGAAAGTTAAGTAGAAGTAACGGAAAAAGTAGGGTTGTTACACTTGTGAATTCGGATCGATCTCATCATGTTGTTGATCTTTAGAATGATATTGAGAAGAATCTCATGTCGATTTATCCCCCTCATAACAATAGTTCATTGGTTGACCGAAAGAGTCAAAATTAGAAATGAGACCATTATCACAAGGTTGATCCACGGGAACGAAATCATTCATATAACAAATATCATAACTTCTGTTTAGATAATACCCATCATAAGTATCACAATAACCTCCCGACTCATTATTAGCTTGCCAAAATTCATACACCCGTTATCAGTTAAACCCTTGCAACTTTCATCCATATACCCATAACCATCATTTATACCCATATAATCTTCATTGTTCATGCCCATGTACCCATTATCATCATTCAAACCTCCCGACTCATTATTAGCTTGCCAAAAATTCATACACCCATTATCTGTTAAACCCTTGCAACTTTCATCCATATACACATAACCATCATTTATACCCATATAATCTTCATTGTTCATGCCCATATACCCATTATCATCATTCATGCCCAAATAACCACCATTCATATCCGTGAGACTCGAGTCTTCCATCAATTATTGACCATCATTCATGGTTCTTGACATCAAATAGTCATACAAAGCATTCCGGCGATCTAGCTTAATTACACCGCAAATAAACAAACATTTTTCGAGTACAAGCAAATATAAACAACAAAGTAACTTTTGCAAGAATGAGATTCTTACAAAAGGATCGAACAACTACTAGAAAATTTCAAAATCCAATTAAAGGTCGGTCCCCGGCAACGGCGCCAAAAAGTTTGATTTTGTGATTTATACACTACCTTTCAATTTAAACAAGAAAATAGTTCTAAACAATTATCACACAAATAGGCAACTAGTCCCAATCGTATAGTAAAGTTAATAGCAAGTCCAAGTTCGTTCCACATAGAGCGATGTAATTGAGATTATGAAAACACTAATAATTATCCTAAGTTGATTGGGGGGTTTTAAGAATGTGTTGAATAAACTAATATTAACCTAAGAGAGATTAACAAATAAGAAAAAATATTGCTCACTTGATTTATCCACCTTTTAAAATGAATACCCTTTTACAAATGCAAAAAATTAATTCTTAAAACACAAAGTTTCATTTGAATCTCACAACTTCATAAAACCTTCAATCATTCAAGTTCGTTAACTCACGTAGACTCAATTTGAACAATTGAAACCATGTTTGAGAAAAATCATTGAGACTCAATCTTGAATTAAACTCACGTAAAACTCTTAACCAAAACAATCACTTGAAAAGGCTAACACTTCCATGTTGACAATAAACCCTTTTTAAACCAAACTAAATCGAAGACACAATCACTTGAATTCTCCAATTTAAATGTCTAGATCACCAAATGGTGTTTAAGCATAAATTGCATCACAAATCAAATCACTAAGATAGTTTAATAACTTATGTAATCAAACTAAAGCTTGAAACAATCATGACAATGGTTCTTCAATCAAGCTCAACAATTAATACTCATTCAAACATCAAATTCATTATTTAGGGCAAAAAAAATCATCAAGTTTCATAATCAATTGAACAATAACAAATCTAAGCTAGCATAATTAAAGAAACAAGAACTAAATCAAAGAAATCAAAAGTATTCATCATTACAACTAGATCAAGTAAGAACAAGACAAAAATGGAAAGGAAATTACAAAGTAGAGAAAGGATGATAGAATCTAGCAACTATCTTCATAGATCTACAACTTGGATCTTCAATTAGGCTTTGATCTTGATGGAATCATGAAATGGACCCTTTTAGGGTTCCATTTTGGACCCGAATCGCAGCTCTCTTGGGTCATCTTATCTCCTTCCTTCTATAGCGGGTCAAAACAAAAAATTGATGAATCAACGTAAGTGAGCCGCATTTAAAAATGAGGAGCCGCATTTTTCTCAAAATGGAAAAGTGAGCCGCATTTTTTTCTTACTGACTTTGAGAGGGTCAAATTTGTTCTTGAGGTGAGCCACATTTCCTCTTTTGGTGAGCCGCATTTTTTTTTCTCAAAATGGAAAAGTGAGGTGCATTTATAATGTGGTGAGCCGTATTTCATCAGCATCCAACATTTTCTTCAATTTTTACTTGGTTCAATCTTGTGGCTCAAGTCTTGATTCTTTTGCACCATTCTGGACTTTTAGACTATTATTGCCTTGAACCATCTTCTTATCAACAAACCATCATTTTTAATCACTAAACTCTTATGTAAGTAACTAGAGGGTGGGGTGAATAATTACTTAATACGATAAACTTTTTCGATGATAAATAAGATTTGAACAATACTTGATCACCTTAATCAACTCAAACCAATGTGTGATGTGTTTATGTTTGTAATAATGCGGAAAGTAAAGTAAAGAACATAAACACAAGGATTTATAGTGGTTCGGGTGGATGTTAACTAATCCACCTTAATCCACTCCCCAATTCACTAATCTGGATTTTTGCTTCACTAAGCAACTTTTTCAAATCCGGTGGAGATCCGATTTACAAGCCTTGTACTTCTCCTTAGACAACAAACCTATCCTTCTATCCCTTTGAAGGATTACCTCCAACTTAGATCAACTTGTCTTCACCTTGGACAAGTATTAATGCCCAATGAGATTTATCAACTCACTAGTTCCTTTTAAGGAAGATGATAGCTAAGCTAGCATATGCTTCTAATTACAAATTACAAAGACTATCCCCTTTTCAGTGATGACAATCCTAAGACAATTTTAAGGATTAATACAACACTATGTAAACTCATAAAGATAAGAATTTGAAAGTAAGTTTACAAAGACCTCTTCTATAACCTATGAGATTATAGAACTTCTTTTGCTAATCACAAACATATGTATGAGTGTTATGTTTTTGTGATTCTCTGATGATTTTGAGCTGTAGCATGCAAGAGGTCCAAGTCTTCAAAGTTCTCCAAGCCCTGCTATTTATATGGAGAGATAAAAAAAAAGTCAGCCACTTCTGCGGCTTGGACCACGGTCGACCGCACGCGGTCCAGTCCAAAAAACCTATCCGTTGTATAGCTGTTTGAATCAGTTTTGGACATCACTCTTTGGACACTTTACTTCATTTAACACCTGCAAAAGATAACCAACATCCTATACAAGTATTATATGCATTAAATGTCCATTTACCTTGGATGTGTTGCCTTGATAGTGACTTATCGTGCTCAAAGTGGAAAGCCTAACATTCTTGGATACAAGTCATGATAATCATTTGAGGCAATCTCAGTTTTGTCATAATTCTTTATTTGTAATTAACACATTTGCTAAATCTCAATTGGTTGGTCAACATGTCATTGATGACACAAACTCACTTTAATCACAAAGCATGCTAGTATTCAAATTTAAACTTGTTTGTAATTAATTAAGTGTGTTAATGATGTCTTGACAAATTAAGCAAGTAATAACAACTAAGCATATTGCAAGACCTCAAGTTTATCAAGTTTAAACTTATTCATAAACTTAATTTTAGACTTAAGCAAACCTATGTGTGTTAATGTTTCATTGCCTTTTAAGTTTACTAGACTATGACATTTTAAGTATTATCCAAGTAACACAAGCATATATTGAAGTAGTCCAAATACTAGTTCCAACTTGTAACAAATAGCAAGACAATGTTGATACATATACATATTAACTAACTACTTAACATTTAGTACTTAAACACATAGTCAAGTAAATACACATGTACTAATAGCAAGTAGTCAAGTAATATTCATGTAATAACTAGCAAGAGATCACTAAGTAATCTTAGAATTAAGCATATAGTAATAACATAGCATTAAACTAAGGCTATGTAAGTTTTACTTGCAAAGTGGCATTTTGCAAGATTAATGTATAAGTATGCATTAATGTCCAACACGTGTACAAGGAAGGAGCAACTCTTGGTTGGGACTTGGTGACCATCCTAAGTATGTTTATATACATTTTAGATGTACATATTTTCCTATAACACTTATGTGTTATCTTTAATCAAGGCTTAATCGTCATTAAGATGTCAATTAGGTGTGATTAACCAAGATTAGTGTTTTAGTGACCAAAGCTCCTTTGGGAATGAAGGAGGCAACTATCCTAAGCATGTTTGAACATGTTATATAAATTATAGATGCCCGGAAGTGGTCAAACATTTTTCGATCAATATCCGGACAGTAGGATTATGCGGTCGATCCACGGTCAGCCGTGGAGTCGATCGTGTAACCCCGATTTCATAATTCTGGGTGCAAGTCTCCACGGTTTGACCTGCAGTCAACCGTGGGTCTAGCTGTGTACCTCATTTTTCATTTTAAGCTTTCTTTGATTTTGGTCTTTTGCTAGAGTAAGTGTGGATTAGTGAACTTGTTTATTTATGTCAAGATGTTTACCATCACCTTTAGCTATGTGCATATGTCATCATCAAAACACTTATTGTTATGGGTTAAGATTAGTATAGTCATTAAGCATAATCCCATATTAACCCACATCTTCAAAACTAAACGAATGGAAACGGATATTGCGAGGATAATATGTGTAATTCGAGCTATATCACTTACATTTCATTTTAACAAAGCAAAGTCATATTAAAAGAATATATTTTTAGAGAAAAGCTTTTAAGATTATAAATAATTTTTTTGTTATATTATAATATTAAAGTAGTTTTTGCTCTAACAAACATTAAGAAATACATATAGTATATATTATTCGTGTTTTAACATCAAATTTATAATATTATTTTTATTATCCTTCCCATCTCAATTACACTGCCATTAAAATATCATCAGTCATTTTCAATATAAAATAGAATAAGTAAATATCACGTTTATTGACGGTCTGACTTCCAAAGTCTCTATGTACCACCGTTCTCGTATGGTTTTGGTGAAGGTCGTCTGAATCTCAATTATCCGTTAGGTCTAGTAATGGCAATGGATGTTTTATCCATTGATATTCATATGATATGATCCATTTATAATGAATATGGATGCTTCAACTGGACGAATAATGGATATTGACACAGATTTGGATGATCCAAATATCTGGTGGATTGGATATGGATGATAATTTATCATTCATGGATATATACATTATCACTCGAAATACATCTATACATACATTTTTAGTACTAAAATATATGCATATACATTCACATATCGATATACATATCCATATACATATAACCTATAAATTTTGAAGTTGTTAACAATAATAATGGTTATAAACGATGCAATTGGTAAATTGTTACTAATAATATTAAATGTTACTCTTTTTAATTGGTTTAAACATATATTTACTTATATTATAACGTATTTTCCTCAATTAAAGTCACATTATGCGACATATTACAATCAAAACATGTGTGATAAACCAAAACATAAATATTATACATTTATATTTGTTATATTCTATATTCAATTTCCATAATCGTCATTAGATTAATACTTTTTGAATATCTAATTGATATCGATTAACATGCTTAATCCATTAAATATGAATATGAATGGATGAAATAAAACAAAACGGATATGGATGAACAAAAATTAAATCATGAATATCAAAGTAGATATGACATCATCCGATCTATATTCGATCCATTGTCATCCTTAGTTAGGTATGAGCTTGCCTGCTTATTACCCGGTGGTTTTTCGTGTTCCTTGGTTTTGGCCGGATTTGTTTATGGTTGTCGTTTTCTAGTCAACGTTCTATCGGCCGCTCGTGCTCTTTAGATGGTTTTCTTTGTCATATAGGGTTTTGCCGTTGATATGCGTTGTTTTTTTCTCATTGCTTGAATTTGCTTTTGGTTGCTGGAATTATCTTCTCCGGTTCCGTTCTGCTCCGGAACCAGGCAACGAGTACCTTTCTTGGTACTTCGGTTCTTGGTAGCAATCGGTTGTGGAGTTTTTTTTTTGTGGGTTTATTGTTTTTTGTTGGCGGTTTTGGTAAGGTGGTGATCGAAATTTTCTGGCTAACTTCTATTTTGCCGGGGTGGTGTCGATTGTTTTTTGGTTCGCCTCACATGCTTTGCTTCCTCCGTAACGTTCTCTTGCTTTGTGGTCATGGCCTAGATGTGTTCCCTGAAGGTGGCCGAATATTTTTCCGACAACTAGCCGATGAGTTGCTGGCGGTTTGTTGTGCTGGCGGTTAGTGTTAGCCCGACTGTCTTCCATGTCTATCTAATTCCCGCAAGCTTGGGTCTTGGGTTTGTGGTGTTCTTTCCTGTGGTATTATGCTCGTATGATTTCGTGGTCGTGTAAATGGTTTAGTGTAGCTGATATTTTATATTCTATAATAAAATGATTTAAAAGATTTAATTAATTCTCAATTAATCATTGTGAAGGAACATGGTAAATATCAATTCCAATCTGTTTGTTATTAAAATCTATCCGTAATCTCATTTCGTATCGCAGCCGGTTCCAATTTACAAGAAAGTGACACGTGTAAAGAGAGGAACAAAACACGTGGGATGAAAGCGATACGACGTCGTTATCGGACTTCGCTTCCAAATAATTTCGTAACGTAGTCGGAGTCTCAACCACAGAAGACATCTTCGGTGTTCGTTGAAATCTAATCAATCCCACCGCTTAAACCCTAATAATATATATCTTTATATACACAAATTTCACATCCTAAAAGCTAATTACATTACTGCATCCAATTTCTGCCGCATAATAAACATCAATTTTCAAGGATCTTAGAGCTAGCTAGCTAGGGTTTCAGTTTTTGAAGGAAAAAAGAAGAAGTAATGATTGAAATTGAGAATGACAATGGAAGGAGTTAAAAAAGTTGTGATTTTAGAAAATGGAACCTCGTCTTCTTCTTCTTCACCAGCTGATGGTAAACCTCCGAATCCACTCGCCGGAGGATATCGTCGTTGCTTCGCTGACGTCATCGATCCTTCTTCTTCCTCGGTTAAGAAGTCTTTAGTTCGTCATCCATCTCTCGTAAGATTTTTATGTTTTTTTCTTAATTGAATATGTGATATAGATATACAAATCTTATTTACTCATAAAGTTTACAACTTTACTGAATTCATATTCATGTATCTTAATTATGAGTAGGTTGTACATACACATAAGCTTAGGTAATTATGATAAAATGGGAGATGTACAATTATGAACAACATCCCTAGCATAAATGCACATACTTTAAAATTTATGAGATATATATGATGGTGAAGTTACAGAATTTGTCGACTTTATATATGTATATGATGTGCTCTTAATTTTTGCATTTTATGCGTCTTATCTTGATCCTTTCACTATGTATGCTGTTATGATTTGGTAAGTATACAAGATTTGATGATAGTACAGTTGCACTGAAGTTTTACCTTGTAGGAATAACTTGATGGTTGCATTATAATCCAGGGCAACTTTGTAAGAATTGATAAAAATTTTGTTACCTTGGATGAGTTTTGTAGTTTGATGACATCAATAACGTGTTTGGAAGTTGGATATATAGCGATACTGATAGACTACTAAATCTAGTGACCAAATTAGGAGCAAAATTAAGTTGCTTTTCTATTAAGTTGTTTGGTGTTGAATTTGGAAAAGTGATGATTTGATCTGTTTAAGGTGAGATGTTGCTATATTAATTGAACACCGTTTAACATTTTATTGTATGCTATGCTATGCTGTGCTGGAAGCTGTTGAACATCTTAAAGCAATTATAATATTGACTTTAATGGTTTATCAATAGCGTAACCAGGAAAGACATCTAATTTATTGAACCCTTTCGACTAAACTAGTTTACCTTTTTAGTTTGAAGCATTTATATTTAAAACGAAATACAACTCTATGATTTCAGGAACGCTATTGACTATTAATGTTTTATATATAATTATCATGTGTACTTGTGCTTATAGCCATGGACCGAAATTTTGGTAAAACGAGATCCAGATCGGCCCGCGCGTTGCGGCGGGGCCTTCCCAATTGCATATTCAAAGTTAACGTAATGTTATGTATATATAGAAGCGAAAACGCCCCATGTGTTGAGCTCTGTTTTAGATGTCGGTGTGTTTAACGTGTTTTAAAAAGGTGTCCGTTTCGCGTATAGTTAGTTGCGTTGCGTTCATAAAATTATTCCGAGTTGAACAGTGGTTCCGGAAAAATTTAACGATCAGCGAGCTAGAAGATACGGCCTGCTAAAAATTGTGGTGAAGTTTGTTTAAGATATTTTAATAGAATAATGAGTTAACAGTTTCTACCCCTGAAAAATTGTAAGTTGAACGATACTTGAAGGGACATGTTCTAATAGATCATATTCATGTGCCAAATTTATGTGTTTGCGCTGATTAAACTGATATAGGTGAGTCAGTTTGAACTAATTACATAGGTGTTTATCTATAAGTATACCTGTGTGTTACTTCTTCTACGTGTCTTGTGTGTCTGAGGTTCACAGTGTGTTGTGTCCTGTACTTTATGATCATGAGTTAATTATAAATTACAATCTGTGTTGTTGAAGTCTATATATGTAATTTTGTGTATGGATAGTAACCAGAACTTATATAGGTGAGGACAAGGATTTCAGAAGCATCTGTTGAACCAATTGTGAATCGAGAAGATTGTAAACCTGAGTTTATACCGTTACTCCGGTCAGGAGCATGGTCGGACATAGGAATACGTGGGACCATGGAAGATGTGTATATCTGTGCTGACAGTTATGTGCATGACTATGGTGGGAAGAATCCAGTTGAAGGACCAGCTGCATTTTATGCGGTATGTTATCTGTCATGGCTCACAACTTCTATTTCTTTACTTTTTAGTTTCTTACATGAGTATCGGTTATACATGAGAAAGTGATACTTAAGCTAGAAACACTCATAATTACATATTGAATTAAGTGGATCAACCTTGTGGTTGTGTTTGTTAGTTTTATTCTTGTAAACTGATAATACACTTGAGCTAAAATCAAAACCTAATGCCACATGATTGAGCACTAAAAGTGATTACACTACTTGGTGTGATGCTTAATGGCACACTAAATTTGCATATTTGTTTTGAAAAGGATTGTACTACACCAAGTGATTACACCATTTTTCTGTCACCACATTTTACATTATTGTAGGGTGCTGGTGCACACATCGGAGGTGGTCTTATTGAAGTTTTAGAATGTTGGTAGTGTTATAGTGAACAACGTGACTTGGTTCCTCTAAATTACTAAGTTCACGTGTCAAATTACTCATTCTAGTTTACGGTTTATTCTTTATGGGTAAGGGTTGGATATGGAATACTAGATCTTCTTCTTAGCTTAGTTGAATAGGTGTTATGCTGTGGAATCTGGATGCCATTGATCGTAATCCAGTTATGGTTGTAGTAGATGTGTTTACTTATGAATGGGTTGATTTGGGTTATGTCAAATAGCTTAAAGATCAACATAAGGTAACAAGTTTAATGGGTCAAATATCGCTCAAAATCTGTTCTGAATATACAAAAGTTCTAAACATCTCATTCTAGAAAATTGGGAGATTGTTGAAGCGATATAAGTTTGCAAGTATATACTTGACTCCTGGATTTACTTGAAAACTTTGGACGTACTGGATCAGAATGTTTTGGGTCATTCAAATTGACCCATTTCACCCCTACAAGCTTCTAGATTTTGTTATGATATTGTATGGTTTTACAGGTTTTTGATGGACACGGAGGAAAACATGCTGCTCACTTTGCATGCGACCGTTTGCCAAGATTTATATTCGAGGATGACGACTTCCCAATGGATATTGAAGGCGTGATTACTTCAGCCTTTGCACAGACCGACACCGCTTTTGCCGAAGCTTGCACTTTGGATGCTGATCTTGCTTCTGGCACAACTGCATTGGCTGCTCTTGTTATTGGAAGGTAACAGTTTTTTACTTCTTCATACATGTCCAAATGGGTAAACGGGTCAAAATTAAATTCATAGCTACAATGACATGTATCAGATGGGTCAGAGAATGGTCCAAGAATTCTTAAATACTTGATACATATTATTATTCGACTGCAGGTCATTGGTGGTGGCAAATGCTGGAGACTGTCGGGCAGTTTTATGCCGTCGTGGTAAAGCAATTGAAATGTCTAGGGACCACAAACCAATCTGCATTAGAGAAAAGAAGCGTATAGAAGCGTCCGGAGGATATGTTTATGATGGTTATCTCAATGGACAAATAAACGTTGCTCGTGCTATTGGAGATTGGCACATGGATGGACTCAAGAATCAAGACGGTGGGCCCCTCAGTTCTGAACCCGAGTTCATGACCACAAAACTGACCGAAGAGGATGAGTTCCTCATCATTGGATGTGATGGAATATGGGATGTTTTCATGAGTCAAAATGCAGTTGACTTTGCAAGAAGGAAACTGCAAGAACATAATGATCCAGTTTTATGTAGTCAAGATTTGGTCAATGAGGCACTCAAGAGAAAAAGTGGAGATAATTTATCTGCTGTTGTGGTTTGTTTTCAATCTCAACCACCCCCGAATTTAGTGGTCCCGCGGGGGAGGAGAGTACAGAGGAGTGTTTCTGCTGAGGGGTTAAAGGAGTTGCAGGGCTTTTTGGATGGTTTAGAAACTTGAAATGGTATTTTTCTATATTTCTCTCTTTTGTTTCTCCAGGATTTTTGTTCAGTTTTTTTTTTTTTTTTTTTTAAATTATATACTTGTTTATTTGTTGTTAGATGTTGAGAGAGAAATTAATTATGGAACTGTAACATAGGCGGCCAATGTAGTTTTCACCTGGAATTTTGATATGTTATTCTTGGTCTCAACTTGGGTTTAAAGACTGTTGTCTGCTATCTTAGTTTGTTTGACTCTGTTACTGACTATTAGGCTGTGAAGTTTTAATCTTTAAATAATAGAAAGGATAATTCGTTACTTGATAAATCTTCTCAGACTTGTCCCTTTGGCGTTTTCCCTTTAGCCATGATGATGGTGCTATAGTCACGCAGTTAGGCATATGGCCTCTTAGCCTGGCATATGGCTGCCGATATAAAGGTAAGTGGGTCCCGCGAGGTTTTGATTTGTTTATACATTATGCTTAGTGATATTGTAAATGTAAATTATTTGTTAAGATTTGGGCATGACAGATAGTCTTTAGTTATATGTTAGTTATGGTGTTTTGGTGTTGGTGTAGCAGTTATGTGAATTGCTTTTTAACCATGATAGAAACCGGCGTTAACTTGCACCTACACCTAACTGTATGGACTGTTTCTATAATATAAAATACTGTCTTATAATAGTGTCATAATAAGTGTCATGTTTTGATTTTCAAAGTTTTTTCCCTCAATTTTGATTTTATATATATTTGGTTGTGTTATATAATATTTGATAAAAAGTATGAGTGAATTGAGTTTTAAATTTAATTTTTATTTGTATTCGTTCATCAACTATTATATAACACAAATAAAAATATACGAGGTCAAAATTGAAAATGATAGACTTTACACTTATTATGGGACGGAGAAAGTAATAATTATTTAATATTTAAAATTAATATAATAATATAAATTAAATTGTTTGATATGATAATTTCCCAGGTTAATAGTCCTTTCTCTAGTAAACAAATAATGCTTTTACAAGTGCTCAAGTGAGTAATCAAGAACGCCATGTTGAATGCAAAAGTGTCTTATCTTTTCAACAATAAAATCCATTATTTATTGATGATTATAATATTGATCAATCAGTTACACAATTTTCTAGCTACTTTAGTTAATAACAAATACTCGACCATTGCCAGGTAGCAATGGTGGAAATATTGTACCAATGACAGTTCTGGTTCATCTTAATTGGTTTCTTTGTTTAGAATTAATGAAATTGGACATCTGTTTAATACGGAGTATATGGTTTACTAATAATGTACGTAACTAGAATAATATAAAATTCTGACATAGAAATGATGAAGAATATAGAATAAGTCCTGACTAGCCTAGTCAGAACCACATGAGTTCACTGGGATGGAACACGGTCTTGGGGAAGTTTAAGAGATGTGAAGAGCCCAACTTAGGCTCATTATGCCTTACTCGCATGAAAGGAAAATAAGCTAAGTTTTTTTTATTATAGAATATACAAATTGCGGGAAAACCACCTCGACTCGATTATAGAGTATAAAACACTAACCATAAGGATATAGGGACTTCATATGTCATATTTGGTGTCATAGCGACTTCTTGCAAACTCGGCAAGGTGGCGAATACAAGTCATCGTAAGTGAACTTGTGGGCCGAAAAGGAGCCATGAGCTAGTCTAGTACTTCATAACCATTAGTAGTTACGAAATGTGCCAATTAGACCATATATAACCCTGATGTGACGTCATAGGCAAATGGTGCACTTTTTGGCCAAAAAGTGTAATCTGCCTGTGACGTGACAATGTCAGAAGAATTTGACCCCCATTAATGTGTCAAATTTTGGTGTCAAAGTCGAGTATGGTCCACCAATTTTTAATTTGTTTACGGATGGTGGGTGACGCTGGGTTAACCATGGTCTTATGAAATGCGCATATGGATTTGAACCGTGAAAGGCCTTGTAAGTGCCTTGCATGCCTTCGCGCCTTACTATGCCAAAGAGCCAAAAATGCACTAATGAAGGGATGTAGGGACTCTATATGTCATCTTTGTTGTCATAGCCACTTCCTGCAAACCCGACAAGGTGGCGAATACAATACTACAAGTCATTGTAAGCGAACTTTCTGGCCGGAAAGGAGCCATGAGCTACTCTAGTACTTCAGACAGTGAACTTTCAGGCCCGGGAAGAAGCCAAGAGCTGGTCTAGTACTTCAGGACTATAACCTAAGTGGTAGCAAGTCAATCCCTAAACCGTTAGTAGTTATGGAACGTGCTAATTATGAGCGAGAATGTTTGAGAGTTGAGACGAGACGAAAGTGTTAGCAAACTAACAAATACTACATATCAAAAAATGATTTTTGATTTTTTATCTACAAGGTATTATTCTTGTATTGTCATATTATTTTTTATATTTGAAATGTTTCATACAACATAGTACTATATATCAAATGAATGTGAAGCTTATGAAATTTTCTATAAGCATTATACATGTAGTATTTACTACTCCGTAATTATTTTATTTTATTTTTTATATGCAATAGATTACAAACATAGAATGTTTCTTATCGACATAAGATACTAACAGGCCAACCTGATAAATGAATTGCTGTTTACTTTTTTTGAACGGCAATTAGGAGTCACTGACGGGAAGTCGAACGCGATGTCGACACCTACCCACCAGATCATTTCCTTGGCACGAAACATTACAATCCTACAGTCCCTTAGGAGAAAACCCCAACGATGAATCTATACGAGCATCGCGTGTGATAAAACTCCCTCGAAATGGCTTGGCGGTATCGAGGTCACCCTTACAACCTTGAGGTTGAGGGTTCGAGTCCTGTTTAGGACAATTCGTGGTGAATATCGAGTTAGATTTAGGTGGGTGTGTGAGTTTGCCTTTCAAAAAAAAAAAAAAAAAGTGAGGCCCGAACGCAAGACGTCCGCAACCTCTGACGCCCATGAAATGGGCGGGTAACAACGATGGAAATTTTGCATCGAGTGAGAGTCGAACCCCTGAGCTCCCGGGAAGACAATTGTTGTTAAATTGTTGTTTACTAATGTTAGCATATTCGAAGACAAGTCACCCTTGTTGTAAAATTGTTGTTTACTAATGTTAGCATATTCATATATTACTCTGTCTATGAACTAGTATAACATATGTTACCACAAATACATAAGGTTCTAATTATTTTTCATATAACAAGTTAATTAGGGTTAACATATTCATATACTCTAATAATACCCATTTAAGATCTTTTGTGGTTCGGTCCTTAATGAGGTGCAACACAAGTGTTCCAATTCGACGAAGTTAAGAAATTAGCTTGTAATACGATCCCTGGCTTTATTCGGCGCCGAGCTTTTGTAAAATTAGACTGTCATACTAAAAATTCTCAAAAACATAAGGGGCTGTTTGGTTCGTTGGTTTTCATTGGATTTCATGGGATTTGGAAATGAAATACATTGAAATCCCATGTTTGGTTGACAAAAAAATAGAGGGATTTAAATTACCGGGAGATATTAAAATCCTTTTGCTTTGGGATTCTAAATGCTTTGTAAAGTCAAGGGATTTCAAGGGATTTTTAATAATATGAAACACGGAGTTTTCAACTGGCTCATTTAGACAAAAATACCCTTCACTTTTATAAAGGCACAATAGCTCATCTTTCTCATTTGCACAAAACCTAACCCAGCCGCTGTTATATCTCTATGTAATTGCTGATTTTTTCTTCGATTGCAGGTAAGTATTCGACATATATTTTGTTATACATCATTTGTTTACTTCAATTTGTTGTCAATTTTATAAATAATATACTATATAACCTACTTCAATTGTAGATTAAAAGTCATACTTAATTTCATGTACAATTAATGATGTCTTTTTCATTGATTATGGGTATGTATTACTCCCTGTTTACATATTTCTGATTTCATCTTGATTATTTAATTTTGATTATACTACTTTTAGCTACTGTTTGGATTAGGTAGGTCAAACATGTGCATTTTGTTCTATGAAATTTATTGATAAATTATGCATAACGTAGATGTCTAACTTAGTTTTTTTTCCGCTGTCATCTTACTCGCAAACTAAAATAAGTTATGACAACCAAAAATAGAGGTTATCGCGGGTGGTCACCAATTGAAGAAACAAAGCTTGTTGAGATTCTAGTAAATATGGTTAATAGTGGTCGATTTAAAGCCGATAATGGCTTTAAATCGGGATACTTACAACATCTTGAAGAAAAGTTAAAAGAAACATTTCCGGACTCGGGTTTGTTGGGTAAACCCCACATTGAATCAAAGGTAAGGACTATGAAGCGTGATTGGCAAGTTGTTCATGACATGTTTAGTGGTTCTAACACAAGCGGGTTTGGTTGGTTTGATGATACAAAACTTTTGAGTGCTACTTCTGAAGTTTGGGATGCGTACATCAAGGTAAATGCTATATACTTATGGAGTATATGATTAGATATTGCATGGTTTAATGTTAGATAAATTATTCTTGCATTTAACAAAATTATTTTGGCATTGAATAGCATCATAAAGAAGCGGCTAAATGGAGAAACAAACCATTTCCTCACTATAATGAATTGTGTACTGTTTTTGGAAAAGATCGGGCTCGCGGGAGTGGAAGTAGATCATTTGGTAACATCGATGAGGAGACGAATATAGGAGTGCAAGATTTCGATGAAGATGTTCAAGTCGAAGAAAATACAAATACTCCAACTAATGAAAATGTTCAAGTCGAAGGAAATACAAATTCTCCAACTAATGAAAATGTTCAAGTCGAAGGAAATACTAATATTCAAGCTAAAAATGTTTCAAGTGTTCGTAGCAAGAAAAGAAAAAGAAAAGATCAAACTGATCCTTTTGTTGATGGATTGCATGAAGTAGTTAATGTACTTGGTAACACTATAAGCGAAGCGGCTAGCACAATGAGTCGAGACATTGACTTTCAAGTGGATTTAAAAATGAAAAGGGCCAAAATCACTACTGATATTTTCAAAATGTCATCACTTACTCAAGAAGAAAAGTACCAGGTAATGGGAAAGATTAGAAGTGATTCTGATAATGTTGAATACTGGGATTTCAAAACCTCGAACCAAACGGCCCCTATCAAAAGTATTTAAAGGACATATTTAAAGGACATTTGTATAGTTCACAAGTGTCACAAACTTCAGAGTTTTGTCAAATATTCTTTGCAAATACCTTCAAGAAGATGTAGTCTTTGACCAAATATCCCTCTCTATAGTTTTATGCATATCCTTTTGTGTTTTATTTTATTATTAACTAGTAATTTGTAAGAAAAAAACACAATTTCATCCCTGTCACGAAGTATCCACCCATGATACCTTTACCATATCGTTTGGGAGTAAAGGGGAGGGGGGTTTTACTTGGTCGTGCCCTTGGATCGGTTTCAAGGTTTCCTCCCGGGCAGCGATGGGGGCGGGGTTATTATCGCTGCATCGTCATAGTCGAAACGGGAGATGATCGCAACGGGTGGTTTAGTCCCCTCGGGTGATCCCAATCGCTGTTCAAAAAAATAGACAAAATTGCTGAAATGGTCCCTGTGGTTTGTATTAAAATGCTGATTTAGTCCCTGTGTGGTTTTTTTTGATGAATTTCGTCCTCATGGTATGCAAATGTTGCTGATTTCGTCCCTCTGACTGACAGACGTCAATAAACTCCGTTAAATCTGATCACATGTCATGCACATGAGGGCAAAAATGTCATTTCACGTTGTTTCCTTTCTCACCTTCATCTTTTACCCATTAAAGAGGATGAACAAACCCAAATTTTCCCATTTTCTTCGCACACTTTTACAAAACCCTTCAAATCTAAAATAAAACGTCTTAAATAAACACCCCAATCAATACTCACAAACACAAACTGAAATTGGAAGAGAAATAAAACAAAAACTACCTATGATTTGTTCATATTTCTCACGTAACCAAAATAATCAACAAAATTAAATAATTTGTTCCACTCCAACAAAATAAATACGGCGTATTAGAATATGATAAACACAAAAAATAATAAAATTGATAAACTTTAGAAAACATAACATTAGAAATTTGTATGAAGATTTACACTAATCAACAAACATGGAACAAAAACGGGGCACACTTTTTTGCCCCATACAAATTTCACCTATGAAACAGATCTGTAAGTCGAAACCGAAATGGCCGGAATCTGGGTGCGATTTTTGGAAATCGATATACACAAAACCAGGGTGCGTTCATCTTGTTCATTAATAGATCGGAAATCATGAACAGATCGATACTTACAAGCGACGGCCAATTTAGACATCTGTTGTTGTTGCTCTTCTTCTCCGGCAGCGGCGACGGTTCTTCTTCAACGGCAGCGATGGTGGTTCTTCAAGCGACGGCCGACAACCCAAACAAGCAACACCAACACGAACTAACTCAATTAGTTGTCTTTTGTGTGATTACTTTTATCTTGGGTAAAGATTTGTAATTGATTTGGGTTTTGCAGAAAAAATTAAAGGTGAATGAGTTTGGGGAAGAAATGAGGGGAAGAACAAAATAATCCTCCTTCAATCAATTGGTATTTTTGCTGTGAAAATATAGGGGGAAAAACAAGATGGAATGCACCATTGGTTACAGTGAAAAAGTGGGTTATGGTTTATTTACATTTGGTTTGTACTTTATGCACTAATGGTAGTACTCATGTTAGAATAAAGAAATATAAAAAAATCAATTCTAAATTGACTAAAATACCCCATGTGCATGACATGTGATCAGATTTACGGACTTTTTTGACGTCCGTCAGTCAGAGGGACGAAATCAGTAACATTTGCATACTACGAGGACGATATCCATAAAAAAATCACAGGGACTAAATCAGCATTTTGATACAAACTACAAGTACCATTTCAGCAATTTTGTCAAAAAAATAAAAAAAAAATTGTAAGAAAAAAAGGTCCTATGTATCTTTCATTGATCGGTCTAAGGGAGAAAGTGTTGGTGCTTGCTTATTGAGATAGACTAGACAGATTGATGCAACCAAGTGACCAACCATAAAGTGATTATATTTTTGTAAAATCCACTTGTTTGCTTTATTTTTAACACGATATTTTGGAGACTAAATAAAGGAATTATTTTATTAAATAGTAATTTCCAACCATCTAAAGAAAAAGAAAAAGGTGATAGCCATCTACAGAGTGGCCAGCTAGCTGTGATATAATTAATTTAAAAAAGCCAATTAAAAATACATGATACATGTGTGCAAATCTGTATACAAGTTTTTTAAGAAATAATAAAATCTGATAGGGTGGTAATTCATCATTTTTGATACATTCACCATCGTATATGCATTATATATCAACTTTAAACTGATAGAAGAATATATTATATATACATATACAATATATATGGGTTTAAATAACCAATAAATGATCGTAACACAATAGTTAATTAAAACTTTAATTTAGTTATGTGAAGATTTCCAGCCTACAATCTAGAAGCCCACCTTCTAGATATTCAAAGTAGGCAACATTGACAACTCATATGGAGGTAGCAAAGTTGATGATGATGACGGCCGTCAACCTTCTCCGTTCACACCATTCTACCGCCATAGAATTTTTACTATAAATAGAGGTGCAAACCTCAGTTGTAAATTATCTCAAATCATTCAGAGAAGTGTAATCACAACCTAGAGAGTGTGTGTGAGTTTGAGAGTTTTTTTTTTTTTTGTAAGAGTTTTGTAATACTCCGTAAATCTATTCTTGTGAGTAATAGAGTTGTTTTTCTCTCAAATTTATATCTCCCAACGTCCAGGCGATCCCCTCTTCCTAACAAGTGGTATCAAGAGCTTGGTTAGAGACGTTGGTTGAGTTTTTGGGTCTTCTGAAGTTTTCTCAAAATTCAATTTTGAGTGTACCATTGGATTCGTCTCGTCGAACCGAGTCCAACGCAAAAAACGGAGACTTAAACGGAGTTATAACGAGCCCAGAAAACGCGGTCAAAGTTTGGTCAACTCGCCGGAATCTCGCCGGAGAAGATGACCGGTGCCGGAATTTTTGCCGGAGAAGACGATCACTGTAGCAATTCACTGTAGCAGCTGGCGGCACTGTAGCAAGTAACTGTAGCAGTACTGTAGCGGTACTGTAGCAATTCTGAAATTTTACAATTTGGTCCCTGAAATTTTCAGAATTTCATTCTTGGTCCCTGAAGTTTATAAAAATTATAATTTTGCCCCGTAAGTGGAATTTAAGCCGCGAAGTGTCTATTCTACCATTTTCAACCGTTCCGGACGTAACGGTGATCTCTGTTTTCTACAATTCAACCCCGTTTGTGTTGAAACATTATTTGTAAGGTAATAATGTCTACAGAAGAGTCAACATCATCTTTCGGAGCTATGATTATGCTCACAGCCACAAACTACACGCTGTGGAAACCTCGAATGGAAGATCTCCTCAGCTGTAAGGATTTGTTCGATCCTATTGAATTGAAGGGTATAAACCCTGATTCTGCCAAAGAGAAAGAGTGGAAGAAATCAAACCGAAAAACTATTGGTCAGATCCGTCAATGGATTGATCATAGTGTCTTCCACCATGTTGCACAAGAGACAGACGCATATGTCCTCTGGAAAAGGTTGGAGGACATGTACCAGGCCAAGACTGCTCGGAATAAAGCCCTGCTGATGAGGCGTTTAGTCAACATGAAGCTCAAAAGTGGAACTTCAGTTGCCGAGCATACCAGTGAGTTCCAGAGCTTGGTCAACCAGTTATCGTTTGTAGAGATGCCGCTTGGCGATGAAGTTCAGGCGCTACTGCTACTTAGTTCCCTTCCCGATAGTTGGGAAACGCTGGTAGTAACACTCAGCAACTCAGCCCCGAATGGCAAACTTACCATGTCAATGGTCAAGGATGCCCTATTCAGTGAAGAGGCAAGGAGAAAAGACATGGGCACAGATCAGACCCATGCCTTTGTCACAGAGAATCGGGGAAGACAGCGAATGAGTAGCAAAAATAAATGGAGAGGCAGAAGCAAGAGCAGGGGCAGGTCAACTGATGGCAGAAAACCAACATATAAATGCCATCATTGTGGATTAGAGGGACATATGAAGAAGAACTGCTATAGATTAAAAGAGGAACAAGGTCAAAGCAGTTCACAGCCGAAGAATAAGGGTGGAGAAACATTAGTGACTATCTCTGGTGATGTAGCTTATTGTTCAACCCATGATGAGACATGCCTTCACGTCTCACGAGAAGAAACAGAATGGGTGGTAGATGAAATGTCCCGTTCTTATTGATTAAAAACGTTCCATATTAATTGATTTCGTTGCGAGGTTTTGACCTCTATATGAGACGTTTTTCAAAGACTGCATTCATTTTAAAACAAACCATAACCTTTATTTCATCAATAAAGGTTTAAAAAGCTTTACTTAGATTATCAAATAATGATAATCTAAAATATCCTGTTTACACACGACCATTACATAATGGTTTACAATACAAATATGTTACAACAAAATAAGTTTCTTGAATGCAGTTTTTACACAATATCATACAAGCATAGACTCCAAATCTCGTCCTTATTTAAGTATGCGACAGCGAAAGCTCTTAATAATCACCTGAGAATAAACATGCTTAAAACGTCAACAAAAATGTTGGTGAGTTATAGGTTTAACCTATATATATCAAATTATAATAATAGACCACAAGATTTCATATTTCAATACACATCCCATACATAGAGATAAAAATCATTCATATGGTGAACACCTGGTAACCGACATTAACAAGATGCATATATAAGAATATCCCCATCATTCCGGGACACCCTTCGGATATGATATAAATTTCGAAGTACTAAAGCATCCGGTACTTTGGATGGGGTTTGTTAGGCCCAATAGATCTATCTTTAGGATTCGCATCAATTAGGGTGTCTGTTCCCTAATTCTTAGATTACCAGACTTAATAAAAAGGGGCATATTCGATTTCGATAATTCAACCATAGAATGTAGTTTCACGTACTTGTGTCTATTTTGTAAATCATTTATAAAACCTGCATTTATTCTCATCCCAAAAATATTAGATTTTAAAAGTGGGACTATAACTCACTTTCACAGATTTTTACTTCGTCGGGAAGTAAGACTTGGCCACTGGTTGATTCACGAACCTATAACAATATATATATATATATATATATCAAAGTATGTTCAAAATATATTTACAACACTTTTAATATATTTTGATGTTTTAAGTTTATTAAGTCAGCTGTCCTCGTTAGTAACCTACAACTAGTTGTCCACAGTTAGATGTACAGAAATAAATCGATAAATATTATCTTGAATCAATCCACGACCCAGTGTATACGTATCTCAGTATTGATCACAACTCAAACTATATATATTTTGGAATCAACCTCAACCCTGTATAGCTAACTCCAACATTCACATATAGAGTGTCTATGGTTGTTCCGAAATATATATAGATGTATCGACATGATAGGTCGAAACATTGTATACGTGTCTATGGTATCTCAAGATTACATAATATACAATACAAGTTGATTAAGTTATGGTTGGAATAGATTTGTTACCAATTTTCACGTAGCTAAAATGAGAAAAATTATCCAATCTTGTTTTACCCATAACTTCTTCATTTTAAATCCGTTTTGAGTGAATCAAATTGCTATGGTTTCATATTGAACTCTATTTTATGAATCTAAACATAAAAAGTATAGGTTTATAGTCGGAAAAATAAGTTACAAGTCGTTTTTGTAAAGGTAGTCATTTCAGTCGAAAGAACGACGTCTAGATGACCATTTTAGAAAACATACTTCCACTTTGAGTTTAACCATAATTTTTGGATATAGTTTCATGTTCATAATAAAAATCATTTTCTCAGAATAACAACTTTTAAATCAAAGTTTATCATAGTTTTTAATTAACTAACCCAAAACAGCCCGCGGTGTTACTACGACGGCGTAAATCCGGTTTTACGGTGTTTTTCGTGTTTCCAGGTTTTAAATCATTAAGTTAGCATATCATATAGATATAGAACATGTGTTTAGTTGATTTTAAAATTCAAGTTAGAAGGATTAACTTTTGTTTGCGAACAAGTTTAGAATTAACTAAACTATGTTCTAGTGATTACAAGTTTAAACCTTCGAATAAGATAGCTTTATATGTATGAATCGAATGATGTTATGAACATCATTACTACCTTAAGTTCCTTGGATAAACCTACTGGAAAAGAAAAAAATGGATCTAGCTTCAAAGGATCCTTGGATGGCTCGAAGTTCTTGAAGCAGAATCATGACACGAAAACAAGTTCAAGGAAGATCATCACTTGAAATAAGATTGTTATAGTTATAGAAATTGAACCAAAGTTTAAATATGATTATTACCTTGTATTATAATGATAACCTACTGTAAGAAACAAAGATTTCTTGAGGTTGGATGATCACCTTATAAGATTGGAAGTGAGCTAGCAAACTTGAAAGTATTCTTGATTTTATGTAACTAGAACTTGTAAAATATATGAAGAACACTTAGAACTTGAAGATAGAACTTGAGAGAGATCAATTAGATGAAGAAAATTGAAGAATGAAAGTGTTTGTAGGTGTTTTTGGTCGTTGGTTTATGGATTAGATATAAATGATATGTAATTTTGTTTTCATGTAAATAAGTCATGAATGATTACTCATATTTTTGTAATTTTATGAGATATTTCATGCTAGTTGCCAAATGATGGTTCCCACATGTGTTAGGTGACTCACATGGGCTGCTAAGAGCTGATCATTGGAGTGTATATACCAATAGTACATACATCTAAAAGCTGTGTATTGTACGAGTACGAATACGGGTGCATACGAGTAGAATTGTTGATGAAACTGAACGAGGATGTAATTGTAAGCATTTTTGTTAAGTAGAAGTATTTTGATAAGTGTATTGAAGTCTTTCAAAAGTGTATGAATACATATTAAAACACTACATGTATATACATTTTAACTGAGTCGTTAAGTCATCGTTAGTCGTTACATGTAAATGTTGTTTTGAAACCTTTAGGTTAACGATCTTGTTGAATGTTGTTAACCCATTGTTTATTATAACAAATGAGATGTTAAATTATTATATTATCATGATATTATGATATATAATATATCTCAGTATGATGTATATACAGTTAAATGTCGTTACAACGATAATCGTTACATATATGTCTCGTTTCGAAATCATTAAGTTAGTAGTCTTATTTTTACATATGTATTTCATTGTTAATACACTTAATAATATATTTACTTATCATTTAACATAATTAACCAAGTGTATCAATATCTTAATATGATTCATATGTACCTAGTAAGACGTTGTTATAACGATAATCGTTATATATATCGTTTTCGAGTTTCTTAAATTAATAGTCTCATTTTTATGTATATAACTCATTTTTAAAATACCTAATGAGATACATACTTATAATAAAAACATGTTAACTATATATATAACCATATATATGTCATCGTATAGTTTTTACAAGTTTTAACGTTCGTGAATCACCGGTCAACTTGGGTGGTCAATTGTCTATATGAAACATATTTCAATTAATCAAGTCTTAACAAGTTTGATTGCTTAACATGTTGGAAACATTTAATCATGTAAATATCAATCTCAATTAATATATATAAACATGGAAAAGTTCGGGTCACTACAGAACCTACCCGTTAAATAAATTTCGTCCCGAAATTTTAAGCTGTTGAAGGTGTTGACGAATCTTCTGGAAATAGATGCGGGTATTTCTTCTTCATCTGATCTTCACGCTCCCAGGTGAACTCGGGTCCTCTACGAGCATTCCATCGAACCTTAACAATTGGTATCTTGTTTTGCTTAAGTCTTTTAACCTCACGATCCATTATTTCGACGGGTTCTTCGATGAATTGAAGTTTTTCGTTGATTTGGATTTCATCTAACGGAATAGTGAGATCTTCTTTAGCAAAACATTTCTTCAAATTCGACGTGGAAAGTGTTATGTACAGCCGCGAGTTGTTGAGGTAACTCAAGTCGGTAAGCTACTGGTCCGATACGATCAATAATCTTGAATGGTCCAATATACCTTGGATTTAATTTCCCTCGTTTACCAAATCGAACAACGCCTTTCCAAGGTGCAACTTTAAGCATGACCATCTCTCCAATTTCAAATTCTATATCTTTTCTTTTAATGTCAGCGTAGCTCTTTTGTCAACTTTGGGCGGTTTTCAACCGTTGTTGAATTTGGATGATCTTCTCGGTAGTTTCTTGTATAATCTCCGGACCCGTAATCTGTCTATCCCCCACTTCACTCCAACAAATCGGAGACCTGCACTTTCTACCATAAAGTGCTTCAAACGGCGCCATCTCAATGCTTGAATGGTAGCTGTTGTTGTAGGAAAATTCTGCTAACGGTAGATGTCGATCCCAACTGTTTCCAAAATCAATAACACATGCTCGTAGCATGTCTTCAAGTGTTTGTATCGTCCTTTCGCTCTGCCCATCAGTTTGTGGATGATAGGCAGTACTCATGTCTAGACGAGTTCCTAATGCTTGCTTTAATGTCTGCCAGAATCTTGAAATAAATCTGCCATCCCTATCAGAGATAATAGAGATTGGTATTCCATGTCTGGAGACGACTTCCTTCAAATACAGTCGTGCTAACTTCTCCATCTTGTCATCTTCTCTTATTGGCAGGAAGTGTGCTGATTTGGTGAGACGATCAACTATTACCCAAATAGTATCAAAACCACTTGCAGTCCTTGGCAATTTAGTGATGAAATCCATGGTAATGTTTTCCCATTTCCATTCTGGGATTTCGGGTTGTTGAAGTAGACCTGATGGTTTCTGATGCTCAGCTTTGACCTTAGAACACGTTAAACATTCTCCTACGTATTTAGCAACATCGGCTTTCATACCCGGCCACCAAAAATGTTTCTTGAGATCCTTGTACATCTTCCCCGTTCCAGGATGTATTGAGTATCTGGTTTTATGAGCTTCTCTAAGTACCATTTCTCTCATATCTCCAAATTTTGGTACCCAAATCCTTTCAGCCCTATACCGGGTTCCGTCTTCCTGAATATTAAGATGCTTCTCCGATCCTTTGGGTATTTCATCCTTTAAATTTCCCTCTTTTAAAACTCCTTGTTGTGCCTCCTTTATTTGAGTAGTAAGGTTATTATGAATCATTATATTCATAGATTTTACTCGAATGGGTTCTCTGTCCTTCCTGCTCAAGGCATCGGCTACCACATTTGCTTTCCCCGGGTGGTAACGAATCTCAAAGTCGTAATCATTCAATAATTCAATCCACCTACGCTGCCTCATATTCAGTTGTTTCTGATTAAATATGTGTTGAAGACTTTTGTGGTCGGTATATATAATACTTTTGACCCCATATAAGTAGTGCCTCTAAGTCTTTAATGCAAAAACAACCGCGCCTAATTCCAAATCATGCGTCGTATAATATTGCTCGTGAATCTTCAATTGTCTAGAGGCATAAGCAATCACCTTCGTTCTTTGCATTAATACACAACCAAGACCTTGCTTTGATGCGTCACAATAAATCACAAAATCATCATTCCCTTCAGGCAATGACAATATAGGTGCCGTAGTTAGCTTTTTCTTCAATAACTGAAACGCTTTCTCTTGTTCATCCTTCCATTCAAATTTCTTCCCTTTATACGTTAATGCAGTCAAGGGTTTTGCTATTCTGGAAAAGTCTTGGATGAACCTTCTGTAGTAACCAGCTAGTCCTAAAAACTGGCGTATGTGTTTCGGAGTTTTCGGGGTTTCCCACTTTTCAACAGTTTCTATCTTTGTCGGATCCACCTTAATACCTTCTTTGTTCACTATGTGACCGAGGAATTGAACTTCTTCCAACCAAAATGCACACTTTGAAAGCGTACAATTCTTCCTTCCTCAATACTTCTAACACCTTTCTCAAATGTTCACCGTGTTCTTGGTCATTCTTTGAGTAAATAAGTATGTCATCAATGAAAACAATGACAAACTTGTCAAGGTATGGTCCACACACTCGGTTCATAAGGTCCATGAACACAGCTGGTGCATTAGTTAAACCAAACGGCATGACCATAAACTCGTAATGACCGTAACGTGTTCTGAAAGCAGTCTTTGGAATATCATCTTCTTTCACCCGCATTTGATGATACCCGGAACGTAAGTCAATCTTTGAATAAATAGACGAGCCTTGTAGTTGATCAAATAAGTCGTCGATTCTCGGTAGTGGGTAGCGGTTCTTGATGGTAAGTTTGTTCAACTCTCGGTAGTCGATACACAACCTGAATGTACCATCTTTCTTCTTGACAAACAAAACAGGAGCTCCCCACGGTGATGTGCTTGGTCGAATGAAACCACGCTCTAAAAGTTCTTGTAATTGGCTTTGCAGTTCTTTCATCTCGCTGGGTGCGAGTCTGTAAGGAGCACGAGCTATTGGTGCAGCTCCTGGTACAAGATCTATTTGAAATTCAACGGATCGATGTGGGGGTAATCCCGGTAATTCTTTCGAAAATACATCGGGAAATTCTTTTGCAATGGGAACATCATTGATGCTCTTTTCTTCAGTTTGTACTTTCTCGACGTGTGCTAGAACAGCATATCAACCTTTTCTTATTAGTTTTTGTGCCTTCAAATTACTAATAAGATGTAGCTTCGTGTTGCCCTTTTCTCCGTACACCATTAAGGGTTTTCCTTTTTCTCGTATAATACGAATTGCATTTTTGTAACAGACGATCTCTGCTTTCACTTCTTTCAACCAGTCCATACCGATTATCACATCAAAACTCCCTAACTCTATTGGTATCAAATCAATCTTAAATGTTTCGCTAACCAGTTTAATTTCTCGATTCCGACATATATTATCTGCTGAAATTAATTTACCATTTGCTAATTCGAGTAAAAATTTACTATCCAAAGGCGTCAATGGACAACTTAATTTAGCACAAAAATCTCTACTCATATAGCTTCTATCCGCACCCGAATCAAATAAAACGTAAGCAGATTTATTGTCAATAAGAAACGTACCCGTAACAAGCTCCGGGTCTTCCTGTGCCTCTGCCGCATTAATATTGAAAACTCTTCCGCGGCCTTGTCCATTCGTGTTCTCCTGGTTCGGGTAATTTCTAATAATGTGGCCCGGTTTTCCACATTTATAACAAACTACATTGGCATAACTTGCTCCGACACTACTTGCTCCACCATTACTCGTTCCGACACCATTTGTTCCTTTCGTTCTATTAACCCCTGGTCCGTAGACCTCACACTTCGCCGCGCTTTGACCATTTCTTTTACACTTGTTGCATAATTTGGTGCAGAACCCCGAGTGATACTTTTCACACCTTTGGCATAGCTGCTTCTGATTGTTGTTGTTGTTGCGGTTATTATTGTTGTTGGGATGATTGTTGTAGTTGCTGTTGCTGTTGTTGTTGTTGTTGTTGTTGTTGTTGTTGTTGTTGGGCCGTTTGTTGTAGTTGTGATTGATGTTGCGATTGTTGGGATAATTGTTGCGATTATTGTTGTAATTGCTGTTGTTGTTGTATTGGTGATTCTTATCACCGTTTTCCTCCCACTTTCTTTTGACTTGCTTCACATTGGCCTCTTCAGCAGTCTGTTCTTTAATTCTTTCTTCAATCTGGTTCACTAGTTTGTGAGCCATTCTACATGCCTGTTGTATAGAAGCGGGCTCGTGTGAACTTATATCTTCTTGGATTCTTTCCGGTAATCCTTTCACAAATGCGTCGATCTTCTCTTCCTCATCTTCGAATGCTCCCGGACACAATAGGCACAATTCTGTGAATCGTCTTTCGTACGTGGTAATATCAAATCCTTGGGTTCGTAACCCTCTAAGTTCTATCTTGAGCTTATTGACCTCGGTTCTGGGACGGTACTTCTCGTTCATCAAGTGCTTGAATGCTGACCACGGTAGTGCGTACGCATCGTCTTGTCCCACTTGCTCTAGATAGGTATTCCACCATGTTAACGCAGAACCTGTGAAGGTATGCGTAGCATACTTCACTTTGTCCTCTTCAGTACACTTACTTATGGCAAACACCGATTCGACCATCTCGGTCCACCGTTTCAATCCGATCGGTCCTTCGGTTCCATCAAATTCCAAAGGTTTGCAGACAGTGAATTCTTTGTAGGTGCATCCTACACGATTTCCTGTACTGCTAGATCCAAGGTTATTGTTGGTATGTAGCGCAGCCTGTACTGCGGCTATGTTTGAAGCTAGAAAAGTACGGAATTCCTCTTCATTCATATTCACGGTGTGTCGAGTAGTCGGTGCCATTTCCTTCAAAATAGTCAAATGGAACAAGTTAATCATACAGAATATTAAGAGTAGTTAATAGTATTTCGTAGCATAATATGACTCATTTATAAAAGCTTTTTCTTCATATTAGCGTTTTATAAGTTTAAATTCGGGTAGTACCTACCCGTTAAGTTCATACTTAGTAGCTAATATACAATTCAACTACTACAATTCTATATGAAAAACTGATTATAATAATATTTCGCGTTCAAACTTTTATACAATATTTTACAAACTTACAATACCGCTTATTTTACATAAAGCATGAAATATAGCACACAATAACTTTGATACAAGATAGTTGTGAAGATAATTCTAGCTAGTACACAAGTCGTTCAGCAAAGGCAATAAAGACACGTAATTCATACGTCCAGAAACAAGTCATGCATTCTGGTTTTACTAGGACTACTTCCCATCCTTGGTCTTGTGGAACATAACCGTTATGGCCGTTGATAAGACAGCGTGTTGTAACGTCGTCAAAGGGACAAGGGTTACGTAATGTCCAACAGTCCCGTAATAATCTAAAAACCTCATTTCTTACCCCAATTACCGACTCCGTCACTTGTGGAAACGTTTTGTTTAATAGTTGTAGCTCGATGTTCTTGTTCTCACTTTGGTGAGAAGCGAACATTACTAATCCTTAAGCATAACATGCTTCTTTATGTTGCATGTTAGCCGCTTTTTCTAAATCACGAAGTCCAATATTCGGATATATTGAGTCAAAATAATTTCTTAACCCGTTGCGTAAAATAGCATTTGGGTTCCCCGCAATATATGCGTCAAAGTAAACACATCGTAACTTATAGGTTTCCCAATGTGATATCCCCCATCTTTCAAACGAAAGTCTCTTATAAACCAAGACATTCTTGGAACGTTCTTCGAATGTCTTACAAACTGATCTCGCCTTAAATAATTGTGCCGAGGAATTCTGGCCGACTCTAGACAAGATTTCATCAATCATGTCTCCGGGTAGGTCTCTTAAAATATTGGGTTGTCTATCCATTTTGTGTTTTTAAACTGTAAAATAGACAAGAGTTAGATTCATAAAAAAATACTTATTAATACAAGCAATTTTTACATATATCATAAAGCATAAGAACACTATATTACATATATTACACCACACGAATACAACTATCTTATTCCGACTCGCTCGTTTCTTCTTCTTCGGTTTTGGTTCGTTTTGCCAAGTTTCTAGGGATATATGATGTTCCCCTAATACTAACTGTCGTTTTCCACAACGGTTTAGAAAAACCTGGTGGTTTAGAGGTTCCCGGGTCATTGTTACAACTTAAGGACTTCGGGGGTTGACGATACATATAAAGTTCATCGGGGTTGGAATTAGATTTCTCTATTTTTATGCCCTTTCCCTTATTATTTTCTTTTGCCTTTTTAAATTCAGTTGGGGTAATTTCTATAACATCATCGGAATTCTCGTCGGAATCCGATTCATCGGAGAATTGGTAATCCTCCCAATATTTTGCTTCCTTGGCGGAAACACCATTGACCATAATTAACCTTGGTAGGTTGGTTGATGATTTTCTTTTACTTAACCGTTTTATTATTTCCCCCACCGGTTCTACTTCTTCATCCGGTTCCGATTCTTCTTCCGGTTCCGATTCTTCTTCCGGTTCCGACTCTTCTTCCGGTTCCTCTTCGGGAACTTGTGAATCAGTCCACGAATCATTCCAATTTATATTTGACTCTTCATTATTATTAGGTGAGTCAATGGGACTTGTTCTAGAGGTAGACATCTATCACATAATATCAAACGCGTTAAGAGATTAATATATCACATAATATTCACATGTTAAAAATATATAGTTTCCAACAAAATTTGTTAAGCAATCATTTTTCAAGTAAACACGGTCGAAGTCCAGACTCACTAATGCATCCTAACAAACTCGATAAGACACACTAATGCAAAATTCTGGTTCTCTAAGACCAACGCTCGGATACCAACTGAAATGTCCCGTTCTTATTGATTAAAAACGTTCCATATTAATTGATTTCGTTGCGGGGTTTTGACCTCTATATGAGACGTTTTTCAAAGACTGCATTCATTTTAAAACAAACCATAACCTTTATTTCATCAATCAAGGTCTAAAAAGCTTTACTTAGATTATCAAATAATGATAATCTAAAATATCCTGTTTACACACGACCATTACATAATGGTTTACAATACAAATATGTTACAACAAAATAAGTTTCTTGAATGCAGTTTTTACACAATATCATACAAGCATAGACTCCAAATCTCGTCCTTATTTAAGTATGCGACAGCGGAAGCTCTTAATAATCACCTGAGAATAAACATGCTTAAAACGTCAACAAAAATGTTGGTGAGTTATAGGTTTAACCTATATATATCAAATTATAATAATAGACCACAAGATTTCATATTTCAATACACATCCCATACATAGAGATAAAAATCATTCATATGGTGAACACCTGGTAACCGACATTAACAAGATGCATATATAAGAATATCCCCATCATTCCGGGACACCCTTCGGATATGATATAAATTTCGAAGTACTAAAGCATCCGGTACTTTGGATGGGGTTTGTTAGGCCCAATAGATCTATCTTTAGGATTCGCGTTAATTAGGGTGTCTGTTCCCTAATTCTTAGATTGCCAGACTTAATAAAAAGGGGCATATTCGATTTCGATAATTCAACCATAGAATGTAGTTTCACGTACTTGTGTCTATTTTGTAAATCATTTATAAAACCTGCATGTATTCTCATCCCAAAAATATTAGATTTTAAAAGTGGGACTATAACTCACTTTCACAGATTTTTACTTCGTCGGGAAGTAAGACTTGGCCACTGGTTGATTCACGAACCTATAACAATATATACATATATATCAAAGTATGTTCAAAATATATTTACAACACTTTTAATATATTTTGATGTTTTAAGTTTATTAAGTCAGCTGTCCTCGTTAGTAACCTACAACTAGTTGTCCATAGTTAGATGTACAGAAATAAATCGATAAATATTATCTTGAATCAATCCACGACCCAGTGTATACGTATCTCAGTATTGATCACAACTCAAACTATATATATTTTGGAATCAACCTCAACCCTGTATAGCTAACTCCAACATTCACATATAGAGTGTCTATGGTTGTTCCGAAATATATATAGATGTGTCGACATGATAGGTCGAAACATTGTATACGTGTCTATGGTATCTCAAGATTACATAATATACAATACAAGTTGATTAAGTTATGGTTGGAATAGATTTGTTACCAATTTTCACGTAGCTAAAATGAGAAAAATTATCCAATCTTGTTTTACCCATAACTTCTTCATTTTAAATCCGTTTTGAGTGAATCAAATTGCTATGGTTTCATATTGAACTCTATTTTATGAATCTAAACAGAAAAAGTATAGGTTTATAGTCAGAAAAATAAGTTACAAGTCGTTTTTGTAAAGGTAGTCATTTCAGTCGAAAGAACGACGTCTAGATGACCATTTTAGAAAACATACTTCTACTTTGAGTTTAACCATAATTTTTGGATATAGTTTCATGTTCATAATAAAAATCATTTTCTCAGAATAACAACTTTTAAATCAAAGTTTATCATAGTTTTTAATTAACTAACCCAAAACAGCCCGCGGTGTTACTACGACGGCGTAAATCCGGTTTTACGGTATTTTTCGTGTTTCCAGGTTTTAAATCATTAAGTTAGCATATCATATAGATATAGAACATGTGTTTAGTTTATTTTAAAATTCAAGTTAGAAGGATTAACTTTTGTTTGCGAACAAGTTTAGAATTAACTAAACTATGTTATAGTGATTACAAGTTTAAACCTTCGAATAAGATAGCTTTATATGTATGAATCAAATGATGTTATGAACATCATTACTACCTTAAGTTCCTTGGATAAACCTACTGGAAAAGAGAAAAATGGATCTAGCTTCAAAGGATCCTTGGATGGCTCGAAGTTCTTGAAGCAGAATCATGACACGAAAACAAGTTCAAGTAAGATCATCACTTGAAATAAGATTGTTATAGTTATAGAAATTGAACCAAAGTTTGAATATGATTATTACCTTGTATTAGAATGATAACCTACTGTAAGAAACAAAGATTTCTTGAGGTTGGATGATCACCTTACAAGATTGGAAGTGAGCTAGCAAACTTGAAAGTATTCTTGATTTTATGTAACTAGAACTTGTAAAATATATGAAGAACACTTAGAACTTGAAGATAGAACTTGAGAGAGATCAATTAGATGAAGAAAATTGAAGAATGAAAGTGTTTGTAGGTGTTTTTGGTCGTTGGTGTATGGATTAGATATAAAGGATATGTAATTTTGTTTTCATGTAAATAAGTCATGAATGATTACTCATATTTTTGTAATTTTATGAGATATTTCATGCTAGTTGCCAAATGATGGTTCCCACATGTGTTAGGTGACTCACATGAGCTGCTAAGAGCTGATCATTAGAGTGTATATACCAATAGTACATACATCTAAAAGCTGTGTATTGTACGAGTACGAATACGGGTGCATACGAGTAGAATTGTTGATGAAACTGAACGAGGATGTAATTGTAAGCATTTTTGTTAAGTAGAAGTATTTTGATAAGTGTCTTGAAGTCTTTCAAAAGTGTATGAATACATATTAAAACACTACATGTATATACATTTTAACTGAGTCGTTAAGTCATCGTTAGTCGTTACATGTAAATGTTGTTTTGAAACCTTTAGGTTAACGATCTTGTTGAATGTTGTTAACCCATTGTTTATTATAACAAATGAGATGTTAAATTGTTATATTATCATGATATTATGATATATGATATATCTCAGTATGATGTATATACAGTTAAATGTCGTTACAACGATAATCGTTACATATATGTCTCGTTTCGAAATCATTAAGTTAGTAGTCTTATTTTTACATATGTATTTCATTGTTAATACACTTAATAATATATTTACTTATCATTTAACATAATTAACCAAGTGTATCAATATCTTAATATGATTCATATGTACCTAGTAAGACGTTGTTATAACGATAATCGTTATATATATCGTTTTCGAGTTTCTTAAATTAATAGTCTCATTTTTATGTATATAACTCATTTTTAAAATACCTAATGAGATACATACTTATAATAAAAACATGTTAGCTATATATATAACCATATATATGTCATCGTATAGTTTTTACAAGTTTTAACGTTCGTGAATCACCGGTCAACTTGGGTGGTCAATTGTCTATATGAAACATATTTCAATTAATCAAGTCTTAACAAGTTTGATTGCTTAACATGTTGGAAACATTTAATCATGTAAATATCAATCTCAATTAATATATATAAACATGGAAAAGTTCGGGTCACTACAGTAGATACTGCAGCTTCCTACCACGTGACTCCATACAAGGAATACTTCACAACATACAAAGCTGGTGACTTTGGAGTTGTGAAGATGGGAAATTCCAGTTCCGCTGAGATTGTCGGAATTGGAGATGTCAGGATAAAGACAAGTTCTGGGAGCACAATCACTCTGAAGGATGTTCGCCATGTGCCAGATCTTCGGCTGAATTTACTTTCTGGGATAGCTCTCGACAAACAGGGCTATGATAGTCATTTCAGTAAAGGCACATGGAAATTGTCAAGAGGCGCTATGATAGTCGCTCGAGGACACATTTGTGGCACACTGTACAAGACTCATGTGAAGATCTGCACAGACAGTATTAATGTTGCAGAAAAGGAGGCTTCACAAAATTTATTGCACCAGAGACTCGGTCACATGAGTGAGAAAGGGTTGTCTACCCTAATAAAGAAGGAGCTTATCAATGTAGACAAGGATGCTGCACTAGATTCTTGCAATCATTGTCTGTTTGGTAAGCAGCATAGAGTCTCGTTTAATTCCTCTTCAACGAAAAAATCAGAGTTACTCAGTCTGGTACACTCTGATGTTTGCGGTCCCTTGGAGGTTGAATCAATTGGCGGCAATCGATACTTTCTGACGTTTATCGATGATACTTCTCGAAAGGTGTGGGTATATTTCTTACGGACGAAGGACCAGGTGTTCGATTACTTCAAACAGTTCCATGTCATCGTAGAACGTGAGACAGGAAAGAAGTTAAAGTGTCTTCGATCCGACAACGGCGGTGAATACTCTTCCAGACAGTTCGATGCCTATTGCAGATCATATGGCATCCGACATGAGAAGACGGTCCCACGTACCCCTCAACATAATGGTATAGCAGAAAGAATGAACCGAACAATCATGGAACGTGTTCGGAGCATGCTCAGTATGGCTAAGCTGCCAAAGCCATTCTGGGGAGAAGAAGTCAGAGCCGCTTGTTATTTGATCAACCGATCTCCATCAGTACCACTGAATTTTGAAGTTCCGGAGAAACTTTGGTCTGGAAAGGATCCATCTTACTCTCACTTAAGAGTATTTGGATGTTTGGCGTACACACATGTATCCAAGGAGCTCAGGCAGAAGCTGGATGCAAGGACCACTCCATGCATATTCATAGGCTATGGAGATAAAGAATTTGGATACAGATTATGGGATCCAAAGGAGAAAAAGGTGATCAGAAGTAGGGACGTGGTGTTCCATGAAAGCCAGACAATAGAAGATATTGAAAAACCCACAATATCTCAGAAGTCAAATGTTGCTGCTCAGGTGCCAGAGGCAACAACAGAATCATTCATGAGAAATGAATTTTCAGTGCAAGAAGAAATGCCAGAAGTAGAAGATAATGAGGAAAATGACGGTGCTGAGCAGGGGGAGCCACAACCCCATCTGCCAGACGTTCCAGCACCATCACAAGGTCAAGATGATGGTGGATCTCCTCAGAATGTTCCAGAAGTTCGTAGATCTGAACGAGGTCGGATTCCATCGAGTAGATATCCAGAATCCGAGTACCTTCTACTTACTGAAGATGGAGAACCGGAGAGTTTTCATGAAGCAGTAACTCATAAGGATAAAGAAAAATGGTTGCTCGCAATGCAGGATGAGATGGATTCTCTGCAGAAAAATCAAACTTATGAGATTGTAGAACTTCCACGCGGGAAAAAGGCACTAAAAAATAAATGGGTGTTCAAGCTGAAAAAGGATGGTAGTGGAAAAGTGGTGAAATACAAAGCACGACTTGTAGTCAAAGGATTCCAACAGAAGAAAGGGATTGATTTTGACGAGATATTTTCACCAGTAGTCAAGATGACTTCAATTAGAGTCATACTTGGATTGGTCGCAAGTATGAACTTGGAGCTTGAACAGATAGATGTAAAGACAGCTTTTCTTCATGGAGATTTACATGAAGAAATTTACATGGAGCAGCCAGAAGGTTTTGAGGTTTCAGGAGATAATCTCGTATGCAAGCTGAAGAAAAGTTTGTACGGTTTAAAGCAGGCACCTAGGCAGTGGTACAAGAAGTTTGACTCGTGCATGGTGAGTCACGGGTACAAGAAAACTGCAGCAGATGAGTGTGTCTACATTTAGAAGTTTTCTGAAGGAGATTTCGTTGCTCTTCTACTTTATGTAGACGATATTTTGATCGTAGGGAAAGACGTAACGAAGATCAACCAGCTGAAGAAGGAACTCTCTAAGTCTTTTGACATGAAAGACTTAGGACAGGCTCAACAGATTTTGGGAATGCAGATAACTCGAGATAGGAAGAATAAAAGGTTATGGCTATCTCAGGAGAAGTATATTGAACGAGTGCTTTCACGTTTCAATATGAACAATGCCAAACCTGTTAGCATTCCATTAGCTAACCATTTCAAGTTAAGCAAGAGTTCTTGTCCCTCATCCAAGGAAGAGATCGGGGAGATGTCGTCAGTACCATATTCCTCAGCAGTTGGAAGTTTGATGTATGTGATGGTGTGTACAAGGCCCGATATTGCTCATGCAGTGGGAACGGTGAGTCGTTTTCTCTCGAACCCCGGGAAAGAGCATTGGGAGGCGGTAAAATGGATTCTCAGATATCTTAAAGGTACAAAGAATCTATGTCTTTGTTACGGGGGAGCTGATCCAATCTTGGAAGGCTATACAGATACGGATATGGCCGGAGATCCTGATAGTAGGAAATCTACTTCAGGATTCATTTACACTTTTGCAGGGGGAGCTGTTTCATGGCAGTCAAGACTACAGAGGTGTGTTGCATTATCCACAACTGAAGCAGAGTATATTGCTGCCGCAGAAGCTGGAAAAGAAATGTTGTGGTTAAAGCGTTATCTTCAAGAATTTGGAATCAAGCAAAAGGAGTACAAGGTATATTGTGACAGTCAAAGTGCTATAGATTTAAGCAAGAACTCCATGTACCATTCTCGTACAAAACATATTGATATTCGCTATCATTGGATACGCGAGGTAATTGATCGACAACTGTTGAGACTAGTGAAGATCCATACAAAGGAGAATCCTGCGGATATGTTAACAAAGGTGGTGACTCGAGAGAAGTTGGAGTTATGCAGAGACATAACTGGAATGTTTGTGGATTCGGCTGGAGGGGGAGAATTGAAGATTTCCAGCCTACAATCTTGAAGCCCACCTTCTAGATATTCAAAGTAGGCAACCTTGACAACTCATATGGAGGTAGCAAAGTTGATGATGATGACGGCCGCCAACCTTCTCCGTTCACACCATTCCACCGCCATAGAATTTTTACTATAAATAGAGGTGCAAACCTCAGTTGTAAATCATCCCAAATCATTCAGAGAAGTGTAATCACAACCTAGAGAGTGTGTGTGAGCTTGAGAGTTTTTTTTTTTTGTAAGAGTTTTGTAATACTCTGTAAATCTATTCTTGTGAGTAATAGAGTTGTTTTTCTCTCAAATTTATATCTCCCAACGTCCAGGCGATCCCCTCTTCCTAACATTATGTAATACTGTAACTAATTAATAGATATCAAAAATATATGTATTGATGCAAAATAAAACAAAATAAAGATCTGATGAAATAATAATGAGGTGAGGATGATGTATAATGTAGCATGCAAGGAGTGTGTAAAGATTGGTGACCACATCAAATCATACCAAACATATATACAAGTTTCACCTTTTCTTAACCAATCACGTACCATGATTCAATTATAAATTGCCACGTGGTCCACTTGAAATGAAACGAAAAAGGTATTAAGACCTTATAATGAATAATTATTGTGATGCATGGAAGAAGATAATAAGTACCCCATTCAACTTAATTAACATAGAGAAGAAAAAAGTTTAAAACTTTGTTATAAGCAGAAATTTATATTTATATCATAATTATATGTGGTAATTATGGATGGTGGGGAGGTATTTAGAGTTAGTAGTGCACCTATAAACAGTTCAAAAATATGGAGGAACAGTGGTAATGATTTCTTTCCAAGATCTTCACATGAAGTTGAAGAAGATGATGAAGAAGCTTTAAAATGGGCTGCAATTGAAAAACTTCCGACGTATCTTCGAATAGAGCGAGGCATATTAACCGAAGAAAACGGCCAACTAAAAGATATCGATATCAAGAATCTTGGGCTGGTTGAGAAAAGAAACTTACTTGATAGGCTTATTAGAATAGCTGAGGATGATCATGAGAAGTTTTTGTTAAAGCTAAAGGAACGAATTGACCGGTAAGTTATTTTAAGGATATTGTTTTTCCTTGAATTCTTGGTGTTTTATGTTTGTTTGATGTTTGAATGAATATGCAGAGTTGGACTTCAACTTCCTACTATCGAGGTCCGGTTTGAACATATGAATGTCGATGCGGAAGCGTACGTTGGTGGTCGAGCATTGCCTACTATTATCAACTCCGTGGTTAACATCCTAGAGGTTTTTTTTGTTCTTTCATCTCGAATTCTCAACATGATCTCAAACATTTAGGTATTGTTTGTTTTTAAAACCGTCAATCCTGTTAGCTAGAAAGGCAAAGATTCCTACTTTTTTAAACCAGATCCCGACTAGTTTATATCAATTTCTTTGATGAAACCAATGTATCAATAGCTCACTGGTACCCGGTACCTTTTCTCATATAAACTAACACGATCCCTACTCGCTACAAGAATCTACAACTCTTGTGGCAGTGGGATGATGGTTGCGTCACATGTTTGGGAGCCAGTGGAGGTAATTAATTTTCTAGCTTCCGACTCTTTCGGGTTGAGTCTGGTGGTTTTCTATAGGAAATACAAGGTCGGGATGTCCCTGTCAAACATACACCTTTTGAGTTTTGAACTTAATTTTTTTGATGGAACCTGTTATTTAGGTAAAATGGGTCAGAGTAGTTAAAATAATATATGCTCACACCGACCAAATCGTCTGATTTTGAAAAGTTAGATTATCACTGTAACATCGTTTTATTTTATATTTAACGCCTTATATATTAACAGAAAACGGAAAATGTTTTCGGATCAACCCGTTTCAACCTGATCTCATTTTTACAGTTACACAACCCGATCATTTTGCCACCTTTAGTCACACCCATGAATTGAAAAATCTTCTCTTAAATAATCTCGATTTCTCTGTTACACACGCAGGGATCATTAAATTTTCTTCCCAGCAGAGAGAAATCATTAACAATCCTTAATAACGTGAGTGGAATTGTCAAGCCTGGCAGGTAATTAGTTAGTACCGAATAAGCGCCAATTGCCACATAAGCACCACATAAGTGCCAAGTCATGTTTGTACTGTTCTACAGGATGACATTGCTGTTAGGCCCACCGAGCTCAGGAAAAACGACACTGCTGTTGGCTTTGGCAGGAATTCTTGGGTCAGATTTAAATGTAAGTGATTTTTTTAAAAAATATTTTTTTTTATATATCAATGCTGAAATGGAACATTCAACAAGTTAACAATTCATGCTTAAATGAGATTAGGTATCTGGAAGAGTGAGTTACAACGGGCATGAAATGAATGAATTTGTGCCACAACGAACGTCTGCTTATATAAGTCAACATGATCTGCATATAGGAGAAATGACAGTACGAGAAACACTAGCTTTTTCAGCCAGATGCCAAGGAGTCGGAGCAAATTATGGTCTAAAAATCTTTACATACTTCAACAAAATTATATGTGTCTACAAACTTTCACATGATTATATGTATGTAACTGTATCTCAACTAATTCGCATTATTACGATAATCTTCTAGAAATGTTGGCGGAATTATCAAGGAGAGAAAAGGAAGCAAATATTAAACCTGATCCTGATCTTGACATCTACATGAAGGTGACAAACATACTAACTGATATAGAATTAACTGCCATAACTTTTTTTTTTTTTTTTCATATATAGTTGTTGAACTCATTAAAACTATTGTTATTGTTAGTGTTATCATAATAATATGAAAATAATAATCTAAGCATAGAACAGTCAAGATATTAAATTGGACACTGAGATACGTGAAAATCATTTCCTCTCTGCTAACCTATTTATTTTTAACTGTTTGGCCCATTTCTATTTTAATTTTTTAATTATAAAAAGGGTATTCCAAGCAATTTCTATGATTGGATTCACTGATACTCCTGTGAAATAATAAAGACTATCATTATTATTAGGATTTTTCTAACCTTAAGATGCTTAAAGTACTTGTATTCATTAACCGCCATCTAAAAGCAAACATAACCGCTACATACAAGTTTTTTAAGTATATTAACGACAGCCCTTAGGCTGTCGTTAGAAAAATCTTTACTATTGTTATATTAAGTTATATTTTTTTTGTCTTCTGGCCCATAAATATGAATTATTCTGTATCAGACAAAATATTTAATTTTTTTTTTGATGATTTCTTTAATTAGGCAGCATCACTTGAAGGACAAAAGGCGAGTGTTGTCACCGATTATGTTATCAAGGTAATACATACATATGTACCTATGTATATATATATTTAACAATAAATGCAGAAAATGTAGTTGGTGTATGAGAATAATACATTTATAAATATTTTTTATGTAGATTTTAGGCCTTGAAGTCTGTGCTGATACTGTAGTAGGAGATGAAATGTTCAGAGGTATTTCAGGTGGCCAAAAGAAGCGAGTGACAACAGGCGAAATGATGGTTGGACCATCAAGAGCACTATTTATGGATGATATATCTACTGGTTTAGACAGTTCGACAACGTTCCAAATAGTGAACTCAATTAGGCAATCAGTTCACATACTTCAATTAACATGTGTCATCTCACTCCTTCAACCTGCACCAGAAACTTATGACTTATTCGATGATGTCATACTTCTCTCAGATGGTCAAGTTGTGTATCAAGGTCCCCGACAAAACGTGCTAGAATTTTTTGATTACATGGGTTTCAAATGCCCTGAGCGAAAAGCAGTTGCCGATTTTTTACAAGAAGTAATAATAACTCTCAACTTTATTTCCTTGTATTATTGGTCTTATGGGCGGGGCGAGTCGTTAAAGCAAGTACCATTTGATACCCGTCTTGTTGGAGCGATTATGTTAATGTTATTTACCAATACACTAATTATGGGGTACTCGAAAAAGAATCATGTGTCCCGGGTTCAAGTCTCAGAGAGGTATTACTTCCCCTGAAAAAGAATCCCGTATTCAGGGTTAGGGTTGATGGTTTCCTCTGACAGGTGTTGTGGATATGAACGCATGGGTGGTCTCTGACATGAGTGACATGGCGTTCGGACCCGTCACTGACTACTAACATGCTGGTAAAAAAAAAATTATACTAATTATGGTGGAGGTATTACAGTTCACAGGGGTAAAAAGTCCCCTTTTTTCTCCGTTGCTGATGTCATCATTACATCACCCATGTTTTTTTTTTTTTCCCCCTTTCCTGTCTCTTTTCATGGGTTTTAATGCATTGAATATGGGTACCATAAACTTTATTATTCAAAAAATGAGAAAATGTTGCTTATAAAAAACTGCACAAGCAATTTACGAGCTTGTACTTACCTGATATATTATGATTACGAATTATAGAGCTTTCGGCTCATGTTCGTTTTAATGTGTGAAACTATAGGTAACATCAAAGAAAGATCAAGAACAATATTGGGTAAGAAACAACGAGCCTTACAGTTATGTTACGGTTCAAGAATTTGCAGAAGCATTTCAGTTGTTCTACGTGGGAAGAAGGTTAGGTGACGAACTTTCCGCTCCATTTGACCGAACAAAAAACCACCCGTCCGCTTTAACGAGAAAAAAATACGGCGTTAGCACAATCGAATTACTAAAAGCTTGTACATCTAGAGAGTTGTTATTTATGAAGAGGAACTCTTTCGTGTATATCTTCAAATTGACACAGGTAATATAATTATACCCGGCAAACGGGTCGAAATGGGTCATGGGTCCAATGGGTCATATTTTTAAATGGGTCTAAACGCGTAGGGTCTAATTAGTTTACGTGTTACATGTTCAGCTTATCTTTTTAGCAACTACTGCAATGACATTATTCTTACGAACCGAAATGCCAAAGAAAACAATTGTGGATGGAACCGTTTACTTGGGAGCTTTGTTTTTCACATTACTTACTATTACATTCAACGGGTTCTCAGAGCTTGGATTAAGCATTATAAAACTTCCCGTGTTCTACAAGCAGAGAGACCTTTTGTTCTTTCCTGCTTGGGTATACGCGCTACCAACGTGGATCCTAAAGATTCCGGTTACAATCGTTGAAGTTGCTACTTGGGTATTTTTGACCTATTATGTCATTGGGTTTGATCCAAATGTTGGAAGGTATGTAACAGTCAACAACAACAACAACAACAACAAAACCCAATACCACAATTAGTGGTGTATGGGGAGGTGAGATGTAGACAATCCTTCCCCTATCCGAGAATAAAGAAAAGTCCTTTCTCTACCCAGAATGAAACACTCTCAAAAGTAAAGAAAGTCATCCCTCTCTCTATTCGCCAGATAGAGAGATTGCTTCCGAGTGGACCTCCGGCCAGTACGTAGAAAAAAAAAAAAAGAAAAAAAAAAAAACGTTAACACAAATTAAAAATAAATTTTAAATATTGAAAATTGAAAAATAAAAAATAATAAAATAATAATAAAATAAAGTAAAATAAATAAAATAAAATAAAATAAAATTGAGACGTCATGAAAATGGTTGAATCAAATTTCCATGGGTTTTAAATTTTGCTTGGTATTCAATTTCGGCTCTAAACTGCAAACAAGACGCCAATAATTCGACGCTTGCTCTTAACTCAAAAATAGAGACGCCAATAAAAATACTTAATAGCTAAAAAAATAATAATAATAATAATAAAAATAATTCTATATGGATTTGAAGGTGCTGAATCGTTAAGATATATTTCAACTCTGAATGTATTAATTCTATATGGATTTGAAGGTGCTGAATCGTTAAGATATATTTCAACTCTGAATGGTTCAATAGATCATCATTTGTCATTCAAATGTCACAAACAAACACATTCAGTGCTGAACCAACCAATTAAGAGGCAATCAAATGAACCCTTAGTGTTGAATATTACATGCATTAATTTGATGAAGTTTCACTGCTGCAGATTTTGCAGACAATTGCTTCTGCTCATATGCGTTCACCAGATGGCTTCCGCACTATTCCGTTTCATAGCAGCATTAGGACGAAACATGATTGTGGCCAACACGTTTGGATCGGTTGCACTTCTCGCCATTTTAGTGCTTGGTGGATTTGTCTTGTCAAGAGGTAAAACTTGTTGGCAGATTTCTGATTACATTAAATTGTGTTTGCTAACATCATAAAGAAATGTTTATAAATAAATGTTTTTATTACATCACATAACTTTCTCACCAAATCTGATTAGAACACTACCAGTGTTTTAAATGGTGTCCATCTCGATTGACTAGTCGGGCAACTAGTCTTTGGAGACTAGCCAGTCCTGTTTCGCCCAAAAACATCTGATTAGTCGGTCAAAGCTAAAAACTCAGGTCAAAGTCAGTCAAAGTTGGTCTGAGTCTGTAACCCTGCATGAGTTTGTATGAGTCGGTCAAAGTCAAGGTTGGTCAAAGTTAAGTCGAAATCTATATAACGCGATCTACGTTCATTTGTCACTACAGATGATATAAAGAAGTGGTGGGCATGGGGTTACTATCTTTCACCTCTGATGTATGGACAGAATGGTATGGCTGTCAATGAACTACTTGGAAAGAGTTGGAGACACGTAAGCCTTTATTTAAACCTATAAAAATGAAGATTTAAATCTATTTACCTTGAACGATGCAAGTGAATTTTTCTTGCAGGTATTACCAAATTCCACTGACACAGTAGGTGTTGCGGTCCTAAAGTCTCGTGGACTTTTTACCGAAGCAAAATGGTATTGGATATCAGTAGCTGCTTTAGTTGGATATATTTTCATCTTCAATATATTCAACATCTTCGCTCTCATGTACCTCAACCGTAAGAATCTATTAATAGTTTAATACTTTATATCTTATTATTTTCTACATTGTTACCAATTTAAGCTGAAACAAAATGAAAAATTGTCGTCATAATGCAGCGTTTGGGAAGTCTCGAGCAGTTTTATCTGAAGAAACATTGGCAGCAAGAGAAGCTATAAGTACACGAGATCCGATCAATTTATCAGGTGCAGAGATGAAAAATGAAATTCCAAAAAGTGTATCGTTAAAGTCAATGTCGTCGAGAGTCAACACTATGATTGAAGCTGATAAGAAACCGAGACGTGGAATGGTTCTTCCTTTTCTTCCCCTTTCCCTTGCATTTGATGACATAAAATATTCAGTTGATATGCCTCAGGTAACAAAGTCAGAAGTCAAAGTCAAAAGTCAAGTACGTTGACCTTCAACTCTATTAGTCTCATACTAAAGTTACACTTTTCAGGAAATGAAAGCTCGGGGTGTTGCGGAAGACCGACTAGAACTGTTAAAGGGTGTTAGTGGTTGTTTCAGGCCAGGTGTACTTACAGCTTTAATGGGAATTAGTGGTGCTGGTAAGACTACTTTAATGGATGTTTTAGCAGGACGAAAAACAGGTGGGTACATACATGGAAGGATCAATATTTCTGGGTACCCAAAGAAGCAAGAAACGTTTGCTCGAATTGCAGGATACTGTGAGCAAACTGATATTCATTCTCCGCACGTCACAGTCTATGAGTCCCTGCAATATTCTGCATGGCTTCGTTTACCTCCTGAAGTTGACTCCGTGACCAGAGAGGTGAAAATGAACGGGAAACTATATTAATAAGTTTCAATACATACACGTGTCCATTTCGACCCATGTACTTATACATGGGTCGAATCGGCTTGTCTTTTATATCAACGGTTAATAGCATGGTCGCAAAATCCGTTACTCGGGGAGTACTCGGTCGGGATTTTTGAGGGAGTAATTGGCAACTCGGGAGTAATCGGATTGGACTTCTTATACATTTAAGTAATAAATTTCAAAACTATATGCGTAAATATACAAGAAATCTATAAACATTAACGTTAATATAATTGTCTAGAAACATAAACATAATCTTCATTTGAACAAACACTCCAAATATCTAATTTAATTTATGTTAAAATGTCGACCAATATTGACTTTGACCGATTTGACTAACTAAATCCGACTTTGACAAACAAAATTCGATTTTGACCCATTGACCTACGTTGACCAATTAATTACTTGGATTTTGGAAACTTGGATCGGCCGGTTCCTAAAAAGAGGTAATCGGGGAGTAATCGGAGAGTTTTACAACACTGTTCAAAAGTCTAACAAGTCAAACGGGTCGAATGTGTCAAACTGATTGTATGGAGATGTTTGAATTTTCATTTTATGATAAACAGATGTTTGTTGAAGAGGTTATGGAGCTTGTGGAGCTAACTCAACTTAGTCAAGCACTTGTGGGTTTGCCCGGTGTAAACGGGCTTTCAACTGAACAACGCAAGCGGCTGACAATTGCAGTTGAGCTAGTGGCTAACCCATCGATAATATTTATGGATGAGCCGACATCAGGGTTGGATGCAAGGGCTGCAGCCATAGTCATGAGAACAGTAAGAAGCACAGTTGACACTGGTAGAACAGTGGTGTGCACAATACATCAGCCGAGTATCGACATCTTTGATGCTTTCGATGAGGTAGGTTTGTATACAGAAAGATCAATGTTTGTGTTTGATCTGATATTTTGTAATGTTACCCGGTTTGACCCACTATAGATAAAAGATAACCCAAACATACCCATTTTATAAGTGAATGGGTCAATATTACCACTTCAACTTTCTGTAAAGATAATGTGATTTTTTATACGGAGTATAATTTTGCTACTTGCAGCTATTTCTTTTAGCACGAGGAGGTGAAGAAATATATGTCGGTCCATTAGGTCGTCATTGTTCTCACTTGATCAAGTACTTTGAGGTGAGTAAATACCAAAAATACCCTTCCACATCTTCAGTTCAAGACTTCAAGAATTAACATCAGTTCATCAACTTTTAATTATTCAAGGACATTAATGGTGTGAACAAGATTAAAGATGGTTACAATCCTGCAACTTGGATGTTAGAGGTAACCTCAGTAGCACAGGAAGCAGCTTTAGGTGTTAACTTTGCTCAACTGTACAAAAATTCAGAACTATACAAGTAAGCGATCAGAACACAATACGTACGTATCTGATTTCGTGCACTTATTCATTATTCTAATAAAATAAATTTGGTGACTAATTTAGGAGAAATAAGGAGTTGATAAATGAAAATAGCCAACCTGTACCCGGTTCAACTGATATACATTTTCGTACTCAATATTCTCAATCTTTTTGGACACAATGTATTGCGTGTCTGTGGAAACAACATTGGTCATATTGGCGGAACCCACCGTACACCGCAGTGAGGTTCTTTTTCACAACAACTATAGCATTGTTGTTCGGCACAATCTTCTGGAATATGGGTTCAAAAAGGTAATCCTGCAGTAGATGAGGAATAGGCATGGTGCACGTACTTATAGATGGGTCAATTTGGGTTATGTTTCATCCAAAAGGGTCTGATAAAAAGTTCATATAATATTAAATTGGTCAAATGGGTCGGGCAGGTTAAATTTCATCCATAATATTTTTTCTGTAGCATACGACATCCGAAATCTCTATATTCAAACTCTTAAATAGTTAAAATGTTTAAAAGTGCCTGTGGGCCAACCTGTCTTACTTCAATCCAAACTTATATTGACCCATTACCCAATCCGCCTGACCCGCCTATTTTGATACCTCTCCATCTTCCAATTTTCTTAATTTTATTTCATTGAATTATTGTATGTACAGGGGGAAAAAACAAGATCTGTTTAACGCAATGGGTTCTATGTATACTGCTGTCACATTTATTGGAGTACAAAACGCTGTATCAGTGCAACCCGTTGTTTCTATCGAAAGAACAGTATTTTACAGAGAACGAGCAGCTGGGATGTACTCAGCTTTTCCATACGCCTTTGGACAGGTATACCGAATATTTAATGTGCACATAAACCAGTAGCCTAATTTTAATTTAAAATTATTAATTATTAATTATTAATCATAACTGAACTGTTATGCAGGTTATGATTGAAATACCATACATATTTGTTCAAACAATTGTGTACGGAATTATTGAATACGCAATGATTGGATACGAATGGACAGTAGTGAAGTTCTTTTGGCATATCTTCTTTATCTATTTCACATTACTGTACTTCACATTTTATGGGATGATGACGGTTGCGGTCACTCCTAACCATAATATCGCTGCAATAATCGCATCTGCGTTTTTAGCATTATGGAACTTATTCTCGGGATTCATCGTTCCAGTGAAGGTAGGTTTCTGTCATCCAAATTATGTCTACTTATAGTATATATATATACATATATATATATATATATATATATATATATATATATATATATATATATATATATATATATATATATATAACTAGAAATGCGAGTAGAATAATCTCAAGCCGACAACCTGCTTTGCAAGCGTCGTGCATAATGAACCTCCGTGGACATCAGGGGTTTTATATGCTTCATGGATTCGAACTCCTGAACTCACTTTCTACTTTAATGGGAAAGCCAAAATTTATGTTAATAATTTTTTTTCTTCTTTTTTTCTAAAAAATTTGAGAAGGTTTTACAGACATAGAAATAAATACATTTTGGGCGATTTTTGACCCTTTGACACACTTGACTTGTTTTTTTTCTAAGCAACTTTATAAATCTATCCATTCATAACTAAAGGGGTCGAAATTGGAATGTCGACGGCCATTTTACGTGTGCATATATATATCGCCCGCAAAGACTAAAAAAGCAACTTCGGTTTTGTACAGAGGATACCGATATGGTGGAGATGGTACTACTACATCTGCCCAGTTGCTTGGACATTATATGGATTGGTTGCATCACAATATGGAGATATGAAAGACAAGCTAGAATCAGACGAAACAGTTTCAGAGTTCATCAGCAATTACTTTGGTTTTGAACATGATTTTATAGGATATGTTGCACTTATTATTGTTGGATTTGCAGTCCTTTTTGGATTCATTTTTGCCTATTCTATTAAGGCTTTTAATTTCCAAACACGGTAACAAAAGATCATAAAATCCACACATCAACTCATTATTGTAATTGAAACTTTATAAAGACCTTAATATCATTTCTCTTATATTCATATTATTACTCAGTCGAATGAACGTAATGTTCACTGGAAAGAAGTATTTTTTACTCAAATGTATTTTTCTACCCATTTTTTACTCAGATGTATGCGATCTATCCGGTGACTGTTTCCAATTTTTTTCCAATATATGTTTCTAGTGAGGTTTTACTCAGATGCAATAGAAAAGAATATCACCTATTATAAGGTGAAATATCATAGTTTAGAGGATGTGTACCATATCAAAACCCATAATAATGCAAGAGTCACTTTAATGTCACACGACAGATGTACATTGCTCTTGAAATACTAAATACTAGGTCTCTAATAACACTTCCAAATTTTTAATGTAGTTCATATGAACAAACATATACTACTTAGCTTACTTTATTAATGTTGAAAGGAGAATTAGACTATGACCAACTCCACACCTTGAGGCTTTATTGATTTTATGCGCTCAGCAGAACATCGAGCGGCTTCCTCCCCCTTCGAATCCCACCTTGCAATTGCAATCACAACCTTCTTCAGTGCAACAGCAGGAGTTTGTAAGATGTATGCAGCAAGTTCAAAGTCACATTTTCGACCCTTATATCCCGCCATTTCAACAAGTTTGAGGTGTTTGTGTGCATTTGTAGCATCCTCTGCTCTCCTCTTATGTATGATTGGCGCCATTGTTAAGATGCAAATTAGCTTAATAGAAAAAGTCTCTAAATTTGGACATGCACTCAATACGGCATCCAATAATACAAGACAATCATTGAAGGTGCCACCAAATGCCAGTTTCAATTTCTTTAGATTTGGTAACCTTGGAAGATATACATGTATTAAGTATCCCTGCAAAAACAGACAATAGTCTCATAAACATTTCCATCCATCCATTAATTAATTAATTCGTCGTAGAAACATAACAATGATGAGCGACTAACCTCAGGTTGATTCACATGCAAGGAAAGAGATTGCAGGGACAAAACACAAGATGAAATCCGGCCGAACACATTCTCAATTTTCATCCCACCCAAATCAAGGTCAAGTTCATTCAGTTTAGGAAGATGAGCAAGACGTAAATCTATATCGTAACCACGAAAGGTAAACGACACAAGGTCCAAATCCGATAAATTGACAGATCTAACATAACCATATTCAGTATCCACAATTTGAAAGCATTTTAAGTTACAACATTGTCCGCTGAGGTGAATATGATCCATATATACTGGATCTTCAATTGCTATCATCTCAAGATGCGGAGAATTCTTTAAAAATGCCTCAAAAACTCCTTTCCTTACAATAACATCTTTGAGTATAAGTTTTTTAAGATTCGGCAGCACCTTCTTGACCATAGGAAAACATCTTGCATTGCTTCTTGTATACTCACTTTTTATTCCATCTCTTGAAGTCTTATAAGGACAAGGGTCCGTCAAATCTAGTTCAAGAAATTCAACCTTTTTTTTTACTGCAAACTTGATCCATTTATTAATAGCATGTTTATGCTTGAGGTTGAGACGACAACTGATCCTAAAGTCATTGACGGTTGGGTGGTTGTAGCTTTTGATGACCGAATTGACCTGCTTAATGTACTTTTTCCTTTTTGTCTCCCTACCATCAAAGTTTAATTGCCTTAAATCACGCCACAAGTATCTCCATCTTGTAGCGAGGCTGCTAGTGGCCACCGCATACTTGATAGGCATTCGAGCCAGTATCAAAATGAGTACTTCGTCTGGCATTTGGCTTATATAATCATAAGAATTTAGTCTTTGTCTTTGATGACTTCGGGCCTTAACAATAAAAGCCATTAATGATTACTTAGCAATCAGCATAAAATGTATATTTCATGTGGCATCTGGCTTATAAAATCATAAGAATGTGGTTCAGGCCTTCACAATAAAAGCCATTAATAATTACTTAGCAATCAGCAATATAATGTACCTAGTACAAAGTTACAGGTATATTAAAGTAAATTACTATTACTATTACTATTACTAACATAACTAATATACAAAATTTGTCTTATTTGTTATGAATAGTACTATTCAACTTTTCATTTTTTACAAACCAACCCCTAACTTTCATTAAAATACAAATCAAACCCCCTACTTTATACATATATTATAAATTATTATTTATCCCATCACTAACACCAAAAACACCCACCACGCTTTACCGGCTTCTACACTGCGCTTAAACAGTAGGACCCACATAGGCCACTACTGTGCTACATTTTTTTTTTGTCTCCAACGATAAAAGAAACAACTTTCCTAAAAGGAACAACCCTTCAATGCTACCAAAAGATGTCGAAAAATATTTTTTTTTACAAAATAGATCAACTAACTTTAACGCTAAAAGAAGCAACTTTCACAAAAGAAACAACCCTTCAATGTTAGATCGAAAAAAATGCTTTTTTACAAAATAGATCCACAAAATGAAAGATTTTTTTTTTAACTCGCATTCAAAACGGAGCTCCCGGCGCGAAGCGAGTGCTCCACAACTGGTTGACACTAAAATTAGTACTCAAATAAACAAAAAATGGAACCTGCAGTTGAAAAGTAGTTGAAGAGCTCTGTATGGGGTCCATGATAAAAGTAATTAATCTGCAGTATTGGGCCAAAAACGACGGAATCAGGGTATGATTTTTAAATGTTCAGATTCGAAACAGTCACATTTGTATAAAAGAATCAGCTGATCCGCAAACAAAAATTTCAATTTATATTGATAAAAATTAACCTAATCGCCACTTTTATTTTATTAAACAGCTTTAATCAACATAGTCAATTTCCTAGTCAATTTCTGATACACAAACTAATGGTTTAAAACAGTTGGAACGTGCATCCCTTTTATTAGTTTTTGAAGGTGAAATATTGTTTTATATGATCAATTGATAAAAAAGAAACGATCAAAGGGTTGTGTACAGGCGGATCCATATTGAATATTTTTTTCAAAAACAATATTGAAACAATTTCAAAACAATATGAATATTGAATATCCAATATCCAATATCCAAAAACAATTATGACAAATTGAATATTGAATATATTTTTTCAAAAAATGCACTTCGCCCAAAGACTTACATAAGGGTTCCACGGATGCCCAGATCCAGATAAAAGTAATAAATACTGTCAACTCTCCCATCCAATTTATAAGGCTTCTCTCTTATTAGAGATTTATCAGTAGCCGATGTGGGAATAGAAAAAGTGCTGTAGTAGTGATAAATGGAAAGTGCTATTTGGAGTTGTATATATTGTACTCCGTATTGTATATATTTAAAATAAGAATAAGAACATGTCATATCTAAATTCATATGTCAAACAATATAAATTTAAACTTTTTATGGTATTTGTTATGTCTTTAAGTTTATGATTTTAATATTAGTTTGAACCGATTAACCATTTGTCAATTTTACAATAACTTTTGTGCCCCATATGACTCGAATTTCTGGATCTGCCACTTTTGTATTTATTTTTTTAGGTTTAGTAGTTGTTACTGGGTTATTGGTTTTCTATATGTTTAATAGTAGTAGTAGTAATTTTAGGGCAAATGAGCTGGACGGGTGTATCTGTTTTATGACTTCATCAGTGTTCGAAGGTGAAGTATCGTTATATATGATCAAATTATAAAGAATTGATCAAAGGTTGTTGTGTATTCGTTCTATTAAGTTTTGTAGTTATTACTGCATTGTTGATTCTGTATCTATTTGTTTTTTCGGTAATTAGTAATTGAAGAGTGAAATATTGTGTTCTTGTTAGTTTTGTGTGTTTGTTCACATAAACTCTAAATCGATGATGATTGTAATGACTTCTCCTTTATGGTTTGGAAAATCACAACTTTTACTATTTATATAGCATGTTATCATGAAATCTTTTAGAGTATACATAACCTAACCCCCGACCTGACTATAAAACATAATTATCTATTTGATTTTCTCAATTTCACTCATCACCGTTGTTCAACATGTCTTATGGTAAAACCATAGATGATGATAACTTGTGTACATCAATATTTATCTATTTGGTTAACTCACATTACCTTGCCAATTCTCACATTCGTGACATAAGTTTAATAGATACAATTAAACATGTCAAAACAAGTAGCTATATGTTCAACGTTGACACATGCTAGCACACACTCACCCGTTATACACGTACCCCTACACTTTTTTAATGATTATATATGATGGTTGTTGGATATGGCTTCAACAAAAGATGCTAAGTTATGAAAGGAGAATTAAACTATGACCAACTCCACACCTTTAGGCATTGTAAATTCTATTAAGCCCTCGGCAGAATATTGAAAAGCTTCCTCATACATCGAGGGCCTTGTAACTATGATCGTAACTTTCTTCAGTGAGACAACGGTTTCTATGATGTATGCAGCAAGTTCAAAGTCAGATTTTCGACCCTTGTAGTTCTTGATTTTAAAAATCTTGAGGTGTTTATGGGGATTAATGGTAGCACCCCTTGCTTTCTTCATACTTATGATTGGTGAATCCCACCTTGACTGCACAAAAGATTCACACTGGTCAAAATGTTTAACATACAGTGGTAATTAAGGTTATGGTTAGATTAACTCGAAATTGTGTGCGTACCTTTATAGAAAAAGACACCAAATTTGGGCATGCATTCATTAGGGAAGCCAAATATACAAGACTATCATCATCTCTGTTTTCACCAACAGCAATTTTCAATTTCTTCAGATTTGGTAACATGGGAACAGAGTCATGTATTAAACATCCCTGCAAAAACAGATCAAACATTTCCATCAATTAAGTAAGGTTTCGTTCATTATTTAAAGATGAGCTACTAACCTCGGTTTGCTCCACCCGTAAGGAAAGAGACTGCAGGGACAAAGCACAAGATGAAATCTGGACGAACACATTATTAATATTCATCCGACCCGAATGAAGGTAAAGTTCATTCAGTTTAGGAAGATGAGCCAGACGTAAATCTACGAAAGGAAGGTAACCACCGAATTTGAAGGTGAACGACACAAGGTCAATATCAGATAAATAGAGGGATCTAACATCAAGATTATACATTATTTTTAGGTGTTTTAAGTTAGGAGGAGATTGTCCATCAACATGAACACGAGACAGGTATTTCAACTCATGGACCGATATCATCTCAAGACGCGGATAATTTTTTAAAATTGCCTCAAAAACTCTATCTGTCACATTAACCCCTTCAGTATAAGTTGTTTTAGATACGGCAGCACCACGGGAAAACCGGGAACATCTCTTGACAGAAAATCATAACCTCTAAATCTTGAAGATCTTAAATCTAGTACAAGAAACTCAACTTTCTTATTTAGTGAAAATTCGATGCAATCATCAATAACATGTTGATAATTGCGCTTGAAAGCATAAGGGACTCGAAAACGGATCCGAAAGCAACTGAGGGTCGGTTTATTGTAGCTTCGGATGACTGAATTTACCTGATTGATGAACTTTTCTTTTTCCGGATCACCATCAAAGTTTAATAGCCCTAAATTATGCCATAAGTTTCGCCATCTTCTAGCCAGAATGCTAGTGGTCACCGCATCCTTGATAGGCATTAGAGACAGTATCACAGCGAGTACATCATCCGACATTTGGCTTATATAATCATCAAAATTTGGTCTTTCATGACTTCCCGCCTTCACAAAAGAAACCCATTAATTACTAACATAACATATAATATATATATATATATATATATATATATATATATATATATATATATATATATATATATATATATATTACTAACATAACATATATATTATATATAGTGGTAGGATCAAGAGGGAAGTAACCATTCGGGGGGAAGCGGGGGGAAGCAAAAACTTTTTTTTTTTTTCGTTTTTTGAAAAAAAATTTGTTCACAAACATTATAGATGAGATGAAAATATGAACATTTAGTAGAGACACTTTGTGATAAATGTTTTTATTTTGGCGGGAAAACGCTCGAAGAAGTAATATATAACAATTATCGTGTTTTTCGAGCGTATTTTGAGGTTTTAGCTATTGGGGTTTAGATATTAGGGTTTAGATATTAGGGTTTATAGGGTTTAGATATTAGGGTTTAGAAATTTAGGGTTTAGGGTTTAGATTTAGGGTTTAGATTTAGGATTTAGATTGAGTTTTTAACACGAACGGTTTAGAGTTTAGGGTGTAGGGTTTAGGGTTTAGATTGAGTTTAGGGTTTATGGAATAAACCCAAAACACCAAACCCTAAACCCTAAACCCTAAACTCTAAATCGGGCTAAATTTTACTTCACAAAACATGGAAAAAAAAACGTTCATATTCTTCACGAACAATATTATCTTGAATGTTATTTTTGTCGATCATTTTCCCGCCTAAATAATAACATTCATCACGAAGTGTCTCTTCTAAATGTTCATATTTTCGTGTGATCTTGATGCCGGAAAAAAAATTCAAAAAAAACCGAAAAAAAAAAAATTTTTGCTTCCCCCGATTGGTTACTTCCCCATTGATCCTGCCCCTATATATATATATATATATATATATATATATATATATATATATATATATATATATATATATATATATATATAGTGGTAGGATCAAGGGGGAAGTAACCAATCGGGGGGAGGCGTGGGGAAGCAAATTTTTTTTCTTTTCGTTTTTTGAAAAAACTTTGTTCACGAACATTATAGATTGGATGAAAATATGAACATTTAATAAAGACACTTTGTGATAAATGTTTTTATTTTGGCGGGAAAACGCTCGAAGAAGTAATATATAACAATTATCGTGTTTTTCGAGCGTATGTTGAGGTTTTAGATATTAGGATTTGGATATTAGGGTTTATAGGGTTTAGATATTAGGGTTTAGAAATTTAGGGTTTAGATTTAGGGTTTAGATTTAGGATTTAGATTGAGTTTTTAACACGAACGGTTTAGAGTTTAGGTTTAGGGTTTGGGGTTTTGGGTTTAGGGACTAAACCCAAAACACCAAACCCTAAACCCTAAACTCTAAATCGGGCTAAATTTTACTTCACAAAACATGGAAAAAAAAAAACGTTAACATTCTTCACGATCAATATTATCTTGAATGTTATCTATGTCGATCGCTTTCTCGCCTAAATAATAACATTCATCACAGAAGTGTCTTTTTTAAATGTTCATATTTTCGTGTGATCTTGATGCCTGAAAAAAAATTCCAAAAAAAACGAATTTTTTTTTTTTTACTTCCCGTCGATTAGTTACTTACCAATTGATCATGTGCCTATATATTATATTATTTATTATAAAATAATACTGTATTTAAATTTAATTTAATTTAATAGAATTATACGGAGTAACAATCATAGCAATCAATCAATAACACTCTTTTAATACTCCCTCCGTCCCAAATCTATTGTCCATTATTCCATTATGGGATGGGATGTCCCAAATTAATTGTCCAGATTCCTTTTCAACAAATCAAAAGAGGTTATTCTGGAGAGAGAAGATATATTATTGGTGGAGAATGAAGTTAATATGATTTCCTAAAACTGCTTGTTTTTTTTTTTTCTGGGGACAATAGATTTGGGACGGAGGGAGTATATGGAGTACCTAATACAAAGTTACAGGCAAAGTAAATATAAATTAGCAATGAATTTAGTACTATTAATTAAAGATTGAAACCTGCAGCTGAAGAGTAGTAAAAGAGCTCTGTATGCGGTCCATGATAAATATAAACAATCTACAGTATTGGGCCAAAGGACGGCGTCAGACTATGTTTTTTAAATGTTCAGATTCCAACAACTCACATTTGTATAGATGAATCAGAGACAGATTATCAGTCTATTTTCGACCAAATTAATCATATTTAAAAAAAAAATAACCTAATCGCCACTTATATCTATCTATTAAACAATTTCTGATACATAAATTAATGGTTCGGATAATGTTTTTTAAATGTGTAGATTCCAACAAGTCACGTTTGTATAGATGAATCATGAAATAGTGACGAATTATCTGCATATATTCAACCAATTTTAAAGTTCTTTTTATTATTGTAAAAAAAAATAACCTAATCGCCACTTATATATCCATTAAACAGTTTCTGATACATAAATTAATGGTTCAAAACTGTAAAATAGTGAGCGCCAAAAGAAGCTTACAGATCATCGAAGGCAGGGTGGTGTTGGTAGCGGTGAGAGAATATTTGCGCAAAGAATTGACTGCCCAGAGAAGAAGTCTAAAAAAACGGCAAGGGTGAAAAAATGGCCCTACCTTATTCCAGGCTTTGCTTATAGTGGCGTAACATAAGTATTGGGGTTTTTTTTTTTTTTTTTTTTATCGCCATGAAATCAAAATACTTTATTCCAGGCTTTGCTTATTTGGACCATGTCAATTTATCAACTGGACCGAGTGCCAATATAACTAGTCACATTTTAATAATTGGACATGACATCATATTTGATAAATTCAGCAAAATTATCTAAATCTTAAATGATGGTTTATACAATACATATCTTTGTTCGAATTTATTTAATGATAGTTTAGAAAAATAGGATTAAATGATGGCAAATTTATAATTTTAGATGGTGAAAGTATGGGCAGTGTCGATTTTAGATTGTGATAGTGACATAGTAAAATGATGATAATGATTGTGATTGTGATTGTGATTGTGATAGAAAATACAATAATGATTATCGTATAGCATATCGTTAATATTAGAGTAATTTCAATAAATAAAATAAGATCTTGAATATTAAAAAAGTTAGTAATTAAATAAAAATGGAATACGGAAAAATTAATAACAAAGGTATAAACAATCACTTATATCCACAAAATCGCTTTCACGACAATAAAATCGAGCAAATAGTTGTAGGCACGAGATATACGAGTATTCCATTTAGTTGCAGACTTACTATCACACGAGTTTAATCTCAGGCGAGTGTAATCTCAGGCAGTCAGTTGTCGTCGGCTTCCTCAAATATTCTCGACCATATAAGTCAATTATACACTTGCAAAAATTATTTAAGCAAACATATCTCGTTTTCTCAACCATTTTGTCGTTCCATAAATTAATTCCCGCACTTTCACGATCTCTATTAATAAAAAACATAGCTCGAAGTTTGGAATCAACTCGTTTCGTTGGCATCAAGATGGGATGGCCCGTTATGCATTCTTGGAGACTTTAATTCAACATGCTCATAAGAAGAAAGATTAAGAGAGGTCGTGTAGAAGGGTGTGTAACCGTTAACACCCTTGGAGATATATGATAACAAAGAGGCTGATAATCTTTATGAGATTTTGAGAATTACTTCAGTCAACGAGATGAAGGAGGACTTTTTTTGGGCCCTGAATCCCTCCAATGAGATCACAGAGGATGAGGTTATTTGGGTAGACTTATCAAGCATAAGGTTTTTATGTGGGTGATACGGTCAATAACAGAGTCATCAAAGTCAACAATGGAGTCAACGTAAAAGTCAACAGTGGAAGAACTGAACGATTGAAGAAGGCACCAAAATAGTACAATTTTTTTTTGTTCAAAAAAGCAAGAAAAAGGTACACTAATAAACAAGAAATTGGTACATTAAACCGTGTATCTATATTTTTTAAGGTGAAATATTGTTTTGAAATTTTCTAATTATAACTCAATGGTTGTCATTAACAAACAAATTTGTTTATTAAATAATGATACATTTGTGTTGGAGATATGGAGAACTTTAAACAATTAGAGGGAAGATTCCAGAAAACTCACACGAAGTTGTTAGGAAACTCACATGTAGCTTCAAGAAATTGTTTTTAGCTTACTCCTTAAACCATTCTATAAATAGACCCTCTTGTAACTCATTGTAAACACACCACAAATATTCAGTAAATACATTATCTAGTTAGTCCGTGGACTAAAGAAATCACAACGATTGCATATAACCACGTTATCTCTTGTGTCGATTTACATTTCTTGCATTTATAATCTTTCGTTCATTAAGTAGGTTAGTAATCTTGTAGAATTACTATCGGTGAGTGATCTTGTTGAATGTGTTGTTTTGGGTCCTAATATCCTTACAACTGGTATCAGAGCACAAGGTTTCGTTAAGGGAACGATGGCGGAAGACGGAAAGTTTAGAATCGACCGATTCGATGGGAGAGACTTTGGCTTTTGGAAGATGCAAATTGAAGATTACTTGTATCAAATGAAGCTACATCAACCTCTGTTAGAGACCAAGCCCGAAAGCATGAGCGATGCTGATTGGACGCTTTTGGATCGTCAAGCTTTGGGTGTGATTCGTCTTTCACTTGCTAAGAACATTGCTGTGATGACCCGTCCAAATCCATTTGGATGAATACATCATTCATTGATTTCATAGTGAGGTTTTGACCTCTATATGATACGTTTTGTAAACATTGCATTCTTTTGAAAAGGTACACCATAAATGAATATATAAATCCAAGGTTTTCGACGTCTGATGATTTCTACGTATAGACAATCATCGTATATAATAGTTTCTAACAATACATCCGTTGACAATACAGTCAAATAAGATACACGGTGATGATTTTGTGAATGCAAAGTTTTCTCGAATAAAGCATGTATGACTCCATGCACATAGCTTGTATAACGTATAAGCAAACAGCGGAAGACTTCTAGAAACCTGAGAATAAACATGCTTAAAAGTGTCAACACAAAGGTTGGTGAGTTCATAGTTTTAATATTGCTCATAATCTGTATATAAAGGTGGATCACAAGATTTCAGTTATTTCATCCAAAATGTTTATCAAAAGATTATACGAAATTGAGCACCCTGGTAACTAAACTTTAACGTCTATATAATAAGTACCCCTGTTTTAACATACATGCAACCAACATGTACAATACACGCAAACCAACGTGTACTAAACTCAAATAGCATACGTCTGTTTTATAGTTCAAGCTAGGGTTTCTATACCTGGAACAGACGGGGATGTCAAGCCCTATGGATCCATATACCACTATTCGCGCCCACCAGTTCTTATAACTGGCAGTTACTAGTCCCCAAAGCTAAGGGATTTTTGGTTCAAACTCGGTGTAGAATTTAGTATATACTTGTATCCATTGCGTTTAAAATAAAGTGCATGTATTCTCAGCCCAAATATATAGATTGCAAAAGCAATTAAAAAGGGAGCAAATGAAACTCACCTTAGCAGCACATAAGGTCATTCACCGAAATGTGACCGAAACTCGGAATGCAAAATAACCGTAGATCTCAACCTAGAGAACATATGTTTGTCAATACATGTCTAACAAGCTAGGTCAGGTCATAGTGTATCATAATCCTAATGCTCGAGACCGACATGCAAAAGTTAACAAAAGTCATCTCAAAAGTCAACCTGACCCAATATGATCTTTAAATCTATACATGTTTATTAACATAATATAAGTCTTGACAATTGAACGAATTTATAGTTTATCAAACTAAAAATATTATTTATTTTAGGAGCTATATTATATTTGAATTATCATGACAATCGAACATATTTTATTATTTCACATAGTTTTTCCAATACTTGTAAAATTAGATTATAGTGTTCATAAAGCTTTAAAACCTGATAAGACAGTCAATTTTGACAATTGTTTACCAAAACGAGACATGCCTTATATAGAAATTCATTTACTCGATTAGTAATATCTAAAAATCCAATTTATCAATCTCATAGACAAGTTGTTTAAATATTAATTTACAATTTCAAACTATATTTCAATTAACGTCAAACATAATTCAGTTGACCATATCTTTTAATTCGTTCATCGAAATCACGCGATTTCTAAATGAAAAGTTAATAATTTTTCGTCAGCTTTCCAAAAAAATGCATATCATATACTTTATATCAGTAGCATATGTATCAAATTCGTGATTCATCATAAACTATCTAACGATAAAATTAAAGCATACAAGCATGCATAAACATATATACTCGAGCACTAGTCATGGATACACTATTAATATATAAAAGTTGAGATATGAATGCTCACGTATCAATATTGAGATTCAATATTGCAGGAAAGTATGTAGACGCAACGGAGATGAGAAACACTAGTTTGACTCACGAGCAATACCACCGAACAATACCCATAAGCTCCATAGCTATAACCCATAGTTTCCTTAGCTCTATTCCGCTCGAAAAACCCGTTTCGAAAATAATACGCTCATGACCTCGTTGTAGTATTTTATGTATAATACTAATAATAACGGTAACGATATCTGATAATACTAATACTAATAATAATAAGATTAATATTATTAATCTAAATAATAATAATAATAATAATAATAATAATAATAATAATAATAATAATAATAATAATAATAATAATAATAATAATAATACAGAGAGAATGAGATAAGAGTGTGTGTGCCTGCAACCAGAAATCGACGAGCTTTATAGACTTGTCCTGAAAATCAACCCCATGCGATCGCATGGGTTTCATGCCCATTTGCCATGCGATCGCATGGCCAGCTGGTATGCACCCAATATGTTTTGTTTCTTGTTTGTCGACATTTATTCACTGTAGCAAATAGTGTTTGCTGTAGCAAAGTCATTTTTACTGTAGCAAATAGTGTTTTACAGTAGCAAGTCGTTTTTACTGTAGCAAATAGTGTTTTACTTGTTCATCTTAAATGTTTTTGTTAACTTATCTAAATATCAATCGAATCAATAAACGAATGTTACTATCGTTTACTAAATAACTTGAAATTATATATATGTATATGTATATATCTTTATTTAATATACATAAATCAGTTTTTAAATACGCATTGCAAGTTATTTTTGAATACTTAATATTCCAACTTATTGTGTTGATAATGCTAAAAACGAACATATATTTCATAGCATTATCCTTCAAGAAAGACAAGCTTTTGGTTGCAATTGTTCTATTTACAAGTGATATTCGTTTAAATAATAAAAGGTGAAGACAAAAGACAGATTCGACGAATTGAAGATGCAAACGACCAAAAAGCTCAAAAGTACAAAGTACAATCCAATTGGTTCAATTTATTGATAAGAAACGTCTAAAAGTTACAAGAGTACGAGCCGCGAAACGCAAAGTACAAGATATTAAATTGTACGCAAGGACGTTCGAAAATCTGGAACCGGGACATGAACCAACTTTCAACGCGCGATGCAACGGAGCTAAAATGACAAGTCAACTATGCACATGAATATAATATAATATATAAATAATTCTTAAAATTATATATATATATATATATTATATTATATATTAAAAACCGTCGGCAAACTAGCAAACAAGGGAATGTGAGCTGTCCCAGGGGGCCATGCGATCGCATGGCCAGACAGTGTTAAATCCATGCGGTCGCATGGCACACTGTAGCGTGTCAGGTCCTATAAATTTCGTAGTTTCTGGCCGAATTTAACACACAATATATCAATCTCTCTCACTCTCAATATATATATATATATATATATATATATATATATATAATTTTAATTTTAATTTAAGATTAATAATAATAAGGTTATGGTAGCGAATGTTGTAAGTTTGTAAGTCGAAATTCTGTCTGTGTAACGATACGCTATTATTAATCATTGTAAGATATGTTCAACCTTTTTAAATTAATGTCTCGTAGCTAGGTTATTATTATGCTTATTTAAGCCGAAGTAATCGTGATGTTGGGCTAAATATTAAAGACGAGATAATTGGGTTTTGGACCATAATTGGGGTTTGGACAAAAGAACGACACTTGTGGAAATTAGACTGTGGGCTATTAATGGGCTTTATATTAACTAAACGATACCTCGTTAATTTAATATAAAGATTACAATTTGACGTATCTATATATAACCACATACGCTTAATCGGGTACGGTGGGCAGGATATCTATAAATACGAATTATCGTTCATTTTACCGGACACGGGGATGGATTAATAGTTAATGGACTCATTAAAATAGGGGTGGATTACATTCAAGGGTAATTGGTGTAATTGTTAACAAAGTAGTAAAACCTTGGATTACACGCAGTCGATAACCTGGTGTATTCATTAAACAAAATATTAAGAACTTGTTACAGTTCGAATCCCCAATTAGTTGGAATATTTGACTTCGGGTATAAGGATAATTTGACGAAGACTCTCGCACTTTATATTTATGACTGATGGACTATTATGGACAAAACCGTATGGACATATCGAATAATCTAGGACAAAGGACAATTAACCCATGGTAATAAACTAAAATCAACAAGTCGAACATGATGATTACGGAAGTTTAAATAAGCATAATTCCTTTATTTTATATCTTATCGCACTTTTAATTATCGTACTTTTATTTATCGTCATTTACTTTACGCTTTAAATTAAGTTATTTGTATATTTAATATTTTACATTAGGTTTTAATTGTGACTAAAGACATAAAATCGACAAACCGGTCATTAAACGGTAAAAACCCCCCTTTTATAATAATAATACTACTTATATATATATATATATATATATATATATATATATATATATATATATATATATATATATACAAATATAGTTTTAAAAATATAGCGTTAAACTTAGCTAGCTCCCTGCGGAACGAACCGGACTTACTAAAAACTACACTACTGTATGATTAGGTACACTGCCTATAGTGTTATAGCAAGGTTTAGGTATATCCACTCTAATAATAAATAAATAACTTGTGTAAAATTGTATCGTATTTAATAGTATTTCGCAATAAAAATATAACTATTTCATATACACCTCGCATAACATCAAGTATTTTTTGCGCCGCTGCCGGAGACTTCAACAACGCCGAAAGCGAAACGCTATAAAAAAATTAGTTTTAATATATTTTTGTAAAAATATAATATTTCTTATTTTGTAAAAATATTTTGTTAAATATACAAAATATAAAATCAAGAAAAAGAAAAATATATATCTATATTTTTAAGTTTTGTTAAATTTAAAAAGTTTATATTTCTTTTTATTGTGAAAAGTTATAAAAACTAATAAGTAAGTTTTTCTTATTTATAAGTTTTATATAAATATTTTACAAAAATATAAAACAGAAAAAAATATAATAATTAAGTATTCGGGCCCGACAATGTAGCAGCCCAACTAATCAGGCCTGGTAGCCGGAGTCATGCGATCGCATGATAATATAACCTGCACTCCATGCGATCGCATGGAGTGAGGTGACAGGTCTGAAACCTTTGACTGTCGATTAGGGTTAGAGTTTAATTATTATTATTATTATTAATTAATTAAGATTAGGGTTTAATTTAATATTAATTAATTTTAGTTTTATTTAATTTGTATTTTTTAAGTTTTAATTAGTTTTGTTAATATATAAAATTAATACTTTTATAAAATAATAATATAAAAATAATATTTTTATAAAAATAAGTAATTTTATTATTTTTTTATCTTTTTATAAATTGTATATTTTAATCATTTAATTCGTAATTTATATATTTATCATTCGTAACTAGTTTGTAACTTAGTATTTTGCCGTAGTAACTTTATATTTCTAGATTTGTAGGCTTTGCCGTAAAATCCCTTAAGTGTTTTTTCTATAGACTAAGATTTAGGTGCTTTAGAATTTTGCGACGCCGTTTTAAAATTTTAGTACTTTTTAAGTTATTGCCGTTTTGGATTTAGAATTCCTTTTAAGCTTTAATACCTTTAGACGTAAGTTTTAAATTTTATTTTTTAGACTTTTCAGTTTCGACGCTGCATTTTATTATTTTTCGACGCTTAATTTTTCGACCTTTTATTTTTCGACATTTTTCGACGCGCTCTTTTTCTTTCTTATTTCTCGACGCTCTAGTTTTTAGGACATAGAATTTTCTATTTCTTCTCTAAAATTTTAAAACGAAAAATTATTTTAAGCGGTTAAATTGATAGACATCCAAAATTTTCTGGTTCGTAGTAATAGTTGGATTTGTTAGTGGCGAGTTGTGGGCTTCCAATTTAAAGGGTCCTGGCTACCTGCTGCATCTATTGGCTATTCGAAACGTGGGCAAAATCAGAAAAGTCTATTAATTTGATAACTTATATAATTTTTATCTTTTATAACTAATAGGATATTCAGTGAATGCACCGAGCAAAACGTTCACCACCTTTCATACGTTCACCACCTGTAACTCGATCAAGACATTTAGCCAATATTGTCGCCGTTGATTTTTCTTTAGAATCGTCATCTAGTCGACCAAGTACTCCAATTCAAATTTCCGATAATCCATTTTTTGAACCCGACCTCACAATTGAGAATACGGAGGATATTCAGGGACAATTCAGAGATCCTGAACCACTAATCATTCCTCCTGAACCACAAATCACTCATCCAGAGATTGTCGAGGAAGAAACCATTAAGTCAGAATCCTCTAGTGATTCAGATTCGACAAACTCAATTATGGAAAATCTGGAACCTCTAAGTATGGAAGACCAAATGAGAGCTAAACGCACTGGCCAAGGTCACGCAATTACTCAACCAGACATTAATGAGCCAGATTATAAAATCAAAGGACAAATCCTACACATGGTAACAAATCAATGCCAATTTAGTGGTGCGCCGAAGGAAGATCCAAACGAACATCTTCGTACCTTTAATAGGATCTGTACTCTATTCAAAATCAGAGAAGTTGAGGATGAACAGATCTATCTCATGTTATTTCCCTGGACTTTAAAGGAAGAAGCCAAAGATTGGTTAGAATCGTTACCCGAAGGGGCGATTGATACATGGGATGTCTTAGTTGAAAAATTTCTTAAACAATTCTTTACGAAATCTAAAGCCGTGAGACTTCAAGGAGAAATTGTTACGTTCACACAAAAGCCAAATGAAACTCTATATGAGGCATGGACAAGATTTGGAAAATTATTGAGAGGATGTCCGCAACATGGTTTAGATACTTATCAAATAGTAAAAATATTCTACCAAGGATGCGACATCACTACACGAAAAGACATCGACATAGCATCTGGTGGTTCTATTATGAAGAAAACCGCAACTGAAGCTTACAAAATTATTGATAACACTGCCTCCCACTCACATGAGTGGCATCAAGAAAAAGATATCGTTAGATCATCTAAAGAGGCTAGAGCCGATTCTAGCCATGACTTTGATTCCATGTCTGCAAAGATAGATGCTTTCGAAAGACGAATGGAAAAGATGACTAAAGATATTCATGCTATACGAATTAGTTGTGAGCAGTGTGGAGGACCACATTTGACAAAAGATTATCTCAGTATTGAACAAATAATAGAACAAAGAGAGAATGTTTCATACATGAACCAAAGGCCTGGAAATAATTATCAGAATAATTATCAACCGCCAAGACCAAACTACAATCAAAATCAGAATTATAACTGAAATGTTCCATACAACAACCAACAAGGTCCTAGCAATCAGCAAGTATCCAACAATACTTACAACCAGCAAAGACCTATTTTTCCAAATAAACTACCACAAACCGATGATAAAAGGCCAAATTTAGAAGATATGATGTCGAAGCTAGTTGAATCTCAAACTCAGTTTTTCACATCTCAGAAACAAACCAATGAACAAAATGCTCAAGCATTTAGAAATCGACAAGCTTCTATTCAAAATTTGGAACAAGAAGTGAGCAACCTAGCAAGGTTGATAGGTGAAAGAAAACCGGAAAGTCTACCTAGCGATACAAATGCTAACCCCCGGAATGAAACAGCTAAAGCCATTAACACGAGAAGTGGTATTACACTTAAACCACCTGAAATACCTGTAATTTCTGATGATTCTATTCCTGCTCCACAGGCACCACAGCCTGAGCAAGATAAGAAAACATAACCGGTAGTTGAAAAGGTTAATGAAGATAAAACAGTTAAGGCTAAACCTTATATTAAACCATACCAACCACCACTTCCTTACCCGAGTAAAATGAGAAAAGAAAGACTTGAAGCCGAGCAATCTAAATTCTTGGATATGTTTAAACAAATAAATGTAAATCTTCCTTTCATTGATGTGATTTCAGGAATGCCAAGATATGCTAAATTCCTGAAAGATCTAATCACAAATAGAAAGAAAATGGAAGAACTCTCGGCTGTTACTATGAATGCTAATTGTTCTGCAGTGCTGTTGAATAAGATACCAGAAAAATTATCAGATCCAGGAAGTTTCACAATTCCATGTTTTCTGGGTAGTCTTAGTTCAATAGAAGCATTGGCAGATTTAGGTGCTAGTATAAATTTAATGTCGTATTCACTATACGCTAAACTAGACCTTGGAGAATTGAAACCAACACGAATAAGCATACAACTAGCCGATCGATCAATAAAATATCCTAGAGGGATAATGGAGAACATGCTAGTTAAAGTTGGTACTTTGGTATTTCCAGTAGATTTTGTTATTCTGGACATGGAAGAAGATTCTCGAGTTCCGCTCATATTAGGAAGACCAATCTTAAACACGGCTAAAGCAATAATAGAAGTGTTCGGTAAGAAACTGACCCTAAGTATAGAGGACGAGAGTGTTACCTTTTCTGTGGATAGAGCCATGCAACAACCGCAATCTGCAGATGATACATGTTATTACATTCAAACTATAGATTCACATACAGAATTGTTAGAAGAATTTTCAGAATTACAAGGAATAGGAGAATGTTCTTTAGGAGAAGGAACTGAACCAATTGATGAAGCTGAAATGTTAGCCGCACTCATGGCTAATGAATATGAACCAACAACAGAAGAACTTCAAATGCTAAAAGAGGAAGACAGATATCGATACAAATCCCCAACATTAGAGTTAAAGCCACTTCCAAACCATTTGGAATATGCTTATTTACATGGTGAATCTGAATTACCTGTAATAATATCGTCTTCTCTTACGGAAAATGAAAAATCTCAACTAATTTCTGTGCTAAAAGCTCATAAACCAGCTATTGCATGGAAGATTCATGACATTAAAGGCATAAGTCCTTCGTATTGCACACATAAAATCCTTATGGAAGAAGGTCATAAAACGTATGTGCAACGCCAACAAAGACTAAATCCTAATATGCAAGATGTTGTTAAGAAAGAAATTATTAAACTGTAAATGTAGGTTTAATTTATCCAATCTCTGATAGTCCATGGGTAAGCCCAGTTCAATGCGTACCTAAGAAGGGTGGCATGACTGTCATCACAAATGAAAAAAATGAGCTTGATGTGTCAAAACGTAACCTTTAAAATGAAGACAATATGCTTAATAATTAACACATAATACAGGCAACTAAAACCCGATCATGCAGTAACTAGCAAGTAAATTGACCAGTTCGATCCACAGGGAGAAGTTTGTTTTTAAGATTTTACCACGATTAATTATTCTAAAAGGGGGGTTTTGAGTTTGAAGTTGTATTTTCGTTTAACGAAACAGTGAATAAATATAGTAATTAACAAGAATGAGAATGCGGTGTTTACTTCTATGCTTGATAAATGACGGGGATTGTTCTTCTATAATTAAAACCGTTATGAGATAGTTACAATAGAACAGTTTATATCGATTTCATAATTTCTATAAACTTAAGAGCTATGTTTAATCAACAAGATTCTTTCATGGTTGAATTCACATAAAACCTAGTTTACTACGATCACTCTAGGTAAACTACATGATTGTATATCCTAAATATCGTTCAATTAACATCCTATATTCACATATAGTTGGCTAGATCACTAGGTGTTGAAGTATAAGCTATAGTCTTTGATAAACTCACATAAACCAAGTCATAACTTACATAATTGAACTAAAATACAAGGATGATTACAACAATGGATCTTTTGAAAGAACATGGTGATTTAGATCGATTAACTAACTAGATCCAACCTTGTTAAACTCTTGTAAAACCTAAATTACAACAATCACTTGAGGTAATTTCATAACTTTGTTGCTTTAGAACTTATTCAATTACCGAATTAAACACATAATAAAATCACTTAAGTGTATGTATCTAATTGTCTAGATTACTAGGTGTATTGAAGTATAGATTGTTTTCCTAGTTAACTCACATTAATAGGTTTTCAATCTATATAATTGAAGTGAAGATCTAAACAAGCATAACAATGGTTCTTACGGTTGAACTAGATAATTTAATCAATCAAACATATGTATAACTAGCATAACATCAGAGTATAGAACAATCCCAAGCCATAAATCTTACATTGAAGTAAACACACAAGGCTTTTAGCCTAACATAATCATAGTAGAACTAATGAAACAGTAAATACAAGTTGAATTCATGTTAAAAAGATATAGAACAATAGTACCAATTGCGATAAATGATCCTAGCTTAATCTTGATGTCGAAAGAGTGGAGATTGACTTGCAGCCTTCTTTGAACCTTGAAAATCGTCTTAGAACTGAGGGAGAACATAGTAGTAAAGGGTATATGAAGTAAGTGACCAAAGGCTCCATTAAATAGCCTCAAAAGTTAGGTATTTTGGCCAGAAAGTGACCAGATGTGCCGCATCTCTTTGGGATGCGCCGCATCTCTTTACGTTCAGTAGATTCCAGCTCGATTCTGCACTCAGGACTGTCGGCAGGGGGTCAGATGCACCGCATCTGGCTTGGATGCACCGCATCCATCTCAGATGCGCCGCATCTGAGGCTGTTTTGGTCCAGAAGTCTGCATGCTCCGCATCTAAAACTGTCGGGAGTTATTTAGTGCACAGATGCGCCGCATCTAAGAGAGATGCGCCGCATTTGGACCTGTTTCAGTGGTTTCGGGCTGTTTTGCGCGTTCAATCTTCGTTTTAACTCTGTTTTTGCTGTTGGTCTTCATTTATTCATTCAAAATGGACTTTTACAAATATACATGAATTACAATACATACGTACAAAAATTACATACAAATGGAACAACTTTGGATCGAAATAACGGCAATAAACATGTATAATTTTGGCGTTATCAAAATCCTCACACTTAAACCTTGCTTGTCCTCAAGCAAGACTTACAAGAATTTGAAATTTACTATAGTACACACACTTATTTAATTGAGAACACAAAAATGGGACTCACACTCACTCGAAATAATACATAAGACACACAAGTTATTTTGGAACACAATAACTCACGCTATATGGAACACACACTCGGGTCACAATATATACACACTCACACTTTTGAGTATACACACACCTTTGGAGTACACACGCTTTTATTTATTTCACAATGTAATACGCACACTAAGAGTACACACACGAAATGAAATTACACCAAAGTCAAAAGGTGGGTCTTAAAGTCCACATTTCTTAAAAATTTGGATCCTTAGGGAAATTGGGACCTTTGCGAAAAACCTTTTATATTTTAAAAATTAGACATGTTAGTTTTTACACTAACAAGTTTTCCGGTTTTAACCTCAAAGTCTGGTTGAGGGTAACTAAAAATCGAAGCCTCAGTCGGCGTTTAGCAAGCTACTCGTCCCCATGATTGAAGTATCATGGAACTTGAAACCGGATGTCCTAAAAATGGTTTTACATAATATAGTTCATAAAATAGCATAAGTTTTAGAAGAAACTATATCGTGTCCAAATATCATCGGTGAACCATGAGTTTGCACACCTCAATTTGTTATGGCATATGTATGTTGACCGCGGTCAACATAGATGCAGTTGATCTTTATGGAGATCATCCATCTGGGGATTAGATTCATTAGTCTTAAAAGCTAATTTGCAATGTGCCCTCCCATTGTACGAGACAGATCCATCTCATGGTTAGGATAAGTATGACCACCAAAAACCCTGTTTGATGCTGAGGTGAGGTGGATTTCCAGCCGATGATAGAGATGACTTTTCAAGATTTTTCGTCAACCTACAGCTGTTCTGGACTACATCTTCTAACATAAGTTAGCAAGTGTGTCAAATTGGAAGACTTGACTTCCTTCACAATCATTACATAGATGAGCATTGGATTAGATTGTTAGAACAACAAATTACTTGATGATTCTTTTTCATTCAGAATGTGGTAGAGTATGATGGTTATATCTTTTATATGACTACTAGTTTTATGATTTTTAACAAAATAAACTCAATCATCTGGTTGTTTCTTAATTTGTTTCGTGATAATAATTTCGGTATATACACCTAGTTTTAAAATCTACAAATTTTAAACAAAATTTGAATTTATGAAGATAAAAGGGTAAAATTTTTCACCATTTTAAGCCTTTTTAACCAGAATCAAAAACCCTAAAGAACCCGAAAGAATTTATAACTTCCTCCCCACACTTGAGTTCATGTATCGCCCTCATTACATGAAATCAGAAAAATTTAAATGCAAGAGGGTTAAAGAGTGTAAGAGAGTTTATTACTTTCTAGGTCTAAAACCGAAGTTCACGAGATGATGGCGCTGAACTGAATGCCAGCATAAGAACATCATCCACTTCTTGCAACCACAAAACAATCACCAATCAAGAATGTGCTGAACTTACTGCCAGTCTTTGTAAAAATGCAGCATATAGCACAATGCTCACCTGTATCAATTCAAACAAAGGAACCATACGATTCACACAAATAAATGGGGATGTACTCTATGTACTAAAAACCCCACTTATAATTATCTAAATTATTCAAATTACAATCATCCAAAATACTATCAAGTTATTACGCACCAAACATAAAGATAAATTTTTTTTGAAACAAACCAACATCAATCAAACCGTTCACACACTTCACCATTAATCATGCCAACTTTAGAAGAATCCCCAAAAAGAGTTACTTGGGCCAGCTCCACCTTCAGTTTGGTTTTCCGTGTCGTCGTCCTGAAATATGGAGGGGTTGTACCCCTGATAAGTTCCTTGAGCAGGGACGACAGCAGTGTCTTCAGTAGGCGGGTTAGGAGGAGGAGGATAAGGTGCAGGATATGGATCACCCAATTGAACCCATGGTTCGTATGCAGGCCAAGGAGAGGGGGTATATTTAGCGGGATCTGCAGCGTATGACACTGTCTGTTCATGTATCCAATTAAGCTGATTTTGCTGCCCCGCTTGAGTGTACCATGTTCGATCATTCCCTACATCAATGTAATGTTACATCTCCCTGTTACCTGTATCGTAGTGATCAATTACCTTTTGAGTGTTTCGATCACTATGGAGTCGCATATCTGAAAACTGGCGCGCCATATAAGCCTCCCAATCATTTCCCGGACCGGAACTACTTCCAACATTCGGTTGTGGATCTTGCTGCGGTTGGGGTTGTTCTGGTTGCCTGTTCACGGGATCCTCATACCTAGTTAGAAGGCCGTTCGACCCCCTAGTCAAAATGTTTGCCCCTTGTATAACTTACTCTGTCAAAGGCAATCATATGTTTCTCCTCTAACCCACATGTATTGATACGAAAATGTTGGGCGATCCTGGTTACAAAATGGCCGCCCATGATTGGTGTAATCTTTTTCCTTTCTTCGAGAAGGAAAGTGAGAATCATTCGTGGAATATGAACATGGGAGTGATCCATTATCGCGTGAATATACCAGATATCCAAGTTGGTAACATTTTCGCTACTGTCTTTTCGACAGTTTATGGTACTTGAAATGAATCTTTGGACGCATTGATGCTCGTAGGAACGTAGCTTGCTACATGTCTGCTTGCTTGCACTATATGCGCTATTGCTCATGTCCACCCATGCTTCTGAATGATTAAAAGAAGAAACATAGTATATACATTGATTAAAGTAATTTTACATCAATTGATGTGGCAACCCTTCATAGATATCCAACGTCTTCACAAATTGTAGCAGTGTTAATGTTCGGTCTTGTCCTCCAAGACGAAATCTCATAAAGGTACCGAATGCTGGTGACGTGTAATCAACCCTAAGTGAACCAACGAATTCTTTGACTAAAAGTGGGTAAACTCTTTCTTGCATTCTGAACAGGTGTTCCCATGCATATATTCGATGGCCTTGATACGTTACTCGGAAAAGGTTGCGAAAATGTTGATATTCGCCGGCTTCTTCTAATGGTGTCCAATCGATATATTTCCCAAGATATACGTCTTTGTGTAGAAGTGCCTTCATCCGTTCATGATACTCCGGATGCCTCAAAACTGCATTGATCCATGGATCCGGAGTGGTTAATCCACGGACATTTAACTGCCGGTTGTCAATATCCATTTCTTCCTCTTCAACAGCATGTTCTTCTTCACTTTTTTCCTCATCTACAACTGCCGGGGCTTTTTGCTTCTTTGATTTTGGGTTTGATGATGATGCTCTAGTCTACAAAAACACAACAAAACCAAACAAACAAAACAACAAACCAAGTTGATTAGCGTTAAAGAAATTCAAAACATCTTTCATATTGCACTTCCAAAACCATGTAGAATATGTTATATTGTACGCATTACACAAACTCTCATGTCAAACATAGTTCTATCATGGATGTACTTATCTCATTTTCAACAAACATGTACTAGTATGACTCATAATCTTTATCACTTTATAAATTCAATCATATCTAGCATAATTAGTTTCACCAAAATGAGTGTATGAAACCATTAGCATTCATCAATAAGCATGTCAAACAATATGCAATCAATGGTTATCATACATTTAGACACTTAATTCGACTCAAGTCAACAATTTCATCAAAAAGCCTAAGCATACAATCCTTAACATTCACAAGTAAAACTTTTCAATTCCAACAAACACTAAGTTAAGGCATATATGAGTTTAGCATAATCAATGCATTTCTTTAATTCCACCTAGAACACTTACTAGTCAACAAAAGTCAAAATCCCCAATTTAAGAATCCTAAAATTCAATAATTTGTGTACTCGTATAATTCGACTAAGGTTCATGCGGATTTGTTAATGTATACTAGTAATTGTACTCTATAACATCCCAATTTAAACAAGTAATGGTCATTTTTTCAAAATTCCCAAATTCATGAAGAACCCTAATTTCTAAAGTAAATTTCTGAGCAATTAAGCATGAAATTCGAGCATGAATAAGGATTAGTAACAACAATGCAAGAATATAATGACCAAAACATGAAGATTTAAACATCCCCACACTTAGAACAAGCTAAATCCAAATTTGAGAATGAAGAACACAAGAACCATGTAGAAATGAAGATTAATCTTACCTTTCTCATGTTGATAGACGGATTAGATGCTCAAAGATGGGTTTAATCAGTTGATTTGGTGTTTAGAGGTGGAATACTTGAGAGAAAATGAAATGAAGTTCGGAGTTGTAGGTGAAAAAATGAATAAAAATGATAAACTCCCCTATTTGTGCAAAAAAATTGGGCAGACTCAAACATTCAGACACAGATGCGGCGCATCTGTGACAGATGTGGCGCATCTGGCTCAGATGCGGCGCATCTGAAGCAGATGCGGCGCATCTGGTGGTCCAAAAGCAGCACATGACCTTTTCTCGGCGCATCAAAAACTGTCGGCCTTTTTTTTGTGTTCAGATGTGGCGCATCCAACATGGATGCGGCGCATCTGGCTCTGTTGCACCAGTTTTCGATGTTTTTTTCGCGTATTAAACATTTCGGAAGGTCCCTAAACAACTTGGTTCGTAGTAAAACTTGAAAAATCACTCAAAACACTCAAATCAATCAATCCTAAGAAACGAGACTTACGAATGAGACTATGTACATGTTGTGAGGTTTATTAGTGAGTCGTTCACGCGACTCCTTCCCAAGTTAATTAGCGTTGGGGGAGAAAGTGATGTCATCTTGAACCGTGGTATCAACTCCATCAAAATAGAGTTTTAATCGATGACCATTCACTTTAAAAGTATTTCTGTTTCCAAACAACTCAACATATCCCGATGGAAATGCTTGTTTCACCAAATAAGGTCCCGTCCATCGGGACTTCAACTTTCCGGGAGAAAATTTAAACCGCGAGTTAAAAACCAAAACCTTATCACCGGTTTTAAACTCTTTCACTTCTTTCAATCGGGCATCATGCCACCTTTTCGTTTTCTCCTTATACGAGCTCGAATTCTCGTACGCTTCTAACCTCAACTCTTCCAATTCATGCATTTGCATGAATCGGTTTTCACCAGCCTTTTCCATGTCTAAATTACAAAGCTTCAATGCCCAGTACGCTCTATGTTCTACTTCAACCGGAAGATGGCACGCTTTACCATATATAAGTCTGAATGGTGTGGTATCAATTGGTGTTTTAAAAGCATTCCTAAAGGCCCACAACGCATCATCTAACTTGCGTTGCCAAATCTTAGGGTTGTTATCAACCGTCTTCTCAAGTATGCGTTTTAAGGCACGATTTGTGTTCTCCACTTGACCACTCGTTTGCGGGTGGTACGGAGTAGAGAAACGATGAGTTACGCCATACTTCTTCAACACCTTTTCAAGAAGGTTGTTGGAAAAATGTGTTCCTCGATCGGATATGAGCGCCTTTGGGATTCCAAAGCGCGAGAAGAGATTTTTCAAGAAGTTCACCACCACCCTAGCATCATTCGTAGGTAAAGCTTTTGCTTCAGCCCACTTAGATACATAGTCAACGGCTACTAGGATGTACTTGCACTTATGGGAACTTGGAAATGGCCCCATGAAATCGATTCCCCAAATATCAGAGATTTCACAAACTTGGATGCCGGTTTGAGGCATCTCATCCTTTTTCGTGATGTTACCCGTTCCTTGGCATGCGTTACAAGTCCGAACGAAATTTTGGGCATCTTTAAAGATCGTGGACCAATAAAAGCCCGAGTCAAGGATTTTTCTTGCGGTGTGGTTTGGTCCGAAATGACCGCTGGTGGGCCCTTGATGACAATGCTCAAGAATTTGTTGAGCCTCTTTTCCGTACACACAACGGCGAATCATTTGATCCGCACCAATACGAAATAGGTCGGGATGTTCCCAGAAATAGGACTTCAAATTCGCAAAGAATTTCTTCTTTTGTTGATAAGAAAGTCCTTTCTGAAGAATGCCTGAAGCAAGATAGTTTGCAAAATGGGCAAACCATGGGATTTCAGATTCCTTGTCAACCCTCATTAGAGATTCATCAGGAAATGTGTCCTTGATAATTGTATCATCGAGTTTTTCTAATTCGGGGTTTTCAAGTCGGGATAATGGTCTGCGGCTAGATTCTCGGCTCCTTTCTTATCACGTATCTCAATGTCAAACTCTTGAAGTAAAAGAACCCAACGTATGAGACGATGTTTTGTATCTAGTTTCGAGAATAAGTACCTAAGAGCCGAATGATCCGTGTAAACAATGGTCTTAGACAACACCAAATATGACCGAAATTTATCAAACGCATAAACAACCGCTAAGAGCTCTTTTTCCGTGGTGGTATAATTAATTTGAGCTCCCGTTAGCGTTTTGCTCGCATAATAAATTGGACGAAAATGATTATCGGGTCGTTGTCCTAAGACAGCACCTAAGGCATAGTCGCTCGCATCACACATTAACTCAAAAGGCATACTCCAATTCGGAGACACGATAATGGGAGCTTGTGTGAGTTTTGACTTTAGAATGGAGAATGCATTCTCATAATTGGAATCGAAGTCAAATGGAGCATCCTTTTCAAGAAGTTTGCTCATTGGACGGGCGATTTTAGAGAAATCTTTGATAAATCGCCTATAAAATCCCGCGTGACCAAGAAAGCTTCTAATTGCCTTGACATTCGTCGGTATAGGTAGTTTAGAGATAACTTCAATTTTAGCTTTATCTACCTCTATTCTCGCACGAGATATCTTGTGACCAAGTACAATGCCCTCCTTCACCATGAAGTGGCATTTTTCTCAATTCAGGACCAAATTTGCTTTCTCACATCGGATAAGCATACGTTCAAGGTTAAAAAGACATGATTCAAAGGAGTATCCAAACACAGAAAATTCATCCATGAAGACTTCCATACAATCCTCTACCATATCATCAAAAATTGCCATCATGCACCTTTGAAAGGTTCCGGGTGCATTACATAAACCAAAAGGCATGCGGCGATAGGCAAAGGTCCCAAAAGGATAAGTGAATGTGGTCTTTTCTTGGTCGTTGGGATCAATTGGAATTTGGAAGTAATCGGAGAAACCATCTAGAAAGCAATAGTATTCTTTCCCCGCTAATCGTTCAATCATTTGATCAATAAAAGGTAACGGGAAATGATCCTTTCTAGTGGCATCATTGAGACGCCTGTAATCAATACAGACTCTCCAGCCGGTAACCGTTCTAGTTGGAACGAGTTCGTTCTTTTCATTTACAATAACGGTTGTACCCACCTTTTTGGGTACTACTTGTACTGGACTAACCCAAGGACTATCGGAGATGGGGTAGATTAACCCGACGTCAAGAAGCTTGACTACCTCCTTTTTAACAACCTCTTTCATGTTGGGATTTAGCCTGCGTTGTCTTTGTACTACTGGTTTGAAGTCATTCTCAAGGAGAATTTTATGTGTACAATAAGACGGGTTTATCCCTGGAATGTCGGTCGTTTTCCAGGCTATAGCTTTTTTATGGGTTTTCAAAATAGAGATTAACCTTTCCTTCTCGTTACCGGAAAGATGTGAAGCAATAATTGCCGGTAATTGAGATGTACCTTCGAGGTAAGCATACTCCAAGTGTTTAGGTAGCTCCTTAAGCTCTAGTACGGGTGGTTCTTCCAAGGAATTCTTTATTCGGAATCTATCTTTATTTTCGATATCTTCAAATGATTCCTCTTCCTTAGGAATTTCTTCTTCCATGGTCTCATCATCCGTGACCACTTTCATCAGCTCATCAAAAGCCTCATCAATATTGAAATATTCACTTTCACTTACCGGGGCAAACCCCGAGGTATCGATTTCAAGTAGCTCCTGCAATTCATCCTCAACACAAATATTTATGACATCAATTTGAAAACAAGAGTCATCGGTGGAAGTAGGTCTTTTCATGGCTTTATCAATATGATAAATTATTCTCTCGTTTCCCACACCTAGACTTAATTGTTCTTTTTGGACATTAATGATAGCATCTGCGGTGTTAAGGAAAGGACGTCCTAAAATGATAGGAACTTTTGTGTCCTCTTGCATTTCTAGAATAACAAAGTCGACGGGAAAGATAAGTGAGCTAACTTTTACAAGAATATCCTCGGCTATACCTATGGGAGTATCAAATGATTGATTTGCTAATCGAATACCCATCCGGGTTGGTTTCAAGTCTCCTAAGTCAAGTTTTAAATATAACGAGTAAGGCATTAGGTTAACACTTGCACCTAGGTCGGCTAGTGCATCGTACACTACCGAATCACCCATCATACATGGTATGATAAAACTACCCGGATCTCCCAATTTTGGAGGTACATTTTGCTTTTTCAAGATTTTTGAACACTCCTCATGGAGGAATGTGGCAGAAACATTGTGGTATTTACCCTTCGAGGATATGAGATCTTTCAAAAACTTCCCGTTATGGGGCGTACCCTTAAGAACCTCCACGAGTGGCATGTTAATGCTGATTTGCTTGATCATATCCGCAAATTTCTGATATTGGCTCGCGAGTCTGTCTTTCTTCAATGCTTTTGGGTATGGAATAGGTGCCTTGTACACCTTCACTGGTGGTTCTTCTCTTTTCTTCGATACGACCTCCGGTGGATCATCTTTCTCTTGTTCTTTTTCAACATGCTCATCTACATCAACAGGTACCTGCAAAACAGAAGGAGACAAAGGAACTTCCGGGGACTTAAGGGTCTCTGGGTTAGTGGTTAAACCACTTCTAGTAGTTATAGCATTTATATGCTCATTCCTTGTTTGATTGTTACTAGGATTCACTTGAGTATTTGAGGGGAGAGCACCAGGTGGTCTCTCGGCTAGTAACTGTGAAATCCTTCCAACATCCCTTTCTAAATTCTGAATCGTAGCTTGTTGATTTCGAATTTGCTGAGTTTGAAGTTCTGCATTTTGCTCGTGTTTAACCATAAAATCTCTCAAAAGATCTTCTAAACCGGATTTCTTCTCGGGTTGTGGTTGTACATGTGTTTGTGGTTGTGGTTGTGGTTGTGGTTGATTGTGTTGGAAATTATTTTGGTAATTTCGTGGAGGTTGATTACGATTGTTTAGATGATTGTACCCCGGTGGTGCATTTCTTTGATTTTGATTTTGGAAATTCCGGTTGTTTCGGTAACCTGCATTTCCTCCGTGGTAATTGTTGTTTGAACTTGAAGGTCCCCCTATTTGATAACTGTTGACAGGAGGATATTTCCGGTTCATTGCTTCAACCGCCAGAAAGTCGTCAAAATTCATTTCACCTTTGCGCAAGTAACCTAAGAAATTTGCTTGCTCTTCCATCGTCATTTGATCGCAATCTCGCGTGAGATGGGGACCTTGGCACAACTCGCACCCTACCCTGATAGCGTGCATTTCTTTGATTACCTTCTCGATTTGCCTTGCTTGATTTGCCAATTGAACTTTTAATGCAGCGCTTTCATCGTTGCTTTTGACATTAACAACTGTTGACGATCTAGAGAACTCCATCTCCTGATGCCAATTATGAGAATGGGCTGCTATATCGGCAATTATCGTGTGAGCGTCTTCGGGCATTTTTTTCATGATTGATCCTCATGCTGCAACATCTATATCCTTCCGGGTAGCCACATTGACTCCTTTATAGAAAATTTGGACTTTTTGGAATGTATTCAACCCGTGTTGAGGACATACCCTAAGCATTTTATTAAATCGGGTCCAAGCTTCATAAAGAGTCTCGGTAGACTTTTGCTTGAAGTGATTTATATCACTTTGCAATTTTGCTGCTTTCGAAGCAGGGAAGAATTCTGACAAAAATTTGTCCATCATGTCATTCCAATCTTCAATATAACCTTCCGGTAATGAGTCCAGCCAATCTCTTGCATCATCCTTTAGGGACCATGGAAAGATTTGTAGACATGCAACTTCATCGGAGACATCTTTGATTTTGAAAAGCTTGCAAATGCTTACAAACTTACGAAGATGCTCGTTAGCATCTTCATTTCGGGCTCCACCGAATTGGCATGTATTAGTCACCATGTGGAGAAATTGCCCCTTTATTTCAAAACCATCAGTCATCGTAGGTTGAACAATTGCGTGGCCTTGTCCTGTCCTTGTTGCCTTCATCAAAGCATCCATCGTTTGATTTGTAGCAGTCATCTCTTCCTCTTCTTTAATGACTGGCTCGATGATTGGTTGAATAATTGGTTTAGAGTTAGAATCTAATGAAAGTGATACTAAACCCTGAGCAAGAGATTCTACTTCTTGAGCTCTTAAGCGTTCGTGAAGTTCTCTTTCAGGCTCAGGATATGAAGGAATTAAATTAGAGCTGGAAGAACGTAGATTCATGCATTAATACCTATCCTGCAATCACAACACCACAAACAAACCAATTGCAAAAACACAAGCTTACAATAAAAAGTAACTTTTCTAGGAATTGAATTCCTACAAAAGGATCGAATAATTCAAAGTTTATTAAAATCTTTTAACAAAACCGTTCCCCGGCAGTGGCGCCAAAAAGTTGATGTGTCAAAACGTAACCTTTAAAATGAAGACAATATGCTTAATAATTAACACATAATACAGGCAACTAAAACCCGATCATGCAGTAACTAGCAAGTAAATTGACCAGTTCGATCCACAGGGAGAAGTTTGTTTTTAAGATTTTACCACGATTAATTATTCTAAAAGGGGGGTTTTGTGTTTGAAGTTGTATTTTCTTTTAACGAAACAGTGAATAAATATAGTAATTAACAAGAATGAGAATGCGGTGTTTACTTCTATGCTTGATAAATGACAGGGATTGTTCTTCTATAATTAAAACCGTTATGAGATAGTTACAATAGAACAGTTTATATCGATTTCACAATTTCTATAAACTTAAGAGCTATGTTTAATCAACAAGATTCTTTCATGGTTGAATTCACATAAAACCTAGTTTACTACGATCACTCTAGGTAAACTACATGATTGTATATCCTAAATATCGTTCAATTAACATCCTATATTCACATATAGGTGGCTAGATCACTAGGTGTTGAAGTATAAGCTATAGTCTTTGATAAACTCACATAAACCAAGTCATAACTTACATAATTGAACTAAAATACAAGGATGATTACAACAATGGATCTTTTGAAAGAACATGGTGATTTAGATCGATTAACTAACTAGATCCAACCCGGTTAAACTCACGTAAAACCTAAATTACAACAATCACTTGAGGTAATTTCATAACTATGTTGCTTTAGAACTTATTCAATTACCGAATTAAACAGATAACAAAATCACTTAAGTGTATGTATCTAATCGTCTAAATTACTAGGTGTATTGAAGTATAGATTGTTTTGCTAGTTAACTCACATTAATAGGTTTTCAATCTATATAATTGAAGTGAAGATCTAAACAAGCATAACAATGGTTCTTACGGTTGAACTAGATAATTTAATCAATCAAACATATGTATAACTAGCATAACATCAAAGTATAGAATAATCCCAAGCCATAAATCTTACATTGAAGTAAACACACAAGGCTTTTAGCCTAACATAATCATAGTAGAACTAATGAAATAGTAAATACAAGTTGAATTCATGTTAAAAAGATATAGAACAATAGTACCAATTGCGATAAATGATCCTAGTTTAATCTTGATGTCGAAAGAGTGGAGATTGACTTGCAGCCTTCCTTGAACCTTAAAAATCGTCTTAGAACTGAGGGAGAATGTAGTAGTAAAGGGTATATCAAGTAAGTGACCAAAGGCTCCATTAAATAGCCTCAAAAGTTAGGTATTTTGGCCAGAAAGTGACCAGATGCGCCGCATCTCTTTGGGATGCGCCGCATCTCTTTACGTTCAGTAGATTCCAGCTCAATTCTGCACTCAGGACTATCGGCGGGGGTCAGATGCGCCGCATCTGGGACAGATGCGCCGCATCTGGCTTGGATGCGCCGCATCCATCTCAGATGCGCCGCATCTGAGGCTGTTTTGGTCCAGAAGTCTGCATGCTCCGCATCTGAAACTGTCGGGAGTTATTTGGTGCACAGATGCGCCGCATCTAAGAGAGATGCGCCACATTTTGACCTGTTTCAGTGGTTTCGGGCTGTTTTGCGCGTTCAATCTTCGTTTTAACTCTGTTTTTGCTGTTGGTCTTCATTTATTCATTCAAAATGGACTTTTACAAATATACATGAATTACAATACATACGTACAAAAATTACATACAAATGGAACAACTTTGGATCGAAATAACGGCAATAAACATGTATAATTTTGGCGTTATCAGAGCTTATTCCTACTAGGACTGTAACAGGATGGTGTGTCTGTATTGATTATAGAAAATTAAATGACGCCACCAGTAAAGATCACTTTCCTTTACCTTTCATTGATCAAATGTTGGAAAGATTAGCCGGTAATAGTTACTATTGTTTTCTTGACGGTTTCTCCGGATATTTTCAAATTCCAATAGCACCCGAGGACCAAGAGAAAACCACATTCACGTGCCCTTATGGTACTTTTGCTTACAAACGCATGCCATTTGGACTTTGCAACGCCCCTGCAACCTTTCAAAGGTGCATGATGGCGATTTTTCACGACATGATAGAAGAATGCATGGAAGTTTTCATGGATGACTTTTGCTTACATACTTTTGAATCATGTCTAGTTAATCTTGAACGAATGCTTATTAGATGCGAACAATCAAATCTAGTACTTAATTGGGAGAAATGCCATTTCATGGTTAAAGAAGGCATCGTTCTTGGTCATAAAATTTCAAAGGAAGGAATTGAAGTGGATAGAGCTAAAGTAGATGTAATTGCTAAACTTCCACATCCCACCAATGTTAAAGGAGTTAGGAGTTTTTTAGGGCATGCCGGTTTTTACCGACGTTTCATAAAAGATTTTTCTAAAATTGCCACTCCTATGAATAAACTCCTAGAAAAGGATGCTCCATTCATCTTTTCGGATGAATGCATCAAATCTTTTAATATTCTTAAAGAAAAACTCACTAATGCGCCGATCATGATAACTCCAAATTGGAATCTACCATTTGAACTCATGTGCGATGCAAGTGATTTTGCAATGGGAGCCGTTTTAGGACAAAGGATTGAAAAACGATTTCAACCTATTTATTACGCTAGTAAGACGTTACAAGGAGCACAAATGAACTACACAACTACTGAAAAAGAACTCTTTGCTATCGTCTTTGCTTTTGACAAATTTCGATCATATCTCGTTCTAGCTAAAACGGTGGTCTATACCGACCATTCTGCTCTTAAATACCTATTTTCAAAACAAGATGCCAAACCAAGATTAATCCGTTGGATCTTACTCTTACAAGAGTTCGATATTGAAATCCGAGACAAAAAGGGAGCAGAAAATCTCGCAGCTGATCATCTTTCTCGTCTTGAAAATCTCGAATTAGAAGTTCTAAATGAATCGGCCATACAAGACAACTTTCCTGATGAATATCTATTAAAGATCGATTATAATGAAATTCCATGGTTTGCAGACTATGCAAACTACTTAGTATGTGGATTCCTTGAAAAAGGGTTGTCATACCAAAAACGAAAGAAATTCTTTAGTGATATAAAATACTATTTCTAGGAAGATCCACATTTGTTTAAAAGTTGTCCCGATGGAATAATAAGCCGATGTGTATTCGGAGATGAAGCCAGTCAAATCTTAAATCTTTGTCACACAGGACCAACAGGAGGGCATTATGGGCCTCAGCTCACAGCAAGAAAAGTCTACGACGCTGGATTTTATTGGCCTACAATTTTCAAAGATGCGCACCTTCTCTGTAAATCCTGTGATGCATGTCAAAGGGCCGAAAAAATAAGTCAACGTGATGAAAGCCACAAAATGTCATTCAAGTACGTGAAGTATTTGACGTTTGAGGTATTGACTTTATGGGTCCATTTCTAAAATCTCATAATAATCTCTATATTCTCGTTGCCATTGATTATGTATCTAAATGGGCGGAAGCACAAGCTTTCCCAACTAACGATGCACGAGTTGTAGTCAAATTTTTAAAACGTCTTTTTGCAAGGTTCGGAACACCGAAAGCTTTAATAAGTGATCGAGGTACTCATTTTTGTAACAATCAACTTGAGAAAGTTCTCAAAAGATATGGAGTAACTCATAAAATCTCAACTGCTTATCATCCACAAACAAGTGGACAAGTTAAAAATACCAACCGAGCATTAAAACGTATTCTATAGAAAACCGTATGATCAAATCCGAAGGAATGGTCCCTGAAATTGGAGGATGCACTCTGGGCTTTTAGAACAGCCTACAAAACTCCAATTGGAACCACACCTTTTAGACTCGTTTACGGAAAAGCATGTCATCTTCCAGTAAAAATTGAGCACAAAGCATTTTGGGCTTTGAAGACATGTAATCTTGATTTTCATGAAGCTGGACATCTACGGTTAAGTCAACTAAACGAATTAGAAGAATTGAGACATGAAGCATACGAAAATTCGTTAATCTATAAGGAAAGAACGAAGAAATGGCATGATAAAAGAATCAGAAGTTCAAAAGAATTTAAGGAAGGAGATAGAGTTCTTCTTTTCAATTCACGATTCAAGCTATTTTCTGGAAAATTGAAATCAAAATGGTCTGGACCATTCATAGTCAAAGGTGTTTTCCCATACGGAACAGTAGAATTAATAAATTCAAATTGGATTGAATTTAAGGTTAATGGTCACAGAGTTAAACATTACATAGATAATCCAATGGAAGTTGAAGATGAAGTTAATCACAATTTCGACACCACAGCTAACTAAGTGTGGGAAGATTCGAATATTTTAAGGGTAATATGTATTTCTGTTAGAGTTAGATATTCTGTTTTCATGTAGTTTCTGAAAATGGAATCCGAATGGTCTTTCCCTAGCAGACCCTAAAGAACTAGTCTTCTCCCACCATTCTGAATTTTTATTTCTTTTAGGTTTTACAAGATGAAGAATTCCTTTGATCTGAACCATGGTCTACTACTACACGCTTTAATTATAAACGTAATAATAACACTTTCCCGAGTGAACTGGTATCATTCACAAGAGGCAAAATGGACGAAGTGAGAAAAGAACTCAGAAAAGATCATCATAAGACACATTTTGGTAAAGGAAAATCAAAATCCGCAACAAAAAAAAGAGCATGACACCTTGAAAGATGTCATAAATGCGGAAAATGGTCACACGAAGGTAAATGTTCGAACAATCAAACATATTCAAATACCGAATTTGTTACTCTATGCAGAGAAGAACCGTTCATGTGTTTAGAAGAAAAGTTATTGAAGAATCGAGGTTACGCTTATGTAGCTATGGAAAACTAAATCACACGACTCTCCTATGAGTCAGCTAAAGCAGGTCTCTGAGAATTCTTTCTCACAGGTAAGTGTGTACAGTTTTTATTTATTGCTTTTAACCTTTTGATAATAAACGCTAAATCATTCGCTATAAAGTATTAAATTGATATTCAATAAAATTAGGTATGCGAAACCGAAATTATTGATATCATACAAAAATTTATTACATCACTGCGAAATTTACCGTTTATTCTTAAGGTATAAATATCTTTAATCAATCAATTCAAAATATTTCAGAAATTCGTCAGGAGTAAAACTAGGTAATATAGCCAAAATTACTTTACCCAAAAGAGGGGCACATATTTTTGATAATATTTGATTGATTAAAGTGGGATAAAAGACCAAAAAGATTTTTAATTTTAATTTCTACCTTGTTTTTAAATTAATATTATATTAATATAGTAAATTTTTAAAATCAATATATTTAAGTTTTTAAATATTTTAAAAATTAATATAAGTTTGTAAAATTAATGTATAAAAATATTAATGATATTAATATGAATTTTTAATTTTATGCATTTTAAATTAAAGTTTGGTGTGAATTTAAAAATAAAAATGTACTTTATTTCATTAAGTTAAAATTGTGATTTCTAAAAATTCGTCGTGAGTTGAAGACTAGGTCGTTGAACCGAAATTGCTTTACCCAAGGGAGGGACGAGAAATTTTGTTATCATTATTTTTAATCTTATTTGAGTTAAAGTATGCCAAAAACATTAAAAAAACCCAAAAAATCTTTGCTTTTTAAAACAACGCTTAAAAATGACAAATTTTAAAATTTTGTCGAGAGGCGAACTAGGACAACGATCCGAAACGCCCTCATCCTAAAAAGAAACAAAATTTTTAATTTTTAATTAATTATTTGTTTTAAAAGTATAAGGTTTTTAATATTAAAAAAAAATAATACCTGACCCCATGCGATCGCATGGGGTTTGAACTGTCAAGCCATGCGATCGCATGGCCTTGAAAATCTGGTCAGGAACAAAAGTCCCAGCGAGCTGCTTCTGCTCTTCACTTTTACACACACATATACACGAACACACACACAAACACTCTCAAAAATTCGTCATTTTTCACCAAAATTCTCCAAATTTCTCACAATAATCCGCTATAATCATGCCTTTTCTCAGATGGGAAAGCAAGAAGGTAAAAATTTCACCCCTAAACTCATAAAATTCCTAATTTTTGTGATAATTACAAATATTTGTCCTAATTTGATTTTGTTAATTTCTTGTGTAATTAGAGTTAAATGCTAATTTCTAGTGTAATTAGAGTTAAATTGTTAGTATATTATGCATGTATAACCTAGATTGATGCTATTTAACATGATTTGAAGCTAAAAACTTCAAAATTTTTAGAAATCTAGGGTTTGTGTTCTTGAGCAATTTGGGGCTTTTTGATATAAACAGGTTATGGCCGATTTTTATCATGAATTATTGCTAAATTAAGTAGTGTAACATGTTTTGGTTGCTAAATGATCCAAACATTAATCCTAAACATGATTTTTGAGAATTAAAGTGGACTTTTTAAGTCTAAAATTCATGAACTTGATTAATTTGATATAAATGTCATTTGAAACTTGTTAAATTGCTAGTAATGATTATTTTGCCATGTTATTTGAGTAGAATGCTTATGAACTTTGTAAACATTTTCATATGTGCTTATTTGAAAAAGTGTAGAATTGATAAAAATATGAAAATGAGCATGAGTTTAATATGGATTAAACATGTTATTGTAATTGTTTCAAGTTGTTATTTTGCTAACACTAATGCATATTTGGATGCACAAATTTTGTGTTTAATGTGTTTTGCAGAAATATACCGAATCTGGCGGTGCATCATTATCCGGACAACCTGAAAACGAACCACAGCCAGAAATGCAATATGAACCAGAACCTGAACAAGAACAACCACAGGAACAACAACAACAACCTGATCAACACGTACCATACTATGAGCCGGACCCACAATTTTTTATTACCTACGTAGTATTTCTCGCTCATCATATAGTAGAACACCCAACAATTCATGAAGAACAGTTGCATCCCAATTTAAGGATTGATAGAAGTTGGAGAGATTACCCGACGTACCAAAGTAACAAATTTAAACCGGTAACGAAAAATGTAAGAAGTACCGATTGGGAGCCTTTGGAAAGGGTCCACCTAGCTAACCCAGTTAGGTAACATCTAATCCAAAGGTATGGCAGCTCTTCTTTTCTCGATTGAGAACGTTTATTTACCTCTCGTAGGCCTGTATATAAAGAGTGGTGTGTTGAGCTTATGAGTTCTATAGCTTTTAATAAGGATGTAGACAGGTTAGACGATAAGAGTTTTCTTAGATTTTTACTTGGCCGTAGGATGTACAGGATGTCCATGCTGGACATGGCCAGGGCTTTACAGATTTACACTCCTACTGAATTACTACTACCTGATTGTACAAATTTGATTTATCATGGTGAAAGGGTAGATAGGAATTTGACGCGGACGCCGTCTGGAGGCGTATGTCAAATTATAATGTTTTTATGCGGGGAGGAAGACACTCCTATTTAGATATTAACAAAGCAGAGCTTCGTATTATACATAGATTTTTAGCTAATTCGATTACACAAAGAGGTAACAACAAGGAGAAAATGACTCTACACGATTTATTTTACCTTAAGTGCATTCGAAACACTAGAAGCTTTGTTAAAATCCCCTACTGTGTTGGTTTTTATCTGTCCAAAATGGTAGAAGGAATACGGGACGGGGGAATAATAGGAGGATGTATTTTTGTTACTCTCATTGGAGAGTATTTAGGTGTAGATAGGGATCAAGGGGGTCCATTAATGGTGTGTAGGGAACAGGATGAGACTTTAGGATTGTGGCTCTATCAAGGTGCAAAGGTATTAAAGAGCAGACGCAATCAGGCAGTACCATATCAGGGCCCTCATTCACAGGTAGAGAGAGGTTCAGATGAGGAAATGGAGGAAGCGGATGACATTAGGGATGTCATTAGGGAGGCTGTTACTGACGTTTACCAGCGTATAGATGAGGTAGAAATGACAAACGAGGCTAGACATAGTCAGTACGAGCAGTGGCACACCGAGAATGTGTACGAGCATTTCAGGCAACGACGACATGATAGATGGCACTATCATTAGCATCAGATCATGAGCCAACTATCATCTAAGGTACCAAATGTAGAGACCCGTCCAAATCCATCCGGACAAAGTCCACATTGATTACAAACGATTCACAACAGTTGATTACATCGCGAGGTATTTGACCTCTATATGTGTGACGACTCCGTCAAAACACTTAACGGCTCCGTCACTTGGTCCCACAGCTTGATCGAAACTCTATATGAATTTTATAAAACAACCTTGCATTCTTTATTTAAAAATGATTTCCTATAAAGAAAATCTACTAAATTGTATAAGTTTAGAAAAACTATACATAAATACTTTAACCAAAAGTTGACCAAACAAAGTCAACAACATCCACTTTTTAATGTAACAAAATAGAATGCAAGTTAATGTTTAACAAAAGCTGCAATCATAAATATGCAGACCCTCTAAGCACAGCGGAAGCAGTCAATCATAAACCTGAGAATAAAACATGCGAGTAACTGTCAACAAAAATGTTGAGTGAATTATAGGTTTAATATTGCAAACAATATTTAATTTAAACAATAAAAATTTATGTTTGAAAACATAAAACTCCTTTTAAACCACCAAATTATATGCTAGAAAACATATAATAAAACATTATTCCATTTTTCGTGAGCCACCTGGTAACCACTTAACCCTTTATTTACCCTTGCCAAACACAATAAATAATATACACCGAACAAGTGTATCTTCAACTAAATACGAAGTACTAAACATTCCGATTATAAATTGCTAGCGCGACTAGCTCGAAATGGGGTTGTCAAACCCGATAGATCTATCCATAGGATTCGCGTTCACCAGTAGAAACCAGTGATTACAGTTACCATACTAGGGAATATTTTTGTTCAACTCACAATGAATAATTTAAACCAACTTCCACTTGTCCAAAATATAAAATAAATTGCATGTATTCTCATCCCAAAAGATTTAAATAGAAAAATGGGACTATAACTCACCTTAAATAGCAACTGAAGAAATCTCACAAACAAGCGAACAGCAAGTAAAGTAAAGTGATCAAGAAAGATCACAACGCCGACCTATAAATAAAGTAGGTCGAAATAAATAACTAACTTAGGTCAAGTCTTAGTATGATAGCTATTGTACATGTTGCAAGTAGACATAGAACATTACTCAGCAAGCATCGGTTTGATTGGTACAGCATAAGGACACACACTTTCTATTTTTAGAAAGTTTCTATTTTTACCAGGTTTCCATTTTTGGAATGTTTCTATTTTGGGAAAGTTTCTATTTTAGGAAAGTTTCTATTTTTGGAAAGTTTCTATTTTTGGAAAGTTTCCAAATTTAGAAACTTCTATTTTTAGAAAGTTTTGAAGTTAGGAAAGTTTCCTTATTTAGAAAGTCAACAGAAGTCAACTGAAAGTCAAAGTCAACCGAAAGTCAACTCAAAAGTCAAACTTGGTCAACATAGTCAACATTAATTTGAAAAGTGTAAGTTATAATAATAACATAGGTTATAATGTTTATTAAAGTCAAAAGTGTAAAGTTATGTCATAACATAAGTTTAATTAAATAAAATGAATTATTAAAGTTAATATAAGTTGAAATGTTATAATTAGTATAACATAAGTATTTAATTAATTAATTAAATATTAATCATTATATAAGTTTTATTAATTAATAATGAATTTTAATTCATATCATAAGTATTATAAATTAATAATGAATTATTAATTATATCATAAGTTTCTAATTAAAATTATTAAATCATAAGTATTTAATAATTAAATCATAATTAAATAATAATTAAGTCTTACAATAATTAAATAATTATTTAATCTTTATTATAAGTCTTATAATAATTTCTCAAAAATAAATTTAATTATTATCATAAGTATTTTTCTTTAATAATAAAAGTATTATTAATCATAAGTTTAATTAAAATGTTAATTAAATCATAATTAATAATTAAATGATATAATAAATATTTATATCATAAGTCTTAAATAATAATAATTACTTATTTTATCATAAGTAATTTATTAATAATGAAAGCCATTCATTTTAACATAAGTTTAATCATTAACCATAAGTTTTAAGTTTAAAAGTTCATCGGGTCGTATCTTGAGCCCCGGGTGTCGGTTTCGGGCGAGCCACATATGCATCTCCGCCTACTCAAACCACCCGACACAATTATGTACTCAAGAACACTCCAAGAACAGTCCCTAGGTCGTGGATATCAGCCATGACAACACTTGGGAATTCAATTTACTCAAAACAGTGATTTAGGCACAACGGGTGAACCGTGGCTCGGATTTAGGTGAGCCGAACATGAAAATTCGTCCCACCATCAGTCCTAACCAAATGACACACCCTAAAGACACCAAGGATGATCACAAAGTCGGACCATACCTTGTTCTTGCCCATAACACCTTTCAATCTTTACCAAAAATCAAATTAAGCATATCTAGGGCTCCGGGAATCGAAACGACATGAATCTGGAGTCTAAAATTAATGTATTGATGAGAGGAACTCATTTATATATTTTATTTTAACTTTTATATCAGTTACAAAGTCAGAAACACACGAAAAAGCTGCTGTCCCAATTAAATCAAACCGAAAACATGTATAATCGAGCAATTCTACGCATACAATCATCAATACAATAACATGTAATCATCATACTATCAATATAACATATAAAATCAGTAAAATAAATGAAAAATTGAAAAGCTAGGGTTAGGGTTTATACCCTAATCAAGAATTGAAGGATATGAACGTGTAGAGAACGATGCGGTGAACCCGATTATGATGAAAGCTCTAAACCTTTAAAGCAAAAATTGAAAGATGATGATGATGTTTAGTGGTGGTGGTGACGGCAAGGATGAGAGGAGAGGAGAGGGTTTGCAAAAAAAAAAAATGAATTAGGTTGAAATGAGAAGTATTGTGGAGTTTTGATCAACATGTATCACAATTTACAAAGTTTGGCAAAAATACCCCCTCCCCTTGACAATTTCGGCCAAGAACTGAATGGGGTGGGCCCCATATTGACCCAATTTGATAAATGACAAAATCCTAGTGGCCCGAACGCCCGAACGAAACCCGAAAAGCGAAAACACCGCTACGCGATTGATTTTTCGGAGAGATAATAAATACGCGACGAATAAAATATATAAACACTATATATAATCATATGACATCAAAATATCATATTTAAAATAATTAGAACTTAAAAATCCCAAAAACTCGACCGTTGGTTTGAAAACCGAAAAGATTCGCCGGATAGAAATCCGCGACTCGTAGGAACGTATAGTTTAAAATATGAATACAAATATTCATATAACACATAATAATTAATATATTATTACAAAAATAATAATATAGGTCATAGAAATGACGTGGCACGAATAACAATTAACGGTCGTTAAATAGTTAACGGTAAAAGATAACGGAAAAAGTAGGGTCGTTACAGTACCTTCCCGTTACGGAAATTTCGTCCCGAAATTTAAGCAGGTGCAGGGGTTGACTCAGCATCTGGGAACAAATGCGGGTACTTCTGCCTCATCTGAACTTCACGCTCCCAAGTGAACTCGGGAACGCGTCTGGCGTTCCATGTAACTCGAACAATAGGAATTCTACTCTGCTTGAGAGTCTTAACCTCTCGGTCCATAATTTCAACAGGTTCCTCAATAAAATGTAGTTGCTTATCAACATGAAGTTCATCAAAAAGAATAGTTTCATTGGCCTCGGCCAAACACTTCTTTAAATTCGATACATGAAAAACGTCACAAATAGCACTGAGTTCTTGTGGCAATTTCAAACGATAAGCCACTGGTCCAACTCTCTCAATAATCCCAAAAGGTCCAACAAATCGAGGATTCAACTTTCCCCTTTTACCAAAACGTACCACACCCTTCCAAGGTGAAACTTTCAACATAACAGGATCACCGACCTGAAATTCGATATCGTTCCTTCTCTTATCAGCATAACTCTTTTGCCTACTCCTGGTGGTTCTCAATCTTTCCTTAATCTGTGCAATATTCTCGGTAGTCTCGTGAATGATCTCTGGTCCTGTGAGTTGAGCATCCCCAACCTCATTCCAGCAGACAGGAGACCTACACTTTCTACCATACAGAGCTTCAAACGATGCGGCTTTAATACTTGCATGATAACTGCTGTTATAAGAAAACTCAGCCAGCGGCAAATATTTATCCCACCCATTTCCAAAATCAATAACACACACTCTTAACATGTTTTCTACATTTGAATGGTCCTTTCACTCTGACCATCCGTCTGTGGATGATAAGCGGTGCTCATATCCAATTTAGTTCCTAGAGCACCTTGTTAGGACTGCCTCAGTCCAACATAATCAATACGGGAACACCATGTCTCGAAATAATCTCCTTCAAATACAAACGAGTAAACTTCTTCATTGAATATGTTTCCTTAATTGGCAAGAAAAAAAAAGTTGACTTAGCGAGTCGGTCAACAATCACCCAAATGGCATCGTAACCACCCACAACTCTCGGTACTTCGTAATAAAGTCCATTGCAATACCTTCCCACTTCCACTCGAAAATTTCAAGTTGCACCAAAAGTCCTGACGGTTCTGATGTTCAGCTTTAACCTTAGCACAGGTCAAACACTTAGCCACATACGTAGCCACATCAGCTTTCAAATTAGGCCACCAATGCAGCTCCTTAAGATCACGATACATCTTTCCAGAACCAGGATGGATAGAGTACCTAGACTTATGAGCCTCATCTAAAACAAGTTTTCGTAGATCACCAAACTTCGGAACCCAAAGGCATCCCGCAAAATACCGAGTACCATCGGTTTGTACCTCTAACTATTTACTCAAGCCTCGGACCTTCCCGTTACAAAATTTTCCTCCTTCAAGGCTTCTTGTTGTGCCTCAAGAATCTGCCTTGTGAGGTTTGTTCGAATGGTCATATTTAAGGCTCTAAACCTACGAGGTTCAACTCTCTCCTTTCGACTCAAAGCGTCAGCCACAACATTGGCCTTTCCAGGATGATATAAAAGTTCGGAATCATAATCATTCAACGTCCCAACCCGTCATCGCTGCTTCATATTTAGCTATTTTTGATCAAGAATATGTTGAAGACTCTTGTGATCAGTGTACACTGTACTTTTGACCCCATATAAATAATGTCACCAAATCTTAAGCGCAAACACAACAGCTCCTAACACTAAATCATGGGTTGTATAATTCTGTTCATGGATCGTCAACTGACATGACACATAAGCGATGACTTTCTTTCGTTGCATCAAACGCAACCCAAGCCCTGACGCGATGCATCATAATAGACAACAAAATCGTCATTACCCTCAGGTAGTGACAATATCGGAGCGGAAGTTAACTTCTCCTGCAGAGTTTGAAAAGCAGCATCTTGTTCATTCTTCCACTCATACTTTTTCCTTTTGTGCGTTAAAGCAGTCAGAGGTTTAGCTATTTGAGAGAAATCTTGAATGAACCTTTTATAATGACCTGCTAATCCTAGAAACTGGCGAATTTGAGTAGGAGTTTTCGGAATTTCCCACTTTTCAATTGCCTCAATCTTGGCGGGATCAACTAGTATTCCTTGTTTACTAACAATATATCCAAGGAATTGAACTTCTCTTAATCAGAAATTACACTTAGAGAACTTAGCGTACAACTCTTCTTTTCTCAATAAATCAAGCACCAACTTCAAATATTCTTCGTGTTCTTCATCACTCTTAGAATAAATAAGGATGTCGTCGATAAAAACAATAACGAATATGTCCAGATAGGGTCTGCACACACGGTTCATGAGGTCCATAAACACAGCAGGTGCATTTGTCAATCCGAACGGCATAACAAGAAATTCAAAGTGACCGTAACGGGTGCGGAAAGCAGTTTTCGAAACATCAGTTTCTTTAGCCCGTAGTTGGTGATAACCGGAACAAGGATCAATCTTAGAATAAACGGGCAAACCTTGAAGTTGATCGAACAGATCATCAATTCTCGGAAGAGGGTAACGGTTCTCAACCGTAAGCTTGTTCAACTCGCGATAACCAATATATAAACGAAACGAACCATCTTTCTTCTTAACAAAAAGAACAGGAGCTCCCCAAGGGGACGAACTGAGACGAATAAAACCTTTGTCTAACAACTCACGGAGTTGACTCGACAATTCTTGACGTTCGGAAGGCGCAAGTCGGTAAGGAGCACGTGCTACAGGAGCAGCACTGGGAACAAGATCGATTTGAAATTCTACCGCGCGTTGCGGCGGAATACCAGGTAAATCTTCGGGAAATACCTCGGGAAAATCACTAACAATGGGAACATCCTTAATACTCTTCTCTTCTTTATCGGAATCAACAACATGGGCTAGAATAGCATGACAACCTTTGCGAGGATGTTTATGGCAATTCTCTCAAAGGGGATAACAAGGATCATAGATTCCAAAGTAAATTTTCATTACATTTTCAAAAGGAAGACGTACGAAAAGTGTGATAATTCAACGAGAGTGAACTTTCGTGTACAATGAGCGAGGAAGTCTAGGATTCATCCATATTCCTAAATTTATGTGCGGATAAAAAGAATGCGAATCATGGGTTATAAAGAATGGTCGACTCCGGTTGAGATGAATCTCCAAAAATAATTTCGTGTACCTCAAGGTATTGAATCCTAGGATTGATGTTTATGAGGGTGTTGCGATTGACAGTGAATATTAAGAGTAGAAACTCCTCAATCAGTCTAGTGTAATATATATCCATGATACCCGCCATAACAATAGTTGGGGTAGAAACCCACTTAGCGCCTTTTCTACAATAGGGTGACCATCGAGTGTACCCCAGAAACTTGATTTATCGGTGTGCGTTTCGGCCATGTCCAACCATAAGAGGGAAAATTCTATGGGCGCAAAGACTTTCCAACAAATTTTATAAAACCGACATCCAAACTGGTGTAAGAATTTCTATCAATGAACTTAATGGTAAATTTCATCCTTAAACGGAGGATGAGAAGAACTGTGATCCAAGCACTCTGTAGAGTAATGCGAAAATTCTAATGTAATCAATCAAAGAAGTTTTGAAAAAGCTTTAAACGTCTGATGTAACCCCATAAATGGAACGAAGCTCTTAGTAAATTTAGAAGTATGTACAACGTGTACCATTTTACGTAAAACAATTTGAGTTAACTAGACAACTCGACATGAGTGATTTTAAAATAATTTTGAAGGTACAATTTAGTGTATACTAGCCAAAATAGGTAAGGGTAAATTTATCCATTCGAATTCATACGTACATATATGATTTTATAATTAGTATACATGACAAAATATTTCATTACTTCTATTCGCCCATAAATCTCACGAGAACCGCCCAATTACACAAATGTGTAAAAATTTTAAATGAAAAGCAGGGTATCCGCATCATAAAGGTTACGAGTTGAAGTAAGACCGTTAAAGCTCGGGTGAAGGACTTGAATCGTCTTGCGACATCTAATCAATAAATGCTACGAGGTCATGAAAACCAATGAGTTAAATATTGTTTTGACTTTTATCAGGACACAAGTCCTTGGGTCAAAACTAGTCACGTGCGAAGCTGTCACTAACAAGCGAGTTATGAATGATAAAACATGGGGTAAGTAGTTCGGTTAAGATGAGTCTCTCGTATATCAACAAATAAGATAATGAGTATCTTCCTTACTCATGTAACAACGTTAGAATTTCTGAATGAGTGGTGTACAAATTTTCTTTGACTCACTTTCTATTCCTCATGTCACAATATTGGGACTTTTTATGAATTAACGTAATATAATCACGTTGGCCTGACGCCATTATATTTCACTAACTCATAGTTCCATTCCAATATCACTACATAAGGTCAGGACACGTGGTCAACCTCGAATTTCAACACAATTTCCCTAAAACAATTTCTTAACAATGTGCTAAGGATAGCACAAGAGACAAAGACATCGAAAGTAATGAATAGAAGTAACGATGACATAAGAATGTCTTTGAAGTACCCAAAATCTCTAAAAGTCAAGAATGACGTTTTCCTTTTCAAAAACCAAAGCACATAGGCACAACGGCACAAAGGCAAGTAATATAACAAAAATGTTATATACCCAAACACAATAGCTGACATTGAAATGCCGAGCCTTTAGAAGTCAAGAATGACATCTCGCGTAATATAACTCAAACGTTATATACATAACCCTAATAGATGACATAGAAATGCCTAGAATCCTAGAACACGTAATATAACTCAAACGTTATATCAATAAACACAAATTATGACATAGAAATGTCGAGAATTTCAGAAGTCAAGAATGACACCCCCTCGGTTTCACTAACCGAGGCGTTCCTATAAAAGATGAACTCGCATGAGTCGGAGAATACGTTTAAATCAGAATGGGAGTTCCTCCCGGATTCAGAACATAATAGAAATGTATGTGTGATAACCATATACATACCAATACGATACAAATAATCACATATAATAATATATAATAGGCCGGGCTGTAGACTAGACTCACTAATGCACCCTATTGACTCGGGTAACGACATCAATGCAGCCTAACTCCCTACAACCTGGATCTGATACCAACTGTGACGACTCCGTCAAAACACTTAACGGCTCCGTCACTTGGTCCCACAGCTTGATTGAAACTCTATATGAATTTTATAAAACAACCTTGCATTCTTTATTTAAAAATGATTTCCTATAAAGAAAATCTACTAAATTGTATAAGTTTAGAAAAACTATACATAAATACTTTAACCAAAAGTTGACCAAACAAAGTCAACAACATCCACTTTTTAATGTAACAAAATAAAATGCAAGTTAATGTTTAACAAAAGCTGCCATCATAAATATGCAGACCCTCTAAGCACAGCTGAAGCAGTCAATCATAAACCTGAGAATAAAACATGCGAGTAACTGTCAACAAAAATGTTGAGTGAATTATAGGTTTAATATTGCAAACAATATTTAATTTAAACAATAAAAATTTATGTTTGAAAACATAAAACTCCTTTTAAACCACCAAATTATATGCTAGAAAACATATAATAAAACATTATTCCATTTTCCGTGAGCCACCTGGTAACCACTTAACCCTTTATTTACCCTTGCCAAACACAATAAATAATATACACCGAACAAGTGTATCTTCAACTAAATACGAAGTACTAAACATTCCGATTATAAATTGCTAGCGCGACTAGCTCGAAATGGGGTTGTCAAACCCGATAGATCTATCCATAGGATTCGCGTTCACCAGTAGAAACCAGTGATTACAGTTACCAGACTAGGGAATATTTTTGTTCAACTCACAATGAATAATTTAAACCAACTTCCACTTGTCCAAAATATAAAATAAATTGCATGTATTCTCATCCCAAAAGATTTAAATAGAAAAATGGGACTATAACTCACCTTAAATAGCAACTGAAGAAATCTCACAAACAAGCGAACAGCAAGTAAAGTAAAGTGATCAAGAAAGATCACAACGCCGACCTATAAATAAAGCAGGTCGAAATAAATAACTAACTTAGGTCAAGTCTTAGTATGATAGCTATTGTACATGTTGCAAGTAGACATAGAACATTACTCAGCAAGCATCGGTTTGATTGGTACAGCATAAGGACACACACTTTCTATTTTTAGAAAGTTTCTATTTTTACCAGGTTTCCATTTTTGGAATGTTTCTATTTTGGGAAAGTTTCTATTTTAGGAAAGTTTCTATTTTTGGAAAGTTTCTATTTGTGGAAAGTTTCCAAATTTAGAAACTTCTATTTTTAGAAAGTTTTGAAGTTAGGAAAGTTTCCTTATTTAGAAAGTCAACAGAAGTCAACTGAAAGTCAAAGTCAACCGAAAGTCAACTCAAAAGTCAAACTTGGTCAACATTAATTTGAAAAGTGTAAGTTATAATAATAACATAGGTTATAATGTTTATTAAAGTCAAAAGTGTAAAGTTATGTCATAACATAAGTTTAATTAAATAAAATGAATTATTAAAGTTAATATAAGTTGAAATGTTATAATTAGTATAACATAAGTATTTAATTAATTAATTAAATATTAATCATTATATAAGTTTTATTAATTAATAATGAATTTTAATTCATATCATAAGTATTATAAATTAATAATGAATTATTAATTATATCATAAGTTTCTAATTAAAATTATTAAATCATAAGTATTTAATAATTAAATCATAATTAAATAATAATTAAGTCTTACAATAATTAAATAATTATTTAATCTTTATTATAAGTCTTATAATAATTTCTCAAAAATAAATTTAATACTTATCATAAGTATTTTTCTTTAATAATAAAAGTATTATTAATCATAAGTTTAATTAAAATGTTAATTAAATCATAATTAATAATTAAATGATATAATAAATATTTATATCATAAGTCTTAAATAATAATAATTACTTATTTTATCATAAGTAATTTATTAATAATGAAAGCCATTCATTTTAACATAAGTTTAATCATTAACCATAAGTTTTAAGTTTAAAAGTTCATCGGGTCGTATCTTGAGCCCCGGGTGTCGGTTTCGGGCGAGCCACATATGCATCTCCGCCTACTCAAACCACCCGACACAATTATGTACTCAAGAACACTCCAAGAACAGTCCCTAGGTCGTGGATATCAGCCATGACAACACTTGGGAATTCAATTTACTCAAAACAGTGATTTAGGCACAACGGGTGAACCGTGGCTCGGATTTAGGTGAGCCGAACATGAAAATTCGTCCCACCATCAGTCCTAACCAAATGACACACCCTAAAGACACCAAGGATGATCACAAAGTCGGACCATACCTTGTTCTTGCCCATAACACCTTTCAATCTTTACCAAAAATCAAATTAAGCATATCTAGGGCTCCGGGAATCGAAACGACATGAATCCGGAGTCTAAAATTAATGTCTTGATGAGAGGAACTCATTTATATATTTTATTTTAACTTTTATATCAGTTACAAAGTCAGAAACACACGAAAAAGCTGCTGTCCCAATTAAATCAAACCGAAAACATGTATAATCGAGCAATTCTACGCATACAATCATCAATACAATAACATGTAATCATCATACTATCAATATAACATATAAAATCAGTAAAATAAATGAAAAATTGAAAAGCTAGGGTTAGGGTTTATACCCTAATCAAGAATTGAAGGATATGAACGTGTAGAGAACGATGCGGTGAATCCGATTATGATGAAAGCTCTAAACCTTTAAAGAAAAAATTGAAAGATGATGATGATGTTTAGTGGTGGTGGTGACGGCAAGGATGAGAGGAGAGGAGAGGGTTTGCAAAAAAAAAAAAATGAATTAGGTTGAAATGAGAAGTATTGTGGAGTTTTGATCAACATGTATCACAATTTACAAAGTTTGGCAAAAATACCCCCTCCCCTTGACAATTTCGGCCAAGAACTGAATGGGGTGGGCCCCATATTGACCCAATTTGATAAATGACAAAATCCTAGTGGCCCGAACGCCCGAACGAAACCCGAAACGCGAAAACACCGCTACGCGATTGATTTTTCGGAGAGATAATAAATACGCGACGAATAAAATATATAAACACTATATATAATCATATGACATCAAAATATCATATTTAAAATAATTAGGACTTAAAAATCCCAAAAACTCGACCGTTGGTTTGAAAACCGAAAAGATTCGCCGGATAGAAATCCGCGACTCGTAGGAACGTATAATTTAAAATATGAATACAAATATTCATATAACACATAATAATTAATATATTATTACAAAAATAATAATATAGGTCATAGAAATGACGTGGCACGAATAACAATTAACGGTCGTTAAATAGTTAACGGTAAAAGATAACGGAAAAAGTAGGGTCGTTACAATATGATACATTTTACAAACATTACATTCGTTTAGAAAAGACAATCTTTCTTTACAATGAAAATTGACGGCATGCATACCATTTCAGAATATATCCAACTATAATTGACTTAATAATAATCTTGATGAACTCAATGACTCGAATGCAACGTCTTTTGAAATATGTCATGAATGACTCCAAGTAACATTTCTAAAATGAGTAAATGCACAGCGGAAGATTTCTTTCATACCTGAGAATAAACATGCTTTCAAGTGTCAACCAAAAGGTTGGTGAGTTCATTAGTTTAACATAAATAATCATTTCATAATTTTAATAGACCACAAGATTTCATATTTCAATTTCTCATAAACATACGTCCCATGCATAGAGACAAAAATATCATTCATATGGATTGAACACCTGGTAACCGACATTAACAATATGCATATAAGAATATCCCCATCATTCCGGGATCCTCCTTCGGACATGATATAAATTTCGAAGTACTAAAGCATCCGGTACTTTGGATGGGGCTTGTTGGGCCCGATAGATCTATCTTTAGAATTCGCGTCAATTAGGGTGTCTGTTCCCTAATTCTTAGATTACCAGACTTAATAAAAAGGGGCATATTCGATTCGATAATCCAACCATAGAATGTAGTTTCGATTACTTGTGTCCATCTCGTAAAACAGTTATAAAAGCAGTGCATGTATTCTCAGTCCCAAAAATGTAAAGAGTAAAAGGGAGCAAATGAAACTCACGCATATAATTATTGTAAAACAGTTAATAAAACATTTGCATGTATTCTCAACCCCAAAAATGTAAAGAGTAAAAGAGAGCAAGTGAACTCACCTAATGTATTTTGTAGTAAAAATACATATGACGACATAGAACAACTAAATAATGCAGAGTTGGCCTCGGATTCACGAACCTATATCATTTGTATATATATTAATATACATAATGGTAATCGAGTAATTATATATATCAATTTATTAGTTATATCCTTTTTATATTATTAATATATATGTTTCGTATATTTGTTTGGTATATAAAAATATTAAATTCTGTTATGTTATAAGTATTAATATATTTACATAGATATCATTTTTTTATTAATACTAAGATAAAATTTGAAGTGATAACAATAATATTATGATAGTACTAATATTAATAATAATGATAGTAATATTAAGAATGATAATATTAACGATGGTTTTTATAATGAATCTTATAATAATGATAATATTTGTAGTTTTTAATAAAATGAATAATTTAATAGTAATGGTAATGAAAATAACAATTTTAATAATTATACCTAATACTTGATAATAATAATAATAATTATTATAACAATCTTATCACTAGTGGTAATCTTAATTAATAATACTTTTGTTAATAATAATAATAAAATTTATAAATGTTACTAATAATTGTATTAGTAATGATGATAATACTAATAACTAATGTTCGTAATACATAATCGTAATATTATTAATAATAATTATAATTCTAATACTTAATGATAGTAATTATAATAATAATAATAATAATATTCATAATAATTAATAATAATAATAATAATCATAATAATAATTACAACAATAATAATGGTCATAATAATAAAAATAATAATAATAATGATAAAGATATTAATAGTAGATATATTAGAAACTACCTCAATGTAATGAGCCTTAAAAAAAAATAGACGCCCACGCCTGGACTCGAACCCATGACCTCCCATATAACCAACAACACCCATGACCATCTGATCCGTTTTATTTTTCTAATTTAATGCCGAGTTATAATGTTATAACTCATCTCATCGTCACCCTAGTCTAAATTACATCGGCCCAACAGAAATAAGATCTTGGCCCAACATTCAAACTTCGGCCCATCTAGTAATCCATTAACAGAATTAATTAGCTGGGTGATTTGGTTTACGGTTCAACCAACAAAAGGAAAAAAAATATTCATCATCATCCTCACTATCATCATCATACATCTTATACTTGTATCATCATAACCCTTATTAACATCGATCTTCATCATCTTTGTATCATCTTTATATTATCATTAATCGTTTCATCAATATCCTAATCACTTCAATATCATCAACAAAACGTAACTCGATCATCTTCATCGTTACTACATCACAGTCGTCACCATCATCATATTATCATTAATTTCATCATCTATGTCCTCATCTATCTAATCATCTATAACATCGTCTATAATCATAATCATGGCATAATCATACTTATTTCTTAATTATTATCATAACCATCTCCATCATACCATTTCTTAAGCAAAGCCTAAAAGTCATAGATGATAATTAGGAATTCTTACTTTATTAACGCGTTGTCCATTTGTGCCATTATTATTGATATATATTTAATATGCAAGTGGAAAACTTGACAATTATTCAATATTAGAAACTGAGATTTAACTTCAATTGACCCTACATCTTATTCTTTATCACACTTGCATCATCTCATTAATCATCATTTTCAATTATTCGAACAGAATAATAAAATAGAAACAGCTGGTAGTTGTAGCAGCGAATAAGTGGGTTTCTGGGCTGTTTTATCCAAGCAGGAAATTAGTAACAATTGCAGCTACCATAATCATTCGACATCCAATGCAAATAAGCAGCGAGTATGAGTTATGGTGATGGTTACAGCAAAAGTAGTAGCATACGAAAAGAAAAAGAGAGAGATAAAAGAAAATAATAATACCACAATAGTAGCTTGGCGGTTTAAATGGTTGAAACAACAAATGGGTTCTTTGGTTTGAAACTGAATCAAGTGGGTTTCGATTTAGTGAGGGTGGTGATTGTTCGTGTAATAATCGATGGTGGTGGTCTTTGGTTGTAGTTCGATTCTCGTCAACAAAAATAAACATAAATAGTGGCTGTGGTTTAGTTTCTCACATCCAAAAAGAAGAGAGAGCTAGATGAGAGAGACAGGATTGGTTGTGGTAGCCGGTGGCTGCTGTGGTGGTGGCGGTGGTAGAGTGAGTGAGGTGAAGGGTGGTCGGTTTGTCAAGAAGAAGGATAGAAGAAGAAAAAGAGATGTTTAAGTATATGTATATCCTATATCTATTGCATATATGTGGTGTAATTGGATTAGGATAAAGAAAAAGAAAAAAAATAGTACACTAATATTCAATCATGAAACATAAACATGTGATATAAACTTTTTAGAAACAGTAATCGAATTTGTGATATTGACTCACAACTGAATTTCAAAAATTGACAAGGAGTAATAGTATTACTTGTTTGTAAATTATTCATAGAAGAGCCGCCCTCAATTATTATCTTACGGACTGGATTTCGTGCTTCGTTGAAATTTAGTAGCGGATAAAAGTATTAAGAAAAATCTCATATTCTTAAATTAAATTCCTTTATTTATTTCGGACTTTAAGTGTGTAAAATCAATCGTAAAAAGTGGATTAATTATTAGTACTCATTCTCAAGTAAGAAAGCACGAAGTATGAAAATTTATCAATATAGCTTCTAATATATTTTTCTTAAAACTATAACTTATATATCTAACGGATCAACGTTTATTCACATAAGTTCGTATTTAACTTGTTTACTATCAATCGAAACATCAAACGAGTATTGCAATCATTTATTATTTATTTTTAATATACTTTATTTATATATATAAATATGTTTTAAATAATAATTATTATAATATATTATTTTTATTATTATTTTTATTTTACATAATTAATTTTTAATAAAAACAACATATAATATTTTAAATTTTATTTTCAATTATTATTTATATATAAATATATATATACACACATATCTATTTACAATTAATTGTTCGTGAATCGTCGAGAGTGGTCGATGGTCAAATGAATATATGAAACAATTCAAAATTTTTGAGACTCAACATAACGGACTTTGCTTATCATGTCAAAAATATTAAATCGTATCGAGAGTTTGGTTTAAAATTAGTCGAAATTTTCCGGGTCACTACAGTACCTACCCGTTAAAGAAATTTCGTCCCGAAATTTGATCGAGGTTGTCATGGCTAACAATAAGAATGTTTTCATGACGAATATGAGTTGATAAATATAGTTTTATCACTGTTGAGTAATATTGATAAGATAATTCGATTATTCGAAGCGTATAAGCGAAGCTATCGCAAAAGATTGAAATAGGAAAAGTAAAGTTTTGTCTTAACTTTTGACAGAGTCAGGGTTGAATTCCGAAATTCAAGGGATTTAAAGAAAATTTTCGAAATCTAAAAGATTTGATTCTTCGGCGAGTAAGGAAATTGAGATTTCTATAATTAAATGCGATGATCTGCCTCGATTCCTCTGTCTGATATTTTCACTATAAATTTTACCTTTTTCGTTCCATTAATCTTCATCACTTCAATACTCAATTCCTAAATTCAAAATATCGTGAAATACTTAATCCAGTTCTGATTCTTGTCCTTATCCTGATTATCGCAACAATCATTCTCCTTTTTCAACTTCCACCGGGGGAATCCATTTATTTCTACTATGCTTTAGGGATTATTGTATTTATAATCCTCCCGTGTCTTTATATTGCTATACGCACTGATATCCACGGTTTGTAATTTCGGTGTTGTTGTTGGGCTTTATATTTTCTCCTATATTTTGGAGCTCTTTGCCTTTTTATTCTCTTCTCGACCTCTAGTTAAGCGAGTAACTGTCCAGAATTCATACGTATGGAATTTCGGATAAACATCGTGTTCTATATAAGAAAGAATGTATTAGCACGATTTGATTTGTCAAATTACCAGAATCACTGAGAATAGAACTATCAAGAATATATTTTCTTGATATGTTCAGAAGTTAATCAGAATGAAAAAGTTATGTAACATGACACATGATGGCGTTATAATCTGTGAATCATCATGTTCCATTCAGAAACTCAGCATGACTTACTGCAATATAATCACGTTGATCAAGTGTCATTATATTATACTAACTCATGCATCAGTTCCCAACATTACTTCAATAACATTCATATTTTAAGCTTGAAAGTTTACAGAATATAGGAACTAACAGTTTCTATATGATGCAACACTGATAGCACGAAGAGATAAATGATTTCAGATAAGATTAGTTATAAAAAATATATTCAGAAATATCGAGGATATTTATAATGAAAGATACGATAATATCTTTGAATATCTAAGATCAGAGGATGATGGAGACTATTGCCCGCAAGGGTTTAGAGTAAGGAGCAAGATATTCGCTAAAGACTTCAGCAGACATTGAATCATTTAAATTCTTTGAAGTCAAACTTATTCTTTGTGATTTGTCCACGGCTTCTTTCATAGTTTCGCATAATTCGGTTTTCGGTACTAAATTTTCTATTAAATGTTTCCAATATAATGATACACAGGAAGCACGAAGAGGTATATAATTTTGGACGAGAATATTTATGAAAATATCCTCATAAATATAGAAGATATTGATGAGGATATTTTGGAATTTATAAGTTCGATGGTTGATGGAGAAAGATTTTCCGCAAGATTTTAACATGACTTCGGAGCAGATATTCTCTAAAGATTTCAACGGATCCATAATTACCTGAATCCTTTGAATATAGGGTTTGGTCCTTGTATTTGTCCTTGGTCTCCTTCATGGGTAGCTCAATCTGTTTTTCAATACCCAATTTTCTATCGAGCGTTCCTAACACTTCTTTCTTTATCATCAAACTTTTGGCCGTTTAGACCATCTACCATTTTTCTGTTTCCTCTGCATTTAATGCTATGATATCTGAGTCATCGGTTATTAATCCGAGGTGGTTTTAGGAGAATTATGTTTTTAGATGATTAAACGCTGATGGTAACATGGTGGAATATGAAAGGTTTTCTGGTGGTAATAAAAGAGCATACATATATATCAAAGTTATAATAAGGTTGTTTTGAATGAAAAGTCGAAGTTGACTTGCTGGAGCTGTGACAAAATTGACTAATTTGAAAAGAGATTGCAAAGTTATTTTCGGTAATAATAACGCGAAAGGAATTAGCACTGCTATGCGTTAAACGTTTACTCAGTTTCTGAGAGTTTTCAGGTGCATAACTATATGCATAAATCTTTCCTTCCGTAGATGAAGTGCGGTTGGTTCATCCTCTCGATTGAGGTGTTTTCAAGAATCATGAAAGGTTTGAAAGCGGATTGTAATCGTCAAGATACAAATGAGGTTTAAGATGAAATCAAGTGGCAAACTTGAAGAATTGTTTAGTTTCATATATTATAATCAATATTTTAATTCATTTTAATTGTCCAATCTTATTAGTCCACAGTTGACAGTCCAATAATTCATACAAAGTTTAATATATAATATTCAAATTTATTAATACGTGTCGTGACCCGTATATGTCTCAGACTCGATCACAACTCAAACTATATATATTATTGTAGAATCAACCTCAACCCTGTATAGCTAACTCCCGCATTACTGCATATAGAGTGTCTATGGTTATTCCAAATAATATATATATAGATGCGTTGATATGATATGTCAAAACCTTGTATACGTGTCCCGATATTTAAAGTGCGTAAAATAAATAACAGAAATTAAATGACGATAAATTAAATGCGTAAAGTAAATAACAGAAATTAAATGACGATAAATAAAATTGCGATAATTAAATTGCGATAAATAAAATGTAATCAGTTAGCTAGGAACAGTTAGCTGGAACAGTTAGAGTGGATTCTTAACAAAATTTCAATTAGTTAATTCGTTTGTTTCTAACAAATTTTATTTTGTCCAATGTTTTCTTCATTATGCCACTTGTTAGATTTTGATAAGTCAAAATTCAAATATGAAATTGAATGAAAAGGGTTATTATGCGGTGAACGGATACGTATATCGGTGGATGTAAGTAGGATAGTAAATGACTGTTGAATCAGATTCGAAGAATGTACAATGTAACTTATTAATGTGAAATCTAAATATTCCTCGGGTATTACCTACCCGTTAAACTATTTTCACCATTAACAGTTTGTACAAAAGAATTTTTAATTACAATCTTTATGAAAATATATATACATATATATTTTCTTCAGATGTAATCATGGATTTAACGAGTCAATATGATATTAGACTCATTTGATTTACCGTTAGAATAAGAATATATAATCTCTAAAACATTAGAGATTACACAATCGCCATGTCGAACGAAGATAATAGATATAAAACGATATGCAGAATGGTGGTTAATGATATAGAGCGATATGTAGAACGATGGTTATGCTCGAGATACAGATTGTGATGTCAAGGCTGGTGATGCGGATGTTATTGTTAGTGATACTGGTGCTGCTGGTACTGTTGCTGAAGCTGGTAGGTTTTGCACCACGTTTTCCCAATTGATTACTCAAGCGCAAAGCTCGTTGACTTCTTCCATTATTCCGGGATAATTGTCGATCGGAACGAGCGGATGAATAAGATCTAGGATTTGAGATAGTATATAGTCGTGACAAGATACTCTGGAAATGTGGCTGAAAATGGTGTTTTGGATAGCTTCGCCGGTAGGTGCTTCAGGTTCTTCGCCAAGAGGTGAATTCGGTTAGTGGAAAGGATCGCCTTCTGCGCGTCTCCATTGATTAAGTCAACTACGAACCCATCAGATGAATTGGGGATGGCTGATTGGTTAGTTCATTCTGGTGACACTGCTTTCGGAGCTTAGGTGAAACTCCATATTAGAATAGCTGTCGGAATCTGAGGAATTCAAACTGGTTGAGGGATTCATCTCGTACGATCAGATGAAGGATTTTCGATAATAAATAGATTATAGGATGTAGATTAGTACCCTGCAATACATAATTTACATATGCATATATAATACAAAAAAAAAATCTCATAAGTTAAGGAGGAATCTACGGAAGCTATCAGGCAACTTAACAATAACAGATGCGCTAAGATATGAATTTATCTATACACTGTCTATGCAATAGAGGCAGTAAGACGTGTCTAGACTAGGAATGATAAGCAGGTAATTTCCTAAGGATGATAAGTAGATGATTTTCGACACGAAATGATAAGCAAAACTTTTGACATGCAGACACGGTCGAAGTCCAGACTCACTAATGCATCTAAACAACTATTAGTTAGACACACTAATGCAAGATCCGGTTCGCTAAGACTACCGCTCTGATACCAACTGTAGAGACCCATCCAAATCCATCCGGACAAAGTCCACATTGATTACAAACGATTCACAACAGTTGATTACATCGCGAGGTATTTGACCTCTAAATGATACATTTTACAAACATTGCATTCGTTTAGAAAAGACAATCTTTCTTTACAATGAAAATTGACGGCATGCATACCATTTCAGAATATATCCAACTATAATTGACTTAATAATAATCTTGATGAACTCAATGACTCGAATGCAACGTCTTTTGAAATATGTCATGAATGACTCCAAGTAACATTTCTAAAATGAGCAAATGCACAGCGGAAGATTTCTTTCATACCTGAGAATAAACATGCTTTCAAGTGTCAACCAAAAGGTTGGTGAGTTCATTAGTTTAACTTAAATAATCATTTCATAATTTTAATAGACCACAAGATTTCATATTTCAATTTCTCATAAACATACGTCCCATGCATAGAGACAAAAATATCATTCATATGGATTGAACACCTGGTAACTGACATTAACAATATGCATATAAGAATATCCCCATCATTCCGGGATCCTCCTTTAGACATGATATAAATTTCGAAGTACTAAAGCATCCGGTACTTTGGATGGGGCTTGTTGGGCCCGATAGATCTATCTTTAGAATTCGCGTCAATTAGGGTGTCTGTTCCCTAATTCTTAGATTACCAGACTTAATAAAAAGGGGCATATTCGATTCGATAATCCAACCATAGAATGTAGTTTCGATTACTTGTGTCCATCTCGTAAAACAGTTATAAAAGCAGTGCATGTATTCTCAGTCCCAAAAATGTAAAGAGTAAAAGGGAGCAAATGAAACTCACGCATATAATTATTGTAAAACAGTTAATAAAACATTTGCATGTATTCTCAACCCCAAAAATGTAAAGAGTAAAAGAGAGCAAGTAAACTCACCTAATGTATTTTGTAGTAAAAATACATATGACGACATAGAACAACTAAATAATGCAGAGTTGGCCTCGGATTCACGAACCTATATCATTTGTATATATATTAATATACATAATGGTAATCGAGTAATTATATATATCAATTTATTAGTTATATCCTTTTTATATTATTAATATATATGTTTCGTATATTTGTTTGGTATATAAAAATATTAAATTTTGTTATGTTATAAGTATTAATATATTTATATAGATATCATTTTTTTATTAATACTAAGATAAAATTTGAAGTGATAACAATAATATTATGATAGTACTAATATTAATAATAATGATAGTAATATTAAGAATGATAATATTAACGATGGTTTTTATAATGAATCTTATAATAATGATAATATTTGTAGTTTTTAATAAAATGAATAATTTAATAGTAATGGTAATGAAAATAACAATTTTAATAATTATACCTAATACTTGATAATAATAATAATAATTATTATAACAATCTTATCACTAGTGGTAATCTTAATTAATAATACTTTTGTTAATAATAATAATAAAATTTATAAATGTTACTAATAATTGTATTAGTAATGATGATAATACTAATAACTAATGTTCGTAATACATAATCGTAATATTATTAATAATAATTATAATTCTAATACTTAATGATAGTAATTATAATAATAATAATAATAATAATATTCATAATAATTAATAATAATAATAATAATCATAATAATAATTACAACAATAATAATGGTCATAATAATAAAAATAATAATAATAATGATAAAGATATTAATAGTAGATATATTAGAAACTACCTCAATGTAATGAGCCTTAAAAAAAAAATAGACGCCCACGCCTGGACTCGAACCCATGACCTCCCATATAACCAACAACACCCATGACCATCTGATCCGTTTTATTTTTCTAATTTAATGCCGAGTTATAATGTTATAACTCATCTCATCGTCACCCTAGTCCAAATTACATCGGCCCAACAGAAATAAGATCTTGGCCCAGCATTCAAACTTCGGCCCATCTAGTAATCCATTAACAGAATTAATTAGCTGGGTGATTTGGTTTACGGTTCAACCAACAAAAGGAAAAAAAATATTCATCATCATCCTCACGATCATCATCATACATCTTATACTTGTATCATCATTACCCTTATTAACATCGATCTTCATCATCTTTGTATCATCTTTATATTATCATTAATCGTTACATCAATATCCTAATCACTTCAATATCATCAACAAAATGTAACTCGATCATCTTCATCGTTACTACATCACAGTCGTCACCATCATCATATTATCATTAATTTCATCATCTATGTCCTCATCTATCTAATCATCTATAACATCGTCTATAATCATAATCATGGCATAATCATACTTATTTCTTAATTATTATCATAACCATCTCCATCATACCATTTCTTACGCAAAGCCTAAAAGTCATAGATGATAATTAGGAATTCTTACTTTATTAACGCGTTGTCCATTTGTGCCATTATTATTGATATATATTTAATATGCAAGTGGAAAACTTGACAATTATTCAATATTAGAAACTGAGATTTAACTTCAATTGACCCTACTTCTTATTCTTTATCACACTTGCATCATCTCATTAATCATCATTTTCAATTATTCGAACAGAATAATAAAATAGAAACAGCTGGTAGTTGTAGCAGCGAATAATTGGGTTTCTGGGCTGTTTTATCCAAGCAGGAAAACAGTAACAATTGCAGCTACCATAATCATTCGACATCCGACGCAAATAAGCAGCGAGTATAAGTTATGGTGATGGTTACAGTGAAAGTAGTAGCATACGAAAAGAAAAAGAGAGAGATAAAAGAAAATAATAATACCACAATAGTAGCTTGGCGGTTTAAATGGTTGAAACAACAAATGGGTTCTTTGGTTTGAAACTGAATCAAGTGGGTTTCGATTTAGTGAGGGTGGTGATTGTTCGTGTAATAATCGATGGTGGTGGTCTTTGGTTGTAGTTCGATTCTCGTCAACAAAAATAAACATAAATAGTGGCCGTGGTTTAGTTTCTCACATCCAAAAAGAAGAGAGAGCTAGATGAGAGAGACAGGATTGGTTGTGGCAGCCGGTGGCTACTGTGGTGGTGGCGGTGGTAGAGTGAGGGAGGTGAAGGGTGGTCGGTTTGTCAAGAAGAAGGATAGAAGAAGAAAAAGAGATGTTTAAGTATATGTATATCCTATATCTATTGCATATATGTGGTGTAATTGGATTAGGATTAAGAAAAAGAAAAAAAATAGTACACTAATATTCAATCATGAAACATAAACATGTGATATAAACTTTTTAGAAACAGTAATCGAATTTGTGATATTGACTCACAACTGAATTTCAAAAATTGACAAGGAGTAATAGTATTACTTGTTTGTAAATTATTCATAGAAGAGCCGCCCTCAATTATTATCTTACGGACTGGATTTCGTGCTTCGTTGAAATTTAGTAGCGGATAAAAGTATTAAGAAAAATCTCATATTCTTAAATTAAATTCCTTTATTTATTTCGGACTTTAAGTGTGTAAAATCAATCGTAAAAAGTGGATTAATTATTAGTACTCATTCTCAAGTAAGAAAGCACGAAGTATGAAAATTTATCAATATAGCTTCTAATATATTTTTCTTAAAACTATAACTTATATATCTAACGGATCAACGTTTATTCACATAAGTTCGTATTTAACTTGTTTACTATCAATCGAAACATCAAACGAGTATTGCAATCATTTATTATTTATTTTTAATATACTTTATTTATATATATAAATATGTTTTAAATAATAATTATTATAATATACTATTTTTATTATTATTTTTATTTTACATAATTAATTTTTAATAAAAACAACATATAATATTTTAAATTTTATTTTCAATTATTATTTATATATAAATATATATATACACACATATCTATTTACAATTAATTGTTCGTGAATCGTCGAGAGCGGTCGATGGTCAAATGAATATATGAAACAATTCAAAATTTTTGAGACTCAACATAACGGACTTTGCTTATCATGTCAAAAATATTAAATCGTATCGAGAGTTTGGTTTAAAATTAGTCGAAATTTTCCGGGTCACTACACCAAATAACTACGTACCGACCCGACCTGCTTACTATCCGCCACCCCAGCCCGATATGCGACCACCATTTACTCTCTACGACCTCAACCAAGCCTATCAGCACACCTATAACCAACCGTGGAACCCGACCGACGACATGAACTGAAACCCCTATCCAGATTGATACAGTTCCCGTTGGTGACTTTTATCTTTTATTATTTTTACCTGTTTATGCTAAACATTTAACATTTTGATACTTTAATGTAATGTTTAATATTTTTATTATTTTGTACTAATATTTCATTTTTGTAATTTGAAAGTGGGATATTAAGTCCCATTTCAAATTACCATGCATGTTTATATTTGTATTGTATGTATTTTATTTCATGTACACAACAGGGTAAAACAGCACATTTTCAAAGACTGACATTAAGTTCAGCAAAAGCTACTAATTTTGACGACAAAACGAAAAACAAATGTGATGTAACAATAAGACGGAATGAACAAATGATGTGCACCATTTATCATTCAACAAACAAACGCCAATATATTTGGAAACTTTGGTAAAATTTAATCATTTTTCTACGCTAATCACCCTCAATAATTTAAATTGTTACTGATTTCTTGCAAATGAGGGCATTGCAAGATCTTAAGTGTGGGAAGGGGTTAAATTCTTTCGGATTTTTAAAATTTTAAATTTAAACACTTGGTTACCATTAAAAATACTAGTAACGCAGTAGTTGTATTAGAATCTAGTGCTCTCTGATAATAAAGAACAGCCCTAGTCTTATATACTGACTACCCAATTCTAGTAAAATTTTTCAAAATTTTCAACTAAATGAACTCAAAATTATGTTTATACATATTTATGAACGATAAAACTAGGTGTTAACACCGAAATTATTGTTACCTCGGAAAGGACATAAATTGAGAAACAACCCAAAATGTTAGAATTCATTTAAAATGGAATAGAGGAAAATAAAAAGGCAAAGAAAGAAAAATAAAAGTCAAGTGTGGGAAAAATTTACCAAGTTATTTAGAACATATATCACATATTTTTGTACAAATAATTGAAGATACTTTTGTTTTGAACGATATTAATCAGTTTTACCCAGTTTATTGTAATATAAATGGAATTTAAAAGGAAGTAAAGTCTTTCGAGAAAAAGACATACGCTTCTTGATTTAGGTCAGGAAGTTGTCGTCCAGACCAATTGTAGAGTCTACGAAAAACCTTGAAAAGTTTTCTCGAAAATCAGCTGGAAATCCACGGACCTCAGCATCAAACAGGGTCGCCAAGTGGTCAGACTTATCCTAACCATGAGAGGATCTGTCTCGTACAATGGGGGCACCATGCAAATTAGCTTATAAGACTAATGAATCAGATCCCCAGAAAGGATAATCTCCTTAAAGATCAAAAAATTAGCTTTTAAGACTGATATTACTCAATCCTTGAGATTGACCTTAAAGATTGAGAATTCAAACTCATGGAATTCGATGATATCTAAACTCGAGCTTGAACGAGAAAATATTTTGATCAAAATTACAAACCGATTTATTTTTTGAAAACCCATTTTCAATGCGTTCATTACCATTGAACGTAAAATCCTAGGAATTCACCTGGAATTCATTAGGTCACCTGAACCAAATTGGGTGTCAACCGTAAGAACGGTGGTTGCATAGCATGGTCAAAGACAGGACCTTGTACCAGACCGAAAAACTATAGGGTGATCTTTACTATTGCTCCTACCAAGGATAGTAATTGCATCCGACACGTTATAGACCATAATCAAAAGCATGTCACGGGACATTGCCTTAACAGTTGCTTGTTCAACGCTTTCCTTTACAACCGAGCGGTAGTTTACTGAAAGGTAATATACGGAGAAAGTAAACTGGACGTGTTGCTTTCCTAATACAAGGTTAGCAAGTGGGTGACACAAAACCGCAAGTTTTGAGATAAAATTTTTAAATCTGAAACCCAGAAAACCCACAAAAACAATTTCGCAAACACCGGTGAAGGGTTATTCTGGAAAACTTATCTAGGGTAAAAGCTAGATTGAATTTTCAAAAGATCAAATGTTTTCATAACGATCCAATTTCCTAAAGGATCTAAATTTTTATAGTCATGTGGGACTGTAAACCATAACGTTACTACCATTGTTCATACCGCCGTATTAAAATCACTGATGTACAAAGTGTGAAGAATAAAGAAGTGATTCTAGTATGTTTATATTCAAGTTCTATATTGCTTGAGGACAAGCAACACTCAAGTGTGGGAATATTTGATAATGCTAAAAATGAACATATATTTCATAGCATTATCCTTCAAGAAAGACAAGCTTTTGGTTGCAATTATTCTATTTACAAGTGATATTCGTTTAAATAATAAAAGGTGAAGACAAAAGACAGATTCGACGAATTAAAGACGGAAACGACCAAAAAGCTCAAAAGTACAAATTACAATCCAAGTGGTTCAATTTATTGATAAGAAACGTCTAAAAGTTACAAGAGTACGAGCCGCGAAACGCAAAGTACAGGATATTAAATTGTACGCAAGGACGTTCGAAAATCCGGAACCGGGACATGAACCAACTTTCAACGCGCGACGCAACGGAGCTAAAATGACAACTCAACTATGCACATGAATATAATATAATATAATATATAAATAATTCTTAAAATTATATATATATATATATATATATATATATATTATATTATATATTAAAAACCGTCGGCAAACTAGCAAATAAGCGAATGTGAGCTGTCCCAGGGGGCCACGCGATCGCATGGCCAGACAGTGTTAAATCCATGTGATCGCATGGCACACTGTAGCGTGTCAGGTCCTATAAATTTCGTAGTTTCTGGCCGAATTTAACACACAATATATCAATCTCTCTCACTCTCAATATATACATATATATATATATATATATATAATTATAATTTTAATTTTAGATTAATAATAATAAGGTTATGGTAGCGAATGTTGTAAGTTTGTAAGTCGAAATTCTGTCCGTGTAACGCTACGCTATTATTAATCATTGTAAGTTATGTTCAATCTTTTTAAATTAATGTCTCGTAGCTAAGTTATTATTATGCTTATTTAAGCTGAAGTAATCGTGATGTTGGGCTAAATATTAAAGACGGGATAATTGGATTTTGGACCATAATTGGGGTTTGGACAAAAGAACGACACTTGTGGAAATTAGACTATGGGTTATTAATGGGCTTTATATTAACTAAACGATACCTCGTTAATTTAATATAAAGATTACAATTTGACGTATCTATATATAACCACATACGCTTAATCGGGTACGGTGGGCGGGATATCTATAAATACGAATTATCGTTCATTTTACCGGACACGGGGATGGATTAATAGTTAATGGACTCATTAAAACAGGGGTGGATTACATTCAAGGGTCATTGGTGTAATTGTTAACAAAGTAGTAAAACCTTGGATTACACGCAGTCGATAACCTGGTGTATTCATTAAACAAAGTATTAAGACCTTGTTACAGTTCGAATCCCCAATTAGTTGGAATATTTGACTTCGGGTATAAGGATAATTTGACGAAGACTCTCGCACTTTATATTTATGACTGATGGACTATTATGGATAAAGCCGTATGGACATATCGAATAATCCAGGACAAAGGACAATTAACCCATGGTAATAAACTAAAATCAACACGTCGAACATCATGATTACGGAAGTTTAAATAAGCATAATTCCTTTATTTTATATCTTATCGCACTTTTAATTATCGTACTTTTATTTATCGTCATTTACTTTACGCTTTAAATTAAGTTATTTATATATTTAATATTTTACATTAGGTTTTAATTGTGACTAAAGACAAAATCGACAAACCGGTCATTAAACGGTAAAACCCCCCTTTTATAATAATAATAATACTACTTATATATATATATATATATATATACACAAATATAGTTTTAAAAATATAGCGTTAAACTTGGCTAGCTCCCTGCGGAATGAACCAGACTTACTAAAAACTACACTACTGTACAATTAGGTACACTGCCTATAGTGTTGTAGCAAGGTTTAGGTATATCCACTCTAATAATAAATAAATAACTTGTGTAAAATTGTATCGTATTTAATAGTATTTCACAATAAAAATATAACTATTTCGTATACACCTCGCATAACATCATATATATATATATATATATATATATATATATATATATATATATATATATATATATATATATATATATATATATATATATATATATATATATATATATATATATATATATATATATATACAAATAGATTTTCGTGAATCGTCGGTCAATAGTCAAGGTTAACTGAATATATAACATTAGTTCAAAAATTTTGAGAATCAATATTACAGACTTTGCTTATCGTGTCGGAAACATATAAAGATTAAGTTTAAATTTGGTCGAAAATTTTCGGGTCGTCACAGTATCTACCCGTTAAATAAATTTCGTCCCGAAATTTGAGTGAGGTCGTCATGGCTAACAATTAAAATGTTTTTATGACGAATATGAGTGGATAAATAGAGTTTTATCATCATTGAGTAATATAGATAAAACAATTCGATTTTGTGAAGAGTACGAGTGAAGTTATCACAAAAGAGTGAAATGAATAAATGTAGATTCGTCATATCTTTTGACGTAGATAGGATTGATTTCCGGAGTTCAAGGGATTTAGAGGAAAATCTTCGTAATAAAATTTGATTCTTCGGTAGTTAAGGAAAGTAGGATCTTCTTTGGTTAAATGCAATAATTTGTTTCGATTGCTCTGTCAGATATTTTAATATAAATCTACTCCCTTCGTTTCCTTATTTTCACAGCTCACACTTTCTATTCTTTCTCCCTCAATTCATACTTTAAAGTATTCGTTAATATACTCCATCCAGTTCTGGTTCTTGATATACTCCTAATTTTCATATCTATCATTCTTCTTTTTCATCTGCCGCCGGAAGAATCTATTCACTTCTACTATACTCTTGGTTTTATAGTGTTTTTAGTTCTCCCGTGTCTTTATATTGCTATATGCATCGATATACACGGTTTATAATTTCTGGGTTATTATTGGGTTCTATATCTCCCCTTATATTTCGATGTCCCTGCTTCTGTCTTTCTATAATCATTGACATCCACAGTTAATGTTCTCTCTTATTTGCTACGATTTATACTCCCATTTATATTTTGGAGCTTCACGCTTTTGTTTTCTTCTTCCCGACTTCAAATCAAGCAAATAATGGTCCAGAATTCGTAGGTATGGAGTTTCGAATGAACATAACTAATGTTCTAAGAGAGAGATTGTAATAGCACGATCTTGATTGGTTAAATTACCATAATTCAAAAGAAAAGATAGAACTATCAAGAAATAATGTTCTTGATATGTTTATATACTAGATAGAGTGTATGAGTCGTGTAACATGGCACATGATGACGTTATGATCTGTGAATCATCATGTTCCATTAGAAACTCAGCATGACATACTGTAATATAATCACGTTGATCAAGTGTCATTATATTATACTAACTCATGCTTCAGTTCCCAACACTACTTCAAAACATTCATATTTTAAATTCGAATGTTTACAGAATATAGAAACTAAACAGTTTCCTTTATGATGTAATACAGATAACGCGAGGAGATAAATGATTTCAGATAAGGATAGTTATGAAAATATCTTCGGAAATATCGAGGATATTTATAATGAAAGATACGATGATATCTTAGAATTTCTAATATCGAAAGATGATAAAGAAGATTTGTCCGTAAAGGTTTAGAGTTAGGAGCAAGGTATTCGTTAATGACTTCAGCAGACACTGAATCATTTGGATTCTTTGAAGGCAGGTTTAGTCTTTGTGACTTGTCAACAGTCTCCTTCATAGTTTGCTCAATCCGTTTTTCAGTTCTAAATCTGAGCTTTTTCAACACACCACTCTTTATTATCAAACTTTTGGCCATTAAGACCATTTAAAGTTTTACTGCTTCATTAGCATTCAAATTTATCATAATCGAATCGTTGGTTATCAATCCGAGGTGTTTTCAAGAGTTTGAAGAGTTTGAATGAAGATTGTAATTATCAAGATACATATGATGTTCTAGAATTTTGAATGATACAAATATTTTTCTAAGTTTTAGAAGTGATGTTCTAGCACAGTTTTGAAGTCAAAGTATAACTATGAAAGATATAGGGATCTAAGAGTGATTTCTTCTGTTAAATCTTAGCTTGGATTCGGATTTGTCAAAATCAGAATATGTAATCAAATTTGGGGGAGAATGGTTGTTTTGATTTCTATGAAAGAATGTATATCGTTGTGAAAGTAGTGAGTATAGTTTATGATTTGTTGAATCAGAATCGAATCTCTCGGGTATTACCTACCCGTTAAAAGTTTCACAAGTAATATTTTGTACCAGAAAATTTTATTACAGTCTTTATGAAAATATATGTATGTATATTTTCTTCAGATGTAATACAGATTTAATGAGTTAATTTTATATTAAGCTCATTTGATTTTCGGCTGGATTAGAAATGAATAATCTCTAAAACATTAAAGATTTCATAATCTTCGCGGAGTATTTCACTAATGTAATCAATACTTCGTTATTCAGTTTTATTGATATTTCCTCAGTGAATCATGTTGGTGCTTATGGTACTCTTGCTAACTTCGCAAGGTACGAATGATATTTTCTTAAAAGTTTCAAGTACATCGAAAATAAAAGTGTAAAATCAAACATGTATTTGAATAATACACTTGATTTATTATGAAATGGAATCTATTAAGTCAAAGCAGAGATGTTATCTTCTTAAAGATCACTACATTCATGAATTATATTCATTCGTATTCTATGATGAATTATCACATCAAACCACCGAACTTACCATTCCTTACTTTTGAAAATCACAAACATTTCTTCATCAACTGTTAGATCCATTGATGGATGCATCTTACGCTTAAACACTTCAAATTCAAAATTTTTGAAAACATCCTTTGAATCTTGACGATCACAATCAGCGTTCAATCATCTAAAAACGAAATTTCTTGAAACCATCTCAGATTGATAACCGATGATTCAAATATGGCTACATTAAATGCAGAGGAAACATCAAAATTGTAGATGGCCTAAATGGCCAGGAGTTTGATGATAAAGAATGGGGTATTGGGAGCGCTCGATAGAAAATTTGGTGCTGAAAAACGGATTGAACAAACCATGAAGGAGACCGTGGACAAATCACAAGGACTAAACCTGTAATCAAAGAATCTAGATGATTCGATTTCTGATGAAAATCACAAAAGATTTCCTTACGCATTCTAAATCCTTATAGAAGAATTTTCCTCGTTATCATTTGATCTTAGAAAATTCTAAGATATCATCGTATCTTTCGTTATAAATATCCTCCATATTTCTGAAGATACATTCATAACTATTCTTGTCCAAAATTATTTATCACTTCGCACTATCTGTGTTACATAATAAAGGAAACTGTTTTAGTTTCTATATTTCTGTAACATACAAGTTTAAATTTTGAATGATTTGAAGCTGTGTTGGGAATTGAAGCATGAGTTAGTATAATATAATGATGTCAGGCCAACGTGATTATATTACAGTAAGTCATGCTAAATTTTTAATGGAAGACGATGATTCATAGACTTTATAATCATCATTTGCCATGTTAAATGACTTTTACATTCTACTTAACCTCTGAACATATCAAGAACATATATTCTTGATAGTTCTATCCTTAGTAATTCTGGTAATTTGACAAATCAAATCGTGCTATTATCTTTCCTTCTGCTTTGTATATTATGATCATTCAAAACTCCATACCTACGAATTCTGGACCATTATTCGCTTGACTTGAAGTCGGGAAGGAAAAACAAGAGCATAGAGCTCTGACATATAAGGGAAAATATAAAGCCCAATAACAACACGAAAATTACAAACCGTGTATACCAGTGCGTATAGCAACATAAAGACACGGGAGAATTAAAAACACTATAACCTCAAGGTAATTGTAGAAGTAAATAGATTCCTCTGGGGGTAAATAAAAAAGAAGAATGACAGAAACGATAGTCAGAAAAATATCCAGGATAAGAACTGGATGAAGCATTTTCACAATCTTTGGAAGTATGAATCGAGAAAGAAAGTACAGAAGTGGTGAAGATAATGAAACAGAAGAAGCTAATTTATAGCAAAATTCCAGACACAACAATCAAGGCAATTTTAATTTCCTTAATTACCGGAGAATCAAATCTTATACAGATTATAAAGATTTTCTTTAAATCCCTTGAATTCTAGAAATCAACTTTAATTACGTCAAGAGTTAAAACAAATCTTTATTTTCCTCATTTCATTTTTTTTACGATAGCTTCACTCATACTCTTCACGTAATCGAATTGTTTTATTACTCAATAGTGATAAAACTCTATTTTCCAACTCATATCCGTCATGAAAACATACTTATTATCAACCATGACGATCTCTGTCAAATTTCGGGACGAAATTTCTTTAACGGGTAGGTACTATAACAACCCTCATATTTCCATACTTGAATTGACTAATTTGCCCCTAGGGTTGTTATCCATACTTAATATATGATTAAATTCGACGTTGATTAAATATTTTTTTTGTCGACACGTTTTGTTAACTAAAGTTTATACTAATTATATAAAATAACTTTAGTTAATATTAATATTAATGTGTATTATATATAAAACTATATGTAACATAATTATTAATTAAATGATAAGTTATTTTAATCATTATTTATATATTTAGCTTATAAAAAAAAAGAAATAAGATTTTTTTTTATAAATTAAATAATGAGCCCATGAATTTTGATTAAATATTTTCAAAAACAAAAAAAACTTATTAAAAACATTTTTAACATGTTTTTATTATTTTGTCAAAATTGGCACCTTTATTTTATTATATTCTTTTCTATTCACCAACCATTTTTACCTATAAATACCAACCTAAAACTCATATATTTTTTCACACAACTCCTAAATATTTCTCTCCAAATTTTGAAGAAATTTGAGGTACTTTCTTTTCCTTCTTTTTATTTCATGTTTTTTCTTTCGGTTTACATAAAATAATATATAAATCGGATTAAATAGTTATAAATCATTAAAATTTGTAAAAATAATTTTTTCAGATTCTATTAATCACATATAAGTTATTAAATTCGAAATATTAATTTATATGTTGTTCTATATATTTATTTTTATTTTTGTTTCGGTTAGTATATATATACTATAAATCAATAAAAATTAGTATATGTACTTAAACACTGGAAAAAAAATATTTTCATAACTTTAAATTAACATAAAAAGAATATTAGAATTGAAATCAAAATTTATTTACTATTTTATATATATATTCTATATTTTAATCAAAACCACTATATATATATATATATATATATATATATATATATATATATATATATATATATATATATATATATATATATAGATAAAATAGATATAAATGATATAAAATATTAAGATCAGTAAGAATTGTATAAAAAATAGTTGAAACTATTAAGGAACATGTGAAAATGATTTTTAGAATTTTTGAAATATTATTTATATTTAATTACGAATTACTTATTAATTAAACACGAAAACTATGAAAAATTCGTAATAAAATATTAAACAGTAATAAAAATAATTATAATTTTTTTTTGAGATTACTATATTTTTATAAACAAGTGAAAATTATAAAAATTAAATAAATGGGTCGATTAGTATTTAAATAGAATTTACTTTTGCATTATTCTAAACCAAGAGAAATAATAAAGAAAATAAAAAATAAATACAAAAGTATATTAAATCTATTTTTATAAAATTTTTATATGATTAGTAGCATCACTAGATACTATAAAAAAAATTAATTTTAAATTATTTTTCCTATTTATTTAATTATAGGCCGATTAGAATGGTTAAATAATTAGAAAATATTAAATAAATAATATTTTGATATAAAATTTGATTTAATAATTTTTATAACATTTTTACCGAATATAGAACCTGTAAAAAATATAAAATTATTTATTTAGGTCGATTTAATATTTATTACCTAATTAAATTTGATTAATATAAACTGAGTATATATATAAATAAAAGTGGGAAATAAATACAAAAACTTGATAAAATTATTTTTATAAAATATCCTACTGAATTGTATAATTAACTAAGTTTATAAAAATTATAAATATAATATTTAATGAATTAATATTCGAATTAACATATATTAGTATGATTTTCGATTAACATAAGTATATTACATATCTAAATTAATATTATTATTATAACTTACGGTTAATAACTAAGTATACTATATAATAAAGTATAATGCTTATAATGTAAGTTAATAATAATACATTATTAATAAACACTTATTTTATAACTATACTAATTTAATAATAATAACTTATAGTATATAATATAAGATAATCAAATTGTTAATACATTAATAAATATAATACAACATATATAATAACATATAAACCTAAAGTGAAGGTTAATCAAATATAATGTACAAATCATGTGAACTTCATCGCTACTCACGGTCGTAAGTGAATGATGTCTAGGTTTCCATTTATGGGTAAGCTTGTGGATCTCGAATGCCATGACTTAGATTCTGGTCAAGAGTCATGGGCCCCCGGTTACATCTGGTCATTCCTGACTTATTTGATAGCAACGAAGTTTGAGTAAAGTTATACAACATCTTGCTAAAGATTAACCCGAACTTTCTAAAATTGAAAAATTACTATAAGTGGAAACTTTTCATAAATAGTAACCTTCCGAAAATGGAAATTCTTTAGTGAACCATTACTATCAATATAGTACTATATACTATTTTCTGTTAGGCAATGTCTGATCATACGTTCTATCTCTAGGTTGAGATCTCGGTCACGTCCTTCCGTTCAATTCTTTCGTGGAATACTCTTTTGTGCTACTAAGGTAATTTTCATAGCCACACTTTTACTGTTTACTTAACTATTTATAACTTTTGGGGTGAGACACATGCTTGCTTTATAACTGTTTTACACTAAGACACAAGTACTAAATTGCTAACTATGCTGTCATGCTTTGATTCATGCTAAATCTCTACCGTAATATCGTCAATTGCTACGTTTAAATGCAAACTTAATTATTGTGAGTAGGCCTATTGAGAGTAACGTCTCTAACCATTCGACCGTTGGTCTTTGGTTACATAATAATGATTCCACGACACTGACAGTACAAGGTGTCATAGGGTAAATTGTTTAGTAGCGATATTACAAACTACAGCAACACTTTTAGATTGATATATCTATATTGATCAACTTTAAACTAAATCTTGTGGTCTAAAACTTTGGATATTATTTATAAACCTATGAATTTCACTCAACCTTTTTGGTTGACACTTTAAGCATGTTTTGTCTCAGGTGATGATTGAGCTAGCTGCTACTTGCTTCTAGATGATTGATGTATGCTTTGCTGCTTGCATGGAGTCCATCATTCATATTTATCATGTTATTTAGACATTTCCCATTTACTGTACTCTTATGATGTAAAACTTTGAATAATGCTTCCGCTGTTTATTCAATAAATAAAACGTCTCATTTAGAGTCGTTCTCGTTTGTACAACTGTGATTTGATATAATTAGTCACAAATACCCTAGGCCCTATTTGGGGGTATGACAAAGGAGATTATAGCAAATGAACAAGTTGGGTTTACATCTTTTCTAACCACCTTCGGCCACCAACAAAATATAACCACCCTCAGTTTGATTTAACAAAATATATCATAAATGGACAAATTTTTGGCAAAACTAAGCTACATTTATCATGAATCAACAAAGTATATGGTTTGATTTAACAAACCATAATTGCCGACCATCGTCAATAACCAACTTCGGGCCACCAACAGCACCGCCACATCCAACACCGCTACCGCCCCATCCAACAGCAACAGCCACCACCGTTAACCACCATTGTCACCACGTTGGTTTGAAAAAAAATTACAGATGTGTATTTTTCAAAAAAAAAAAAAAAACTTCTCTTTTTCAAGAAAAAAATGAAAAAGGTCGGAATATATCTTAACACTAACCACTACCACTTCCGTAGATCTGAGACACTGCCAACAATCATTAACAATTTGCTAATGATTGTTGGCACATTGTCCAATTTGCAAAAATGTTTGTCCAAATAAAAATACCCGTTATATTCCATCATTTCTTTACAAAGAATAGTACAAACATACGCAGTATCAAGTTACATCAACATGTATGCTCTGCAAGTTATTATCAAATGATGTGATTTTCTAAACCATAAAGGTTTGATTAATCCACGATCACATAGACCAATTTGTAACGGTGAGGGCGTGATAAGGAGTGATAGTGTATTTTTGTGGAATATAGTACTTATTTGACAAGTGTGATGACGTGATGGTGTGATAGAGTTTGTAATGATATGATGTGATAGTAGTGTGATAGGACAATATGTCCCACTTTTTTATTTATTTTTCTAGTTTTAAATAAGTTATGTATTATTTATTTTTATTTTATTACGATAATTAATAATTAATTAATTTATGTATATTATGAGTATAATTTAAATACACAAATATAAAATTAATAAATTATAAATCATATACTTACAAAATTTAAAACTTTGTAGACTAAACTACAAATAAAACAATCTCTTTATATAAATTAAAACATAGTCTAGGGAGTAACTTGTAAGTATTATAAATATCTCATGAATATAAACAATACGCAACTAACTTTCATGACTTTTAGAAATTGAAAACAAAATAGAAAATGAAAACACAAATCTAGAAAAATGACAGCATATGATTGGCCCAAGCATCCTTCACGCTCTTCTTCTTCTTCCCCGTGACGCTCCCATCGCGCCGGACTTTTGTTGCTACCATCACGCCGCATAGTGGCGCTATGGTGGCGTGATGGTAGTGAAATCGGTGCCACCACGCTGCGTTAACAATGGTCTTAAGGACAAGTCATGTAAGACCCTAATATTTAGTATACTTAGAGTATAAATGATGTGCGTATAATGGGTGAAGCGTGGTATAAATCAAAAGGCTCAGATTCTGCCCAGACCAGTGTGCGCGCCGCGCACTAGCCCAGCGACAGAATCCTGTCTTTTTCTATTTTGAGTTTAATGAAGGGCATTTTGGTCTTTTCACATGAGGCCGGATCTCAGGCCATATCAGCTGGTTTGGATTCAGTTTTGGATCATATTTCACATCCACAAACACTCTCAAATATCTAGAGAGAGACAGTTCTAGAGAGGGAATTGGGGTTTTGGTGAAGAAGAAGCTTGGTTTGATCAAAAGCTCAAGTGTTAAAGTTGTTCACCTCGTTCCTAGCTACGTTTTGGTTGTTGTGGTAAGTTCTAACTCCGAATTTCATTGTTTGATTTGATATTCAAAGTTAGGGTTTGAACTTAAATTGTTAAGAAACCCATTTAAAACTCTTGAAGTGAGTTTGTTGATGCTAGTAATCGGGTTTATTATTATTGTTGGTGGATTTTGGGTTGGTGAACAAATTGTTCTTGTTTATGACTTGTAATTGGGTTTAATCACTAGATTTAGTGATTATGGAAGTATTGGAACCCTTTTTGGTGTGTTTGAAAGACTAATTTTGGAATTGAGTCAAAATTAGGGTTTTTGGGTGATTTTGAGATTGATAAGTGTTAAACACTTAAGTTTGGGTTCATTTGGCTTATTAGGACCATTTTCACTTGTGATTAGTGGTTAGTTTGGACGCGTTTGGTGTTTGTAAGTGCAATTGGTCGAATTTGCACTAAGTGTCGAATTGAGTTGGTTTGTAAATCCACTCTAAGTGTGTTATTGTATTTGTGATAATGGATTAGGTACTTTCCATTGACGTGTTGCGAAATTACTCGGTTGCATTCATCAAGGCGACAAGGTGAGTGTTAATATCCTATGTGCATATGTATGTGTAGGATGGGTGCGGGTCGGGTGAAGTGGTTCTCGGTTATAGAGCTCACTTCACATATAGGTGGATTTGATGGACTTGCGTTTAGATCCAATTGGCACGGTTGTGCGTTTTGGTTGACCACCTTTGGCGAGGTACACGTTTTGTGTGTACACTATCACACGTGGTTGTGATGTGGATGATATAACCCCAATGGCGAAGGGTTTTGATGTTGAAAGTGAATCGCGTGTGGTTTCGGGTTCACGATGACATGTGTAGTTCGGTCATCTTATTGAGGTAGTGATCTCGTGTAGTTCGGATTACTAAGGCTCGTGTAGTTCGGCCAACCTCGATGTTGTCTTGTTAAAGATAGTAATCTCGTGTGGTTTCGGATTACTAAGGCTCGTGTAGTTCGGCCAATCTTCATTGTGGTGTTTGGTATTCGGTAATGGGTTAAGGGGTTAACCTTATTCGTTTATATATTGTTATATATATATTGTTGTATTGTCGTGATGTAGCTAACCCTCCGGGTGTAGCTTCTTGGCGTTGTTCGCATCGTCGTTGGTGAACTTATGTTTGTTGATGCATATTTAGCTTGTTGCTTAGTGATCGTACGGTATGCTTAGATTAGCTTGCCTTTATGCTTGGATGCTCCGGTATGCGATATTTGATATTTTGTGGCGTGTCCATTTTATGCATATATATGTATGTAGTATATTTTCACTCACTAAGCGTTAGCTTTCCCTCTCGTTGTTTACATTTTTATAGATTGCATGGACGTGGTGGCTCGGGTAAGCGTGAGACTAGTGGACTCGCGTAGTTGCTTTAGAAGGCTTGCTTTTGGATTGTTTAGGATTGGGTAGCGTATCCCCAATCGCCATGCTCAGCTTTATTTTGTATTAAAAGTCGTGTGGTCGAAACTAGTATTATGTACTTAAAGGGTAATTTGGGCATATGTGGGCCCGGTGTCGTAAAACCCTTTTTATTAATGGAACGTGTTAATTTTAACTATTGTATTATGTTGTGAAAAGCATTTGGTCTAAATGTGTCGGGAAGTCGAAGATCTTTTCGCGTGAGTTGGAAAATCCGGACAGCGGGCTGCCAGGCCCTGTGCGCGCCGCGCACAGGTGGGTGTGCGCGCCGCGCACCCCATCTGGTCAGCCCAGTCAGTTTTAATTTTTTTTTATTCCGCGTTTTTGGTTGGTTAACGGGTTGGGATGTTACAAGTGGTATCAGAGCATGGTCTAAGGGATTTAGGTGACTTGAGATAGGTGCCTAGACTTAGACTTTTGTGTGTGCTTAATTTGTTGCGGGACTTGTAGGATTACGGGTCGGAATGGGTTATGGTTAGTGCCTTGCTTGTAGGTAGACTAACGTTTATATTAGTAATGCGGATATTATTAATATATTATTTGTGTTATGGTGTAATTCTCGCGTGTGTTTATATCGCGTAGAATTTTGTTTGTGTTGTTTCTATCATCGAGAGAGGCGGTCGTTGTACTAACGAGTTGATGCGGTGTGTGTGCGTAATTAGGACTTGCAAACGTTATTATGGGTGCAAATCGTGTCTAACAAGTGATGTACGACGAGTGTTGAGCAAGATGGGGCGGTGTTATGCGTGTTGCTTTATACGTTCGTGGACTAATCATTTTGCATTCTTTAGAATGACGACGCGAAACGAGATCGAGACGAATGACAAGGAGTTTAACTCTAGAGTTGCGGCCGCCGTTGCGGAGCAAATGAGTGCGTTTCGAGAAGAAATGGATAGGAAGTATTCCGAATTTCGGGATAGTAGTGAAATGGAGCGTTGTCTTAAGAGCTTCATGAGGACTAAACCCCCGATGTATGATGGGAAACCGGATCCTTTGGTAAGCACCACATGGATCTTGGATGTCGAATGGTGTTTTCGTACTATTGAATGCCCTCCCGAGAAAAAGACGAGACTCGCTACTAGTTTGTTGCGGGATAGGGCGAGGGATTGGTTGGATGGTAAGATTGACCTTGTCGGTGGTGAAACGTTTATGGCTTTGTCGTGGGACGAATTTAAGGAGGAATTCTTCGAGGAGTTCCGGACTTCAGCCGATTTGTGGGAGTTGCGTAATGAGTTACGAAATTTGCGACAAGGATCTATGGATTTGAATACTCTCAAGACGACCTTTATGGCGAAGGCTCGTTTTTGCCCGGAGTATTTGGGGAATGATCGTTTGTTGATGGGGGATTTCTATCGGACCTTGAATGATGACTTGAAGAGTAAAATTAGCCGGGGTCAAGCGAAATCATTTGCGGAGTTATTCGCCTTGGCTAGAGGTTTCGAGTCTTATTCGCGATCGAAGGTTGGTGAACCTTCAAGTGAGAGAAGGGTTGTTTCGTATGGTGCTCCAAGTAAGAGGACTAAGAGTCCGAGTGTGAGCACGGGTGGTACACGGACGGGTATATTGGAATCTAGTGCGTCTAGGTGTTACAATTGTGGCGTGAGAGGTCACAAGTCTTGGGAATGTTCGGTACCAAAGGGTGATGGCATGGTGTGCTTCAATTGCCAAGAAGAAGGACATCGTAAGTCGAAATGTCCCAAGTTGGCGGGGACGGGTGCGACAAGGAGACGTTAAGGTACGTTTCGTTTTAATAGATACGTCCTTTGATTATTTATTTTGTGCCGATGAGTTTGAGTTGTTAAATGACTTGTGTTGTGCATATTGTTGTTATGGGTGACGTTCCTAATGGAAGTACCCTATGGTGACATTTGATTGTCGGGCGAAGGGCGTAAGACTTGGTGCAACCAAGCATTCCTTAGTATTTAGGAAATGTTTCTACCAAACCATGGAAATGGGCTTTGGTGTTCGGATGTTAGAGCATGTTCGCTCTCGTGTTGAAGTTGATGAACCATGAGGTTCGTCGGGTGGATTGAAACCCTTGAGATCGAGTGTTTTGGATCTCGATGTATGTTGGTAATGGAGTCTACGTGACGCGACATTAGGTGCCTTTTTTTTATACCTACTAGCGTGGTGTTCGACTCCGATTGTGTTGCGGTTACTTGGTACTTAGGGTACCGAAGTGAAACCCTTAGGTACATGAGTGACCGGGTGAAATTTGACAAGCCATAGCAATGAGATGATTGCGAGAGTAGAGCTCGTGTAATTGGGGTACACTTTTCGTTCGAAGTGTTGAAGGATTGGTTGAAATTCTTTGTGTGCTCAAGGTTGGAGCAAGATATGGTGATGGGTCGTGTGAACCCAATTATTGGTAAAGTCTACCTTTGGTAGCATGGTACGGTTGTACAGGATGCGGTTATGGAACGTAGTTCCAAGTGGGGGAGTTACACTCCCGCACGAGGAGGTTTTAGTGTGAGATTTCGGATGAAGCTTTTAGTAGGTCCAGAATTTGTGTCGGGACCTAGTTTTGGTCGACTTGTGGCATAGTACAATTTCGGTTAAGTTGTACTTATGATTTTGGATTTGAAATATCACCGAGGTGGTAATGTGGTAAATCTCGTTGAGGGATGATGGACGTGTTTGACGAGCAAGGTGAAATCCCTCGGTTAAGGGATGTGCATGTCGGGTTCTCTCTTGGGGAATTGTCGTTTTGTGCCTATGTACGATATGGGCGGTTCTTGCTCGTTTGTGTTGGCGTTGTGTACGCGTACGTATGGTGATGGTTAGTGGTATCCGTTAGGATTCACTATAGTGTAGCAGTGCGCGATGTTGCACTACTCGTTGATCGAGGCCAAAAGAGCGTGTGTTGATGGTTAGTGTATTCCGTTAGGATGCACTATGGTGTAGCAGTGCGCGATGTTACACTACTCGTCGTGATGGAGGCTAAAGAGCGTGTGTGATGGGAGTAGTGTTATATCGGCATGGTATAACATTATCGGGAAATGCGAGTACCGGTGGGAAATGCGAGTACCATTCCTGTGTTGAGTTTTGGAGGTGGATCACGTGTAGTTCGGATTCACGATGACGCGTGTAGTTCGGTCATCTTATTGTGTAAGTGAGTCGCGTGTAGTTCGGATTCACAAATGACTCGTGTGGTTTCGGTCATTGTATTGAGGAGTGAGTCTCGTGTAGTTTGGATTCACAAATGACTCGTGTAGTTCGGTCATTCCTTTGGGATAGTGACTCTCGTGTAGTTCGGATTCACTAAGGCGCGTGTAGTTCGGCCAATCCCGATTGTTGTTGTGGTGAAGGTAGTGAGTCGCGTGTAGTTCGGATTCACTAAGGCGCGTGTGTTTTCGGCCAGCCTTCATGTTGTTTGATCTATTGGTTGTTTATACACCAATGGTGGGGTCGTAAGGACCGTGTCGTTTGATCTATTGATTGTTTATACACCAATGGTGGGGTCGTAAGGACCGTGTTGTTTGATCTATCGGTTGTTTTATACACCGATGGTGGGGCCGTGAGGACCATGTTGTGGGATTAGTGATACGATAGCCGTGTTTCGCTCACATGTTGTTACGGGTGTGACGATAGTCGATTTTGTACACCTTTGGATTAGCGTTGTCATAGTCGTTTTGGGCGCTATCGGTTTTAGCCGTTTGTTTATGATGTTACGGTGGTTGCGTATTGGTCGTATTGCGCACTACAAGGGATGATTAGTGATTGGTGTTATTCGTAAGGATTCGTTTGGATCAGTCTTCATCGCTTCGGGTTGTTGACCATAGATTGAGACTTGGTTGCTTTTAGCGTTGTACTCGGTAAGGGTACGCTAAGGGATTGATATCTCGGTACGAGATTGGTTGAGTTTTCCCGATGTTAGGGAATGAGCATGGTTTTAGTGCTCGGATTGTGGATTTGATAAATCACGGGTGACGATGTAGTTGTTAAAGGCGATTCATTGGGAAGAATTGCTTAGGAAAGTCGGATTGGGACTTATGCCTGAGGACCGTGGAGTGTGGTCCGTTTGGTTAAGTGACAAGGATCACGAGGACGTGATCGATTCTAAGTGGGGGAGAGTTGTAAGACCCTAATATTTAGTATACTTAGAGTATAAATTATGTGCGTATAATGGGTGAAGCGTGGTATAAATCAAAAGGCTCAGATTCTGCCCAGACTAGTGTGCGCGCCGCGCACCCTTGGGTGAGCGCGCCGCGCACTAGCCCAGCGACAGAATCCTGTCTTTTTCTATTTTGAGTTTAATGAAGGGCATTTTAGTCTTTTCACATGAGGCCGGATCTCAGGCCATATCAGCTGGTTTGGATTCACTTTTGGATCATATTTCACATCCACAAACACTCTCAAATATCTAGAGAGAGAGAGAGTTCTAGAGAGGGAATTGGGGTTTTGGTGAAGAAGAAGCTTGGTTTGATCAAAAGCTCAAGTGTTAAAGTTGTTCACCTCGTTCCTAGCTACGTTTTGGTTGTTGTGGTAAGTTCTAACTCCGAATTTCATTGTTTGATTTGATATTCAAAGTTAGGGTTTGAACTTAAATTGTTAAGAAACCCATTTAAAACTCTTGAAGTGAGTTTGTTGATGCTAGTAATCGGGTTTATTGTTATTGTTGGTGGATTTTGGGTTGTGAACAAATTGGTCTTGTTTATGACTTGTAATTGGGTTTAATCACTAGGTTTAGTGATTATGGAAGTATTGGAACCCTTTTTGGTGTGTTTGAAAGACTAATTTTGGAATTGAGTCAAAATTAGGGTTTTTGGGTGATTTTGAGATTGATAAGTGTTAAACACTTAAGTTTGGGTTCATTTGGCTTATTAGGACCATTTTCACTTGTGATTAGTGGTTAGTTTGGACGCGTTTGGTGTTTGTAAGTGCAATTGGTCGAATTTGCACTAAGTGTCGAATTGAGTTGGTTTGTAAATCCACTCTAAGTGTGTTATTGTATTTGTGATAATGGATTAGGTACTTTCCATTGACGTGTTGCGGAATTAATCGGTTGCATTCATCAAGGCGACAAGGTGAGTGTTAATATCCTATGTGCATATGTATGTGTAGGATGGGTGCGGGTCGGGTGAAGTGGTTCTCGGTTATAGAGCTCACTTCACATATAGGTGGATTTGATGGACTTGCGTTTAGATCCAATTGGCACTGTTGTGCGTTTTGGTTGACCACCTTTGGCGAGGTACACGTTTTGTGTGTACACTATCACACGTGGTTGTGATGTGGATGATATAACCCTGTTGAGTCCCCAAAATAATTAAGGATTTAATTATGACAAAACAATATTTATTTGCACTAAAGTGTTATGTGCAGCCAGCACAAGTTTGTTTATGTATAGTCAGCTAATATAGCTGTGTCGAGTGTTTAGTATGCTGCCTAGTCTATCAGCACAAGGTAGAAATGTATTCTTCGAATCAGCACAGGATGTGCACCCAGCAAATCAAGAATATCAAGTGACTCAGCATATGAAGGACCAGTAAGTCTGGATATCAGCATACAACACAAGACAGCCATGCTCCATTACAAGCATGGTAGTTTCCCAGAGTGGTCTACATCAACGCACTATTCAACAGAAGTCGAAGACAAAGTTGAACATAAAAGGACAGGAGTCGGCGGCTGACAAGTGACCTTACAAGACCACGTGGGAATGCAGAAGTGGAACGCATGTGCAGACATGTGTTATACTTTATTCATACCTAGGGAACACAACATTCCATTTGTTTAAATCAAATGGTAGTGCCAAACCGAATTGGTGTGTTCCTGCAAATAGCTACCTAAAAGGAAAGAAGGAGAGCACGCCTTCTGACACAATTGTCCCCACAAGTACAAGGCATCCAATGTACTAGTGGACAATAGATTAATTACACGGTTAATAGAACTACTATATATATTGTTGTATCCACTATTGTAAAAACTAGTGGTGTGGGTTTATCTGTTAGAGTCCAAACCGTGTAATAGCTTTAGTTTATCTCTTAGCTATAATCTAGGTAATCTGTATCAACCAACTATCATTTCCGCCAAGGATAGTTGTGATTCTTTCTGATTCAATCAATAAAGAATAACCGTTGAAAATTACCTGTGACTCTATCTTATTTACTACAGAATACTTAACGTGCTTAACTGACTAGTTTATTAAGAAAAGAATTGTATTCACCCCCCTCTACAATACTCCTGTTGTTATTAAGGGACCAACAACTGGTATCAGAGCTTCAGTCTTGATAATTAATATCTTGGATCTGAATTCTCTTATGGCTTCGTATTCAAACTCAGCTTACCTTGAGAATGGCTCGTCTAACAGACCACCTAAGTTTGATGAAGATGAGTATGAAACCTGGAAGGCAAGGTTCATGCTCCATCTTGAGTCTGTGGATTCACTCATGCCTGGAATTGCCAAAGATAGCCCTTTCGTTCCCACTGAGACAGTTGGTAGTGCACCAGCAACAGCTGACACTCCTGCCATCCCTGGCAGAGAGGTTATTCTCACTCCCTCTAGATGGGATGATGAGGATAAACGTCGAGTTGGTCTTGACTCTAAAATCAGAACCCTGTTAGCCATAACTTTGCCTAACCCACTGTTCAAACTGATCAAGGGAAAAGAAAATGCTAAGCTTATGCTTGACTACCTAGATGTCACCTATGAGGGTATGGGAGAAGTTAGGCAGAACAGGATGATTGCTCTTAAAAGAGAATATGAAATGTTCTTTGCCTATAAGAATGAAACCCTTAAGCAAACCTTTATTAGGTTTAACTCTTTGATAGCAGACCTGACCACTTTAAATGTGACCTACACTGAATTTGAACAAGTGAACAAATTCATTGATGCACTGCCATGTAAATGGAAACCTGTTACTGACCCATTAAGAACCACACAGACCCTAAAGAACTTTAACCTGTCTTCTCTCTACAGTTCCCTTTGGAATCATGAGAAGGCAGAAGCCAAGTTTGAACTTAACATGAAAGAAAACTTTAGGTCTGCCCCCATCACTTCAAAATCATCTAAAAATGATGATGCTGCTCTTATTGCTGCTGCTAAATGGAAGAAAGCTCAAAAAGCTTTACTGGTTCAAAAGTTACTGGCAGAACAAGAGTCAGCTGATAGTGTTGAGGAAAGTGGTACTGGGTCTGAAGAAAGCAGTACAGATGAAAGTGATGTAGAAGGGTTTGCTGAAGGTATGGCTCTGCTGGCTAGGCAGTTCAAAAGGTTCAATCGTAGTAGAACCAGCAAGTCATACAAAGGGAGCAAAAAGCCAAATGCTAGGTACAACAGCAAGTCAGTCAAGGGTCCTAAATCTGAGTGCTTTAATTGTGGGAAGGTTGGACATTTTGCTGCTGAATGCATGTCCAAGAAACCTTCCACGTCACATGCTAACTCTTTATCAAAAGCTGATAAGTACAAAAACAAGTACAAAGCTATGAAAGCTCAGATGAAGGAAAGTGCAAAGACTGACAAGAAGGGTAAACAGCCAGAAAAGGTTCTAGTTGCTGAACATCATGACTGGGATGAAGCCAGCACGTCCTCATCTTCTGATAGTGATACTGATGATGATGGTGCTGGTTATGCTACTGGTAAAAAGCTGTGTTTGATGGCCAAAGAGGTCGAGGAGTCTGATGAGGATGATGGTGGTAGTACGTTTTTGGCTGATATGAGGGAAGCTGATCAAAACAGAGATTCTCCTCAATGGAAAACTGAAATGATGTATAAGGTTGATAATTTTCGAACTTATACTGATGATGAAAAAGCTGAAATGTTTGACTACCTAAGAATTGATTTATGCAGAAGCTGCAAACGTGAAGAGAGTTTGAAATCTAATAACAAATCTTTAAATGAAAAACTCAAAGGCAAAAATGATGAAATTAAGATCTTAAAAGATACAATTTCCAAACTTGAAAAACAAAACTTTGCTTTAGAAACTCTTCACGTTGAGGCAGCAGAAGTCAAGGCCCAGCTGGACAATCTCAAAAAAGTTGTTGCTTCATGGTGCACATCTGCTCAACGCACAGCTAAATGTGTTAACGAGCAGGTGCCTGCCCAAGTTCAAGCCTTCTTTGCTGGTGACTATGCTGCTGCTGCTGCTATTGCAGAAGTTACTTTCATGGACCCGATTCTTGAAACTGATCCTGAAGCTGTCTTGCCAAATACTTTTGCCAAGATAGTTGAAGGTAAAAAGGTTGTGACAAACAAATTTGTTAGACCTACTGTGTCCCCACCACCTGCCATGAAAGAAATTTTGGAGGATGAAGTTAGAGCAAGAGAAGCCAGTAACTCAATTGATGAGACTACTGACCCCTCAAGCATCTACTACATGACTCCGAAAGAAAGACGTATTAAAAGGGAAATCACTGAAAACAATTTGAGAAAAGTTAAACCAACTGATTCCCCTTCGTGTTCGAGTTCTACCAGTGCTAAGCCAGCTGATGACCAATCTACTGGTCACCCAGTAGCTGCAGACAAGCCAGTGAAACGAAATACTGGTAAATCTAAGGCAGCAGTTAAGATACCTACTGGTTCATCAGCATCAGAAGACAAGCCAGCAACTTCCCACGCTAACTTGTCAAATGATAAAGGAAAGACAGTTCGCCATGGTCATGGTACTGGTTCCAAAAGGAAAGCTGCCCATAAGGGAAAAGCAAAAATTGACTCGACTGATGAGCTGTCTATCACTGAGATAATGACAGCCAAGCTTGACCAGCTAATTGAGGCAGTAACTAAAAGTCGACCCGATCCTACTGCCCCTATTAGATCTGTGCATGACCAGCCACAAAAGCCAAAAGTGAGAAAATGCTACAAATGTGGCAGCAAAGCTCACTTGGCTAACCAGTGTACTCAAACCCAAACCCCATCTGCTGCTTCTTCTAGCAAGCCAGTAGAAAAGAAGAAGTCATCAAAGGTGACTCCTTCAGAACCCATCCTTGGATGGGTTCCCAAAAAGAACTAATCTCTAAGTTATTGTGCAGGGCATTCAAAACAAGCAAATCTGGTATCTCGATAGTGGTTGTTCGAGACATATGACCGGAAGTAAGTCCCTGCTGATGGACTATCAGGAAAAGGATGGTCCAGTTGTTTCGTATGGAGATAATTCGTTGGGTTACACAAAGGGTTTTGGTACTTTGACAAATGGGAATGTCACGTTCTCAAATGTTGCATATGTAGTTGGGCTTAAACATAACTTACTCAGCATAAGCCAACTGACAAGCAAGAATAAGATAGTCCAATTCAGAAAGAAAATTGGTACTATTTTTGATAAGACAGGGAAGCCACTGCTGACTGCAAAACGTCATGAAAACATGTATCAAATTGACATGAACACAGCAGTCACAACAACTGATACTTGTTTCTATTCGAAGGCAGCAGACAACCTGAAGTGGTTATGGCACAAGAGACTCTCACATCTCAACTTCAAAGACATTCACAAATTATCCAGTAGAAGTTTGGTGTCTGGGCTACCCACAATGTCTTATGTGAAGGACAGATTGTGTCCTGGTTGTGAAAAGGGGAAACATCACCATGCCTCGTTCAAATCAAAGCAAATCTCATCTATTGAGAAACCATTTCACTTACTTCATATGGATCTATTTGGTCCAGTGAATGTGGCCAGCTGTAGTGGGAAGAAGTATACACTGGTTATTGTTGATGAATACTCGAGATACACTTGGGTGTTCTTTTTGAGGCAAAAGAGTGAAGCTGCTGATGAAATCATCAATTTTATCAAAAGAATGGAGCTTTTGAATGGGCAACTGGTGAAGCAACTAAGAAGTGATCATGGTACAGAATTCAGAAATGCTACATTGGAAGAATTTTGTGCTGACAAAGGTATTTCCCAAAATTTCTCTGCTGTGAGAACACCTCAGCAAAATGGTGTTGCAGAAAGAAGAAACAGAACTCTCATTGAAGCAGCAAGATCTATGTTGGCTGAGTCTGGGTTGAAGAATTCCTACTGGGCAGAAGCTGTGAATACAGCCTGTTTTACCCAGAATAGATCTCTTATTGTGAAAAGACATCAGAAAACTGCTTATGAAGTTCTCAAAGGAAGAAGACCCTCAATTTCATTTCTCCATGTATTTGGCACTCCCTGTTACATTCTAAATAATAGGGATCAGCTGGGCAAATTCGATGCTAAAGCTGATGAAGGCATATTCCTTGGATATTCCAACATGTCAAAGGCATATAGGGTCTACAACAAAAGAAGGGGTTGTTTTGAAGAATCCATTAATGTTACATTCGATGAAACTGCCTCTGCTTCATCTACTGATCGTGAAGATGAAGTGTTACTGTTTGAAGAGCCTACTCAGCAAGCTCTTGATGATGAAGAGCCAGCAGCACAACCCTCACCAATCCATGCTGCTGGGTTCTCTGATGATGAAATGGAACATTCTGTTCCATCTGTGTCTAAACCAAGTGGACCTACTGGCTCTACTGAAGTGCTGCAACTTGAGCCTAGGTCTGCTGGTTCTGAGAGATCACAAGCTGGTACTGATTCTACTGATATTGATCAGCAACCTTCTGTTGCTGCTCACTCATCTGAACCAGCTGATGTTCAAGATGCTGTGTGTTCTACAACCAGCTCACCAGTTCATAACACCAAATGGACAAGGGAACATCCGATTGAGTAGATTATTGGTAATCTTGCGAGTGGTGTTAAAACACGGAGGCATGCAACCAGCAACTTTTGTATGCATGTTAATTTTGTGTCTACCATTGAGCCCACGTGTCCTGAGGAAGCACTTCAAGATCCTAGCTGGGTTGGTTCAATGCAAGAAGAAATTACTCAGTTTGATAGGAACAAAGTGTGGACATTGGTACCTGAACCTGAGGATAAGTCAAAGAAGATCATTGGTACTAAGTGGGTGTTTAAAAACAAGATGGATGAAGATGGTGTCGTTATCAGAAACAAAGCAAGATTGGTTGCTCAAGGTTTTAGACAGGAAGAAGGATTGGATTATGGGGAAACTTATGCACCAGTGGCCAGGATGGAAGCTATCAGATTGTTCTTAGCATATGCTGCTAGGATGAACTTTAGAGTATTTCAGATGGATGTTAAATCTGCATTTCTGAATGGGAAGCTGCAAGAAGAAGTTTATGTCAAACAGCCTCCTGGTTTTGTAAGCAGTAAATATCCAGACCATGTCTACAAGTTAGACAAAGCTCTTTATGGCCTTAAACAGGCTCCAAGAGCATGGTATGAGACACTTCATGTGTATCTCACTGGTATAGGTTTTAAAGTTGGAACAATTGATACCACTCTATTCTCAAAAGAGATAGATGGTGATCTCTTGTTGGTACAGATATATGTGGATGATATTATTTATGGTTCTAAAAATGAAAAACATTGTCAAGATTTTTCAAAACGTATGTCAAAGGCATATGAAATGAGTTTACAAAGAGATCTGCAATACTTTTTAGGATTGCAGATCAAACAACTTGATGATGGAATATTCATAAGTCAAGATAAATATATCAAAGATATGTTAAAGAAATTTGGTCTGACCTGTTTAAAAGACATAGGGACTCCAATGGCAGCATCCATTAAAATAGATGCTGATCCAAATGGTGAACCAGTCAATATCACTGAATATAGAGGTATGATTGGATCCCTACTTTATCTCACAGCCAGCAGACCAGATATTATGTTCGCCACATGTCTCTGTGCCAGATATCAAGCTGATCCTAAAGAGTCACACTTGCTGGCAGTAAAAAGAATATTCAGATACCTAAAAGGTACTGCTAAACGTGGTCTTTGGTATCCCAAAGACCAGGATTTTGAACTAATTGGGTATTCAGATGCTGACTTTGCAGGGTGTAAAATAGACAGGAAAAGTACTACTGGTGGGTGCCAGTTACTGGGTAGTAGGCTAGTCAGCTGGACAAGCAAAAAGCAAAATACTGTGTCCACATCTACTGCTGAGGCAGAATATGTCTCTGCTGGTAGTTGTACTGCTCAAGTACTGTGGATGCAAAGCCAGCTAAAGGACTATGGTGTTCATGTTACAAAAACTCCAATCTACTGTGACAACACTAGTGCAATTGCTATCACCAACAATCCTGTGATGCACTCAAGGACTAAGCACATCGATGTTCGGTATCATTTCATAAGGGATCATGTTCAAAAGGGTGATGTTGAGTTACATTTTATTTCTACAGACCAGCAATTAGCAGACCTATTTACAAAGCCATTAGATGAGAAACGTTTTAACTATCTCATCTCTGAGCTGGGCATGCTTGAACTTTAAATAAAAGACAACTTTTGTTGGTGTGCTGGCTCTACAACGTGTAGGGCAAACCAGTAAGTCACATTTATTTACTTACTGCCTACATGTCAAACAACCAGCACAGCAAGGTCTTTTATATTTTGGTTACTTAAATGTTTTCAATGAAATAATAAATAGCTCTCCAAATTTAATGATTCCTTAAAACTGGAAACTCATTTACTTCCAATGATTTAAATTAAATTTATGACATATTAAATGTAACAAAAGTATTTTGTATTTAATACAAAAATTATTTTTGAGGTTTTAAATCAATTTGTTTGAAATGAAATCTGATGCATTTAATGCTAAATGGGAGGAATGAGTGTTTAAGCCGTATAAATGTCATGTCAACAGTCTGTATCCCCTTGAAAACGTGCCAGTCTGTCACATCTGCCCACGCGCCTGCAGATGACAGTAATTTTCTCTCTCCTGCACTTTTTCACCCAATCACAACGGATAAAAGTGTGTTTCATCTTACATAATAACCTTCGGTTATTCATTTTTCAAAACACACATTTTTTTTTACTCTCAAAACTTTTTCAATCTTCAATCTTCAAATCTTCATCCTACAATCATCAATGGCAGAACAACAACAGCAATCACCACGTGCTGCAAGCCAGCAAGAGGAACAACAGCAACAACTACAACAGCAACCACAACCTGCCCCACAACCGGCACCGGCACCGGAGGAACCGGTGGTTCAAGAACACGTCGTTCAAGGACCACTGTTCAATCTCCACCCCAACCTGATTAGGGCTCCCAATGCACCTGATCACTCACTGATTCGCCTATCTAGAGGCAATGCTGCACATGCCCTCTCTATCCCCAAATCGAAGGTTAACAAAGGGTATGAGGCCCTCATCGATTACATCCGTCAATCACCTCTGGCAAGAGCCATCACCGGTGTACCTTCCCGATTCTATGCTGCCTGTTTGGCACGATTTTGGTATACTGCCACTGTTGCCACCACTCCCGGCAACGTTCCATGTATTCGTGGCATGGTGACTGAAACCCTAAATTGATCTGTCACCGTCGAAGCTATTAGACGTGCTCTTAAATTGCCCGGTGGACCATTTGTTGCTTCACCTACTAGTGATGAATTAAGAAGGGAGGTGTTGGAGACCATTGGGTTTGCTGGACCAGTGGCACATACACCGTTGAGAAAGCATATGCCACCTCTGTGGTACTACTTCTTTGGGTTGATGACTCAGTGCATGAGTCAAAAGTCAGGAAGCTTTGACCAATGCTCAGATTTTGAGCTCAAGCTTGGTCATGGGTTGTTGTTCAACAGGAACATCGATTACGCCCTTGAAATTTATTTGAGGCTAAGGGAAATGGTGACTGCTAGAGTAAGAACCAACTTGATTCCATTTCCACGATTCTTAAGCCTGGTATTTGAAAGTGAACTGGGTGAAGCTTATCAGCAAATTGCTGATCAATCATTTGAGGTCCCAGTAAAACAAGGGGGTATGCCAAAGGATGTACCTGCTGCTCCATATGCTGAGTTGACACCAGCAATGAACGAGTATCTTGCTGCTCGTCGTGGAGCCACCCAATCGACTGCCTCTGGTTCTGCACCAGCTGAGGGGGAGGGTCCTCAGCGAAAGCCAGCAACGCGAAGGAAGCAGCCAGCTACCTCAACTAGTACAGCCACCGTCTCATATACTGGTAAAGCAGTAGTTGTATTAGAATCTAGTGCTCTCTGATCATAAAGAACAGCCCTAGTCTTATATACTGACTACCCAATTCTAGTGTTGGAATCCGTTGCTCATCTATTTCTTGGTAACAGGCAAACCTAAGCGTGCTAAAGCTGGCTCCAAGCGAACCACAGGGGAGATTGCACCAGTCTCAGCTGCTGCTCCTGCAAAGGATGTAGCTATGGAACCTGGTGCGTTTCTAGACCAAACAGCAGAACAATCTAACTTAATTGAAAATTTTTTAACTGCTGACTTGAAAAATGTTGAGGGAGTTAACGGTATAACCCTGGCTCCCAAGCTGACTGGTTTTAAAACTGGTGTCAAGAAGAGTAGCAACCCATACTCGTCTAACCAGGCACTTCCACATTTTTCTGAAATGAACTTAATGCAATACTTCCTGCTGACAGTACAACCAGCAGAGAACATAACTGACCCCCAAAGCAGGCTTGAGCTGGGTCTTCATCGTGTTGAACCAGCTCAGGTGACTGCACAGCCAGTATGTTACTCGGATACTGATAAGAGTCACACTCCTACATCATTACCAGCCAGATCTCTTACACTATCTGGGTCAACATGTGTTGCCAATGAGTCAGCAGAGTCACCGCTGTACTTACAGACACCTTCCTCTGTCTCATTCGAAGGGCTGACCAAATCACAAGTCTGTCCCCAGAGACCAAAAACAGATGCAATTGTTGAGTCAAATTTATTTGGTTCTACAGTTGCTAACATAACTTGTTCTATTGTTTCAGTTCTTAGCAGGGTAGATGAACAGGCAGAGGGGGAGCAAAATAAAGATGTTGTTATTCCTACTGGTGATATTGCTGCCTCTGCTACTGGTGTTGGTGCCACTGATTCTGTTACTGGTGGTGCTGATGCTAGTACTGTTGATTCTGCTGCTGCTGGTGTGGAAGATGTTATCATGGAAGAACCTCCTGTTCTTGAGAAGGTTATTGACAATATTGTCAAGGATGTTCTTCTTGATGAACCTGTCACCCAGCCAAGAGTGGAGAAAAAGTCCAAAAAGAAATCTAAAAAGAGAAAACAGTCTGAGGGGGAGCATGAACATGAAAAGGCTCCTAAACAACCCAGGAGAGATGGAGATGGTGATGGTGATGGTCAAGACACTGGCCCTAAGCCCAGCAACGCTCATACTGAAGCTGGTGGTGCACAGGCAACTGGTGGTACTCAACCCAGTGTGTCTGCCACACCAGTGGATGATATTGGTTCTGGCAGTAAGCCCAGTGATGTTTCTGATATGGCTGTAGCTGAAGCTTTTGTGCTGTCTCAATCTATTGAACGTAAAATGAAGAGGAAGTTAGAGAGACATCAAAAGCGACAGCAGGAACTAGATGATGCCTTCAATGCCAAGTTTGAGGCCTTTGCTGAACTTAAACGTCGTAAGATTATGCACAGAAGATGGCTGAGTCCAAAAGCAATGGAAATCGATGATGACCTGACTGCCTTTGATAAACACAGAAAAGAGGCAAGAAAAAGAAATGCCAAGTTCATGGTCAAATACGACAAACAGAGGGCAAAGCTGTATGCACAGAGAGCAGAAAGAATCAGGAACATGACTCCTGCTGAGATGAAGGATTACCTTGATTCTACTGAGTCAACTGGTGGAGTTAGAGCTGATATTTTCATGAAATGGGTTGATGCTATGTTAGAAGCCAGCTCTACTCCTCAACCAGCATCTGCTGCTCAGCCAGCTACACAACAAACACAGCCAACAGAAACAATCATCCTTAATGATGATGATGTTATTAGTCAGGGGGAGCATCTTGCTATTGTTCCTTACCTGCCTCCTATTCAACCAGTATCGACACAAGAACCATCAGCTGAACCCAGGCCTATTGACAAATACAGGGTGAAATATGCTCCTAGGGACAATCAGCCCCTGAGGAAAGGACCCCTATTCGAGGCAGCTGATGAAGGTACTAAAGTGGTTGAGCCAGCTGATACTAATCAGTCAGCTGGCAATGAAGACACAGCAAGGAGTGCTGTGATAGAAGACCCAGCCAGAAGTGTGCTGCTGGGTAGTACAAGTGTTAAAGACCCAGCAAAGTCGGTTGAGCTGGGTGCTAAACAAGTAGATGATGAAACGGTTGATCCTGCTGACTTCACAGTCTGGGGAAGAGACGGTCAAACATTTGTTCTATCTCCTCTTCCTCCCCAGATTCAAGCTTACTTTGACAGAACACAGGATAACCGGGTCAATCAGCATCCAGTTAGTTCATCTGGCAGCTATGAATCATCTATGTATCCTCCATCTTCCCCAAGGATTCATGACAAACATATCTCTTGGGAAGATGACTCAGTAACCCATGGTGAGCCGAACATCAGAAAAATGAACCCAGATGAAAGAGAAGCCTACAGACTTCAGATCACTGTTCCAGAGCTACTTGAACAAAGACAAATTGAGCTTAATGAAAGAATTCGTCAAGTCAGGCTGCTGCATCATCCTCTTGATCAGCCACACTATATTGCTGCACTAACCCATGGCATTGACATCAGGGTGTACTTGAATAACAGTGGTCTCAGGCTCTCCACTACTGATGAAAGAATTCATTTTGAAGATGCTCTCCAGCTGGGTATGGATATAAGGGAGTATTGTGCTGCCCTTAGTACTGAAGAGGGTAGAAAGATGGTTGAAGCAGTAAGATCCCTGAACATTTCTTATGATGATTATCTGATGGGTTTAGCTGCTGAAAGAGAAGCCAGAGAAGCTGCTGATGCTGAACTTGCTGAACGATCAAGGCTTCAGGATATTGAAGACAGATTGGCTGCTGACAGAAAGCAACAGGCTGAGTCCCTCAAACTAGCCAGAGCCATTGTCAAAGAACAGGATAAGGTTTTTGATAAGATAGAAGCTGCTGAGAAAGTACCTACCACTGCTCCTGTAGTACCTGATCACAATATTGAGTTTCCTGATACTTATTATAAGAGCAGGTATGGTAATGTGATGAATAGAAGATCTAATCCCTGCAGAATTATCAAGGTAAACAGAGGGACAAAAAGGGCTTTCAATGTTGTCAGGGATAACAATGTTCAAGAAAGGATTAGTTTTGATGACTTAAGAACTCTTGGATTCAGTGAATGGATAGAAATCTTGGAGTATTTCATTGGTAAAGGTGAGAGTGCTATCAAGAGTGCTCTTAAGACTGAACTCCAACAGCTGTTCAAGAAGGCAACTAAGTTTGGGAATGCACCAGTAGTTGATGTTGATGAATTTCTTGCTCAAAAGCCTAAAGGGAAGCAACTTACTGGTGAAGGACCAACTGGGAGAAGCCGAATTGTTCTACCTCCTTTCATCCCTGTTTTTGACCCTGCTGAATTACCTCTCCTGTTCCCTGAAGCCTGGAAGATTAAACAAGAGGAGCTATCTGATGAAGAAAGAGAAAGAGAAAGGGATAAAGATAGATAGTCTCCTATGTGCTTAACTTGTATCTTTTGTAATTTACTTTTCATTACGAATTATCTTGTAACTATTGTATATATCTGTTGTAACGAAAGTAAAGTGAGTTTATCTTCAAAATCATATCAAATTATAAGATATAGATAACTCATCAAAAGATCCCAAAACAAACTTAAAGGGACGAATTTACTGTCTACTCTCACTAGGTCCCTAAGTGCTGGCTTTAGTGTTTTCTCTTCAAGTCATAGGTTTTTCATCATCAAATAGGGGGAGATTGTTGAGTCCCCAAAATAATTAAGGATTTAATTATGACAAAACAATATTTATTTGCACTAAAGTGTTATGTGCAGCCAGCACAAGTTTGTTTATGTATAGTCATCTAATATAGCTGTGTCGAGTGTTTAGTATGCTGCCTAGTCTATCAGCACAAGGTAGAAATGTATTCTTCGAATCAGCACAGGATGTGCACCCAGCAAATCAAGAATATCAAGTGACTCAGCATATGAAGGACCAGTAAGTCTGGATATCAGCATACAACACAAGACAGCCATGCTCCATTACAAGCATGGTAGTTTCCCAGAGTGGTCTACATCAACGCACTATTCAACAGAAGTCGAAGACAAAGTTGAACAGAAAAGGACAGGAGTCGGCGGCTGACAAGTGACCTTACAAGACCACGTGGGAATGCAGAAGTGGAACGCATGTGCAGACATGTGTTATACTTTATTCATACCTAGGGAACACAACATTCCATTTGTTTAAATCAAATGGTAGTGCCAAACCGAATTGGTGTGTTCCTGCAAATAGCTACCTAAGAGGAAAGAAGGAGAGCACGCCTTCTGACACAATTGTCCCCACAAGTACAAGGCATCCAATGTACTAGTGGACAATAGATTAATTACACGGTTAATAGAACTACTATATATATTGTTGTATCCACTATTGTAAAAACTAGTGGTGTGGGTTTATCTGTTAGAGTCCAAACCGTGTAATAGCTTTAGTTTATCTCTTAGCTATAATCTAGGTAATCTGTATCAACCAACTATCATTTCCGCCAAGGATAGTTGTGATTCTTTCTGATTCAATCAATAAAGAATAACCGTTGAAAATTACCTGTGACTCTATCTTATTTACTACAGAATACTTAACGTGCTTAACTGACTAGTTTATTAAGAAAAGAATTGTATTCACCCCCCCTCTACAATACTCCTGTTGTTATTAAGGGACCAACAAACCCCAATGGCGAAGGGTTTTGATGTTGAAAGTGAATCGCGTGTGGTTTCGGGTTCACGATGACATGTGTAGTTCGGTCATCTTATTGAGGTAGTGATCTCGTGTAGTTCGGATTACTAAGGCTCGTGTAGTTCGGCCAACCTCGATGTTGTCTTGTTAAAGATAGTAATCTCGTGTGGTTTCAGATTACTAAGGCTCGTGTAGTTCGGCCAATCTTCATTGTGGTGTTTGGTATTCGGTAATGGGTTAAGGGGTTAACCTTATTCGTTTATACATTGTTATATATATATTGTTGTATTGTCGTGATGTAGCTAACCCTCCGGGTGTAGCTTCTTGGCGTTGTTCGCATCATCGTTGGTGAACTTATGTTTGTTGATGCATATTTAGCTTGTTGCTTAGTGATCGTACGGTATGCTTAGATTAGCTTGCCTTTATGCTTGGATGCTCCGGTATGCGATATTTGATATTTTGTGGCGTGTCCATTTTATACATATATATGTATGTAGTATATTTTCACTCACTAAGCGTTAGCTTACCCTCTCGTTGTTTACATTTTTATAGATTGCATGGACGTGGTGGCTCGGGTAAGCGTGAGACTAGTGGACTCGCGTAGTTGCTTTAGAAGGCTTGCTTTTGGATTGTTTAGGATTGGGTAGCGTATCCCCAATCGCCATGCTCAGCTTTATTTTGTATTAAAAGTCGTGTGGTCGAAACTAGTATTATGTACTTTAAGGGTAATTTGGGCATATGTGGGCCCGGTGTCGTAAAACCCTTTTTATTAATGGAACGTGTTAATTTTAACTATTGTATTATGTTGTGAAAAGCATTTGGTCTAAATGTGTCGGGAAGTCGAAGATCTTTTCGCGTGAGTTGGAAAATCCGGACATCGGGCTGCCAGGCCCTGTGCGCGCCGCGCACAGGTGGGTGTGCGTGCCGCGCACCCCATCTGGTCAGCCCAGTCAGTTTTAATTTTTTTTATTCCGCGTTTTTGGTTGGTTAACGGGTTGGAATGTTACAAGTCATTACAAGCATCATTGATTTAGAGTTTATGTGATTAAATACAAAAAACTAACAAGACGACAATATTTTACCTTCAGTTTACTAATTACTGATGCAACACATACAAAACCAATAATTAAGTAATAACTACAAAACTTGATAGAACAAATACACAACCTTTGATCAATTCTTTATAAGTTGAACGTATAAAACAATATTTCACCTTCAACCACTGATAAAGTCATAAGACAGATACACCGGTCTAACTCATTTGTCCTAAAATTACTAATTACCAGTGGCGGAGCTACATAGGGTCAACTGGGGGCAGTTGACCCCAGTGTCCAATTTACATGTAGTGTTATTACCTGCTTATGGACTACGTACTTTTAGCCAAAGAAGAAAATTGACCCCAATGGGCCAAGCAAAAAACATCCACATGACTTATTAAAACGTATACTTCCAAGTTTATATAAAGATGAACTAGTAGGACAAAATATGTAAGTGGCGATGTGGGACTGCCTTTACTACTTTTCAAACTTCATTAATATATACTCCGTATTTTTTATCTCTATTTCTTGTAAAACATGCATTATATATTTAGTTTATAGTTTCTTTAAATCGTAGTTTACACCATTATCATTTAACTCATTCTTGACCGATCTATTAAATTGTTAGTGAATGAGTAGTCCTTAACCAATCTCTTTTAAAATGAGCATAGGAATAAAATATGAAGCTAAGAGTAATTATGATTTTTTTTTTTTATATGAAGATATTACTAACATATTCAATTATAATAAGTTTTAGAAGTGTCATCATAGTATAATAACTAATGTAGATATGAATTTTTAAAATCAAAGAACTATTGGAGCGATTATATTTTAACAAGTATTATTAAAATAGTTTGATAATAAACATCATTTATATGGGTTCGACATAACCCGACCCATTTTTCATACATGACCCGATCCATTTTGTCATTGGCGTTCAAGAAATTACTGCCCCAGTGATAAAGTTCCTGGATCCGCCACTGCTAATTACTATTACTATAAAATATATACAAAACCAATGACCCAGTAACAACTATAAAATAAATAGACAACAACCATTGATCATTCATTTCTTTATAAATTAATCATATAAAAAAACAAAAATTTTCAAATGACAACTTTAAAGGTTGTCATTAAAGGATTAGGGCATTCAAAATTTTTGTGTACATTCTAATAATCACTTCCTCTTGAAAATAACTACCAACAAATTGTAAGAATATTAGGACCCAAAACAACACAAATGATTCAACAAGATCACTCACCGATAGTAATTCTACAAGATTACTAACCCACTCAATGAACGAAAGATTATAAATGCAAGAAATGTAAATCGACACAAGAGATAACGTGGTTATATGCAATCGTTGTGATTGCTTTAGTCCACGGATCAACTAGAGAATGTATTTACTGAATATTTGTGGTGTGTTTACAATGAGTTACAAGAGGGTCTATTTATAGAATGGTTTAAGGAGTAAGCTAAAAACAATTCCTTGAAGCTACATGTGAGTTTCCTAACAACTTCGTGTGAGTTTCCTGGAATCTTCCCTCTAATTGTTTAAAGTTCTCCATATCTCCAACAATCTCCCACTTGGAGACTTTGAACAAACCCAACCTTCGTCAACCCAAAATATCAACGATCTAACCAAGAACGCTAAACCACCATTATACCGCCAAACTCCATTTGGGACACGCACACTCAACACATACTTCGGATGAACAGACTTTCGATTCAAGGTCTTCAACACTACTTGTTAGAATTGAAACATTAACTCTCTAATTCTCTAGTTGGGGGTATTTTCTCATCAATTCATTAGAAGACCAATTGAGGTAATGCAAAACCTCAATTTCTCTGTCGTAACAACCTTAGTAAACATACCAGTAGGATTCTTCGTACCAAGGATCTTCTCCAATAATAAAGTACCATCATTTATATGTTGTCGAAAAAAATGATACCTTATCTTGATGTGTTTCGTACGACTATGAAACACCAGATTCTTCCCAAGATGAACCGCACTTTGATTATCACAATTCAAGACGCAATAGTCTTGTCTTTTACCCAACTCACCTAAGAAGTTCTTCAACCAAACAAGCTCTTTAGAAACTTCTGCAATAGCCATATATTCGGCTTCGGTGGTTGATAAAGCAACACTCTTTTGTAGTCGAGACATCCGACTAACCGCCGTCTTCCCTATTGTGAAAACATAACCCGTAGTGCCTTTTCCCGAATCATCACATCCACCCAAATCAGCATCCGCAACCATTTGACCGCTTCCCAATGCTTTTTCCCCGGATTAGACATATAACGACTTACAACTCCCACTGTTTGAGCAATATCGGGTCTTGTACAAACCATGACATACATAATACTACCCACGGCCGATGCATATGGAACGTTTTCCATATCCGTTTTGTTTTTTACCATCTTTGGTGATTGACTTTTCGATAACTTAATCGTGCTCCCCAAAGGCATAGAACGAGCCTTTGAATTCTCCATATTGAACCTCTCTACTACTTTCTCAATATATTTGGATTGAGACAAGTATAGAGTACCTTTCACACGATCACGCACAATACTCATGCCAAGTATTTGCCTAGCAGCACCAAGATCTTTCATCTCGAATTCACGGGAAAGTAATCCCTTCAACTTTTTAATTTCGGACATGTTGGAACCTGCAAGTAACATGTCATCAACATACAACAATAAGATTATATAAGAAGACTTGAGTTTCTTCAAGTAGCAACAGTGATCCGCTTCACATCTTAAGAAACCAATCTTCTTCATAAATTCATCAAACTTTAAGTACCATTGCCGAGGTGCTTGCTTCAATCCATACAAACTTTTCTTTAGCTTACAAACTCACTTCTCTTTACCCTTTACCTCAAAGCCCTCGGGTTGCCTCATGTAGATCTCTTCAACAAGATCACCATGCAAGAATGCAGTCTTCACATCTAGTTGCTCTAGATATAAGTCTTCGGATGCAACCATAGAAAGTACCAAACGGATAGTAGTCATTTTAACTACTGATGGAAATATCTCTTTGTATTCAACCCCTTCCTTTTGTTGAAATCCTTTGACTACCAAACGAGCCTTGACCCTTTTCTTGCTATCCAACTCATTCTTGATTCTATATACCCATTTGTTTTGCAACACCTTTTATCATGAGGTAACTTCACTAGTGACCAAGTTTTATTCTTCTCAAGTGACCCCATATCTTCTTTCATGTCAAGCTCCCATTGTATGAATTCTTTTGTCTTTCTTGGCTCAAAGTAACTTTCGGGCTTACCATTCTCGTTATAGAGCAAGTAGTTTGCTGATGGAAAATACCTAGGATTAGGTTTGGGCACTCTAATTGAGCGTCTTAGTGTAGAAGTAACCGGAATGGTTGGACCGGTTTCATTTGTATCCTCCTCATCACCAGAACTCGCACTATGTTCGGAATTATCACCGTTTTCCGAATCATTTTCATCATTAGCATTTTCTAATGCCTCACCGTTAATTGGCAATTCATTGTTACCCGTACTCCCACTAGAACCTGCAAGATCATCAATAGAAACATCTTCAAAAGTAACATGACCCAGTTTAGGAATCCCCGTTTCCGGTTTGCCATAAATCGAATCTTCATCAAAGGTAACATCACGAGAACGAAACACTTTTCTAGCTTCGTTATCCCAACAACGATAACCCATTTCATCCGACCCGTAACCTATGAAAGTACACTTCTTTGACTTAGCTTCAAACTTGGCTCTATCTGCATCTTTGGTCTTCACATAAGCATTACACCCAAAGATCCTAAGGTGATTATAACTCACCTTCCTACCATGCCATTCTTCCTCGGGAATTCGAAAACCCAACGGTGTTGAGGGTCCCCTATTTATCAAATAAGCCGCCGTGTTAACCGCATCCACCCAAAACATTTTAGGCAAACCGGCATGTAGTCTCATACTCTTAGCCCTTTCATTTAACGTACGATTCATACGTTCGGCGACCCCATTGTGTTACGGTGTCTCCGGTACCATTTTCAACATTCTAATACCGAGCTTTGCACAATGGTCTTTAAACTCAAGACTACCATATTCCCCTCCATTATCCGACTTCAAGCACTTGACCTTCAAGTTGGTCTCATTTTCTACCATAGCTTTCCACTTCACAAAAGTATTAAATACATCGGATTTAGCTTTAAGAAAATAAACCCATACCTTTCGAGTGGAGTCGTCAATGAAGGTGACATAATAGCGAGAACCTCCATGCGATTCTACATTGGTTGGACCAAACACATCCGTATGAACGAGCTCCAATTTCTCCAACTTAGGTGCATTCCCCGATTTCCCAAAAGTCACCTTCTTTTGCTTCCCATAGACACATGGATCGCAAAACCCAAGTTCTACCCTTTTTAAATTCGGAATCCTCCCACTCGAAACGAGCATCTTCATACATTTTTCACTCATATGCCCGAGCCTTCGGTGCCATAGAGTTGATTCAGATTCAACATTCACCGTAGCAACCACCGTGTCTTCATCAAACACTTCAACCATATAAAGAGTTCCCCTTTTATGTCCACGAGCCACTACATAATACCCTTAACCACCTTCCATTGGCGGTTTTCAAAAGTAACCGCGTTACCTTCATCATCTAATTGACCAATCGAAATAAGTTTCCTTTTTAATTTAGGAATGTACCTTATGTTTTTCAAGGTCCAATTAGAGCCAAGAGTAGTCTTCAATACAACATCTCCAATGCCCTCTATATTGAGTTGTTTGTCATCCGCCAATCTCACCTTGCCTTGATATGAACGAAAATTCTTCATCATGCTTTTGACATGAGTAGCATGAAACGAAGCTCCCGAATCCAAAATCCAAGACTCCATAGATTCAACACTACATAAAAGTGCATCATCACTTTCTTCTGCGGTCAAGTTCACACCTTTCGCCGGATCATTTTTACAATTCCTTTGAAAGTGCCCTTTTAGCTTCACTTCTATCTTTCGATGGATACCTCTTCTTAGACTTCTTTCTACCCTTCTTCTCACCGCGATCAAATTTCCTACCACGGTTGTCGGTACTTAACAAGGAACCGGATGTCTATTCCCCCGAGTTTCTCCTACGAGTATCTTCACCAAGAATCAAATCCCTTATTCCTTCAAACGCTAGCTTAGTAGTTCCCGTAGAGCTACTAACTGCGGTAACAGTACCCGACCAACTTTCCGGTAATGATGAAAGCAAGATTAGTGCCTTTAACTCATCATCAAACACAATATCTACCAATGCTAACCTCGATATGATGTTGTTGAACTCGTTGATATGATCCGTTGCACTCATACCTTCCTTCATCTTCGTATTGAACAATTGTCGCATGAGAAAAACCTTATTAGATGCGGTAGGTTTCTCATACATGTTAGAGAGTGCTTTTAAGCAAGCAAACGTCGTCTTCTCATTCACAACGTTGTATGCAATTGTGATGACCCAGAAATTTCTGAACAAATTTAAACTTAATCTTTATATATTTCCGACACGATAAGCAAAGTCTGTAATATTGATTCTCAAAATTTTTGAACTAATGTTATATATTCAGTTAACCTTGACTATTGACCGGCGATTAACGAACATCTATTTGTAAATATATATATATATATATATATATATATATATATATATATATATATATATATATATATATATATATATATATATATATACATATATATATATATATATATATATATAATAAGTTGGAATATTAAGTATTCATAAATAACTTGCAATGCGTATTTAAAAACTGATTTATGTATATTAAATAAAGATATATACATATATATAATTTCAAGTTATTTAGTAAACGATAGTAACATTCGTTTATTGATTCGATTGATATTTAGATAAGTTAACAAAAACGTTTAAGATGAACAAGTAAAACACTATTTGCTACAGTAAAAACGACTTTGCTACAGTAAAACACTATTTGCTACAGTAAAAAGACTTTGCTACATTAAAACACTATTTGCTACAGTAAAAAATGACTTTGCTACAGTGAATAAATGTCGACAAACAAGAAAACAAAACATATTGGGTGCGTACCAGCTGCCCATGCGATCGCATGGCAAATGGGCATGAAACCCATGCGATCGCATGGGGTTGATTTTCAGGACAAGTCTATAAAGCTCGTCGATTTCTGGTTGCAGGCACACACACTCTTATCTCATTCTCTCTGTATTATTATTATTATTATTATTATTATTATTATTATTATTGTTATTATTATTGTTATTATTATTATTATTATTATTATTATTATTATTATTATTATTATTATTATTATTATTATTATTATTATTATTATTAATCTTTACATGATTTCGACACGATAAACAAAGTCTATTTAATTGAATCTCAAAAAAAATTTTGAACTGTGTTAATGTATACATTTGACCTTAAGTACATATAGTAATTTGAAATTATAAAATATAACTTAAACATTAAAATGAAATATGCAAAAATAAGATATAAAATAATTATGTGTATTTTAAAATAAATCATATATAAATATATATGATTTCTATAGATAATTATTATATGTATATCGTAAAATATATAAAAGTTATAAATAATAAATATTCAATAAAAATTATTATATGATTATTAAATATTACATAATTAATATATGATACAAGTTAAAACATAATTGTTATATTAATATTATTACTCTCATAAATATTATTAATATCAGTATTATTAATTTAATTTGATACAATTGATTTGTTATAGTATTATGAATATCATTAAAACTAGTAGTAAAATTATAAATTTAATTATTAATATTAGTATTAATATAAATGATAATAGAATTAGTATTAATATTTATTAACTATAAATTAAACATACACATATACAACATTCAGTTATATATTATTATATGTATATCGTACAAAATTTGTTACCAGTCTTTATCTAACTTTATTTTTTTTTTGTTTTTATTGGTCTGCTTGAATAATTCTAACAAATCTGTATCTACTAATAAGCAATTAAGTTATTCAACATAACCACACCCGCACCTGTAACAATCCTTTATGATCACTAAACTGTGATGGCCCCGTCAAAACACTTAACGGCTCCGTCACTTGGTCCCACAGCTTGATCGAACTTAAATGAATTTAACAAACGACATTGCATTCTTTTATTTCAAAAGTTTCCCAAAAAGGAAAGCATGCCAAAATATGTAGTTTAAAAGTAACTCAACATATTAATAATCCAAAGTTGACACAAAAATATTGTCAACAACCTACAAGTATTAATTATTCAAAAACCGAATGCAAGCCAAAGTTTCATAAATTGTTTCATAAAAATCTGCCCAAATGCATGCAGACTCTTCTAAACACAGCGGAAGCATCACATAAACTCAAGTACCTGTAAAAACATGCGAGTAAACTGTTAACACAAAGGTTGAGTGAATTATAGGTTTAAATAATTGAATAAACTTTAGACCACAAGATTTAAAAATGTTAGAAAACATTAAACATTATTCCATTATCAATGAGCCACCTGGTAACCACTTAACCCTTTATTTACCCTTGCCAAACACAATAAAAAAAATATACACTAGACAGTGTATCTACAACAAAATACGAAGTACTAAACATTCCGATTATAAATTGCTAGCGCGACTAGCTCAAAATGGGGTTGTCAAACCCGATAGATCTATCCGTAGGATTCGCGTTCACCAGTAGAAACCAATGATTACAGTTACCAGACTAGGAAATATTTTTGTCCAACTCACAATGAATAATTTAAATTTAATTGTCACTTGTGTCTAAACGTGAAATAAAATACATGTAATCACATCCCAAAAATATACTTTGAAAAGTATGTAAAAACGGGACTATAACTCACCTTAATAGTAATGAAGTAACCAACACAATTAAGCGAACAACAAATGTAGTACAGTGATCAGGAATGATCACAACGCCGACCTATAAATAAAGTAGGTCGATATAAATAACTAACTTAGGTCAAGTCTTAGTATGATAGCTATTGTACATGTTGCAAGTAGTCATAGAACAATACTCAATATGCATCGGTTTGATTGGAACAGCTTACGGACACACACTTTCTATTTTTAGAAAGTTTCTATTTTTAGCAGGTTTCCATTTTTGGAAAGTTTCTATTTTTGGAAAGTTTCTATTTTTGGAAAGTTTCCTTAATTAGAAAGTCAACAAAAGTCAACTGAAAGTCAAAGTCAACCGAAAGTCAACTCAAAAGTCAACCTTGGTCAAACATAGTCAACGTTAATTTTAAAAGTATAAGTTATAATAATAATATAAATTATAACGTTTATTAAAGTTAAATATGTCTAATTATGTCATAACATAAGTTTAATTAAATTAAAATGAATTATTAAAGTTAATATAAGTTTAAATGATATAATTAATATAACATAAGTATAATTAATTAAATATTAGTCATAATATAAATATTATAAATTAATAATAAATTTTAAGTCATAACATAAGTATTATTAATTAATAATGAATTATTAATCATATCATAAGTTTCTAATTATAATTATTAAATCATAAGTATTTAATAATTAAATAATAACTAAGTCTTATAATAATTAAATAATTATTTAATCCTTATTATAAGTCTTATTATAATAATCTCATAATATAAGTTTAATACTTATCATAAGTATTTTTCCATTAATAATGAAGTATTATTAATCATATGTTTAATTAAAAAGTTAATTAAATCATAAATATTAATTAAATGATATAATAAATATATATCATAAGTTGTAAATAATAATAATTACTTTTTTTATCATAAGTAATTAAATGATAATAAAATCCATTATTTATATCATAAGTTTCATAATTAATCATAAGTTTTAAATCAAAAGTTCATCGGGTCGTATCCTGAGCCCCGGGTGTCGGTTTTCGGCGAGCCTTACATATACCTCCGCCTAACCAAACCATCCGACACTTTGGTACACTCAAGAACACACCATGAACAGCCCACAAGTCTTGATATACAGCCAATACACTACTTGGAACTTCAGTTCAATCAAAAACGTGTTTTAGACGTAACGGGTGATTCGTGGCTCGGATTGAGATGACCCGAACATGAAAGTTTGCCCCACCATCAGTACTAACACACTAACACACCCTAAAGTCACCAAATATGGTCACAAAGTCGGACCAAACCTGGTTCATACCAAAATCACATTTCAATCTTAACAAAATACCATTTTGATCATAATTAGGGTTCCGGGAATCGAAACGACATGAATCCGGAGTCTAAAATTAATGTCTTGATGAGAGGAACTCATTTATATACTTTATTTTATGATCAACATCAGTTACAATATCAGAAACACACGAAAAAGCTGCTGTCCAAATTATATCAAACCGAAAATATATGTAAACGAGCAATTCTACGCATACAATCAACATTACAACAACTAATAATCATCATACTATTAATAAATCATCAAAATACAGAAAATTAAGGAAAAATTAAAAGTTCTAGGGTTAGGGTTTATACCCTAATCAAGAAACGAGAAGTATAATCGCGTAGAGAACGGAATGAGGAACGCGTTGATGTATAACAATCCTTGATCCAAGCTATGAAAATTGATGAAGATGATGATGTTATGGTGATGGTTGGCGATGGCAAAGAGGAAGAGAAAAATGGAGGAAGAGAGCAAAAATAAGATTAGGTTTGAGTGATAAATTGTAAATGTTTTAGAATTGTAAAAAAAATGGGAAACAAGTGTAAGGCTCCCCCCCCCCCCCCTTCAAAGGGGTCGGCCGAATATGGGGAGGGGTGGGCCCCTTAGTGGGCCATTTTGTTAAATGATTAATTCCTTGTGGCCCGAAAGCCCGAACGAGTCCCGAAACGCGAAAACGCACTTACGCGATTAAAAATTCGGAAAGATAACAAACGCGCGACGAAAAATAAATATAAATACTATATATAATAATATGATCTTAAAATATCATATTTAAAATATTTAGGATTTAAATATCCCAAAAAAGCTACCGTTGGTTTGAAAACCGAAAAGATTCGCCGGATAGAAATCCGCGATTCGTATAAACGTACGATTTAAAATATGAATACATATATTCACATAACACATAATAATTAATATATTATTACTAAAATAATAATATAGGTCATGAAATGACGTAGCACAAATAACAATTAACGGTCGTTAAATAATTAACGGAAAAGATAACGGAAAAAGTAGGGTCGTGACAGTACCTTCCCGTTACGGAAATTTCGTCCCGAAATTTAAGCAGGTGCAGGGGTTGACTCAGAATCTGGGAACAAATGCGGGTACTTCTGCTTCATCTGATCTTCACGCTCCCAAGTAAACTCGGGACCGTGTCTAGCGTTCGATCTAACCCGGACAATAGGAATTCGGCTCTGCTTAAGAGTCTTAACTTCTCGATCCATAATTTCAATAGGTTCCTCAATAAAGTGTAGTTGCTTATCAACATGAAGTTCTTCCAAAAGAATAGTCTTGTCGGCTTCGGCCAAACACTTCTTTAAGTTCGATACATGAAAGACATCGTGAACAGCACTGAGTTCTTGTGGCAACTTCAAACGATAAGCCGCCGGTCCAACTCTCTCAACAATCTCAAACGGTCCAACAAAACGAGGACTTAGCTTTCCCCTTTTACCAAAACGGATCACACCCTTCCAAGGTGAAACCTTTAACATAACACGATCACCAACTTGAAATTCCACATCTTTCCTTCCCCTATCGGCATAACTCTTTTGCCGACTTCTAGCGGTTCTCAACCTTTCCTTAATCTGTACAATCTTCTCGGTAGTCTCATGAATAATTTCTGGACCTGTGAGTTGAGCATCCCCAACCTCATTCCAACAGACAGGAGACCTACACTTCCTACCGTACAGAGCTTCAAACGGAGCAACTTGAATACTTGCGTGATAACTGTTGTTATAAGAAAACTCAGCTAGCGGCAAATATTTATCCCACCCATTACCAAAATCAATAACACACGCTCGTAACATATCTTCTAACGTCTGAATGGTCCTTTCACTCTGACCATCCATTTGAGGATGATAAGCGGTGCTCATATCTAATCTAGTTCCCCAGGCTTCCTGCAAAGATCGCCAAAACCTCAATACAAATCGACTGTCTCGGTCCGAAATAATGGATACAGGAACACCATGCCTAGAAACAATCTCCTTCAAGTACAAACGAGTAAGCTTCTCCATTGAATCTGTTTCCCTAATCGGTAAAAAGTGAGCCGACTTAGTGAGTCGATCTACAATCACCCAAATAGTGTCATAGCCACCCACAACTCTTGGTAACTTAGTAATAAAATCCATCGTAATTCCTTCCCACTTCCACTCGGGAATCTCGGGTTGTACCAACAGTCCAGACGGTTTTTTATGTTCAGCTTTAACCTTAGCACATGTCAAACACTTAGCCACATACGTAGCCACATCACCTTTCAAATTTGGCCACCAATACAGCTCCTTAAGATCATGATACATCTTTCCTGAACCAGGATGAATAGAGTACCTAGACTTATGAGCCTCATCCAAAACAAGTTGTCGCAGTTCACCAAACTTCGGAATCCAAAGACGTCCTGCAAAGTACCTAGTACCATCTGCTCGAATCTCAAATTTCTTAGCCATACCTCTTACGTTCTCTTTCACAAAATTCTCTTCCTTTAAGGCTTCTTGTTGTGCCTCAAGAATCTTCCTTGCGAGGTTTGTTCTAATTGTCATATTCAAGGCCCTAAACCTCCGAGGTTCAGCCCTTTCTTTATGACTCAACGCATCCGCCACCACATTGGTCTTACCTGGATGATACAAAAGTTCACAATCGTAATCATTCAACGTCTCAATCCATCTTCGTTGTCTCATGTTCAACTGTTTCTGATCGAGGATATGTTGAAGACTTTTGTGATCTGTGTACACAGTACTCTTGACCCCATAAAAATAATGTCTCCAAATCTTAAGTGCAAAAACAACGGCCCCCAACTCTAAATCATGAGTTGTATAGTTCTGCTCGTGAATCTTCAACTGACGTGATGCGCACGCAATAACTTTCTTTCATTGCATCAAAACACAACCAAAGCCTTGACGCGAAGTGATATTGCTAAATTAATGCATATTCTTAGTCGCAATATCAGTCCCAAATGTTATGATTTTATGTGTTTCCGAGTAGTTTTCAGGTTTGTAATTGGTTAAAATGTCCAAAGCGTCGAATGAAGTGTTATTATGGATTTTCAATGATATAAAGATCAAAATAAAGATAAAATGAAGATTTCTAATGAGCAACAAAAGACTACAACATCGCGCCTCAAGACTACAAGTTAAAATGATCGAAATCACGAAATCAGCGCGCCTGCACGAAAAAAATCATAACAAAATCATACGGACTCGAAAAAAGGCGAATCAGGTATCCAGACGTCCGTAACTCAAAAATCTACAACTTTGATGAATATACCTTACGCGAAACGCGTACACATCTACGCGAAACGCGTACGTTTTGGACTAGATTCAGATTAGAGTTCACATGGACGGCTGCTTTATGTTTAATTATTATTACTTTTACAACTTTACAGAGAAAACACACTCATTTCACCTACTACTACTTGAATCTCAAACTTATAATACGGAGTACTTAGAGAAAAAGAGAGAGCAGAGAAAAAAGGAGACTACACAAAAAACACATATCACAAAATAATTAGCTACTGTCATTTAATTTTCAAGTACTCCTTATAATTTAGTTCTGTACCAAATTAATTTTCAAGTTTCAAGATTTAGGATAGTTTCAATATTAAGGGTGTATTATTCGTGATTAAGGATATTGTTGTGCGAGTGCAAGGGTGCTTTCATTTCCATTTTCTGCCATTTGTAATCATTAAATTGAAGACCTTTTGTAAGTTTGTTACTTTCATTTTTTTTTATTGTCATTGTTACTTATTATTATGTTTATGTTTATGTATTTTTATTTTTACTCCCGTATCATTATCATGATTAGTTAATAAATTCCCATAGCGTTCTCTTAGATGTAGATTCCATTAAAATTATCGTTATCAATTTTTATCATTATTATTATGTTTGTATATTTATATTTTTATGTTTACCCTAGTATAATGAGTAGCTAAATTTCCCTAGTGTTTACTTAGATGTAGAGCCCCTAGTGAAATGGATTGTTATCATTTGTAAAAGTAAAAATGTAACTTAAGTATTTTTAACATTGAGCCTAATTAAAAGAACCATTATTATGTACTTGGATAAATTAACCCCTGTCACTTAATTTATTAGATAAAAATAACGAAAGTTATTTTTATTTATACAAATTAAGCTTCAACATTAAAAGTGATTTAGACGAACTCATGAATAATTTACTAACACTAAATTAGAAATAAAGTTCGGTGGTTTGGGTAATATCACTAGTCATATAATAGTGAAATTGTAAAAAGGGAAACCGTTATGATTTGGGTTTTGGCGAAGGTCAAAACTGGGTTGGGTCTCAATTTAAATACTTAGGGACTAGTAACTATCTAAATAAAATCAAATGAAAATTGGATTTGATTTAGTTAGTCGAAACTTTATATTTATTCGAAAGAAAAATATAAGTTTATTACTAAACATTTTAATACGAGCTTAAACTTAAAACAATCCATGGATCTAGAGGTGACACATTCAAGTAAACACTCTCATATTTATATATATTGTAAAATTATTATTATTATTATTTTTACATATTATTATTCAGAAAAATAAAAAAAAACAACTTAATCTCCTTCAGTTTAAACACTACTGTTTTGTCACATCGTTTATAGCTTACGCGGATCGTGTATAACCTTACGCGAAACGCGTAGTCCCAACACATATGCGGAACGCGTATACATACACGCGAAACGCGTACACTTTAAACCAGTACTGTTTCGATTTTTTATTTAAATTTAATTTTTAATTAATTACTTTAACACTAATATTAATTTATTTTAAGTCATAATATTTATAATAGTAAACACTACATTAATTCACCTTTTATTAATTTAAATCATCCAAAACCAAAAATCAACTAAAACCCCATTTTCTAGTATAATTAATTGTCATTAAATTCTTGAATACGTTTCTCCCTGTGGAACGAACCGGATTTACCAACAAACTAAACTACACGGATAGGACTAGTTGCCTATATATGTTTGAAACCAACCTAAAATCGTTAAAATACCATGTATACAATAAATCAATTCGTGTAACAAAACAACTCAAATCTGTTCATAAATAAAGGTACTGTTTCAACGCATCAACTTTTTGGCGCCGCTGCCGGGGAGAAATTGTTCATTCAGGGATTTAATTACTTTTAGTTATTTGATCCTTTCGTCGGGATTTATTTTCCTACGAAAGTTCTGTTTTATTTTTCTCTTTGTTCTTTTTAAATTTCAACTAGGTTTCAGTCATACTTTAATATGGATGATTTTGAGAATATGACCTTGGAAAATCTTTTTAATGCCCAACAATTTAATCAATCTCAAACAAGTTTTGATGATAATTGGTGCGATTCATCTATGTTTAATAGGGTTGAAACTACATACATTTGTGAAAATTGTGGAGGTTACCATTTGACTTGGGAATGTGATTATCATATTTCTATGGATCAAATGGAGAGTTATGAACCCATGAACTATATATGGAATGAATATCAAGAGAATAACTCGAATCCAGATTTTTATTATCTAAACCAACCTTATTACGACTCTTCACAAAATTATCAACAATACCAATCTTCTGACCAAATACCACAAAATTTTCAACAAACTCAAAATGAAGAAAATTTCTCGTATAAATTTCAAAATATTATGATGAGTTTTATTGAAAGTCAAACCGAAACTAGGGAATTACTAAATCAACAATGCCAACAAAATCAAGCATCTATTCAAAATCTAAAAAGAGAAATGGAACATTTGTTTACTATTCTTTCGGAAAGACAATCGGATGATTCATCAGTTGAGTCTCCATTTTATTATCCTAACCCTATTTTACAGGTTTCAAATGACCAAACAATTAATGAGGAGGACGAGGTGCAAATTGAAATTGTAAAAATTAATTCACATAACCCTCCTGAATTAAAAGAATATGAAATCTCTATGAAAAACATAAATGAATGTGGGGTAAATGGAAATAAAAATGATGAGCATTATGATTCCGAGGTCGAAGTGGTAGAACCAGTTAATCATACGCCAGAGATCTTTTCCTGTTATACTAATCCTCTTTGGTATAATGATGAGGAAAATGAGGGTGTTACACCCAAGATCTTTACAGTTTATAATAATCCACTCGCGTATAATTGTGATAATGAGGAGGTCGAATTGATGAAGTCGTTAGAAAACATTGAGGATGAAAAGTTTAATATATTAGAACCACTTGAGAAGTCACCTTCTCATGTGGAATTCGTATATCCTCAAGAGGTTAACATTTGGAATATCTTAAAAAATGATCCATTCGGGCTGGATCCACCTAGGAGAATAAATTTTTTATTGCAAGCTGCACTTAGAGAAGAGTTATGCGTTGACTCTCGGGTTGAGTCATCCTTTTTCGGTCAACTAAAAAAGTATTTATCTGATATATTATATACCACCCGAGATGTAAATGAATGGCTCACTCTTCTGATTCGTGGAACTTTCTCTACTGATTTTACATGTCGTCCGATAAATATAGAAAAATTTGACCCCGCTAGGCAATAAAGTGTGGGGTCGAGTCGAGAAAACGACTTGTTGAAAAGAAAAAAAAATCATGTTTTGTGTGCCTTTAATTCATTATGTGATTTATAATATTAAAAGTAAAAAAAAAAAATAGAGTGCATTTAATTCTTATTAAATTTGTGTGATTTTTAAAAAATCTAAAAATTATTTAATTCTTTTATACATTAATTTTTAAAAATTGAATTTTAAAATTTATAAACGGATAAAGACTAGGTTTTACAACTGAACTTTCCGTTATGAGAAATATAAATATTATGAATGATATTTTAAAATTTTAAATAGTTACTAAGTTAAAAAAATATAATAATAAAATAATTGTGTTTTTAGTTTATTGTATTTTTGTTTATTTATATATATACAAAAATTTTAAGTGTGGGGTAAAATTTTTGTACTATTAATGTACAACCCCATCTTGTGTGTGATTAACATGATTGTTGACAGGTACTTATGATGATGATGCATTCGACATAACGAAACACCAGATTTATATTGTGATAAAGGGATTGGATATGTTCATACGATAAACATTTTACAATGTCCAATTACTTAACAAAGGAAGTTCTACATACTTTACACTTTTTGTCCTCTCTAATTTATAATTTTAATCTGATTTTATGTAATGAGGTCATTACATAATCTTAAGTGTGGGGTGGGAATATATAAATATATAAATTTTCGAGAACTTATAACTTGGTGATTTTTATGAAAATTTTGAAAATTTTTAAACAAATATATCTAATCATTTTTAAGGTAATTACGAGTAATTAAAGACTAGGTGTCAAAAACCGAAATTATTGTCTCCATACATTAAAAATACATAAGTTTATTTGATTAAAACAATATAAAGGAAAACCAAGTATATAAAAAAAAAAATTATGAACTCATATGTTTAGAACCATTTATCACAAGTTTCCATGAAGTTTATTGCAGATATCATTAATTTGGAATGTATAAACCTGAGTATACCAATTACTACTAAGGAAGTCAAACTGACACACTTGCTAACTTATGTTAGAAGAGGTAGTCCAGAACAGTTGTAGGTTGATGAAAAATCTTGTAAAGTCATCCCTAAAATCGGCTGAAAATCCACCTAACCTCAGCATCAAACAGGGTTTTTGGTGGTCAGACTTATCCTAACCATGAGATGGATCTGTCTTGTACAATGGGGGGCACAATGCAAATTAGCTTTTAAGACTAATGAATCTAATCCCCAGATGGATGATCTCCGTAAAGATCAAACGCATCTATGTTTGACCGCGGTCAACATACATATATCATAACAAATTGAGGTGTGCAAACTCATGGTTCACCGATGATATTTGGACACGATATAATTTTACTCTAAAACTTGTGCTATTTTATGAATTATAGTGTGTAAAACCATTTTTAGGACATTCGGTTTCAAGTTCCATGATACTTCAATCATGGGGGCGGATAGCTTGCTAATCGTCGACTGAGACTACGGTTTTCAGTTACCCTCGACCGGAATTTGAGGTTAAAGCCGGAAAACGTGTCTAGTGTAAAAACTAGCATGACATTTTAAAAAAATCATAAAACGTTTTCACAAGGTCTAATTTTCCCTAAGGATCCAAATTTTTAATTATTCGTGAGAATTTAATCACGAAATTTCAACTTTGTTTCTGTTGCCAGAATTTCATTTCGTGTGGTGTCCGTGTGATCCAATAAATACTGTGTTGTGTAATATATTTCATATAGCGTGTGTTTTTCATTTCGTGTGTGTGTGTGCGTGTGATTAATAAATTGATATGGAAAAATATGTAGTGTCCCGAGTTTATTAAAAACTGTTATTGCTTGAGGACAAGCAACGTTCAAGTGTGGGGTAATTTGATATTGCTAAATTAATGCATATTCTTAGTCACAATATCAGTCCCAAATGTTATGATTTTATGTGTTTCCGAGTAGTTTTCAGGTTTGGAATTGGTTAAAATGTCCAAAGCGTCGAATGAAGTGTTATTATGGATTTTCAATGATATAAAGATCAAAATAAAGATAAAATGAAGATTTCTAATGAGCAACAAAATACTACAACATCGCGCCTCAAGACTACAAGTTAAAATGATCGAAATCACGAAATCAGCGCGCCTGCACGAAAAAAATCATAACTAAATCATACGGACTCGAAAAAAGGCGAATCAGGTGTCCAGACGTCCGTAACTCAAAAATCTACAACTTTCATGAATATACGTTACGCGAAACGCGTACACATCTACGCGAAACGCGTACGTTTTGGACGAGATTCAGATTAGAGTTCACATGGACGGCTGCTTTATGTTTAATTATTATTACTTTTACAACTTTACAGAGAAAACACACTCATTTCACCTACTACTACTTGAATCTCAAACTTATAATACGGAGTACTTAGAGAAAAAGAGAGAGCAGAGAAAAAAGGAGACTACACAAAAAATACATATCACAAAATAATTAGCTACTGTCATTTAATTTTCAAGTACTCCTTATAATTTAGTTCTGTACCAAATTAATTTTCAAGTTTCAAGATTTAGGATAGTTTCAATATTAATGGTGTATTGTTCGTGATTAAGGATATTGTTGTGCGAGTGCAAGGGTGCTTTCATTTCCATTTTCTACCATTTGTAATCATTAAATTGAAGACCTTTTGTAAGTTTGTTACTTTCATTTTTTTTATTGTCATTGTTACTTATTATTATGTTTATGTTTATGTATTTTTATTTTTACTCCCGTATCATTATCATGATTAGTTAGTAAATTCCCATAGCGTTCGCTTAGATGTAGATTCCATTAAAATTATCGTTATCAATTTTTATCATTATTATTATGTTTGTATATTTATATTTTTATGTTTACCCTAGTATAATGAGTAGCTAAATTTCCCTAGTGTTTACTTAGATGTAGAGCCCCTAGTGAAATGGATTGTTATCATTTGTAAAAGTAAAAATGTAACTTAAGTATTTTTAACATTGAGCCTAATTAAAAGAACCATTATTATGTACTTGGATAAATTAACCCCTGTTACTTAATTTATTAGATAAAAATAACGAAAGTTATTTTTATTTATACAAATTAAGCTTCAACATTAAAAGTGATTTAGACGAACTCATGAATAATTTACTAACACTAAATTAGAAATAAAGTTCGGTGGTTTGGGTAATATCACTAGTCATATAATAGTGAAATTGTAAAAAGGGAAACCGTTATGATTTGGGTTTTGGCGAAGGTTAAAACTGGGTTGGGTCTCAATTTAAATACTTAGGGACTAGTAACTATCTAAATAAAATCAAATGAAAATTGGATTTGATTTAGTTAGTCGAAACTTTATATTTATTCGAAAGAAAAATATAAGTTTATTACTAAACATTTTAATACGAGCTTAAACTTAAAACAATCCATGGATCTAGAGGTGACACATTCAAGTAAACACTCTCATATTTATATATATTGTAAAATTATTATTATTATTATTTTTACATATTATTATTCAGAAAAATAAAAAAAAAACAACTTAATCTCCTTCAGTTTAAACACTACTGTTTTGTCACATCGTTTATAGCTTACACGGATCGTGTATAACCTCACGCGAAACGCGTAGTCCCAACACATACGCGGAACTCGTATACATACACGCGAAACGCGTACACTTTAAACCAGTACTGTTTCGATTTTTTATTTAAATTTAATTTTTAATTAATTACTTTAACACTAATATTAATTTATTTTAAGTCATAATATTTATAATAGTAAACACTACATTAATTCATCTTTATTAATTCAAATCATCCAAACCCAAAAACCAACTAAAACCCCATTTTCTAGTATAATTAATTGTCATTAAATTCTTGAATACGTTTCTCCCTGTGGAACGAACCGGATTTACCAACAAACTAAACTACACGGATAGGACTAGTTGCCTATATATGTTTGAAACCAACCTAAAATCGTTAAAATACCATGTATACAATAAATCAATTCGTGTAACAAAACAACTCAAATCCGTTCATAAATTAAGGTACTGTTTCAACGCATCACGAAGCATCACAATAAACAAAAAAGTCATCATTACCCTCAGGTAGTGACAATATCGGAGCGGTAGTCAACTTCTTCTTTAAAATCTGAAAAGCAGTCTCTTGTTCATCCTTCCACTCGTACTTCTTCCCTTTATGCGTTAAAGCAGTCAAAGGTTTTGCAATACGAGAGAAATCTTGAATGAACCTTCGATAGTAACCTGCCAATCCTAGGAACTGACGAATCTGGGTAGGAGTTTTCGGAGTTTCCCACCTTTCAATCGCCTCAATCTTAGCAGGATCAACTTGTATCCCTTGTTTACTAACAATGTGTCTAAGGAATTGAACTTCTCGTAACCAGAATGCACACTTAGAGAACTTAGCGTACAATTCTTCTTTTCTCAACAGATCAAGCACTAACTTCAAATGTTTCTCGTGCTCTTCATCACTCTTCGAATAAATAAGGATGTCGTCGATAAACACAATAATGAACTTATCTAGATAGGGTCTACACACACGGTTCATGAGGTCCATGAACACAGCAGGTGCATTCGTCAATCCGAACGGCATAACAAGAAACTCAAAGTGACCGTAACGGGTGCGAAAAGCAGTTTTTGAAACATCAGATTCTTTAACACGCAACTGATGATAGCCGGAACGAAGATCGATTTTTGAATAAACAGATGAACCCTGAAGTTGATCGAACAGGTCATCAATTCTCAGAAGGGGATAACGGTTTTTAATAGTAAGCTTGTTCAACTCACGATAATCAATGCACAAACGAAAAGAACCATCCTTCTTCTTAACAAACCGAACAGGAGCTCCCCAAGGGGATGAACTAGGACGAATAAAACCTTTGTCTAACAACTCACGGAGTTGACTTGACAATTCTTGAAGTTCAGAAGGAGCAAGACGATAAGGAGCACGTGCTACGGGAGCAGCACCGGGAACAAGATCAATTTGAAATTCTACCGCGCGTTGCGGCGGAAGGCCAGGTAAATCTTCGGGAAATACCTCGGGAAAATCTCTAACAATATGAACATCTCTAACACTCTTCGTTTCTCTATCGGAATCAACAACATGGGCTAGAATAGCATGACAGCCCTTGCGAAGATGTTTAAGAACCTTCAGACAGCTAATAAGATTTACCTGTCGGCACCTCTTATCTCCAAGAACCATCAGCGGCTCTCCAACCACATTAGTAATACGAATAGCTTTATCATAACACACAATCTCAGCACGATTCGCAGATAACCAATCCATCCCAATAACAACATCAAAACTACCAAGTTCAATCGGTACCAAATCTATCTCAAAATCTCTACCAGCTAAACTAATGTTACACTTATGATGCACAGTCTTAGCAGTGAGTACCTTACCATTAGCTATTTCAACAACATAAGTATTGTCTAAAGGAGTTAACAGTGTTTTGATTTTTGGACTTAATTTACTCGACACAAAACTCAAATCAGCCCCTGAATCAAATAGTACATAAACTGATAAATCGTTGACCGAGAACGTACCAGTAACAAGTTTAGGATCTTCCTCAGCATCCCTGGCATTAATGTTGAACGCTCTACCACGCGCAGTCTCTGCAGTCATCTTGTTGGGACAGGCATCACGGAAATGCCCCGGCTTCCCACACTCGTAACAAACTCTCGGATTACCACCATTATTCAACTTTCCATTGCCATTATCATTACCACCTCTATTACCAGCATTATTACCACCTACGGCAGGAGCAGTAGAACCCGGCAGAAGCACCGTACAATCCTTAGCAATGTGTCCCTATTTGGAACACCTCTTGCAAGTCACGGTACAGAAACCATCATGAGCCTTGTAACAACGTGGACACACACGCTGACTGCGGTTATTCGAACCAGAAGTATCCTACTTTTTCTGCTAATTCTGGTTTTGATTGCGGTTATTATCCCACTTTCTCTTCCCATTATCAGCTTTCTTAACATCCTCTTCACTGGGTTCGGTTACAGCAGCCTTGCTTCTTCTCAAGATCTTATCATTTAACTTATGAGCCATCGACATCGCGGCCTCAATAGTCTGGGGCTCACTAGATTCAACCCCATGTTCAATTTTCTCGGATAGCCCATCAATGTAAGCTTCAATCTTAAGATTCTCATTGGCATAAACATTAGGACACAACAAAGTCAACTCAAAGAATCTCTGCTCGTAGGCATCTAATTCGGTGCCCTTCATTTTCAAGTTTTTAAGTTCAACCTCTAACTTCTTAAGCTCACCCCTAGGACGGTAGCAGGTGATCATTCTTTCCTTGAAATTATTCCAAGTTAAACCTTAAGCCACATCATTTCCCAAACTGTTAACCAAGTTGTTCCACCAGGTCAATGCACTATCCTTCAAAGTGCAGCTAGCAAAACTAACCTTGTCTTCCTCTCGGACTCGACTAACCCTGAAAATAGACTCGATTTTCTCGAACCAGCGGGTAAGTCCTATGGGTCCTTCTGTACCACTGAATTCCTGTGGGCGACTTGCAATAAACGTTTTGTGGGAGCATCCTACCTGATTGTTGTTCACATTAGCATTAGCATTCGCTGCCATAGCAGCAGCTATCCCTTCGGTAACAAGACGTTGGATACGGGCTTCGTTGGACTCTCTAGGAGGCATGATCTTCAAAACAGAATAACACAATCGTTAGTACTAAGAATAATACCAGTGTTATAAAGGAATAGATCGAACACGAAAAGATTAACCATTAAAATAATAGTCAGTAACCACTATGAGTAATAACATGACAGTTATGATTGTTATAGAAATAACCACCACATGCATACATATTTTATGATAACATCATACAACATACATAGCACCTAACATACATGATCTACATTACGCATAATGTAACATGCCAAGAGTCACAACATCAGAAATAAAATGTGATAATGATAATAGATCTCATAAAAATAACCATCCATACATAATGAAAAACATCCCATAACAAAATCTTAATAAAATCCTCGGCAAAACGCCGTACATAACCTAAAAATGTATGTATGAAATGACATTAAGTCTTATGAAATAAATTATCAATCATGAATCATCATATCACATCTGCTTAGAGCGGGTGTGATAAGCTGGGCCAGCATGAGTCTCAGCAGAAGGCTCATACTTTCTCAACTTTCCTTTCACTTCTTCCAACTCTTCCTTCAAACCACGAACTGTGCTCTCTAGAGCCTCGAACCTAGCGTCAACTTCACGGTTACGCTTACGACTCTCGATCCCAACATTGTTCTTAAAGCTAACAAACGAATCCATACTAGCTCGAATCTGGTCCATCATCTCATTGTGTGGCAAAGTACGCATACAATCACTAAGAGCATTAATACGCGTCACTTCATTGTAAGCCCTGTTCATATGAGTAAGGGTGGAAAAGTAGTAGTGAAAAGGATCATCGATCTCTGGTTGACCAGCACGGCATCTGGCAGCAGCCGGAGGAGCAGGAGCAGCAACTGAGTTATCGCTCGAAGTCGACATATGCAAATAGTAAAACCGCAAACCACATACCAAAAGATATAAATGCTAATGATATAACACATCCGAAATGAAATGCATAATAATGCTATAGCAAAAGGGTCGGGCTGTAGACTAGACTTTAATGCACCCTAAGAACCACGGGTTGACCACATTAAGACCGCCTAGTTTCCTACAACCAGAGCTCTGATACCAACTGTGATGGCCCCGTCAAAACACTTAACGGCTCCGTCACTTGGTCCCACAGCTTGATCGAACTTAAATGAATTTAACAAACGACATTGCATTCTTTTATTTCAAAAGTTTCCCAAAAAGGAAAGCATACCAAAATATGTAGTTTAAAAGTAACTCAACATATTAATAATCCAAAGTTGACACAAAAACATTGTCAACAACCCACAAGTATTAATTATTCAAAAACCGAATGCAAGCCAAAGTTTCATAAATTGTTTCATAAAAATCTGCCCAAATGCATGCAGACTCTTCTAAACACAGCGGAAGCATCACATAAACTCAAGTACCTGTGAAAACATGCGAGTAAACTGTCAACACAAAGGTTGAGTGAATTATAGGTTTAAATAATTGAATAAACTTTAGACCACAAGATTTAAAAATGTTAGAAAACATTAAACATTATTCCATTATCAATGAGCCACCTGGTAACCACTTAACTCTTTATTTAACCTTGCCAAACACAATAAAAAAAAATATACACTGGACAGTGTATCTACAACAAAATACGAAGTACTAAACATTCCGATTATAAATTGCTAGCGCGACTAGCTCAAAATGGGGTTGTCAAACCCGATAGATCTATCCGTAGGATTCGCGTTCACCGGTAAAAACCAATGATTATAGTTACCAGACTAGGAAATATTTTTGTCCAACTCACAATGAATAATTTAAATTTAATTGTCACTTGTGTCTAAACGTGAAATAAAATACATGTAATCACATCCCAAAAATATACTTTGAAAAGTATGTAAAAACGGGACTATAACTCACCTTAATAGTAATGAAGTAACTAACACAATTAAGCGAACATCAAATGTAGTACAGTGATCAGGAATGATCACAACGCCGACCTATAAATAAAGCAGGTCGATATAAATAACTAACTTAGGTCAAGTCTTAGTATGACAGCTATTGTACATGTTGCAAGTAGTCATAGAACAATACTCAATATGCATCGGTTTGATTGGAACAGCTTACGGACACACACTTTCTATTTTTAGAAAGTTTCTATTTTTAGCAGGTTTCCATTTTTGGAAAGTTTCTATTTTTGGAAAGTTTCTATTTTTGGAAAGTTTCTATTTTTGGAAAGTTTCCTTAATTAGAAAGTCAACAAAAGTCAACTGAAAGTCAAAGTCAACCGAAAGTCAACTCAAAAGTCAACCTTGGTCAAACATAGTCAACGTTAATTTTAAAAGTGTAAGTTATAATAATAATATAAATTATAATGTTTATTAAAGTTAAATATGTCTAATTATGTCATAGCATAAGTTTAATTAAATTAAATTGAATTATTAAAGTTAATATAAGTTTAAATGATATAATTAATATAACATAAGTATTTAATTAATTAATTAAATATTAGTCATAATATAAATATTATTAATTAATAATAAATTTTAAGTCATATCATAAGTATTATTAATTAATAATGAATTATTAATCATATCATAAGTTTTTAATTATAATTATTAAATCATAAGTATTTAATAATTAAATTATAATTAAATAATAACTAAGTCTTATAATAATTAAATAATTATTTAATCCTTATTATAAGTCTTATTATAATAATCTCATAATATAATTTTAATACTTATCATAAGTATTTTTCCATTAATAATGAAGTATTATTAATCATATGTTTAATTAAAAAGTTAATTAAATCATAAATATTAATTAAATGATATAATAAATATATATCATAAGTTGTAAATAATAATAATTACTTTTTTTATCATAAGTAATTAAATGATAATGAAATCCATTATTTATATCATAAGTTTCATAATTAATCATAAGTTTTAAATCAAAAGTTCATCGGGTCGTATCCTGAGCCCCGGGTGTCGGTTTTCGGCGAGCCTTACATATATCTCCGCCTAAGAAAACCACCCGACACTTTGGTACACTTAATAACACACCATGAACAGCCCAAAAGTCGTGATATACAGCCAATACACTACTTGGAACTTCAATTCAATCAAAAACGTGTTTTAGACGTAACGGGTGATTCGTGGCTCAGATTGAGATTACCCGAACATGAAAGTTCGCCCCACCATCAGTCCTAACACACTAACACACCCTAAAGTCACCAAATATGGTCACAAAGTTGGACCAAACCTGGTTCATGTCATAACCCGACCTTAACCATAAGGACGAATACAATAACATATGATTTCATCGCGAGGTATTGACCTCTATATGCGACATTTTTCAAAAACTGCATTCGTTTTTACAATACAAACCATAGCTTTTATTACAAATACAAGGTTTAAAAAACTTAATAATGATTATCGTTTAGCGATAATCTTAGACTTACAAACTTTACATGTGATAATAACAATACGACCTCCAACATATTTTACATTACAAATCCTCCGATATGCAGTTTTATTTTTGACACAAATATGCATACTCAAGATCTTGCTTAAATTCAACATGTTGCAGCGGAAGCTTTTAGTTATCACCTAAGAATAAACATGCTTAAAACGTCAACATAAAGTTGGTGAGATATAGGTTTAATGCCGGCAGCGTTATAAATATAGACCACAAGATTTCATATATAAACATTTTAATAAAAATATTATAAGTTGTTGAGCACTTGATAACCATACTTAACATTTAATCAACGTCGCATATTCCCTTTATTATGAAATCTTACTACACCGTACCAAGTGTAGTCACCGAAACGAAGTACTGTGCAACCGTTGAATACTGGTCGTCCAGTCCGGTTGGGGTTGTCAGGCCCGATAGATCTATCAACAGGATTCGCGTTTACAATACCTCATGTAAATAATAGTTACCAAGTTACAGGGAAGTATGCCAGTGGTACAACTCAACGTAGAATATATATTCTTAATCACTTGTGTCCATAACGTAAATCATAAAATGCATGTATTCTCATCCCGAAATCTTTAGAGTTTAAAAGTGGGACTATATACTCACTTTTGCCTTGAAGGTATTAATCACGACTTGGTCTCCGATAGATATCATAAACCTAACCATATATATAATATATCAACATATTTTCTTTTTAAGTAATCGTTACATATATATATATATATATATATATATATATATATATATATATATATATATATATATATATACTTTTAATACTTTTAATATTTTCTTAGTCCGTAGTTAGCAGTCCGATGTTAGTGGTCCACAATTAGTTGCTCAATAAAATAAATAAAGACCCCATCGTATTCGTATTGATCAGAATTAATCTTGACCCATGGTACCATGTTGTCAAATGACGTGTTGCGTACATAAAGTACCGTGTTGTCAAATGACGTGTTGCGTACAATCATGAGGTCTTATGATTAATCTTCTCGTGTTGTTTACGGGTGGTCCTGAAATATATAAAATCAAATCATAAGTAAATATATATGAAATATCATATTAATTAGAAATATATGATTAATTTAATTTTTCTCCAAATATTTTCGTAGCTAAACTAGCTTCGCATACCCGATCTTGTTTTAGTCGTAGTTTCTTCATTACAACTCCGTTTTTGTTGGTTCAACTTGCCACTTCCTTGGATCGAGTCAAATTTTAAGAATATGAACTGAAAATACCTTACGTTGTATTCGAAATCACATGTTATAGGTCAAAATTTGGTGAAACTTATGAAAGTGATCATTTTCCATCATAAAAACAACATTTAATGATCATTTTTCTAAAAATACTTACACTTTGAGTTAAACCATGAAATTTTTATGTGTTAACATATTCATAAGAAATATCAGTTTTCCAGAATATGAACTTCCAATTCAAAGGTTAAGATGGTTTTTAATTATCCAACCCAAAACAGCCCCCGGTTGCACTCCGACGACGTAGATTCAGTTTTTAAGGTGTTCTTTGTAAAACCAAGTTATATCTTGTTAAGTTAGCATATCATTATGATATATTACAGGTATTGAAGTATTTTAAAAGTCAAGTTAGAAGGATCTATTTAGTTTGCGAACAAGTTTGAAATCATTCAAACTATGTTCTTGTTGTTAAAATTTTATACCACAAAATAAGATAGCTATATGAATATGAATTGAATAAGATTATGAATAAGGTTACTACCTCAAGTTACTTGGACAAAGTTACTGTAAGAGATGAGAAAAATCCTATAATCAAAAGAGAGGTGGAGTTGGATTGAAAGGTTGGAAGTAAACTTGTTTACTTGGAAGGATTTTTGAAGTGTTCTTGAATGGATTTTCTTATGATGATTAAGGGTTGTTTTTGAAGCTAGATCTTCATGGTTATTTTCTGAGATTGTGAAGAACACTTAAGGTTCCTAAGAGTGTATTTTTGGTTAGAGAAAATGCGTAGTAAAAATGAAATTGGAATGGAGTATAAATGGTGGTGAAAAGATGTATAAATTTGTAATATTGTGCAAAAGTCTTGTAATATGCCAAATTGATTAATCATGCATGCTAAGATCCAAAATTGGCTGACTCATGGCTGCTAATAAAGCTAATAGTAAATACATATAGGAGCTGGGTATGATACGAGTACATATACTCTAGGTATACATGTAGAAATTTTGAGGAAACGGAACGAGAATTCAAATATAGCTATCTTTTGTAAATATACTTATATTGTTTTATGTATATAAATCCTTTAAAAGTGATAAAATACATATCTATACAATACATGTATAAGCATTATAAGTTTTAAGTATTTAAGTCGAAGAACGTCACATATAGTTATCATTTTGAAAACTTAAGTTAGTAGTCTCAAAATATACTTATAACTCATTGTTATTAGTACACAATGAGATGTTAAAACATTCTTAGATCATGTTAAATATATAAAAATACATATATATACACAAACGTATAATTATCGTATGTTATATAGTTCGTGATATCATCGGTCAAATTGGACGGTCAAACGTTGTGTAAAACTCTTTTCAAAAACATAAGTCTCAACAATTTAGATTGCTTATCATGTTGGTAAGGTTTAATTTATGTAAATATTAATCTTATAAGTGTAAAACGATCGGAAAAATCCGGGTCGTTACAGTACCTACCCGTTAAATAAATTTCGTCCCGAAATTTTAAAGTTGTACCTATTTTGCGTTCTCGGGAAACAAATGTGGGTACTTTCATTTCATCTGATCCTCTCGTTCCCAAGTAAACTCGGGACCCCTTCAAGCATTCCAATGAACCTTAACGATCGGTATGTTGCTCTGCTTGAGTTGTTTAACTTCACGGTCCATGATTTCGACTGGTTCTTCTATGAATTGTAGTTTCTCGTCGACTTGGATTTCTTCAAGAGGAATGGTGAGATCTTCCTTTGCAAGACATTTCTTAAGGTTTGATACGTGAAATGTATTATGTACTTCGGCGAGTTGTTGTGGTAACTCGAGTCGATAAGCTACCGGTCCAATGCGTTCAATGATCTTGAACGGGCCTACATACCTTGGGTTCAGTTTACCCCTTTTACCGAAACGTATTACACCTTTCCAAGGTGACACCTTTAACATAACCATGTCACCGATCTAAAACTCTAATGGTTTCCTTCGGACATCGACGTAGCTCTTTTGGCGACTACGGGCTGTTTTCAATCTCTCCTTGATTTGTACTATCTTCTCAGTCGTTTCGTGTATGATCCCGGGACCAGTTAATTGTCGATCTCCTACTTCATTCCAACAGATAGGGGATCTACACTTCCTTCTATACAATGCTTCGAATGGTGCAGCTTTAATGCTCGCATGATAACTGTTATTATACGAGAATTCTGCTAATGGTAGATATTTATCCCATCCGTTTCCAAAATCGATCACACATGCCCTGAGCATGTCTTCAAGAGTCTGAATTGTTCTTTCACTCTGCCAGTCAGTTTGTGGATGATATGAAGTGCTCATATCCAAACGAGTTCCCAGGGCCTCCTGTAGTGATTGCCAAAACTTTGATGTAAATCTACTATCACGATCGGATATAATGGAAATAGGTATTCCATGCCTTGAAACAATTTCCTTTATGTATAATCGTAATAGTTTCTCCATTCTATCTGTTTCCTTTATAGGCAAGAAATGTGCAGATTTGGTGAGACGATCAACTATTACCCAAATGGTGTCATAACCCCAGGCAGTCTTAGGTAACTTTGTGATGAAATCCATGGTAATACCATCCATTTTCCATTCTGGGATTTCTGGTTGTTGAAGTAACCCTGATGGCTTCTGGTGTTCTGCTTTAACTTTAGAACAAGTTAAACATTCCCCAACATATGTTGCAACGTCTGTCTTTAAATTAGGCCACCAATAATACGTCTTAAGATCTTGGTACATCTTTCCAACTCCAGGATGTATCGAGTATCTTGTCTTGTGCGCCTCATTCAATATCAACTTCCTTAATCCACCCAACTTCAGTACCCAAATACGGTTTGCAAAATATCGAATTCCGTCTTCCCGTATAACGAGTTGCTTCTCATACTTCTTCATTATTTCATTTCCTATGTTTTCTTTAGTAAGTGCTTCTCGTTGAGCCTCTTTGATTTGTGAGTTGAGATTCATGCGAATTTTTATGTTCATCGCTCGTACTCGAATTGGTTCCCATTCCTTTCTGCTTAGAGCGTCGGCCACTACATTCGCTTTCCCGAGATGATAGCGAATCTCACAATCATAGTCGTTTATCAGCTCGACCCACCTATGTTGCCTCATGTTCAGCTGTTTCTGATCAAAAATATGTTGAAGGCTTTTATGATCAGTAAACACAGTGCATTTAACCCCATATAAATAGTGTCTCCATATCTTCAATGCAAACACTACTGCTCCCAATTCTAATTCATGCGTCGTATAATTCCGCTCGTGAATCTTCAATTGTCGAGATGCGTATGCTATAACTTTCTTCCGTTGCATAAGGACGCAACCAAAACCTTGTCACGAAGCGTCACAATATATCTCAAAATCATCGTTCCCTTTAGGTAACGATAAAATAGGTGCTGTAGTCAACTTCTTCTTCAGTAATTGAAATGCACTTTCCTGCTCAGAAGTCCATTCGTACTTCTTCCCTTTTTGCGTTAACGCTGTTAATGGTTTAGCTATTCGGGAAAAATCTTGAATAAACCTTCTATAATAACCAGCTAAACCCAAAAATTGGCGTATCTGCGTTGGTGTCTTAGGAGTCTCCCATTTTTCAATGGCCTCAATTTTAGCTGGATCAACCTGAATTCCTTTGCTACTAACAACGTGGCCAAGAAATTGCACTTCTTTCAACCAAAATGCACACTTAGAAAATTTGGCGTATACCTGTTCTTTTCTTAACAATTCTAATACCAACCTTAAATGCTGCTCATGCTCTTGCTCACTCTTGGAATAGATAAGAATATCGTCAATGAAAACGATAACAAACTTATCTAAATACAGACTACAAACTCGATTCATGAGGTCCATGAATACAGCTGGCGCATTAGTCAACCCAAACGGCATAACCAAAAATTCGTAATGACCATAACGTGTCCGAAAAGCAGTTTTCGGAATATCTTCTTCTTTGACACGTAATTGATGATAGCCCGATCTTAAGTCGATTTTCGAGTACACACATGATCCTTGCAGTTGATCAAATAAGTCGTCAATTCTCGGTAGTGGATACCGATTCTTGATAGTTAACTTATTTAATTCACGATAATCTATACACATCCTAAAAGATCCATCTTTCTTCTTGACGAATAAAATCGGAGCTCCCCACGGTGAAGTACTTGGTCGTATGAATCCACGGTCCAGTAATTCTTTTAACTGACTCTGAAGTTATTTTAACTCAGATGGTGCAAGTCTATATGGAGCACGAGCCACTGGTGCAGCTCCTGGTACTAGATCTATTTGAAATTCTACAGATCTAAATGGAGGTAATCCCGGCAACTCTTCCGGAAAGACTTCAGGAAAATCTCTTGCCACAGGCACGCCATTGATGCTCTTCATTTTTTCCTTCGTTTTGACTTTATTAACATGTGCTAAGATAGCATAACACCCTTTCTTCAAGCACTTTTGAGCTTTCAAACAACTAATGAGTTTTAGCTTTGAGTTACCCTTCTCTCCATAAATCATTACTGGCGTTTTATCCTTACGAGGAATGCGAATTGCCTTCTTGGCACACACAACTTTAGCTCCTATTTTGGACATCCAATCCATGCCGACTATTACATCAAAACTTCCTAATTCTACGGGTATCAAATCAATCTTAAATATTTCTCCGGCTAAATTTATTTTACAATCACGGCAAATTTTATCGGCTTTAATTAGTTTACCATTAGCTAACTCAAGCATGTACTTAGTATCTAGAGGTAATGATGAACAATTCAATTTAGCGTAAAAGTCTCTACTCACGTAACTTCTATCGGCACCAGTATCAAATATAATAGATGAGGATAAGTTATTAATGGTAAACGTACCCGTAACAAGCTCCGGGTCTTCACACGCCTCTCTAGCATTAATAACAAATGCTCTTCCACGTGCAGATCCATTATTCTTCTCTGGATTCGGATACTGGCTCTTATAATGACCCTGTTTCCCACACCCATAACAGGTAACAGTGGCCAAGGCAGTTCTATTTGCATTAGTGGCAGGAGTCTTGGTGCCATTTGTATTTGTAACAGGAATCCGACAATCTTCAGCAAGATGACCCCTTCGATTACAATTTTCGCACACCACATTACAATAACCAGAGTGATGTTTGTGGCATCTGTTACATAAAGGATTTCGTCCTTTGTAACCTGAGTTCGAACCGCTACCCGCACCTTGCGTGGTTTCTTGTTTCTTGTTGGATTGTTGATGATTACCTTCCCACTTTCTTTTATTTCCCGATGTCTTGACATTGGTGTTCTTATCCAGAATAATCTGGTCCATCAACTCGTTTGCCATGGTGATGGCTTTGTGAATCGTCTTGGGTTTCGATGCTGTAACATTTGCTTTGACATTTTTAGGCAAACCATCTTTGTACAGTTCTATCTTCCGTTCTTCGGTTGGTACCAATTCGGGACATAGCAAAGCTAATTCCATGAATCGCTAATTGTAGTTGCTGAGTTCAGTACCAACAACTTTCAGGCTTCGTAATTCAGCTTCCAACTTCCTAACCTCGTTCCTTGGACAATACTCGTTGATTAGCATTGTTTTGAATTCTTCCCAGGGAGTATCATAAGCTACATCTCCTCCTACGGCCTTCACATAGTTTTTCCACCATGTGAGTGCACTATCTTGTAAGGTGAACGATGCATACTTGGTCATGTCCTTCTCAATACAACCACTGATTTTAAACACAGACTCAATCTTTTTGATCCACCGGGTTAAACCGACTGGTCCTTCTGTTCCACTGAATGATGAGGGCTTGCAACCTTGAAAAGTTTTGTAAGTACATCCCACACGAGGATTTGGGTTAACTGCAGCACCTCTCGCAGCCTCGACCCATAACATTCTGTCGTCCACTCGCTGATTGATGAGTTCCTCGATTTCTTGTTCCGTCATTCGGTTCAATCGCGCCATAATCTTCAATAAGAATGAAAAAAAATAATTATTCACATGGAATATTATATATGTAGTATGTATTCACAGTACATCGTAGCTTATTAATAATATGAACCAGTTATTATTATAAAAGCCTTTTCTTCTTATTAGCGTTTTATAATTATATCTAGGGTAGTACCTACCCGTTAAAGTTCATACTTAATAGCTTAGTACGAAAATCAATTACTACCACCCAAATAATACTTAACCATGGAAAATTATTGCATTTCACACTTCACTATTTTACATATGCTTATCTTACATCAAACATTAAGCAAACCACACTAGTAATATTATACAAAACATTATATGATCCCATGGTTTAAAACAACAGCGCATCATTTAACCCAAAGCGTTTGTGTTCAAAGAAATCGCTTAAAGGTTATCCTGGTTATCTCCCTGCGTTTTGGCTGAGGAACCGAAGAACTGGATGTCGGAATAGAACTAATAGGAATAGCGGGAATAGGTGTGGAAGTATCTGGTGGAGTTGATGCCACAACATTCTCTCTAGACTCGGGATTTGGATTTTCCATTTCAGTAGCCTTTCGTTTCTTTCCTCGTTCGAACTTGTCTTTCGTAATTTCCTGTATTTCTTCCTCCTCAGGATCACTTTCCAGTTCCTCTTCAATTGATTCATCCAAAAATTTTGAGTCTTCCCTAAAGGTATCGTTTTTATCATCGGACAGGTTAATGACTGGAACACCATCTGAAGATTCTGGTTCGGAGTCGCTGAATGTGATAACAAGTTCTAAGCCAGACATCTATCACATAACAACTAGCACGTTAGTACCACATAATATTTACATATTAATTTTTTTTTTAACCAACAAGGATAAGCAATAGTTTTCAAAATCAAACACGGTCAAAGTCCAGACTCACTAATGCATCCTAACAAACTCGATAAGACACACTAATGCAAATTTTCTGGTTCTCTAAGACCAACGCTCTGATACCACATGTCATAACTCGACCTTAACCATAAGGACGAATACAATAACATATGATTTCATCGCGAGGTATTGACCTCTATATGCGACATTTTTCAAAAACTGCATTCGTTTTTACAATACAAACCATAGCTTTTATTACAAATACAAGGTTTAAACAACTTAATAATGATTATCGTTTAGTGATAATCTTAGACTTACAAACTTTACATGTGATAATAACAATACGACCTCCAACATATTTTACATTACAAATCCTCCGATATGCAGTTTTATTTTTGACACAAATATGCATACTCAAGATCTTGCTTAAATTCAACATGTTGCAGCGGAAGCTTTTAGTTATCACCTGAGAATAAACATGCTTAAAACGTCAACATAAAGTTGGTGAGATATAGGTTTAATGCCGACAGCGTTATAAATATAGACCACAAGATTTCATATATAAACGTTTTAATAAAAATATTCTAAGTTGTTGAGCACTTGATAACCATACTTAACATTTAATCAACGTCGCATATTTCCTTTATTATGAAATCTTACTGCACCGTACCAAGTGTAGTCACCGAAACGAAGTACTGTGCAACCGTTGAATACTGGTCGTCCAGTCCGGTTGGGGTTGTCAGGCCCGATAGATCTATCAACAGGATTCGCGTTTACAATACCTCATGTAAATAATAGTTACCAAGTTACAGGGAAGTATGCCAGTGGTACAACTCAACGTAGAATATATATTTTTAATCACTTGTGTCCATAACGTAAATCATAAAATGCATGTATTCTCATCCCGAAATCTTTAGAGTTTAAAAGTGGGACTATATACTCACTTTTACCTTGAAGGTATTTATCACGACTTGGTCTCCGATAGATATCACAAACCTAACCATATATATAATAGATCAACATATTTTTTTTAAGTAATCGTTACATATATATATATATATATATATATATATATATATATATATATATATATATATATATATATACTTTTAATACTTTTAATATTTTCTTAGTCCGTAGTTAGCAGTCCGATGTTAGTGGTCCACAATTAGTTGCTCAATAAAATAAATAAAGACCCCATCGTATTCGTATTGATCAGAATTAATCTTGACCCATGGTACCATGTTGTCAAATGACGTGTTGCGTACTTAAAGTACCGTGTTGTCAAATGACGTGTTGCGTACAATCATGAGGTCTTATGATTAATCTTCTCGTGTTGTTTACGGGTGGTCCTGAAATATATAAAATCAAATCATAAGTAAATATATATGAAATATCATATTAATTAGAAATATATGATTAATTTAATTTTTCTCCAAATATTTTCGTAGCTAAACTAGCTTCGCATACCCGATCTTGTTTTAGTCGTAGTTTCTTCATTACAACTCCGTTTTTGTTGGTTCAACTTGCCACTTCCTTGGATCGAGTCAAATTTTAAGAATATGAACTGAAAATACCTTACGTTGTATTCGAAATCACATGTTATAGGTCAAAATTTGGTGAAACTTATGAAAGTGATCATTTTCCATCATAAAAACAACATTTAATGATCATTTTTCTAAAAATACTTACACTTTGAGTTAAACCATGAAATTTTTATGTGTTAACATATTCATAAGAAATATCAGTTTTCCAGAATATGAACTTCCAATTCAAAGGTTAAGATGGTTTTTAATTATCCAACCCAAAACAGCCCCCGGTTGCACTCCGACGACGTAGATTCAGTTTTTAAGGTGTTCTTTGTAAAACCAAGTTATATCTTGTTAAGTTAGCATATCATTATGATATATTACAGGTATTGAAGTGTTTTAAAAGTCAAGTTAGAAGGATCTATTTAGTTTGCGAACAAGTTTGAAATCATTCAAACTATGTTCTTGTTGTTAAAATTTTATACCACAAAATAAGATAGCTATATGAATATGAATTGAATAAGATTATGAATAAGGTTACTACCTCAAGTTACTTGGACAAAGTTACTATAAGAGATGAGAAAAATCCTATAATCAAAAGAGAGGTGGAGTTGGATTGAAAGGTTGGAAGTAAACTTGTTTACTTGGAAGGATTTTTGAAGTGTTCTTGAATGGATTTTCTTATGATGACTAAGGGTTGTTTTTGAAGCTAGATCTTCATGGTTATTTGCTGAGATTGTGAAGAACACTTAAGGTTCCTAAGAGTGTATTTTTGGTTAGAGAAAATGCGTAGTAAAAATGAAATTGGAATGGAGTATAAATGGTGGTGAAAAGATGTATAAATTTGTAATATTGTGCAAAAGTCTTGTAATATGCCAAATTGATTAATCATGCATGCTAAGATCCAAAATTGGCTGACTCATGGATGCTAATAAAGTGATTGTGATGTGTATATACTAATAGTAAATACGTATAGGAGCTGGGTATGATACGAGTACATATACTCTAGGTATACATGTAGAAATTTTGAGGAAACGGAACGAGAATTCAAATATAGCTATCTTTTGTAAATATACTTATATTGTTTTATGTATATAAATCCTTTAAAAGTGATAAAATACATATCTATACAATACATGTATAAGCATTATAAGTTTTAAGTATTTAAGTCGAAGAACGTCACATATAGTTATCGTTTTGAAAACTTAAGTTAGTAGTCTCAAAATATACTATAACTCATTGTTATTAGTACACAATGAGATGTTAAAACATTCTTAGATCATGTTAAATATATAAAAATACATATATATACACAAACGTATAATTATCATATGTTATATAGTTCGTGATATCATCGGTCAAATTGGACGGTCAAACGTTGTGTAAAACTCTTTTCAAAAACATAAGTCTCAACAATTTAGATTGCTTATCATGTTGGTAAGGTTTAATTTATGTAAATATTAATCTTATAAGTGTAAAACTATCGGAAAAATCCGGGTCGTTACAGTTCATACCAAAATCACATTTCAATCTTAACAAAATACCATTTTGATCATAATTAGGGTTCCGGGAATCGAAACGACATGAATCCGGAGTCTAAAATTAATGTCTTGATGTGAGGAACTCATTTATATACTTTATTTTATGATCAACATCAGTTACAATATCAGAAACACACGAAAAAGCTGCTGTCCAAATTATATCAAACCGAAAACATATGTAAACGAGCAATTCTACGCATACAATCAACATTACAACAACTAATAATCATCATACTATTAATAAATCATCAAAATACAGAAAATTAAGGAAAAATTAAAAGTTCTAGGGTTAGAGTTTATACCCTAATCAAGAAACGAGAAGTATAATCGCGTAGAGAACGGAACGAGGAACGCGTTGATGTATAACAATCCTTGATCCAAGCTATGAAAATTGATGAAGATGATGATGTTATGGTGATGGTTGGCGACGGCAAAGAGGAAGAGAAAAAGGGAGGAAGAGAGCAAAAATAAGATTAGGTTTGAGTGATAAATTGTAAATGTTTTAGAATTGTAAAAAAAATGGGAAACAAGTGTAAGGCTCCCCCCCCCCCCTTCAAAGGGGTCGTCCGAATATGGGGAGGGGTGGGCCCCTTAGTGTACCATTTTGTTAAATGATTAATTCCTTGTGGCCCGAAAGCCCGAACGAGTCCCGAAACGCAAAAACGCACTTACGCGATTAAAAATTCGGAAAGATAACAAACGCGCGACGAAAAATAAATATAAATACTATATATAATAATATGATCTTAAAATATCATATCTAAAATATTTAGGATTTAAATATCCCAAAAACGCGACCGTTGGTTTGAAAACCGAAAAGATTCGCCGGATAGAAATCCGCGATTCGTATAAACGTACGATTTAAAATATGAATACATATATTCACATAACACATAATAATTAATATATTATTACTAAAATAATAATATAGGTCATGAAATGACGTAGCACAAATAACAATTAACGGTTGTTAAATAATTAACGGAAAAGATAACGGAAAAAGTAGGGTCGTGACAGTACCTTCCCGTTACGGAAATTTCGTCCCGAAATTTAAGCAGGTGCAGGGGTTGACTCAGAATCTGGGAACAAATGCGGGTACTTCTGCTTCATCTGATCTTCACGCTCCCAAGTAAACTCGGGACCGTGTCTAGCGTTCGATCTAACCCGGACAATAGGAATTCGGCTCTGCTTAAGAGTCTTAACTTCTCGATCCATAATTTCAATAGGTTCCTCAATAAAGTGTAGTTGCTTATCAACATGAAGTTCTTCCAAAAGAATAGTCTTGTCGGCTTCGGCCAAACACTTCTTTAAGTTCGATACATGAAAGACATCGTGAACAGCACTGAGTTCTTGTGGCAACTTCAAACGATAAGCCGCCGGTCCAACTCTCTCAACAATCTCAAACGGTCCAACAAAACGAGGACTTAGCTTTCCCCTTTTACCAAAACGGATCACACCCTTCCAAGGTGAAACCTTTAACATAACACGATCACCAACTTGAAATTCCACATCTTTCCTTCCCCTATCGGCATAACTCTTTTGCCGACTTCTAGCGGTTCTCAACCTTTCCTTAATCTGTACAATCTTCTCGGTAGTCTCATGAATAATTTCTGGACCTGTGAGTTGAGCATCCCCAACCTCATTCCAACAGACAGGAGACCTACACTTCCTACCGTACAGAGCTTCAAACGGAGCAACTTGAATACTTGCGTGATAACTGTTGTTATAAGAAAACTCAGCTAGCGGCAAATATTTATCCCACCCATTACCAAAATCAATAACACACGCTCGTAACATATCTTCTAACGTCTGAATGGTCCTTTCACTCTGACCATCCGTTTGAGGATGATAAGCGGTGCTCATATCTAATCTAGTTCCCCAGGCTTCCTGCAAAGATCGCCAAAACCTCAATATAAATCGACTGTCTCGGTCCGAAATAATGGATACAGGAACACCATGCCTAGAAACAATCTCCTTCAAGTACAAATGAGTAAGCTTCTCCATTGAATCTGTTTCCCTAATCGGTAAAAAGTGAGCCGACTTAGTGAGTCGATCTACAATCACCCAAATAGTGTCATAGCCACCCACAACTCTTGGTAACTTAGTAATAAAATCCATCGTAATTCCTTCCCACTTCCACTCGGGAATCTCGGGTTGTACCAACAGTCCAGACGGTTTTTTATGTTCAGCTTTAACCTTAGCACATGTCAAACACTTAGCCACATACGTAGCCACATCACCTTTCAAATTTGGCCACCAATACAGCTCCTTAAGATCATGATACATCTTTCCTGAACCAGGATGAATAGAGTACCTAGACTTATGAGCCTCATCCAAAACAAGTTGTCGCAGTTCACCAAACTTCGGAATCCAAAGACGTCCTGCAAAGTACCTAGTACCATCTGCTCGAATCTCAAATTTCTTAGCCATACCTCTTACGTTCTCTTTCACAAAATTCTCTTCCTTTAAGGCTTCTTGTTGTGCCTCAAGAATCTTCCTTGCGAGGTTTGTTCTAATTGTCATATTCAAGGCCCTAAACCTGCGAGGTTCACCCCTTTCTTTACGACTCAACGCATCCGCCACCACATTGGCCTTACCCGGATGATACAAAAGTTCTCAATCGTAATCATTCAACGTCTCAATCCATCTTCGTTGTCTCATGTTCAACTGTTTCTGATCGAGGATATGTTGAAGACTTTTGTGATCTGTGTACACAGTACTCTTGACCCCATACAAATAATGTCTCCAAATCTTAAGTGCAAAAACAATGGCCCCCAACTCTAAATCATGAGTTGTATAGTTCTGCTCGTGAATCTTCAACTGACGTGAGGCGTACGCAATAACTTTCTTTCATTGCATCAAAACACAACCAAAGCCTAAACGTGAAGCATCACAATAAACAACAAAGTCATCATTACCCTCAGGTAGTGACAATATCGGAGCGGTAGTCAACTTCTTCTTTAAAATCTGAAAAGCAGTCTCTTGTTCATCCTTCCACTCGTACTTCTTCCCTTTATGCGTTAAAGCAGTCAAAGGTTTTGCAATACGAGAGAAATCTTGGATGAACCTTCGATAGTAACCTGCCAATCCTAGGAACTGACGAATCTGGGTAGGAGTTTTCAGAGTTTCCCACCTTTCAATCGCGTCAATCTTAGCAGGATCAACTTGTATCCCTTGTTTACTAACAATGTGTCCAAGGAATTGAACTTCTCATAACGAGAATGCACACTTAGAGAACTTAGTGTACAATTCTTCTTTTCTCAACAGATCAAGCACTAACTTCAAATGTTCCTCGTGCTCTTCATCACTCTTCGAATAAATAAGGATGTCGTCGATAAACACAATAACGAACTTGTCCAGATAGGGTCTACACACACGGTTCATGAGGTCCATGAACACAGCAGGTGCATTCGTCAATCCGAACGGCATAACAAGAAACTCAAAGTGACCGTAACGGGTGCGAAAAGCAGTTTTAGAAATATCAGATTCTTTAACACGCAACTGATGATAGCCGGAACGAAGATCGCTTTTTGAATAAACAGATTAACCCTGAAGTTGATCGAACAGGTCATCAATTCTCGGAAGGGGATAACGGTTTTTAATAGTAAGCTTGTTCAACTCACGATAATCAATGCACAAACGAAAAGAACCATCCTTCTTCTTAACAAACAGAACAGGAGCTCCCCAAGGGGACGAACTAGGACGAATAAAACCTTTGTCTAACAACTCACGGAGTTGACTTGATAATTCTTGAAGTTCAGAAGGCGCAAGACAATAAGGAGCACGTGCTACGGGAGCAGCACCGGGAACAAGATCAATTTGAAATTCTACCGCGCGTTGCGGCAGAAGGCCAGGTAAATCTTCGGGAAATACCTCGGGAAAATCTCTAACAATATGAACATCTCCAACACTCTTCGTTTCTCTATTGGAATCAACAACATGGGCTAGAATAGCGTGACAGCCCTTGCGAAGATGTTTAAGAACCTTCAGACAGCTAATAAGATTTAACTGTCGGCACCTCTTATCTCCAAGAACCATCAGCGGATCTCTAACCACATTAGTAATACGAATAGCTTTATCATAACACACAATCTCAGCACGATTCGCAGATAACCAATTCATCCCAATAACAACATCAAAACTACCAAGTTCAATCGGTACCAAATCTATCTCAAAATCTCTACCAGCTAAACTAATGTTACACTTATGATGCACAGTCTTAGTAGTGAGTACCTTACCATTAGCTATTTCAACAACATAAGTATTGTCTAAAGGAGTTAACAGTGTTTTGATTTTTGGACTTAATTTACTCGACACAAAACTCAAATCAGCCCTTGAATCAAATAGTACATAAAATGATAAATCGTTGACCGAGAATGTACCAGTAACAAGTTTAGGATCTTCCTCAGCATCCATGGCGTTAATGTTGAACGCTCTACCACGCGCAGTCTCTGCAGTCTTCTTGTTGGGACAGGCATTACGGAAATGCCCCGGCTTCCCACACTCGTAACAAACTCTCGTATTACCACCATTATTCGACTTTCCATTGCCATTACCATTACCACCTCTATTACCAGCATTATTACCACCTGCGGCAGGAGCAGTAGAACCCGGCAGAAGCACCGTACAATCCTTAGCAATGTGTCCCTGTTTGGAACACCTCTTGCAAGTCACGATACAGAAACCATCATGAGCCTTGTAACAACGTGGACACACACGCTGACTGCGGTTATTCGAACCAGAAGTATCCTACTTTTTCTGCTAATTCTGGTTTTGATTGCGGTTATTATCCCACTTTCTCTTCCCATTATCAGCTTTCTTAACAGCCTCTTCACTGGGTTCGGTTACAGCAGCCTTGCTTCTTCTCAAGATCTTATCATTCAACTTATGAGCCATCGACATCGCGGCCTCAATAGTCTGGGGCTCACTAGATTCAACCCCATGTTCAATTTTCTCAGATAGCCCATCAATGTAAGCTTCAATCTTAAGATTCTCATCAGCATAAACATTAGGACACAACAAAGTCAACTCAAAGAATCTCTGCTCGTAGGCATCTAATTCGGTGCCCTTCATTTTCAAGTTTTTAAGTTCAACCTCTAACTTCTTAAGCTCACCCCTAGGACGGTAGCGGGTGATCATTCTTTCCTTGAAATTATTCCAAGTTAAACCATAAGCCACATCATTTCCCAAACTGTTAACCAAGTTGTTCCACCAGGTCAATGCACTATCCTTCAAAGTGCAGCTAGCAAAACTAACCTTTTCTTCCTCTCGGACTCGACTAACCCTAAAAATAGACTCGATTTTCTTGAACCAGCGGGTAAGTCCTATGGGTCCTTCTGTACCACTGAATTCCTGTGGGCGACTTGCCACAAATGTTTTGTGGGAGCATCCTACCTGATTGTTGTTCGCATTAGCATTAGCATTCGCTGCCATAGCAGCAGCTATCCCTTCGGTAACAAGACGTTGGATACGGGCTTCGTTGGACTCTCTAGGAGGCATGATCTTCAAAACAGAATAACACAATCGTTAGTACTAAGAATAATACCAGTGTTATAAAGGAATAGATCGAACACGAAAAGATTAACCATTAAAATAACAGTCAGTAACCACTATGAGTAATAACATGACAGTTATGATTGTTATAGAAATAACCACCACATGCATACATATTTTATGATAACATCATACAACATACATAGCACCTAACATACATGATCTACATTACGCATAATGTAACATGCCAAGAGTCACAACATCAGAAATAAAATGTGATAATGATAATAGATGTCATAAAAATAACCATCCATACATAATGAAAAACATCCCATAACAAAATCTTAATAAAATCCTCGGAAAAACGCCGTACATAACCCAAAAATGTATGTATGAAAGGAAATTAAGTCTTATGAAATAAATTATCAATCATGAATCATCATATCACATCTGCTTAGAGCGGGTGTGATAAGCTGGGCCAGCATGAGTCTCAGCAGAAGGCTCATACTTTCGCAACTTTCCTTTCACTTCTTCCAACTCTTCCTTCAAACCACGAACTGTGCTCTCTAGAGCCTCGAACCTAGCGTCAACTTCACGGTTACGCTTACGACTCTCGATCCCAACATTGTTCTTAAAGCTAACAAATGAATCCATACTAGCTCGAATCTGGTCCATCATGTCGTTGTGTGGCAAAGTACGCATACAATCACTAAGAGCATTAATACGCGTCACTTCATTGTAAGCCCTGTTCATATGAGTAAGGGTGAAAAAGTAGTAGTGAAAAGGATCATCGATCTCTGGTTGACCAGCACGGTGTCTGGCAGCAGCCGGAGGAGCAGGAGCAGCAACTGAGTTATCGCTCGAAGTCGACATCTGCAAACAGTAAAACCGCAAACCACATACCAAAAGATATAAATGCTAATGATATAACACATCCGAAATGAAATGCATAATAATGCTATAGCAAAAGGGTCGGGCTGTAGACTAGACTCTAATGCACCTTAAGAACTACGGGTTGACCACATTAAGACCGCCTAGTTCCCTACAACCAGAGCTCTGATACCAACTTTGATGGCCCCGTCAAAACACTTAACGGCTCCGTCACTTGGTCCCACAGCTTGATCGAACTTAAATGAATTTAACAAACGACATTGCATTCTTTTATTTCAAAAGTTTCCCAAAAAGGAAAGCATACCAAAATATGTAGTTTAAAAGTAACTCAACATATTAATAATCCAAAGTTGACACAAAAACATTGTCAACAACCCACAAGTATTAATTATTCAAAAATCAAATGCAAGCCAAAGTTTCATAAATTGTTTCATAAAAATCTGTCCAAATGCATGCAGACTCTTCTAAACACAGCGGAAGCATCACATAAACTCAAGTACCTGTGAAAAAATGCCAGTAAACTGTCAACACAAAGGTTGAGTGAATTATAGGTTTAAATAATTGAATAAACTTTAGACCACAAGATTTAAAAATGTTAGAAAACATTAAACATTATTCCATTATCAATGAGCTACCTGGTAACCACTTAACCCTTTATTTACCCTTGCCAAACACAATAAAAAAGTTATACACTGGACAGTGTATCTACAATAAAATATGAAGTACTAAACATTCCAATTATAAATTGCTAGCGCGACTAGCTCGAAATGGGGTTGTCAAACCCGATAGATCTATCCGTAAGATTCGCGTTCACCGGTAGAAACCAATGATTACAGTTACCAGACTAGGGAATATTTTTGTCCAACTCACAATGAATAATTTAAATTTAATTGTCACTTGTGTCTAAACGTGAAATAAAATACATGTAATCACATCCCAAAAATATACTTTAAAAAGTATGTAAAAACGGGATTATAACTCACCTTAATAGTAATGAAGTAACCAACACAATTAAGCAAACAACAAATGTAGTACAGTGATCAGGAAGGATCACAACGTCGACCTATAAATAAAGCAGGTCGATATAAATAACTAACTTAGGTCAAGTGTTAGTATGATAGCTATTGTACATGTTGCAAGTAGTCATAGAACAATACTCAATATGCATCGGTTTGATTTGAACAGCTTACGGACACACACTTTCTATTTTTAGAAAGTTTCTATTTTTAGCAGGTTTCCATTTTTGGAAAGTTTCTATTTTTGGAAAGTTTCTATTTTTGGAAAGTTTCTATTTTTGGAAAGTTTCTATTTTTAGAAAGTTTCTATTTTTGGAAAGTTTCCTTAATTAGAAAGTCAACAAAAGTCAACTGAAAGTCAAAGTCAACCGAAAGTCAACTCAAAAGTCAACCTTGGTCAAACATAGTCAACGTTAATTTTAAAAGTGTAAGTTATAATAATAATATAAATTATAACGTTTATTAAAGTTAAATATGTCGAATTATATCATAACATAAGTTTAATTAAATTAAAATGAATTATTAAAGTTAATATAAGTTTAAATGATATAATTAATATAACATAAGTATTTAATTAATTAATTAAATATTAGTCATAATATAAATATTAGTAATTAATAATAAATTTTAAGTCATATCATAAGTATTATTAATTAATAATGAATTATTAATCATATCATAAGTTTCTAATTATAATTATTAAATCATAAGTATTTAATAATTAAATTATAATTAAATAATAACTAAGTATTATAATAATTAAATAATTATTTAATCCTTATTATAAGTCTTATTATAATAATCTCATAATATGAGTTTAATACTTATCATAAGTATTTTTCCATTAATAATGAAGTATTATTAATCATATGTTTAATTAAAAAGTTAATTAAATCATAAATATTAATTAAATGATATAATAAATATATATCATAAGTTGTAAATAATAATAATTACTTTTTTTATCATAAGTAATTAAATGATAATGAAATCCATTATTTATATCATAAGTTTCACAATTAATCATAAGTTTTAAATCAAAAGTTCATCGGGTAGTATCCTGAGCCCCGGGTGTCAGTTTTTGGCGAGCCTTACATATATCTCCGCCTAAGCAAACCACCCGACACTTTGGTACACTCAAGAACACACCATGAACATCCCATAAGTCGTGATATACAGCCAATACACTACTTGGAACTTCAATTCAATCAAAAACGTGTTTTAGACGTAACAGGTGATTCGTGGCTCGGATTGAGATGACCCGAACATGAAAGTTCGCCCCACCATCAGTCCTAACACACTAACACACCCTAAAGTCACAAAATATGGTCACAAAGTCGGACCAAACCTGGTTCATACCAAAATCACATTTCAATCTTAACAAAATACCATTTTGATCATAATTAGGGTTCCGGGAATCGAAACGACATGAATCCGGAGTCTAAAATTAATGTCTTGATGAGAGGAACTCATTTATATACTTTATTTTATGATCAACATCAGTTACAATATCAGAAACACACAAAAAAGCTGCTGTTCAAATTATATCAAACCGAAAACATATGTAAACGAGCAATTCTACGCATACAATCAACATTACAACAACTAATAATCGTCATACTATTAATAAATCATAAAAATACAGAAAATTAAGGAAAAATTAAAAGTTCTAGGGTTAGGGTTTATACCCTAATCAAGAAACGAGAAGTATAATCGCGTAGAGAACGGAACGAGGAACGCGTTGATGTATAACAATCCTTGATCCAAGCTATGAAAATTGATGAAGATGATGATGTTATGGTGATGGTTGGCAATGGCAAAGAAGAAGAGAAAAAGGGAGGAAGAGAGCAAAAATAAGATTAGGTTTGAGTGATAAATTGTAAATGTTTTAGAATTGTAAAAAAAAAATGGGAAACAAGTGTAAGGCTCCCCCCCCCCTCAAAGGGGTCGGCCGAATATGGGGAGGGGTGGGCCCCTTAGTGGGCCATTTTGTTAAATGATTAATTTCTTGTGGCCCGAAAGCCCGAACGAATCCCGAAACGCGAAAATGCACTTACGCGATTAAAAATTCGGAAAGATAACAAACGCGCGACGAAAAATAAATATAAATACTATATATAATAATATGATCTTAAAATATCATATTTAAAATATTTAGGATTTAAATATCCCAAAAACGCGACCGTTGGTTTGAAAACCGAAAAGATTCGCCGGATAGAAATCCGCGATTCGTATAAACGTACGATTTAAAATATGAATACATATATTCACATAACACATAATAATTAATATATTATTACTAAACTAATAATATAGGTCATGAAATGACGTAGCACAAATAACAGTTAACGGTCGTTAAATAATTAAAGGAAAAGATAACGGAAAAAGTAGGGTCGTGACATAAACCAAACCCAATTCCTACTCAATTATTACTAATCTGATCACCACTCTTGATCATCAATCACCTCTACATCTCGTTATAATCCTAGTTTGAAGCTTCATCACCGTCACCAAAGACACCCAAAAACTATCATCACCTACCACTGCCATCATCATAAAATCATAACCTAACCACAATGGAAACCGTCATCAAGCCATCTCAAAACCACTGTTTTAAACGAAACCATAAATTAAACTATCATCACTGCTTGGTTGCTATTCGACGAGTGCTACTGCCACCTGCTGCTATTCTGTCTTCCTTGATTCGAGAAACACCAAGAAATTCACAAACCAAGTAACCTTCTATTGTTAATGCCTGCTACTGCTCATTTTCTTTCCACTCCAATTCGTTTCTGTTTTCTTAATCAAACCGAAAATCCAATAAACCACCACTCATATCTTTTTCTGTTTTGGCTATACCATCGTACACAGACATCAAACCCACCATCCGACTACCACGTTGCTATTGGTTACAGCTGAATAACATCCTCATAAACAACCATACCACTAACCATCATCTCAATCCTTCTCTCTCTCTCTCTCCTCTCTCTCTCTCTCTCTATATTTCTCATTATGAACTCATCATCACCAACCCATAAAAATGCTATAATTTACTGCCTTCGTTCTGTTTATTACTACCAACGGTTTTACTATTCGAACGTCACCCTACATATCCACCATCACCTATCTCTATTTTCTTTTCTTCCTTCTTCTGTGAGAATCACGAACCCAAAAACCGCCACCTTTGTCACCCAAAACAATCTCATAAATTGCTACAACCGCTGCTATTTTCTGTTTAATAATGAAGATACACGAATGAATTTGATGAATTAAATTTCTTTGGTGTGTTTCTTTTATTTTGGCCGATATGTACTAAACATATAACCCCATTTGTTATTAAAAAAAAAAAGAAAGAAATCTTGAGTGGATGATGATGGCACGTTCCACATCTTGAAAAGGAGTTGGTGATGCTCGATCAAAACAAAAAGGAAGGGGACAAGAAAATACATAAAGGACTTCTACCTTTTATTAAAATATTACACCCACTGTTGTGATAATGATGATGCTTTATGGCGATGATGATGATAATACTAGATGAGAATTATGATATGATGATTATGAGTATAGATGGTGATGACGGTTGATTAACGATGATGATGATGATGCTCTAGAGGTAACGGTAACATGAGATGTGAATGAAATGATAAAAGTGATCATGATGATGTTAGGTAATAAGGAAAATAAATATGTGGATGGATGAGGACAAACAATGAAAGGAAGACCCCATTTGTTATTACTGTTACGGCCACTAGTATTTTTTTATGCGAAAATCAGTTTATGGAATATATCAGTTTGGGCCGCGATATTATAGGGGTTTGTTTATGGACTTGTTGTATCGAATGAGCCAAGAACTTATTTCCTGTTGGGCTGAAAATTTAATGGTGTCCAGTTGAGCCGAAATAAAATAGGTTAAAGATAATTGGGTATATTATAATTCAGGAAAAATGGAAATGGAGGAATGGCTTAGAGTGTTTGTGAGTGAGCGGGAGGTCGCGGGTTCGAGCCCGGTTTGGGGCATTCATTTTTGGAAAGAATTTTAAAAGGTAGTTTTATTAGTTTTATTATTATTATTATTATTATTATTATTATTATTATTATTATTATTATTATTATTATTATTATTATTATTATTATTATTATCTTTAAGGTTATTAAAATCATTATTTTTCAATATTAACATATAACTATTATTATTATTATTATTATTAAATGATAGTATTAGTATTATTATTAAAATTATTATCATTATTATTATTATTATCATTTTATTAATACTAGAATCATTATTATTATTATTATTATTATTATTAATAGTATTGTTTTCATAACAAATTATTGATTTTTGATATAATACCAATTACAAATAGATATATATATTTTAATATAACTATATGTATGAATATTGATTATTTTACAAAATAACCATATATAAAATATAACTGAAAATATATAACATAAATAAAGGATATATATTTATATAACTACAACACTTAATATACATAAATTATATAGAAGGAATTATGTGATTATATGTGTTAATATATATAAATGATATAGGTTCGTGAATCCGAGGCCAACCCTGCATTGTTCAATATAGTCATATGTATTTTTACTACAAAATACATTAGGTGAGTTCATTTGATTCCCTTTTACTCTTTACATTTTTGGGATTGAGAATACACGCACTACTTTTACAACTGCTTTATTAAATGCTTTTGAAATACATTTTGTACTGCGAATACATGAAATGCTTTTATAAATGTTTGACGAGATAGACATTAGCAAAACATTCCTCGAATGAATTATGTGGATGTGATAATTGCCACCATTAAATTATGTGAACGTGATAATTGCCACAATTGATATGAATATTTTTCCCCTGATTATTATTGCTTGGTAACCTAAGAATTAGGGAACATCACTAATTTTGAGAATTAGTGCACGCCTAATTGATGCGAATCCTAAAGGTAGCTACTGGGTTTAACACCCCCACCTAGAATGTTCACTAGACGGAAGGGCTAGTGGGCATGGTGTTTAGTACTTCGAAGTTTATATGATTATTATACAGACGAGATGTTCTGTTTTGGGGATATTATTATGCGCATTATATGTTAAGGTCGGTTACCAAGCCAAGTTATGAAAGCCATGAAAAGTGAATGTTATGTATCGAGAGAATGATTTTATACACAGGTTATGTGTATGTTATTTTTGTACACGAGATATGTGTACGGTTACTAAGATTTATGAAAAATGGTTTCGTACACGAGAAAAGTGTACTGTATTTAAAATATATCGCATGTACATTACAGGTGGGTATAGGATTCGGGCCCATTTGTAACATGCAGCATTTAAATCTTGTGGTCTATCAAAATGATGAATTTTATTGCTTTATGATAAACCTATGAACTCACCAACCTTTTGGTTGACACTTTAAAGCATGTTTATTCTCAGGTATGAAAGAAATCTTCCGCTGTGCATTTGCTCAATTTAAAGATAGTACATGGAGTCATTCATGGCATATAGAGGTCAGAACCTCGCAATGGGACCATCTGTTGAAGACTTCGTCCAGCTGGATTAGGTCGGGTCACTACATCTACGTACTTTCCTGCAATATTGAATCTCAATATTGATACGTGAGCATTCATATCTCAACTTTTATATATTAATAGTGTATCCATGACTAGTGCTCGAGTATATATGTTTATGCATGCTTGTATGCTTTAATTTTATCGTTAGATAGTTTATTATGAATCACGAATTTGATACATATGCTACTGATATAAAGTATATGATATGCATGTTTTTGGAAAGCTGGTGAAAAATTATTAACTTTTCATTTAGAAATCGCGTGATTTCGATGAACGAATTAAAAAATATGGTCAACTGAATTATGTTAGACGTTAATTGAAATTGTAATTGAAATTGTAATTGAAATTGTAAATTAATATTTAAACAACTTGTCTATGAGATTGATAAATTGGATTTTTAGATATTACTAATCGAGTAAATGAATTTCTATATAAGGCATGTCTTGTTTTGGTAAACAATTATCAAAATTGACTGTCTTATCAGGTTTTAAAGCTTTATGAACACTATAATCTAATTTTACAAGTATTGGAAAAACTATGTGAAATAATAAAATATGTTCGATTGTCATGATAATTCAAATATAATATAGCTCCTGAAATAAATAATATTTTGAGTTTGATAAACTATAAATTCGTTCAATTATCAAGACTTATATTATGTTAATAAACATGTATAGATTTAAAGATCATATTTGGTCAGGTTGACTTTTGAGATGACTTTTGTTAACTTTTGCATGTCGGTCTCGAGCATTAGGATTGTGATACACTATGACCTGACCTAGCTTGTTAGACATGTATTGACCAACATATGTTCTCTAGGTTGAGATCTATGGTTATTTTGCATTTCGAGTTTCGGTCACATTTCGGTGAATGACCTTATGTGCTGCTAAGGTGAGTTTCATTTGCTCCCTTTTTAATTGCTTTTGCAATCTATATATTTGGGCTGAGAATACATGTACTTTATTTTAAACGCAATGGATACAAGTACATACTAAATTCTACACCTAGTTTGAACCAAAAATCCCTTAGCTTTGGGGACTAGTAACTGCCAGTTATAAGAACTGGTGGGCGCGAATAGTGGTATATGGATTCATAGGGCTTGACATCCCCGTCTATTCCAGGTATAGAAACCCTAACCTAAACTATAAAATAGACGTATGCTATTTGAGTTTAGTACACGTTTGTTTGTGTGTATTGTACATGTTGGTTGCATGTATGTTAAAACAGGAGTACTTATTATATAGACGTTAAAGTTTAGTTACCAGGGTGCTCAATTTCGTAGAATCTTTTTGATAAACGTTACGGATGAAATAACTGAAATCTTGTGATCCACCTTTATATACAGATTATGCGCAATATTAAAACTATGAACTCACCAACCTTTGTGTTGACACTTTTAAGCATGTTTATTCTCAGGTTTCTAGAAGTCTTCCGCTGTTTGCTTATACGTTGTACAAGCTATGTGCATGGAGTCATACATGCTTTATTCAAGAAAACTTTGCATTCACAAAATTATCACCATGTATCATATTTGACTGTATTGTCAACGGATGTATTGTTAGAAACTATTATATACGATGATTGTTTATACGTAGAAATTATCAGACGTCAAAAACCTTGGATTTATATATTCATTTATGGTGTACCTTTTCAAAAAAATGCAATGTTTACAAAACATATCATATAGAGGTCAAAACCTCACTATGAAATCAATGAATGATGTATTCGTCCAAATAGATTTGGACGGGTCATCACAGTTGGCATCAGAGCTTGAGGTCATAGGGAACCAGAATTTGCATTAGTGTGTTTAACTGGTAATTGTTATGATGCATTAGTGAGTCTGGACTATGATCGTATCTGTTTTTACCAAGTTTTACTTATCATTTCTTGTCGTAAATTACATGCTTATCATTCTTAAGTCTAGACACGTTTCCTGCATTTATTGCATACATAGTGTACAGACGAATTCATATCTTAGCATATCTATTACTGTAAACTTTGCTTGACATCTTTCGAAAATTCCTCCGTGATTTATGGAATTTTGGTATTATATATACATATGTAAATTATGTATTGAAGAGTACCAATCTAAATTCTATAATCTATTTCATATCAAAAATCATCTCTCTAATTATAAAAGATGGATCCCGTATCTAGTTCAAATTCCTTAAACTCTGACAGCTATTCCGATATGGATATTCACCTGAACTCCGAAGACAGTGTAACCGGAATGGATCAACCAATTAGCCATTATCTATTCTGGATGAATTGGGGATGGGTTCGTAGTCTACTTAATCATTGGACACAAGAAGAAGGTGATCCCTTCCATCCACCACATTCCCCTCTTGGCGAAGAACATGAAGCACTTACCGGCGAACCTGTTCGTAATACCATTTTCTCTCTCATCTCCAGAGTATCTCGTCATGATTATATACTATCTCAAATTCTGGATCTTATTCATCCGCTCGTCCGAACCGCTAATCATCCCGGTGTAGTAGAAGAAGTCAACGAGCTTCGCGCTCAGGTAGTGGTTTTGGAGAATATGGTGCAAAGATTACAAGCACCAGCAGCATCACCGGTATCAACAGTACCACCATCATCAACACCAACAGTATCATTACCACCACCAACAACAAAATCGTCATCCCACACCTCAACATCACAATCTGTACCTCGAACATCAACGTCATACGCACCATAGATACCAAGGAATACCAACAACAACAAACGATGAAGTATTGATTCATAACTTCATCGAAGAAATATTCTGCAGAGAATATGTAGTTTCTAAAAGTTTTAGAGATTACTTATTCTAGTTCTAATTGTAAACCAGATGAGTGAGCGAATAGAAATGATGAAATAAAACCCTGATCGGAATGGTGCACGATTTACAAACTAGATCTGTTTTACCAGCAGCATCAACGGTACCGTCAGCATCACCAGCACCACCAGTACCATCAGCATCATCAGCATCAGCAGTATCTACAACATCACAAGCTCCGCCAGATCCATAATCACCGTAAACATCATCACTAATCAACAACGCGTGTATCGTATCAACGAGTTATAAAGTATTAACTCATTCCCTCTGAAGAAATTATATGTATATTATATATATATATATATATATATATATATATATATATATATATATGAATTTTGAGATCAAAATAAATCTTTTCGTACTAAGCTATTACGTGTGAATCTTAACTACTCGGTTAGTTCATGTTATTAATATGCTATGATGTACATCCTTCTTTAATGACTTAACAATCCAAAAGCTTTACTTAAATCCCGATATGTCAAAATCAGAATATGTATTTGAATTTGTATGAAAATGGTTGTTCTTTAGTGAACGGATACATATGTGGATGTAAGTAGTATAGTTAATGACTGTTGAATCAGAATTGAAGAATGTACGGTGTAACATATTAATGTGAGATATAAATATTTCTCGGGTATTACCTACCCGTTAAAATATTTTCACCGTCAACAGTTTGTACAACAGAATATTTAATTACAATCTTTATGAAAATATACGTACATATATACAGGGCCGTCTCTACAATTTAGAGGCCCTAGGCGAAAATAAAATTGGGCCCTTATACACGTTACATTTTTTTAATACATATAAAAAGATTATATTAAAATTTATCAATACGAAAGAAGTTTTTAAGCCAGACATAATTGGGAGAAGCTCATCTGAAACTAGAGCTAGAAAGGCCTTATTTTGTTAGACAGCCGTAACAAATTTTTTTATTATCAAATATTTATTCGACAATATTTTATTTAATTTACTTAACTATTTGACAATTGTATATATATTAAAAATTTTGGGCCCTTCTAATATTTGGGCCCTAGGCGGTTGTCTATGTTGCTTATGCCCAAAGACGCCTCTGCATATATATTTTCTTTCAGATGTAATCATGAATTTAATGAGTTAATATAATATTAAACTCATTTGATTTACGGTTGAAATGAGAATTAATAATCTCCAAAACCTTTGAGATTTCATAATTGTCGCGAAATATTTCGCTAATGAAGTTATGAATCAATACTTCATCGTTCATTGTTATTGATATATCTCGGTATATGATGTTGGTGCTCGTGGATTTCTTGTGAAATTCACAAGGCACGAATAATGTTTTCTAGAAAGTTTTGAGTACATCGAAAATGGAAGTGTAAAATCAAACATGTATTTGAATAATACACTTGATTTATTATGAAAATGGAGTTTAGTGTGCTGAAGCAGTGATTAACGATTGTTAAGTCATTAACAAAGGATGTACATCATAGCATATTAGTGATATGAAATAACCGAGTAGTATTTACTAGTTAAGATTCACACGTAATAGCTTAGTACGAAAAGATTTATTATTGTTCCAAACCATATATATATAAAGTATACATATATAATTCTTTATGAAGAATGAGTCAATACATCTTAACTCATTATTACTAATATTCCTTGGTATCTATGGCGCATATGATGTTAATGTTTGAGGTACTGAGTGTGATGTTGAGGCGTGGAATACAGATGTTGTTGTTGGTGAAGCTGATGCTGTTAGCGGTGATGTTGATGGTACTGGTGGTGCTGGTTATGCTGCTGGTGCTGCTGCTGGTGCTCGTAGGTTTTGCACCATATTTTCCAAAGCTACTACTCGAGCGCGAAGCTCGTTGACTTCTTCTATTATTCCGAGATGATTGGCGGTTCGGACAAGGGGATGAATAAGATCTGAAATTCTAGATATTATATATTCGTGACGGGATATCCTGGAAATGAGGGTGAAAATAGTGTTCCGAACGGGTTCGCTGGTAAGTGCTTCAGGTTCTTCGCCAATAGGGCAATGTGGTGGGTGAAAAGGATCACCTACTTCACTTCTCCATTGATTAAGTAGACTACGAACCCACCCCCAATTCATCCAGAAAAGGTGATGACTAATTGGTTGGTTCATTCCGGTTACGCTGCCATTAGAGCTTGAGGAGTTCGAGGAATCAAGTGAGAAATCCATATTATCTGATCGGAATAAGAGTTTTTGTTATAAGATGAGTGTTGAATATTGAATGATAAATTTGTCTTCTTAATATACGTATATATAGCAAAAAGATTTCCGTAATTTACGGAGAAAATTTAGAAAAAGTGTTAGACAAAGTCTATTAAGATAGATATGATAAGATATAATAAGATATGATGTGTCTATACTCCAATAATAGCAGTATGACGTGTCGAGATCATAAAATGATAAGTATGTAATCTGATAATCTTTCGATTAAAGACTTTCAATTCGTAATGGCCTATTCAGGTCTAGGGGCTTGAGCTATAGGATCCTTTAAATCGATAATCCAAACCCTTCTATTCTAGAATTTCGTAGACGCCATCCGTCAAGAAAATTCAATGATAAAAAATAACGAGAAATCAAAGATTTAAAAGTAATGAATATGAGTAGTGATGACATTATAATGTCTTTGAGATTCTCGATAACTCAATGACATTTTCTGGTTCACAAACCGATGCATAAAGGCATAAAGCAAATAGGTACGTGATATAACAAGGAGGTTATATACGTTTGAGTATGAATAGTAACAAATATAAGAGTTTCAAAAATCATGGATAACATTTTATGTAATACATATGTAATAAACAAAACTATGATAGATGACATAGGAATGTCGAGAACGATGTCGCATTTAAATGTGGTGGCAAAATTGAATAGTACTTAGGAAAGTGAGCAGAGTTCTTAGGTTGGCTCGGCATTCTAAGATAAGTAAAGTTTCTAAAGTATAGTGTAGCATTTAACAGTTTAAGGCAACAATTAAAGGCACTATAGTCAAGGAAAGTTGTAGTCCTACATTGCTAAGGTACCTAATTGTATAAGGCACACATAAAATGCAATCCTGGTTCTCTACAACAGCCTGCTCTGATACCAATCTGTCATACCCCCAAATAGGGCCTAGGGTATATGTGACTAATTATATCAAATCACAGTTGTACAAACGAGAATGACTCTAAATGAGACGTTTTATTTATTGAATAAACAGCAGAAGCATTATTCAAAGTTTTACATCATAAGAGTACAGTAAATGGGAAATGTCTAAATAACATGATAAATATGAATGATGGACTCCATGCAAGCAGCAAAGCATACATCAATCATCTAGAAGCAAGTAGCAGCTAGCTCAATCATCACCTGAGACAAAACATGCTTAAAGTGTCAACCAAAAAGGTTGAGTGAAATTCATAGGTTTATAAATAATATCCAAAGTTTTAGACCACAAGATTTAGTTTAAAGTTGATCAATATAGATATATCAATCTAAAAGTGTTGCTGTAGTTTGTAATATCGCTACTAAACAATTTACCCTATGACACCTTGTACTGTCAGTGTCGTGGAATCATTATTATGTAACCAAAGACCAACGGTCGAATGGTTAGAGACGTTACTCTCAATAGGCCTACTCACAATAATTAAGTTTGCATTTAAACGTAGCAATTGACGATATTACGGTAGAGATTTAGCATGAATCAAAGCATGACAGCATAGTTAACAATTTAGTACTTGTGTCTAAGTGTAAAACAGTTATAAAGCAAGCATGTGTCTCACCCCAAAAGTTATAAATAGTTAAGTAAACAGTAAAAGTGGGGCTATGAAAATCACCTTAGTAGCACAAAAGAGTATTCCACGAAAGAATTGAACGGAAGGACGTGACCGAGATCTCAACCTAGAGATAGAACGTATGATCAAACATTGCCTAACAGAAAATAGTATATAGTACTATATTGATAGTAATGGTTCACTAAAGAATTTCCATTTTCGAAAGGTTACTATTTATGAAAAGTTTCCACTTATAGTAATTTTTCAATTTTAGAAAGTTCGGGTTAATCTTTAGCAAGACGTTGTATAACTTTACTCAAACTTTGTTGCTATCAAATAAGTCAGGAATGACCAGATGTAACCGGGGGCCCAGGACTCTTGACCAGAATCTAAGTCATGGCATTCGAGATCCACAAGCTTACCCATAAATGGCAACCTAGACATCATTCACTTACGACCGTGAGTAGCGATGAAGTTCACATGAATTGTACATTATCTTTGATTAACCTTCACTTTAGGTTTATATGTTATTATATATGTTGTATTATATTTATTAATGTATTAACAATTTGATTATCTTATATTATATACTATAAGTTATTATTATTAAATTAGTATAGTTATAAAATAAGTGTTTATTAATAATGTATTATTATTAACTTACATTATAAGCATTATACTTTATTATATAGTATACTTAGTTATTAACCGTAAGTTATAATAATAATATTAATTTAGTATATGTAATATACTTATGTTAATCGAAAATCATACTAATATATGTTAATTCGAATATTAATTTATTAAATATTATATTTATAATTTTTATAAACTTAGTTAATTATACAATTCAGTAGGATATTTTATAAAAATAATTTTATCAAGTTTTTGTATTTATTTCCCACTTTTATTTATATATATACTCGGTTTATATTAATCAAATTTAATTAGGTAATAAATATTAAATCGACCTAAATAAATAATTTTATATTTTTTACAGGTTCTATATTCTGTAAAAATGTTATAAAAATTATTAAATCAAATTTTATATCAAAATATTATTTATTTAATATTTTCTAATTATTTAACCATTCTAATCGGCCTATAATTAAATAAATAGGAAAAATAATTTAAAATTAATTTTTATATTTTTTTTACAGTATCTAGTGATGCTACTAATCATATAAAAATTTTATAAAAATAGATTTAATACACGTTTGTATTTATTTTTTATTTTCTTTATTATTTCTCTTGGTTTAGAATAATGCAAAAGTAAATTCTATTTAAATACTAATCGACCCATTTATTTAATTTTTATAATTTTCACTTGTTTATAAAAATATAGTAATCTCAAAAAAAAATTTATAATTATTTTTATTACTGTTTAATATTTTATTACGAATTTTTCATAGTTTTCGTGTTTAATTAATAAGTAATTCGTAATTAAATATAAATAATATTACAAAAATTCTAAAAATCATTTTCACATGTTCCTTAATAGTTCCAACTATTTTTTATACAATTCTTACTGATATTAATATTTTATATCAGTTATATATATATATATATATATATATATATATATATATATATATATATATATATATATATATATATATATATATATATATATATATATATATATAGTGGTTTTGATTAAAATATAGAATATATATATAAAATAGTAAATAAATTTTGATTTCAATTCTAATATTCTTTTTATGTTAATTTAAAGTTATGAAAATATTTTTTTTCCAGTGTTTAAGTACATATACTAATTTTTATTGATTTATAGTATATATATATACTAACCAAAACATAAATAAAAATAAATATATAGAACAACATATAAATTAATATTTCGAATTTAATAACTTATATGTGATTAATAGAATCTGTAAAAATTATTTTTACTAATTTTAATGATTTATAACTATTTAATCCGATTTATATATTATTTTATGTAAACCGAAAGAAAAAAAATGAAATAAAAAGAAGGAAAAGAAAGTTCCTCAAATTTCTTCAAAATTTGGAGAGAAATATTTAGGAGTTATGTGAAAAAATATATGAGTTTTAGGTTGGTATTTATAGGTAAAAATGATTGGTGAAAAGAAAAGAATATAATAAAATAAAGGTGTCAATTTTGACAAAATAATAAAAACATGTTAAAAATATTTTTAATAAGTTTTTTTTGTTTTTGAAAATATTTAGTCAAAATTCATGGGCTCATTATTTAATTTATAAAAAAAAATCTTATTTCTTTTTTTTTATAAGCTAAATATATAAATAATGATTAAAATAACTTATCATTTAATTAATAATTATGTTACATATAGTTTTATATATAATACACATTAATATTAATATTAACTAAAGTTATTTTATATAATTAGTATAAACTTTAGTTAACAAAACGTGTCGAAAAAAAAAAATATTTAATCAACGTCGAATTTAATCATATATTAAGTATGGATAACAACCCTAGGGGCAAATTAGTCAATTCAAGTATGGAAATATGAGGGTTGTTATATCCTTTTTCACATTTTAATGAAAAACGGTTTTTAATTTGAATTCAGTATTCCCAAAAGTAAAAAAATAAAATAACATCATTTTATATATATCTTTTATAAATAAATTTGTTACCTTTTATCAAGAATCAAGAATGAGTGTTAAAAATTGGTGTTCGGTTATATTATTAAGTTGTAATTATATAGATGATTAATGATTAATTGTGTATTAACTAAAAGATATTAACTGAATCTTTTAAAAAGTTTGATAAGAGCAGTCCCAACGGCACGTCCAGGAGTCCGCCCAGACGGCCGCCCAGCTGGGCGCCGATGGCACGAACACCGCCCAGATGTCGTCCACAGCCCGCCCAGCCACCTCCGCCCTTCCGTTCGTGCTTTTCAATCACATTTGTGGACTGACTCCTTGATAATTTATGACCTTTTTCAATTTTTTTATTTCTTTTTTTGTTTTTAAAGTTGAGATGGTGATGGTGATTCTGATGAGAGTAGAAGGGAAAAGGTAGATGAGAGTAGAAGGGAAAGGTAGATGATAATTAAATATTAAAGTTAGATGTGTGGTCAATATTATTTACGGAGTACTTTATTACATTTTTATTTATTTTATCTTTTAATTTGATTAATTTTTAAGTGTTAATTAAATGTAGTTTAATAATTAATACTATAATTCTTTTAATATTATTAGTAAATAAAAGTTTAGTTTTATTTAAATAATTGTAATTATTTGATAATATAAAAAAATTAAAAAAGAAAATAGAAATATGAAAGGAGGGGTGTCATTGTTAGGAGTGTTTAGTCATGGGTTTAGTCCTGGAAAAGAAGTGAGATGGAAGTGCTGATGTGGCGTTGATGTATTGGCTAGTCCTGAAAGAAGTGTTGTCATGGTTGGGAGCGCTCTAATAAAATGATTTAAAACTGATAAATTAAAAAAGTGACCTAAAGTGGGAATAATGCTGAAAAGTAGTCTAAAAAACTGAAAAGTGTAATTATAAAATTCCTTCACTCCTTTACATGAATGTTCAAAGTCGAATGTGCTTATTGTGTTTGGAGTTATAAGTCATCTATAATTCAGGGACTCAATACGTAATGTGTGGTCTTTAATTTGTCAAACATATAGCTCAAAAACAATATTTTGCACCTTTTGGAGCAAATTACATAATTACTCATTTTAAATAACCTACTTAGCCAATGTACTTATTCGATGAAAGATTTTTTTTCGCTTACCCAAAAAAAAAAATAGTCAGCTTATATTACTTTCAATAAGGTTCTTATTGACAAGGTTAATGGAAAGATGGTAAGATTGGGGTGTAAGGTTGCTTAGCTTGGTTCGGCTTATTCGCGTTTGACATTTGTTTCTTGTTTGAGTTTCTTTATGCTTGTTTTGTTGCATTTTGTGTTGTTTTGGTGTCTTTTGTTTAGCATTTTAGGTTCTAGGTTGTCTTGGTTATGCTTTTTTCATATTATTTGTCGCGGTCTTGGTGCTTATTTTAGGTTTGGCTCGCCTCGACTATAGATAGCAATAGTTCGTTGTTTTATTTTTTGGAAGTCTGTGAGCCTAGACGGTTTCCTAGTTATTCTTGTTGACCTCTTTCATCAATTGCCCTAGCTGGTTATATAGTTTTCGTTATTTTGCCAAAAAAAGTTCTTATTTAATGTGACTATATCAAACCGAATAATTGTTTTTACAATAATTTGTATTCTATGTAAATCAAATTCAAATGAAAAGAAAGTTAGAAATATGAAAAAAATGAATTTCTCAGACCGTTGACAAGGACTCTTTGACTACGTAATATTCTTAATGATGTTTACCATGGCATAGTTCGTTTAAGATATGCATTACACTTTTTCTTGGCAAATATAATGAAAACTTTAATATAAAAACGAAAAATGTTCTTGAAAAGAAAACGTCTTCAACAAATAATACAACCGGAGAACCCCATAAGACACGTACCTAGAAAGCGGTACAACAAAACAGATTATCTATACCGAACCTCATATATCGAAATATATACCAACTAAAAACAAAAAGAAGGCAACTAAAACTAAAAGGCAAACTAAAGTAAAGCCCCACATAACATAATCATAACAAACAAACACGAAATATCTAAGAATCAACCTTAACTAATTTACCGTCAGAGATTTCTCGTCAAATATTTTTAACAAATTGATTCTCAATTTTAAAAGGGAGCACATTTAAAGAACCGTCACCTATCAAGATATGCATTACACTTATTATGCTAGCATTCCCTTTGAATTAATACTCTAGTTAATAGTTATAGTAGTTCTATTAACTAAAGGGCGGATATTAATGAACTCGTTTTCCCAAAATAAGTCTTCTCGCTAAGACACCAATAAATTTTGTTGTTCTTCATATTTATTCAGCTTACCTCATTGAGATAGTCATTCCATATTTGTTGTTTGAAAGTGGCTTTTTCATGTTGTTTCCTTGTTGTAATAGGCGCCTTTCATTGTTTTGATGAAAGGTTTGCTACTTCTTTATTAATGAAATTCGTTCCCTTTTCGCCGAAAAAAAAAAGTCATTCCATATATATGAATCTCCCTTTTTTTTTTTTTTTTTCTTCTTCTGAAAAGCAATATATTAACAAAATCACGAAGTCATGTACATATGAGGCTGCAGGCCGTCAAATACACGAAGGATGCTTGAAACAAAACAACCTGCAGCCAAACTCGAAGACAAGCTGCAAGGAGCAGCAGATACGAATACATATAAACAGAAAAGAAGCAGACTAAGTTACAAATTGGGCTGGGTTATTTAGCCACCCATGCCAATCAATCGATTTCGATTTACATCTCTTTGCGACCCACTCGAAGCTCTTGACTTGAATATCGTTTAACACGACCGACGAGCACCAACACTTGTTCTTGAAAACCTTTAAATTTCTATTCTTCCAAATTAAATACCCACAAGTCCACTCAACCGCTTACCATATTTTGCGACCTTCAACCGACATGTGTAAACCCGAGTTTCCCAAAAAGATTTCATTAGAGCTAAGGTGGACGTGGAGGCATACCATTTGTTAACATCGGGGATCTCTTCCTTGATTCGGGACAAACGAGCTCGTCGATGGGGAAATTTATGTGGCAGGCGGTTGTGTGGACATGTTCTTACCTAATTTGGAAGAACCGTAATAACAAGGTTTTTTCAAAAAAGAGTTGGAACGTTCCTGTAGCACTTAATGAGATTCAAGTCAAAAGCTTCGAGTGGATCGCGAAAACGTGCAAAGACAAAGTCATCGACTGGCATAACTGGACACAATCCTAAAATTTTCATCTAATTGCTACTAAACGTTGAGTTGCCTCCTTGGCAAGTGGCGGACAGTAGCCTTGTGTGTGTAACACTATGGAGAGTGATATGTACACAATTCATTTTTGTTATGTACACAACCATCATGTTTTACAATATTGTACTGTACAACACTGTAAAGCATGATGATTGTGTACATAACAAAAATGGGTTGTGTACATATCATCACCCTAACATTATTGTGTGTATACGCCAAGTTAATAAGTCAGTAGCACTCTTAGCACTCTTGTATGTAGTGAGTAGGGATGGCAATGATCATTCGATCCGATCCGCTTAAAACGGATATGGATGATCTAAATGGATGAATATTGGATATGGATATGGATATGGATGTTTTTTGGATCGGATATGGATGACAATTTGTAATCCATGGATGAACCTGATTTCACCCGAAATGCTTAAATTTATATACATATAATATATAAATATAGATATATCGTTATAATTACTCTCAATTATATATTATATTTCATTATATATATATATATATATATATATATATATATATATATATATATATATATATATATATATATATGTATATATATATATATATATATATGTATATATATATATATATATATATATATATATATATATACATATTCCGTTCACTTTTTATTACATTAAATTTCAATACGTCCAAGTCTTAACGTTGGGATTTTTTTCTACAAAGCTAATTGATATTTCGATCAACGTACAAGTAGAGGTGATCATATTCTTATATGTATGATGTTTATTTGTTGTTATCATATCGTATATATGTAAATATACACACAAGTTATAACATATTAGTTGTGTTATCGAGCTTTTAGGTATATACATTATGACTTATTTTTAAGTAATTTTATAACAAGCGATGACTTTAACTAGAATTAAGTTGAAAAAAAAGATTAGAGATGAATTATCCAATGGATATCCATTAACCCGAATAATCCATCGAATATGGATATGGATGGATGAAACTTTGGTTAACGGATATGGATATGGATGGAACTTTAGTTAATGGATATGGATGTGGATATGGCGTAATCCAATCCATATCCGATCCATTGCCATTCCTAGTAGTGAGGCTTTAGACCAGTGAGTCCATGTAATGTACATTTTTGATGGTAATATAATTAATAACTTTTGCTTTTCAAAAAAAAAAAAAAAAAAAAATTGTCCGACGTGAAAACTCTCTAGTCTAAATACCAGCTAAGATGAATATATGTTGAAGGGTGGTTTTAGACCGGTGCTAACCCAATGTGAGATTGGGGCGTGAGATGACATGTATTCCAATGTGGTAGCTGTTTAATGCCCCCGACGCCTCTAACGGGGTGTCACTCATGACGCTGAAGGGGCGTCAATCGCAAATCTAACGGGAAAAAAATGGAAGCGTCAAGGGTTTTTCAGTCAGAATCTACCATTAATGTTAATTTAATATATAAGTTAAATTACAGTACATTTGATACTTCTTCCCTTTGTTGAATTTTTTAAAAGCAAATATCGATTGAACTCATTTTCCCAAGTAAGTCTCTACTTGCTATAGATAAAGAGCATTCGGTTTCTCACATTTATATTCTACTATTTCAGTTTACAAAACAGGCCATTACATATATTAACCTCACTTTAACGTTCAAACGAGAATTAGACTATGACCAATTCCACACCTTTAGGCACTATTGATTTTAAGTGCTCAGCAGAAGATCGAGCAACTTCCTTCTTCTTCGGATCCCTCGAAATTTCAATCACAATTTTCTTGAGTGAAACAGCAATGTGTATGATGTATGAAACAAGTTCAAAATCACATTTTCGACCAATATAGTCCACAATTTCAAAAACCTTGAGATGTTCATGAGGGTTAGTAGCTTCTCTTGGTTTCTTCTTACGAATGATTGGTAAAGTCCAACAAGGCTGCAAAAAGATCCACACTTATGTTAAAATGTTTAACGTATATAATATAGTTAGATTAACTGGACATCACATGAGTACCTTAATACAGAAATTCTCCAAATTTGAGCAAGCATTCATTATGGAAGCCAAAAATAGAAGAATATTAACTCCATTGCGACCAACTGCCAGTCTTAATTTCATCAGATTTGGAAACATGGGAACAGATCGGTCTGATGGATAGAGGTTACTCAGAAGACTTAAGGAAAGAGATTGCAGGGACAAAGCACAAGACGATATTTTGTCGAACACATCATTAATTAGAATATAACCCATATCAAGGTCAAGTTCCATCAGTTTCGGAAGACGAGTAAGACGTAAATCTCCACAGAAACCTCCTTTGCATGTGAACGATACAAGGTTGTCCAAATCAGATAAATAGATGGATCTCACATTACCAATATCCACTATTTCAAAGTGCGTTAAGTTACAAGGTTGTCCACTGACAACAATATGATCCAGGTATAGTGAATCATGGATTGATATCATCTCAAGATGTGGAGAATTCTTTAAAATTGCCTCAAAAACTTCTTTCGTCACATCGACAAACTTCAGTATAAGTTTCTTTAGATCAGGAAGCATCATCACAACCATAGGAAAACATCTTGAATTTCTTCTTAACATCAATTTTGATGCGAAATCACGAATTATTCTACCTTTTGAATTTATATAAGGACATCAGTCCGTCAAATCTAGTTCAAGAAATTCAACTTTTCTACTTGATGCAAATTCAAGCCACTCATCAATCACATGTTTATGATCGCCGTTTAAATCATAATTGATCCGAAAGTCATTGACAGTTGGGTGGTTGTAGCTTCGGATGACTGAATTGACCTGTTCGATGTACTTTTCCCTTTCTGACTCAATTACATTAGCCGAATCCATATTATTATGTAAATTGTCCCTACCATCAAAGTTTAATTGCCTCAAATTACACCACAAGTATCTCCATCTTGTAGCAACACCACTAGCGGCCACTGCATCCTAACAGGCATAAGCGACAGAATCTTAGTGAGCATATCGTCCGACATCTGGCTTATAAAATCATACGAATTTGGTCTTTGACGACTTCCCACCTTCACAAATATATGTCATCAGTAATAATAAGAATCCTAGCAATCAAAGCCAACAATACTCATGTTGTTTAAATCCCGTACTTAATCCAACCAATGTTACAGGTAAAGTGTAATGCAAAAATGAAATAAAACAAAGCAGATAAGTTAATGGTAAGGAGGTGTTGACCCCAAATGAAATGTGGCGATAATTATCAGAAAATAAACCCTAATTTTTCTTTAGATAAAAATACCAAACCTGAACTTGAAGGGTAGCAGAAGAGCTCTGGAAGCAGTCCATGATTTAAAGATTTAACCTGCGTCACAGGACCAAAAAGGCGGAGTCATAGAACATTTCAAATTGTTCAGATTAACAGCAGTCACGATTGTGATAAAGAAAAGAGTGTGTTAGCAACCAGATTTATACTAAAATTCAATAAATTAAACCCAACTCCGAGGGAAATAGAGTGAAACAAGCACAATACCGCAGGATATGAGAGGTGGATCGAAATCGGACGATGACCTCGAGGAAATCGCGCACGAACACCGGAAAATTAAAATAGAAACCCTAAAAATAATTGTGGGTTATCGTCAAAAATTGGACAATAGTGAGAAGAAATTGATAAAATAATGAAGCAATTGAGCACAAAAATGAGAAAATTACATACCACAACAACAGCCATAGAAATCGTGAAGTAATGAGAAATATATACCTGTGAAGACGACGTAGCAATCCAAATCGGAAGAAAAACGACTATATTTTTGTGAAAGTGGTATTCTTTTGGTATTACACGAGGGGCATTAGATGACAAAAGACCTAATATGGTGAGTAAGAAGGCAAACAAGAAACACTTCTCAATCGAGATTCAAGTTTGGTTACCGACGATCGAGAAATTGATAATCAATCGACCGTTATGGATTCAAATCAAATCCCTGTTTTTTCTCATTTGAAGTTTGGGTCCATAGGGCAAGCGATTTGGGCTCAACTTCGGGTCGTATTTTTGTTTCTTTGAGACACAAGAACAATGTGGTGACGTATGGTAATCATAAGGTGTCTAACGGTGCTGTTGTCGGGGATAAAAACATCCATGTTTTCGCAAATGAAGATGCTGACGGACCGGGTATTGAGCATGATAAGGGCCCAGATGCGGGTGACATGACTGTTTGTATTTCAGATGTAGATGGGCCGCTAAAGGGGCCAAAAATTGTTGATAACGCAGCACATCATGTTTCTCTAGAGTTGAACGAAGACAACATCACTTTTGCGGTTAGGTTGGCTCGATTGAAGAAAAAGAAGATGTTAAAGAAAAAAGAATTCAAAGGCGTACAATTGAGTTCAAGAAGGAATGTTGCTTCTACTTCGGGTTTTTTGAAACTCGTTGATCAAGACGATGATTTGGACTATGGTGATGCTATTTAGAACCTATTTATGGCGGGTAAGGTGGAGAACAAAATTGGTTTTGCGGGTTCGACACAGCTTAATATGACCGACGAGACTTTTGCGGCTTTTGATAACATTATGACTTCATTGGCCGAGAGTGAACCGCCTACAGTAAATCTTGTTAACTCTAGTGATATCCCGCGTTCCCCGGTTAAGAACAAGAAACAGCATAAGTGAAAGGGAAAAAATGGTTCAAGGCGCTAAAATGGCTAAATTCGGCGTGTTCATAAAGGACATTTGAGTTCGTTTTTCAGTTTCACGTTCATGTTTTGTAGTCATTTTCCTTATATTCATTTCGTTACTTTCGTATGCTTGTAGTTTTGGTTTATATCGGTTCAGGTAGGTGAGACTCAGTATAGATAGTTTGGTAGTCGCTTTCTAGGTACGAGCCTCACCGGGGCCTCTGTTGTACTTTTTGTTGAATCCGTTTTCTTTTCGAAAGCGTGTTCTGTTTCTATAAAAATTCTCGTATTTTCGCTAAAAAAAATAAAAAAGAGAAACAGTTCTACAATTTCAAGCCACGTATAATCAGACACCCCTTCAGACGAGGGGCATTAATATTTTCTTTTTATATTTGGAACGGCAACACATATTCATTTTTATCCACGATGGAACTTGAACTCGTAACCCACAATTAATGAGACTCTTTGATACTACTGAACCAGAAGTCGTTTGGTAGTATTTTCATATTTGAGCTTCTTTTTTTTTACAGCGTTTGGGATCACCCGAGGGGGGCTAAACCACCAGTTAGGATCATCTCCCCTTTCGACTATGCCGATGCAGCGATAATAACCCCGCCCCCGTCGCTGCCCGGGAGGAAACCTTGAAACCAATCAAAGGGCACGGCCAAGTAAAACCCCTCCCCTTTACCCCTCAAACGATATGGGAAAGGTGCCATGGGTGGATACTTCATGTCAGGGATGAAATTGTGTTTTTTTAATATGTAGTCGAACTCCTGACCTCCCTTAAAGGAGGTAGGCCACCAACCGCTGGACCACATCACAACTTCCATATTTGAGCTTACATTACTCTCAATCTCTCATAACTCAAACCGTGTAAAATCGAGTATTGTCATTGTAGCTTACATTACTAATGCCAAACGTTTTTGGTATTCGTGTGCTTATTGTGTTGGTAGTTATACTATTTAGGGACTCAACATGTAATGTGCGGGCTTTATTTTGTCAAACACATAGCCCAAAAAACATTAATTTGCATTTTTTGGAGCAAATTAATTCATTGCTCATTTGAAATGGTCAAACTTATCTTACGTTCAAAGAAGGTTGTTAGAGCAACCGGAGTGGGAGCTCGTCTCCCCTAAGTCGCGTACTCCGTCGCCAGTCACCTCACTCCCCAACCTCGTTGCGAGTTTCAGTCTCGGTCTGGTCAGTCGCATAGGCGACGCGTTTTGGGTTCGGGGAATAAAAAATAATAATAATAATAACATATAACGGCTATTTATTTAATCGTTGGTTTTTTTTTTCTTTTTCTTTTTAAATGCTATATATACACAACACATATACAAACACAAACACATATCATTTTACATCCATTTTACTCAACATATACTCCCACAATCAAATCCAAATTCTATCATCAAAATAAAAATATTTCTTTAAAAATGAGTAGTTCCGACGAAGAAAGTTTGATTAACGCAATGAAAAGTATATTTGCTTATCGAAATAACGTGGTAATACGTAGAGAGGTCGAGGAACAAAATGAGGCTCAAATCTCAAGACGAAAACATCGCTACATTCGTCGTGATCGTGTAGAAGCGCACAATCGTTTGATGAAAGATTATTTTGTTCAAGATCCGAAGTATCCCCCTGAATATTTCAAACGGCGTTATCGAATGTCACAAAGTCTTCTTGAAAAAATAATTGAAGGTATACTTTCTTACTCTACTCGTCCCGATGCACCAAAGTGGTTTACTTATTTTCATCAACGTCCCGATGCACGTGGTGTTCTCAGAGTATCTACTATTTTAAAAGTCACTTCTGCCATTCGTCAACTAGCATACGGTGATTCACCGGATCTATTTGACGAATATTTACAAATTTCAGAGAGAACATGACGTGAGTCTTTGCAAAATTTTACAAGATGTATTATAGACTTGTATGGTAATGTATACATGAGAGAACCGATCGAGGACGATATACGTCGGTTGTATCATAAACATGAAGAACTTCACGGCTTTCCTGGAATGCTTGGAAGCATTGATTGTATGCATTGGGCTTGCGAAAAATGTCCAAATGGATGGAAAGGGCATTTCACCCGAGGCGATCACGGTTACCCGACAATCATGTTGGAAGCCGTTGCATCGTATGACAATTGGATTTGGCATGCATATTTTGGAATGGCCGGTTCGAACAATGACTTGAATGTCCTTAATGCATCTCCATTATTTGATAGTTTACTAACTGACACGGCTCCTCAAGTTCCATACGAAATTGGGGACGTTGATTTTGATCGAGGCTACTATCTTGCCGATGGGATTTACCCTTCGTGGGCTTCTTTCGTTAAGGGATTCTCAGGTGTTGTTGACGCAAAAAGGAAATACTTTACAAAGAAACAATTTGTAGCTCGTAAAGACGTTGAGAGGACATTTGGAATTTCGCAAGGTTGTTGGGATATTTTAAGACAACCTGCTAGGGCATATAGTGTAAACGCAATCAAAAGAATCATGTATGGTTGCATCATATTGCACAACATGATAATTGAAGACAATGGTTTTAACATCGCTGAAAATAAATCTTACTACTTGCCTGTCAACAACCTACAAGGATCAACTTGGTACGAAAGGTGTGATGTATATGCCGAGAAGACAAAAGAGCTGCGTGACAAAGACGAGCATGAGTATCTTCGACATACTCTAGTTTCGCATCGATGGCATAATCGCGATGACCAAATAATTAACGAATTGTAACTTTTTAATCACGATAACGTATTGTTTTTTTTTTTAAATTTTTAGGAATTGTAATGTTTTTTTTTTTGGAATTGTAATTTTTATTTTTATTTTAATGGAAGTTATTTCTATTTATGTTAATTTTTATAATTATATTCATTTATGTTATATTTAAAATCATAAAAATAATAATAAAAATATAAACTGACATGTCTAGCTGACAGAGGTCACCACTCCCCACTTTTTCTGACTCAGCAAGTCAGGTCTGACATGCCAAGTGACCTCAGTCACCACTCCCAGTGCTCTTATTGACAAGGTTAATGAAAAGGTTGTAAGATCGAGGCGTAAGGTTACTTAGTTTGGTTTGACTGTTTCTCCTTTGGAGTTTGTTTCTTGTTTCAGTTTTCTTATGTTTGTTTTGTGGCATTTGGTGTTGTTTTGGTGTCGTTTGTTTTAGCGTTTTAGGTTCTAGATTGTCTTGGTTATGCTTTTTTTCCTATGTTTTTGTCGCGTCTGGTGCTTAGTTTAGGTTTGGCTTGGCTATAGATAGCTGTAGTTCGTTGTTTTATTTTTTGGAAGTCTGTTTTCTAGTTTCGAGCCTAGCCGGTTGTTTGGTTGTTCTTGTTGACGTCTTTCATTTTCGACGAAATTGTCTTAGTTACGTAGTTTTTGTTATTTTTGCAGAAAAAAAGTTCTTATTTGACGTCTTTGTATGAAATTGAATAATCGTTTTTATAGTATTTTGTATCCTATGTCAACTCACTTCCAATGAAAAATGTAAGGTGATCCGTACACCACTAATTCTAGTCATACATCACCAAATGTTCATAGAGTGTTATAAAGTATAATCATGTTAAAGAAAAAAGTAGAAATATGGAAAATGAATCTCTCAAGCCGTTGACAAGGACTTTTTGACTACGTAATATGCTTAAAGATGTTTTTACAATGACATAGTTCGTTTAAGCTGTGCATTACATTTAAGCAAGTATTCCCTTTTAATTAAGATTAAAGGGCGATTATTGATGAACTCGTTTTCCCAAAATAGGTCTCTTCTCGCCAAAGACATCAATAGATTTTTGTTCTTCACATTTATTCAGCTTACCTCATTTAGATAGCCATCATCCATATATATGAACAGTGGCGGAAGCACGAAATTTTTTCACTGGGGTGAATTTTTTTTTAAAAACATAGCAATTTTTTTGGGCTAAATATGGAAGTTTTTGGGCAAAATATGGAAGTCTTTGAGCAAAATTTGAAGTTTTTTGGGCAAATTTTGAAGATTTTTGGGCAAAATATGAAAGTTTGGAGCAAAATATGAAGGTTTTGGGGCAAAATATGGAGGTTTTGGGACAAAATATGAAAGTTTTTGAACAAAATATGGAGATTTTTGAACAAAATATGGAAGTTTTGAGGCAAAATATGGAGACTTTGGGACAAGGATCCAAAATTTTTGCACTAAATATTGCAAATCCACTGGGGGCGGGTGTCCCCCTCTGCCCCTTCTAATTTTCGCCCCTCTATATGAATCTCCTTTATCTTCCCAGTGCACTTGCTCCAAGACTGAGCGGTCATTTAGCACCTTAGCTGGTGATCGTTTACATTTAAGAAGATAACCAAAGCAAGGATGATAATACTGGCTGTCATTACAAGCACAATTGCAATTTTCCTAAATACTAATCCTGATTCTTTTGTAATAGTTTATGTATAGCTTAATTCACTTGTTATGAAATAGAAAAAATATCCATATTATAAGGTCACATATCATAGCTAGAGAATGTGTACCAAATCAAAGCTCCCAGTAATGCAGACGACACATGTACATTGCTCTATAAGTTCTACATACAAGGTCTTTAATAACTTCAAAACTGTAATGCAAATCACATGAATTAACATATACGTGCTAGCCTTACTTTAAGGTTCAAAGGTAAATCAGACGATGACCAACTCCACACCTCGAGGTTTTATTAACTTTATCCGCTCCGCAGCAGAATATAGATCAGCTTTCTTCTTCGTACAATCACTTGAAATTTCAATCACAACTTTCTTTAGGGCAACAGCAGTTTGTAAGACGTATGCAACAAGTTCAAATTCACATTTTCGACCGTTATATTCCACAAATTCAACAAGCTTGAGGTGTTTATGGGGACTGGTAGCATCCCTTGCTTTCTTCCTATTTATGATTGGCGAATTCCAACACGGCTATCCACACTTTAGTTAAAACGAGTAAAACAAACCCGCACTTCGTTGCACGGTGGTATCGTCGGTTAACGGTCGGTTGATTGGATGTTAAGAAAATAACGGAATGCAAAAGGAAGTGAAGAAAAGGTTGTAAAGAAAAGGGGGAAAAATCAAAAAGGGCCAAATTACCAAATTACCCCCGAAAGTTAGGGTAGTTACAGAGCTGCCACTGTTAACAACATTGACAGCTCATTAGGATTAGTATATATATTAGTAATAGTAATAGTAATGTTTAACATATAGTCAGTGGCGAATTTAGGTGAAGACCCGTGGGGTCACGGGACACCGCTAGTTTAAAAAAGTTTAGTATAAAATATCCCGGACACCACTAAATTTAAATGTATGACCCCATATATTTTTCAAATCAATATTTTTTCTTTTAAATTGTATAAGATACGACTAGATTATACTACTCGGACCCCATATATTTTTCGAATTTATAATCTTATTGAAAGTTAACTATGACTAAAATAGCATTTTAATATAACTAATACTGAGAAAAAAATTCGTGACCCCATTAAATTATAATCCTGAAATCGCCACTGCATATAGTACCGTTAAATTAAGTTTGATTAACTCGACCCCGCGTGAACAATACCTTAATAGAAAAAGTTTCCAACTTTGGACACGCATTCATTATTGAAGCCGAAAATAAAAGACAAGTAGGTTTCGAACCCTCGCTTCGCGCCGGGGGTTCGGTTTTCAATGTCTTTTATTGCGTTTAGTTTGTAAAATTATTTCGTGACTAACGATGATGTTGTTGAAGTGCCACTCGTGTCAAACTAAAAGGTATAGCTCGTGAAAGATTTGAATGTTATGTTAAATTAACAATATATGTACATCTCCGCATTTCGCTATGGAATTGTCGACTTTTAAAAATTTAACGTAAAATCAACGTTATGAAAAGTACCCCAAATATTTAGCGTTTTTTAAAAAGCATCCGTTTTGCGTATAGTTAGTGACATTGTGTTCCTAAAATTATTTCGAGTTTAACGATGGTGTCGGAAAAATTTAACTCGTTGAGAGCGAGAAGATTTGATCCGTTTAAGATTTAGGGGAGTTTATTTAAGATTTTTTATGAAAATGGTCATTTGACACTTTACCCCCCTGTTTTGGGGGGTTGATTTAAATTTTTTGGAAAAGTCTGGGGGGTTTTGTTGATGAAACGAAAGGTAAATAATTCCAGAAAAAAGGTGAAAAGTCGAAAATACCCTTAGTCACTATTCACTTCAACTATGTCTTTTAGATGTATAGATATAATTATCTCCGTTGCCACCAAATGCCAGTCTTAATTTCTTCAAACTTGGTAACTTGGGAACAGATTCAAGTATTAAGTTTCCCTGCATAAACCAGAAATAGTCTCACAAACATCTCGATTAATGATTTAGTATGTGAAACATTAACATGATGAATTACTAACCACGAGTTGTATCAAACTTAAGGAAAGAGACTGCAAAGACAAAGCACACGATGATATTTGGGCAAACACATTATTAACATTAAACAGAGCCAAATTAATAAGGTCAAGTTCCTTCAGTTTCGAAAGATTAGCAAGGCGTAAATCTATACTGTAACCATGGAAGGTAAACGATACAAGGTCAAAATCAGATAAATAGATGGATCTAACGCAAGCATAACTAATATCCACAATTTCAAAGTGTTTTAAGTTATAAGATTGTCCACTGACGCGAATATGATACATGTATACTGGATCTTGAATTGATATCATCTCAAGGTGTGGAGAATTCTTTAAAAATGCCTCAAAAACTCCATCCGTCACATTAACCCTCTTCAGTATAAGTTTTTTATACGAAAACACCACCTCAACCCTATTATCATTACCCATTGGGAAATTGAAATTTTCAAGTCTTGAAGACATACAAGGACATCGCTCCCTCAAATCTAGTTCAAGAAACTCAACTTTCTTTTTTACAGCAAATTCGAACCAATCGTCAATAAAAATTTCATGATTGCTGTTAAGACCAAAACGGATCCGAAATTCATTGACAGATGGGTGGTTGTAGCTTTTGATGACCGAATCGACCTGCTCGATGTACTTTTCCCTTTCTGATTCAACTACATGAGCCAAAACCATCTTATTAAAAAAAGTATCTCTACCATCAAAGTTTAATTGCTTTAAATTACGCCACAAGTATCTCCATCGTGTAGCAACACCACTGGTGGCCACTGCATCCTTGATAGGTATAAGTGATAGTATCTTAGTGAGCATATCTGTAGACGCTGGGAGAGGACCTTAGAATCAATCTAACACGATCTAGAGGCGGAATAACACTAGAACGAGCTTAAACGAATATCTATGTGTTTTCGGGTTCGTACGAGTCAAATCAAGATTAGATCTTGATAAACACGAAGCCTAGGCTGACATTCTGTGGTATTTGGACATGAAGATTGAATGAGACCGGACATGGAACTGTTTGTGTGTGTGAAATGTGCAGGGTGATTAACCAAATTAGTGGAGATTAACTTGGCTTAAATATCCCAGATTATATGTCGGTCGACTGTTGTTGACAGTCGGTCGACTGACTATGTCAGTCGGCCGACTGTCGAGTAACATTACATATTACATTTAAACGTCTACAAATATATAAAGTAACAAATCGACAATCAACGTTTAACAATATTACAGGTTACAACATGATCGAAATAAAACATTAAAGTTCATGGAACTAGGGATTACAAAATATGCACTAACAAACTCCCCTTAAGACCTAGTTCCTCATAAGTCTTCGATCTGCTTCAATCTCTGTACGGATCTGTAACCATATTGTTCAAATAGCAAACCTTTGCAACACGAATGTACTGTTGTGCTTGAACTCTATTTTCTGGCCTGTATAGCTTCCGATTGTAGTACAATGTGAAGATATCAGCTTCACAGCAATTTCTCAACCAAACGGGATCTAAAACCCGTATCGAGTCGGTCTCATCTTCCTTCAATTTGTCCAAAACGATGACTGCTTCCTCTGAACGTTCATCGTAGTACCACCAGCGAAAACGTGGGCTGAAGTTCTGCGGCATTTTCATCACAGGAACCTTTCTCATATATTATACCGGCTTGTATCTAACAATCTTTCTTCGTTCGCCCGTTTTCTTGTTTGTTCGATAAGTGATCGTGGGAAATTGAGGGCTGAATCCCTCAAAGTTCTTTGACAAGTACGATCGTCTTATCTTCTTGCAAACAATGTTAGGAATTCCGTCATAATCCCGATATAACATCTTGAGCCTAGCCACCTGCATAAATTCAAAATACGGTAGAGTCGTGAACTCGAATCCATGTTTGATGTAGTCCACTCCGTACTCCTTCTTTATTGCGTATATATTGAACTCTTTGATGTAGGCCCAAGCAATGATTTTTCCTTTAGCCAAAAGATTCGCCGGCTAAATATCAAATTATGGACCACTTAAAAAAATTATTTTTCCGTTTTAGAAACCCCGATAACTCCCTCTATTCACATCCACCGGCTGATTTTACACGCAAAATATTTTCATTTTGAAGACTTTAACAAGTTTAAAATTAGAGATGTGCAGTTCGTTTCTTTTTGACGTCGAGACACAATTTGTAACATCATGGAAATATACACATATTCACACAAGCAAACAAATAAAATGTTTTTTTTTTTTTTTTTTTTTTTTTTTTTTTTTTGTATTTTTCAAAATAAATATCAACACACTGAAAAATCTTTTTGTAGTTTTTAGAATTTTAAACTTATCACAATAAGAAGTGCAAATGAAGAACAATTCAAGTCAGAAAGTCAATGATCAAGGTTAAGAAAGATTCAAGATTGTATGGCATAAAACATGTTATTTACAGGAAGCAGTTTCTGTAAGTCATAAACCTAAGAAAGCTAAATTATCAAAATATATACATGAGCAATCAACATTCAGACAACAATATGTATGAAAAATTTCACAAGTAAAAACAAATAATTTGTGAGAAATTGATCTTAACATGGTATCTATCTTCATTAAACTTTTACAGACTTTCCTTTTAGACATTTTGATGATCAAGTTAATTAATTCCTTTAACATATTGCTATGTTAGATTCAATCACTGACTTAGTCATCATTTTGAGATCGCACGATTTTTTAGGTAGTCAATTGAGCACAAGTCTATTGACGCTTTCTGTTACCACAAACACATACGTTAGGTCTAATTGAACAGGAAGGTTCTCATAGTAGTTTTGGAATATCAGTGTCAGCCATTAGCTTCTATCGTAACGTATACTTTTCAATTCATATGATTCTGATGGATCTCATAATATATTGAATATTCTGTCAATCGGGCAACCTTTTATGTAACCAACTGCTATCAATCTCATTCCTTCTTTATTATTAAAGTTATTGGAGGAAACGGAATGAAAAACGTAGCTTTCTTAATGAGTGAGTATTCAGAATATCCCTCTGAAAATATCTTTCGCTATCTAGGCCTTAATGGGTACAGTCCCATATCACAGACAATGATAATAAGTCCAATAGAATGGTTTTGTTGAAGTATGAATGATTTAAATTCTTCTTGGTAATCTTCACACTCAATAGTATTCTTACAAAGACTTCTCTTCTCGATTCTATCATTCTCTTAACCTTGATATTTTCGTCTTCCATGATTTCACTTCTGTTTTCATGATATAATAACTTGATATGCAATGTGCCATAATTTTTTTTTTTTTTTTTAACAACACATTGCAGTCTTGACTTTGATTTAGTTCTCGAATTGACTTCCTTGTTATGAAGATCTCTTTTCTTCATTTGTGTAACAATTAACTTAAATCATTCATTCATGGACTGTCTGTAATATAGAACTACACTTTTCAACCCGTTCACAGGAAAGACACTCTCATTGAGATAAACTTACTATTTTGGAGTTTAGGTACGATTCAAGAATTAAAGTTTGATAGAAGTCGGTATGCACAGTCAATCAGAACATTCTCAACACTTATTGATCGCTTAAATATCCCAATTAGTCGTGAGACTCAATGGTGCAGCAATTTGAAATTTGCTTGGGGATATTCTACATCATGTGTTTCTAGATTATACGTCATGATAGGGGATACCCTCACCTTTTGTTGATTTCCTCAACAATTTTCTTTAAAGTATGCACCTGTGGTAATTAAGTGACTACCCTCAACCGCTGTAAACCTTTCCATGAATTCCTTATCAAGATATTTACATGATTGTGATTATGATCATCTCATTCTATGATTAAGTCCGTATCTCATTTTTCATTTAGATCAAACTCGTTTTACATTTAAACCTTTCTAAATTTTTAATTTTCTGAATTTCTGATGTTGCATCATTAAATCATTACTCCCCCTAAAATACTAAAAACCTAAAATCTTTTTGGCTTTTTGGATTTTAAAAACACAGAAACAATCAGATAAATATAATCACACAGTATATACAGCTATACATGCAGAACACATAAAATGATGTTACCCTTTAGTCTCTTTGTAACATCCCGCCTTTTTCCGTTTACTTTTCCGTTTAATTATTTAAAGTCCGTTATATGATTATAACATCCCTCGTTAATACGCGTTTTAAAAATATCTCGTTTAGGTAATTCACGCACCCGCAACCGAACTCGAGGGACTAGTTTCGCCAAGGGAGCAAAGATGTGACTAGCTTTTGACTAGTCAACACCCCACCTCCCATCTTTTTCATTTCCATTTTCCTTTTCTTTTACTACTTCCCTATTTTCTTTCAATTCTCCAATTTGAAGATTCATCATCTAAATCCGTTCAAGCAAGCATCAATCAAAACAAATTACATATTTGGAATCCTTGCAACTTCCTCTTCGATTCCATACCGATTTTATTACATTTGGGTAACTTTCTAAAATCACTAGATTTTGTGTTCTTGATGTTTTTAAGTTATAAAGTTGTTAATTAGTGTCTATGGCTCAAGTCTAACATGAATATATGATTTATATGTTCGATTTTATTATTTGAAGTAACTAACATGAACATGAACTTTGGTGTGTTTGATTTGATGATTTGGTTGCTTGAATGTTGTTAAATGATATAAGTACATGTATTAAATGGTTCCTAGTATCACTAGCTTCAAATTGATGTGTAGGTTGCTTGAGAAAACTCCATAAACTTGATTAGTGATTTTGGTGAATTTGGGTTAGGGTTTGATAAGCTTGAAATGAATATTTGATGCATTGAATGCCATGAATTATTGTTAGTAAGTAGTTAGTTGTATTGTATGCTTGATTATCTACAAAACGGCGTGTTTTATGTATGCATTAAATGCCCGAATCATAAATGTGCACTTGTAAAATTTGAAGCATTAAATGTGTGCATTGATTGATCATTTGATTTGAAAAGTCGGTTATTGTAAATAATGTTTTCGGTTGGTGAAATGTGTTTAGTTGGGTTCCTTGTCAAATTACCTTTCCAATGATATAAGATTCGAGTTCTAAGTGTTTACGGTTTGTGTTTTGTGTTAGTTTGAATGTTGATTTGGGACTTAGACAATTGAGACTGACCAGGTACCAGCACCCGCTATTCGCCGCGGCATGGCTAGCCTTTGTCGCGGCGCGACAATAGGCGTAGTTTGATTCTGACCTCCTTGTCCAATATACGAAAAATGTGTGGCATGCTATGGACCTCCGATTCACATGAAACTTGTTCTAACATGCTTATATATGAATAATTAGCACAGAAAAATAGTTCAGGACCCGAACCGAACGTGTTGACTTTTTCGTTGACTTTGACCGACCAAAGTTTAACTTTTTGTCAAACTTAACCAAATGATTATGCAATCTTTCTAACTTGTTTCTATACTTGTATCTTGCATGAAACTTGGACAATTTGATTCACATGCTACATAATCGAGTCGTAACGAGCCATAGGACTAATTGAACATCTTTGACCTATCGTGTTTACCGTTATTGATACGACCTATTTATTTAGGTCAAGACTAGCATTGTTCTTTGCACACGTTACTTGTTGAAGTACTTATTACTCGTGTACACAAGGTGAGATCATAGTCCCATCTTTCAAAAAACTTTTATGCTTTAAATTATGAGATGAGAAACATATACGTATCATACTTTTACACTTTGTACACAAGTACGGAAACGAACATTCCACGTACGGGTTTGAACAAAAATCCTCAATTCAATTATCATTAGTTACACTTGCAGGGTGTAAACGAGAACTTATATTATGTGATCACATGGGCTTGACGAGCCTCATTCGGACGGTTCGCTACCGTTAGCTGATGAAATATATTTTCGGGTCTAGTGTATGTTCTAACACTACGCAAAGGGTGCAAAACAGTTAAGTTTGATAATTGGGTGCCCGCGAAACAAATAACAACTTTGGAATGCAAATGATTTTGATAATCATATTATATTAAATCTTGTGGTTCAAATGCAACGTTTACTAAAACACCTATGATTTCACCAACGTTTTCGTTGACAGTTTTCTATATGTTTTCTCAGGTCCTTGAACGCTACTTGATACATGCTTTCGCACTCTTTTTGATACTTGATTGGATGTCGAGTATACATGCATAGTTGGAGCGTCTTTTGACAACTTTTAAATTGTGTCGCATAGGTTTCATTCGTACGTTAAACATTGTAATGTAACTAGTCTTTTGAACTACATTTGTAAACTTGAAACATCCTTTTACTTATGAAATGAATGCGACATATTTTGGTCAAACGTCATGTTAAAGACTTATGACCACGTAACGGGACCTAAGTAGTCAGCGCCGTCAAACATGATTTGATCGGGTCACTACAGATGGTATCAGAGCGTTGGTTGTAGGGATTTAGAGTTCATTGGTGTCAACCCCGAGTCGTAGGGTACATTAGTGAATCTAGACTACAATCGGCATATAGACTTGAAGTAGGAATTACTTGACTACTTGTGCATTTATACTCGAACGTTTCTACTCATATCTACTCTTATTTCATCTTAACCTCACGTTGTTTAATTTAATTGACACGCCACCTTGACTTAGTGAAATAATGTCGAATGCACATGTGAATTAGGGTAATATAATTTCCGGGATTATATTACGGTGACTCATATGAACGTTCCGACATTATGGCATAAAGAATTTAAGGCGAGTCAAGGAAAATTTTCTCTCTATCCTTATTCCATATCACGGTTAGTATTATTAAAAATACTAATCAACGGTATTCTTGTGTTTTGAAGGAACAATGCCTCCTCGTCGTGTGCCACCCCATGAGACTCCTGAACAAGCTCTACAACGAATGATAGCCACCGCTGTGACGACCCGGAAATTTCCGACCAAATTTAAACTTTAATCTTTATATTATTCTGACACGATAAGCAAAGTTTTTTAAGTTAAATCTCAAGAATTTTAAACTGTGTTCATACATTCATTATAACCTCGACCAAATTCCGACGATTCACGAACCGTTATATATAAATAGATATGTATATGTATATATATATTATAACTTGAGAATATTAATAAAGTATTAAACGTATAATACTTTACACGAACGTATTTGTTTCAATATGATTTTCGACGAAATTAAAAAAATATATATTAAATGATTGAATTATCAGAAACATTGAATTATGATTACAAGTCTCTGTTGAGAGGTCCACTATGATTTGAGAAAATCTATTCCTCTTAACGATATTCAGAATAATTTGTAAAGCTATTTATAAATAAAAACAAAAAGTATCATTTACGAAAGTTAGATAAAAGTTAGTGGAGAATTGGTTTCCATAATATTCTATTAATCTATTTTCAAACGTACAAAGACGTTTTCAGTTTAAAAAGAACTTTATTATTAAAACGTATATAACTTTTATAAATATCTAGAATCACTTTTGACAACTCATTACTTAACCAGTATAATAAATATAACGATATTTATATTTTATTTTATTAAATATATATAACAATTTAAATTAATATTATATATATTTATACGCGTATTATACATACATAGTTTTTATACTTTTACTATACTTTAACTTTACCTTTACTTTACTTTTACTTTACTTTTACTTTACTTTAACTTTAATAATTCACTTTAATAATTCATACTTTAATAATTCACTTTAATAATTCATACTTTAATAATTCACTTTAATAATTCATACTTTATTAATTCACTTTAATAATTCATACTTTAATAATTCACTTTAATAATTCATACTTTAATAATTCACTTTAATAATTCAAAAATCTATTATAAATAGAATTCAATAGGTTTCATTATTTCATAAAAACTTGAAAATATATTTCTCTAAACTCTCTCAATCGATTTATATATATATATATATATATATATATATATATATATATATATATATATATATATATATATATATATATATATATATATATATATATATATATATATATATTTGCTCTGTATTATTTCAAGATATTATTAGTATACATAAAATATTACGACGGAGTACTGTCCGAGTGATTTCAAAATAGTTTTTTTTGAATGAGTCGAAGCTAAGGAAATTATGGGTTATAGCTATGGAGGTGATGGGTATGGTTCATGGGTATGCTCGTGAGGTCAATCTAGTGTTTATCATCTCCGTTGCGTCTACGTACTTTCCTGCAATATTGAATCTCAATATTGATACGTTCGTGAATTCGAGGCCAACCTTGCACTTGTTAAATGATGTTATACGTATTTTTACTACGAAATACAGTATTGTGAGTTTCATTTGCTCCCTTTTTAATTGCTTTTGCAATATATATTTTTGGGCTGAGAATACATGCGCTATTTTATAAATATTTTACGAAATAGGCACAAGTACTAAAACTAATTCTATGTGGGTTTAAACCAGAAATATACCCTTAGCTTGGTAACATTAAACTACTTGTCTATGTACGGTAGGCGCGAATTCTAAAGATAGATCTATTGGGCCTGACAAACCCCATCCTGACTATGGGATGCTTTAGTACTTCGAGGTTATTTTAAACACACCTGATCTGGTGTACTTCAGAGGGTAAAACATGAATGTTAAGGCTTGTTACCCGGTGCCTACAACTTATAGAATACTTTTATACACTTGCGAGTGTACATATATTTATAAACGGAAATCTTGTGGTCTATTAATATATTGAAATGATTGTTATGATAAACCTATGAACTCACCAACCTTTTGGTTGACACTTTAAAGCATGTTTATTCTCAGGTATTAAAGAAATCTTCCGCTGTGCATTAGCTCATTTTAAGGATATTACTTGGAGTCATTCATGGCATATTTTGAAAGACGTTGCATTCGAGTCATTGAGTTCATCAAAATTATTATTAAGCCAATTATAGTTGGATGTATTATGAAATGGTGTGCATGCCATCAACTTTCGTTGTAAAGAAAGTTTCTCTTTTAAAAACGAATGCAATGTTTGTAAAATGTATCATATAGAGGTCAAATACCTCGCGATGTAATCAACTATTATGAATCATTTATAATGTATATGAACGGGTTCTTTCAGTTGGTATCAGTGCGGTGGTCTTAGTGAACCAGGTCTGCATTAGTGTGTCTAACTGATAGTCGTTAGGATGCATTAGTGAGTCTGGACTTCGACCGTGTCTGCATGTTAAAAGTTTTGCTCATCATTTTTGTCGGAAATTACCTGCTTATCATTCTTAGTCTAGACACATCTTATTGCATTGATTGCATGAATAGTGTATAGACAAAATTCATATCTTAGCGTATCTGCTAATTCATATCTTAGCGTATCTGTTACTGTAAACTTTGCCTGACATATTCAGTAAATTCCTCCGTAATCTACGAAACCTTTTGCTCTATATAATTAAAATACCACCCGATAGCCGAAAAATCATTTCATATCGAAAAATTCTTTATTCAATCGTACGAAATGAAATTCTTCATTAGTTCAAGTCCCTCGGATTCCGAAATGGAATCCCACTCAAGTTCCGAAAGCAGTGTGACCGGAATGGATCAACCAATTAGTCATCATCTATTCTGGATGAATTGGGGATGGGTTCGTAGCCTCCTTAATCATTGGAGACAAGAAGAAGGTGATCCCTTCCATCCACCACATTGCCCTCTTGGCGAAGAACCTGAAGCACTTACCGGCGAACCTATCCGAAACACCATTTTCTCTCTTATTTCTAGAGTATCTCGTCACGATTACATACTACACCAAATTCTAGATTTTATTTATCCGCTCGTCCGAACCGACAATCACCCCGGTGTAATAGAAGAAGTCAACGAGCTTCGCGCTCGGGTAGTGGCTTTGGAGAATATGGTGCAAAGGTTACAAACACCAGCAGCAGCACCAGCAGCATAAACAGTACCACCATCAGCAACACCAACAGTACCATCACCACCACCAACAACAACATCCACATCCCACACCGCAACATCACAATCTGTATCTCAAACATCAACGTCATACGCCCTGTAAATATCCAGGAATATCAACAACAACAAACGATGAAGTATTAATTCATAAACTTCATTGAAGAGATATCTCTGCGGCAGTTATGTAATCTCCAAAATCTTAGAGATTATTTAATTCTGACCGTAAATCGGATGAGTGAACGGAGATGGTAGAGTAGAAACTTTGATCGAAAATGGTGTACGATTTACAAGCTAGATTTGTTTTACCAACAGCATCAACAGGACCGTAGCATCATCAACACAGTCAGTGCCGTCAGTATCGTCAGAATCAATAGCACCTGTAACATCACAAACTCTGTCAGTTCAAAACTCATTGTGGACATCCTTACGAATCAGCAACAAATATATTGTATCAACGAGTTATGAAATATTAACTCATTTCCAATCCAAAGATTTATATGTATAAATTTTTAAACCATAATAAATCTTCCCGTACTAAGCTATTATGTGTGAATCTTAACTACTCAGTTAATTCATATTACAAATATGCAATGATGTACGTCCTTCGTCTGCAACTTAACCATCGTTAATTACAATCTCTGTCTCAATTCAATAAAAATCCAATTCATAATAAATTAAGTGTATTATTCGAATATATGTTTGATTTTACACTTTCATCATCGATGTACTCGAAACTTTTCAAATAACATCATTCGTACCTTGCGAAGTTCACAAGAATTTCACGAAAACCAACAAATAAAAAAGTAATGATTCATAATTTCAATATTATTGAAGAAATACTTATGCAATTTATAAAGTTTTAGGGATTACTCAATTCTAGTTCCAACCATAAAACAAATGAGTTTAATTTAATATTAACTCATTAAATCTATATTACATCTAAAGAAAATATACACATATATTTTCATAAAGACTGTAATAAACTTCTTTTGTACAAAATATTAATTGTGAATTTTTTTTAACGGGTAGGTAATACCCGAGAGATATATAAATTCACAATTAATATATTACATTTTTCGAAACTGATTCAGCAATCATCAACTATACTCTCTACTTTCACAACAATATCCATTCTTTCATATAAATCAAAACAATCATACTCATTCAAATTCAATTACATATTCTGATTTTGAAATCGCATAATTCAATTCGAAATATAACCAGTATCATCACTCTTAGATTCCTATATCTTTCAAAGCTATACTTTGACTTCAAAACTGTGTTAGAACATCATATGTATTAACGATTACAATATGTGCTCAAACCCTTCGAAATTCCTGAAGACACTTCAACCACATGTTACCCACAGTTATACACCTGAAAAACTCTCAAAACCCAAGTCATAGTTCGACACGTATCCATGTTAGACCCTTTGGCATTTACTAGCTAAAATAACTTTTCAATTCCATTTCAAAATAGACAGTTTTGTCACAGCTCCAGCAAGTCAACTTTGACTTCTCAATCAAAACAGTCTTATTATAACCTCGATAGATACGTTGCCCTTTCGCCAACGTTACCGGGGAATCGTTTATATTCACCACATTAGCAATAAACTTACCAACAACTTCACTGATCTTTGACTTTAAAAAAAAAATCATTATAATTATCGAAACCCTATCATATACTCATTCGTACCTTATAACAAGAATTGCCATACCAATTATTGAGAATCAGCAATCAGTATTTTGAAACCTCGCAGCATGTCTACATCAACAATTACATATACACACAACGTCTACCTCCAAGACTTACATTCTTTGAATGATAAATTTATGAAAAACACCCTAAACTGCGAACCAGTTCTCGAAATTTTGAAAAATGCTGATGAAGCAGCAAAAACTGTAAACGACCTTAACAGTAAAAAGTTGGATGATAAAGGATAGTATATTGGCAAAGCTCAGAAAAAGAGAAGCTTTGGAACTGGAAAACGGATTGAGCAAAGTATGAAGGAGGCTGTGGACAAATCACAAAGGCTGAACCTGCCTTCAAAGAATCCAAATGATTCAGTACTTGCTGAAGTCATTAACGAATACCTTACTCCTGACTCTAAACCACCGCGAACAATATCCTTCATCATCCTCTGATATTAGACATTCTAAGATATCATCGTATCTTTCATTATAAATATCATCCATACTTCCGAAGATATTTTTATAATTATTCTTATCTGAAATCATTTACCTCTTCGCGCTATCTGTATTATATCATAAAAGAAACTATTTTAGTTTCTAAATTCTGAAACATTCGAGTTTAAAATAGGAATATTCTTGAAGAAGTGTTGGGAGCTGAAGCATGAGTTAGTATAATATAATGACACTTGATCAACGTGATTATATTACAGTAATTCATGCTGAGTTTCTAAATGAAACATGATGATTCACAGATCATAACGTCATCATGTGCTATGTTACACGACTCTTGTATTCTCTTTGATCTCTAAATATCAAGAAAATATTTCTTGATGATTTGGCCTTTTCCGAGGTATTCTGGTAATTTGACAAGTCAAGATCGTGCCATTACAATTTCCTTCCTAGAACATTAACAATGTTCATTCCGAAATTTATATCTGCGAATTCTGGACCATTACAAGCGGTGCTTAATCACAAGAAGAAGAAACGAAAGGACAAAGCTCCGAACTAGAAATGGGAGTATAAATCATAGCAAATAGAAGAGAGCATTAACTGTGGATGATAATGATTATAGAAGAAGCAAGGACTTTGAAATATAAGGGAAGATATAAAACCCAACAACAACCCAGAAATCACAAACCGTATATATCAATGCATATAACAATATAAAGACACGGGAGAACTAAAAACACTATAAAACCAAGAGTATAGTAGAAGTAAATAGATTCTTCCGGAGGCAGATGAAAAAGAAGAGCGACAGATATGAAAGTGAGGAGTATATCAAGAATCAGCACTGGATGAAGCATATTGACAAATACTTTAAAATATGAGTTGAGAAGGTGTGAGTTGTAAGAAAACAAATGAGGTGGAATTATAGTGAAATATCCGACAGAGAAATCAAAATGGATTATCGCATTAATTTGAAGAGGATCATAATTTCCTTAATCGCCGAATAACCAAATCCAATATAGATTACAAAGATTTTCTTTTTTGAGATCAATCGTGATGACGTCAAAAGATACGACGAATCACTATTATCTTATTTCATTCATTTACGATAACTTCACTCACACGCTTCGAGTAATCGAATTATTTTATCCATTCTTCTTGAACATGATAAAACTCTATAATCGTTATAATAACATTCTCAGTGTTAGTCATGACGACCTCTATCAAATTTCGGGGACGAAATTTCTTTAACGGGTAGGTACTGTGACGACCCGGAAATTTCCGACCAAATTTAAACTTTAATCTTTATATTATTCTGACACGATAAGCAAAGTTTTTTAAGTTAAATCTCAAGAATTTTAAACTGTGTTCATACATTCATTATAACCTCGACCAAATTCCGACGATTCACGAACCGTTATATATAAATAGATATGTATATGTATATATATATTATAACTTGAGAATATTAATAAAGTATTAAACGTATAATACTTTACACGAACGTATTTGTTTCAATATGATTTTCAACGAAATTAAAAAAATATATATTAAATGATTGAATTATCAGAAACATTGAATTATGATTACAAGTCTCTGTTGAGAGGTCCACTATGATTTGAGAAAATCTATTCCTCTTAACGATATTCAGAATAATTTATAAAGCTATTTATAAATAAAAATAAAAAGTATCATTTACGAAAGTTAGACAAAAGTTAGTGGAGAATTGGTTTCCATAATATTCTATTAATCTATTTTCAAATGTACAAAGACGTTTTCAGTTTAAAAAGAACTTTATTATTAAAACGTATATAACTTTTATAAATATCTAGAATCACTTTTGACAACTCATTACTTACCCAGTATAATAAATATAACGATATTTATATTTTATTTCATTAAATATATATAACAATTTAAATTAATATTATATATATTTATACGCGTATTATACATACATAGTTTTTATACTTTTACTATACTTTAACTTTACCTTTACTTTACTTTAACTTTAATAATTCACTTTAATAATTCATACTTTAATAATTCACTTTAATAATTCATACTTTAATAATTCACTTTAATAATTCATACTTTAATAATTCACTTTAATAATTCATACTTTAATAATTCACTTTAATAATTCAAAAATCTATTATAAATAGAATTAAATAGGTTTCATTATTTCATAGAAACTTGAAAATATATTTCTCTAAACTCTCTCAATCGATTTATATATATATATATATATATATATATATATATATATTTGCTCTGTATTATTTCAAGATATTATTAGTATACATAAAATATTACAGCGGAGTACTGTCCGAGTGATTTCAAAATAGTTTTTTTTTGAATGAGTCGAAGCTAAGGAAATTATGGGTTATAGCTATGGAGGTGATGGGTATGGTTCATGTGTATGCTCGTGAGGTCAATCTAGTGTTTATCATCTCCGTTGCATCTACGTACTTTCCTGCAATATTGAATCTCAATATTGATACGTTCATGAATTCGAGGCCAACCTTGCACTTGTTAAATGACGTTATACGTATTTTTACTACGAAATACAGTATTGTGAGTTTCATTTACTCCCTTTTTAATTGCTTTTGCAATATATATTTTTGGGCTGAGAATACATGCTCTATTTTATAAATGTTTTACGAAATAGGAACAAGTACTAAAACTAATTCTATGTGGGTTTAAACCAGAAATATACCCTTAGCTTGGTAACATTAAACTACTTGTCTATGTACGGTAGGCGCGAATTCTAAAGATAGATCTATTGGGCCTGACAAACCCCATCCTGACTATGGGATGCTTTAGTACTTCGAGGTTATTTTAAACACACCTGATCTGGTGTACTTCAGAGGGTAAAACATGAACGTTAAGGCTTGTTACCAGGTGCCTACAACTTATAGAATACTTTTATACACTTGCAAGTGTACATATATTTATAAACGGAAATCTTGTGGTCTATTAATATATTGAAATGATTGTTATGATAAACCTATGCACTCACCAACCTTTTGGTTGACACTTTAAAGCATGTTTATTCTCAGGTATTAAAGAAATCTTCCGCTGTGCATTGGCTCATTTTAAGGATATTACTTGGAGTCATTCATGGCATATTTTGAAAGACGTTGCATTCGAGTCATTGAGTTCATCAAAATTATTATTAAGCCAATTATAGTTGGATGTATTATGAAATGGTGTGCATGCCGTCAACTTTCGTTGTAAAGAAAGTTTGTCTTTTAAAAACGAATGCAATGTTTGTAAAATGTATCATATAGAGGTCAAATACCTAGCGATGTAATCAACTATTATGAATCGTTTATAATGTATATGAACGGGTCCTTTCAACCGCCGTGGATGCGGCCATGGCCGGTCACTCCTCCAACAACAACAATAACAACAACCACAACAACAACAATCAAGGGGCCGATAACTCAAGCGAAGGGTGCTCCTATAAAGCTTTCATGGGGTGCAAACCTCATACTTTTGATGGGACCGGGGGACCGGTTGTACTCACTCGATGGTTCGAACAAACGGAAGCTGTTTTTAGCATAAGCGGTTGTCGGGATCAAGATAAAGTCAAATATTCCACCCACACCTTTGCCGATATCGCCGTCACATGGTGGAACACGTATGTACAATCGGTGGGTACCGATGAAGCTCACGCCCTCTCTTGGGCCGATTTAAGGGAAAGGTTGATCGTCGAATTTTTCCCTCGTGAAGAAACCCGAAAGCTCGAACAAGAGCTAAGAACTTTAAAGGCAGTTAGAAACGATCTCAAGGCCTACAATCAACGATTCGCCGAGCTATCCTTGATGTGTCCCAACCTCGTGAACCCCGAATCTCAAAGGGTTGAACTCTATATGGATGGTCTTCCAAAGAGCATCAAACAAGGAGTGATGTCATCCAAACCCGCTAACCTACAACAAGCCTTAAACATGGCCCGCTAATTGATCGAAATGGTTGACGAAATCGTAGTTCCGGCACCTAAGGCCGAGGATAAATAGGGTGGCAACAAAAGAAAATGGGAAGCCCCCCAATCAAGCAACAACTACAACAACAATTTCACCAAAAAGCCTTTCACCTCCGACGCCAAGAAAAGTTATGGCGAAAATAAACCCTTTTGCAACAAATGCCACAAACACCACTATGGTAAATGTAGCAATCTATTTTGCCATCGGTGTCAAAGGGGTGGTCATGTGGCCAATGATTGTAGAAATGCCACCCCCGTCACTCAAAAAGTGCCCAATGCACCAAAACCGGGTACTTGTTATGAATGTGATCAAACGGGTCATTTTAGAAATGCATGTCCGAAGAAGAAAGCCAACCCCAACACACGTGAAATGTCCCGTTCTTATTGATTAAAAACGTTCCATATTAATTGATTTCGTTGCGAGGTTTTGACCTCTATATGAGACGTTTTTCAAAGACTGCATTCATTTTAAAACAAACCATAACCTTTATTTCATAAATAAAGGTTTAAAAAGCTTTACGTAGATTATCAAATAATGATAATCTAAAATATCCTGTTTACACACGACCATTACATAATGGTTTACAATACAAATATGTTACATCGAAATCAGTTTCTTGAATGCAGTTTTTACACAATATCATACAAACATGGACTCCAAATCTTATCCTTATTTTAGTATGCAACAGCGGAAGCTCTTAGTATTCACCTGAGAATAAACATGCTTTAAACGTCAACAAAAATGTTGGTGAGTTATAGGTTTAACCTATATATATCAAATCGTAACAATAGACCACAAGATTTCATATTTCAATACACATCCCATACATAGAGATAAAAATCATTCATATAGTGAACACCTGGTAACCGACATTAACAAGTTGCATATATAAGAATATCTCCATCATTCCGGGACACCCTTCGGATATGATATAAATTTCGAAGTACTAAAGCATCCGGTACTTTGGATGGGGTTTGTTAGGCCCAATAGATCTATCTTTAGGATTCGCGTCAATTAGAGTGTCTGTTCCCTAATTCTTAGATTACCAGACTTAATAAAAAGGGGCATATTCGATTTCGATAATTCAACCATAGAATGTAGTTTCACGTACTTGTGTCTATTTTGTAAATCATTTATAAAACCTGCATGTATTCTCATCCCAAAAATATTAGATTTTAAAAGTGGGACTATAACTCACTTTCACAGATTTTTACTTCGTTGGGAAGTAAGACTTGGCCACTAGTTGATTCACGAACCTATAACAATATATACATATATATCAAAGTATGTTCAAAATATATTTACAACACTTTTAATATATTTTGATGTTTTAAGTTTATTAAGTCAGCTGTCCTCGTTAGTAACCTACAACTAGTTGTCCACAGTTAGATGTACAAAAATAAATCGTTAAATATTATTTTGAATCAATCCACGACCCAGTGTATACGTATCTTAGTATTGACCACAACTCAAACTATATATATTTTGGAATCAACCTCAACCCTGTATAGCTAACTCCAACATTCACATATAGAGTGTCTATGGTTGTTCCGAAATATATATAGATGTGTCGACATGATAGGTCGAAACATTGTATACGTGTCTATGGTATCTCAAGATTACATAATATACAATACAAGTTGATTAAGTTATGGTTGGAATAGATTTGTTACCAATTTTCACGTAGCTAAAATGAGAAACATTATCCAATCTTGTTTTACCCATAACTTCTTCATTTTAAATCCGTTTTGAGTGAATCAAATTGCTATGGTTTCATATTGAACTCTATTTTATGAATCTAAACAGAAAAAGTATAGGTTTATAGTCGGAAAAATAAGTTACAAGTCGTTTTTATAAAGGTAGTCATTTCAGTCGAAAGAACGACGTCTAGATGACCATTTTAGAAAACATACTTCCACTTTGAGTTTAACCATAATTTTTGGATATAGTTTCATGTTCATAATAAAAATAATTTTCCCAGAATAAAAACTTTTAAATCAAAGTTTATCATAGTTTTTAATTAACTAACCCAAAACAGCCCGCGGTGTTACTACGACGGCGTAAATCCGATTTTACGGTGTTTTTCGTGTTTCCAGGTTTTAAATCATTAAGTTAGCATATCATATAGATATAGAACATGTGTTTAGTTGATTTTAAAATTCAAGTTAGAAGGATTAACTTTTATTTGCGAACAAGTTTAGAATTAACTAAACTATGTTCTAGTGATTACAAGTTTAAACCTTCGAATAAGATAGCTTTATATGTATGAATCGAATGATGTTATGAACATCATTCCTACCTCAAGTTCCTTGGATAAACCTACTGGAAATTAGAAAAATAGATCTAGCTTCAAAGGATCCTTGGATGGCTTGAAAGTTCTTGAAGCAGAATCATGACACGAAAACAATTTCAAGTAAGATTTCCACTCGAAATAAGATTGTTATAGTTATAGAAATTGAATTAAAGTTTGAATATGATTATTACCTTGTATTAGAAAGATAACCTACTGTAAGTAACAAAGGTTTCTTGTTCTTGGATGATTACTTGGAATGGATTTAGAAAACTTGGAAGTAAACTTGCAATCTTGGAAGTATTCTTGATTTTATGAAACTAGAACTTTTGGAATTTATGAAGAACACTTAGAACTTGAAGATAGAACTTGAGAGAGATCAATTAGATGAAGAAAATTGAAGAATGAAAGTGTTTGTAGGTGTTTTTGGTCGTTGGTGTATGGATTAGATATAAAGGATATGTAATTTTGTTTTCATGTAAATAAGTCATGAATGATTACTCATATTTTTGTAATTTTATGAGATATTTCATGCTAGTTGCCAAATGATGGTTCCCACATGTGTTAGGTGACTCACATGGGCTGCTAAGAGCTGATAATTGGAGTGTATATACCAATATTACATACATCTAAAATCTGTGTATTGTACTAGTACGAATACGGGTACATACGAGTAGAATTGTTGATGAAACTGAACGAGGATGTAATTGTAAGCATTTTTGTTAAGTAGAAGTATTTTGATAAGTGTCTTGAAGTCTTTCAAAAATGTATGAATACATATTAAAACACTACATGTATATACATTTTAACTGAGTCGTTAAGTCATCGTTAGTCGTTACATGTAAATGTTGTTTTGAAACCTTTAGGTTAACGATCTTGTTGAATGCTGTTAACCCATTGTTTATTATAACAAATGAGATGCTAAATTGTTATATTATCATGATATTATGATATATAATATATCTTAGTATGATATATATACAGTTAAATGTCGTTACAACGATAATCGTTACATAAATGTCTCGTTTCGAAATCATTAAGTTAGTAGTCTTATTTTTACATATGTATTTCATTGTTAATACACTTAATAATATATTTAATTATCATTTAACATAATTAACCAAGTGTATCAATATCTTAATATGATTCATATGTACCTAGTAAGACGTTGTTATAACGATAATCGTTATATATATCGTTTTCGAGTTTCTTAAATTAATAGTCTCATTTTTATGTATATAACTCATTGTTAAAATACCTAATGAGATACATACTTATAATAAAATCATGTTAACTATATATATATATAACCATATATATGTCATCGTATAGTTTTTACAAGTTTTAACGTTCGTGAATCTCCGGTCAACTTGGGTGGTCAATTGTCTATATGAAACCTATTTCAATTAATCAAGTCTTAACAAGTTTGATTGCTTAACATGTTGGAAACATTTAATCATGTAAATATAGTTTTCATTAAACATATAATCATAGAAAGGTTCGGAAAAGTTCGGGTCACTACAGTACCTACCCGTTAAATAAATTTCGTCCCGAAATTTTAAGCGATTGGAGGTGTTGGCTCATCTTCTGGAGATAAGTGTGGGTACTTCCTCTTCATCTGATCTTCTCATTCCCAGGTGAACTCGGGTCCTCTACGAGCATTCCATCGAACCTTAACAATCGGTATCTTGTTTTGTTTAAGTCTCTTAACCTCACGATCCATTATTTCAACGGGTTCTTCAATGAATTGAAGTTTTTCATTGATTTGGATTTCGTCCAACGAAATAGTGAGATCTTCTTTAGTAAAACATTTCTTAAAATTCGAGATGTGGAAAGTGTTATGTACAGCCGCGAGTTGTTGAGGTAACTCAAGTCGGTAAGCTACTGGTCCGACACGATCAATAATCTTGAATGGTCCAATATACCTTGGATTTAGTTTCCCCCGTTTACCAAATCGAACAACGCCTTTCCAAGGTGAAACCTTAAGCATGACCATTTCTCCAATTTCAAACTCTATATCTTTTCTTTTACTGTCCGCGTAGCTCTTTTGTCGACTCTGGGCGGTTTTCAATCTTTGTTGAATTTGGATGATTTTCTCGGTAGTTTCTTGTATTATCTCCGGACCCGTAATCTGTCTATCCCCCACTTCACTCCAACAAATTGGAGACCTGCACTTTCTACCATAAAGTGCTTCAAACGGCGCCATCTCAATGCTTGAATGGTAGCTATTGTTGTAGGAAAATTCTGCTAACGGTAGATGTCGATCCCAACTGTTTTCGAAATCAATAACACAAGCTCGTAGCATGTCTTCAAGTGTTTGTATCGTCCTTTCGCTCTACCCATCAGTTTGTGGATGATAGGCAGTACTCATGTCTAGACGAGTTCCCAATGCTTGCTGTAATGTCTGCCAGAATCTTGAAATAAATCTGCCATCCCTATTAGAGATAATAGAGATTGGTATTCCATGTCTGGAGACGACTTCCTTCAAATACAGTCGTGCTAACTTCTCCATCTTGTCATCTTCTCTTATTGGCAGGAAGTGTGCTGACTTGGTGAGACGATCAACTATTACCCAAATAGTATCATAACCACTTGCAGTCCTTGGCAATTTAGTAATGAAATCCATGGTAATGTTTTCCCATTTCCATTCCGGGATTTCAGGTTGTTGTAGTAGACCTGATGGTTTCTGATGTTCAGCTTTGACCTTAGAACACGTCAAACATTCTCCTACATATTTAGCAATATCGGCTTTCATACCTGGCCACCAAAAATGTTTCTTAAGATCCTTGTACATCTTCCTCGTTCCAGGATGTATTGAGTATCTGGTTTTATGAGCTTCTCTAAGTACCATTTCACTCATATCTCCAAATTTTGGTACCTAAATTCTTTTAGCCCTATACCGGGTTCCGTCTTCCCAAATATTAAGATGCTTCTCCGATCCTTTGGGTATTTAATCCTTTAAATTTCCCTCTTTTAAAACTCCTTGTTGCGCCTCCTTTATTTGAGTAGTAAGGTTAGTGTGAATCATTATATTCATAGATTTTACTCGAATGGGTTCTCTGTCCTTTCTGCTCAAGGCGTCGGCTACCACATTTGCCTTCCCCGGGTGGTAACGAATCTCAAAGTCGTAATCATTCATGAAAGGACCCGTTCATATACATTATAAACGATTCACAATAGTTGATTACATCGCGAGGTATTTGACCTCTATATGATACATTTTACAAACATTGCATTCGTTTTTAAAAGACAAACTTTCTTTACAACAAAAATTGACGGTATGCACACCATTTCATAATACATCCAACTATAATTGACTTAATAATAATCTTGATGAACTCAATGACTTGAATGCAACGTCTTTCAAAATATGCCATGAATGACTCCAAGTAATATCCTTAAAATGAGTTAATGCACAGCGGAAGATTTCTTTAATACCTGAGAATAAACATGCTTTAAAGTGTCAACCAAAAGGTTGGTGAGTTCATAGGTTTATCATAACAATCATTTCAATATATTAATAGATCACAAGATTTCCGTATATAAATATATGTACACTCTCAAGTGTATAAAATTATTCATAAGTTGTAGGCACCCGGTAACAAGCCTTAACGTTCATGTTTTACCCTCTGAAGTACACCAGATCAGGTGTGTTTAAAATAACCTCGAAGTACTAAAGCATCCCATAGTAAGGATGAGGTTTGTCAGGCCCAATAGATCTATCTTTAGGATTCGCGCCTACCGTACATAGACAATTAGTTTAATGTTACCAAGCTAAGGGTATATTTCTGGTTTAAACCCACGTAGAATTAGTTTTAGTACTTGTGCCTATTTCGTAAAACATTTATAAAAACATCGCATGTATTCTCAGTCCCAAAAATATATATAAAAGGGAGCAAATGAAACTCACCATACTGTATTTCGTAGTAAAAATACATATAACGTCATTTAACAAGTGCAAGGTTGGCCTCGGATTCACGAACCTATATTAATTATATATATTTATATGTTGGTCAATATTTGTCTAACAATTTTTGGTCAAGTCATAGTGTACCACAATCCTAATGCTCGAGACTAATATGCAAAAGTCAACAAAAGTCAACTTGACCCAAAATGACTTCTAAAATTTATACGTGTTTATTATATAACTTAACTATAGTCGTTTTATATATTTAAATATATTTATTAGATTTTATAATAATAAAAGTCATTTATTAATAAAAATTTATATTAACGTTTATATATGATAAAATATACTTTTATATATCTTAAGTAGTAAAATTTATAAAGTTCACTTAATATCTTAAAACTATAGTGGTAAGTATTATTAATGTAATTATATTACGCGTGGTGAAAAATATCTTTGTATCCCCTATTTATTTGATAAAATAATATTGATCATAATAATAATAAGTAAAAGTTGTATTATTTTGTAATAATAATTATTATTATTCTATAAAAAAATAACAATATTTATATTTACTAAAAATGTTATTATGATAAAATGATAATACTAACATAATAGTAATAATGATATTTTATAATAACAATGATATTTCTATTAAAATAATAACGACGATAGTAATAATAATCATTTTAACAATAATACTAAAATTCAGTTGACTATAACTTCAAATCCGTTCATCGAAACCATTCGATATCTAAATGAAAAGTTCTTAATTTTTCGCTAGCTTTCCAAAGACATGCATATCATATACCCTATCTCAGTAGCATATGTATCTAATTCAGGATTCAACAAACCTATCTAAGGATAATATCGAATGTACAAGCATGCATAATCCTATATACTCGAGCACTAGTCAGGGATACACTATTGATATATAAAAGTTAAGTTATGAGTGCTCACGTATCAATATTGAGATTCAATATTGCAGGAAAGTACGTAGACGCAACGGAGATGATAAACACTAGATTGACCTCACGAGCATACCCATGAACCATACCCATCACTTCCATAGCTATAACCCATAATTTCCTTAGCTTCGACTCATTCAAAAAACTATTTTGAAATCACTCGGACATCACTCCGTCGTAATATTTTATGTATACTAATAATATCTTGAAATAATACAGAGCTAATATATATATATATATATATATATATATATATATATATATATATATATATATATATATATATATATATATATATATATATACATATATATATATATATATATGTAAATCGATTGAGAGAGTTTAGAGAAATATATTTTAAAGTTTCTATGAAATAATGAAACCTATTGAATTCTATTTATAATAGATTTTTGAATTATTAAAGTGAATTATTAAAGTATGAATTATTAAAGTGAATTATTAAAGTATGAATTATTAAAGTGAATTATTAAAGTATGAATTATTAAAGTGAATTATTAAAGTATGAATTATTAAAGTTAAAGTAAAGTAAAAGTAAAGTAAAGGTAAAGTTAAAGTATAGTAAAAGTATAAAAACTATGTATGTATAATACGCGTATACATATATATAATATTAATTTAAATCGTTATATATATTTAATGAAATAAAATATAAATATCGTTATATTTATTATACTGGTTAAGTAATGAGTTGTCAAAAGTGATTCTAGATATTTATAAAAGTTTAATAATAAAGTTTTTTTTTTAAACTGAAAACGTTTTTGTACGTTTGAAAATAGATTAATAGAATATTATGAAAACCAATTCTCCACTAGCTTTTGTCTAACTTTCGTAAATGACACTTTTTATTTTTATTTATAAATAGCTTTACAAATTATTCCGAATATTGTTAAGAGGAATAGATTTCTCAAATCATAGTGGACCTCTCAACAGAGACTTGTAATCATAATTCAATGTTTCTGATAATTCAATCATTTAATATATATTTTTTTAATTTCGTCGATAATCATATTGAAACAAATACGTTCATATAAAGCATTATACTTTTAAATACTTTGTTGACATTTTCAATTTATAACATATACACATATACATACATATTCATATATGTTCATTTAATGGTTCGTGAATCATTGGAATTTGGTCGAGGTTTAAATGAATGTATAAACATAGTTTAAAATCCTTGAGATTTAACTTAACAAACATTGCTTATCGTGTCAGAATAATATAAAGATAAAGTTTAAATTTAGTCGGAAATTTCCGGGTCGTCACAGTACCTACCCGTTAAAGAAATTTCGTCCCCGAAATTTGATAGAGGTCGTTATGGCTAACAATGAGAATGTTATTATGACGATTATGAAGTTTTATCATGTCTAAGAAGTATGGATAAAATAATTCGATTACTCAAAGCGTATGAGGGAAGTTATCGTAAATGAAGGAAATAAGATTATAGTGATTCGTCATATCTTTTGACGTCATCACAATTGATCTCCGAATTTAAAGAAAATCTTTGTAATCTATGTTGGATTTGATGCTTCGGTGATTAAGGAGATTATGATTCTCTTCGAATTAATACGATAATCCATCTTGATTTCTCTGTCGGGTATTTCACTATAAATCCACCTCCTTCGTTTCCTTACAACTCACACCTTCTATTCTTTCTCCCTCAACTCATATTTTAAAGTATTTGTCAATATGCTTCATCCAGTACTGATTCTCGATATACTCCTCACTTTCATATCTGTCGTTCTTCTTTTTCATCTGCCTCCGGAAGAATCTATTTACTTCTACTATACTCTCGGTTTTATAGTGTTTTTAGTTCTTCCGTGTCTTTATATTGCTATATGCATCGATATATACGGTTTATAATTTTTGGGTGGTTGTTGGGTTTTATATCTTCCCTTATATTTCAAAGCCCCTGCTTTTATCTTCTATAATCATTGACATCCACAGTTAATGCTCCCTTCTATTTGCTGCGATTTATACTCCAATTTCTATTTTGGAGTTTTGTCCTTTCGTTTCTTCTTCTTACGATTAAGCAACGTTTGTAATGGTCCAGTATTCGCAGATATGAATTTCAGAATGAACATAGTTAATGTTCTAAGAAGGAAATGGTAATGGCACGATCTTGATTTGTTAATTTACCAGAATACCCTGAAAAGACCGAATCATCAAGAAAATATATTCTTGATATTTTTAGAGATTAAATAGAATACAAGAGTCGTGTAACGTGGAACATGATGACGGCATGGTCTGTGAATCGTCATGTCCCATTAGAAACTCAGCATGACTTACTGTAATATAATCACGTTGATCAAGTGTCATTATATTATACTAACTCATGCTTCAGTTCCCAACACTACTTCAAAACATTCATAATTTAAACTCGAAAGTTTATAGAATATAGAAACTAATAGTTTCTTATATGATGTAACACTGATAGTGCAAAGAGATAAATGACTTCAGATAAGATTAGTTGTGAAAATATCTTCAGAAATATCGCGGATATTTATAATGAAAGATATGATAATATCTTAGAATTTCTAATATTGATGGATGATGATGAAGATTTGTCTGTAAAGGTTTAGAATAAAGAGTAAGGTATTCGTTAATGACTTTAGCAGGCACTAAATCATTTGGATTCTTTAAAGGCAGATTTAGTCTTTGTGATTTATCCACAGCCTCCTTCATAGTCTGTTCAATCCGTTTTCCAGTTCCAAACCTTCACTTTTTCTCAGCTTTTCCACCTTACTATTCTTTGTCATCAAACTTTTTACTGTTAAGATCGTTTACAGTTTTTGATGCTTCATCAGTATTTCGAGAACTAGTTCGCAGTTTAGGGTGTTTTTCAGAAACTTCACATTCAAAGTATATAAGTCCAGAAGATAGACACATATAATTGTTGGCGTAGACATGCTGCGAGATTTCAAAATACTGATTGCTAATTTCTGATGATTCATATGGCAATTCTCGTTACAAGATGCAGATGAGTAAATGATGGGATTTTGATAAATATAAAGATTTTTCGGAAAGTCAAAGATCAATGAAGTTGTTAATAAGTTTACTGCTAATGTGGCGAGATATGAAAGGTTCCCCGGTAATAATGATGAAGGGGTAATCATTATAATAAGGCTTATTCGAATGAACAATTGAAGTTGGTTTGCTGGAGCTGTGACAAAATCGTCTATTTTTAGAAGGGATTGAAAAGTTATTTTAGCTAGTAAATGCCAAAAGGTCTGACATGGATACATGTTAAATTATGACTTTGGTTTCAAGAGTTTTTCAGGTACGTAACTGTGGATAACATGTGGTTGGATCATCATCTCGATTGTTCATTATTTGAAGTGTCTTCAGGTATTTCGAAGGGCTTGAACACAGATTATAATCGTTAATATACATACGATGTTCTAACACAGTTTTGAAGTTAAAGTATAGCTTTGAAAGATGTAAGAATCTAAGAGTGATGATATCGTTTATAACTTGAATTGAATTCGGCGATTTCAAAATCAGAATATGTAATTAGATTTTTGAATGAGTATGGTTGTTTTGATTTCTATAAAAGAATGTATATTGTTGTGAAAGTAGGGAGTATAATGGATGATTTGCTGAATCAGATTCGAAGAATGTAACATATTAATTGTGAATTTATATATCTCTCGGGTATTACCTACCCGTTAAAAAAATGTCACAATTAATATTTTGTACAAAAGAATTTTATTACAGTCATTATGGAAATATATGTGTATATTTCTTCAGATGTAATATAGATTTAATGAGTTAATATTAAATTAAACTCACTTGATTTATGGTTAAGGCTAGGATAGATAATTTCTAAACTTTAGAAATTACATAATCGTCGTAGAATGTTTTCCCAATGAAGTTATGAATCAATACTTCATCGTTGTGGTATTCCTTAGTATCTACAGGGCGTATGACGTCGATGCTCATGGGACAGATTGTGAAGTTGAGGTTTGCGATGCGGTTGTTGTTGGTGGTGGTAATGGTACTGTTGGTGTTGCTGATGGTGGTACTGTTTATGCTGCTGGTGCTGCTGCTGGTGTTTGTAACCTTTGCACCATATTCTCCAAAGCCACTACCCGAGCGCGAAGCTCGTTGACTTCTTCTATTACACCGGGGTGATTGTCTGTTCGGACGAGCGGATAAATAAAATCTAGAATTTGGTGTAGTATGTAATCGTGACGAGATACTCTAGAAATAAGAGAGAAAATGGTGTTTCGGATAGGTTCGCCGGTAAGTGCTTCAGGTTCTTCGCCAAGAGGGCAATGTGGTGGATGGAAGGGATCACCTTCTTCTTGTCTCCAATGATTAAGGAGACTACGAACCCATCCCCAATTCATCCAGAATAGATGATGTCTAATTGGTTGATCCATTCCGGTCACACTGCTTTCGGAACTTGAGTGGGATTCCATTTCGGAATCCGAGGGACTTGAACTAATGACGAATTCCATTTCGTACGATTGAATAAAGAATTTTTTGGATATGAAATGATTTTCCGGCTATCGGGTGGTATTCTAATTATATAGAGCAAAAGGTTTCGTAGATTACGGAGGAATTTACGGAATATGACAGGCAAAGTTTACAGTAACAGATATGCTAAGATATGAATTAGCAGATACGCTAAGATATAAATTTTGTCTATACACTATTCATGCAATCAATGCAATAAGATGTTTCTAGACTAAGAATGATAAGCAGGTAATTTTCGACAAGAATGATGAGCAAAACTTTTGAAATGCAGACACAGTCAAAGTCCAGACTCACTAATGCATCCTAACGACTATCAGTTAGACACACTAATGCAGACCTGGTTCGCTAAGACCACCGCTCTGATACCAACTGAAAGGACCCGTTCATATACATTATAAACGATTCAGAATAGTTGATTACATCGCGAGGTATTTGACCTCTATATGATACATTTTACAAACATTGCATTCGTTTTTAAAAGACAAACTTTCTTTACAACAAAAATTGACGGTATGCACACCATTTCATAATACATCCAAATATAATTGACTTAATAATAATCTTGATGAACTCAATGACTTGAATGCAACGTCTTTCAAAATATGCCATGAATGACTCCAAGTAATATCCTTAAAATGAGTTAATGCACAGCGGAAGATTTCTTTAATACCTGAGAATAAACATGCTTTAAAGTGTCAACCAAAAGGTTGGTGAGTTCATAGGTTTATCATAACAATCATTTCAATATATTAATAGACCACAAGATTTCCGTATATAAATATATGTACACTCGCAAGTGTATAAAATTATTCTATAAGTTGTAGGCACCCGGTAACAAGCCTTAACGTTCATGTTTTACCCTCTGAAGTACACCAGATCAGGTGTGTTTAAAATAACCTCAAAGTACTAAAGCATCCCATAGTAAGGATGAGGTTTGTCAGGCCCAATAGATCTATCTTTAGGATTCGCGCCTACCGTACATAGACAAGTAGTTTAATGTTACCAAGCTAAGGGTATATTTCTGGTTTAAACCCACGTAGAATTAGTTTTAGTACTTGTGCCTATTTCGTAAAACATTTATAAAAACATCGCATGTATTCTCAGTCCCAAAAATATATATAAAAGGGAGCAAATGAAACTCACCATACTGTATTTCGTAGTAAAAATACATATAACGTCATTTAACAAGTGCAAGGTTGGCCTCGGATTCACGAACCTATATTAATTATATATATTTATATGTTGGTCAATATTTGTCTAACAATTTTTGGTCAAGTCATAGTGTACCACAATCCTAATGCTCGAGACTAATATGCAAAAGTCAACAAAAGTCAACTTGACCCAAAATGACTTCTAAAATTTATACGTGTTTATTATATAACTTAACTATAGTCGTTTTATATATTTAAATATATTTATTAGATTTTATAATAATAAAAGTCATTTATTAATAAAAATTTATATTAACGTTTATATATGATAAAATATACTTTTATATATCTTAAGTAGTAAAATTTATAAAGTTCACTTAATATCTTAAAACTATAGTGGTAAGTATTATTAATGTAATTATATTACGCGTGGTGAAAAATATCTTTATATCCCCTATTTATTTGATAAAATAATATTGATCATAATAATAATAAGTAAAAGTTGTATTATTTTGTAATAATAAGTATTATTATTCTATAAAAAAATAACAATATTTATATTTACTAAAAATGTTATTATGATAAAATGATAATACTAACATAATAGTAATAATGATATTTTATAATAACAATGATATTTCTATTAAAATAATAACGACGATAGTAATAATAATCATTTTAACAATAATACTAAAATTCAGTTGACTATAACTTCAAATCCGTTCATCGAAACCATTCGATATCTAAATGAAAATTTCTTAATTTTTCGCTAGCTTTCCAAAGACATGCATATCATATACCCTATCTCAGTAGCATATGTATCTAATTCAGGATTCAACAAACCTATCTAAGGACAATATCGAATGTACAAGCATGCATAATCCTATATACTCGAGCACTAGTCAGGGATACACTATTGATATATAAAAGTTAAGTTATGAGTGCTCACGTGTCAATATTGAGATTCAATATTGCAGGAAAGTACGTAGACGCAACGGAGATGATAAACACTAGATTGACCTCACGAGCATACCCATGAACCATACCCATCACTTCCATAGCTATAACCCATAATTTTCTTAGCTTCGACTCATTTAAAAAACTATTTTGAAATCACTCGGACATCACTCCGTCGTAATATTTTATGTATACTAATAATATCTTGAAATAATACAGAGCAAATATATATATATATATATATATATATATATATATATATATATATATATATATATATATATATATATATGTATATGTAAATCGATTGAGAGAGTTTAGAGAAATATATTTTCAAGTTTCTATGAAATAATGAAACCTATTGAATTCTATTTATAATAGATTTTTGAATTATTAAAGTGAATTATTAAAGTATGAATTATTAAAGTGAATTATTAAAGTATGAATTATTAAAGTGAATTATTAAAGTATGAATTATTAAAGTGAATTATTAAAGTATGAATTATTAAAGTTAAAGTAAAGTAAAAGTAAAGTAAAGGTAAAGTTAAAGTATAGTAAAAGTATAAAAACTATGTATGTATAATACGCGTATAAATATATATAATATTAATTTAAATCGTTATATATATTTAATGAAATAAAATATAAATATCGTTATATTTATTATACTGGTTAAGTAATGAGTTGTCAAAAGTGATTCTAGATATTTATAAAAGTTTAATAATAAAGTTTTTTTTTAAACTGAAAACGTTTTTGTACGTTTGAAAATAGATTAATAGAATATTATGGAAACCAATTCTCCACTAGCTTTTGTCTAACTTTCGTAAATGACACTTTTTATTTTTATTTATAAATAGCTTTACAAATTATTCCGAATATCGTTAAGAGGAATAGATTTCTCAAATCATAGTGGACCTCTCAACAGAGACTTGTAATCATAATTCAATGTTTCTGATAATTCAATCATTTAATATATATTTTTTTAATTTCGTCGATAATCATATTGAAACAAATACGTTCATATAAAGCATTATACTTTTAAATACTTTGTTGACATTTTCAATTTATAACATATACACATATACATACATATTCATATATGTTCATTTAATGGTTCTTGAATCATTGGAATTTGGTCGAGGTTTAAATGAATGTATAAACATAGTTTAAAATCCTTGAGATTTAACTTAACAAACATTGCTTATCATGTCAGAATAATATAAAGATAAAGTTTAAATTTAGTCAGAAATTTCCGGGTCGTCACAATTCAACAATTCAATCCACCTACGCTGCCTCATATTCGGTTGTTTCTGATTAAATATGTGTTGAAGACTTTTGTGGTTGGTATATATAATACTTTTAACCCCATATAAGTAGTGCCTCCAAGTCTTTAATGTAAAAACAACCGCGCCTAATTCCAAATCATGCGTCGTATAATTCTATTCGTGAATCTTCAATTGTCTAGACGCATAAGCAATTACTTTCGTTCGTTGCATTAATACACAACCGAGACCTTGTTTTGAGGCGTCACAATATATCACAAAATCAACATTCCCTTCAGGTAATGACAATATAGGTGCCTTAGTTAACTTTTTCTTTAACAATTGAAACGCTTTCTCTTGTTCATCTTTGAATTCAAATTTCTTCCCTTTATGCGGTAATGCAGTCAAGGGTTTTGCTATTCTGGAAAAGTCTTGGATGAACCTTCTGTAGTAACCCACTAGTCCTAAAAACTGGCGTATGTGTTTCGGAGTTTTCGGGGTTTCCCACTTTTCAACAGTTTCAATCTTTGCCGGATCCACCTTAATACCTTCTTTGTTCACTATGTGACCGAGGAATTGAACTTCTTCCAACCAAAATGCACACTTTGAAAACTTAGCGTACAGTTTTTCTTTCCTCAATACTTCTAGCACTTTTCTCAAATGTTCTTCGTGCTCTTGATCATTCTTTGAGTAAATAAGTATGTCATCGATGAAAACAATGACAAACTTGTCAAGATATGGCCCACACACTAGGTTCATAAGGTCCATGAAGACAGCTGGTGCGTTATGTGATGACCCGGAAATTTCCGATCAAATTTAAACTTTATTCTTTATATATATTCGACACGATAAGCAAAATCTGTAATGTTGAGTCTCGAAAGTTTTGAAACTATATTTCTGTAATCAAATATCCTTTGACCATGCCAAACGATTCACGAACAATTATGTGTAAATAAATATATACATATACATATACATATGTCTGATTTTAAATTGAGTTATATTAATGAAACATTGAACGGATTAGTTATTATGAATATAAGATATGAAATCTATTTTATGAATTTGGAAATGCTATCAAGGTATTGAATGAATAATACTTTACATGAACGTATTTGTTCGATGTAAGTTTATCGACGAGATTAAAAGATAATATCAAATGATTGAATTATCGGATACATTGAACTTTGATTATGAGTCTCTGTTATGAGGTCCACTTTGAATTAAGAAACTCTTACTTTTTAACGGTATTCGGAAATATAGTAAATAGGCTTACATGTAAGAACAAAAGTGTTACTATTGAGGATTAGACAAAGGTTAGTGGAGAATTGAATTTCATAATACTCGATTTATCATATAGAAGGAATAATTGGGATAAGATTCGTTGACTAGATAAACCCATTTGATATGTTATATTAAGATATATTATTTAGAAAGTTAAGGAAATTAAACTAAACATTTACGCATAAATGACTGAAATCAAATTAAGTTTTAAAGCATAAACGTTATAGGATTTTCGATTTTGTAAAGGATCTTAAATTATATAATTAGTTTTGAAAGAATAACTAGTATGTTATTAGATAAATATTTCAAAAATATGTATAAGATTATAAATTTTAATTTAAATTAGTCATAAAACGTTTTGATATTAAACTAATATTAATAAATAGGCTTTGTTAAATAACAAGATTATGAATTATAAAAGAAAATGATCAAAACACTCAAAAGATTAAGTTACACTTTGAGTGGGTTAGTTTTTAAATAAATTAAGTCTAGTTATTAATAAAGGTACGTGTCACAAAATGTTTAATTTAAAATAAAATATTTTGATAAACAACGAGTCACTAATTTATAGAAGGAAATGACCACAACGCTCAATTTTATAAGTTATATTTTTATAAAGGTAATTTATTGTTGAGTAAGTCTAATTTTTGTAAAAGGTACACGTCACGTAACGTAAAAGGCTAGTTTTCTAAACGTACGAAAGTGCGCCCGAAAAACCGAAAGTGGTACATGAGTCGTGAGACCACGACCGTGTCATTTTTGTAAAAATTATATTTTTACCATGAGCGTAAATATAATATAATATTTAATTAATTCTAAAGATTAAATATAATATATATTAAATAATTTATAAAGTTACGCATCATGTGTTATGTAAGTAAAAAATGTGTAGGTAGCTTTCAAAACAAATGGATTCCAGCTAGATAGTAAAGGTTGGTGGCTAACATCTTTAAAACCCGAACTCGTTTCATTCATTCATTCATTCTATGTAAACTCTATATTATGGAGTATCATTTATATTAATTATTATTATTATTATTATTAATATTAAAATTATGAATAATAATCTTATTAGTATTAGTATTAGTAGGAGTGTTATTATTATTATTTATACATAAAATACTACGACGAGGTTCTGCCCGCGTATTTTTCAAAACTGGAATTCGAGTAGGATAGGGCTAAGGAAATTATGGAGGTTATGGGTATGAATCATGGGTATGCTCGTGAGGTCAACCTAGTGTTTGTCATCTCCGTTGCGTCTACGTAACTTTCCTGCAATATTGAATCTCAATATTGATACGTGAGTACTCATAATTTAATTTTTACATACTAATAGTGTATCCCTGACTAGTGCTCGAGAATATAGGATTGTGCATGCTTGTATATTTGATATTTCCCTTAGATAAGTTATGTTGAATCTTAAAGGTTGTTAAACTAGGGATGAAATAAGGTATAAAATATGCATGTCTTTGGAAAGCTAACAAAAAATTAAGAACTTTTCATTTAGATATCAAACGGATTCGATGAACGGTTAGAAAGTTATGATATAAACGAATTGTATAATTAATTTCGTAATTAAAATTGCTGATAATAATTAGTGAACTAATTTTCTGGGTAATAAAAAGTGGTTATTTGGATTCTACTCGTCGAGTAGATGAATTTTCATATAAAGCACGTCTCGTTTCGTTGAACGGTTGTCAAGTTATGGATATAAGAAGTTTTGTAAATTTTGATGAAACGTCGATGCGGAAACTGAAATTCTCGCTGACCTGCGTCGTTTTAGATTAAAACAAAAATACCACTGAATTCTTTGCTGTAAGGTCTAACAAACGACTCTGGCCGTTTGTCAATTCGAGTCTCGACGATTTTTCTAAAAATCGTCAAAGTCGACTGTTTGGTCACATTTTAAAATTCTAAAAAGAGCTGAAATTTTTTTATTAAAAATGTCAGTTTTGTATCAGTTGTCATGGTCGGCCTGATGTGTGTTTACTTTTGCCAAAAATCATGTTATATCTTTGTGGTAACGAGAATTTGCAGGCTTTGACCGTTTGTCAATCCGAGTTTCGAGGAATTTTCTAAAAATCTCCAAAGTAGGCTACTCGGTCACTTTTGTAAATTTATTAAAACTGAAAAATTAACTTTGAAACACCGAAACCGCATTGGCAACTACGAGTTGTCTAGGTTCAGTTTACTTCTGTAACATTTATGCTTAATCTTTTTGGTAATGTGTAACTTTTATCTTTGGCCGTTTATCAATCGGAGCTCCGACAATTTTTCTAAAAATCGCTGAAGTGGCCCGTTTAGTCATGTTTGACCGAAAATCATTTTTGTATAAGTTAGTGTATATTTGCATGCGATCTCGTTTTTACTTTGACCTTTGACTTTTGTTGACTTTTGCATATTAGTCTCGAGCATTAGGATTGTGATACACTATGACTTAACTTAAATTGTTAGACAGATATTGATCGACATATAAATATATATAAATAATATAGGTTCGTGAATCCGAGGCCAACCTTACACTTATTCAATGATGTTATATGTATTTTTACTACAAAATACAGTATGGTGAGTTTCATTTGCCTTTTTACCCTTTATATTTTTGGGCTGAGAATACATGCGCAATTTTTATAAATGATTTACAAAATAGACACAAGTACGTGAAACTACATTCTATGGTTGAATTATCGAAATCGAATATGCCCCTTTTTATTTAGTCTGGTAATCTAAGAATTAGGGAACAGACACCCTAATTGACGCGAATCCTAAAGATAGATCTATCGGGCCCAACAAGCCCCATCCAAAGTACCGGATGCTTTAGTACTTCGAAATTTATATCATGTCCGAAGGAGGATCCCGGAATGATGGGGATATTCTATATGCATATTGTTAATGTCGGTTACCAGGTGTTCAATCCATATGAATGATATTTTTGTCTCTATGCATGGGACGTATATTTAAGAGAACTGGAAATGAAATTCTTGTGGTCTATAAAAATGATGAAAATAAATGATTATGATAAACTAATGAACTCACCAACCTTTTGGTTGACACTTGAAAGCATGTTTATTCTCAGGTTTGAAAGAGATCTTCCGCTGTGCATTAGCTGATTTTAAAGATATTACTTGGAGTCATTCATGACATATTTCAAAAGACGTTGCATTCGAGTCGTTGAAGTTCATTAAAGATTATATTTAAGTAGATGACAGATTAGGTCATTTATAGTTTGGATATTATGAAATGGTATGCATGCCTGTCAACTTTCGATGTAAATGAAAGCTTTTCTTTTAAAACGAATGCAATGTTTGTAAAATGTATCATATAGAGGTCAAATACCTCGCGATGTAATCATATGTTATTGTATTCGTCCTTATGGATTGGGACGGGTCATCTCATGTGGTATCAGAGCGGTGGTCTTAGCGAACCAGGTCTTGCATTAGTGTGTCTAACTGATAGTTGTTTAGATGCATTAGTGAGTCTGGACTTCGACCGTGTCTGCATGTCAAAAGTTTTGCTTATCATTTAGTCGGAAATCATCTACCTACCATCCTTAGGAAATTACCTGATTATCATTCTTTAGTCTATACGCGTTTTCTTGCATTTATTGCATAATAGTGTATAGACGAAATCTTATCCTGGCATATCTGTTACTGTGAACTTTGACTGACATCTTTCAAAGTTTCTTCCGTAATTTATGGGATTTTGATAATATATATACATATGTAAATTATGTATTGAAGAATATCAAATCTAATTTCTATAATCTATTTCATAACAAAATTCTTTCCCTAATCATACAAGATGGATCCCTCAACCAGTTCGAACTCCTCAGATTTCGATAGCTATGTATATATGGATTTCCATTCGAGCTCCGAAAACAGTGTGACCGGAATAGATCAACCAATCAGTCATCATCTATTCTGGATGAAATGGGGATGGGTTCGTAGCCTCCTCAATTATTGGAGACAAGAAGAAGGTGATCCTTTCCATCCACCACATTACCCTCTTGGCGATGAAACTGAAGCACTTACCGGCGAACCTGTTCGTGAAACCATTTTCTCTCTCATTTCCAGAGTATCTCGTCACGATTATATACTACCTCAAATTCTAGATTTTATTTATCCGCTCGTCCCAACCAACAATCATCCCGGTATACTAGCAGAAGTTAACGAACTTCGTGCTCGTGTGACGGCTTTGGAGCTTATGGTGCAAGGATTACAAACACCATCAGCAGCACCAGCAGCATAATCAGTACCGCCAGTAACATCAACATCGCAAGCCTCAATACCCTAAGCACCAGCAGCATCACCGGCATCAACAACACCACCATCAACAACAGGATCATTACCACCATCAACAATCACATATGCATCACACACCTCAATATCCCAATCTATATATATGATATCAACGTCACACGCACCAAAGATACCAAGGAGTACCAACAACAACAAATGATGAAGTATTGATTCATAACTTCATCGGAGAAACATTCTGTGGTGATTATATAATCTCTAAAGTTTTAGAGATTATCTATCTCAGCCTTAACCAAAAACTAGATGAGTGGACAGAGATGATAGAGAGAAGAACCGAAACCCTAACAAGACTAGTGCGTAAGGTACAAGCTAGACTTGTTTTACCAACAACATCAGCAGTACCAATAGCCTCACCAACACAGTCAAATGCTGTCAACATAGTGAGAATCGTCAACACCTCCAACCTCACAAACTTCGCCAGTTCAAGAATCACTGTGGAAATCATTACGAATTAATAACGAGTATATTATATCAACGAGTTATGAAGTATTAACTCAGTTCCTCCAAAGAATTTATATGTATATCCTATATATATATATATAAAAAAAAAAAAAAAATTTAACCATAATAAATCTTTCTGTACTAAGCTATTATGTATGGAACTTAACTATCCGGTTAATTCATATTACTAATATGCTATGATGTACATTATTCGTTAACAATTTCATCATTGTTAACCACAATCTCTGCTTCAATTCAATGAATTCCGTCTCATAATAAGTCAAGTGTATCATTCAATAACATGTTTGATTTTACACTTTCATCTTCGATGCACTCGAAACTTTCTAGAAAACATCAATCGTACTTTGCGAAGTTCGCAAGAATTCTTCAAGCGTCAACATCCTTCACTGAAGAATATCAATAAGAATAAATATTGAAGTATTGACTACATTAGTGAAATACTCCGCAAAGATTATGAAATCTCTAATGTTTTAAAAAAAAAAAAAAAAAAAAAATTCATTTCTAATTCAATCTGAAAATCAAATGAGCTTAGTATGATTTAAACTCATTGAATCTGTATTACATCTGAAGAAAATATATTCACATATATTTTCATAAGGACTGTAATGAAAATTCGTATTCAAAACATTATTTGTGAATTTTTTTTAACGGGTAGGTAATACCCGAGAGATGTCTAAATTCACAATTAATATGTTACATTCTTTGAATCTGATTCAGCAATCACCAACTGTATTCACTACTCTCTCAACAATATACATTCTTTCGTAAAAATCAAAATAACTATTCTCGTCCAAATTTGATTACATATTCTAATTTTGACAAATCAAAAAAATCCAAGTCAAGATTTAACAGAAGACATCACTCTTAGAATTCCTACATCTATCAAAGTCATACTTTGAATTCAAAACTGTGACAGAACATCACTTTTATTCGTAACACTCAGAAATTGATGAAATTCATTCGGGAATCAGGATGATTTTATCATTTGGATATTGACTATGACAATCTGCATTTAAAACCCTTCGAAATCCTGGAAGACACTTCAAACATTGAACAATCGAGATGATGATCCAACCACACATTATCCGAAGTCTTGTACCTGAAAAGCTCTCGAAACCAAAGTCGTAGTTTAACACGTACCCTCGTCGAATTCTTTAGCATTTATTAGCAAAAACAACACTTCGATTTCTTTTCAAAGTAGCCAATTTTGTCACAGCTCCAGCAAGTCAATTTCGATTTCTCAGTCGGACTAGTCTTATTATAACCCCGATAGATACGTTGCTCTTTCGTCATTATTACTGGGGAACCTTTCATATTCCACCATATTACCACCAGCGTTTAATCATCTGAAACACGATTCTTCTGAACCCACCTCGGATTGATAACCAGAGATTCAGATATTATAGCATTAAATGCAGAGGAAACATAAAAATGGTAGAAGGTTTAAACGGTCAAAATTTTGATGATAAAAGATAGTGAGTTGGTAAAGCTCAGAAAAAGAAAGGATTTGGTACTGAAAAACGGATTGAGCAAAGTATGAGGGAAGCCGTGGACAAATCATAGAGACTGAATCTGCCTTCAAAGGATCTAAAGGATTCAGTGCCTGCTGAACTCGTTAGCAAACACCTTACTTCTTATTCTAAACCTTCACAGACAGATATTCTTCATCATCATCATATCTTAAATATTATAAGATATCTTCGTATCTTCCATTATACATATTCTCCATATTTCTGGAAATATCATCACAACTATTCTTATCAAGTATCATTTATCTCTCCGTAATATCTGCAACATAAAAGAAACTGTGTTAGTTTCTAAATTCTGAAAAATTCAAATATGAATGTTTTTGAAGTAGTGTTGGGAACTGATGCATGGGTTAGTATAATATAATGACACTTGATCAACGTCATTATATTACAGTAATTCATGCTAAGTTTCTAATTGACGTGATGATTCACAGAATATACCGTCATCATATACCATTTACACGACTCTTACATTCTATCTAACCTCTAAATATATCAAGAAAATATTTCTTGATGATTCGGTCTTTTTCAGGGTATTCTGGTAATTTAACAAATCAATATTTTACCATTACCATTTCCTTCTTAGAACAATTACTATGTTCATTCTGAAATCTATACCTACGAATTCCGGACCATTACAAGAGATGTTAAATCGCAAGAAGAAGAAACGAAAGGACAAAGCTCCGAAACAGAAATTGGAGTATAGATCGCAACAAATAGAAGGGAGCATTAACTATGGATGACAATGATTATAGAAGACAGAAGCAGGGACATCGAAGTATAAGGGAAGGTATAAAACCCAACAATCACCCGTAAATTATAAACCGTAGATGTCAATACAAATAGCAATATAAAGACACGGGAGGACTAGAAAAACTATAAACCCAAGAGTATAGTAGAAGTAAATAGATTCTTCCGGTGGCAGATTAAAAAGAAGAATGACAGATATGAAAGTTAAGAGGATATCAAGGATCAGGATGGGATGGAGCATATTAATGAATACTTTAAAGTATGAATTGAGGAAGAAAGAATAGAAGGTGTGAGTTGTAAGGAAACGAAGGGGGTGGATTTATAGACAGAGCAATCAAAGCAGATTATCGCGTATAACCAAAGAGGATCCTAATCTCCTTAATTACCGACGAATCAAATCTTATTATGGAGATCTTCTTCTAAATTCCTTAAATTTCGGAAATCAATCTTGACTACGCCACCTGTTAGGTCAAACCTGCATTTATCCATTTTCACTCTTAGGTGATTGCTTCATTCGTGCTCTTCACGAAAACAAATCGTTTTATCTATATCACTCAATTATGATAAAACTCTATTATCGATTCATATTCGTCATGAAAACATTTTATTAGTTAGCCATGACGACCTCGATCAAATTTCGGGACGAAATTTCTTTTAACGGGTAGGTAATGTGATGACCCGGAAATTTCCGATCAAATTTAAACTTTATTCTTTATATATATTCGACACGATAAGCAAAATCTGTAATGTTGAGTCTCGAAAGTTTTGAAACTATATTTCTGTAATCAAATATCCTTTGACCATGCCAAACGATTCACGAACAATTATGTGTAAATAAATATATACATATACATATACATATGTCTGATTTTAAATTGAGTTATATTAATGAAACATTGAACGGATTAGTTATTATGAATATAAGATATGAAATCTATTTTATGAATTTGGAAATGCTATCAAGGTATTGAATGAATAATACTTTACATGAACGTATTTGTTCGATGTAAGTTTATCGACGAGATTAAAAGATAATATCAAATGATTGAATTATCGGATACATTGAACTTTGATTATGAGTCTCTGTTATGAGGTCCACTTTGAATTAAGAAACTCTTACTTTTTAACGGTATTCGGAAATATAGTAAATAGGCTTACATGTAAGAACAAAAGTGTTACTATTGAGGATTAGACAAAGGTTAGTGGAGAATTGAATTTCATAATACTCGATTTATCATATAGAAGGAATAATTGGGATAAGATTCGTTGACTAGATAAACCCATTTGATATGTTATATTAAGATATATTATTTAGAAAGTTAAGGAAATTAAACTAAACATTTACGCATAAATGACTGAAATCAAATTAAGTTTTAAAGCATAAACGTTATAGGATTTTCGATTTTGTAAAGGATCTTAAATTATATAATTAGTTTTGAAAGAATAACTAGTATGTTATTAGATAAATATTTCAAAAATATGTATAAGATTATAAATTTTAATTTAAATTAGTCATAAAACGTTTTGATATTAAACTAATATTAATAAATAGGCTTTGTTAAATAACAAGATTATGAATTATAAAAGAAAATGATCAAAACACTCAAAAGATTAAGTTACACTTTGAGTGGGTTAGTTTTTAAATAAATTAAGTCTAGTTATTAATAAAGGTACGTGTCACAAAATGTTTAATTTAAAATAAAATATTTTGATAAACAACGAGTCACTAATTTATAGAAGGAAATGACCACAACGCTCAATTTTATAAGTTATATTTTTATAAAGGTAATTTATTGTTGAGTAAGTCTAATTTTTGTAAAAGGTACACGTCACGTAACGTAAAAGGCTAGTTTTCTAAACGTACGAAAGTGCGCCCGAAAAACCGAAAGTGGTACATGAGTCGTGAGACCACGACCGTGTCATTTTTGTAAAAATTATATTTTTACCATGAGCGTAAATATAATATAATATTTAATTAATTCTAAAGATTAAATATAATATATATTAAATAATTTATAAAGTTACGCATCATGTGTTATGTAAGTAAAAAATGTGTAGGTAGCTTTCAAAACAAATGGATTCCAGCTAGATAGTAAAGGTTGGTGGCTAACATCTTTAAAACCCGAACTCGTTTCATTCATTCATTCATTCTATGTAAACTCTATATTATGGAGTATCATTTATATTAATTATTATTATTATTATTATTAATATTAAAATTATGAATAATAATCTTATTAGTATTAGTATTAGTAGGAGTGTTATTATTATTATTTATACATAAAATACTACGACGAGGTTCTGCCCGCGTATTTTTCAAAACTGGAATTCGAGTAGGATAGGGCTAAGGAAATTATGGAGGTTATGGGTATGAATCATGGGTATGCTCGTGAGGTCAACCTAGTGTTTGTCATCTCCGTTGCGTCTACGTAACTTTCCTGCAATATTGAATCTCAATATTGATACGTGAGTACTCATAATTTAATTTTTACATACTAATAGTGTATCCCTGACTAGTGCTCGAGAATATAGGATTGTGCATGCTTGTATATTTGATATTTCCCTTAGATAAGTTATGTTGAATCTTAAAGGTTGTTAAACTAGGGATGAAATAAGGTATAAAATATGCATGTCTTTGGAAAGCTAACAAAAAATTAAGAACTTTTCATTTAGATATCAAACGGATTCGATGAACGGTTAGAAAGTTATGATATAAACGAATTGTATAATTAATTTCGTAATTAAAATTGCTGATAATAATTAGTGAACTAATTTTCTGGGTAATAAAAAGTGGTTATTTGGATTCTACTCGTCGAGTAGATGAATTTTCATATAAAGCACGTCTCGTTTCGTTGAACGGTTGTCAAGTTATGGATATAAGAAGTTTTGTAAATTTTGATGAAACGTCGATGCGGAAACTGAAATTCTCGCTGACCTGCGTCGTTTTAGATTAAAACAAAAATACCACTGAATTCTTTGCTGTAAGGTCTAACAAACGACTCTGGCCGTTTGTCAATTCGAGTCTCGACGATTTTTCTAAAAATCGTCAAAGTCGACTGTTTGGTCACATTTTAAAATTCTAAAAAGAGCTGAAATTTTTTTATTAAAAATGTCAGTTTTGTATCAGTTGTCATGGTCGGCCTGATGTGTGTTTACTTTTGCCAAAAATCATGTTATATCTTTGTGGTAACGAGAATTTGCAGGCTTTGACCGTTTGTCAATCCGAGTTTCGAGGAATTTTCTAAAAATCTCCAAAGTAGGCTACTCGGTCACTTTTGTAAATTTATTAAAACTGAAAAATTAACTTTGAAACACCGAAACCGCATTGGCAACTACGAGTTGTCTAGGTTCAGTTTACTTCTGTAACATTTATGCTTAATCTTTTTGGTAATGTGTAACTTTTATCTTTGGCCGTTTATCAATCGGAGCTCCGACAATTTTTCTAAAAATCGCTGAAGTGGCCCGTTTAGTCATGTTTGACCGAAAATCATTTTTGTATAAGTTAGTGTATATTTGCATGCGATCTCGTTTTTACTTTGACCTTTGACTTTTGTTGACTTTTGCATATTAGTCTCGAGCATTAGGATTGTGATACACTATGACTTAACTTAAATTGTTAGACAGATATTGATCGACATATAAATATATATAAATAATATAGGTTCGTGAATCCGAGGCCAACCTTACACTTATTCAATGATGTTATATGTATTTTTACTACAAAATACAGTATGGTGAGTTTCATTTGCCTTTTTACCCTTTATATTTTTGGGCTGAGAATACATGCGCAATTTTTATAAATGATTTACAAAATAGACACAAGTACGTGAAACTACATTCTATGGTTGAATTATCGAAATCGAATATGCCCCTTTTTATTTAGTCTGGTAATCTAAGAATTAGGGAACAGACACCCTAATTGACGCGAATCCTAAAGATAGATCTATCGGGCCCAACAAGCCCCATCCAAAGTACCGGATGCTTTAGTACTTCGAAATTTATATCATGTCCGAAGGAGGATCCCGGAATGATGGGGATATTCTATATGCATATTGTTAATGTCGGTTACCAGGTGTTCAATCCATATGAATGATATTTTTGTCTCTATGCATGGGACGTATATTTAAGAGAACTGGAAATGAAATTCTTGTGGTCTATAAAAATGATGAAAATAAATGATTATGATAAACTAATGAACTCACCAACCTTTTGGTTGACACTTGAAAGCATGTTTATTCTCAGGTTTGAAAGAGATCTTCCGCTGTGCATTAGCTGATTTTAAAGATATTACTTGGAGTCATTCATGACATATTTCAAAAGACGTTGCATTCGAGTCGTTGAAGTTCATTAAAGATTATATTTAAGTAGATGACAGATTAGGTCATTTATAGTTTGGATATTATGAAATGGTATGCATGCCTGTCAACTTTCGATGTAAATGAAAGCTTTTCTTTTAAAACGAATGCAATGTTTGTAAAATGTATCATATAGAGGTCAAATACCTCGCGATGTAATCATATGTTATTGTATTCGTCCTTATGGATTGGGACGGGTCATCTCACGTTAGTCAATCCAAACGGCATAACCATAAACTCGTAATGACCATAACGCGTCCTAAAAGCAGTTTTTGGAATATCATCCTCCTTTACTCGCATTTGATGATATCAAGAACGTAAATCGATCTTCGAATAAATCGACGAGCCTTGTAGTTGATCAAATAAGTCGTCAATTCTCGGCAGTGGATAACGGTTTTTGATGGTAAGTTTGTTCAACTCTCTGTAGTCAATACACAACCTAAATGTACCATCCTTCTTCTTGACAAACAAAACAGGAGCTCCCCATGGTGATGTGCTTGGTCGAATGAAACCACGTTCTAATAGTTCTTGCAGTTGGCTTTGCAGTTCTTTCATCTCGCTGGGTGCAAGTCTATAAGGAGCACGAGCTATTGGTGCAGCTCCTGGTACAAGATCTATTTGAAATTCAACAGATCGATGTGGAGGTAGTCCCGGTAATTCTTTCGGAAATACATCGGGAAATTCTTTTGCGACGGGAACATCATTGATGCTCTTTTCTTCAGTTTGTACTTTCTCGACGTGTGCTATAACAGCATAGCAACCTTTTCTTATTAGTTTTTGTGCCTTCAAATTACTAATAAGATGTAGCTTCATGTTGCCCTTTTCTCCGTACACCATTAAGGGTTCTCCTTCTTCTCGTACAATGCGAATTGCATTTTTATAACATACGATCTCTGCTTTCACCTTCTTCAGCCAGTTCATGCCAACTATTACATCAAAACTCCCTAACTCTACTGGTATCAAATCAATCTTAAATATTTCGCTACCCAGTTTAATTTCTCGATTCCGGCATATATTATCTGCTGAAATTAATTTACCGTTTGCTAATTCGAGTAAAAATTTACTATCCAACGGCGTCAATGGACAACTTAATTTAGCACAAAAATCTCTACTCATATAGCTTATATCCGCACCCGAATCAAATAAAATGTAAGCAGATTTATTGTCAATAAGAAACGTACCCGTAACAAGCTCCGGGTCTTCCTGTGCCTCTACCGCATTAATATTGAAAACTCTTCCGCGGCCTTGTCCATTCGTGTTCTCCTGGTTCGGGCAATTTCTAATAATGTGGCCCAGTTTTCCACATTTATAACAAACTACATTGGCATAACTTACTCCGACACTACTTGCTCCGCCATTACTCGTTCCGACACCATTTGTTCCTTTCGTTCTATTAACCCCTGGTCCGTAGACCTCACACTTCACCACGCTATGACCATTTCTTTTACACTTGTTGCAAAATTTGGTGCAGAACCCCGAGTGATACTTTTCACAACTTTGGCATAGCTGCTTCTGATTGTTGTTGTTGTTGCGGTTGTTATTGTTGTTGGGATGATTGTTGTAGTTGCTGTTGTTGTTGTTGTTGTTGTTGTTGTTGTTGGGCCGTTTGTTGTATTTGCGATTGATGTTGCGATTGTTGGGATAATTGTTGCGATTATTATTGTAATTGCTGTTGTTGTTGTATTGGTGATTCTTATCACCGTTTTCCTCCCACTTTCTTTTGACTTGCTTCACATTGGCCTCTTCAGCCGTCTGTTCTTTAATTCTTTCCTCAATCTGGTTCACTAGTTTGTGAGCCATTCTACATGCCTGTTGTATGGAGGCGGGCTCGTGTGAACTTATATCTTCTTGGATTCTTTCCGGTAATCCTTTCACAAACGCGTCGATCTTCTCTTCCTCATCTTCGAACGCTCCCGGACACAATAGGCACAATTCTGTGAATCGTCTTTCGTACGTGGTAATATCAAATCCTTGGGTTCGTAACCCTCTAAGTTCTGTTTTGAGCTTATTGACCTCGGTTCTGGGACGGTACATCTCGTTCATCAAGTGCTTGAATGCTGACCACGGTAGTGCGTACGCATCATCTTGTCCCACTTGCTCTAGATAGGTATTCCACCATGTTAACGCAGAACCTGTGAAGGTATGCGTAGCGTACTTCACTTTGTCCTCTTCAGTACACTTACTTATGGCAAACACCAATTCGACCTTCTCGGTCCACCGTTTCAATCCGATTGGTCCTTCGGTTCCATCAAATTCCAAAGGTTTGCAGGCAGTGAATTATTTGTAGGTGCATCCTACACGATTTCCTGTACTGCTAGATCCAAGGTTATTGTTGGTATGTAGCGCAGCCTGTACTGCAGCTATGTTTGAAGCTAAAAAAGTACGGAATTCCTCTTCATTCATATTCACGGTGTGTCGAGTAGTCGGTGCCATTTCCTTCAAAATAGTCAAATGGAACAAGTTAATCATACAGAATATTAAGAGTAGTTAATAGTATTTCGTAGCATAATATGAACTCATTTATAACAGCTTTTTCTTCATATTAGCTTTTTATAAGTTTAAATTCGGGTAGTACCTACCCGTTAAGTTCATACTTAGTAGCTAATATACAATTCAAATACTATAATTCTATATGAAAAACTGATTATAATAATATTTCGCGTTCAACTTTTATACAATATTTTACAAACTTACAATACCGCTTATTTTACATAAAGCATGAAATATAGCACACAATAACTTTGATACAAGATAGTTGTGAAGATAATTCTAGCTAGTACACAAGTCGTTCAGCAAAGGCAATAAAGACACGTAATTCATACATCCAGAAACAAGTCATGCATTCTGGTTTTACTAGGACTACTTCCCATCCTTGGTCTTGTGGAACATAACCGTTATGGCCATTGATAAGACAGCGTGTTGTAACGTCGTCAAAGGGACGAGGGTTACGTAATGACCAACAGTCTCGTAATAACCTAAAAACCTCATTTCTTACCCCAATTACCGACTCCGTCACTTGTGGGAACGTTTTGTTTAATAGTTGTAGCCCGATGTTCTTTTTCTCACTTTGGTGAGAAGCGAACATTACTAACCCGTAAGCATAGCATGCTTCTTTATGTTGCATGTTAACCGCTTTTTCTAAATCATGAAGTCCTATATTCGGATACATTGAGTCAAAATAATTTCTTAACCCGTTGCGTAAAATAGCGTTTGGGTTCCCCGCAATATATGCGTCAAAGTAAACACATCGTAACTTATGGGTTTCCCAATGTGATATCCCCCATCTTTCAAACGAAAGTCTCTTATAACCAAGACATTCTTGGAACGTTCTTCGAATGTCTTACAAACTGATTTTGCCGTAAATAGTTGTGCCGAAGAATTCTGACCGACTCTAGACAAGATTTCATCAATCACGTCTCCGGGTAGGTCTCTTAAAATATTGGGTTGTCTATCCATTTTGTGTTTTTATACTGTAAAATAGACAAGAGTTAGATTCATAAAAAAAAAATACTTATTAATACAAGCAATTTTTACATATATCATAAAGCATAAGCACACTATATTACATATATTACACCACACGAATACAACTATCTTATTCAGACTCGCTCGTTTCTTCTTCTTCGGTTTTGATTCGTTTTGCCAAGTTTCTAGGGATATATGATGTTTCCCTAATATGAGCTGTCGTTTTCCACAACGGTTTAGAAAAACCTAGTGGTTTAGAGGTTCCCGGGTCATTGTTACAACTTAAGGGCTTCGAAGGTTGACGATACATATAAAGTTCATCGGGGTTGGAATTAGATTTCTTTATTTTTATGCCCTTTCCCTTATTATTTTCTTTTGCCTTTTTAAATTCAGTTGGGGTAATTTCTATAACATCATCGGAATTCTCATCGGAATCCGATTCATCGGAGAATTGGTAATCCTCCCAATATTTTGCTTCCTTGGCGGAAACACCATTGACCATAATTAACCTTGGTCGGTTGGTTGAGAATTTTCTTTTACTTAACCGTTTTATTATTTCCCCCACCGGTTCTATTTCCTCCTCCGGTTCCTCCTCTTCCGGTTCTGATTCTTCTTCCGGTTCTGATTCTTCTTCCGGTTCTTCTTCGAGAACTTGTGAATTAGTCCAATATATATTCGACTCTTCGTTATTATTAGGTGAGTTAATGGGACTTGTTCTAGAGGTAGACATCTATCACATAATATCAAACGCGTTAAGAGATTAATATATCACATAATATTCACATGTTAAAAATATATAGTTTTCAACAAAATTTGTTAAGCAATCATTTTTCAAGTAAACACGGTCGAAGTCCAGACTCACTAATGCATCCTAACAAACTCGATAAGACACACTAATGCAAAATTCTGGTTCTCTAAGACCAACGCTCGCATACCAACTGAAATGTCCCGTTCTTATTGATTAAAAACGTTCCATATTAATTGATTTCGTTGCGAGGTTTTGACCTCTATATGAGACGTTTTTCAAAGACTGCATTCATTTTAAAACAAACCATAACCTTTATTTCATAAATAAAGGTTTAAAAAGCTTTACGTAGATTATCAAATAATGATAATCTAAAATATCCTGTTTACACACGACCATTACATAATGGTTTACAATACAAATATGTTACATCGAAATCAGTTTCTTGAATGCAGTTTTTACACAATATCATACAAACATGGACTCCAAATCTTGTTTTTATTTTAGTATGCAACAGCGGAAGCTCTTAGTATTCACCTGAGAATAAACATGCTTTAAACGTCAACAAAAATGTTGGTGAGTTATAGGTTTAACCTATATATATCAAATCGTAACAATAGACCACAAGATTTCATATTTCAATACACATCCCATACATAGAGATAAAAATCATTCATATGGTGAACACCTGGTAACCGACATTAACAAGTTACATATATAAGAATATCCCCATCATTCCGGGACACCCTTCGGATATGATATAAATTTCGAAGTACTAAAGCATCCGGTACTTTGGATGGGGTTTGTTAGGCCCAATAGATCTATCTTTAGGATTCGCGTCAATTAGGGTGTCTGTTCCCTAATTCTTAGATTACCAGACTTAATAAAAAGAGGCATATTCGATTTCGATAATTCAACCATAGAATGTAGTTTCACGTACTTATGTCTATTTTGTAAATCATTTATAAAACCTGCATGTATTCTCATCCCAAAAATATTAGATTTTAAAAGTGGGGCTATAACTCACTTTCACAGATTTTTACTTCGTCGGGAAGTAAGACTTGGCCACTGGTTGATTCACGAACCTATAACAATATATACATATATATCAAAGTATGTTCAAAATATATTTACAACACTTTTAATATATTTTGATGTTTTAAGTTTATTAAGTCAGCTGTCGTCGTTAGTAACCTACAACTAGTTGTCCACAGTTAGATGTACAGAAATAAATCGATAAATATTATCTTGAATCAATCCACGACCCAGTGTATACGTATCTCAGTATTGATCACAACTCAAACTATATATATTTTGGAATCAACCTCAACCCTGTATAGCTAACTCCAACATTCACATATAGAGTGTCTATGGTTGTTCTGAAATATATATAGATGTGTCGACATGATAGGTCGAAACATTGTATACGTGTCTATGGTATCTCAAGATTACATAATATACAATACAAGTTGATTAAGTTATGGTTGGAATAGATTTGTTACCAATTTTCACGTAGCTAAAATGAGAAAAATTATCCAATCTTGTTTTACCCATAACTTCTTCATTTTAAATCCGTTTTGAGTGAATCAAATTGCTATGGTTTCATATTGAACTCTATTTTATGAATCTAAACAGAAAAAGTATAGGTTTATAGTCAGAAAAATAAGTTACAAGTCGTTTTTGTAAAGGTAGTCATTTCAGTCGAAAGAACGACGTCTAGATGACCATTTTAGAAAACATACTTCCACTTTGAGTTTAACCATAATTTTTGGATATAGTTTCATGTTCATAATAAAAATAATTTTCCCAGAATAACAACTTTTAAATCAAAGTTTATCATAGTTTTTAATTAACTAACCCAAAACAGCCCGCGGTGTTACTACGACGGCGTAAATCCGATTTTACGGTGTTTTTCGTGTTTCCAGGTTTTAAATCATTAAGTTAGCATATCATATAGATATAGAACATGTGTTTAGTTGATTTTAAAAGTCAAGTTAGAAGGATTAACTTTTATTTGCGAACAAGTTTAGAATTAACTAAACTATGTTCTAGTGATTACAAGTTTAAACCTTCGAATAAGATAGCTTTATATGTATGAATCGAATGATGTTATGAACATCATTACTACCTCAAGTTCCTTGGATAAACCTACTGGAAATTAGAAAAATAGATCTAGCTTCAAAGGATCCTTGGATGGCTTGAAAGTTCTTGAAGCAGAATCATGACACGAAAACAATTTCAAGTAAGATTTCCACTCGAAATAAGATTGTTATAGTTATAGAAATTGAATTAAAGTTTGAATATGATTATTACCTTGTATTAGAAAGATAACCTACTGTAAGTAACAAAGGTTTCTTGATCTTGGATGATTACTTGGAATGGATTTAGAAAACTTGGAAGTAAACTTGCAATCTTGGAAGTATTCTTGATTTTATGAAACTAGAACTTTTGGAATTTATGAAGAACACTTAGAACTTGAAGATAGAACTTGAGAGAGATCAATTAGATGAAGAAAATTGAAGAATGAAAGTGTTTGTAGGTGTTTTTGGTTGTTGGTGTATGGATTAGATATAAAGGATATGTAATTTTGTTTTCATGTAAATAAGTCATGAATGATTACTCATATTTTTGTAATTTTATGAGATATTTCATGCTAGTTGCCAAATGATGGTTCCCACATGTGTTAGTTGACTCACATGGGCTACTAAAAGCTGATCATTGGAGTGTATATACCAATATTACATACATCTAAAATCTGTGTATTGTATGAGTACGAATACGGGTGCATACGAGTAGAATTGTTGATGAAACTGAACGAGGATGTAATTGTAAGCATTTTTGTTAAGTAGAAGTATTTTGATAAGTGTCTTGAAGTCTTTCAAAAGTGTATGAATACATATTAAAACACTACATGTATATACATTTTAACTGAGTCGTTAAGTCATCGTTAGTCGTTACATGTAAATGTTGTTTTGAAACCTTTAGGTTAACGATCTTGTTGAATGTTGTTAACCCATTGTTTATTATAACAAATGAGATGTTAAATTGTTATATTATCATGATATTATGATATATAATATATCTTAGTATGATATATATACAGGTAAATGTCGTTACAACGATAATCGTTACATAAATGTCTCGTTTCGAAATCATTAAGTTAGTAGTCTTATTTTTACATATGTATTTCATTGTTAATACACTTAATAATATATTTACTTATCATTTAACATAATTAACCAAGTGTATCAATATCTTAATATGATTCATATGTACCTAGTAAGACGTTGTTATAACGATAATCGTTATATATCGTTTTCGAGTTTCTTAAATTAATAGTCTCATTTTTATGTATATAACTCATTGTTAAAATACCTAATGAGATACATACTTATAATAAAATCATGTTAACTATATATATAACCATATATATGTCATCGTATAGTTTTTACAAGTTTTAACGTTCGTGAATCACCGGTCAACTTGGGTGGTCAATTGTCTATATGAAACCTATTTCAATTAATCAAGTCTTAACAAGTTTGATTGCTTAACATGTTGGAAACATTTAATCATGTAAATATAGTTTTCATTAAACATATAATCATAGAAAGGTTCGTAAAATTTCGGGTCACTACAACACACGGCCGAGCTTTCAACATCAACATCGAGGAAGCCCGAGATGACAATGAATTAGTCACGGGTACGTTTCTCCTCAACAACACTTATGTTACTTGTTTATTCGATTCGGGTGCCGATAAGAGTTTTGTATCCAAGACTTTGACTCATTCTTTTAGCACTCCACCACTTCCACTAGATACCAGTTATACCATTGAAGTGGCCAACAGGAAACTATTGAGTGCCGACACATATTACCGGGGGTGTACGTTAAACATTTTGGGTAATGAGTTTGAAATTGACTTGATACCCATGGAACTAGGAAGCTTCGATGTAATAATCGGTATGATTTGGCTAGCCAAAACGAAATCTCACATCCTTTGTGATCTTAACGCAATCCGGATTCCTATCGAGAACGACGATGTGACGATCCGGAAATTTCCGATCAAATTTAAACTTTATCTTTATATTATTCCGACACGATAAGCAAAGTTTGTTAAGTTAAATCTCAAGAATTTTAAATTGTGTTCATACATTCATTATAACCTCGACCAAATTCCGACGATTCATGAACCGTTATATATAAATAAATATGTATATATATGTATATATATATATATATATATATATATATATATATATTATAACTTAAAAATATTAATAAAGTATTAAACGTATAATACTTTACATGAACGTATTTGTTTCAATATGTTTATCGATGGAATTAGAAGATAATATCAAATGATTGATTTATCAGATACATTGTGATATGATTACGGGTCTATGTTATAAGGTCCACTGTGATTTAAGAAATCTATTCTTTTTGATGACATTCGGAAAATGGTAAAGTGATTTATAAGTAAGAACGTGGAGTGTAAATAACTTAGATGTTGGATATCGACAAGTTAAGTAACTCAACATTTTTCATTAAGATTATTTCATACGTTTATTTAACCTTTGAACTTTATCGCATGCTTCACCAACAGACTGTAATTTAAAAACTTGAAACCTATTATGAAAATATATGATTTTACTTTTCTAAAACGTTTTATGATATAACGATTTTCATTATTTTAACCTTTAAACAAAATGCTTCTTAAATATATTTAGTTTTGGAAAACAAAATTATCATATTTATTTGATTTAGTTTCAAACGTACAAAAACGTTTTCAGTTTAAAAAGAACTTTATTATTAAAACGTATATAACTTTTATAAATATCTAGAACCACTTTTAACAACTCATTACTTAACCAGTATGATAAAGATAACGATATTTATATTTTATTTTATTAAATATATATAACAATTTAAATTAATATTATATATATTTATACGCGTATTATACGCACATAGTTTTATACTTTTACTATACTTAAACTTTACCTTTACTTTATTTTTACTTTACCTTAACTTTAATAATTCATACTTTAATAATTCACTTTAATAATTCATACTTTAATAATTCACTTTAATAATTCATACTTTAATAATTCACTTTAATAATTCATACTTTAATAATTCACTTTAATAATTCATACTTTAATAATTCACTTTAATAATTCATACTTTAATAATTCATACTTTAATAATTCATACTTTAATAATTCATACTTTAATAATTCACTTTAATAATTCAAAAATCTATTATAAATAGAATTCAATAAGTTTCATTATTTGATAGAAACTTGAAAATATTTTCTCTAAACTCCCTCAATCAATTTACATATATATATTTACTCCGTATTATTTCAAGATATTATCAGTATACATAAAATATTACGACGGAGTGCTGTCCGAGTGATTTCGAAATTGTTTTTCGAGCGGGATAGAGCTAAGGAAATTATGGGTTAAAGCTATGGAGGTTATGGGTATGGTTCGGGAGTATTGCTCGTGAGTCAAACTAGTGTTTATCATCTCCGTTGCATCTACATACTTTTTCTGCAATATTGAATCTCAATATTGATACGTTCGTGAATCCAAGGCCAACATTGCACTTGTTCAATGACGTCATATGTATTTTTACTACAAAATACAGTATTGTGAGTTTCATTTGCTCCCTTTTATATATATTTTTGGGACTGAGAATACATGCGCTGTTTTTATAAATGTTTTACAAAATAGGCACAAGTACTAAAACTAATTCTACGTGGGTTTAAACCAGAAATATACCCTTAGCTTGGTAACATTAAACTACTTGTCTATGTACGGTAGGCGCGAATCCTAAAGATAGATCTATTGGGCCTGACAAACCCCATCCTGACTATGGGATGCTTTAGTACTTCGAGGTTATTTTAAACACACCTGATCTGGTGTACTTCAGAGGGTAAAACATGAACGTTAAGGCTTGTTACTGGGTGCCTACAACTTATAGAATACTTTTATACACTTGCGAGTGTACATATATTTATAAACAGAAATCTTGTGGTCTATTAATATATTGAAATGATTGTTATGATAAACCTATGAACTCACCTACCTTTTAGTTGACACTATAAAGCATGTTTATTCTCAGGTATTAAAGAAATCTTCCGCTGTGCATTAGCTCATTTTAAGGATATTACTTGGAGTCATTCATGGCATAATTTGAAAGACGTTGCATTCAAGTCATTGAGTTCATCAAGATTATTATTAAGTCAATTATAGTTGGATGTATTATGAAATGGTGTGCATACCGTCAATTTTCATTGTAAAGAAAGTTTGTCTTTTAAAAACGAATGCAATGTTTGTAAAATGTATCATATAGAGGTCAAATATCTCGCAATGTAATCAACTATTGTGAATCGTTTATAATGTATATGAACGGGTCCTTTCAGTTGGTATCAGAGCGGTGGTCTTAGTGAACCAGGTCTGCATTAGTGTGTCTAACTGATAGTCGTTAGGATGCATTAGTGAGTCTGGACTTCGACCATGTCTGCCTGTCAAAAGTTTCGCTTATCATTTTTGTCGGAAATCATCTGCTTATCATCTTTAGGAAATTACCTGCTCATTATTCTTAGTCTAGACACCTTTTACTGCATTGATTGCATGAATAAGTGTATAGACAAAATTCATATCTTAGCGTATCTGTTACTATAGACCTTGCCTGATATCTCTCGTAAATTTCTCTGTAATTTAAAGGATCCTGGTACTATATATATCTATGCACATTATGCATTGAGAATACCATCCAACTATCAATTTCTGTCACTAAACTCTTCATACCAAAAATCTTTTCTGTGATCGCTTAAGATGGCCTCTACGAATCGACCAAGTTCCTCTGACTCCGGAGATAGCGTGACAGGAGCACACCAATCAATCAACTACCGTGATTACTGGAAAAAATGGGGGTGGGTTCACGACATACTCACCCTATGGAGAAGGGAAGAAGGTACTCCATATCATGAACCAAATCTACCACCTAACCTTGGAGTACTTGACCCGCTAACTGGCGAACCCGTTCGCAACACCGTTTATACCCTTTTTGCAAGAATTTTTCGTCTTGAGACTACCATTAACGGAACTAGAGAAGATATCCGACCTTTACCTCACACCGATAACCAACCAGGGTTAGTAGAAGAAGTTAAAGAACTCAGAGCTCGAGTGTTAACTTTAGAGAGCACGGTACACAATTTGCAAGCACCTGCAGTATCACCAACACTAGTAACATCACCAGCCTCAGCACCAACAGCACTAGTACCACCAACAACAACATCCGCGTCACCAACTTCGACATCTCATTCTGTACCTCGAGTATAATCATTGTTCTACATGACGTTCTACATCATTTATTTTCATTCGACATATCGATTATGTAATCTCTAATGTTTTAGAGATTATATATTCTTGTTCTAACGGTAAATCAAATGAGTTAAATATCATATTGACTCATTAAATCCATGATTACATCCGAAGAAAATATATAGGTATATATATATTTTTTTTTCATAAAGATTGTAATTAAAAATTCTTTCGTACAAACTGTTAATGGTGAAAATATTTTAACGGGTAGGTAATACCTGAGGAATATTTAGATTTCAGATTAATAAGTTACATTGTACATTTTTCGAATCTGATTCAACAGTCATTTACTATCCTACTTACAACCACCGATATACGTATCCGTTCACCGCAGAATAATCATTTTCATCCAATTTTATATTTGGATTTTGACCTATCAGAATCCAACAAGTGGCATAATGAAGAAAACATTGGACAAAATAAAATTTGTTAGAAACAAACAAATTAACTATGAGAAATTTTGTTAAGAATTCACGCTAACTGTTCCTAGCTAACTGTTCCTAGCTAACTGATTACATTTTATTTATCGCAATTTATTTATCGCAATTTATATTCTTGCAATTTTATTTATCGTCATTTAATTTCTGTTCTTTATTTTTACGCATTTTAAATATCTAGACACGTATACAAGGTTTTGACATATCATATCGACGCATATATATATATATATATATATATATATATATATATATATATATATATATATATATATATATATATATATATATATATATATATATATATATATATATATATATATATATATATTATTTGGAATAACCATAGACACTCTATATGCAGTAATGCTGGAGTTAGCTATACAGGGTTGAGGTTGATTCTACAATAATATATATACTTTGAGTTGTGATCGAGTCTGAGACATGTATACGGGTCACGATACGTATTAATTAATTCGAATATTATATATTAAACTATATATGAATTATTGGACTGTTAATTGTGGACTATCGACTGTGGACTAATAACATTGGACAATTATAATGAATTAAAATATTGATTATAACATATGAAACTAAACAATTCTTCAAGTTTGCCACTTGATTTCATCCTAAACTTCATTTGTATCTTGACGATTACAATCTGCATTCAAATCTTTCATGATTCTTGAAAACACCTCAATCGAGAGGATAAACCAACCGCACTTCATCTACGGAAGAAAAGATCGATGCATATAGTTATGCACCTGAAAACACTCGGAACCTGAGTAAACATTTAACACGTATCTGTGCTAGCTCCCTGGGCGTTGTTATTACCAAAAATCACTTTGCAATTCCTTTTCAAAGTAGCAAATTTTGTCACAGCTCCAGCAAATCAACTTCGACTTTTCGTTCGAAACAACCATATCATAATTTTGATATATATGCGTGCTCTTTATTGTTACTGGGGAACCTTTTATATTCCACCATATTACCATCAACGTTTAATCATCTAAAAACACAATTCTCTTGAAACCACCTCGGATTGATAACCGATGACCCAGATATGGTAGCATTAAATGCAGAGAAAACAGCAAAATCGTAGATGGTCTAAACGGCCAAAAGTTTGATAATAAAGAATGGAATGTTGGGAACGCTCGATAGAAAATTTGGTACTGAAAAACAGATTGAGCTAACCATGAAGGAGACCAAGGACAAATACAAGGACCAAACCATATATTCAAAGAATCCAGGTAATTCTGGATCCGATGAAATCTTTAGAGAATATCCTGCTTCGAAGACATGTTAAAATCTTGCGGAAAATCTTTCTTCCTCAACCTTCGATCTTAGAAATTCCAAAAATATCATCATAAATATCTTCGATATTTCTGAGGATATTTTCATAAGTATTCTTGTCCGAAATCATTTATCTCTTCACGATATCAGTGTTATATCATAAAGGAAACTGTTTAGTTTCTAAAATCTGAAATCTTCAAGTTTGAAGTATGAATGTTTTCGAAGTAGTGTTGGGAACTGAAGCATGAGTTAGTATAATATAATGACACTTGATCAATGTGATTATATTACAGTAAGTCATGCTGAGTTTCTAATGAAACATGATGATTCACAGACCATAACGTCATCATGTGCCATGTTACGCGGCTTTTACATTCTATCTAATCTCTAAACATATCAAGAACATAATTTCTTGATAATTCTGTCTTTTCTCTTGAATTCTGGTAATTTAACCAATCAAGATCGTGCTATTACAATTTCTTCCTTAGAACATTAGTCATGTTCGTTCGAAACTCCATACTTACGAATTCTGAACCATTATTCGCTGACTTAAAGTCGAGAAGAGAAAACAAAAGGATGGAACTCCAAAATATAAAGGAAATAAAGAGGGTGGATTTATAATGAAATATCCGACAGAGCAATCAAAACAGATTATCGCATTTAACCAAAGAAGATCCTATTCCTTAATCTCTGAAGAATCAAATTTTATTCAGATTTTAAAGATTTCTTTAAATCCCTTGAATTCCAGAAATCCACCGTGACTACGTCAAAAGTTAAATTTCTATCTCAAACTGTTGTGACAGCTACCCTCGTACGCTTCACATAATCGAATCATTTTATCTACATTACTCAGTAATGATGAAACTCTATTTATCAACTCATATTCGTCATGAAAACAGTTTTATGGTTAACCATGACGACCTTACTCAAATTTCGGGACGAAATTTCTTTAACGGGTAGGTACTGTGACGATCCGGAAATTTCCGATCAAATTTAAACTTTATCTTTATATTATTCCGACACGATAAGCAAAGTTTGTTAAGTTAAATCTCAAGAATTTTAAATTGTGTTCATACATTCATTATAACCTCGACCAAATTCTGACGATTCACGAACCATTATATATAAATAAATATGTATATATATGTATATATATATATTATAACTTAAAAATATTAATAAAGTATTAAACGTATAATACTTTACATGAACGTATTTATTTCAATATGTTTATCGATGGAATTAGAAGATAATATCAAATGATTGATTTATCAGATACATTGTGATATGATTACGGGTCTATGTTATAAGGTCCACTGTGATTTAAGAAATCTATTCTTTTTGATGACATTCGGAAAATGGTAAAGTGATTTATAAGTAAGAACGTGGAGTGTAAATAACTTAGATGTTGGATATCGACAAGTTAAGTAACTCGGCATTTTTCATTAAGATTATTTCATACGTTTATTTAACCTTTGAACTTTATCGCATGCTTCACCAACAGACTGTAATTTAAAAACTTGAAACCTATTATGAAAATATATGATTTTACTTTTCTAAAACGTTTTATGATATAACGATTTCCATTATTTTAACCTTTAAACAAAATGCTTCTTAAATATATTTAGTTTTGGAAAACAAAATTATCATATTTATTTGATTTAGTTTCAAACGTACAAAAACGTTTTCAGTTTAAAAAGAACTTTATTATTAAAACGTATATAACTTTTATAAATATCTAGAACCACTTTTAACAACTCATTACTTAACCAGTATGATAAAGATAACGATATTTATATTTTATTTTATTAAATATATATCACAGTTTAAATTAATATTATATATATTTATACGCGTATTATACGTACATAGTTTTATACTTTTACTATACTTAAACTTTACCTTTACTTTATTTTTACTTTACCTTAACTTTAATAATTTATACTTTAATAATTCATACTTTAATAATTCACTTTAATAATTCATACTTTAATAATTCACTTTAATAATTCATACTTTAATAATTCACTTTAATAATTCATACTTTAATAATTCACTTTAATAATTCATACTTTAATAATTCACTTTAATAATTCATACTTTAATAATTTATTTTAATAATTCAAAAATCTATTATAAATAGAATTCAATAGGTTTCATTATTTGATAGAAACTTGAAAATATTTTCTCTAAACTCCGTCAATCAATTTACATATATATATTTACTCCGTATTATTTCAAGATATTATCAGTATACATAAAATATTACGACGGAGTGCTGTCCGAGTAATTTCGAAATTGTTTTTCGAGCGGGATAGAGCTAAGGAAATTATGGGTTAAAGCTATGGAGGTTATGAGTATGGTTCGGGAGTATTGCTCGTGAGTCAAACTAGTGTTTATCATCTCCGTTGCGTCTACATACTTTTTCTGCAATATTGAATCTCAATATTGATACGTTCGTGAATCCAAGGCCAACATTGCACTTGTTCAATGACGTCATATGTATTTTTACTACAAAATACAGTATTGTGAGTTTCATTTGCTCCCTTTTATATATATTTTTGGGACTGAGAATACATGCACTGTTTTTATAAATGTTTTACGAAATAGGCACAAGTACTAAAACTAATTCTATGTGGGTTTAAACCAGAAATATACCCTTAGCTTGGTAACATTAAACTATTTGTCTATGAACGGTTGGCGCGAATCCTAAAGATAGATCTATTGGGCCTGACAAACCTCATCCTGACTATGGGATGCTTTAGTACTTCGAGGTTATTTTAAACACACCTGATCTGGTGTACTTCAGAGGGTAAAACATGAACGTTAAGGCTTGTTACTGGGTGCCTACAACTTATAGAATACTTTTATACACTTGCGAGTGTACATATATTTATAAACGGAAATCTTGTGGTCTATTAATATATTGAAATGATTGTTATGATAAACCTATGAACTCACCAACCTTTTGGTTGACACTTTAAAGCATGTTTATTCTCAGGTATTAAAGAAATCTTCCGCTATGCATTAGCTCATTTTAAGGATATTACTTGGAGTCATTCATGGCATATTTTGAAAGACGTTGCATTCAAGTCATTGAGTTCATCAAGATTATTATTAAGTCAATTATAGTTAGATGTATTATGAAGTGATGTGCATACCGTCAATTTTCGTTGTAAAGAAAGTTTGTCTTTTAAAAACGAATGCAATGTTTGTAAAATGTATCATATAGAGGTCAAATACCTCGCGATGTAATCAACTATTGTGAATCGTTTATAATGTATATGAACGGGTCCTTTCAGGCGAACCTTTGATCGTCTATGGCGATAAGAGTTGCACCGGACTCAACCTCGTTTCATGCATTAAAGTTAGAAAACTACTCCGTAAGGGTTGTTTTACGATCCTTACTCACCTTAAGAAAGTCGAGTCCGATGATAAGCACATCGATGATGTGCCAATTGTTAGTGACTATTCCGATGTATTTCCCGACGAATTGCCGGGTCTTCCACCTCATCGACCGGTTGAATTCCAAATCGATCTTATTCCGGGAGCCGCACCCGTAGCATGTGCACTATATAGACTCGCTCCATCCAAAATGCAAGAATTGCAAAGTCAAATCTAAGAACTACTTGATTTGTGGTTTTATCCAAACTAGCCATTCACCTTAGGGCGCTCCGATTTTGTTTGTTAAAAAGAAAGACGGATCCCTACGAATGTGTATTGATTATCGTGAACTAAACAAATTGACGGTTAAGAACCGATATCCTCTTCCGCGCATCGATGACCTCTTTGATCAATTACAAGGATCACGTGTATATTCAAAAATCGATCTCCGCTCGGGTTATCATCAATTAAGGGTTAAGGGGGAAGATGTCTCTAAAACCGCTTTCCGAACTCGTTATGGTAGTTATGAATTCCTTGTCATGCCATTTGGTCTCACTAACGCACCGGCGGTATTCATGGACCTTATGAACCGCGTGTGCAAACCGTATCTCGATAAATTCTTTATTGTGTCCATCGATGACATCTTGGTTTATTCTAAAAGCGAAGAAGAACACGAGGAACACCTCCGACTTGTGCTTAAACTTTTAAGACAAGAACGACTCTATGCCAAATTCTCCAAGTGTGAATTTTGGTTGAAGGAAGTTCAATTTCTTGGTCATGTTGTAAGTGACCAAGGTATTAAAGTCGATCCATCAAAAATTGAAGCCATTAGTAAATGGGAGACTCCTACTACTCCTACTCACATTCGTCAATTCTTGGGTCTCGCCGGATACTATCGTAGATTCATCAAAGATTTCTCTTTGGTCGCTCGTCCTCTAACCGCGTTAACTCATAAGGGAAGAAAATTCGTTTGGGCAACTGAACAAGAATCCGCATTTCAAATCTTGAAAACGAAGCTAACCACCGCTCCTATCTTGTCACTTCCCGAAGGCAACAATGATTTTGTTGTGTATTGTGACGCCTCAAAACATGGTTTTGGGTGTGTGTTGATGCAACGAACGAAAGTCATTTCTTATGCTTCTCGAAAACTCAAAATTCATGAACGAAACTACATGACACATGATCTCGAACTCGGAGCCGTTGTCTTTGCACTTAAAATGTGGAGACACTATCTTTATGGAACCAAGAGTACTATCTTTACCGATCACAAAAGTCTCCAACACATCTTCGATCAAAAGCAACTAAACATGAGACAACTAAGGTGGATTGAAACCTTAAACGATTACGATTGCGAGCTTCGTTACCATCCCGGAAAGGCAAATGTAGTAGCCGATGCCTTAAGTCGAAAAGAAAGAGCGGTGCCTCTTCGTGTCCGAGCTTTAAACATCACCATCCACACAAACCTTAATAGCCAAATTCGGGTAGCCCAAGATGAGGCTCTCAAGGATGAAAATGTTTCACACGAGCTCTTGAACATTCTCGTCTCTCGATTCAAAGTTAGGGAGACCGGACTTCGATATTTCGCCAGAAGGATTTGGGTGCCTAGATATGGGGACCTACAAAGTCTTATTTTAGATGAATCCCATAAGTCACGATACTCGATTCACCCCGGTGCCAATAAGATGTACCACGACCTTAAACAACAATATTGGTGGCCGAACATCAAAAGGGACGTAGCTACTTATGTTTCCAAGTGTTTGACATATTCCAAAGTCAAAGCCGAACACCAAAGACCGTCCGGGTTACTTCAAAAACCCGAAATCCTGCAATGGAAGTGGGAAAGAATAACAATGGATTTTATCACCAAACTACCAAAAACGACGGGCGGTTATGATACCATTTGGGTTATTGTTGACCGTCTCACCAAATCCGCACACTTTCTCGCCATGAAGGAGACCGACAAAATGGAGAAACTTGCACAACTTTACATCAAGGAGATCGTAGCCCGACACGGTGTACCTTTATCGATTATCTCCGACCGAGATTGTAGTGACCCGAACTTTTCCATGTTTATAAATATTAATTGAGATTGATAATTACATGATTAAATGTTTCCAACATGTTAAGCAATCAAACTTTTTAAGACTTGATTAATTGAAATATGTTTCATATAGACAATTGACCACCCAAGTTGACCGGCGATTCACGAACGTTAAAACTTGTAAAAATGACATGACGATATATATATGGATATACATATGGTTAACATAAGATTATGATAAGTAAGTATCTCCATAAGTATATTAACAATGAGTTATATACATATAAACAAGACTACTAACTTAAGGATTTCGAAACGAGACATATATGTAACGATTATCGTTGTAACGACATTTAAATGTATATATATCATATTAAGATATATTAATATATCATAATATCATGATAATATAATAATTTAACATCTCATTAGATATAATAAACAATGGGTTAACAACATTAATTGAGATCGTTAACTTAAAGGTTTCAAAACAACACTTACATGTAACGACTAACGATGACTTAACGACTCAGTTAAAATGTATATACATGTAGTGTATTTAGATGTATTAAAATACTTTTGGAAGACTTCAAGACATATATCAAAACACTCATACTTAACGAAAATGGTTACAGTTACATTCCCATTCTTTTCTTTCATCAAGAATTCTAGTCGTATTTTTACCCGTATTATACACAGCTTCAAAACGTACTTACTATGGGTATATACCAATAGGAACTAGCATGGGATTCCACTCTTGATTATGTCATGTATGACTAATCAATTTTAACTTCTACCATGAGCTAGTCAACTAACTAGAACTCCTTTTAACCCCACTCACCACTCACCAATTACCACTCATCATTCACTCCATTTCACTTCCAATTCTCTTTCTAATTCTCTCTCAACACACCCACACTATTATGAATGTATTTTTCCAGTAGTTAATCATCATCTTCATCAAAAATCACTTCAAGAATCAAGCTATAATCATCATAGGAAGAACACTTCAAAAATCCCTTCAAGTTTACTAATTTACTTCCAAGCTTTCTAATCCATTCCAAGTAATCATCTAAGATCAAGAAACCTTTGTTATATACAGTAGGTTATCTTTCTTATTCAAGGTAATATTCATATTCAAACTTTGATTCAATTTCTATAACTATAAACTATCTTAATTCGAGTAAAAATCTTACTTGAACTTGTTTTTGTGTCATGATCCTACTTCAAGAACTTTCAAGCCATCCAAGATCCTTTGAAGCTAGATCATTTCTTGTCACTTCCAGTAGGTTTACCTACTAAACTTGAGGTAGTAATGATGTTCATAACATCATTCGATTCATATATATAAAACTATCTTATTCGAAGGTTTAAACTCGTAATCACTAGAACATAGTTTAGTTAATTCTAAACTTGTTCGCAAACAAAAGTTAATCCTTCTAACTTGACTTTCAAAATTAACTAAACACATGTTCTATATCTATATGATATGCTAACTTAATGATTTAAAACCTGAAAACACGAAAAACACCGTAAAACCGGATTTACGCCGTCGTAGTAACACCGCGGGCTGTTTTGGGTTAGTTAATTAAAAACTATGATAAACTTTGATTTAAAAGTTGTTATTCTGAGAAAATGATTTTTATTATGAACATGAAACTATATCCAAAAATTATGGTTAAACTCAAAGTGGAAGTATGTTTTCTAAAATGGTCATCTAGACGTCGTTCTTTCGACTGAAATGACTACCTTTACAAAAACGACTTGTAACTTATTCTTCCGACTATAAACCTATACTTTTTCTTTTTAGATTCATAAAATAGAGTTCAATATGAAACCATAGCAATTTGATTCACTCAAAACGGATTTAAAATGAAGAAGTTATGGGTAAAACAAGATTGGATAATTTTTCTCATTTTAGCTACGTGAAAATTGGTAACAAATCTATTCCAACCATAACTTAATCAACTTATATTGTATATTATGTAATCTTGAGATACCATAGACACGTATACAATGTTTCGACCTATCATGTCGACACATCTATATATATTTCGGAACAACCATAGACACTCTATATGTGAATGTTGGAGTTAGCTATACAGGGTTGAGGTTGATTCCAAAATATACATAGTTTGAGTTGTGATCAATACTGAGATACGTATACACTGGGTCGTGGATTGATTCAAGATAATATTTATCGATTTATTTCTGTACATCTAACTGTGGACAACTAGTTGTAGGTTACTAACGAGGACAGCTGACTTAATAAACTTAAAGCATCAAAATATATTAAAAGTGTTGTAAATATATTTTGAACATACTTTAATATATATGTATATATTGTTATAGGTTCGTGAATCAACAGTGGCCAAGTCTTACTTCTCGACGAAGTAAAAATCTGTGAAAGTGAGTTATAGTCCCACTTTTAAAATCTAATATTTTTGGGATGAGAATACATGCAGGTTTAATAAATGATTTACAAAATAGACACAAGTACGTGAAACTACATTCTATGGTTGAATTATCGAAATCGAATATGCCCCTTTTTATTAAGTCTGGTAATCTAAGAATTAGGGAACAGACACCCTAATTGACTCGAATCCTAAAGATAGATCTATTGGGCCTAACAAACCCCATCCAAAGTATCGGATGCTTTAGTACTTCGAAATTTATATCATATCCGAAGTGTGTCCCGGAATGATGGGGATATTCTTATATATGCATCTTGTTAATGTCGGTTACCAGGTGTTCACCATATGAATGATTTTTATCTCTATGTATGGGATGTATATTGAAATATGAAATCTTGTGGTCTATTGTTACAATTTGATATATATAGGTTAAACCTATAACTCACCAACATTTTTGTTGACGTTTAAAGCATGTTTATTCTCAGGTGAATACTAAGAGCTTCCGCTGTTGCATACTAAAATAAGGACAAGATTTGGAGTCCATGTTTGTATGATACTGTGTAAAAACTGCATTCAAGAAACTGATTTCGATGTAACATATTTGTATTGTAAACTATTATGTAATGGTCGTGTGTAAACAGGATATTTTAGATTATCATTATTTGATAATCTATGTAAAGCTTTTTAAACCTTTATTTATGAAATAAAGGTTATGGTTTGTTTTAAAAATGAATGCAGTCTTTGAAAAAACGTCTCATATAGAGGTCAAAACCTCGTAACGAAATCAATTAATATGGAACGTTTTTAATCAATAAGAACGGGATATTTCAGAGATGGCCGTTTTGTTTCTAGATTTTGGCGTACATTGCAAGAAGCGTTGGGAACGTGTTTAGACATGAGCACCGCATATCACCCTCAAACTGATGGACAAAGCGAATGCAAAATTCAAACCTTGGAGGACATGTTACGAGCTTGCATGGTTGATTTTGGAAAAGCTTGGGACAAGCACTTACCTCTCGCCGAGTTGTCTTACAACAATAGTTATCACACGAGTATTAAAGCCGCACCTTTTGAAGCGCTATATGGCCGAAAATGTCGTTCACCTCTTTGTTGGGCCGAGGTAGGCGACGTGCAAATCACCGAACCCGAACTCATTCACGAAACCACCGAGAAGATCGTACAAATCCGAGATAGGCTTCGTTCGGCCCGGAGTCGTCAAAAGTGCTACACCGACAAAAGATGCAACGACCTCAAATTTCAAGTCGGTGACCGAGTAATGTTAAAAGTCACACCTTGGAAAGGTGTAATCCGTTTTGGGAAAACACGAGAAGCTAAATCCGCGGTATATTGGTCCTTTCAAAATCTTGGAGCGTATTGGAACCGTTGCTTATCGTTTAGATCTTCCGCCTCAATTGAACTCCGTTCATCCTACCTTCCATGTATCTAACTTGAAAAAGTATCTTAACCCGATATCATCATCCCTCTCGAGGAACTTACTATTGATGACAAACTTCATTTTGTGGAGGAACCGGTTGAAATTGTGGACACCTCCGTCAAGACATTGAAACAAAGCCGAATTCCGATTGTTAAAGTCCGTTGGAACGCCAAAAGAGGACCCAAGTTTACTTGGGAAAGGCAAGATCAAATGGAAAGGAAATACCCTCACTTATTCCCGGTTCCGGAAACACAAGATTCCGAGGAAGAAACAACGACTACTACGCCTACTTAAATTTCGGGATGAAATTTCTTTTAAGGAGTAGGTAATGTAACATCCCGCCTTTTTTCGTTTACTTTTCCGTTTAATTATTTAAAGTCCGTTATATGATTATAACATCCCTCGTTAATACACGTTTTAAAAATATCTCGTTTAGGTAATTCACGCAGACGCAACTGAACTCGAGGGACTAGTTTCACTAAGGGAGCAAAGATGTGACTAGCTTTTGACTAGTCAACACCCCACCTCCCATCTTTTTTCATTTCCATTTTCCTTTTCTTTTACTACTTCCCTATTTTCTTTCAATTCTCCAATTTGAAGATTCATCATCTAAATCCGTTCAAGCAAGCATCAATCAAAACAAATTACATATTTGGAATCCTTGCAACTTCCTCTTCGATTCCATACCGATTTCATTACATTTGGGTAACTTTCTAAAATCACTAGATTTTGTGTTCTTGATGTTTTTAAGTTATAAAGTTGTTAATTAGTGTCTATGGCTCAAGTCTAACATGAATATATGATTTATATGTTCGATTTTGTTATTTGAAGTAACTAGCATGAACATGAACTTTGGTGTGTTTGATTTGATGATTTGGTTGCTTGAATATTGTTAAATGATATAAGTACATGTATTAAATGGTTCCTAGTATCACTAGCTTCAAATTGATGTGTAGGTTGCTTGAGAAAACTCCATAAACTTGATTAGTGATTTTGGTGAATTTGGGTTAGGGTTTGATAAGCTTGAAATGAATATTTGATGCATTGAATGTCATGAATTATTGTTAGTAAGTAGTTAGTTGTATTGTATGCTTGATTATCTACAAAACGGCGTGTTTTATGTATGCATTAAATGCCCGAATCATAAATGTGCACTTGTAAAATTTGAAGCATTAAATGTGTGCATTGATTGATCATTTGATTTGAAAAGTCGGTTATTGCAAATAATGTTTTCGGTTGGTGAAATGTGTTTAGTTGGGTTCCTTGTCAAATTACCTTTCCAACGATATAAGATACGAGTTCTAAGTGTTTACGGTTTGTGTTTTGTGTTAGTTTGAATGTTGATTTGGGACTTAGACAATTGAGACTGACCAGGTACCAGCACCCGCTATTCGCCGCGGCGCGGCTATCCTTTGTCGCGGCGCGACAATAGGCGTAGTTTGATTCTGACCTCCTTGTCCAATATACGAAAAATGTGTGGCATGCTATGGACCTCCGATTCACATGAAACTTGTTCTAACATGCTTATATATGAATAATTAGCACATAAAAATAGTTCGGGACCCGACCCGAACGTGTTGACTTTTTTGTTGACTTTGACCGACCAAAGTTTGACTTTTTCTCAAACTTAACCAAATGATTATGCAATCTTTCTAACTTGTTTCTATACTTGTATCTTGCATGAAACTTGGACAATTTGATTCACATGCTACATAATCGAGTCGTAACGAGCCATAGGACTAATTGAACATCTTTGACCTATCGTGTTTACCGTTATTGATACGACCTATTTGTTTAGGTCAAGACTAGCATTGTTCTTTACACACGTTACTTGTTGAAGTACTTATTACTCGTGTACACAAGGTGAGATCATAGTCCCATCTTTCAAACAACTTTTATGCTTTAAACTATGGGATGAGAAACATATACGTATCATACTTTTACACTTTGAACACAAGTACGGAAACGAACATTCCACGTACGGGTTTGAACAAAAATCCTCAATTCAATTATCATTAGTTACACTTGCAGGGTGTAAATGAGAACTTATATTATGTGATCACATGGGCTTGACGAGCCTCATTCGGACGGTTCGCTACCATTAGCGGATGAAATATATTTTCGGGTCTAGTGTATGTTCTAACACTACTCAAAGGGTGCAAAACAGTTAAGTTTGATAATTGGGTGCCCGCGAAACAAATAACAACTTTGGAATGCAAATGATTTTGATAATCATACTATATTAAATCTTGTGGTTCAAATGCAACGTTTACTAAAACACCTATGATTTCACCAACGTTTTCGTTGACAGTTTTCTATATGTTTTCTTAGGTCCTTGAACGCTACTTGATACATGCTTCCGCACTCTTTTTGATACTTACTTGGATGTCGAGTATATATGCATAGTTGGAGCGTCTTTTGACAACTTTTAAATTGTGTCGCATAGGTTTCATTCGTACGTTAAACATTGTAATGTAACTAGTCTTTTGAACTACATTTGTAAACTTGAAACATCCTTTTACTTATGAAATGAATGCGACATATTTTGGTCAAACGTTGATGTGTTAAGACGTAACCTTTAAAATGTAGACAATATACTTAATAATTAACACATAATACAGGCAACTAAAACCCGATCATGTAGTAACTAGTAAGTAAATTGACCAGTTCGATCCACAGGGAGAAGTTTGTTTTAAGGACTTTAAACGATTAATTATTCTAAAGAGGGAGTTTTAATTGTAGAATTGTTAAGTAACAAACGGGAAATAAAATGAGATAAATAACAAGGATGAGAAGGCGGTGTTTACTTCAATGCTTGATAAATGATAGGGATTGTTCTTTTATAATTAAACCCGTTATTTTGTAGTTACAAGTAAATGGTTCATATCAATCTCACAATATCTATAAACCGAGAACTATAAACTTAGTAAATTCACATAAACCTTGTCATTAGTTCTTCTTTACCTATGTTTAATCAATAAGACTCTTCCTTGGTTGAATTCACATAAAACCTAGTTTATTAAGATCACTCTAAATAAACTACACTATTGTGAAATCTTGTTACCATTCAATTACCATCCTACACTCACATGTAGATGTCTAAATCACTAAGTGTTGAAGTACAAGCCATGAACATTGATAAACTCACATAAACCAATTCATAACTTGTATAATTGAACTAGAGTAAACGGATACTTACAACAGTGGATCTATGGAAGAACATACTTGATTTAGTTTGATTAGATTAATTAGACCCAACCCGGTTAAACTCACGTAAAACCTAAATTACAACAATCACTTGAGGTAAATTCATGACTATGTAGTTCTAGTACTTATTCAATTACCGATCTAAACATATAGCAAAGTCGTCAATTAAGTATATGTTTACCCGTCTAGATTACTAAAAGTATTGAAGCATATATTGTGTTCCTAGTGTCACATGTAGTTAACAATCTATGTAATTGAAGGAAAGTACCAAACTAGCATAACTATGGTTCTTTTGGTTGGACATAGTAATTAATCAATCAAACATCATAGTAACTTAAATAACATTAAAAGATAGAACGATCCCAAATCATAAATCTTACATTAAAGTAAACACACAAGGCTTTAGCCAATCATAATAATAAAGGTATGATTCCTTCTTCAATCTTGATGCTCAAAAGGGTGAAGAACCCTTTAGAATGGCTGGGGAAACCCCCTTCTCGGACTACTACTGATCTATATTGTGGTGTATGTTTAGAATGAGTTTAGACCCTTTAAATAGCAAGAAAAGTAGGTATTTTAGCCTCCGATGCGCCGCATCTCTTTGTGATGCGCCGCATCACCTTCTCACCTACCACCCAGCTCACGTACAGGTCATTTCTAGCTCATTTTTGACGTTTTATACCCAGATGCGCCGCATCTAAAAGAGATGCACCACATCTGACCTTACTGATGCGCCGTATGCCTCTGAAACGCCGCATTTAATACTTTCGGGACTTTTTTGGCCTCAGATGCGCCGCATCTAAAGAAGATGCGCCGCATCTGTTACTATTTATAGGTAATTTTCTAATATGATGTTGTAGAGCTCTGAGTTACGGACGTCTGGGCTCCAGATTCACCCTTTTTCGAGTTCGTATGACCGAGTTATGGCCAAAACGGTGCAGGTGCGCAGAATCTTCTAAAATTAGTAATATTTTCCATAAATCTTCGCTTCAACACTCGCAATGGATTATACACATATTTTAACTTATTAAAATACACAAGTACAACAATTACATACAAAATGATACAAAATCGGATCGAAATAACGACAACAAATATGTATAATTTTTGCGTTATCAAATCCCCACACTTAAACCTTGCTTGTCCTCAAGCAAGACTTACAAAAACTAAAATATATTACAATGAACATACACATTTTTGAAAACACACACGAATGACACTCACACTTTTTATTTATTTCACAATGTAACACACGCACGCGTTTTGAGTATACACACACCTTTGGAGTACACACGCGAATTGAAATCACACCAAAGTCGAAAGGTGGGTTTTAAAGTCCACATTTCTTAAAAATTTGGATCCTTTGAGAAATTAGGACCTTTGTGAAAAACCTTTGATATTTTAAAAAATAATCATGTTAGTTTTTACACTAATCAAGTTTTCCGATTTTAACCTCAAAGCCCGGTTGAGGGTAACTGAAAACCGAAGCCTCAGTCGGTGATTAGCAAGCTACTCGCCCCCATGATTGTAGTATCATGGAACTTTTAACCGGATGTCCTATATCAAAAACAGTTTTACATAATATAGTTCATAAAATAGCATAAGTTTAGAAGAAACTATATCATGTTCAAATATCATCGGTGAGCCATGAGTTAGCACACCTAAATTTGTTATGGCATATGTATGTTGACCACGGTCAAACATAGATGCGGTTGATCTTTACGGAGATCATCCATCTGGTGATTAGATTCATTAGTCTTAAAAGCTAATTTGCATTGTGCCCCCCATTGTACGAGACAGATCCATCTCATGGTTAGGATAAGTCTGACCACCAAAAACCCTGTCTGATGTTGAGGTGAGGTGGATTTCCAGCCGATGATAGAGATGAATTTTCAAAATTTTTCGTCAACCTACAGCTGTTCTGGACTGCATCTTCTAATCATAAGTTAGCAAGTACATCATTTTGGAAGACTTGAATTCCTTAATTCAATGAGTATTGGATTTGATTTCTGATTCAACAAAGTATCATAGAATCCTTGCACGAAGTATGTGATATAACGTGTTGATCATTTTCTTAGTTAGCTATTTCTTGAGTCTTTTATACAAAATAAATTCATGCAAATGAATTTATAAAGTTAAAATTTTTCCAATTTTAAGCCATTTTAAACCATGTTTTTGTAAAACCCACATTTTAAACCATGTTTTTGTAAAACCCGAAAGAATTTACTCCTTCCCCACACTTAAGATCATGTAATGCCCTCATTATATGAAATCAGAAAAATTGTAAATTCGAGAGGGCAAAAAGTATGAAAGAGAGTTAATACTTTCTAGGCTTTAAGCCGAAGATCACGGGATGATGGCGCTGAATTAGCTGTCACGATAAGAACATCATCCATTCCTTAAACGCTATCACAAACCAATCATTATGCAAGTATTTTGCTGAACTTCATGCTAGTCTTTGAAAATTGCAGCACATAGCACAATACTCATTTTATATAGTGCATATTTATTAATGAGTTGTGCACCCAACTTTACCCCTTCTTTTAATACCTAATGGGGTCATTCTTCCCCACACTTATCGGACGACATGTAAAATCAGTGGAAAAAGTTCCACGAATAAGTAACGTGAGCCAGTCATTAACCCCTCGGGTGGTATACAATATATCATATAATTCCTTTTTCAATTTCTTGAAAAAGGAATACCTAACTTGAGAGTCAACACATGACTCTCTCCTAAGTGCGGCTTGCAGCAAAAATTTTATTCTTTCAGGTGGATCATGTCCAAACGGATCATCTTTTAATATATTCCAAGTGCTTGAAATGTCTCGTTCTTATTGATTAAAAACGTTCTATATTAATTAATTTCGTTGCGAGGTTTTGACCTCTATATGAGACGTTTTTCAAAGACTGCATTCATTTTTAAAACAAACCATAACCTTTATTTCATAAATAAAGGTTTAAAAAGCTTTACATAGATTATCAAATAATGATAATCTAAAATATCCTGTTTACACACGACCATTACATAATGGTTTACAATACAATTATGTTACATCAAAATCAGTTTCTTGAATGCAGTTTTTACACAATATCATACAAACATGGACTCCAAATCTTGTCCTTATTTTAGTATGCAACAGCGGAAGCTCTTAGTATTCACCTGAGAATAAACATGCTTTAAACGTCAACAAAAAATGTTGGTGAGTTATAGGTTTAACCTATATATATCAAATCGTAACAATAGACCACAAGATTTCATATTTCAATACACATCCCATACATAGAGATAAAAATCATTCATATGGTGAACACCTGGTAACCGACATTAACAAGATGCATATATAAGAATATCCCCATCATTCCGGGATACCCTTCGGATATGATATAAATTTCGAAGTACTAAAGCATCCGGTACTTTGGATGGGGTTTGTTAGGCCCAATAGATCTATCTTTAGGATTCGCGTCAATTAGGGTGTCTGTTCCCTAATTCTTAGATTACCAGACTTTAATAAAAAGGGGCATATTCGATTTCGATAATTCAACCATAGAATGTAGTTTCAATTACTTGTGTCTATTTCGTCAAACATTTATAAAAGCGCATGTATTCTCAGTCCCAAAAATATAAAGGGTAAAAAGGCAAATGAAACTCACTTTCACAGATTTTTACTTTGTCGGGAAGTAAGACTTGGCCACTGGTTGATTCGCGAACCTATAACAATATATACATATATATCAAAGTATGTTCAAAATATATTTACAACACTTTTAATATATTTTGATGTTTTAAGTTTATTAAGTCAGCTGTCCTCGTTAGTAACCTACAACTAGTTGTCCACAGTTAGATGTACAGAAATAAATCGATAAATATTATCTTGAATCAATCCACGACCCAGTGTATACGTATCTCAGTATTGATCACAACTCAAACTATATATATTTTGGAATCAACCTCAACCCTGTATAGCTAACTCCAACATTCACATATAGAGTGTCTATGGTTGTTCCGAAATATATATAGATGTGTTGACATGATAGGTCGAAACATTGTATACGTGTCTATGGTATCTCAAGATTACATAATATACAATACAAGTTGATTAAGTTATGGTTGGAATAGATTTGTTACCAATTTTCACGTAGCTAAAATGAGAAAAATTATCCAATCTTGTTTTACCCATAACTTCTTCATTTTAAATCCGTTTTGAGTGAATCAAATTGTTACGGTTTCATATTGAACTCTATTTTATGAATCTAAACAGAAAAAGTATAGGTTTATAGTCGGAAAAATAAGTTACAAGTCATTTTTGTAAAGGTAGTCATTTCAGTCGAAAGAACGACGTCTAGATGACCATTTTAGAAAACATACTTCCACTTTGAGTTTAACCATAATTTTTGGATATAGTTTCATGTTCATAATAAAAATTATTTTCTCAGAATAACAACTTTTAAATCAAAGTTTATCATAGTTTTTAATTAACTAACCCAAAACAGCCCGCGGTGTTACTACGACGGCGTAAATCCGGTTTTACGGTGTTTTTCGTGTTTTCAGGTTTTAAATCATTAAGTTAGCATATAATATAGATATAGAACATGTATTTAGTTGATTTTAAAAGTCAAGTTATAAGGATTAACTTTTGTTTGCGAACAAGTTTAGAATTAACTAAACTATGTTCTAGTGATTACAAGTTTAAACCTTCGAATAAGATAACTTTATATATATGAATCGAATGATGTTATGAACATCATTACTACCTTAAGTTCCTTGGATAAACCTACTGTAAAAGAGAAAAATGGATCTAGCTTCAACGGATCCTTTGATGGCTCGAAGTTCTTGAAGCAGAATCATGACACGAAAACAAGTTCAAGTAAGATCATCACTTGAAATAAGATTGTTATAGTTATAGAAATTGAATCAAATTTTGAATATGATTATTAACTTGTATTAGAATGATAACCTACTGTAAGAAACAAAGATTTCTTGAGGTTGGATGATCACCTTACAAGATTGGAAGTGAGCTAGCAAACTTGAAAGTATTCTTGATTTTATGTAACTAGAACTTGTAGAATATATGAAGAACACTTAGAACTTGAAGATAGAACTTGAGAGAGATCAATTAGATGAAGAAAATTGAAGAATGAAAGTGTTTGTAGGTGTTTTTGGTCGTTGGTGTATGGATTAGATATAAAGGATATGTAATTTTGTTTTCATGTAAATAAGTCATGAATGATTACTCATATTTTTGTAATTTTATGAGATATTTAATGCTAGTTTCCAAATGATGGTTCCCACATGTGTTAGATGACTCACATGGGCTGATAAGAGCTAATCATTGGAGTGTATATACCAATAGTACATACATCTAAAAGCTGTGTATTGTACGAGTACGAATACGGGTGCATACGAGTAGAATTGTTGATGAAGCTGAACGAGGATGTAATTGTAAGAACTTTTGTTAAGTAGAAGTATTTTGATAAGTATATTGAAGTCTTTCAAAAGTGTATAAATACATATTAAAACACTACATGTATATACATTTTAACTGAGTCGTTAAGTCATCGTTAGTCGTTACATGTAAGTGTTGTTTTGAAACCTTTAGGTTAACGATCTTGTTAAATGTTGTTAACCCAATGTTTATAATATCAAATGAGATTTTAAATTATTATATTATCATGATATTATCATGTATGAATATCTCTTAATATGATATATATACATTAAATGTCTTTACAACGATAATCGTTACATATATGTCTCGTTTAAAAATCATTAAGTTAGTAGTCTTGTTTTTACATATGTAGTTCATTGTTAATATACTTAATGATATGTTTACTTATCATAGTATCATGTTAACTATATATATATCCATATATATGTCATCATATAGTTTTTACAAGTTTTAACGTTCGTGAATCACCGGTCAACTTGGGTGGTCAATTGTCTATATGAAACATATTTCAATTAATCAAGTCTTAACAAGTTTGATTGCTTAATATGTTGGAAATATTTAATCATGTAAATATCAATCTCAATTAATATATATAAACATGGAAAAGTTCGGGTCACTACAGTGCTAACCTCGTAAGGATATACAAATTCCACATGAGAAGGTGACTCCTCAAATGGTTCCACTATATTAGACTCCTCATCGTCGATGATCTTTGATGACTCCATTTCTTCAACCTCAGTAGTTAAAACGTCATCATCATCACTATCCCATGAATACCAACCCATCGTCCGCAATTCCCCCTCATCAATTCCTGGATTAAGCATTGCAAACGTGGACATAACTGGAGTGGTAGGTGGTATAATAATGGTAGGCTCAACACTCTCCACCTCGGTATCTGCGTATTACCCCTCGAATCAGCTAGTGAATTAGCTGAAAAAGTGTCCGGCTCCCTTTCTTCAATTTGCTGAAGTAGATAGCTCATGGTCCTCTGTAAGCACTCAATGGATTCTTGTTAGACCGCTAGTGTTTCTTGAAAAATTTTGGCTCCGTTCAATCTCGTTTGTCATGAAGTCTAAAATTACATATTCTAAATTCGACTGACTCTCCTCTCCTTGTTGAATTTGGAAGTGTTGTTGAGATGAATCCCAGGATGAGTTACCATTTTCATAATAATCCCATGGTTGGTCCATAGGGGCATAATGATACATAAGACTATCATCATACTCCTCGGGCATATAGTAACCTCCATAAGTCTCACAAACACCTCTTGGTTCAACCCTAGCTTCCCAAGAACCCATATACCAATCATTATTCATACCCATGAAAACCGATGATTCACCCGATTGTTGGACATCATACATGGCTTCCGAAATCATATAATCATACCCAGCCATATTATACCTGTAACCTAGCTGCAATCACACCACAAAAGAAAAACAAAACAAACAAAAACAAAAATAAAGCAGGTAACTTTCGTGAAAATAACTTCCCACGAAAGGATCGAATAACTAAAAGTCTATTAAAATCTTTTAAACAAAACCGCTCCACGGCAGCGGCGCCAAAAAGTTGATGTGTTAAGATGTAACCTTTAAAATGTAGACAATATGCTTAATAATTAACACATAATACATGCAACTAAAACCCGATCATGTAGTAACTAGCAAGTAAATTGACCAGTTCGATCCACAGGGAGAAGTTTGTTTTAAGGACTTTAAACGATTAATTATTCTAAAGAGGGAGTTTTAATTGTAGAATTGTTAAGTAACAAACGAGAAATAAAATGAGATAAATAACAAGGATGAGAAGGCGGTGTTTACTTCAATGCTTGATAAATGATAGGGATTGTTCTTTTATAATTAAACCCGTTATTTTGTAGTTACAAGTAAATGGTTCATATCAATCTCACAATATCTATAAATCGAGAACTATAAACTTAGTAAATTCACATAAACCTTGTCATTAGTTCTTCTTTACCTATGTATAACCAATAAGACTCTTCCTTGGTTGAATTCACATTAAACCTAGTTTATTAAGATCACTCTAAATAAACTACACTATTGTGAAATCTTGTTACCATTCAATTACCATCCTACACTCACATGTAGATGTCTAAATCACTAAGTGTTGAAGTACAAGCCATGAACATTGATAAACTCACATAAACCAATTCATAACTTGTATAATTGAACTAGAGTAAACGGATACTTACAATAATGGATCTATGGAAGAACATACTTGATTTAGTTTGATTAGATTAATTAGACCCAACCCGGTTAAACTCACGTAAAACCTAAATTACAACAATCACTTGAGGTAAATTCATGACTATGTAGTTCTAGTACTTATTCAATTACCGATCTAAACATATAGCAAAGTCGTTAATTAAGTATATGTTTACCCGTCTAGATTACTAAAAGTATTGAAGCATAGATTGTGTTCCTAGTGTCACATGTAGTTAACAATCTATGTAATTGAAGGAAAGTACCAAACTAGCATAACTATGGTTCTTTTGGTTGGACATAGTAATTAATCAATCAAACATCATAGTAACTTAAATAACATTAAAAGATAGAACGATCCCAAATCATAAATCTTACATTAAAGTAAACACACAAGGCTTTAGCCAATCATAATAATAAAGGTTACAACGATACAATCGAAACAATAGGAATTCATAATATTATCACTAAAATCAATGAAACCGAGAGTACCTATCGTAGCGTATGATCCCTTCTTCAATCTTGATGCTTAAAAGGGTGAAGAACCCTTTAGAATGGCTGGGGAAACCCCCTTCTCGGACTACTACTGATCTATATTGTGGTGTATGTTTAGAATGAGTTTAGACCCTTTAAATAGCAAAAAAGTAGGTATTTTAGCCTCCGATGCGCCGCATCTCTTTGTGATGCGCCGCATCACCTTCTCACCTACCACCCAGCTCACGTACAGGTCATTTCTAGCTCATTTCTAGCTCATTTCTACACACATTTTAACTTATTACAATACACAAGTACAACAATTACATACAAAATGATACAAAATCGGATCGAAATAACGACAACAAATATGTATAATTTTTGCGTTATCAAACGTCATGTTAAAGACTTATGACCACGTAACGGGACCTAAGTAGTCGGCGCCGTCAAACATGATTTGGTCGGGTTGCTACATTCTTCGTTAGGAACGTCATCTGACAATATGTTTACACTTAACTCAGTTAACAAGAAATCAAAATGTGGTTTATCAAAAGCTTTTGTGAAAAGATCAGCCCTTTGCGTAGTTGTGCCAATTTGGACAACATCGATTAGTCTTTTCTCATAACAGTCTCGAATAAAATGGTATTTAATCCCTATGTGTTTGGTCTTAGAGTGATTCACAGGATTTTTCGTAACAGCTATGGCAGCAGAATTATCAACGAAAATAGGAGTGTTAGAAATATTCAAACCGTAGTCACGAATCTGCTGTTGTATCCACACAACCTGAGATGCACAGCTTGCTGTAGCAATGTATTCAGCTTCACAAGTGGACAAGGTCACTGTTGTCTGCTTCTTGCACTACCATGTAACTAGTCTGTTTCCAAGGAATTGACAACCTCCTGATGTTGACTTAAAATCTTTCTTGCATCCACCATAGTCGGAATCACTATAAGCCGTCAGTACAAAATCATTATCACAAGGATACCATAGGCCCAAATTCGGAGTTTGCTTTAAATAACGCATTATCTTTTTCACCACAAGCAAATGATGTACATTCGGATTTGCTTGATAGCGAGTACATAAACAAACTGCAAACATGATATCAGGGCGAGACGCTGTCAGATACATCAAAGAACCAATGATGGCCCTATATAAGGTTTGATCAACCTTAGCACCTTCCTTATCCGGTGTAATCCCGTGATTCACCGATAGCGGCGTCCTTGCTTGATGTTCATCTTCCATTTTGAATCTTTTCAGAATATCTGATACATATTTCGTCTGATGTAAAAAGATACACTGATTTGTTTGTACAACCTGAATACCAAGGAAGAATTTGATAGTTCCCATTGAACTCATCTTGAACCATTTCTGCATTACCTCCTCAAAATCATCCACCATCATCTTATCTATAGATCCAAAGATAATATCATCTACGTGCACCTGTACTAGCATAATATGCTTGCCTTTTTCTTTGATGAAAAGTGATCGATCGATGACACCTCTTCTGAAACCATTATCAATCATATAGTTGGACAACGTACCATACCACGCTCTTGGAGCTTGATGAAGCCCATACAGTGCTTTTTCTAGACGATATACCTTTTCTGGAGAGTGTGGATCTGTAAAACCCGGTGGTTGCTTAACAAACGCGGTCTCATTGAGAGTCCCGTACAAAAAAGCGCTTTTGACATCCATTTGATAGACCTTGAAGCCTTTAAATGATGCGAATGCCAAAAATATTCGAATTGCCTCCAGTCTAGCCACTGGTGCAAATACTTCATCATAATCTATATCAGGGATCTGTTGATATCCCTTCATAACTAGTCTAGCTTTATTTCGGATTACAATACCTTGCTCATCTTTTTTATTCTTCCATACCCATCGAAGCCCATAAGGTTTGCAACCATGAGGCGGATTCACCAGTTTCCATATTCCTAAATGCTTGAATTGCAAAAGCTCTTCTTGCATAGCATTTACCCAATCATCATATAGAAGAGCTTCCTCAACAGAGTCTGGTTCAATTTGACACACAAAGCATGAATATGCATGTAAGAAGAGTTTGCCTGACCTATTTAGCGAAGAATAGAAAGCTTGCATAACATTTTTAGTTGAAGCTTTCTGATTTTCAGACGTTGAGGCATCATTTGATGGTGCTCCAGAAACTCCTTTCGAATCAACAATAAAATCATCTAAGTGTCGAGGTAGGATAACTGTTCGTGATGATCTACGAACACTGTGATGACCCGGAAATTTCTGACCAAATTTAAACTTAATCTTTAACGTTTTCAACACGATAAGCAAAGTCTATGAAGTTGAATCTCAAAATTTTAGAACTGTTTCATGTATTCAATTACATTTGACTGCTCTCGACGATTAATGAACAATTATATGTATGTATGTATGTATATATATATATATATATATATATATATATATATATATATATATATATATATATATATGTACAAGTAAAAATGACTTTCCTAAAGTACAACACTATTTGCTACAGTAAAAATGACTTTGCTACAGTAAAACACTATTTGCTATAGTGAAACCGTACTTTGCTACAGTGTTGCAGTGAAAACGACTTTGCTACAGTAAAACACTATTTGCTACAGTAAACACTATTTGATGTCGACTAGAAAACAAAAACGGATAAGGCGGCCATGCGATCGCATGGCAAAAATACTAAAAACTCATGCGATCGCATGAGGTACTGTAGCAGGCCACATACTATAAAAGCTCGATCTGGTCTCCACATACTATTATTATTTATTATTATTATTATTATTATTATTATTATTATTATTATTATTATTATTAAGATTAATATTATTATTATTAATCTTATTATAATATTATTATTAGTAGTATATATACATAAAATACTACGACGAGGTTATGAGCGTGTCACCTTCAAAATGGGTTTTTGAGCGGAATAGAGCTAAGAAAATTATGGGTTATTGCCAAGGAGGTTATGGGTAATGTTCGAGGGTATATTTGTGAATCAAATCTAGTGTTTTTCATCTTCGTTGCGTCTACATAATTTCCTGCAATATTGAATCACAATATTGATACGTGAGCATTCATATCTTATCTTTTATATATTAAATGTGTATCCATGTTTAGTGCTCGAGTATATATATTTATATATGCTTGTATACTTAATTTCGTCGTTAAACAGTTTATAATGAATCATGAATTAAATACATATATTACTGGTAAAAGGTATATGATATACATGTTTTTGGAAAGCTGGCGAAAAATCAATAACTTTTCATTTAGATATCGAATAATTTCGATGAACTGATTAAAAGATATGATCAACTGAATTATGATTGACGTTAATTGAAATTGCTTTTGAATCTGCAATTAAGATTTAGACAACTCGTTTGTAAGATTGATAAATTGGATTTTTGAATATTACCAACCGAGTAAATGAATCCTTATATAAGGTACGTCTCGTTTTGTTAAACTATTGTCAAAATTGACTTTTTGAAACGACTTTGGATAACTTTTGTATGTCGATCTCGAGCATTAGGATTGTGATACACTATGACCTGACCTAGCTTGATAGACAGTTATTGACCAACATATGTTCTCTAGGTTGAGATCTACGGTTATTTGGTATTCCAAGTTTCGCTCACATTTCGGTGAACGACTTTATGTACTGCTAAGATGAGTTTCATTGATCCCTTTTTAATTGCTTTTGCAATATATTTTTGGGCTGAGAATACATGCACTTTATTTTAAACGCAATGGATACAAGTACATACTAAATTCTACACTGAGTTTGAACCGAAAATCCCTTAACTTTGGTAACTAGTAACTGCCAGTTATAAGAACTGGTGGGCACGAGTAGTAGTATATGGATCCATAGGGCTTGATATCCCCGTCCCAGCTAGAGCACTAGCCTTTTAATGGACGTATGCTATTTGAGAAGCGTACACTTTGGTTTGCGTGTATTATTAAGATGATTATACAAAGGGTACAAATTATATATACGTTAAGTTTAGTTACCAGGGTGCTCAATTTCGTAGAATATTTTGATAAACGTTTCTGGATGAAACAACTGAAATCTTGTGATCCACCTTTATGTACAGATTATGCAAAACATTAAAACTATGAACTCACCAACCTTTGTGTTGACACTTGTTAGCATGTTTATTCTCAGGTTCTCTAGAAGTCTTCCGATGTTTGCTTATATGTTAGACAAGCTATGTGCATGGAGTCTTACATGGTATATTTTTCAAGGAAACGTTGCATTCACCAAATCATCACCATGTATCTTATTTTGACTGCATTGTCAACAGAAGTACTATTGTAAACTATTATTTACGGTGATTGTCTATATGTAGAAATCATCAGATATCGAAAACCTTTGATTTAAATATTCATTTATGGTGTGACTTTTCAAAAGAATGCAATGTTTACAAAACATATCATATAGAGGTCAAATACCTCGCAATGAAATCGATGAATGACGTGTTCGTCCATATGGATTTGGAGCGATCGTCACAAACACCTTCAGGTTCTGGTTGTTCTTCCTGAACTTCTACAATTTTTGGCAGATTATGAATACTTTCTCCACTATCTATAGGTTGTGACTCCTCTTCAGAATCAGATCCATCATAAGATGTATCAGCTTGATGATCACCGGATTCTTCATCATCTTGAACAATTTGTTGTTGCGGCACTGTGTGTGGTTGTGGTGCCATTTGAAAGGACCCATTCTTATATATTATAAACGATTCACAATAGTTGATTACAATGCGAGGTATTTGACCTCTATATGATACATTTTACAAACATTTCATTCGTTTTTAAAAGACAAACTTTCTTTACATCGAAAATTGACAGGCATGCATACCATTTCATAATATCCACTATCCAACTATAAATTGATTTAATAATAATCTTTGATGAACTCAATGACTCGAATGCAACGTTCTTCGAAATATGCTATGAAAGACTCCAAGTAATATCTTTAAAATGAGCAAATGCACAGCGGAAGATTTCTTTAACACCTGAGAATAAACATGCTTTAAAGTGTCAACCAAAAGGTTGGTGAGTTCATTAGTTTATCATAATCATTTATTTCTATCATTTTAATAGACCACAAGAATTTCATTTTCAGTTCTCATAAATATACGTCCCATGCATAGAGACAAAAATAATCATTCATATGGTGAACACCTGGTAACCGACATTAACTGGATACATATAAGAATATTCCCTATCATTCCGGGATCCTCCTTCGGACATGATATAAATTTCGAAGTACTAAAGCATCCGGTACTTTGGATGGAGTTTGTTAGGCCCAATAGATCTATCTTTAGGATTCGCGTCAATTAGGGTGTCTGTTCCCTAATTCTTACATTACCAGACTTTAATAAAAATGGGCATATTCGATTTCGATAATTCAACCATAGAATGTAGTTTCAATTACTTGTGTCTATTTCGTCAAACATTTATAAAAGCGCATGTATTCTCAATCCCAAAAATATAAAGAGTAAAAGGGAGCAAATGAAACTCACCATACTGTATTTCGTAGTAAAAATACATATAACGTCATTGAACAAGTGCAAGGTTGGCCTCGGATTCACGAACCTAAATTAATTATATATATTTATGTGTTGGTCAATATTTGTCTAACAAATTAGGTCAAGTCATAGTGTACCACAATCCTAATGCTCGAGACTAATATGCAAAAGTCAACAAAAGTAAATTTGACTCAAAATAATTTCCAAAAATCTATACATGATTAATATATAGTTTAAATGTCGTCGTTTTATATTTTTAAATATTTTTAAAAGATTTATTAGAGTAAATAATATAATTTATTTATTAATAAATAAATTTTATATTAAATTTATATAATAAAATATACTTTTATATATATTAAGTAATAAAATTTATAGGGTTCATTTAATATCATAAAGATAATATGATAGGTATTATTAAAGTAAGTTATTACACGTAGTAAAATATGTTTGTATCACATATTTATTTGATAAAATAATATCTATAATGATAGTAAGTAAAAGTTGTATTATTTTGTAATAATAATTATTATTATAAAAATATCAATATTTATAATTACTAAGATGACATTATGATAAAACGATAATTCTAATTATGATAACTTTAATATTTACGATAATTTTTAATATTATCTTTAAAATAATAATTCTATTTAAAATAATAATAATAATGATATTTTATAGTAACAATGACATTTCTATTAAAATGATAATTTTTGTTAAAATGATAGTTTTAATACTAACGATACTTTTAATAATAATAGTAATGATAAAAATAATAAGAACGATAATTTTATCTAAATCAATATCTTATAATATTTTAATTTCATCATGATACTCTTACTCATTATTTCCTAATCGTTTTGTTTAATAGCTTTTAATCTTCTTTTATATCGTGTTCATAATAATGATAATAATAGTAATCAAAATAATTAGGTGTTACAAATATTTGTTTTAATTACACTAATATTAATAATGATAGTTACTATAACATTATTAACGATAATACTAATAATTATCTTAATGATAATATAGTAATAATAATAATAACAATAACAATAACCATTTTTAAATAATAATATATATTAATAATGATAATAATAATAATAATAATAATAATAATAATAATAATAATAATAATAATTGGATAATAATAATAATAATACTAATTATAACTTTAACGATAATAACGATAGTAATAATAAAAAAAATAATTTTTAATGATAAATCCCTTTTATTGATAAAGATAATAATAATGATAATAATAAGATAAAACTAGAACGACGATAAAAACGACGATAATAATAATCATTTTTAATAAAAATATCGAAAATTCAATTGATTATAACTTCTAATCCGTTCATCGAAACCATTCGATATCTAAAGGAAAAGTTCTTAATTTTTCGCTAGCTTTCCAAGGACATGCATATTTTATACCTTATCTCAACCGCAAGTGTAACTAATTCAAGATTCAATCTAACCTGTCTAAGGGCAATATCAAAAGTACAAGCATGCATAATCCTAAATACTCGAGCACTAGTCAGGGATACACTATTAGTATGTAAAAGTTAAATTATGAGTACTCACGTATCAATATTGAGATTCAATATTGCAGGAAAGGTACGTAGACGCAACGGAAATGATAAACACTATATTGACCTCACGAGCATACCCATGAACCATACTCAATCACCTCCATAGCTATAACCCATAATTTCCTTAATCCTATCCTACTCTAAAAACAATTTCAAAATCACTCGGACAGCACTCCGTCGTAATATTTTGTGTATACTAATAATATCTTGAAATAATACGAAGTAAATATATATATGTAAATCGATTGAGAGAGTTTAGAGAAAAATATTTTCAAGTTTCTATGAAATAATGAAACCTATTGAATTCTATTTATAATAGATTTTTGAATTATTAAAGTGAATTATTAAAGTATGAATTATTAAAGTGAATTATTAAAGTATGAATTATTAAAGTAAATTATTAAAGTATGAATTATTAAAGTGAATTATTAAAGTATGAATTATTAAAGTGAATTATTAAAGTATGAATTATTAAAGTGAATTATTAAAGTTAAAGTAAAGTAAAAATAAAGTAAATGTAAAGTTTAAGTATAGTAAAAGTATAAAACTATGTACGTATAATACGCGTATAAATATATATAATATTAATTTAAATCGTTATATATATTTAATAAAATAAAATATAAATATCGTTATCTTTATCATACTAGTTAATTAATGAGTTGTCAAAAGTGATTCTAGATATTTATAAAAGTTATATACGTTTTAATAATAAAGTTCTTTTTAAACTGAAAACGTTTTTGTACGTTTGAAACTAAATAGATCAATCGAGTGTTTATGAGATTCAATCTTCCACTATCCTTTGTCTAGTTCTCAATGATTGACAATTTGTTCTTATTTATAAATCACTTTACCATTTTTCGAATATTGTTAAAATGGAAAGATTTCTCAAATCAACGTGGGCCATTCAACAGAGACTTGTAATCATAATTCAATATATCTGATAATTCAATCATTTGATCTTATCTTCTAATTCCATTGATAAACATTTTAAAACAGATACAATCATATAAAGTATTTAATCTAATATTTTGTTTACGTTTCAAGTTATAATATATATACACGTATACATATATAATCATATTCGTTTAATGGTTCGTGAATCGTTGGAACTTGGTAGAGGTTGAATGAATGTATGAACATAGTTTAAAATTCTTGAAATTTAACTTAACAAATATTGCTTATCGTGTCGGAAACATATAAAGATTAAAGTTTAAATTTGGTTGGAAATTTCCGGTGTCGGAAACATATAAAGATTAAAGTTTAAATTTGGTTGGAAATTTCCGGGTTGTCACACCGTTTGTGATTGCGGAACCATTTGTGATGGAGACGTATGCATTTCATTCAGCAATTTTGCAATAACTTCATCATCAGTAGCAATAGACTGAAGACCAAAAGAATCAAACAAATCTTCATAATCGAACTGCCATGAAAAACCTTTCCCAGCAGGAATAGCAGCATTTCTTTGAACATCTACTTCGAAATGTTCTTCAATATGTTTAGATACAGTGTTGAAAACTCTTTTGTTTTGATTTTCATAACCAAGAAATATACCAGGAACAGCCTTAGGATTAAATTTTCCTCCAGTATCTCGTATCATGATTGAACACGGTGCACCAAAGGGTTCGAAATGTTTAATGTTAGGCTTCCTTTTATGTACCAATTCATAGCAAGTCTTTCCATGCCTCTTGACTACTAACAATCGGTTCATTGTATAACATGATGTAGCCACAGCTTCACTCCAGAAGTTAACGGGTAAACTTGAGTCGGCTAACATTGTTCTCGCAGTTTCAATTAACGTTCTGTTATGCCTTTCAGCAACACCATTTAATTGCGGAGTATAAGCTGGACTGAACTATTGTTGAATGCCTTTCTCGTTACAGAAACTCTCCATCTGCTGATTCTTGAATTCAGTACCATTATCTGTTCGAGTCTTCCTAACCTTTAACTTGTACAAAGATTCCAGCTTCAAAAACAACAACTTTATATTTTCAAATGTGTCAGACTTCTTCTTTAACATCACTACCCAAGAGTATCATGAGTATTCATCAGTCACTACCAAACAATATGAATCTCCAGAGATGCTTGTTCGATTAATCGGACCAAAAAGATCCATATGTAACAACTCTAGAGGAATAACAATTGAATGATGTTTCTTTCTTGCATGTGACTTTTTAGTCTGTTTGCCTTTCTTACACGGAAGACATCCTTCAGGAAATTGAAAACTCTTAACATGTACTCCCTCAACCAGATTATTATGAACAAGATTGTTCATCTTTCTCAAGCTCAAATGACCTATACGCTTGTGCCATGATATTGATTCTTGTTCTGTAGCTTTGAATATGAAAGCTTGATGACCTGTTGCAGCTTTAACATGGGCTGTGGACATATCCAAAATATACAAATCTTTATTTCTGGGAGCTGTCATAAGAATCATATCTTCTGGTATTACGTATTCTTTCTTCAAAATGTAGCATCTTTGATCATCAAAAGTAACCTTATGCTTTTTATCTGCTACTTGCGAAACTGACAGCAGATTATTTGACATCTGCTTCACAAAATTCACTTTATCAAAACTAACATTAGCATTAGAAATCACACCCTGAGCTGTAATAAAACCTCCTTCATCTCCTGCAAAAGAAACAGATCCTCCATTTACTGACTTGACATTAGAAAGTAAGGATATGTTTCCTGTCATGTGCCGGGACGCCCCACTATCAACAATCCAGGTATTTCTACTCAGATCGTAGGTGACCTGCACAACAAGAAAAGAAGTTTGTTTGAGATGGACACCCATGCCCGAATGGCAGTGGGTTTCCCATCGACACCAATAACTTGTACATCCATCCATTGACCCTTTGATCCTGATGGATTTTTCAACTTGTCAATAACCTTTGTCTCAGTTTTAGGTTTCCAAACGGTACGTTTACCAACAGATTTCTTATAATAGTCATTCGTTTGAAAATTGGTGTTTACCCTTGACTGTACCCTTGTGGATGAATTAGCAACAGAATTTGACTTTGGTCTATAAAAACTTTTTGAACTATTACTTGAAGTACCTATGGAACTGGTACTAGAAGCATAGTGTTTAGTTTTCGTTTCAGTTTCAGATTTTCTGTTTGGTGTTTTCCAACCCTGTTGACAGTTAACAGCACAATGACCCTTTTTCCCACATTTATTACAGTTTTGAGTTCCTTGAGTAGGTGCTTTTGAACTCAGATTCTTATTGGGCAAAGACTGTTTCTTGGGTGACATAGGCTTCTCAACTTGATGTTTCAAGCCCGGTCGACGGTTAGGGTGTACATATTTAGGCACATTGTTAGTATTAGGGCTCTTCTTATTAAATAGTTCTTCAGGTGCTTGAGTAAGAACATATTCTTTATCTAGGTTGAGTCCCTGCTGATACTTAACAGGTGTCTGAAATATTTTCTTTCCATTAGAGTTACTAGAGTTTACTTGTTTTCTAGGTGTGGGTCCTCTGCTTTCACTAGACTTACTAGCATTCAATGGATTTTTCAGGATAGTGATTGGTTTGGATTTTGATGTTACAAACTCAGAAACCTTTTCATACTCTGAGTCAGATTTATTGTCCTCCACTAAGCCTTCAACAACAGGCTTAGTACTGTCTGTTTTTTCATTCTCTACAGGCTGAACACTTGGGATTTCACTAAGGCAAGAATCAGAAGGTTTATTAATGTACTCATTCCTAAGAGGAGAAGGACACTCTTTATAACCTAAACCCTTTTTACCATCATTCTTGTTGTAGACAGTATAGTCAATGACATATGACATTCGTTGCCAAGTGTCATTTCTAGCCTTCTCTGACTCATACTTAATCTTAAACTCTTCCTTTTCTCTCTTAGCACATTCAAGTTGATTTAAGTACATCATTATGGCCTTTTGGTCACCTGAAATTGTAGCTCTTAAATCATGAACTTAATTTTCTAGAGTTTTGATTGTCTCCCTGAATTCCTTTTTATTGTTAAACTGAGTTAAATTAGTCTCATATAGGTCTTTTACCTCAAGATAAGCTGCTTTAACAATCCTAAGTTCCTGTTTTACTTCAGGACAATAAATACATCCTAAGGGGATATCATTCAGTTTAGAAACTATGCATTCAAGTTTAGCAATTTCTAACTTATGATCAACACAATCGTTACATACCAAAGGAAATTCAGTTTATACCTTAGAATCACTTGATGTGTTTGCCATGAACGCATATTCCTTTTCTTCAGTCTCTGAATCAGGTTCAGATTCTGAACTAGAACTGGAACAGTCAGAATTACTCAACTCAACTGAAGTCTTGACATCATCTACCACAATAGTTTCGCCATCTAATGAAGACGAACTACTGTAATCAGTCCATACATCGCCGTCATTGTGCATTGCGTATTTGAACTTCTCATACACTCTCTTGTTAAGAACACCTCTTCTAACATATCTGATCATTGCATAAGTTCGCTCAATTCTTGCTTCCATCTTGCAGATGTAACACATACATTCATTCGTAGTACCAACACAACCAGCTTTCTCTATCTCTTGTTTCTCACTTTTAGTTTCTTCTACGGTCTTAGGCATTCTAACAACATTAGCATGATTTTCATCATCAGCAAATACTGTCCAATCACAACCTTCGTCTGAATATGTTGCAATTAAGCCTTTTGCTTTATCATTTTTGGTAGTATCACTGCTCGTTGTTCTAACTGGCACATTAACCTTTGTCTTATTATACTGATTGTGAAATGGATTGTGAAAACAAGTTTTCTGTGGCCTGGTACATGTTCTTTTGAAGTGTCCTAACTCATTGCAATTGAAACATCTCACTTTTGACATATTAAAGCCTAACTTAGTATCTCTAGTAACACCTAAGCTCTGTTGACCTGTCCTTTTTAGAAATTTCTTCGCTCGTCTAATCACACTACACATAGCCCAGAGGATATCCATCTTTTCAAGTTCATCCTCGTCAATCTGCTCATAATCTTCTGCTTCTAAATGAGCATTACCAATTTGACCACCAACCATTTCATTATAAGAATTAACTACCAAAGCAACTAAAGCCATATCTTCCTCTACAACTGCAAGGGGCCTAGTTCTTAAATTCTCAGTGTTGAGAACTACAGTTTTTGGCTCCTGTCTAATAGTGGACTGATTTTTACTAATAGGCTTATTTACTTGGGTTTGAAACATCACATTTTGAGCAGGTTGTGATCTATTTACAGCACTATCACTACAAACAAACGCTGTTTGTAAGGGAGCATGAACATTACTCAATCCAGAAGTACCAGCTTTGTAAATTATAGGACTCTGCTGACCCTCAAGGAGTTTCTTCTTGGTTTCCATATCCAAGTCCTTTACCATCAATTTTGATGTGAATTTATCTAGGGTAAGTGTTTCACCAGTAGACGAAGCTCTGTCTTCTACCTGTTCAATAAACGCATCCCACTTGTGTGGTAAACCATCTGTTATGTAGTGACCCGAACTTTTCCATGTTTATATATATATTAAATGAAATTGTTATTTACATGATTAAGTGTTTTCAACATGTTAAGCAATCAAACTTGTTAAGACTTGATTAATTGAAATAGGTTTCATATAGACAATTGACCACCCAAGTTGACCGGTGATTCACGAACGTTAAAACTTGTAAAAACTATATGATGACATATATATATATATATATATATATATATATATATATATATATATATATATATATATATATATATATATATAGTTAAAATGATATTATGATAAGTAAACATATCATTAAGTATATTAATAATGAACTACATATGTAAAAGCAAGACTACTAACTTAATGATTTTGAAACGAGACATATATGTAACGATTATCGTTGTAACGACATTTAATGTATATATATCATATTAAGAGATATTCATACATCATATTATCATGATAATATAATAATTTAAAATCTCATTTGATATTATAAAAATTGGGTTAACAACATTTAACAAGATCGTTAACCTAAAGGTTTCAAAACAACACTTACAGGTAACGACTAACGATGACTTAATGACTCAGTTAAAATATATATACATGTAGTGTTTTAATATGTATTCATACACTTTTGAAAGACTTCAAGACACTTATCAAAATACTTCTACTTAACAAAAATGCTTACAATTACATCCTCGTTCAGTTTCATCAACAATTCTACTCGTATGCACCCGTATTCGTACTCGTACAATACACAGCTTTTAGATGTATGTACTATTATTATATACACTCCAATGATCAGCTCTTAGCAGCCCATGTGAGTCACCTAGTACATGTGGGAACCATCATTTGGCAACTAGCATGAAATATCTCATAAAATTACAAAAATATGAGTAATCATTCATGACTTATTTACATGAAAACAAAATTACATATCCTTTATATCTAATCCATACACCAACGACCAAAAACACCTACAAACACTTTCATTCTTCAATTTTATTCATCTAATTGATCTCTCTCAGGTTCTATCTTCAAGTTCTAAGTGTTCTTCATAAATTCTACAAGTTCTAGTTTCATAAAATCAAGAATACTTCCAAGTTTGCTAGCTTACTTCCAATCTTGTAGATTGATCATCCAACCTCAAAAAATCTTTTTTTATTTACAGTAAGATATCTTTCTAATATAAGGTAATACTCATATTCAAACTTTGATTCAATTTCTATAACTATAACAATCTTATTTCGAGTGGAAATCTTACTTGAACTTGTTTTCATGTCATGATTCTACTTCAAGAACTTTCAAGCCATCCAAGATCCTTTGAAGCTATATCCATTTGTCTCTTTTACAGTAGGTTTATCCACAAAACTTTAGGTAGTAATGATGTTCATAACATCATTCGATTCATACATATAAAGCTATCTTAGTCGAAGGTTTAAACTTGAAATCACTAGAACATAGTTTAGTTAATTCTAAACTTGTTCGCAAACAAAAGTTAATCCTTCTAAGTTGACTTTTAAAATCAACTAAACACATGTTCTATATCTATATGATATGCTAACTTAATGATTTAAAACCTGGAAACACGAAAAACACCGTAAAACTGGACATACGCCGTCGTAGTAACACCGCGGACTGTTTTGGGTTTGATAATTAAAAACTATGCTAAACTTTGATTTAAAAGTTTTTCTTCTGGGAAAATGATTTTTCTTATGAACATGAAACTATATCCAAAAATCATGATTAAACTCAAAGTGGAAGTATGTTTTTCAAAATGGTCATAAGACGTCGTTCTTTCGACTGAAATGACTACCTCTTACAAAAATGACTTATAACTTATATTTCTAACTATAAACCTATACTTTTTCTGTTTAGATTCATAAAATAGAGTTCAATATGAAACCATAGCAATTTGATTCACTCAAAACGGATTTAAAATGAAGAAGTTATGGGTAAAACAAGATTAGATATTTTTTGATTTTTGTAGCTACGGGAAATATTAACAATTCTATACAAATCATATCCTAACTAACTTATATTGTATTATACATGTATTCTAATATATTATGTAATCTTGGGATACCATAGACACGTATGCAAATGTTTTGACATATCATATCGACCCATGTATATATATTATTTGGAACAACCATAGACACTCTATATGCAGTAATGTTGGAGTTAGCTATACAGGGTTGAGGTTGATTCAAAAAATATATATACTTTGAGTTGTGATCTAGCCTGAGAAGTGTATACACTGGGTCGTGGATTAATTCAAGATAATATATATCGATTTATTTCTGTACATCTAACTATGGACAACTAGTTGTAGGTTACTGACGAGGACAGCTGACTTAATAAACTTAAAACATCAAAATGTATTAAAAGTGTTGTAAATATATTTTTAACATACTTTGATATATATGTACATATTTGTTATAGGTTCGTGAATCGACCAGTGGCCAAGTCTTACTTCCCGACGAAGTAAAAATCTGTGAAAGTGAGTTATAGTCCCACTTTTAAAATCTAATATTTTGGGATGAGAATACATGCAGTTTTATAAATGTTTTACGAAATAGACACAAGTAATTGAAACTACATTATATGGGTGAATGATCGAAGCCGAATATGCCCCTTTTGCTTGGTAGCCTAAGAATTAGTAAACCGATCTACTAATTGACGCGAATCCTAAAGATAGATCTATTGGGCCTAACGAACCCCATCCAAAGTACCGGATGCTTTAGTACTTCGAATTCGTTTTTATCATGTCCGAAGGATTTCCCGGAATGATAGGGGATATTCTTATATGCATCTTGTTAATGTCGGTTACCAGGTGTTCACCATATGAATGAATTTTATCTCTATGTATGGGATGTATATTGAAATATGAAATCTTGTGGTCTATTATTATGATTTGATAATATATAGGTTAAACCTATAACTCACCAACATTTTTGTTGACGTTTTAAGCATGTTTATTCTCAGGTGATTATTAAGAGCTTCCGCTGTCGCATACTTAAATAAGGACGAGATTTGGAGTCCATGCTTGTATGATATTGGGTAAAAACTGCATTCAAGAAACTTATTTCGTTGTAACATGTTTGTATTGTAAACCATTATGTAATGGTCGTATGTAAACAAGATATTTTAGATTATCATTATTTGATAATCTACGTAAAGCTTTTTAAACCTTTATTGATGAAATAAAGGTTATGGTTTGTTTTAAAATGAATGCAGTCTTTGAAAAACGTCTCATATAGAGGTCAAAACCTCGCAACGAAATCAATTAATATGGAACGTTTTTAATCAATAAGAACGGGACATTTCAGTTAGCATCATAGCTGGTATAACGCCATCCATGTGTGGCGGGTTAGTCGTAAAGGAGGTTCTCACAGTGTTACCTGTGATGAAGCATTGGCTCTTACTCCTTGTGATCCCTTACGAGGGTTGGCAGTAGCCGAGAGGCAGGCCCTAAAATCAGTATCTGAGGTACACTCAGTGGTCACCAGGCGGTTAGCTGGGAAGGCACTGGGTGGGACGGTGGTTGTTCCCAACTGTATTTCAGGTGGTATCCGAGCGTTGGTCATAGAGAACCAGAATTTTGCATTAGTGTGTCTTATCGAGTTTGTTAGGATGCATTAGTGAGTCTGGACTTCGACCGTGTTTACTTGAAAAATGATTGCTTAACAAATTTTGTTGGAAACTATATATTTTTAACATGTGAATATTATGTGATATATTAATCTCTTAACGTGTTTGATATTATGTGATAGATGTCTACCTCTAGAACAAGTCCCATTGACTCACCTAATAATAATGAAGAGTCAAATGTAAATTGGAATGATTCGTGGAGTGATTCACAAGTTCCCGAAGAGGAACCGGAAGAAGAGTCGGAACCGGAAAAAGAATCGAAACTGGAAGAAGAATCGGAACCGGAAGAAGAAATAGAACCAGTGGGGGAAATAATAAAACGGTTAAGTAGAAGAAAATCCTCAACCAACCGACCAAAGTTAATTATGGTCAATGGTGTTTTCGCCAAGGAAGCAAAGTATTGGGAGGATTACCAATTCTCCGATGAATTGGATCCCGACAAGGATTCCGATGATGTTATAGAAATTACCCCAACACAATTTAATAAAGCAAAAGAGAACAATAAGGGAAAGGGCATAAAATAGAGAAATTTGATTCCAAACCCGATGAACTTTATATGTATCGTCAACACCCGTATTTCTTAAGTTGTGACAATAATCCGGGAACCTCTAAACCACCAGGTTTTTCTAAACCAATGTGGAAAATGACGGCTCGTATTAGGGGAACATCATATATCCCTAGAAACTTGGCAAAACGAACCAAAATCGAAGAAGAAGAAACGAGCGAGTCAGAATAAGATAGTTGTATTCGTGTGGTGTAATATATGTAATATAGTGTACTTATGCTTTATGATATATGTAAAAATTGCTTGTATTAATAAGTATTTTTTTTATGAATCTAACTCTTGTCTATTTTACAGTATAAAAACACAAAATGGATAGACAACCCAATATTTTAAGAGACCTACCCGGAGACATGATGTAACGACCCGCACTTTTTCGATCATTCTATACTTATAAGATTAATATTTACATAAATTAAACCTTGCCAACATGATAAGCAATCCAAATTGTCGAGATTTATATTTCCGAAAAGAGTTTTACACAACGTTTGACCGTCTAGTTTGACCGATGATATCACGAACTATACAATATATGATAATTATACGTTTGTGTATATATATGTATATATACATATTTAACATGATTAATAAATGTTTTAATATCTCATTTTGTATTAATAACAACAAGTTATAAGTATATTTTGAAACTACTAACTTAAGTTTTCAAAATGATAACAATACGTAACGTTAATTGACATAAATACTTAAGACTTATAATGTTTATACATATATTGTATAAGTAATGTATTTAATCACTTTTAAAGACTTAAATACATAAAATCATATAAGTGTATTCACAAAAGATAGCTATATTTGAATCCTCATTCCATTTTTCACAAAATTTCTATACGTATACCTAGAGTATTTGTACTCGTATCATACCTAGCTTCTATACGTATTTACTAATAGCAAATACACATCAAATCATCACCTAATCAGCTGCTATTGTTGCCCTCATCAAGAGGGAATACCTTTTGACATTTACCTACAATAATTATACAAGAATACAAGGTAAAATTTTGTTCTTGTCCCCCCCTTGGTCACGCCATCCACCACCATAAATACACCCTCATTCTTCAACTTCTACTACTTCATTTTGCTAAGTTAAGAACACCACTCCATAACTCTTAAACCCCTTAATCATCTCAGCTCACATCTATAGAAATCTAGCTCCAAAAACACTAGTTAAACACCATAAGAAAACCATACAAAAACACTTCAAGAAAACCCTCCAAGAACACCAACTTACTTCCAATCTTTCATCCACCTCTAGTACCCTTTTGATTCTAGCTTCTTACTTCTCTTTTACAGCAACTTCATCCAAGGAACTTGAGGCAGAATCTATGTTCATAACCTTATTCGATTCATATATATATAGCTATCATATTTTGTGGTATACAAGTTTAACAACAAGAACATAGTTTGAATGTTTTCAAACTTGTTTGCAAACTAAATAGATCCTTCTAACTTAACTTTTAAAATACTTCAAGACCTGTAATATAACTTATGTATATGCTAATTTAACAAGGTAAAACTTGGTTTTTCAAAGTATAAGTATTTTTAGAAAAATGGTCATTAAATGATTTTGTTGTAACAAAAATGTTTAACTTCATATGTTTCACTAAACTTTCACCTATGCCGCATGATTTTGAATACAAACCAAGGTATTTACAGTTCATAGTCTTAAAGAAGAACTCGATCCAAGAAGATGGCAATTTGAATCAACGAAAACGGACTTGTAACGAAGAAACTATGACCGAAACAAAATTGGTTATCCAAGACTTAATTGACTTCGGGATTCATTGGAAAAATTTACATAAAATCACATCTTTATAAGATAACATGATATTTTATATATATGTACACATAATTCAATTTCATATGGTTCAGGATCACCCGTAAGCAACACGAGAAGATTAATCATAAGATCCCATGATTGTACGCAACACGTCATTTGACAACACCGGTACCATGGGTCAAGATTAATCTCGACCAATACATATATGATGGGGTTTTATTTATTTCGTTGGGGGTTTTGTTTATTGCGGGTATATTAAACATCTAAAAATGAACCATTAAAATTGAATTACTAACATCGGAATGCTAACTACGGACTAAGGAAATATTCAAAATATTAAAAGTATAACAAGTATATATATATATAACGTTTGTTTTAAAATGAAAACATATTGATATATTATATATGGATAGGTTCGTGATATCAACCGGAAGACCGAGTCAAATTATATATATCATCAAGACAAGTGTGAGTATATAGTCCCACTTTTAAACTCTAAATATTTCGGGATGAGAATACATGTATTTTATGTTTTACAATATGGACACAAGTAACTGAAAAATATGTTCTACGTTGAGTTGTACCACTGGCATACTTCCCTGTAGCTTGGTAACTAATATTTACAGCGGTATTGTAAACGCGAATCCTGTTGATAGATCTATCGGGCCTGACAACCCCAACCGGACTGGACGACCAGTATTCAACGGTTGCACAGTACTTCGTTTTGTGACTACACTTGGTACGGTGTAGTAAGATTTCATATTAAAGGGAATATGCGACGTGAAAATGTTAAGTATGGTTACCAAGTGCTCAACCACTTAGAATACTTTTATTAAACTGTTTATATACGAAATCTTGTGGTCTATATATATATTGCTGCCGGCATTAAACCTATATCTCACCAACTTTATGTTGACCTTTTTAAAACATGTCTATTCTCAGGTGATTTCTAAAGCTTCCGCTGCATCATGTTGGATCTAACCAGGATCTTGCGTACGCATGTTTGTGTCAAAAATAAAACTGCATATCCGAGATGTTGTATTGTAAAATATGCTAGAAACCGTGTTGTTGTCATCATTTGTAAAGTTTGTAAGTCGAAGATTATCGCTAAACGTTAATCTTCTTTTTATTGTCTTAAGCTTGTAACAAAAATAATGGTTATGGTTTGTAATGTATAATATATGCAGTTTTCTTTCAAAAATGTCTCATATAGAGGTCAATACCTCGCAATGAAATCATACGTTATCTAACGCGTTCTTATGGTTAAGGACGGGTTATGACATGTGGTATCAGAGCGTTGGTCTTAGCGAACCAGGTTTGCATTAGTGTGTCTAACCGAGAAGTCGTTAGGATACATTAGTAAAGTCTGGACTTTGACCGGGTCTGATTTTAAAAACCATTGCTTATCACTGTTGGTTAAAATTTATGTGTAAATATTATGTAAGTACTAATGGGTTAGTTGTTGTGTGATAGATGTCGGGCTCGAAACTTATTATCACATTCAGCGACTCCGAATCAGAACCTTCAGATTGTGTTTCAGTCATTAACATATCCGATGACGAAAGTGGTATTTTTGGGGAAGACTCACAATTTCCGGATGAACCAACTATAGAAATATCGGAAAGTGAACCCGAGGAGGAAAGTGAACCCGAGGAGGAAAGTGAACCCGAGGAGGAAAGTGAACCCGAGGAAGAAATACAGGAAATTACAAAAGACGAGTTTGAACTAGGAAAGAAACGAAAGGCTAATGAATTAGAAAATCCAAATCCCGAGTTTAATGAGAATGAAGTGGCACCAATTCCACTCAACACTACCACCCCTATCCCCGCTATTCCTATTAGTGCTATCCCCGCATCTAGTTCTTCGGCACCTCAGCCAAAACGTAGGAAGACAGCTAGGATTCGCGTTGGGGGATTCCCTGGACATAAATGTTTTGGGAAATAGACCAAATGATGCGCTACCGTATTAAACCATGGAATCACATAATGTTTTGTATAATATTATTAGTGTGGTTTGTTTAAAGTTTGATGTAAGCATATGTAAAATAGCGAAGTATGAAATGCAATAATTTTCCATGGTTAAGTATTATTTAGATTGTAGAAATTGATTCTGTACTAAGCTATTAAGTATGAACATTAACGGGTAGGTACTACCCAAGATATAATTATAAAACGCTAATAAGAAGAAAAGGCTTTTATAATAATACCTGGTTCATATTATTAACAAGCTATAAATGTACTATAAATACACACTACATCTATAATATTCCATGTGAATAATTATTTTCTTTCATTAGGAAATGGCGCGATTGAATCGAATGACGGAACAAGAACTCGAGGAACTCATCAACCAGCGAGTGAACGACAGAATGTTATGGGTTGAGGCTGCAAGAGCTGCTGCAGTTAATCCAAATCCTCGTGTAGGATGCTCCTACAAGACGTTTCAAGCTTGCAAGCCATCATCATTCAGTGGAACGGAAGGACCGATCGGTTTAACCCGATGGATAGAAAAGATGGAGATGGTGTTTAAAATCAGTGGTTGTGATGAAAAAGACATGACCAAGTTTGCATCGTGCACTTTACAAGATAGTGCACTCACATGGTGGAAGAATTATGTGAAGGCGGTAGGAGGAGATGTAGCTTATGATACTCCATGGGAAGAATTCAAAGCAATGATAATCACCGAGTATTGTCCAAGGAATGAGGTTATTAAGTTAGAAGATGAGTTACGAAGTTTGAAGGTGGTTGGTACTGAAATCACCAACTACAATCAGCGATTCATGGAATTGGTTTTACTATGTCCTGAATTGGTTCCAACCGAAGCACGGAAGATTGAAATGTACAAAGGTGGTTTGCCCAAAAAGGTCAAGGCAAATGTTACAGCATCGAAACCTAAGACAATTCATGAAGCTATAACTATGGCAAACGAGCTAATGGATCAGGTCATCATGGATAAGAAAGTATCCAATACTGATGTGAAGGTATCAGGTAACAAAAGAAAGTGGAATGGAAATTATGATCGAGGTAACCAACAACAATCTTTTAAGAAACAAGAAACCACGAAAGGTGCGGGTAGTGGTTCAGGCTTTGGTTACAAAGGACAAAGTCCTTTATGCAACCGTTGTCACAAACATCATTTTGGTTACTGTAGTGTGTTGTGCACTAAATGCAATAGACAGGGACATCTTGCTGAAGATTGTAAGGCTCTCGTTACAAATGCAAATGGTAACAAGACTCCTGCCACCAACGCAAATAGAACTGCTTTGGCTAACATTACTTGTTTTGGGTGTGGAAAACAAGGTCATTATAAGAGCCAGTGCCCGAATCAGAATGGCGGACCTGCACGTGGAAGAGCGTTTGTTATTAATGCTAGAGAGGCACGTGAAGACCCGGAGCTTGTTACGGGTACGTTTACCATTAATAACTTATCAGCATCTATTTTATTTGATACTGGCGCCGATAGAAGTTACGTGTGTATAAATTTTTACACTAAATTGAATTGTTCATCATTACCTCTAGATGCTAAGTACTTGATTGAGTTAGCTAATGGTAAACTAATTAAAGCCGATAAAATTTGTCGTGATTGTGAAATAAATCTAGCCGGAGAAACGTTTAAAATCGACTTAATACCCGTAGAATTAGGAGGTTTTGATGTAATAGTCGGCATGGACTGGATGTCCAAAATAGGAGCGGAAGTTGTTTGTGCCAAGAAGGCAATTCGTATTCCTGGTAAGGATAAAATACCGGTGATGATTTATGGAGAGAAGGGTAATTCAAAGCTAAAACTCATTAGCTGTTTGAAAGCCAAGAAGTGTTTAGAAAAGGGATGTTATGCTATTCTAGCACATGTTAATAAAGTTGAAAAGAAAGAAAAGTGTATCAACGACGTGCCTGTGGCAAGAGATTTTCCTGAAGTTTTTCCGGAAGAATTGCCGGGATTACCTCCATTTAGATCGGTAGAATTTCAAATAGATTTAGTACCAGGAGCTGCACCAGTGGCTCGTGCTCCATATAGACTTGCACCGTCCGAGTTAAAAGAACTTCAAAGTCAGTTAAAAGAATTACTGGACCGTGGATTCATACGACCGAGTACTTCACCGTGGGGAGCTCCAATTTTGTTTGTTAAGAAGAAAGATGGATCTTTTAGGATGTGTATAGACTATCGTGAATTAAATAAGTTAACTATCAAGAATCGATATCCACTACCGAGAATTGATGACTTATTTGATCAATTGCAAGGATCATGTGTTTATTCGAAAATCGACTTAAGATCGGGCTATCATCAACTACGCGTTAAAGAAGAGGACATTCCGAAAACTGCTTTTCGGACACGTTATGGTCATTACGAATTTTTGGTTATGCCGTTTGGATTGACGAATGCGCCAGCTGTATTCATGGACCTCATGAATCGAGTTTGTAGTCCGTATTTAGATAAGTTTGTTATCGTTTTCATTGATGATATTCTTATCTATTCCAAGAGTGAGCAAGAGCATGAAGAGCATTTAAGGTTGATATTGGAGTTGTTAAGAAAAGAACAGCTATATGCTAAATTTTCTAAGTGTGCTTTTTGGTTGAAAGAAGTGCAATTTCTTGGCCACGTTGTTAATAGCGAAGGAATTCAGGTTGATCCAGCAAAAACTGAAGCTATAGAAAAATGGGAGACTCCTAAGACACCAACGCAGATACGCCAATTTTTGGGTTTAGCTGGTTATTATAGAAGGTTTATTCAAGATTTTTCCCGAATAGCTAAGCCGTTGACAGCGTTAACGCAAAAAGGGAAGAAATATGAATGGACCTCGGAGCAGGAGAACGCATTCCAAATACTAAAGAAGAAGTTAACTACAGCGCCTATTTTATCGTTACCAGAAGGGAACGATGATTTTGAAATATATTGTGACGCTTCGCGACAAGGTTTTGGTTGTGTTCTTATGCAACGAAAGAAAGTAATTGCATTTGCATCCCGACAATTGAAGATTCACGAGCGAAATTATACGACGCACGATCTAGAACTGGGAGCAGTCGTGTTTGCATTGAAGATGTGGAGACATTACTTGTATGGGGTTAAATTTACTGTATTTACTGATCATAAAAGCCTTCAACATATTTTTGATCAGAAACAATTGAACATGAGGCAACGTAGGTGGGTCGAGTTAATAAACGACTATGATTGTGAAATTCGTTATCATCCCGGAAAGGCGAACGTGGTGGCCGATGCTTTAAGCAGAAAGGAACGAGAACCAATTCGAGTTCGAGCAATGAATATAAAAATTCGCATGAATCTCAACTCACAAATCAAAGAAGTTCAACGAGAAGCACTTACTAAAGAAAATAAAGGAAATGAAATAATGAAGAAGTATGAGAAGCAACTCGTTATGCGGGAAGATGGAATTCGATATTTTGCAAATCGTATTTGGGTACCGAAGTTGGGTGGATTAAGGAAGTTGATATTGAACGAGGCACATAAGACAAGATATTCGATACATCCTGGAGTTGGAAAGATGTACCAAGATCTTAAGACGCATTATTGGTGGCCTAATTTGAAGACAGACGTTGCAACATATGTTGGGGAATGTTTAACTTGTTCCAAAGTCAAAGCAGAACACCAGAAGCCGTCAGGGTTACTTCAACAACCAGAAATTCCAGAATGGAAATGGGACGGTATTACCATGGATTTCATCACGAAGTTACCAAAGACTGCCTGGGGATACGACACCATTTGGGTAATTGTTGATCGTCTTACCAAATCTGCACATTTCTTGCCTATAAAGGAAACAGATAGAATGGAGAAACTATTACGATTGTATATAAAGGAAGTTGTTTCAAGGCATGGGATACCTATTTCCATTATATCCGATCGTGATAGTAGATTTACCTCAAAGTTTTGGCAATCACTACAGGAGGCATTAGGAACTCGTTTGGATATGAGTACCGCATATCATCCACAAACGGACGGGCAGAGTGAAAGAACAATTCAGACTCTTGAAGACATGCTCAGGGCATGTGTGATTGATTTTGGAAACGGATGGGATAAGTATCTACCATTAGCAGAATTCTCGTATAATAATAGTTATCATGCGAGCATTAAAGCTGCACCATTCGAAGCATTGTACGGAAGGAAGTGTAGATCTCCTATCTGTTGGAATGAAGTAGGAGATCGACAATTAACTGGTCCTGAGATCATACACGAAACGACCGAGAAGATAGTACAAATCAAGGAGAGATTGAAAACAGCCCGTAGTCGCCAAAAGAGCTACGCCGATGTCCGAAGGAAATCATTAGAGTTTCAGGTCGGGGACATGGTTATGCTAAAGGTGTCACCTTGGAAAGGTGTGATACGTTTCGGAAAAAGGGGTAAACTAAACCCAAGGTACGTAGGCCCGTTCAAGATCATTGAACGCATTGGACCGGTAGCTTATCGACTCGAGTTACCGCAACAACTCGCCGGAGTACATAATACCTTTCACGTCTCAAACCTTAAGAAGTGTCTTGCAAAGGAAGACCTCACCATTCCTCTTGAAGAAATCCATGTCGACGAGAAACTACAATTCGTCGAAGAACCAATTGAAATCATGGACCGTGAAGTTAAACAGCTCAAACAGAGCAATATACCGATTGTTAAGGTTCGTTGGAATGCTAGAAGAGGTCCCGAGTTTACTTGGGAACGAGAGGATCAGATGAAGCAAAAGTATCCACACTTGTTTCTCGATGACGCAAAATAGGTACAATTTTAAAATTTCGGGACGAAATTTATTTAACGGGGAGGTAATGTAACGACCCGCACTTTTTCGATCATTCTATACTTATAAGATTAATATTTACATAAATTAAACCTTGCCAACATGATAAGCAATCCAAATTGTCGAGATTTATATTTCCGAAAAGAGTTTTACACAACGTTTGACCGTCTAGTTTGACCGATGATATCACGAACTATACAATATATGATAATTATACGTTTGTGTATATATATGTATATATACATATTTAACATGATTAATAAATGTTTTAATATCTCATTTTGTATTAATAACAACAAGTTATAAGTATATTTTGAAACTACTAACTTAAGTTTTCAAAATGATAACAATACGTAACGTTAATTGACATAAATACTTAAGACTTATAATGTTTATACATATATTGTATAAGTAATGTATTTAATCACTTTTAAAGACTTAAATACATAAAATCATATAAGTGTATTCACAAAAGATAGCTATATTTGAATCCTCATTCCATTTTTCACAAAATTTCTATACGTATACCTAGAGTATTTGTACTCGTATCATACCTAGCTTCTATACGTATTTACTAATAGCAAATACACATCAAATCATCACCTAATCAGCTGCTATTATTGCCCTCATCAAGAGGGAATACCTTTTGACATTTACCTACAATAATTATACAAGAATACAAGGTAAAATTTTGTTCTTGTCCCCCCCTTGGTCACGCCATCCACCACCATAAATACACCCTCATTCTTCAACTTCTACTACTTCATTTTGCTAAGTTAAGAACACCACTCCATAACTCTTAAACCCCTTAATCATCTCAGCTCACATCTATAGAAATCTAGCTCCAAAAACACTAGTTAAACACCATAAGAAAACCATACAAAAACACTTCAAGAAAACCCTCCAAGAACACCAACTTACTTCCAATCTTTCATCCACCTCTAGTACCCTTTTGATTCTAGCTTCTTACTTCTCTTTTACAGCAACTTCATCCAAGGAACTTGAGGTAGAATCTATGTTCATAACCTTATTCGATTCATATATATATAGCTATCATATTTTGTGGTATACAAGTTTAACAACAAGAACATAGTTTGAATGTTTTCAAACTTGTTTGCAAACTAAATAGATCCTTCTAACTTAACTTTTAAAATACTTCAAGACCTGTAATATAACTTATGTATATGCTAATTTAACAAGGTAAAACTTGGTTTTTCAAAGTATAAGTATTTTTAGAAAAATGGTCATTAAATGATTTTGTTGTAACAAAAATGTTTAACTTCATATGTTTCACTAAACTTTCACCTATGCCGCATGATTTTGAATACAAACCAAGGTATTTACAGTTCATAGTCTTAAAGAAGAACTCGATCCAAGAAGATGGCAATTTGAATCAACGAAAACGGACTTGTAACGAAGAAACTATGACCGAAACAAAATTGGTTATCCAAGACTTAATTGACTTCGGGATTCATTGGAAAAATTTACATAAAATCACATCTTTATAAGATAACATGATATTTTATATATATGTACACATAATTCAATTTCATATGGTTCAGGATCACCCGTAAGCAACACGAGAAGATTAATCATAAGATCCCATGATTGTACGCAACACGTCATTTGACAACACCGGTACCATGGGTCAAGATTAATCTCGACCAATACATATATGATGGGGTTTTATTTATTTCGTTGGGGGTTTTGTTTATTGCGGGTATATTAAACATCTAAAAATGAACCATTAAAATTGAATTACTAACATCGGAATGCTAACTACGGACTAAGGAAATATTCAAAATATTAAAAGTATAACAAGTATATATATATATAACGTTTGTTTTAAAATGAAAACATATTGATATATTATATATGGATAGGTTCGTGATATCAACCGGAAGACCGAGTCAAATTATATATATCATCAAGACAAGTGTGAGTATATAGTCCCACTTTTAAACTCTAAATATTTCGGGATGAGAATACATGTATTTTATGTTTTACAATATGGACACAAGTAACTGAAAAATATGTTCTACGTTGAGTTGTACCACTGGCATACTTCCCTGTAGCTTGGTAACTAATATTTACAGCGGTATTGTAAACGCGAATCCTGTTGATAGATCTATCGGGCCTGACAACCCCAACCGGACTGGACGACCAGTATTCAACGGTTGCACAGTACTTCGTTTTGTGACTACACTTGGTACGGTGTAGTAAGATTTCATATTAAAGGGAATATGCGACGTGAAAATGTTAAGTATGGTTACCAAGTGCTCAACCACTTAGAATACTTTTATTAAACTGTTTATATACGAAATCTTGTGGTCTATATATATATTGCTGCCGGCATTAAACCTATATCTCACCAACTTTATGTTGACCTTTTTAAAACATGTCTATTCTCAGGTGATTTCTAAAGCTTCCGCTGCATCATGTTGGATCTAACCAGGATCTTGCGTACGCATGTTTGTGTCAAAAATAAAACTGCATATCCGAGATGTTGTATTGTAAAATATGCTAGAAACCGTGTTGTTGTCATCATTTGTAAAGTTTGTAAGTCGAAGATTATCGCTAAACGTTAATCTTCTTTTTATTGTCTTAAGCTTGTAACAAAAATAATGGTTATGGTTTGTAATGTATAATATATGCAGTTTTCTTTCAAAAATGTCTCATATAGAGGTCAATACCTCGCAATGAAATCATACGTTATCTAACGCGTTCTTATGGTTAAGGACGGGTTATGACACATGATTGATGAAATCTTGTCTAGAGTCGGTCAGAATTCCTCGGCACAACAATTTAAGGCGAGATCATTTTATAAGACATTCGAAGAACGTTCCAAGAATGCCTTGATTTATAAAAGGCTTTCATTCGAAAGATGGGGGATATCACATTGGGAAATCCATAAGTTACGATGTGTTTACTTTGATGCATATATTGCGGGGAACCCAAATGCTATTTTATGCAACGGGTTAAGAAATTATTTTGACTCAATATATCCGAATATAGGACTTCGTGATTTAGAAAAAGCGGCTGACATGCAACATAAAGAAGCATGTTATGCTTACGGGTTAGTAATGTTCGCTTCTCACCAAAGTGAGAACAAGAACATCGGGCTACAACTATTAAACAAAACGTTCCCACAAGTGACGGAGTCGGTAATTGGGGTAAGAAATGAGATTTTTAGGTTATTACGAGACTTTTGGTCATTACGTAACCTTCGTCCTTTTGACGATGTTACAACACATTGTCTTACTATCGGTCACAACGGTTATATTCCACAAAACCAAGGATGGGAAGTGGTATTAGTAAAACCAGAATGCCTGACTTGTTTCTGGACGTATGAATTACGTGTCTTTATTGCCTTTGCTGAACGCCTTATTTATTAACTAGAATTATCTTCGTAACTACTTTGTATCAAAGTTTTATGTGCTATATTTCATGCTATATGTAAAATAGCGGTATTGTAAGTTTGCAAGTTATTGTATAAAGGTTTGAATATGATATATTTTTTTTGTGATTAGTTTTTCATATAGAATTGTAGTAGTTGAAATGGTATGTTAGCTACTAAGTATGAACTTAACGGGTAGGTACTATCCGAATTAAAGAGTATAAAACGCTAATATGAATAAAGAGCTTTTATAAATAAGTTCATATTACGCTACGAAATACTATTGACTACTCTTGATATTCTATATGATTAACTCGTTTCTTTTGGCTATTTTTGAAGGAAATGGCACCAACTACTCGACATACCGTGAGTATGAACGAATAGGAGTTTCGTACCTTTCTTGCTGCAAACATAGCCGCAGTACAGGCTGCGCTACATACCAACAATAACGCTGAATCTAGCAATGCAGCTAACGGCGCAAGAAATTGTGTAGGATGCACCTAAAAAGAATTCACTGCCTGCAAACCTTTAGAATTTAATGGAACCGAAGGACCAATTGGATTGAAACGGTGGACCGAGAAAATCGAATCGGTGTTTGCCATAAGTAAGTTTACTAAAGAGGACAAAGTTAAGTACGCTACGCATACCTTCACAGGTACTGTGTTAACGTGGTGGAACACCTATCTTGAACAGGTAGGACAAAATGCTGCTTAAGCACTACCGTGGTCGGCATTCAAGTAATTGATGAACGAGCAGTACCGTCCTAGAAACGAAGTCAATAAACTCAAGGCAGAACTTAGAGAGTTACGAACACAAGGGTTCGACGTTACCACATATGAACGATGATTCACAGAGTTGTGCCTACTGTGCCCGGGAGCATTCGAAGATGAAGAAGAGAAGATCGACGCGTTTGTAAAAGGGTTACCAGTAAGGATTCAAGAAGATGTAAGTTCACACGAGCCCGCTTCTATACAGAAGGCAAGTCGAATGGCTCATAAACACATAAATCAGATTGAGGGAAGAATTAAAGAGCAGGCGGTCGAAGAAACCAACACGAAACAACTCAAGAGGAAGTGGGAGGAAAACGGTGACAAGAGTCACCAGTACAACAACAATAACAATTACAACCACAATCGCAACAACTATCCCAACAACCGCAACAACAATCGCAACAATAACCGCAATCCTAACAATAACTACAACAAACATCCCAACAACAACAACAACTACAACAACCGTTTCAACAACAATAACAATCCCAACAACAACCTCAATAACAACAACGGCAACAAAAACCAAAAACAGCCATGTCATAGGTGTGAAGAAAATCACCAGGGGTTTTGCACGATATTTTGCAACAGGTGTAAAAGAAATGGTCATAGCGCGACAAAGTGTGAGGTCTACGAACCAAAGTTTAACAGAACTAAGGGAGCAAATAATGCCGGAACAAGTAATGCCAAAACGAATAGTGTCGGAGCAAGTAATACCAACGCTGTTTGTTATAGATATGGAAAACCGGGCCACATTATTAGAAATTTCCCGAATCAGGGGAATACTAATGGGCAGGGCCGTGGAAGAGTTTTCAATATTAATGCGGCAGAAGCACAGGAAGACCCGGAGCTTGTTACGGGTACGTTTCTTATTAACGATAAATCTGCTTATGTTTTATTTGATTCGGGTGCGGACAGAAGCTATATGAGTAGAGAATTTTATGCTAAATTAAGTTGCCCATTGACACCTTTGGATAGTAAATTTTTACTTGAATTAGCAAATGGTAAATTAATTTCAGCAGATAATATATGTCGAAATCGAGAAATTAAACTGGTTAGCGAAACATTTAAGATTGACTTGATACCAGTAGAGTTAGGGAGTTTTGATGTGATAATCGGTATGGACTGGTTGAAAGAAGTGAAAGCAGAGATCGTTTGTTACAAAAATGCAATTCGCATTATACGAGAAAAAGGAAAACCCTTAATGGTGTACGGAGAAAAGAGCAACGCAAAGTTAAATCTTATTAGTAACCTGAAGGCACAAAAACTAATAAGAAAAGGTTGCTATGTTGTGCTAGCACACGTCGAGAAAGTCAATTCCGAAGAAAAGAACATCAATGATATTCCCGTCGCAAAAGAATTTCCCGATGTATTTCCGAAAGAATTACCGGGACTACCTCCACACCGATCAGTTGAATTTCAAATAGACCTTGTACCGGGAGCTACACCAATAGCTCGTGCTCCATACAGACTCTCACCTAGCGAAATGAAGGAACTTCAGAGCCAATTACAAGAACTTTTAGAGCGTGGTTTCATTCGACCAAGCACATCACCGTGGGGAGCTCCTGTTTTGTTTGTCAAGAAGAAAGATGGTACATTCAGGTTGTGTATCGACTACCGAGAGTTGAACAAACTTACCATCAAGAATCGCTACCCACTACTGAGAATTGATGACTTATTTGATCAACTACAAGACTCGTCTATTTATTCAAAGATTGACTTACGTTCCGGGTATCATCAAATGCGGGTGAAAGAAGATGATATTCCAAAGACCGCTTTCAGAACACGTTACGGTCATTACGAGTTTATGGTTATGCCATTTGGATTGACTAACGCACCAGCTGTGTTCATGGACCTCATGAACCCAGTGTGTAGGCCATATCTTGACAAGTTTGTCATTGTTTTCATTGATGACATACTTATTTACTCGAAGAATGATCAAGAGCACGAAGAACACTTGAGAAAAGTGTTAGAGTTGTTAAGGAAAGAAAAATTGTACGCTAAGTTTTCAAAGTGTGCATTTTGGTTGGAAGAAGTTCAATTCCTCGGTCACATAGTGAACAAAGAAGGTATTCAGGTGGATCCAGCAAAGATAGAAACTGTTGAAAAGTGGGAAACCCCGAAAACTCCGAAACACATACGCCAGTTTTTAGGACTAGCTGGTTACTACAGAAGGTTCATCCAAGACTTTTCCAGAATAGCAAAACCCTTGACTGCATTAACGCATAAAGGGAAGAAATTTTAATGGAAGGATGAACAAGAGAAAGCGTTTCAGTTATTGAAGAAAAAGTTAACTACGGCACCTATATTGTCATTACCTGAAGGGAATGATGATTTTGTGATATATTGTGACGCCTCAAAGCAAGGTCTCGGTTGTGTATTAATGCAACGAACGAAAGTAATTGCTTATGCGTCTAGATAATTAAAGATTCATGAACAAAATTATACGACGCATGATTTGGAATTAGGCGCGGTTGTTTTTGCATTAAAGACTTGGAGGCACTACTTATATGGGGTCAAAAGTATTATATATACCAACCACAAAAGTCTTCAACACATATTTAATCAGAAACAACTGAATATGAGGCAGCGTAGGTGGATTGAATTGTTGAATGATTACGACTTTGAGATTCGTTACCACCCGGGGAAGGCAAATGTGGTAGCCGACGCCTTGAGCAGGAAGGACAGAGAACCCATTCGAGTAAAATCTATGAATATAATGATTCACAATAACTTTACTACTCAAATAAAGGAGGCGCAACAAGGAGTTTTAAAAGAGGAAAATTTAAAGGATGAAATACCCAAAGGATCGGAGAAGTATCTTAATATTCAAGAAGACCGAAACCCGGTATAGGGTTGAAAGGATTTGGGTACCAAAATTTGAAGATATGAGAGAAATGGTACTTAGAGAAGCTCATAAAACCAGATACTCAATACATCCTGGAACGGGGAAGATGTACAAGGATCTCAAGAAACATTTTTGGTGGCCGGGTATGAAAGCCAATGTTGCTAAATACGTAGGAGAATGTTTGACGTGTTCTAAGGTCAAAGCTGAGCATCAGAAACCATCAGGTCTACTTCAAGAACCCGAAATCCCGGAATGGAAATGGGAAAACATTACCATGGATTTCATCACTAAATTGCCAAGGACTGCAAGTGGTTTTGATACTATTTGGGTAATAGTTGATCGTCTCACCAAATCAGCACACTTCCTGCCAATAAGAGAAGATGAAAAGATGGAAGGAAGTCATCTCCAGACATGGAATACCAATCTCTATTATCTCTGATAGGGATGGAAGATTTATTTCAAGATTCTGGCAGACATTACAGCAAGCATTAGGAACTCGTCTAGACATGAGTACTGCCTATCATCCACAAACTGATGGGCAGAGCGAAAGGACGATACATATGCTTGAGGACATGCTACGAGCATGTGTTATTGATTTCGAAAACAGTTGGGATCGACATCTACCGTTAGCAGAATTTTCCTACAACAACAGCTACCATTCAAGCATTGAGATGGCGCCGTTTGAAGCACTTTATGGTAGAAAGTGCAGGTCTCCGATTTGTTGGAGTGAAGTGGGGGATAGACAGATTACGGGTCCGGAGATAATACAAGAAACTACCGAGAAGATCATCCAAATTCAACAACAGTTGAAAACCACCCAAAGTCGACAAAAGAGCTACGCTGACATTAAAAGAAAAGATATAGAATTTGAAATTGGAGAAATGGTCATGCTTAAAGTTGCACCTTGGAAAGGCATTGTTCGATTTGGTAAACGAGGGAAATTAAATCCAAGGTATATTGGACCATTCAAGATTATTGATCGTGTCGGACCAGTAGCTTACCGACTTGAGTTACCTCAACTAGTCGCTGCTGTACATAATACTTTCCACGTCTCTAATTTGAAGAAATGTTTTGCTAAAGAAGATCTCACTATTCCGTTAGATGAAATCCAAATCAACGAAAAACTTCAATTCATCGAAGAACCCGTCGAAATAATGGATCGTGAGGTTAAAAGACTTAAGCAAAACAAGATACCAATTGTTAAGGTTCGATGGAATGCTCGTAGAGGACCCGAGTTCACCTGGGAACGAGAAGATCAGATGAAGAAGAAATACCCACATTTATTTCCAGAAGATACGTCAACACCTCCAACTGCTTAAAATTTCGGGACGAAATTTATTTAACGGGTAGGTACTGTAGTGACCCGAACTTTTCCATGTTTATATATATATTAAATGAAATTGTTATTTACATGATTAAGTGTTTCCAACATGTTAAGCAATCAAACTTGTTAAGACTTGATTAATTGAAATAGGTTTCATATAGACAATTGACCACCCAAGTTGACCGGTGATTCACGAACGTTAAAACTTATAAAAACTATATGATGACATATATATGGATATATATATATATATATATATATATATATATATATATATATATATATATATATATATATATATATATATATATATATATATATATATATATATATATATATATATATGATATTATGATAAGTAAACATATCATTAAGTATATTAACAATGAACTACATATGTAAAAGCAAGACTACTAACTTAATGATTTTGAAAAGAGACATATATGTAACGATTATCGTTGTAACGACATTTAATGTATATATATATCATATTAAGAGATATTCATACATCATATTATCATGATAATATAATAATTTAAAATCTCATTTGATATTATAAACATTGGGTTAACAACATTTAACAAGATCGTTAACCTAAAGGTTTCAAAACAACACTTACATGTAACGACTAACGATGACTTAACGACTCAGTTAAAATGTATATACATGTAGTGTTTTAATATGTATTTATACACTTTTTAAAGACTTCAAGACACTTATCAAAATACTTCTACTTAACAAAAATGCTTACAATTACATCCTCGTTCAGTTTCATCAACAATTCTACTCGTATGCACCCGTATTCGTACTCGTACAATACACAGCTTTTAGATGTATGTACTATTAGTATATACACTCCAATGATCAGCTCTTAGCAGCCCATGTGATTCACCTAGCACATGTGGGAACCATCATTTGGAAACTAGCATGAAATATCTCATAAAATTACAAAAATATGAGTAATCATTCTTGACTTATTTACATGAAAACAAAATTACATATCCTTTATATCTAATCCATACACCAACGACCAAAAGCACCTACAAACACTTTCATTCTTCAATTTTCTTCATCTAATTGATCTCTCTCAAGTTCTATCTTCAATTTCTAAGTGTTCTTCATAAATTCTACAAGTTCTAGTTTCATAAAATCAAGAATACTTCCAAGTTTGCTAGCTTACTTCCAATCTTGTAGATTGATCATCCAACCTCAAGAAATCTTTTTTATTTACAGTAAGATATCTTTCTAATATAAGGTAATACTCATATTCAAACTTTGATTCAATTTCTATAACTATAACATTCTTATTTCGAGTGGAAATCTTACTTGAACTTGTTTTCGTGTCATGATTCTACTGCAAGAACTTTCAAGCCATCCAAGATCCTTTGAAGCTAGATCCATTTGTCTCTTTTACAGTAGGTTTATCCACAAAACTTGAGGTAGTAATGATGTTCATAACATCATTCGATTCATACATATAAAGCTATCTTATTCGAAGGTTTAAACTTGAAATCACTAGAACATAGTTTAGTTAATTCTAAACTTGTTCGCAAACAAAAGTTAATCCTTCTAAGTTGACTTTTAAAATCAACTAAACACATGTTCTATATCTATATGATATGCTAACTTAATGATTTAAAACCTGGAAACACGAAAAGCACCGTAAAACTGGACATACGCCGTCGTAGTAACACCACGGGCTGTTTTGGGTTTGATATTTAAAAACTACGATAAACTTTGATTTAAAAGTTGTTATTCTGGGAAAATGAGTTTTTTTATGAACATGAAACTATATCCAAAAATCATGGTTAAACTCAAAGTGGAAGTATGTTTTTCAAAATGGTCATCAAGACGTCGTTCTTTCGACTGAAATGACTACCTCTTACAAAAATGACTTGTAACTTATATTTCTGACTATAAACCTATACTTTTTATTTTTAGATTCATAAAATAGAGTTCAATATGAAACCATAGCAATTTTATTCACTTAAAACGGATTTAAAATGAAGAAGTTATGGGTAAAACAAGATTGGATATTTTTTGATTTTTGTAGCTACGGGAAATATTAACAATTCTATACAAATCATATCCTAACTAACTTATATTGTATTATACATGTATTCTAATATATTATGTAATCTTGGGATACCATAGACACGTATGCAAATGTTTTGACATATCATATCGACCCATGTATATATATTATTTGGAACAACCATAGACACTCTATATGCAGTAATGTTGGAGTTAGCTATACAGGGTTGAGGTTGATTCCAAAAATATATATACTTTGAGTTGTGATCTAGCCTGAGACGTGTATACACTGGGTCGTGGATTGATTCAAGATAATATATATCGATTTATTTCTGTACATCTAACTGTGGATAACTAGTTGTAGGTTACTAACGAGGACAGCTGACTTAATAAACTTAAAACATCAAAATGTATTAAAAGTGTTGTAAATATATTTTTAACATACTTTGATATATATGTACATATTTGTTATAGGTTCGTGAATCGAACAGTGGCCAAGTCTTACTTCCCGACAAAGTAAAAATCTGTGAAAGTGAGTTATAGTCTCACTTTTAAAATCTAATATTTTGGGATGAGAATACATGCAGTTTTATAAATGTTTTACGAAATAGACACAAGTAATTGAAACTACATTATATGGGTGAATGATCGAAGCCGAATATGCCCCTTTTGCTTGGTAGCCTAAGAATTAGTAAACCGATCTACTAATTGATGCGAATCCTAAAGATAGATCTATTGGGCCTAACGAACCCCATCCAAAGTACCGGATGCTTTAGTACTTCGAATTTGTTTTTATCATGTCCGAAGGATTTCCCGGAATGATAGTGGATATTCTTATATGCATCTTGTTAATGTCGGTTACCAGGTGTTCACCATATGAATGAATTTTATCTCTATGTATGGGATGTATATTGAAATATGAAATCTTGTGGTCGATTATTATGATTTGATAATATATAGGTTAAACCTATAACTCACCAACATTTTTGTTGACGTTTTAAGCATGTTTATTCTCAGGTGATTATTAAGAGCTTCCGCTGTTGCATACTTAAATAAGGACGAGATTTAGAGTCCATGCTTGTATGATATTGTGTAAAAACTGCATTCAAGAAACTTATTTCGTTGTAACATGTTTGTATTGTAAACCATTATGTAATGGTTGTATGTAAACAGGATATTTTAGATTATCATTATTTGATAATCTACGTAAAGATTTTTAAACCTTTATTGATGAAATAAAGGTTATGGTTTGTTTTAAACTGAATGCAGTCTTTGAAAAACGTCTCATATAGAGGTCAAAACCTCGGAACGAAATCAATTAATATGGAACGTTTTTAATCAATAAGAACGGGACATTTCATGTTAATTGTTTGATAGCTTTCTGTTCTGTAACTTCTACATCTAAGTTACCCAATTCAGAGACAAGATGACGATAACGAATGATTGTATCCTCTAACGTTTCATGACTTAGAGCAGCAAACCTTTTCCATTCACTTTTGATTACTTTAGCTTTCTTTTCACGATACGCCTTATTTCCTTCTACACCTATCTTAATAGCATTCCAAAGAGAATATGATGTTAAGTGCATCTGATATTGATGATAAATATCACCATCTAAACCCTGAGTCAATTGAGCATAACATCTACATTCTAAGGCATATGTTTCTTTTTCGGTCACGCTATAATCTTCATACTTTTTACTATTACCATCAGTACCTAAAGGCTCTTTATATTCATGTTGTATCAAATCCCACATTCTAGGATCAAGGCCTCTAATGTAATTCATAAACCTAGACCTCCATCTAATGTAATCATTTGTATTATCAAGTCTAGGAGCACGATTGGCACTGCCTGATTCACTATCAAATAGTAAAATATTTTGAACGCCGGAGGTAATTGCCATTGCCTGATCAGACATCGTTAAAATTAATTAAGGTTGAATCTGATCCAAAGTCGGTCGATGAACAGCTACAGTCGGTCGACTGTCAATGGTTAATCGGTCGAAGTTCTGTTTACATTTAGTCAAATGGTATTACTTTTCTCAATCGGTCGATGTTACTTCAATCGGTCGATTTAGAGTTTAAGTCGGTAAATTTAGAACTAAAGTCGGTCGGTTTTCACACAATCGGTCGAACTGTCGGTCGAACTAATGACAATCGGTCAAAATAATGACAATCGGTCGAAATAAACGAAAATCGGTCGATTGACACCTAAGTCGGTCGACTGTTATTTCTCTCAGAACTAGAATCCAAAAAACAGGTTTTTGACTTCTAAAGGATTTCAAGCTCAATTTACGAACTAAAACCACTGACCAACACCTTAAACAACTTAGAATTACTTTTGTAAACACTCTAAAGCAATTAAAACCAAAATTTTAACGTAAAAGTATGCAAAATTCAATCCAAAACCAATTTTTGACCCAAAAATATAACAAGAACTCGTTTAAAACAATTGATTCAGCAAGCCATAGCTCAGATACCACTTTGTAGATGCTGGGAGAGGACCTTAGAATCAATCTAACACAATCTAGAGGCGGAATAACACTAGAACGAGCTTAAACGAATATCTATGTGTTTTCGGGTTCGTACTGAAATGTCCCGTTCTTATTGATTAAAAACGTTCCATATTAATTGATTTCGTTGCGAGGTTTTGACCTCTATATGAGACGTTTTTCAAAGACTGCATTCATTTTTAAAACAAACCATAACCTTTATTTCATAAATAAAGGTTTAAAAAGCTTTACGTAGATTATCAAATAATGATAATCTAAAATATCCTGTTTACACACGACCATTACATAATGGTTTACAATACAAATATGTTACATCGAAATCAGTTTCTTGAATGCAGTTTTTACACAATATCATACAAACATGAACTCCAAATCTTGTCCTTATTTTAGTATGCAACAGCGGAAGCTCTTAGTATTCACCTGAGAATAAACATGCTTTAAACGTCAACAAAAATGTTGGTGAGTTATAGGTTTAACCTATATATATCAAATCGTAACAACAGACCACAAGATTTCATATTTCAATACACATCCCATACATAGAGATAAAAATCATTCATATGGTGAACACCTGGTAACCGACATTAACAAGATGCATATATAAGAATATCCTCATCATTTCGGGACACCCTTCGGATATGATATAAATTTCGAAGTACTAAAGCATCCGGTACTTTGGATGGGGTTTGTTAGGCCCAATAGATCTATCTTTAGGATTCGCGTCAATTAGGGTGTCTGTTCCCTAATTCTTAGATTACCAGACTTAATAAAAAGGGGCATATTCGATTTCGATAATTCAACCATAGAATGTAGTTTCACGTACTTGTGTCTATTTTGTAAATCATTTATAAAACCTGCATGTATTCTCATCCCAAAAATATTAGATTTTAAAAGTGGGACTATAACTCACTTTCACAGATTTTTTACTTCGTCGGGAAGTAAGACTTGGCCACTGGTTGATTCACGAACCTATAACAATATATACATATATATCAAAGTATGTTCAAAATATATTTACAACACTTTTAATATATTTTGATGTTTTAAGTTTATTAAGTCAGCTGTCCTCGTTAGTAACCTACAACTAGTTGTCCACAGTTAGATGTACAGAAATAAATCGATAAATATTATCTTGAATCAATCCACGACCCAGTGTATACATTTCTCAGTATTGATCACAACTCAAACTATATATATTTTGGAATCAACATCAACCCTATATAGCTAACTCCAACATTCACATATAGAGTGTCTATGGTTGTTCCGAAATATATATAGATGTGTCGACATGATAGGTCGAAACATTGTATACGTGTCGATCGTATCTCAAGATTACATAATATACAATACAAGTTGATTAAGTTATGGTTGGTGTGACGCCCCGTACTAAATCATCATGTACGGACCATCATCAACAGGATCATTACAAGGTTAAGTACTATATGCGTTTTCAAAACAGAGTTTACATTCATAAATAGAAGTGACGTCATAACATACGTCAATTGTTTTACAAATCAAAAGTATGCTTCGCTAAGTAGAAGCATTAAATAAGTGTACGTGACCATAATGGTCGTTACATAACATAAGTTCATAAGTAAAAAGTTTGAATGCAACATAAGTAGTCATGCGATAACAACTCTAGGCAGCGGGTTCTACAGCACGACTAGTAAGATAGCGGAAGCGACTTCAAGCACCTGAGAAAATACATGCTTAAAAAGGTCAACACAAAGGTTGGTGAGCTATAGTTTAAGTATAACAGTAATGTAAGTAGGCCACGAGATTTCAGTGCTACAACGAGCGTTTCAAAAGTATGTAAAAGTATATGCTTAACCGTGGGCACCCGGTAACTAACTTAACGTTTAATGTACCCCCTTAAAGTGCACTTGGCAAGTGCGTATAACCTCGAAGTATTAAACACTCGTTAAATGCTAGCGCTACTAGCCCGAGTGGGGATGTCAAACCCTATGGATCCATATCTAAGATTCGCGTTCACGGTTCAAAAACCAATGATTAAACGTTACCGAGCTAAAGGGAATGTTTCTGCCGTTATATAACCCACACATATATAAGTTTAAGTACTCGTGCCTAGGACAGCAAAGCGTCCCTTCTTCATAATCTTTTGCGCTTTCACGCAACTAATGAGGTTCAACTTCGAGGTACATCTCTCTCCATAGATAACCAGTGGTTCGCCATCTCCTTGTGGTATGCGAAGTGCTTTATCTCCACAGATAACATCGGCCTTTATGTTGCTCAACCAATCCATACCGACGATCGCGTCAAAACTTCCCAGTTTGATAGGTATCAAATCAATTTCGAAATCTGCACCAGCTATGTTGATAATAGCTCCACGACTAATATGGTCAACCTTTTCAAGTTTTCCATTGGCTACCTCGACAAGCATACTTTCCTTTAAGGGAACTAACGACCAATCTAACTTATCACAAAAATGTCTACACACATAGCTCCTATCGGCACCAGTATCAAATAGGACAGAAGCTAAAAGATTGTTGATCTTGAATATACCTGTCACCAAGTCGGGGTTGTCGCGAGCGTCCCTTGCATTAACATTGAAGGCTCTAGCACGTGGTGGTCCGCCATCCTTACGCTTGTTAGGACACTCGTTTCTGAAATGGCCCGTCTTTCCACATTCATAACACTTCTTAGGCCCATTGTTGTTGTGGTTTGGCTTCACATTCAAAGTGGTAACCTTGCAATCCTTGCCAACATGTCCAGATCGTTGGCACTTCTCACAGATAACATTGCAATACCCAGTGTGGTGCTTGTAGCACCTATTGCATTGTGGTAAGGTTCCTTTGTAGTTCGGATTGGTGCGGTTGTTGTTGTTGGGGTTGGTGTTGTTGTTGTGTATGTTGTTGTTTTGCCTGAACCCTTCATGTCGTTTTGCCTGGTTTTGATCATAGTTCCTACCCCTGTTGTTGTTGTGGTTGTTGTCCCATTTCCTCTTTTCACCACTAACAGTTTCGAACTTAGCCTTCTCCGGCTCGTCAAGGATGATTTGATTCAAGAGAGTATGCGCCATGCACATTGCTTCGGGAACACTTGGCGGCTTGGATGAGGTAACATTACCCTTGATGGACTTAGGAAGTCCCGAGAAGTATTTCTCCAAACGCTTAAATTCGGGGGTGACCATGGTTGGACACATAAGAGCCAATTCCAAAAACCTACGGTTGTAGCTGTTAAGGTCGTTCCCTACGGTTTTCAATTGCATAAATTCGATTTCCATCTTTTGAATCTCGGTTCTCGGACAGTATTCCTCGATCATAGCACATTTAAATTCTTCCCAAGGCGTAGCATACGCCTCATCAATTCCTTTCGCTTGGGCCATGGTATTCCACCATGTGAGCGCGCCATCAGACAGCGTGCAAGATGCAAATTTCGTTTTGTTAGCCTCAGAACAATTGCTAACCCTGAATACCGATTCCAACTTTTCGAACCATCTGGTGAGACCGACGGGTCCCTCAGTGCCACTGAAGTAGTGTGGCTTGCAGTTTTGGAATTCCTTGTAAGTACACCCATCTCGGACGACAGGTGGATTGACAGGCGGTGGTGGTGGAACTTGGGGTTGTCTTTCAGCTAGTGCAGCAGCGACTCGCTCGTTAATCATTTCCTCAATTTGTGCCGCGGTGGGGATAGATCTCCCGTTGGCCATGATGTTCTATACAAACATTTTGACTCAAGTCAAAATCCATTATGCTAATAATAATAATATAGTATATAACAACCAACATGAAAACAGCACAACACATGTTGATTAAGTAATGCAAGCATATATAAGTACCACAAAACCATGATATGATAACGTAAATAGAACACTTGCGCACAAAGTAACAACACAAATTCCATTCATTAATGATAATAGGTTCATACATTACAATAAGTTCGTACATTACATAAGTGAAATATGAAATTACAAAAAGAGATTACAATACAGAATCTAGTACAAAGTCCTACGGCGATGGTGGGTACAACATGTCCAAAACATGAGCCAACTGCTCCTCGAGCTCAGTAACTCGAGTCTGGAGAATCTCAATCTCCCGCCTCATTTCCTCATTAGAGGAAGGTGATGGGGCAGGTGGTGCTGGCGGTGCAGGTGGAGCCGGTGGTGCTGAGGTGGATGGTCCGGCTCTGGGTGGAGACGGTAATATCAGTGGGTCGGCGGGGTACGGCACCAGCCGTTTACGAGCAGTGATCCTACGACGCCGACCATAAGCGTCAGTGACAGTACGACCAGGAATTATGCCAGCGAAGCGATACCGCTTCTTCGGCGGGGTAGAAGGTGCCTGAATCGGTCGGTCAGCGGGATCCTCCTCATCACTGGAGTCGTCAGATGAGGTGTCGTCTGAAGAAGCATTGGTGGAAGAACCGTCGTCTGAATCATGCGGTGGTGGCGCGGGTGGCTCAACATATCCGAAAGCGGCCAACATCTGTCGGTGTCGGCCTGGCGTAATCACGGCTAAGCGGCCGTCGGCAGTGCGTCGGCAAGGTGTGCGCCAGTGATTACGGAAGGGACCTTCCCCGAACTCCGCGGGGATCTCCATGCCACCAATGCGAGCCAGTTGCCTCAGGGGTCTGGAAGAAGACGCCGGGATAGGCACACTAGAGCTAGCTCCAGAACTAGAGGCGCCGGGGTCGCCAGTGGGTGTCGGGGCCGGAATGTCGGCAGCAGCAACAGGTGCAGCAGTGGGTGGAACAACGGGGCCTGAGCCGCTCGGGATGTCAGTAGGTGGAACGTCCGACATCTGAACAAGGAAAAATAAATTTTCCATGTCAGTATGTCATAAAGCAAGCAAATAATAGGCCAACAGTTTAAATCATGTATAACAATAAGTAGCATGGCAATATCAGTAATCGTACGAAACTAGCATGCAATCGAAAGCAAGTAATAGCATGCAGTAGTGAAATCACGTAGTAGCACACGGCATATAGCAGTAACAGTAAGCAGCAGCATGCAGTAAGTTCAGCGGAAACAAGTAAACTAACAAGTTGTAGATTAGCCCTATTAGTGAATCCTACTCGGGTCGGTCTTAGACTCACTAATGCATCCTAATTCCCTACAACCAATGCTCTGATACCAAATGTGACGCCCCGTACTAAATCATCATGTACGGACCATCATCAACAGGATCATTACAAGGTTAAGTACTATATGCGTTTTCAAAACAGAGTTTACATTCATAAATAGAAGTGACGTCATAACATACGTCAATTGTTTTACAAATCAAAAGTATGCTTCGCTAAGTAGAAGCATTAAATAAGTGTACGTGACCATAATGGTCGTTACATAACATAAGTTCATAAGTAAAAAGTTTGAATGCAACATAAGTAGTCATGCGATAACAACTCTAGGCAGCGGGTTCTACAGCACGACTAGTAAGATAGCGGAAGCGACTTCAAGCACCTGAGAAAATACATGCTTAAAAAGGTCAACACAAAGGTTGGTGAGCTATAGTTTAAGTATAACAGTAATGTAAGTAGGCCACGAGATTTCAGTGCTACAACGAGCGTTTCAAAAGTATGTAAAAGTATATGCTTAACCGTGGGCACCCGGTAACTAACTTAACGTTTAATGTACCCCCTTAAAGTGCACTTGGCAAGTGCGTATAACCTCGAAGTATTAAACACTCGTTAAATGCTAGCGCTACTAGCCCGAGTGGGGATGTCAAACCCTATGGATCCATATCTAAGATTCGCGTTCACGGTTCAAAAACCAATGATTAAACGTTACCGAGCTAAAGGGAATGTTTCTGCCGTTATATAACCCACACATATATAAGTTTAAGTACTCGTGCCTAGTATGTAAAACATAAAATCCGCATGTATTCTCAGTTCCCAAAATAAGTTAAAGTAAAAAGGGAATGCTATAACTCACAATGATTAGAAGTAACGGTAAGGTAGTAGTCGGGAAAGTGGTGTGCAAGTAACGGTCCAAACGTCCTCAACCTAAGTCAAATAGCACTAAGTCAATAAGTCGTCTCAAAAGGTTTACAAGTACGTAATTAAGGTCATAAGGGTCATCATCAATCATCATTAAACAAAAGGTAACAAGTAAGACTCGTTTATGAAAGTCGTTTAAAACAAAGGCTGACTTCGGTCAGTCACCACGGCCTCTACCCTTACTGAATTAAGGTGAGACCAGTGGTCATGGCTCCGTCTATGAGTCCCTTAAGTGTGGTAAAATTTACAGAAGCAAACTCGTCTTGGTTTGACCGTGGCGACGGTCTAAGTGCGAGTAGGTCAGAAATTTCTGCACAACGTTAAAGGACATGGTAACGATCGGAGGGCCATAAATCCTAAACCGTAACTCGGATTAAGACGAGTCCTATATGAAAAGTTATCTACTCGAAAAGTTCTATCTAAAAATCAAGGTTAGAACAGCCCAGGTCTGCTGGTCTGTTCCAGAAGCATCAGGTCAGTAGGTTTTGGACAGAACAGTGGGTTTTGGAGAGTTCCGGTTGTCTTGGTGCTTGATGTTCATCACGGTTCTCATCCTTGATGCGTATAGCTTCAAGTGTACAACTCGTTGATGTGTTAACATCATTTTGACCAAGGTTTGTCCATCATAACTCAAGTGCAAGTGTTGTAAGTGTTTGATGAACCAAGGTTACATGTAAGTTTATGAACAAGTTCATGAACACTAAGAAAGATCACAACCAAGTGTTGGATCCATGATACTTGCACCAAAGTGTAAGCTCTTGTTGGTTTCATGTCCTTGTTCAAATGTGTAGTAAGCAACTTAACAATAAGAAATAAAGAAAATGAATGATAAGCCTAAACCAACCATGAAGGTGGTATTCTAGTAACATACAACAAACAAGAACACAAGTAACAAAAATTAAAGATTATAAACTTTAAATCTTTGAAATAAATAAAGTAGAAAGCTAACTAAACAAGAAGATGATTCATAGTTGCTCTTACTTTTAAAGATTCAACCCAAGTTGATCTTTAAGTGAAGTAACTTCAAAGTTACTTCAAGAACTACAAGTAAAGAGTTTATACAACTATGAACTTTAATTCTTTGAAACAAATATGTAGAACATAACTAGAGAGATTATGTTCTTGATGTTCTTGTTAAATACAAGATATAAATGAAGAATCAAAACTAGAAAGTTTGATCTTGTAACTTAGTAAGTAAAGACAAGTAAGTAAGTAAATAATAACTTAGTAATCTACAAGTAATTAAACTACAACAAGATTAAGTAACAAACAACAAAAGAGGATGATGATTAATGTTTATGAAATCAGTTTTTACCAACAAAGAAAAGAAGAAAAGAAGTTGTTTCAAACACTTACAAGTATGAGAAAAAGAGAAGAAAGTTTGAGGGAATATGCAAGTAATGTGTGTGTGTTTTGAGAGAAGACTTCAAGTGAACAAGTAATGAAGAAATGATGAAGTGTGGACTCCTTTGAGCCCTCAAACCCCACGGCCTGCAGCAGCCCCCATGGGGTGGGTGTGTTTGTTTGGTGGTTACTAGTGTGTTAAAGGTTCAAAAGATGGATAAAAGGGTTAGTCTCATGGGGATTATAAGGCAACTAGATTCCTTAAGCAAGTAACTAGTTAGTTTATGTTTAAATGATACTTACAAGTATGCAAGAGTGGGCTTAATGTCCATTAAAAGAAGTAGGGTGGGCTTGTGAGTCTTATTCAAGAGTCCATTACACTAATTAAAGCCCAAGTTGCAAATAATCCAAATAAGTCCAACTTAAGCCCAAGTAATTAACTAACCATCTTAGTTAATTAAAATGATTAATAAAATTAATCATGAATGTAAATAATACCTTAAAATATTATTCGTGCAAGTTCCGGGTGTCACAAAGACGTTTCGGGCATTTAAAGTTCAAGTACGGGCAATTAAAGCAACATGTAAATGTAATAACATACATTCGTTTAATCAAGCGTATTAATAATAATAATTATTAATAAATAACGTAGGAAAAACCAGGGTCGTTACATTACCCACCTGTTAAAGAAAATTTCGTCCCGAAATTTAAGCTGAAGTAGATGGAGGAGTCGGGAAAAGATGAGGATACTTTCGCATCATTTGATCCTCTCGCTCCCAAGTAAACTCAGGTCCTCGTTTGGCATTCCATCGTACTCGAACGATCGGAATCTTGTTGCGTTTCAAAGTTTTGATCTCACGATCCATAATCTCAACAGGTTCCTCCACAAAGTGGAGTTTGTCATCGATAGTAAGTTCTTCCAATGGTATGATGAGTTCGGGTGCAGCAAGACACTTCTTCAAGTTTGACACATGGAAGGTAGGATGAACTGAGCTCAATTGTGCTGGTAGATCCAAACGGTATGCAACTGGTCCAACACGTTCCAAGATCTCGAATGGACCAATGTATCGTGGGTTCAACTTTCCACGTTTTCCAAAACGGATCACACCTTTCCAAGGTGCAACCTTCAACATTACACGATCACCAACATTAAATTCAAAGTCTTTCCGTTTAAGATCGGCATAGCTCTTTTGGCGATCACGGGCAGTCTTAAGTCTAGCTTGAATCTGAGCAATCTTCTCCGTCGTTTCGTGGACTACCTCGGGTCCGGTGATTTGCTTTTCGCCTACTTCGGCCCAACAAATAGGAGATCGGCACTTACGACCATACAATGCTTCAAAAGGTGCAGCATTAATGCTTGAGTGATAACTGTTATTGTACGAGAATTCGACGAGTGGCAAATGCCTTTCCCAGGCCTTTCCAAAATCAATGACACATGCACGCAGCATGTCCTCCAAGGTCTGAATCGTTCGTTCACTTTGCCCGTCAGTCTGAGGATGATAAGCAGTACTCATGTCAAGTCGAGTTCCCATGGCTTCTTGCAAAGAACGCCAAAATCTGGAAGCAAAACGGGGATCGCGATCGGAGATGATTGATAAAGGTACACCATGACGAGATACAACCTCTTTGATGTACAGCTGAGCAAGTCTTTCCATTGTATCAGTTTCCTTCATCGCTAGGAAGTGTGCAGATTTGGTGAGGCGGTCAACAATAACCCAAATAGTATCGCATCCGCCCACCGTCTTCGGCAGCTTAGTAATGAAATCCATTGTGATCCTTTCCCACTTCCATTGTGGGATTTCCGGCTGTTGAAGTAACCCAGAAGGTCTCTGATGCTCGGCTTTAACCTTCGAGCAAGTCAAACACTTACCAACATAAGTCGCAACGTCCTTCTTAAGATTCGGCCACCAATACTGTTCTTTAAGGTCGTGGTACATCTTACCTGCACCGGGGTGAATCGAATATCTCGATTTGTGTGCTTCATCAAGTATCAGGCTTCGTAGATCTCCATAGTAAGGTACCCAAATTCTTCCGGCATAACATCGGAGTCCAGACTCTCTAACCTCGAATCGAGAGACCAGTATGTTCAAATGCTCGTGAGATATGTTCTCCTCCTTGAGAGCCTCAACTTGGGCTACTCTGATCTGGTTGTTGAGGTTCGAATGGATGGTGATGTTCAGAGCCCTAACACGGAGAGGTGCCGTCCTCTCCTTTCGGCTTAAAGCGTCAGCTACAACATTGGCCTTGCCAGGGTGATAACAGAGTTCACAATCGTAGTCGTTGAGCGTCTCGATCCATCGACGCTGTCTCATATTCAATTGCTTCTGATCGAAGATGTGCTGGAGACTCTTGTGATCGGTGAAGATAGTGCTCTTAGTTCCATACAAATAATGTCTCCACAATTTGAGTGCAAAGACAACGGCTCCAAGTTCAAGATCATGTGTAGTGTAGTTCCGCTCGTGAATCTTCAATTGGCGGGAGGCATAGGCAATAACCTTTGATCGTTGCATCAGTACACAACCAAAACCACTCTTCGATGCATCGCAATAAACAACAAAGTCGTCACTGCCTTCAGGAAGTGATAGGATAGGTGCGGAGGTTAACTTCTTCTTCAAAGTTTGGAATGCTGATTCGTGTGTGGGTTCCCAAATGAACTTCTTGCCCTTGTGAGTCAGTGCGGTCAAAGGACGCGCAATCAGAGAAAATCCTTCGATAAACCTTCGATAATAACCGGCGAGACCTAGAAATTGGCGAATATGCGTTGGAGTAGTGGGGGTCTCCCACTTGCTGATGGCTTCAATCTTGGCGGGATCAACTTTGATACCCTGGTCGCTCACAACATGACCCAAAAACTGTACTTCCTTCAACCAAAATTCGCACTTGGAGAATTTGGCGTAAAGTTGCTCTTGTCTTAAGAGTTCAAGCACTAGCCGAAGGTGTTGCTCATGTTCTTCTTCGCTCTTAGAGTAGATGAGGATATCATCTATGAAGACGATAACAAACTTATCCAAGTAAGGCTTGCAGACACGATTCATGAGATCCATGAACATGGCAGGGGCATTTGTCAAACCGAATGGCATCACGAGGAACTCATAATGACCATAACGGGTCCTGAATGCAGTTTTCATCACGTCACTTTCCTTCACCCTCAGCTGGTGATATCCGGATCGCAAATCGATCTTTGAATAAACGCTCGATCCTTGTAGTTGATCAAAAAGATCATCAATTCGTGGAAGAGGATATCGATTCTTGATTGTCAATTTGTTGAGCTCACGGTAGTCGATACACATACGAAAGGATCCATCCTTCTTCTTCACAAACAGAACAGGTGCGCCCCAAGGCGAGAAACTTGGTTGGATAAACCCTCGATCTAACAGCTCTTGTAGTTGACTCTGTAATTCTTGCATCTCGGAAGGTGCGAGTCTATAAGGTGCGCGAGCTACAGGTGCAGCTCCTGGCACTAAGTCAATCTGAAACTCTACTGCTCTCTGCGGTGGTAATCCAGGCAATTCCTCTGGAAAGACATCAGAAAATTCGTTCACAATTCGAACGTCGTTCACGCTCTTCACTTCAGTTTCTACCGCTTTCACATGTGCTAGGACAGCAAAGCGTCCCTTCTTCATAATCTTTTGCGCTTTCACGCAACTAATGAGGTTCAACTTCGAGGTACATCTCTCTCCATAGATAACCAGTGGTTCGCCATCTCCTTGTGGTATGCGAAGTGCTTTATCTCCACAGATAACATCGGCCTTTATGTTGCTCAACCAATCCATACCGACGATCGCGTCAAAACTTCCCAGTTTGATAGGTATCAAATCAATTTCGAAATCTGCACCAGCTATGTTGATAATAGCTCCACGACTAATATGGTCAACCTTTTCAAGTTTTCCATTGGCTACCTCGACAAGCATACTTTCCTTTAAGGGAACTAACGACCAATCTAACTTATCACAAAAATGTCTACACACATAGCTCCTATCGGCACCAGTATCAAATAGGACAGAAGCTAAAAGATTGTTGATCTTGAATATACCTGTCACCAAGTCGGGGTTGTCGCGAGCGTCCCTTGCATTAACATTGAAGGCTCTAGCACGTGGTGGTCCGCCATCCTTACGCTTGTTAGGACACTCGTTTCTGAAATGGCCCGTCTTTCCACATTCATAACACTTCTTAGGCCCATTGTTGTTGTGGTTTGGCTTCACATTCAAAGTGGTAACCTTGCAATCCTTGCCAACATGTCCAGATCGTTGGCACTTCTCACAGATAACATTGCAATACCCAGTGTGGTGCTTGTAGCACCTATTGCATTGTGGTAAGGTTCCTTTGTAGTTCGGATTGGTGCGGTTGTTGTTGTTGGGGTTGGTGTTGTTGTTGTGTATGTTGTTGTTTTGCCTGAACCCTTCATGTCGTTTTGCCTGGTTTTGATCATAGTTCCTACCCCTGTTGTTGTTGTGGTTGTTGTCCCATTTCCTCTTTTCACCACTAACAGTTTCGAACTTAGCCTTCTCCGGCTCGTCAAGGATGATTTGATTCAAGAGAGTATGCGCCATGCACATTGCTTCGGGAACACTTGGCGGCTTGGATGAGGTAACATTACCCTTGATGGACTTAGGAAGTCCCGAGAAGTATTTCTCCAAACGCTTAAATTCGGGGGTGACCATGGTTGGACACATAAGAGCCAATTCCAAAAACCTACGGTTGTAGCTGTTAAGGTCGTTCCCTACGGTTTTCAATTGCATAAATTAAATTTCCATCTTTTGAATCTCGGTTCTCGGACAGTATTCCTCGATCATAGCACATTTAAATTCTTCCCAAGGCGTAGCATACGCCTCATCAATTCCTTTCGCTTGGGCCATGGTATTCCACCATGTGAGCTCGCCATCAGACAGCGTGCAAGATGCAAATTTCGTTTTGTTAGCCTCAGAACAATTGCTAACCCTGAATACCGATTCCAACTTTTCGAACCATCTGGTGAGACCGACGGGTCCCTCAGTGCCACTGAAGTAGTGTGGCTTGCAGTTTTGGAATTCCTTGTAAGTACACCCATCTCGGACGACAGGTGGATTGACAGGCGGTGGTGGTGGAACTTGGGGTTGTCTTTCAGCTAGTGCAGCAGCGACTCGCTCGTTAATCATTTCCTCAATTTGTGCCGCGGTGGGGATAGATCTCCCGTTGGCCATGATGTTCTATACAAACATTTTGACTCAAGTCAAAATCCATTATGCTAATAATAATAATATAGTATATAACAACCAACATGAAAACAGCACAACACATGTTGATTAAGTAATGCAAGCATATATAAGTACCACAAAACCATGATATGATAACGTAAATAGAACACTTGCGCACAAAGTAACAACACAAATTCCATTCATTAATGATAATAGGTTCATACATTACAATAAGTTCGTACATTACATAAGTGAAATATGAAATTACAAAAAGAGATTACAATACAGAATCTAGTACAAAGTCCTACGGCGATGGTGGGTACAAGATGTCCAAAACATGAGCCAACTGCTCCTCGAGCTCAGTAACTCGAGTCTGGAGAATCTCAATCTCCCGCCTCATTTCCTCATTAGAGGAAGGTGATGGGGCAGGTGGTGCTGGCGGTGCAGGTGGAGCCGGTGGTGCTGAGGTGGATGGTCCGGCTCTGGGTGGAGACGGTAATATCAGTGGGTCGGCGGGGTACGGCACCAGCCGTTTACGAGCAGTGATCCTACGATGCCGACCATAAGCGTCAGTGACAGTACGACCAGGAATTATGCCAGCGAAGCGATACCGCTTCTTCGGCGGGGTAGAAGGTGCCTGAATCGGTCGGTCAGCGGGATCCTCCTCATCACTGGAGTCGTCAGATGAGGTGTCGTCTGAAGAAGCATCGGTGGAAGAACCGTCGTCTGAATCATGCGGTGGTGGCGCGGGTGGCTCAACATATCCGAAAGCGGCCAACATCTGTCGGTGTCGGCCTGGCGTAATCACGGCTAAGCGGCCGTCGGCAGTGCGTCGGCAAGGTGTGCGCCAGTGATTACGGAAGGGACCTTCCCCGAACTCCGCGGGGATCTCCATGCCACCAATGCGAGCCAGTTGCCTCAGGGGTCTGGAAGAAGACGCCGGGATAGGCACACTAGAGCTAGCTCCAGAACTAGAGGCGCCGGGGTCGCCAGTGGGTGTCGGGGCCGGAATGTCGGCAGCAGCAACAGGTGCAGCAGTGGGTGGAACAACGGGGCCTGAGCCGCTCGGGATGTCAGTAGGTGGAACGTCCGACATCTGAACAAGGAAAAATAAATTTTCCATGTCAGTATGTCATAAAGCAAGCAAATAATAGGCCAACAGTTTAAATCATGTATAACAATAAGTAGCATGGCAATATCAGTAATCGTACGAAACTAGCATGCAATCGAAAGCAAGTAATAGCATGCAGTAGTGAAATCACGTAGTAGCACACGGCATATAGCAGTAACAGTAAGCAGCAGCATGCAGTAAGTTCAGCGGAAACAAGTAAACTAACAAGTTGTAGATTAGCCCTATTAGTGAATCCTACTCGGGTCGGTCTTAGACTCACTAATGCATCCTAATTCCCTACAACCAATGCTCTGATACCAAATGTGACGCCCCGTACTAAATCATCATGTACGGACCATCATCAACAGGATCATTACAAGGTTAAGTACTATATGCGTTTTCAAAACAGAGTTTACATTCATAAATAGAAGTGACGTCATAACATACGTCAATTGTTTTACAAATCAAAAGTATGCTTCGCTAAGTAGAAGCATTAAATAAGTGTACGTGACCATAATGGTCGTTACATAACATAAGTTCATAAGTAAAAAGTTTGAATGCAACATAAGTAGTCATGCGATAACAACTCTAGGCAGCGGGTTCTACAGCACGACTAGTAAGATAGCGGAAGCGACTTCAAGCACCTGAGAAAATACATGCTTAAAAAGGTCAACACAAAGGTTGGTGAGCTATAGTTTAAGTATAACAGTAATGTAAGTAGGCCACGAGATTTCAGTGCTACAACGAGCTATTCAAAAGTATGTAAAAGTATATGCTTAACCGTGGGCACCCGGTAACTAACTTAACGTTTAATGTACCCCCTTAAAGTGCACTTGGCAAGTGCGTATAACCTCGAAGTATTAAACACTCGTTAAATGCTAGCGCTACTAGCCCGAGTGGGGATGTCAAACCCTATGGATCCATATCTAAGATTCGCGTTCACGGTTCAAAAACCAATGATTAAACGTTACCGAGCTAAAGGGAATGTTTCTGCCGTTATATAACCCACACATATATAAGTTTAAGTACTCGTGCCTAGTATGTAAAACATAAAATCCGCATGTATTCTCAGTTCCCAAAATAAGTTAAAGTAAAAAGGGAATGCTATAACTCACAATGATTAGAAGTAACGGTAAGGTAGTAGTCGGGAAAGTGGTGTGCAAGTAACGGTCCAAACGTCCTCAACCTAAGTCAAATAGCACTAAGTCAATAAGTCGTCTCAAAAGGTTTACAAGTACGTAATTAAGGTCATAAGGGTCATCATCAATCATCATTAAACAAAAGGTAACAAGTAAGACTCGTTTATGAAAGTCGTTTAAAACAAAGGCTGACTTCGGTCAGTCACCACGGCCTCTACCCTTACTGAATTAAGGTGAGACCAGTGGTCATGGCTCCGTCTATGAGTCCCTTAAGTGTGGTAAAATTTACAGAAGCAAACTCGTCTTGGTTTGACCGTGGCGACGGTCTAAGTGCGAGTAGGTCAGAAATTTCTGCACAACGTTAAAGGACATGGTAACGATCGGAGGGCCATAAATCCTAAACCGTAACTCGGATTAAGACGAGTCCTATATGAAAAGTTATCTACTCGAAAAGTTCTATCTAAAAATCAAGGTTAGAACAGCCCAGGTCTGCTGGTCTGTTCCAGAAGCATCAGGTCAGTAGGTTTTGGACAGAACAGTGGGTTTTGGAGAGTTCCGGTTGTCTTGGTGCTTGATGTTCATCACGGTTCTCATCCTTGATGCGTATAGCTTCAAGTGTACAACTCGTTGATGTGTTAACATCATTTTGACCAAGGTTTGTCCATCATAACTCAAGTGCAAGTGTTGTAAGTGTTTGATGAACCAAGGTTACATGTAAGTTTATGAACAAGTTCATGAACACTAAGAAAGATCACAACCAAGTGTTGGATCCATGATACTTGCACCAAAGTGTAAGCTCTTGTTGGTTTCATGTCCTTGTTCAAATGTGTAGTAAGCAACTTAACAATAAGAAATAAAGAAAATGAATGATAAGCCTAAACCAACCATGAAGGTGGTATTCTAGTAACATACAACAAACAAGAACACAAGTAACAAAAATTAAAGATTATAAACTTTAAATCTTTGAAATAAATAAAGTAGAAAGCTAACTAAACAAGAAGATGATTCATAGTTGCTCTTACTTTTAAAGATTCAACCCAAGTTGATCTTTAAGTGAAGTAACTTCAAAGTTACTTCAAGAACTACAAGTAAAGAGTTTATACAACTATGAACTTTAATTCTTTGAAACAAATATGTAGAACATAACTAGAGAGATTATGTTCTTGATGTTCTTGTTAAATACAAGATATAAATGAAGAATCAAACCTAGAAAGTTTGATCTTGTAACTTAGTAAGTAAAGACAAGTAAGTAAGTAAATAATAACTTAGTAATCTACAAGTAATTAAACTACAACAAGATTAAGTAACAAACAACAAAAGAGGATGATGATTAATGTTTATGAAATCAGTTTTTACCAACAAAGAAAAGAAGAAAAGAAGTTGTTTCAAACACTTACAAGTATGAGAAAAAGAGAAGAAAGTTTGAGGGAATATGCAAGTAATGTGTGTGTGTTTTGAGAGAAGACTTCAAGTGAACAAGTAATGAAGAAATGATGAAGTGTGGACTCCTTTGAGCCCTCAAACCCCACGGCCTGCAGCAGCCCCCATGGGGTGGGTGTGTTTGTTTGGTGGTTACTAGTGTGTTAAAGGTTCAAAAGATGGATAAAAGGGTTAGTCTCATGGGGATTATAAGGCAACTAGATTCCTTAAGCAAGTAACTAGTTAGTTTATGTTTAAATGATACTTACAAGTATGCAAGAGTGGGCTTAATGTCCATTAAAAGAAGTAGGGTGGGCTTGTGAGTCTTATTCAAGAGTCCATTACACTAATTAAAGCCCAAGTTGCAAATAATCCAAATAAGTCCAACTTAAGCCCAAGTAATTAACTAACCATCTTAGTTAATTAAAATGATTAATAAAATTAATCATGAATGTAAATAATACCTTAAAATATTATTCGTGCAAGTTCCGGGTGTCACAAAGACGTTTCGGGCATTTAAAGTTCAAGTACGGGCAATTAAAGCAACATGTAAATGTAATAACATACATTCGTTTAATCAAGCGTATTAATAATAATAATTATTAATAAATAACTTAGGAAAAACCAGGGTCGTTACAGTTGGAATAGATTTGTTACCAATTTTCATGTAGCTAAAATGAGAAAAATTATCCAATCTTGTTTTACCCATAACTTCTTCATTTTAAATCCGTTTTGAGTGAATCAAATTGTGATGGTTTCATATTGAACTCTATTTTATGAATATAAATAGAAAAAGTATAGGTTTATAGTCTGAAAAATAAGTTACAAGTCATTTTTGTAAAGGTAGTCATTTCAGTCGAAAGAACGACGTCTAGATGACCATTTTAGAAAACATACTTCCACTTTGAGTTTAACCATAATTTTTGGATATAGTTTCATGTTCATAATAAAAATCATTTTCCCAGAATAACAACTTTTAAATCAAAGTTTATCATAGTTTTTAATTAACTAACCTAAAACAGCCCGCGGTGTTACTACGACGGCGTAAATCCGGTTTTACGGTGTTTTTCGTGTTTCCAGGTTTTAAATCATTAAGTTAGCATATCATATAGATATAGAACATGTGTTTAGTTGATTTTAAAAGTCAAGTTAGAAGGATTAACTTTTATTTGCGAACAAGTTTAGAATTAACTAAACTATGTTCTAGTGATTACAAGTTTAAACCTTCGAATACGATAGCTTTATATGTATGAATCGAATGATGTTATGAACATCATTACTACCTCAAGTTCCTTAGATAAACCTACTGGAAATAAGAAAAATGGATCTAGCTTCAAAGGATCCTTGGATGGCTTGAAAGTTCTTGAAGCAGAATCATGACACGAAAACAATTTCAAGTAAGATTTCCACTCGAAATAAGATTGTTATAGTTATAGAAATTGAATTAAAGTTTGAATATGATTATTACCTTGTATTAGAAAGATAACCTACTGTAAGTAACAAAGGTTTCTTGATCTTGGATGATTACTTGGAATGGATTTAGAAAACTTGGAAGTAAACTTGCAATCTTGGAAGTATTCTTGATTTTATGAAACTAGAACTTTTGGAATTTATGAAGAACACTTAGAAATTGAAGATAGAACTTGAGAGAGATCAATTAGATGAAGAAAATTGAAGAATGAAAGTGTTTGTAGGTGTTTTTGGTCGTTGGTGTATGGATTAGATATAAAGGATATGTAATTTTGTTTTCATGTAAATAAGTCATGAATGATTACTCATATTTTTGTAATTTTATGAGATATTTCATGCTAGTTGCCAAATGATGGTTCCCACATGTGTTAGGTGACTCACATGGGCTGCTAAGAGCTGATCATTGGAGTGTATATACCAATAGTACATACATCTAAAAGCTGTGTATTGTACGAGTACGAATACGGGTGCATACGAGTAGAATTGTTGATGAAACTGAACGAGGATGTAATTGTAAGCATTTTTATTAAGTAGAAGTATTTTGATAAGTGTCTTGAAGTCTTTCAAAAGTGTATGAATACATATTAAAACACTACATGTATATACATTTTAACTGAGTCGTTAAGTCATCGTTAGTCGTTACATGTAAATGTTGTTTTGAAACCTTTAGGTTAACGATCTTGTTGAATGTTGTTAACCCATTGTTTATTATAACAAATGAGATGTTAAATTGTTATATTATCATGATATTATGATATATAATATATCTTAGTATGATATATATACAGTTAAATGTCGTTACAACGATAATCATTACATATATGTCTCGTTTCGAAATCCTTAAGTTAGTAGTCTTGTTTTTACTTATGTAGTTCATTGTTAATACACTTAATGATATATTTAATTATCATATTATCATGTTATATATAATATAACAATGTATTAATATGCTTCATATATATTTAGTAAGACGTGGTTATAACGATAATCGTTATATGTATCGTTTCGAGTTTTATACGTCAATAGTCTCTTTTTAAGTATATAATGAAAGGACCCGTTCATATACATTATAAACGATTCACAATAGTTGATTACATCGCGAGGTATTTGACCTCTATATGATACATTTTACAAACATTGCATTCGTTTTTAAAAGACAAACTTTCTTTACAACGAAAGTTGACGGCATGCACACCATTTCATAATACATCCAACTATAATTGGCTTAATAATAATCTTGATGAACTCAATGACTCGAATGCAACGTCTTTCAAAATATGCCATGAATGACTCCAAGTAATATCCTTAAAATGAGCTAATGCACAGCGGAAGATTTCTTTAATACCTGAGAATAAACATGCTTTAAAGTGTCAACCAAAAGATTGGTGAGTTCATAGGTTTATCATAACAATCATTTTAATATATTAATAGACCACAAGATTTCCATTTATAAATATATGTACACTCGCAAGTGTATAAAAGTATTCTATAAGTTGTAGGCACCCGGTAACAAGCCTTAACGTTCATGTTTTACCCTCTGAAGTACACCAGATCAGGTGTGTTTAAAATAACCTCGAAGTACTAAAGCATCCCATAATCAGGATGGGGTTTGTCAGGCCCAATAGATCTATCTTTAGAATTCGCGCCTACCGTACATAGACAAGTAGTTTAATGTTACCAAGCTAAGGGTATATTTCTGGTTTAAACCCACATAGAATTAGTTTTAGTACTTGTGCCTATTTCGTAAAACATTTATAAAACAATGCATGTATTCTCAGCCCAAAAATATATATATAAAAAGGGAGTAATGAAACTCACAATACTGTATTTCGTAGTAAAAATACGTATAACCTCATTTAACAAGTGCAAGGTTGGCCTCGGATTCACGAACGTGTCAATATTGAGATTCAATATTGCAGGAAAGTACGTAGATGCAACGGAGATGATAAACACTAGATTGACCTCACGAGCATACCCATGAACCATACCCATCACCTCCATAGCTATAACCCATAATTTCCTTAGCTTCGACTCATTCAAAAAAAACTATTTTGAAATCACTCGGACAGTACTCCGTCGTAATATTTTATGTATACTAATAATATCTTGAAATAATACAGAGCAAATATATATATATATATATATATATATATATATATATATATATATATATATATATATATATATATATATATATATATATATATATCGATTGAGAGAGTTTAGAGAAATATATTTTCAAGTTTCTATGAAATAATAAAACCTATTGAATTCTATTTATAATAGATTTTTGAATTATTAAAGTGAATTATTAAAGTATGAATTATTAAAGTGAATTATTAAAGTATGAATTATTAAAGTGAATTATTAAAGTATGAATTATTAAAGTGAATTATTAAAGTATGAATTATTAAAGTGAGTTATTAAAGTATGAATTATTAAAGTGAATTATTAAAGTATGAATTATTAAAGTGAATTATTAAAGTATGAATTATTAAAGTATGAATTATTAAAGTGAATTATTAAAGTTAAAGTAAAGTAAAAGTAAAGTAAAGGTAAAGTTAAAGTATAGTAAAAGTATAAAAACTATGTATGTATAATACGCGTATAAATATATATAATATTAATTTAAATTGTTATATATATTTAATGTTATATTTATTATACTGGTTAAGTAATGAGTTGTCAAAAGTGATTCTAGATATTTATAAAAGTTATATACGTTTTAATAATAAAGTTCTTTTTAAACTGAAAACGTCTTTGTACGTTTGAAAATAGATTAATAGAATATTATGGAAACCAATTCTCCACTAACTTTTATCTAACTTTCGTAAATAACACTTTTTGTTTTTATTTATAAATAGCTTTACAAATTATTCTGAATATCGTTAAGAGGAATATATTTTCTCAAATCATAGTGGACCTCTCAATAGAGACTTGTAATCATAATTCAATGTTTCTGATAATTCAATCATTTAATATATTTTTTTTTAATTTTGTCGAAAATCATATTGAAACAAATACGTTCGTGTAAAGTATTATACGTTTAATACTTTATTAATATTCTCAAGTTATAATATATATATATATATACATATACATATCTATTTATATATAACGGTTCGTGAATCGTCGGAATTTGGTCGAGGTTATAATGAATGTATGAACACAGTTTAAAATTCTTGAGATTTAACTTAAAAAAAACTTTGCTTATCGTGTCGGAATAATATAAAGATTAAAGTTTAAATTTGGTCAGAAATTTCCGGGTCGTCACAGTACCTACCCGTTAAAGAAATTTCGTCCCCGAAATTTGATAGAGGTCGTCATGACTAACAATGAGAATGTTATTATAACGATTATAGAGTTTTATCATGTTCAAGAAGAATGGATAAAATAATTCGATTACTCGAAGCGTGTGAGTGAAGTTATCGTAAATGAATGAAATAAGATAATAGTGATTCGTCGTATCTTTTGACGTCATCACGATTGATCTCCGAAAAGAAAATCTTTGTAATCTATATTGGATTTGATTATTCGGCGATTAAGGAAATTATGATCCTCTTCGAATTAATGCGATAATCTATTTTGATTTCTCTGTCGGATATTTCACTATAAATCCACCTCATTTGTTTTCTTACAACTCACACCTTCTCAACTCATATTTTAAAGTATTTGTCAATATGCTTCATCCAGTGCTAATTCTTGATATACTCCTCACTTTCATATCTGCCGCTCTTCTTTTTCTTTTGCCTCCGGAAGAATCTATTTTCTTCTACTATACTTTTGGTTTTATAGTGTTTTTAGTTCTCCCGTGTCTTTATATTGCTATATGCATTGATATATACGGTTTGTGATTTCTGGGTTATTGTTGGGTTTTATATCTTCCCTTATATTTCAAAGTCCTTGCTTCTTCTATAATCATTGTCATCCACAGTTAATGCTCTCTTCTATTTGCTATGATTTATACTCCCATTTCTAGTTCGGAGCTTTGTCCTTTCGTTTCTTCTTCTTGCGATTAAGCACCGCTTGTAATGGTCCAGAATTCGCAGATATAAATTTCGGAATGAACATTGTTAATGTTCTAGGAAGGAAATTGTAATGGCACGATCTTGACTTGTCAAATTTCCAGAATACCTTGAAAAAGGCCGAATCATCAAGAAATATTTTCTTGATATTTAGAGATCAAAGACAATATAAGAGTCGTGTAACATAGCACATGATGACGTTATGATCTGTGAATCATCATGTTCCATTTAGAAACTCAGCATGAATTACTGTAATATAATCACGTTGATCAAGTGTCATTATATTATACTAACTCATGCTTCAGCTCCCAACACTTTTTCAAGAATATTCCTATTTTAAACTCGAATGTTTCAGAATTTAGAAACTAAAATAGTTTCTTTTATGATATAATACAGATAGCGCGAAGAGGTAAATGATTTCAGATAAGAATAATTATAAAAATATCTTAGAATGTCTAATATCAGAGGATGATGAAGGATATTGTCCGCAGTGGTTTAGAGTCAGGAGCAAGGTATTCGTTAATGACTTCAGCAAGTACTGAATCATTTGGATTCTTTGAAGGCAGGTTCAGCCTTTGTGATTTGTCCACAGCCTCCTTCATACTTTGCTCAATCCGTTTTCCAGTTCCAAAGCTTCTCTTTTTCTGAGCTTTGCCAATATACTATCCTTTATCATCCAACTTTTTACTGTTAAGGTCGTTTACAGTTTTTGCTGCTTCATCAGCATTTTTCAAAATTTCGAGAACTGGTTCGCAGTTTAGGGTGTTTTTCAGAAATTTCTCATTCAAAGAATGTAAGTCTTGGAGGTAGACGTTGTGTGTATATGTAATTGTTGATGTAGACATGCTGCGAGGTTTCAAAATACTGATTGCTGATTCTCAATAATTGGTATGGCAATTCTTGTTATAAGGTACGAATGAGTATATGATAGGGTTTCGATAATTATAATAATTTTTTTTTGGAAAGTCAAAGATCAGTGAAGTTGTTGGTAAGTTTATTGCTAATGTGGTGAATATAAACGATTCCTCGGTAACGTTGGCGAAAGGGCAACGTATCTATCGAGGTTATAATAAGACTGTTTTGATTGAGAAGTCGAAGTTGACTTGCTAGAGCTGTGACAAAACTGTCTATTTTGAAACGGAATTGAAAAGTTATTTTAGCTAGTAAATGCCAAAGGGTCTAACACGGATACGTGTCGAACTATGACTTGGGTTTTGAGAGTTTTTCAGGTGTATAACTGTGGGTAACATGTGGTTGGATCATCATCTCAATTGTTCCTTAGTTGAAGTGTCTTCAGGAATTTCGAAGGGTTTGAGCACATATTGTAATCGTTAATACATATGATGTTCTAACACAGTTTTGAAGTCAAAGTATAGCTTTGAAAGATATAGGAATCTAAGAGTGATGATATTGGTTATATTTCGAATTGAATTATGCGATTTCAAAATCAGAATATGTAATTGAATTTGAATGAGTAAGATTATTTTGATTTATATGAAAGAATGGATATTGTTGTGAAAGTAGGGAGTATAGTTGATGATTGCTGAATCAGTTTCGAAAAATGTAATATATTAATTGTGAATTTATATCTCTCTCGGGTATTACCTACCCGTTAAAAAAAATTTTCACAATTAATATTTTGTACAAAAGAAGTTTACTACAGTCTTTATGAAAATATATGTGTATATTTTCTTTAGATGTAATATAGATTTAATGAGTTAATATTAAATTAAACTCATTTGTTTTATGGTTGGAACTAGAATTGAGTAATCCCTAAAACTTTATAAATTGCATAAGTATTTCTTCAATAATATTGAAATTATGAATCATTACTTTGTTATTTGTTGGTTTTCGTGAAATTCTTGTGAACTTCGCAAGGTACGAATGATGTTATTTGAAAAGTTTCGAGTACATCGATGATGAAAGTGTAAAATCAAACATATATTCGAATAATACACTTGATTAATTATGAATTGGATTTTTATTGAATTGAGACAGAGCTTGTAATTAACGATGGTTAAGTTGCGGACGAAGGACGTACATCATTGCATATTTGTAATATGAATTAACTGAGTTGTTAAGATTCACACATAATAGCTTAGTACGGGAAGATTTATTATGGTTTAAAAATTTATACATATAAAATATACATATAAATCTTTCGATTGGAAATGAGTTAATACTTCATAACTCGTTGATACAATATATTTGTTGTTGATTCGTAATGATGTCCACAATGATTCTTGAACTGACAGAGTTTGTGATGTTAAAGTGCTGTTGATTCTGATGATACTGACGGCACTGACTGTGTTGATGATGCTACGGTCCTGTTGATGCTGTTGGTAAAACAATTCTAGCTTGTAAATCGTACACCATTTTCGATCAAAGTTTCTACTCTACCATCTCCGTTCACTCATCCGATTTACGGTCAGAATTAAATAATCTCTAAGATTTTGGATATTACATATCTGCGGCAGAGATATCTCTTCAATGAAGTTTATGAATTAATACTTCATCGTTTGTTGTTGTTGATATTCCTGGATATTTACAGGGCGTATGACGTTGATGTTTGAGATACAGATTATGATGTTGCGGTGTGGGATGTGGATGTTGTTGGTGGTGGTGGTGATGGTACTGTTGGTGTTGCTGATGGTGGTACTGTTTATGCTGCTGGTGCTGCTGCTGGTGTTTGTAACCTTTGCACCATATTCTCCAAAGCCACTACCCGAGCGCGAAGATCGTTGACTTCTTCTATTACACCGGGGTGATTGTCGGTTCGGACGAGCGGATAAATAAAATCTAGAATTTGGTGTAGTATGTAATCATGACGAGATACTCTAGAAATAAGAGAGAAAATTGTGTTTCAGATAGGTTCGCCGGTAAGTGCTTCAGGTTCTTCGCCAAGAGGGCAATGTGGTGGATGGAAGGGATCACCTTCTTCTTGTCTCCAATAATTAAGGAGGCTACGAACCCATCCTCAATTCATCCAGAATAGATGATGACTAATTGGTTGATCCATTCTGGTCACACTGCTTTCGGAACTTGAGTGGGATTCCATTTCAGAATCTGAGGGACTTGAACTAATGAAGAATTTCATTTCGCACGATTGATTAAAGAATTTTTCGATATGAAATGATTTTTCGGCTATCGGGTGGTATTCTAATTATATAGAGCAAAAGGTTTCGTAGATTACGGAGGAATTTACTGAATATGTCAGGCAAAGTTTAAAGTAACAGATACGCTAAGATATGAATTAGCAGATACGCTAAGATATGAATTTTGTCTATACACTATTCATGCAATCAATGCAATAAGATGTGTCTAGACTAAGAATAATAAGCAGGTAATTTCCGACAAAAATGATGAGCATAACTTTTAACATACAGACACGGTCGAAGTCCAGACTCACTAATGCATCCTAACGACTATCAGTTAGACACATTAATGCAGACCTGGTTCACTAAGACCACCGCTCTGATACCAACTGAAAGGACCCGTTCATATACATTATAAACGATTCACAATAGTTGATTACATCGCGAGGTATTTGACCTCTATATGATACATTTTACAAACATTGCATTCGTTTTTAAAAGACAAACTTTCTTTACAACGAAAGTTGACGGCATGCACACCATTTCATAATACATCCAACTATAATTGGTTTAATAATAATCTTGATGAACTCAATGACTCGAATGCAACGTCTTTTAAAATATGCCATGAATGACTCCAAGTAATATCCTTAAAATGAGCTAATGCACAGTGGAAGATTTCTTTAATACCTGAGAATAAACATGCTTTAAAGTGTCAACCAAAAGGTTGGTGAGTTCATAGGTTTATCATAACAATCATTTTAATATATTAATAGACCACAAGATTTCCATTTATAAATATATGTACACTCGCAAGTGTATAAAAGTATTCTATAAGTTGTGGGCACCAGGTAACAAGCCTTAACGTTCATGTTTTACCCTCTGAAGTACACCAGATCAGGTGTGTTTAAAATAACCTCGAAGTACTAAAGCATCCCATAATCAGGATGGGGTTTGTCAGGCCCAATAGATCTATCTTTAGGATTCACGCCTACCGTACATAGACAAGTAGTTTAATGTTACCAAGCTAAGGGTATATTTCTGGTTTAAACCCACATAGAATTAGTTTTAGTACTTGTGCCTATTTCGTAAAACATTTATAAAACAGTGCATGTATTCTCAGCCCAAAAATATATATATAAAAAGGGAGTAATGAAACTCACAATACTGTATTTCATAGTAAAAATACGTATAACGTCATTTAACAAGTGCAAGGTTGGCCTCGGATTCACGAACGTATCAATATTGAGATTCAATATTGCAGGAAAGTACGTAGATGCAACAGAGATGATAAACACTAGATTGACCTCACTAGCATACCCATGAACCATACCCATCACCTCCATAGCTATAACCCATAATTTCCTTAGCTTCGACTCATTCAAAAAAAACTATTTTGAAATCACTCGGACAGTACTCCGTCGTAATATTTTATGTATACTAATAATATCTTGAAATAATACAGAGCATATATATATATATATATATATATATATATAAATCGATTGAGAGAGTTTAGAGAAATATATTTTCAAGTTTCTATGAAATAATGAAACCTATTGAATTCTATTTATAATAGATTTTTGAATTATTAAAGTGAATTATTAAAGTATGAATTATTAAAGTGAATTAATAAAGTATGAATTATTAAAGTGAATTATTAAAGTATGAATTATTAAAGTGAATTAATAAAGTATGAATTATTAAAGTGAATTATTAAAGTATGAATTATTAAAGTGAATTATTAAAGTATGAATTATTAAAGTGAATTATTAAAGTATGAATTATTAAAGTGAATTATTAAAGTATGAATTATTAAAGTGAATTATTAAAGTATGAATTATTAAAGTATGAATTATTAAAGTGAATTATTAAATTTAAAGTAAAGTAAAAGTAAAGTAAAGGTAAAGTTAAAGTATAGTAAAAGTATAAAAACTATGTATGTATAATACGCGTATAAATATATATAATATTAATTTAAATTGTTATATATATTTAATGTTATATTTATTATACTGGTTAAGTAATGAGTTGTCAAAAGTGATTCTAGATATTTATAAAAGTTATATACGTTTTAATAATAAAGTTCTTTTTAAACTGAAAACGTCTTTGTACGTTTGAAAATAGATTAATAGAATATTATGGAAACCAATTCTCCACTAACTTTTGTCTAACTTTCGTAAATAACACTTTTTGTTTTTATTTATAAATAGCTTTACAAATTATTCTGAATATCGTTAAGAGGAATAGATTTTCTCAAATCATAGTGGACCTCTCAACAGAGACTTGTAATCATAATTCAATGTTTCTGATAATTCAATCATTTAATATATATATTTTTTAATTTCGTCAAAAATCATATTGAAACAAATACGTTCGTGTAAAGTATTATACGTTTAATACTTTATTAATATTCTCAAGTTATAATATATATATACATATACATATCTATTTATATATAACGGTTCGTGAATCGTCGGAATTTGGTCGAGGTTATAATGAATGTATGAACACAGTTTAAAATTCTTGAGATTTAACTTAAAAAAAACTTTGCTTATCGTGTCGGAATAATATAAAGATTAAAGTTTAAATTTGGTCAGAAATTTCCGGGTCGTCACATATAACTTATTGTTACTATTTTTAATGAGATACTTGATGATCATTATATCATGTTAAACATATATATTTATTCATTTATGTATCATCATGTCATATACAACTTATAGCGTTCGTGAATCATTGGTCAAACTGAGTAATCAGACGTTTACAAAATTTCCGTTTCAATTAACCAAGTCTTAACAAGTTTGATTGCTTAACATGTTGGAAACATTTAATCATGTAAATAACAATTTCATTTAATATATATATATAAACATGGAAAAGTTCGGGTCACTACAGTACCTACCCGTTAAATAAATTTCGTCCCGAAATTTTAAGCAGTTGGAGGTGTTGACGTATCTTTTGGAAATAAATGCGGGTATTTCTTCTTCATCTGATCTTCACACTCCCAGGTGAACTCGGGTCCTCTACGAGCATTCCATCGAACCTTAACAATCGGTATCTTGTTTTGTTTAAGTCTCTTAACCTCACGATCCATTATTTTTACGGGTTCTTCAATGAATTGAAGTTTTTCATTGATTTGGATTTCGTGCAAAGGAATAGTGAGATCTTCTTTAGCAAAACATTTCTTCAAATTTGAGACGTGGAAAGTGTTATGTACAGCCGCGAGTTGTTGAGGTAGCTCCAGTTGGTAAGCTACTGGTCCGACACGATCTATAATCTTGAATGGTCCAATGTACCTTGGATTTAGTTTCCCCCGTTTACCAAATCGAACAACGCCTTTCCAAGGTGAAACCTTAAGCATGACCATTTCTCTAATTTCAAACTCTATATCTTTTCTTTTACTGTCCGCGTAGCTCTTTTGTCGACTCTGGGCGGTTTTCAATCTTTGTTGAATTTGGATGATTTTCTCGGTAGTTTCTTGTATTATCTCCGGACCCGTAATCTGTCTATCCCCCACTTCACTCCAACAAATCGGAGACCTGCACTTTCTACCATAAAGTGCTTCAAACGGCGCCATCTCAATGCTTGAATGGTAGCTGTTGTTGTAGGAAAATTGTGCTAACGGTAGATATCGATCCCAACTGTTTCCGAAATCAATAACACATGCTCGTAGCATGTCTTCAAGCATTTGTATTGTCCTTTCACTCTGCCCATCAGTTTGTGGATGATAGGCAGTACTCATGTCTAGACGAGTTCCTAATGCTTGCTGTAATGTCTGCCAGAATCTTGAAATAAATCTGCCATCCCTATCAGAGATAATAGAGATTGGTATTCCATGTCTGGAGACGACTTCCTTCAAATACAGTCGTGCTAACTTCTCCATCTTGTCATCTTCTTTTATTGGCAGGAAGTGTGCTGACTTAGTGAGACGATCAACTATTACCCAAATAGTATCATAACCACTTGCAGTCCTTGGCAATTTAGTAATGAAATCCATGGTAATGTTTTCCCATTTCCATTCTGGGATTTCAGGTTATTGTAGTAGACCTGATGGTTTCTGATGTTCAGCTTTGACCTTAGAACACGTCAAACATTCTCCTACATATTTAGCAATATCGGGTTTCATACCTGGCCACCAAAAATGTTTCTTAAGATCCTTGTACATCTTCCCCGTTCCAGGATGTATTGAGTATCTGGTTTTATGAGCTTCTCTAAGTACCATTTCTCTCATATCTCCAAATTTTGGTACCCAAATTCTTTCAGCCCTATACCGGGTTCCGTCTTCCCGAATATTAAGATGCTTCTCTGATCCTTTGGGTATTTCATCCTTTAAATTTCCCTCTTTTAAAACTCCTTGTTGCACCTCCTTTATTTGAGTAGTAAGGTTAGTGTGAATCATTATATTCATAGATTTTACTCTAATGGGTTCTCTGTCCTTTCTGCTCAAGGCGTCGGCTACCACATTTGCCTTCCCCGGATGGTAACGAATCTCAAAGTCGTAATCATTCAACAATTTAATCCACCTACGCTGCCTCATATTCAGTTGTTTCTGATTAAATATGTGTTGAAGACTTTTGTGGTCGGTATATATAATACTGTTGACCCCATATAAGTAGTGCCTCCAAGTCTTTAATGCAAAAACAACCGCGCCTAATTCCAAATCATGCGTCGTATAATTTTGCTCGTGAATCTTCAATTGTCTAGACGCATAAGCAATCACCTTCGTCCGTTGCATTAATACACAACCGAGACCTTGCTTTTATGCGTCACAATAAATCACAAAATCATCATTCCCTTCAGGCAATGACAATATAGGTCCCGTAGTTAGCTTTTTCTTCAATAATTGAAACACCTTCTCTTGTTCATCCTTCCATTCAAATTCCTTCCCTTTATGCGTTAATGCAGTCAAGGGTTTTGCTATTTTGGAGAAATCTTGGATGAATCTTCTGTAGTAACCAGCCAATCCTAAAAATTGACGTATATGCTTCGGAGTTTTTGGGGTTTCCCACTTTTCAACGGTTTCGATCTTTGCCGGGTCCACCTGGATACCTTCTTTGTTCACTATGTGATCGAGGAATTGAACTTCTTCCAACCAAAATGCACACTTTGAAAACTTAGCGTACAGTTTTTCTTTCCTCAATACTTCTAGCACTTTTCTCAAATGTTCTTCGTGCTCTTGATCATTCTTTGAGTAAATAAGTATGTCATCAATGAAAACAATGACAAACTTGTCAAGATATGGCCCACACACTCGGTTCATAAGGTCCATGAACACAGCTGGTGCGTTAGTCAATCCAAACGGCATAACCATAAACTCGTAATGACCATAACGCGTCCTAAAAGCAGTTTTTGGAATATCATCCTCCTTTACTCGCATTTGATGATATCCAGAACGTAAATCGATCTTCGAATAAACCGACGAGCCTTGTAGTTGATCAAATAAGTCGTCAATTCTCGGCAGTGGATAACGGTTTTTGATGGTAAGTTTGTTCAACTCTCTGTAGTCAATACACAACCTAAATGTACCATCCTTCTTCTTGACAAACAAAATAGGAGCTCCCCATGGTGATGTGCTTGGTCAAATGAAACCACGTTCTAATAGTTCTTGTAGTTGGCTTTGCAGTTCTTTCATCTCGCTGGGTGCGAGTCTATAAGGAGCACGAGCTATTGGTGCAGCTCCTGGTACAAGATCTATTTAAAATTCAACAGATCGATGTGGAGGTAGTCCCGGTAATTCTTTCGGAAATACATCGGGAAATTCTTTTACGACGGGAACATCATTGATGCTCTTTTCTTCAGTTTGTACTTTCTCGACGTGTGCTATAACAGCATAGCAACCTTTTCTTATTAGTTTTTGTGCCTTCAAATTACTAATAAGATGTAGCTTCATGTTGCCCTTTTCTCTGTACACCATTAAGGGTTCTCCTTCTTCTCGTACAATGCAAATTGCATTTTTATAACATACGATCTCTGCTTTCACCTTCTTCAGCCAGTCCATGCCAACTATTACATCAAAACTCCCTAACTCTACTGGTATCAAATCAATCTTAAATATTTCGCTACCCAGTTTAATTTCTCGATTCCGGCATATATTATCTACTGAAATTAATTTACCGTTTGCTAATTCGAGTAAAAATTTACTATCCAACGGCGTCAATGGACAACTTAATTTAGCACAAAAATCTCTACTCATATAGCTTCTATCCGCACCCGAATCAAATAAAACGTAAGCAGATTTATTGTCAATAAGAAACGTACCCGTAACAAGCTCCGGGTCTTTCTGTGCCTCTGCCGCATTAATATTGAAAACTCTTCCGCGGCCTTGTCCATTCGTGTTCTCCTGGTTCGGGCAATTTCTAATAATGTGGCCCGGTTTTCCACATTTATAACAAACTACATTGGCATAACTTGCTCCGACACTACTTGCTCCGCCATTACTCGTTCTGACACCATTTGTTCCTTTCGTTCTGTTAACCCCTGGTCCGTAGACCTCACACTTCGCCGTGCTATGACCATTTCTTTTACACTTGTTGCAAAATTTGGTGCAGAACCCCGAGTGATACTTTTCACACCTTTGGCATAGCTGCTTCTGATTGTTGTTGTTGTTGCAGTTGTTATTGTTGTTGGGATGATTGTTGTAGTTGTTGTTGTTGTTGTTGTTGTTGTTGTTGTTGTTGGGCCATTTGTTGTAGTTGCGATTGATGTTGCGATTGTTGGGATAATTGTTGCGATTATTATTGTAATTGCTGTTGTTGTTGTATTGGTGATTCCTATCACCGTTTTCCTCCCACTTTCTTTTGACTTGCTTCACATTGGCCTCTTCAGCAGTCTGTTCTTTAATTCTTTCTTCAATCTGGTTCACTAGTTTGTGAGCCATTCTAAGTGCCTATTGTATGGAGGCGGGCTCGTGTGAACTTATATCTTCTTGGATTCTTTCCGGTAATCCTTTCACAAACACGTCGATCTTCGCTTCCTCATCTTCGAACGCTCCCGGACACAATAGGCACAATTCTGTGAATCATCTTTAGTACATGGTAATATCAAATCCTTGGGTTCGTAACCCTCTAAGTTCTATCTTGAGCTTATTGACCTCGGTTCTGGGACGGTACTTCTCGTTCATCAAGTGCTTGAATGCTGACCACGGTAGTGCGTACGCATCATCTTGTCCCACTTGCTCTAGATAGGTATTCCACCATGTTAACGCAGAACCTGTGAAGGTATGCGTAGCGTACTTCACTTTATCCTCTTCAGTACACTTACTTATGGCAAACACCGATTCGACCTTCTTGGTCCACCGTTTCAATCCGATCGGTCCTTCGGTTCCATCAAATTCCAAAGGTTTGCAGGCAGTGAATTCTTTGTAGGTGCATCTTACACAATTTTCTGTACAGCTAGATCCAAGGTTATTGTTGGTATGTAGCGCAGCCTGTACTGCGGCTATGTTTGAAGCTAGAAAAGTACGGAATTCCTCTTCATTCATATTCACGGTGTGTCGAGTAGTCGGTGCCATTTCCTTCAAAATATTCAAATGGAACAAGTTAATCATACAGAATATTAAGAGTAGTTAATAGTATTTCGTAGCATAATATGAACTCATTTATAAAAGCTTTTTCTTCATATTAGCGTTTTATAAGTTTAAATTCGGGTAGTACCTACCCGTTAAGTTCATACTTAGTAGCTAATATACAATTCAACTACTACAATTCTATATGAAAAACTGATTATAATAATATTTCGCGTTCAAACTTTTATACAATATTTTACAAACTTACAATACCGCTTATTTTACATAAAGCATGAAATATAGCACACAATAACTTTGATACAAGATAGTTGTGAAGATAATTCTAGCTAGTACACAAGTCGTTCAGCAAAGGCAATAAAGACACGTAATTCATATGTCCAGAAACAAGTCATGCATTCTGGTTTTACTAGGACTACTTCCCATCCTTGGTCTGGTGGAACATAACCGTTATGGTCGTTGATAAGACAGCGTGTTGTAACGTCGTCAAAGGGACGAGGGTTACGTAATGACCAACAGTCTCGTAATAACCTAAAAACCTCATTTCTTACCCCAATTACCAACTCCGTCACTTGTGGGAACGTTTTGTTTAATAGTTGTAGCCCGATGTTCTTTTTCTCACTTTGGTGAGAAGCGAACATTACTAACCCGTAAGCATAGCATGCTTCTTTATGTTGCATGTTAGCCGCTTTTTCTAAATCATGAAGTCCTATATTCAGATACATTGAGTCAAAATAATTTCTTAACCCGTTGCGTAAAATAGCATTTGGGTTCCCCGCAATATATGCGTCAAAGTAAACACATCGTAACTTAAGGGTTTCCCAATGTGATATCCCCCATCTTTCAAACGAAAGTCTCTTATAAATCAAGACATTCTTGGAACGTTCTTCGAATGTCTTACAAACTGATTTCCCCGTAAATAGTTGTGCCGAAGAATTCTGACCGACTCTAGACAAGATTTCGTCAATCATGTCTCCGGGTAGGTCTCTTAAAATATTGGGTTGTCTATCCATTTTGTGTTTTTATACTGTAAAATAGACAAGAGTTAGATTCATAAAAAAAATACTTATTAATACAAGCAATTTTTACATATATCATAAAGCATAAGCACACTATATTACATATATTACACCACACAAATACAACTATCTTATTTCGACTCGCTCGTTTCTTCTTCTTCTTCGGTTTTGGTTCGTTTTGCCAAGTTTCTAGGGATATATGATGTTCCCCTAATACGAGCTGTCGTTTTCCACAACGGTTTAGAAAAACCTGGTGGTTTAGAGGTTCCCGGGTCATTGTTACAACTTAAGGGCTTTGGGGGTTGACGATACATATAAAGTTCATCGGGGTTGGAATTAGATTTCTCTATTTTTATGCCCTTTCCCTTATTATTTTCTTTTGCCTTTTTAAATTCAGTTGGGGTATTTCTATAACATCATCGGAATTCTCGTCGGAATCCGATTCATCGGAGAATTGGCAATCCTCCCAATATTTTGCTTCCTTGGCGGAAACACCATTGACCATAATTAACCTTGGTCGGTTGGTTGAGGATTTTCTTTTACTTAACCGTTTTATTATTTCCCCCACCGGTTCTATTTCCTCCTCCGGTTCCTCCTCTTCCGGTTCTGATTCTTCTTCCGGTTCTGATTCTTCTTCCGATTCTTCTTCGGGAACTTGTGAATCAGTCCAATATATATTCGACTCTTCGTTATTATTAGGTGAGTCAATGGGATTTGTGCTAGAGGTAGACATCTATCACACAATATCAAACATGTTAAGAGATTAATATATCACATAATATATACATGTGAATAATATATAGTTTCCAACAAAAATGTTAAGCAATCATTTTTAAAGAAAACACGGTCGAAGTCCAGACTCACTAATGCATCCTAACAAACTCGATAAGACACACTAATGCAAATTTTCTGGTTCTCTAAGACCAACGCTCGGATACCAACTGAAATGTCCCGTTCTTATTGATTAAAAACGTTCCATATTAATTGATTTCGTTGCGAGGTTTTGACCTCTATATGAGACGTTTTTCAAAGACTGCATTCATTTTTAAAACAAACCATAACCTTTATTTCATAAATAAAGGTTTAAAAAGCTTTACGTAGATTATCAAATAATGATAATCTAAAATATCCTGTTTACACACGACCATTACATAATGGTTTACAATACAAATATGTTACATCGAAATCAGTTTCTTGAATGCAGTTTTTACACAATATCATACAAACATGAACTCCAAATCTTGTCCTTATTTTAGTATGCAACAGCGGAAGCTCTTAGTATTCACCTGAGAATAAACATGCTTTAAACGTCAACAAAAATGTTGGTGAGTTATAGGTTTAACCTATATATATCAAATCGTAATAACAGACCACAAGATTTCATATTTCAATACACATCCCATACATAGAGATAAAAATCATTCATATGGTGAACACCTGGTAACCGACATTAACAAGATGCATATATAAGAATATCCCCGTCATTCCGGGACACCCTTCGGATATGATATAAATTTCGAAGTACTAAAGCATCCAGTACTTTGGATGGGGTTTGTTAGGCCCAATAGATCTATCTTTAGGATTCGCGTCAATTAGGGTGTCTGTTCCCTAATTCTTAGATTACCAGACTTAATAAAAAGGGGCATATTCGATTTTGATAATTCAACCATGGAATGTAGTTTCACGTACTTGTGTCTATTTTGTAAATCATTTATAAAACCTGCATGTATTCTCATCCCAAAAATATTAGATTTTAAAAGTGGGACTATAACTCACTTTCACAGATTTTTTACTTCGTCGGGAAGTAAGACTTGACCACTGGTTGATTCACAAACCTATAACAATATATACATATATATCAAAGTATGTTCAAAATATATTTACAACACTTTTAATATATTTTGATGTTTTAAGTTTATTAAGTCAGCTGTCCTCGTTAGTAACCTACAACTAGTTGTCCACAGTTAGATGTACAGAAATAAATCGATAAATATTATCTTGAATCAATCCACGACCCAGTGTATACGTATCTCAGTATTGATCACAACTCAAACTATATATATTTTGGAATCAACCTCAACCCTATATAGCTAACTCCAACATTCACATATAGAGTGTCTATGGTTATTCCGAAATATATATAGATGTGTCGACATGATAGGTCGAAACATTGTATACGTGTCTATGGTATCTCAAGATTACATAATATACAATACAAGTTGATTAAGTTATGGTTGGAATAGATTTGTTACCAATTTTCACGTAGCTAAAATGAGAAAAATTATCCAATCTTGTTTTACCCATAACTTCTTCATTTTAAATCCGTTTTGAGTGAATCAAATTGCGATGGTTTCATATTGAACTCTATTTTATGAATCTAAATAGAAAAAGTATAGGTTTATAGTCGGAAAAATAAGTTACAAGTCGTTTTTGTAAAGGTAGTCATTTCAGTCGAAAGAACGACGTCTAGATGACCATTTTAGAAAACATACTTCCACTTTGAGTTTAACCATAATTTTTGGATATAGTTTCATGTTCATAATAAAAATCATTTTCCCATAATAACAACTTTTAAATCAAAGTTTATCATAGTTTTTAATTAACTAACCCAAAACAGCCCGCGGTGTTACTACGACGGCGTAAATCCGGTTTTACGGTGTTTTTCGTGTTTCCAGGTTTTAAATCATTAAGTTAGCATATCATATAGATATAGAACATGTGTTTAGTTGATTTTAAAAGTCAAGTTAGAAGGATTAACTTTTATTTGCGAACAAGTTTAGAATTAACTAAACTATGTTCTAGTGATTACAAGTTTAAACCTTCGAATAAGATAGCTTTATATGTATGAATCGAATGATGTTATGAACATCATTACTACCTCAAGTTCCTTAGATAAACCTACTGGAAATAAGAAAAATGGATCTAGCTTCAAAGGATCCTTGGATGGCTTGAAAGTTCTTGAAGCAGAATCATGACACGAAAACAATTTCAAGTAAGATTTCCACTCGAAATAAGATTGTTATAGTTATAGAAATTGAATTAAAGTTTGAATATGATTATTACCTTGTATTAGAAAGATAACCTACTGTAAGTAACAAAGGTTTCTTGATCTTGGATGATTACTTGGAATGGATTTAGAAAACTTGGAAGTAAACTTGCAATCTTGGAAGTATTCTTGATTTTATGAAACTAGAACTTTTGGAATTTATGAAGAACACCTAGAAATTGAAGATAGAACTTGAGAGAGATCAATTAGATGAAGAAAATTGAAGAATGAAAGTGTTTGTAGGTGTTTTTGGTCGTTGGTGTATGGATTAGATATAAAGGATATGTAATTTTGTTTTCATGTAAATAAGTCATGAATGATTACTCATATTTTTGTAATTTTATGAGATATTTCATGCTAGTTGCCAAATGATGGTTCCCACATGTGTTAGGTGACTCACATGGGCTGCTAAGAGCTGATAATTGGAGTGTATATACCAATAGTACATACATCTAAAAGCTGTGTATTGTACGAGTACGAATACGGGTGCATACGAGTAGAATTGTTGATGAAACTGAACGAGGATGTAATTGTAAGCATTTTTGTTAAGTAGAAGTATTTTGATAAGTGTCTTGAAGTCTTTCAAAAGTGTATGAATACATATTAAAACACTACATGTATATACATTTTAACTGAGTCGTTAAGTCATCGTTAGTCGTTACATGTAAATGTTGTTTTGAAACCTTTAGGTTAACGATCTTGTTGAATGTTGTTAACCCATTGTTTATTATAACAAATGAGATGTTAAATTGTTATATTATCATGATATTATGATATATAATATATCTTAGTATGATATATATACAGTTAAATGTCGTTACAACGATAATCGTTACATATATGGCTTGTTTCGAAATCCTTAAGTTAGTAGTCTTATTTTTACTTATGTAGTTCATTGTTAATACACTTAATGATATATTTAATTATCATATTATCATGTTATTTATAATATAACAATGTATTAATATGCTTCATATATATTTAGTAAGACGTGGTTATAACGATAATCGTTATATGTATCGTTTCGAGTTTCATACGTCAATAGTCTCTTTTTAAGTATATAACTTATTGTTACTATTTTTAATGAGATACTTGATGATCATTATATCATGTTAAACATATATATTTATTCATTTATGTATCATCATGTCATATACAACTTATAGTGTTCGTGAATCATTGGTCAAACTGGGTAATCAGACGTTTACAAAATTTCCGTTTCAATTAACCAAGTCTTAACAAGTATGATTGCTTAACATGTTGGAAACATTTAATCATGTAAATAATAATTTCATTTAATATATATATAAACATGGAAAAGTTCGGGTCACTACACGTACGAGTCAAACCAAGATTAGATCTTGATAAACACGAAGCCTAGACTGACATTCTGTGGTATTTGGACATGAAGATTGAATGAGACCGGACATGGAACTGTTTGTGTGTGTGAAATGTGCAAGGTGATTAACCAAATTAGTGGAGATTAACTTGGCTTAAATATCCCAGATCATATGTCGGTCGACTGTTGTTGACAGTCGGTCGACTGACTATGTCAGTCGGCCGACTGTCGAGTAACATTACATATTACATTTAAACGTTTACAAATATATAAAGTAACAAATCGACAATCAACGTTTAACAATATTACAGGTTACAACATGATCGAAATAAAACATTAAAGTTCATGGAACTAGGGATTACAAAATATGCACTAACAATATCATCCGACATTTGGCTTATAAAATCATACGAATTTGGCCTTTGATGACTCCCTACCTTCACAAAAACAAAGCCATTAATAATAGTAAGAATCTTGGTAATCAACAATAGTACTCAAGTCATTTACATCTTGTACCTAACAGGACTCTGTCCATTAAGTTACAGATAAAGTGTAACAGGGGGGGAAAAAAAAGTTAAGTGTAAAGTGTTGAGTCCAAATGGAATGTAGAAATAATTAACAGAAAACTAACCCTAATTCCTTAAAACATACAATACCAAACCTGAACTTTAAGGGTAGCAGAAGAGCTTTGTAAGTGGTCCATAATTTGATATTTAGCCTGCATCGTAGGACCAAAAAGGTAGCGTCAGAGAACGTTTTAAAATGTTCAGATTAAAGGCAGTAACTATTGTATAAAAAAAAGTGCATCACTATATGTCTATATCAGCAACCAAAATTATACCAAAATTCTAGAAATTAAACCTAACACCTAGTGAAATAGTAAACCATACAATAAGCTTACAGATCGGTGACGGTGACGGTGACGGTGGAAAGAAACTAGAAGATGTCTGCAAAGAAAAGTCTTGAGTTCCAGAGACTGGCCCATTTAATAAAAACGTGTGGGCTTAATCTCGTCAAACGAAAACGGATAACCCAAAAGAGCAATTTTACATTTTGAATAGTAACTTTTTTACTTCTATAGCCTAAAGGGTTCTTATTTTCTGCTTTTATATGAAATGCTTTTTATTTTATCAAATTGATTAAAAAAATTTAATATAAAAAAATATAAAAAATATAAAAAAAAATTAAACTTGCTAACCGTAGTCGAAAGAATTTTAGTATTTTACGGTGACATGATATGCTAAAAAAACAATATGTCGCATTTGATTCGTTGGATGTTCCTCAAAACGAAGGTGAAATAGGAAAGTGGAACTTTGATAGGGTGAACAAAATTAAAGATGGTTACGTTTGAATGTTGGAGGTAACCTCATGAGCACAAGGAGCAGCTTTAAGTGTTAACTTTGCTCAACTGTACAAAAATTCAGAACCATACAAGTAAGTGATCAGAACATATTATGTACGATGTATATGTATCTAAACTCGGTACACTTATTCGCTAGTCTAATAACTTTTTTTGGTAAATGAAAATAGCCAACTTATACCTGGTTCGACTGGTATACATTTCGTACTCAATATTCTCAATTTTTTGGGACATGATGCACTAGTAAAAAAAAATTAAGAATGTACTACGTCTATGGAAACAACATTGGTCATATTGGCGGAACCCACCATACACCGCAGTGAGGTTCTTTTTCACAACAACTATCGTGTTGTTGTTCGACACAATCTTATGGGATATGGATTCAAAAATGTGTTGGATCCCATGGTATGATCTTTTGATCAAAGAACAATAACCAATTGACAATTTGGATCAAATAAGTGATAAAATTATAAACATGATGAATATGAGATGAACACAATCAATAAACAGCTTATTCAAGCTAAGATTAAATGTAATAAACAAGATAAACGATTACAATAAGATATTACACTAATCTAAGCTAATCACTTTGCCATTTCCATGGTGTTTGGAGCATCAAATCACCATGGATCCTCTCCACCATGAAGGTGAAGAGGTGGAGCACACCTCACTCCAACTTTCAAGTTCTCACACATACTATGGAGGTGCTCACACTACAAGAAAAATGCTCCTATAGGACCTTTTTTTCTGGGACCTAGTAAAATATGGTCCTAAATGCTACTTACATAGGACCAAACAATATTTAGGTCCTTTTATGAGCTACGCTTTTAGAGTATGATCCTATTATGAGGTACTCTTTTAGAGTAGGGTCCTATTATGAAGTACGCTTTTAGAGTAGGTCCCATAATCATATATTTTCATATGACACTTAAAAAGTAGATCCTAATAGAGTATCTTATAAGACATTTATTTGATAGAGTCTCATTATATGTTTATGTAATAGGACACTTAATATGAACGTCATATTAAATATATCTTTAGAGACCAATTATTTCCGAGAGTCTTATTAAACTGTATCATGTTAGGACTTTTGGTACTTATGTCCTATAAATTTATGTTATTAAGACACATTATATGACGGTCATATGAAATGTACCTTTATAGGACGTTTATTTTTGTGAGTCGTGTCATAGTAGAACATAATAGGACTTAATATGACTGATTGATATTTTTCTGTCTTAATGGTCATATGATTTCATAGGACACTTTAAGTGTGAACCATAAGATAGTACTTTATAAGACATTTAACGGCATAATGTAGTATTACATGTTAATTTAATAGAACACCTTATATAAAAGTCATATGAAATAAACTCTAATAGGACACTTTAATTGTGAATTATAAAATAGAACTTCATAAGACATTTAACGGTTTAGTGTCGCATTATGTGTTTATTTAATATGACACTTTTTAAAATAGTCTTATAAAATAAAATATCATAGGACATTTAATTATCATAGTCGTATTATATCATCAGCTAATAGGACATTTGATATGTATGTCGTATTATTTTATATATTTAGGACACGTTGATTCTTTAATGTGACGGATGCGTTATTGGGGTCCTAATTATCATATGATCTCATAGGACACTTTAATTGTGAATCATAATATGAAACTTTATAAGACATTTAACGCTTAAGTGTCGCATTATGTGTTCATTTAATAGTAAACTTTATAAAAAAAAATTATATAAAATAAACTATCATAGGACATTTATTTGTCATAGTCGTATTATATCATAAGCTAATAAGACATGTGATATTTATGTCGTATAATTGTAAAATTTTCAGGACACTATGTTTGTTTAATGCGACGGATGAGTTGTTGGGGTCCTAATTGTCATATCATTTCATATGACACTTTAATTGTGAATCATAAAATGAAACTTTATAAGACATTTTACGGTTTAGTGTCGCGTTATGTGTTTATTGAATAGGACACTTTATAAATAAGTGTTAAGAAATAAAGTATCAATTTATTTGTCGTAGTCGTATTATATCATTAGCTAATAGGACATGTGATTTCATACGACACTTTAATCTTATAAGAATGTGATGCCTCATGTCTGAACCGCTGTATACATATTCATCATTCTAATAAGGATACATTGCTTGCTTTCAGTATTAGTGGAAAAACATGGAATATTAAGAAATCTTAGCGTATATGACCCAAACTAATAACAATTTGACTAATAACAGTCAAGATGACGTTTAGATCTTCATAAAATAGCAGCAGTAACAAATAACATACACTTTAACATCATCAATAATCTTTTAGAACTAAATGACTCATGTCTACTACCATACCAATTCCAACCCAAAATCTGAAAGTACCAATTCTGACCCAAACTAATAACAAAAAGCTTAATGTTGAGCTTGCGAGTGATAAAGAATAATTAAACCAAAATATTACATCAAAACAAATTAGAAGATCAAAAGTGTTTAGATTCAAACTTGCGCCGCCAACTACAGGAGCTCGAAGCAAAAACTTAAATCAACTCGCAAGATAAGAAGATGAGCGAATAGAAATCAAAAGTTAGAAGATGATTTTTCAGATGCGTTGACGACCATATTGATAATTGGTGGATGACCTGCACAATAAGAATTGTTTGCAAATTAGCGAACTGTAAATTACGTATTAAACTGAATGAAACAAGCGGTTGGACGACCGCGCGTTGATGCGGTTGTTTTGTTACTCATTGACGAAAGGATGATGCATACGTTTTAAGTAGAAAAGTACATAAGTTCACATAGAGAAGTACATAAGATGACCGCAAATCACGATTACCACAACCAAATCAAAAAACCTAACACCTACCAACAAAATAACAAATAATCAGGTCAAATTCAACATTCAAAATCCCTAGTTAACAAACTTTATATAACCTAACAAAGAAAACTCATAACTTTTAATTTAACTTATCAAGCTAAAAGAAGGTTGACATCTCCTAAATCACTATAATGGAAGAAAAAAATAAACTATTAGTTTAAAAGTACAGTACATGTGTCATCATATAAAATACACAACCTATTTACGATAATGAAAGACTTTAAAAGTAAATGTGTCATCATATAAAATACACCAACTATTTATGATTATGAAAGACTTTAAACAAATTGGCCATTTTCATATGGGTTAACCCATTTTCATATAAAATACACCAACTATTTATGATTCTGAAAGACATAAAGTATTTGGGTTAACTCGTCATGACCCATTTGGATCCAATAAACAAACTGCCCATTTTCCAAAAAGACATTTGATATGTTGGTCATACCAAAAAGACAGTTAAATAACACAAAGTATGAGGTAACATATTTACCATTTGAAGGCAGCTCATTAGCACATGTAGATGAGCACATAAACTGAGCATTTTCAGAATCTGGTGTAACTTCAGGAGCTTGTTCAAAGCCGATAACCACAAGACGATAAACAGTACCTTTCGTGAATTTAAGAGTGGAATGACCACATTGCTCATGGTAATAGAGCAAATAACCAGTAGTTGGGTCTCGGGATCAATCTTCATAGCAGTCATAAAAAAAGTTCATCATAAGTATTTATGTAACAAATAATATTAGATATCCTATCAGTAAACGTAAGTTCACACGATTAGATAGGATAACAAAATTAATCAAATCAAATCAATATCAGAAATAACTGTATAGGCTTTTTAGTAATGGTTTGACCTGATCCATTGCTTACTGCAGTTATAATCTACTCCAAACAATGATTAATATACAAAACGAAATAGGAAAAAGATGAAGATTTCCTTAGTTACACAATGGGCTTACCAGGTAAAATAGTGTTGGGTCTTGAAGCACCGCAATAAGCACCTCGACCAGGTACACCATAGTCATTACCAATCTCCATATTACCTACAAGCAGCAGTACCTTTTCTGTGAATTTAGGGGTCGGACCAGCGGCACCATGATTACCGAAAGAAGTAGCAGGAGCGTTGTTGAAGGAAGGACAAGCAGCATTAGCGGACGATGGAACAACATCAGATAGAAAATGTGGTGTGGGTACAAACGAATGACCAAGTTTTTTTTGTTTAAACGAATAAGTAGGACATAACTAAAAGTGAACAAAAGAAACATTCAACTTATTATAATAGAACATTTGTTACCATCATCCTTGAACATGGATATCCCACTTGGACTGGTCTGATCACAAGTGCCCAATTACTTTGAGAGTGAACTTTTTACATGTGCCTTTTTACTTCATCACGAACATGTGGTGCATTACTACTCAACTAAGGTTATGTATGTTCTTTCCTTGCTGCTTGATCTTGGTTGTTGATATTGCACGAACCACATTCAAATTATGTGCTTGATTGCTGATATTGAAATGACTATAAGTCTTGGACAAATTACCCTTACCTCCTGAAATCGAACCACATTAAAATTAGCCCAACCTTTTATGCATTAAAAAAAAAATCTTGAAACCGTTCAAATTTTCCGACAACATAAAATCAACCTATTTGATTTTGATGATCGAAAAGAGATCTTGTGCTACCCTATTGTGTAAAATGGTGTTTGAATGCTCTTTAGATGCTTACCCTAAAGTTTTCTCGTCTTCGTTACATTAATCGCTCCACTGAGATTCCGTTTACCTGTTTTTCTTTTTCCGTGTCTTCGAATCGATCTCTGTAGATCCATCACTAAGGGCGAGTTCTGAGTATATCTCAGTTTGTACCTGTCATTTAGGGCATAACCTTTTTAAGTCAGATAGAATACTCTGGTATAGTAAGATTTAATAAAAATTCTAATAATGTGACAATATTTATTAATCACTCTTCTATACTGACATATTTTATTGCTGTTTTGAGGCTATCTTGTGATTTTATGTGACAAAAATGTATAACCTAATTAATTACCTTAAAGGCATAGTCGAGTTATTTTTGAACTAATGATATAAGGGTTGTAACTGAATCATGTATTTGTGACTCATCAATTTTATATGCTAGTCTTTGACCCAGCATGAGATCACAACTAGTATGAATGGCTTCTCTAAAGACTCGCAACTCTCTAAGGTATGCTGCTGTGTTTCATATAGACTGAGTTTAGTGTTAGTATTCATACGATATGATGGGTAATGAAATACTGCTTTTCGTATGCCATGTTAATTCCAACTTTCGTATCTGCTTATGTTAGTATTATCGTTGGATGAAATAATTGTCTCTTATTCGACTCCTGCTTGAAATACTCTTGTTAGCCAAGAATGCACAGGTATGCTGCTGTGTTTTTCTTTATTTAATGATACATTTTTTATTGACATGTGTTGGTTACTCTTTGTTTTTTTTTTTTTTTTTTTTTTTTTTTTTGCTACTAGATTTGTTTAAGATTGTGGTTTTTAGATGTTGTAGATATCTCTAATCTAATGCCACAAGCGCGCACTTCTCTCTAGTTTCATATAAGTTATCTAATGCCACAACAAGTCTATTCATTTATATAATACCAGGTTTTCATTTAATTTATTAGTTGTGTGTTCAAACTTTGACAACACTTACCGTTGTACCCATTGTTGCTCAACGTCTAAAGTTATGTAATAATTAAGATTAATTTTTTATAACTTGCACCTTTATACTTATACATGGATGGTTTATTTGTAGGTGGTACGAGATGATTGATAAAGATACATACTTATCTCGAACTTTACAAATGGTTTACTGATCTCGAAGCAGCAATGAAATCAGAGGTTAGTATTATTATCTATTTGCCTTGTTGTTTTCTTGTTTATCTCTAGCAATCGCTGGATGTCCCATGTAGTCTGATATGTGTTAATCTCGTAGACAGAAGAAAAGTATCAGCAACATGTTAACACCTTAACTGGGAGGATACAAACATGTGATGGTATTCTTCAGCAGGTATATTTCTATCGTTAAACTCGCTAAATTTCCAGGTGGAGACTTTTTCTTATTAAGATAACATGGTTGTGTGTGAACTTCAACTCACTTCTCAGGTCGATGAAACCCTTGATTTTTTCAACGAATTACAAATGCAACATCAAGTAGTTGCAACAAAGACCAATACCTGCATGATGCAGGGGTCCTATTTTATCTTCCTTTAATGCAAAGTTCCACAAATTATGTTGTTGATATCAACATAAAGACCCTTCATGATGCATGTGATCGAATAACTTCTGATTATACATGGATGGTTTATTTTTAGGTGGTACGAGATGATTGATAAAAATACATGCTGATCCAAGACGTTGTGCGTTGCTGTTCATTGTCTTTACTTTTTTTGTCAAATGTTATTCGAAGTTTTTATATGTTACATTATTTATGAGTTTTTTATGTTTAGCGTTTTTCATGTTATGAGAATAATTTATTGAAATATGATTATGTTTTATTTCATATTTGCTTTTTAGTATAAATTATTAATATTAATATTAATTATTAATTAGGTGTTCATAATCATCATATTAAATAAAATTCGGATCCAATAAAACCGTCCAAAATCCGAAAACTAAAACGGATTCGAATGTTTGAACCGGACCGGAATAACTGAACAGGACGCGAATATTTGATGTGCATTCGATTACCCGAGCCGGGTCCGAATATTTGAACCGGATACGAATCCCCGAATCCGATTAGAAACCATATATTCGAACCGGATCCGAATATCGATTCGAAACCGATTCGAAACTACTATGACTTGATAGGACACCGTATAATTATGTCATAATAAATTTGATATAATATCATTATATTAAGACCCTTTTACAAGGTACTAAATTAACATATCATTATATATTAGGACCTATTTTGTGTTTTTAATGCTTAAGATATTTATATTATGACTTTTTTGGTGGTACTAACTTTAAAAATCATTATATTAGGACCTTTTTATGTGGTACTAAAGTAACTTTTTTACATATTAGGACCTTTTTTCTTGGTATTAAATAAGAATATCGATACATTAGGACCCTTTTTATTGGTACTAATGTAGTATTTTTTTTTATATAATATGACTCTTATTTGGGTACTAACATAATAATGAGACCATTTTTGTTAGTCCTTACGAAATATAAAATTTAAATAGGACCTCTTTATTGGTACTAATATAATTTATTTCTACTTTTGGGACCCTTTTGTATGTCTCATTTAAATAAAAGTCACTTGATATGTACTTTTAAGGACTTTTCTGTGTGGTTGTTAATTATATTATAGGACCCGATAATTGGTTTCATAATTGGGTGGAAAAACGTGTAAGTTGGCAGGGACACGCTAACCCTGTGTGCCGTAGCACCCACCAATCCCACCCCGAAAGAGACCTGTGCCGGAAAATTACCTCCTCCCAGTTACCCACAGTGGCGGCAAGGCGATCTTTACCCCAGCTAGCTAGACCCCCGAAAGCACTTCACAAACCTCCCCCCGGAGGGAGAGATAATTCCATGCGGGGCGCCCAGACTGAGAATCGAACTTGCGCCTCTATTGGGTGGAAGCTTCCCCCACTGTGGGCCCAGGGATCAAAGGCATCGGGTACCACTGAGCTATAAGCTCGTTGGTTTCATAATCTTATTATCTTTTAGGACACTTTTTAGTTTCTATACTTTATACGACCGCGTTAGATACAACCCCCATTGGTAGGTCCTATCAAGCACAAAGATCCTATAAAGTGGCATTATAGGACCAAATTGGGGGTCATATAGGAGCATTTTTCTTGTAGTGTCAAATGACAAATGAACAAAGTAACTCTTTATATAGGACGTTTTGTCACATATGCTCATGTCACTACTACAAATTTGAGAATGCAAACTCCTTTTTCAAACCTCTTTTTAAATCATAAAGAAAAAACCGGTTCCAAAGGGTAAACGAGACCGGTTTTTTTTAACACGGAAATGGGAGACCGGTTTTTGGTAAAAACCGGCTCCAAAAGTATATTTTCTAAACTGTTTTTTTCTAAAAACATGTTCCGACTTTACAAACCCGTTTTTTTAAAACCGGTCTCCCTTTTGCCTTTTGACGCGCGGATTACGTACGAATAAATTGAAAAAGTTAAACTTAAAGTAATTGAAACCCCAATTAATGGCCAGCTGTTTCCCATTCTATATTTTTATAATCTTGAAAAGTTAAGTTGAAACACCTATTCATTATCTTGAAAAGTTAAGCTGTTTCCCATTCTCTATTAATATTCCTATCTTGAAAAGTTCCGTATTCCACTTGATCGAGTTAAATAAAGCCGTAAACGGGTTCGATTAATTCATTCAAGTTCATCGATTTTTATTAGCCATCATCGTACATCGTAAACAGGTTCGATTCGATTTTTATTAGCCATCGTAAACAGGTTCGATTCTTATTAGCCATCGTTGTTTTATTTTACTTATTTGTAAACAGATTCGATTCTATTCATAAACAGGTTCGATTCGTGTAAAAAGGTTCGATTCCTAAAGTCTATTTGTTTTAATTTTCTTATCTGTTTTCGATTTGTGTATTTTTATTTGTTTTAAAGTCCAGATCTGGTGTACGTTCTTTGTATTAGCAAATTAAAGGATGAAGATGAAGATCGATTAGTGAAAAGATGAAGATCGATTACCGAAAGGCTGAAGATTATTATCGTACGATAAAGATTAATTAGCTAACATGAAGAAGATTAGCTATATAACATTTTTTAAAAAAAAAATTTAGAATACAAACCGCTTTTTTATAAATAACCGGTTCTATATAACATTTAAAAAAAAAATTAGAATGCAAACCGGTTTTTTATAAATAACCGGTTCCTAAAGTCGAGTTTGCAAACCTGTTTTAAAACCGGTCTGGACTTTGCAAACCCCTATGGATACAAACCGGTTATAAAACCTGTTTGGAAGCCTCTAAAAACAGGTTTGCAAAGCCTTTTTTTGTAGTAGTGTGTGACTAGAGTTTACTTGTTCAATACAATCCTAGGTGTACAATGTAATAACAACCGTTATTCGCCCAGCGACGGCCATACAAATATGCATCAACAAATTCCCCCTTGGACGTTGCTGGCGAATGATTGTAAACACCTCTTGCAATCTTCAGTAAATCTCTGCAGTAGTACCATAATCTTATGAATCACAAGCTCCATCAAAAGTCTTCCGGAATACTTGAAAACCCAAACTTCAAACATCAATGTTTCCGCTCATTGAAGTGGAAATGCTAATAGTCATCCCGTAGTTTCTTCAAACTTCACTCATACGAGTTACCATAGTACTAAAGCAACCAGATTCCCCCTAAGACTGAGCTGAGATCCCTATCGACATCTCTGATAAAATCTTCAAACAAACTGACTCTCTCAGAATCATAAATTGTAGAATCTTCCCCCTCACTTTTTGATGTATCCTATTAAACACTGTAGCACTAACATCTTCATCATGACTTGCTTCTTGTAAAGGCAAAATATGTAGAGGAGTCCGGTCCACAATTAATAACTCAAATAAGTCTTTATTGCCATCAAACTCACCAAAGAAAGTCAAATTGGTATCTCATGATCGCGAAACATCAACCTAAGTTCCTTCCACAAAGCGGAACTGGAACAAACGTATTCCCTCCATGAAGCGGAATATCGAGAAGTACAGAATAATAAACGTTGTTGGCCCATAAATAGTCGTATGCTCCCGACTACCCCACAATAATATCTCAAAACACAAGAATTTTCATACTCACCTACTAAATAAGTCTAATGAACATAGGAGGTTGTCCACTAAACTTTATAAATCAATACTTCGGTGAATGGTAGACATCTTCACTCACAGTCACATCTCAATTATCTCTCAAAAACACATCAATCGGTATAACTGACTTTGTTGGTTGACAAACACATAAGAACCTGGGTTAAATCGAGTTGTAGATTCAAATCCGAAAATATAAACTTGAACTTCCTCTTATTTCATGCCTATTTTGTTTATTCTTTAAGCAAATAGGACCATGGATGAAAGATATAATCACTTACAAACTTCAAGGACCATGGTTGAAAAATTTACAAAACTTGAAGGACCAAAAGTGTAAATTTTGAAACTTCAGGGACTAAAGTTGTAAATTTTCTAAAGTTCAGGGACTGAAAATTAATTTTTCAGAAAGTTGAGGGACTGAAACTGAAAATAATGAAAACATTTTCAAAATTTTTCATTGGAAGTCCCTAATAATTAACAGCCGTTAAATAGTTAAACTTGAGGACTAACATCGTTAATTATTTAAAAGGTATGCATCTGGGTCGGATCCTGTTTCGGATCTCGTTCAGAATTATGGGTTGGATCTTGAATCCATTTAAATAAACAATGATATACATGGGTGATACGGTTACCATTTAAAAACAATTCCATGCTTCTAGAATGTTTCTCATGCGAAGAGAACGGAATGAAACATGTGTACCAGGAGGGTCCCACTTTGTTTTCTCCTTTTTATTTTTCTTTCATCAGCCGACAAAAGAGAAATGGGAGACAAGTATTGCATCAGGTGGGTCCCACAGCAAAACGCCTTCACAAAAATTACAACCCATGCCATCGTCACTTTTGTTGAAGCTGGTACACTGTTTCTTCTTCATACAACCGTACGGTTCAAAAACTAAACAACCAATTCGAACATTTTGCTTCTAAACCGTACGTTTTAGTTTTCCAACCGTGTTTCTGAGGTCCCAACCGCATGGTTGGACCTTTCTTCTTCGTTTTCCATAATCCGGTGATCTTGGTGGCGGCCAGTGGCGGTTCACGGTGGTGATAATGGCAAAACACTCAAAACTTCACACAAATGGCTCAAATTTTGCAAGGAACAACCTTAGGACCCGCCAAACACTTCTAAATTTCCATATTTCTCAAACAAACAACAATAATTACGGATTAATCGATTTTCAGCCCACTTTTTCGAAAAACAAAAAAATTCTCAAAACTCGATCAAATCTACGAATTAGAAGCTGTAATTTTAGAGAAACATTCACAAGATGATTACCAATCTTTCCCAATTCATAGTTTTCTTCAATTCGGCCTAAATCACCGAAACCCAAAAAAGTCAACAAAAGTCAAACCGAGATCTAAAAACGAATTTCATCAAATTGCTTCAGATAAATCGATTCTTGGTTGATCTTAGGCTCTGATACCAATTTTTGGATCCCATGCTAGGATCTTTTGATCAAAGAACAAGAATCGATGACGAATTTGGACCAAAACAAGTGATGAATAAGATGAACAATGAAGAACACATGATAAACTCAAAGATAATCAGCTAAAATTAATCAAGATTACATGTACAATAATGATAAACGATTACAATAACTAGTACACGAATTTAAGCTAATCACTTTATCATTTCCATGGTGGTTGGAGCATCAATCCACCATGGATCCTCTCCACCATGAAGGTGAAGAGGTGGAGCTCACCTCACTCTAACTTTCAAGTGCTCACACAAACTTTGGAGGTCCTCTAATGACAAATGAACCAAGTAACTCTTTATATAGGACGTTTTGTCACATATGCCCATGTGACTAGAGTTTACTTGTTCAATACAATCCTAGGTGTACAATGTAATAACAATCGTTATTCGCCCAGCGACGGCCATACAAATATGCATCAACAAAATGTAATCCTGCAGACTGCAATAGATGAGGCAGAGGCGTGGTGTCACTACATAAATTTTACAACAAAGATGTTCTAATATTTTATTACTTATAAATATTAAAATGGGTCATGTTGGGTTATGTTTCACCCTAAATGGGTCTAATAAAAAGTAATCTATTATTAAAATTGGTTAAATGGGTCGAACAACTTGAAATTTCACCCAACATGCTCTTTTCTTTAGCATACAACATCCGAACTCTCTTTATTCAAACACATATCTAGTTAAAATGTCTAAAAAATGTGTGTGGGCCAACCTGTATTGATTCAACCCGAACTTATATTGACCTATTACCCAATCGGCCTGACCTGTTCATTTTGGCACCTCTCCCATCTTCCTAATATTCTTGATTCTAAGTCATAATTATTGTATGTACATGGGGAAAAACAATATCTATTTAATGCAATGGTTCAATGTATACTGTTGTGACAATTATTATGGTACAAAACTCTATCTCGATACAGCCTGTCGTTTCTATCGAAAGAACAATACAAAACAGGTCATTCTGCTACCGGTTGGTTGACCAGATACATATTCATATCAAACTTTCAATGTGTCCCTTACATTAACAAGATTTATGTTAACAAATTATTTATTATTTTGTTAATAATGATTGAGAAGGTTTACAGACACATAAATATACTTTGGATGATTTTTGACCATTTGAGACAACTGACTTGTTTCTTTTTAAGCTACTTCTCTGTTCACAACTAAATGGGTCGAAATTGGACCATACTGCTCATGCATATATTTATCACCTGCAAAAGACATACAAAAAACATTTTTCGCTTTCGACAGAGAATACCGATATGGTGGAGATGGTACTTTTCATGACCCGTCCTAATCCATCTGGACGAATACATTACATTTGGTTACATCGCGAGGTACTTGACCTCTATATGATACATTTTAGAAACATTGCATTCGTTTTTAAAAGACAAACTTTCATTATATCGAAAGTTGACAGATATGCATATCCTTTCATAATATATCCAAACTATGAATGACCTAATATTAATTTTGATGAACTCGACGACTCGAATGCAACGTCTTTTGAAATATGTCATGAATGACTCCAAGTAATATCTCTAATATGAGCAAATGCACAGCGGAAGATTTCTTTCATACCTGAGAATAAACATGCTTTCAAATATCAACCAAAAGGTTGGTGAGTTCATAGGTTTATCATAAAATAATAAAATTCATCATTTTGATAGACCACAAGATTTAAATCCTGCATGGTACAAATGGGCCCAAATCCTATACCCACCTGTAATGTACATGCGATATCTTTTAAATACAGTACACATTTCTCGTGTACGAAATCATCTTTCATAAATCTTAGTAACCGTACACATATCTCGTGCACAAAAATAACATACACATAACCTGTGTATAAAATCATTCTCTCGATACATAACATTCACTTTTCATTGCTTTCATAGCTTGGCTTGGTAACCGACCTTAACATATAATGCGCATCAATAATATCCCCAAAAACAGAACATCTCGTCTGTATAATATATAAAGCTCGAAGTACTAAACACCACACCCACTAGCTCTTCCGTCTAGTGAACATTCTGGGTGGGGGTGTTAAACCCGGTAGCTACCTTTAGGATTCGCGTGAACTAGGGCCATACCCGATTCTAATTCTTAGGTTACCAAGCAATAATAATCAGGAGAAAATATTCACATTAATTGGTGGCAATTATCATGTCCACATAATTCAATAATAATCCACAAAACTTCTGTCTGTATAATAATTCATTCGAGGAATGTTTTGATTGTGTCTATCTCGTCAACATTTATAAAAGCATTTCATGTATTCGCAGTTCAAAATATATTTCAAAAGCATTTAATAAAGCAGCTATAAAAACAGCGCATGTATTCTCAGTCCCAAAAATATAAAGAGTAAAAGGGAATCAAATGAACTCACATAATGTATTTTGTAGTAAAAATACATATGATGACATTGAACAATGCATGGTTGATCTCGGATTCACGAACCTATATCATTCATATATATATATATATATATATATATATATATATATATATATATATATATATATATATATATATATATATATATATATATATATATATATATATTAAAACATATTCTTGTAATCGAATAATTCTATATATTATTATTAATGATGTATTTGTTATTTTTAACAATTTATAAGTTTTATTATTTATTTATATATTTTCTTTTTTATATATAGAAATTTTAATATAGTTAAGTTATGTAATTTAAATATATTCGTGTATATGTAATCTTTAATTTTTTTTTATACTTATAACCCTAACAATATCTTTAAAACCTTTATTTTCATAATCATAATAATTTTAATGATATTGATAATACTACTTATATTAATAATAATGATAGTAAAGATGTTACTTTTAATGATACAATTAGTTTTAACAAAAACGACAGGTTTGAAAAGTAATGTTACTTTTAGTAATAATGGTATTACTAATAATACTAATACTGATAATAATAATAATTATAATAATTTTACTCCTAATGATATTAGTGATAATGATAATACTAATAATAATAATAATTTTGTTAAGAATGATATTTATGTTGATACTAATAATATAAATACTAATAATTATAAAAATGATACTAATACTAATATTAGTGAAAATAATAATGATTTGTATCATTTCCCTACTAATAATAACAATATTAGTAGTAATAATCATAGTAATAATAGTAATACATATATTAATAACAATGATAATTCTAAAATTTCTATTATAATACTTTTAATGGTATTGATAAGGATAACAATAATACTAGTTACAATATTAATGATAATAATAATATTACTTATTACGGATACTAATATTCATAATATTTCATGTTAGTTGTAATAAAAATTACATAACAATAATCTTAAACATAGTAATAATAATAACACTTATTCTAATAATAATAGTAAAGGTATTTAGGATAATTAATAATACTAGCATTAATGATAATAATAATAATAATAATAATAATAATAATAATAATAATAATAATAATAATAATAATAATAATAATAATAATAATACAATAAAAGTAAAAGGGTTATACCTCACTAAAAATAGGTTTTAAAAAGAAATGCCCCAAGCCGGGTTCGAACTCGAGACCTCTCGAATACCCGCCAACATGCTTAACCATCCCTCTGTTCATATATTTCTGTTTTAATATCCATTTAAATTCTATGTAATCTATATCTTCCTATACTTTTTTACTTCATCGTCTTTCTTAATTTTCAATCGACAGAATCAAACCAAAACATAATAATGAATTTTATAGTTTGAATTTACATGGAGCCTGAAACAGAAAGTGATTATATTTGTGATAAATAAAAAAAATTAAAAAAAATCCCTACAGGTCTGCTTGCTGTCGCTGCTTACTTTTTAAAAAAAATTGATTTTTGATTTTGGTAACGTTATAGATAAAGTTTATAACATGAAATATATATTGCAAATCGATCCTAGAAACTTTTGGATTCGTCATTTGAACTTGAAACATAAAAACAAACTCGAAGTTTACCAAGAACGATTCGGTTGACTTTTTGCTCAAAAACTTTGACTCTGAAATTAAGATTCAAATTAAAGAATTGGAAGTTGTGACTTTGCAGAAAGATTGAATGAACGATTCCTATCAAAATTGCAATATTACATTTTGAAAATTCTTTTGAAATCGTGCTTTTGTCAAATTGAGTTCAAGAACAGAGGTTATGGAGTAATTTTCTAAATTTTTGATCTTATTCCCCAAATTTCAGTAAGTAGTGAATTATATAGGATAATTGGATGATGCTGTATCAACAATTGATCACTGTTGTTTGTAGTTGACATGTGAATTTGACGTCTAACCGATTTCAGACAAGGATTGGACAGAAGTAATATATAATGAAAAATAAATAAAATGGATCGTGATTGTTAACAAATTTTGATTCTGCATTATCAATAAATTACAACTTGTTAGCTGTATCAGACAAAAAAAATAATTTTGAGAGTGACCTTCAACGAATTTTGAAGATTGCTGTGGGATTCTTTTTTTTTATATAAATATATATATAATTATTATTAGTAATTAATAACTATAAACATATTATTATTAATAATACTTTTAATATAACAATAATAATATAAATAACAATGGTAAATTTAACTATTAATAATAATAATATTTATGATAAAAATTCTAACAATATAATAATATTAATAATAATAATGATATCTTTAATAAAATTAATACTATTGATAATTATGATAAGAATAATAATGATAATAATAATAATAATAATAATATTAATAATAATAATAATAATAATAATAATAATAATAATAATAATAATAATAATAATAATAATAATAATAATAATAATAATCTATATGTATCAATTTTATATCTATATTATAATTTTAATAGTATTAATAACACTGATATTAATATTAATATTAATATTAATATTTATTTTAATAAATATGAAAGTAATAATAACAACATTAATGTAATATCTATATTTTATCTTGTAGTTAGTATATTCTATATTTTATACATTTTAACAATATACACTTAATACTAATTATGTATAGATATCACATAAATGTTCGTGAATCGTCGAGCACAGTCACAAGGGTAATTGATTACGTGAATATAATTCCAATTCTTTTGAGACTCAACATTACAGACTTTGCTTATCGTGTCAGAACATATAGAGATTAAATTTAAATTTGGTCGGAAATTTTCGGGTCGTTACAGTACCTACCCGTTAAAGAAATTTCGTCCCGAAATTTGATCGTGGTCGTCATAGCTAACATTAAAAATGTTTTCATGACGAATTTGAGCTGATAAATAGAATTTTATTACTGTTGAGTAATATGGATAAGATAATTCAATTACTAGAAGAGTATGAGTGAATCTATCACTAAATAGTGAAATGAGAAAGACATGTTTCATCATAACTTTTGACTAGTCATGGTTGAATTCTGGAATTCAAGGAATTTAAAGATAATCTTCGATTCTATATAAGATTTGTTTCTTTGGTAATTCAGGAAATTAGAATCCTCTTTGATTAAATGCGATAATCTGTTTTGATTGTTTTGTCGAATATTTTACTATAAATCCACTCCCTTCGTTTCCTTTATATTTTAGAGTCTCATCCTTGTGTTTTCCTATTCCCAACTTTAAGTCAAGCGAAATAATGGTTCAGAATTTCATAAGTATGAAGTTCTAATGAACATGACTAATGTTCTAAGAGAGAGATGGTAATAGCACGATTTTGATTGGTTAAATCATCAGAATTCAAGAGAAAAGATAGAATTATCAGAAAGATATGTTCTCGATATATTTATAGATTAGATAAAATGTAAGAGTCATGCAACATGGCACATGAAGACGTCATGGTCTGTGAATCATCACGTTTCATTAGAAACTCAGCATAAATTACTGTAATATAATCACGTTGATCAAGTGTCATTATATTATACTAACTCATGCATCAATTTCCAACACTACTTCAAAATCATTCATAATTCAAACTCAAATTTTAAAGAAATTTAGAAACTAAAGTAGTTTCCTTTATGATGTAATATAGATAGCATGAAGAGATAAATGATTTCGGACGAGAATATTTATGAAAATATCTTCAGAAATATCGAAGATATTTATGATGATATTTTGGAATTTCTAAGTTCGATGGTTGATGAAGAAAGATTTTTCGCAAGATTTTAACATGAGTACGTAGCAAGATATTGGTTGAAGGTTTCATCGGATCCAGAATTACCTGGATTCTTTGAATATATGGTATGGTCCTTGTATTTGGCCTTGGTCTCCTTCATGGTTTGCTCAATCTGTTTTTCAGTACCAAATTTTCTATCGAGCGTTCCTAACACTCCCTTCTTTATCATCAAACTTTTGGCCGTTTAGACCATTTTCAATTTTTTCTGTTTCCTCTGCATTTAATGCTACGATATCTGAATCATCGGTTATTAATCCGAGGTGGTTTTAGGAGAATTGTGTTTTTAGGTGATTAAACGCTGATGGTACTATGGTGGAACATAAAAGGTTCACCGGTAACAATAAAAGAGCAAGCATATAAATCAAGGTTATAATAAGGTTGTTTCGAACGAAAAGTCGAAGTTGACTTGCTGGAGCTGTGACAAAATTTGCTACTTTGAAAGGGATTACCAAGTTATTTTGGGTAATAATAACACTAAGGAATTAGCACAGCTACGTGTTAAACATTTACTCAGTTGCCGAGAGTTTCTCAGGTGCATAACTATATGCATAAATCTTTCCTTTCGTAGATGAAGTGCGGTTGATTCATCCTATTGATTGAGGTGTTTTCAAGAATCATGAAAGGTTGAACGCAGATTGTAATCGTCAAGATACAAATGAGGTTTAAGATGAGATCAAGCTGCAAACTTGAAGAAATGTTTAGTTTCATATGTTATAATCAATATTTTAATTCATTTTAATTGTCCATTATTATTAGTCCACAGTCGATAGTCCACAGTTAACAGTCCAATAATTTATATATGGTTTAATATATAATATTCGAATTAATTAATACGTATCGTGACCCGTGTACATGTCTCAGACTCGATCACAACTCAAAGTACATATATTATTGTAGAATCAACCTCAACCCTGTATAGTTAACTCAAACATTACTGCATATAGAGTGTCTATGGTTATTCCAAATAATATATATATATATATATATATATATATATATATATATATATATATATATATATATATATATATATATATATATATATATATATATATATATATATATATATATGCGTCGATATGATATGTCAAAACCTTGTATACGTGTCCTGATATTTAAAGTGCGTAAAACAAATAACAGAAATTAAATGACGATAAATAAAATTGCGAGAATATAAATTGCGATAATTAAATTGCGATAAATAAAATGTAATCAGTTAGCTAGGAACAGTTAGCTAGGAATAGTTAGCGTGGATTCTTAACAAAATTTCTCATAGTTAATATGTTTATTTCTAACAATTTTATTTTGTCCAATGTTTTCTTCATTATGCCACTTGTTGGATTCTGATAAGTCAAAATCCAAATATGAAATTGAATGAAAATGGTTATTCTGTGGTGAACGGATTTGTATATCTGTGAATGTAAATAGGATATTAAATGACCGTTGAATCAGATTCGAAGAATGTACAATGTAACTTATTAATGTGAAATCTAAATATTCCTCGGGTATTACCTACCCGTTAAAATATTTTTACCATTAACTATTTGTACACAAGAAATTTTAATTACAATCTTTATGAAAACATAAATACATATATATTTTCTTCATATGTAATCAGGAATTTAATGAGTCAATATGATATTAGACTCATTTGATTTACTGTTAGAACAAGGATATATAATCTCTAAAACATTAGAGATTACATAATTGCCATGTCGAACGAAGATAATTGATGTAGAACGATACGTAGTATGATGATTATAATCGAGATACAGAATGAGATGTTGAGGCATGGATTGTTGATGATACTGGTGTTGTTACTGATGGTACTATTGGTACCGGTGATGTTGCTGAAGCTGGTAAATTTTGCACCATATTCTCCAAATTTGTTTCTCGAGCTCGAAGTTTGTTGACTTCTTCTATTATTCCAGGATGATTGTCGGTCGGAACGAGCGGATGAATAAGATTTAGAATTGTGGATAGAATATAATCGTGGCTAGATATTCGAAAAATGAGTGTGAAAATGGTGTTTCGAATGGGTTCGCCGGTAAGTGCTTCAGGTTCTTTGCCAAGAGTGCAGGTTGGTGGGTGGAAAGGATCACCTTCTTCTCGTCTCCATCGGTTAAGTCAACGACGAACCCATCAGATGAATTGGGATGGCTGATTGATTGATTCATTCTGGTGACATCGCTTTCGGAGCTTAGGTGAATATCCATGTCGGAATAGCTGTCGGAATAACTATCGGAATAGCTATCGATATCTGAAGGACTCGAACTGGTTGAGGGATTCATCTCGTACTATCAGATGAAGGATTTTCGATAAGAAATAGATTATAGGATGTAGATTAGTACCCTGCAATACATAATTTACATATGCATATATAATACTAAAATCCCATAAGTTACGGAGGAATCTACGGAAGCTGTCAGGCAAAGGTAATAATAACAGATACGCTAAAATATGAATTTATCTATACACTGTCTATGCAATAGAGGCAGTAAGACGTGTCTAGACTTTAAGGATGATAAGCAAATAATTTTTGACACTAAATGATAAGAAAAACTTTTGACATGTAGACACGGTCGAAGTCTAGACTCACTAATGCATCTAAACAACTATCAGTTAGACACACTAATGCAAGACCTGGTTCGCTAAGACCACCGCTCTGATACCAACTCTCATGACCCGTTCTAATCCATCTGGACGAATACATTACATTTGATTACATCGCGAGGTACTTGACCTCTATATGATATATTTTACAAACATTGCATTCGTTTTTAAAAGACAAACTTTCATTATATCGAAAGTTGACAGATATGCATATCCTTTCATAATATATCCAAAGTATGAATGACCTAATATTAATTTTTATGAACTCGACGACTCGAATGCAACGTCTTTTGAAATATGTCATGAATGACTCCAAGTAATATCTCTAATATGAGCAAATGCACAGCGGGAGATTTATTTCATACCTGAGAATAAACAAGCTTTCAAGTGTCAACCAAAAGGTAGGTGAGTTCATAGGTTTATCATAAAACAATAAAATTCATTATTTTGATAGAACACAAGATTTAAATCCTGCATGGTACAAATGGGCCCGAATCCTATACCCACCTGTAATGTATATGCGATATTTTTTAAATACAGTACACCTTTCTCGTGTACGAAATCATCTTTCATAAATCTTAGTAACCGCACACATATCTCGTGCACAAAAATAACATATACATAACATGTGTATAAAATCATTCTCTCGATACATAACATTCACTTTTCATTGCTTTCATAGTTTGGCTTGGTAACCGACCTTAACATATAATGCGCATAAATAATATCCCCAAAAACAGAACATCTCGTCTGTATAATATATAAACCTCGAAGTACTAAACACCATGCCCACTAGCTCTTCCGTCTAGTAAACATTCTGGGTGGGGGTGTTAAACCCGATAGCTACCTTTAGGATTCGCGCGAATTAGGGTCATACCCGATTCTAATTCTTAGGTTACCAAGCAATAATAATCAGGGGAAAATATTCACATCAATTGGTGGCAATTATCATGTCCACATAATTCAATAATAATCCACAGAACTTATGTCTGTATAATAATTCATTCGAGGAATGTTTTTCTTGTGTCTATCTCGTCAAACATTTATAAAAGTATTTCATGTATTCGCAGTTCAAAATATATTTCAAAAGCATTTAATAAAGCAGTTATAAAAACAGCGCATGTATTCTCAGTCCCAAAAATGTAAAGAGTAAAAGGGAATCAAATGAACTCACATAATGTATTTTGTAGTAAAAATACATATGATGACATTGAATAATGCAGGGTTGGCCTCGGATTCACGAACCTATATCATTCATATATATATATTAAAACATATTCTTGTAATTGAATAATTCTATATATTATTATTAATGATGTATTTGTTATTTTTAACAATTTATAAGTTTTATTATTTATTTATATATTTTCATTTTTATATATAGAAATTTTAATATAGTTAAGTTATGTAATTTAAATATATTCGTGTATATGTAATCTTTAATTTTTTTTTATACTTATAACCCTAACAATATCTTTAAAACCTTTATTTTCATAATCATAATAATTTTAATGATATTGATAATACTACTTATATTAATAATAATGATAGTAAAGATGTTACTTTTAATGATACAATTAGTTTTAACAAAAACGACAGGTTTGAAAGGTAATGTTACTTTTAGTAATAATGGTATTACTAATAATACTAATACTGATAATAATAATAATTATAATAATTTTACTCCTAATGATATTAGTGATAATGATAATACTAATAATAATAATAATTTTGTTAAGAATGATATTTATGTTGATACTAATAATATAAATACTAATAATTATAAAAATGATACTAATACTAATATTAGTGAAAATAATAATGATTTGTATCATTTCCCTAATAATAATAACAATATTAGTAGTAATAATCATAGTAATAATAGTAATACCTATATTAATAACAATGATAATTCTAAAATTTCCATTATAATACTTTTAATGGTATTGATAAGGATAACAATAATACTAGTAACAATATTAATGATAATAATAATATTATTTATTAAGAATACTAATATTCATAATATTGCATGTTAGTTGTAATAAAAATTACATAACAATAATCTTAAACATAGTAATAATAATAACACTTATTCTAATAATAATAGTAAAGGTATTTAGGATAATTAATAATACTAGCAATAATGATAATAATAATAATAATAATAATAATAATAATAATAATAATAATAATAATAATACAATAAAAGTAAAAGGGTTATACCTCAATAAAAATAGGTTTTAAAAAGAAATGCCCCAAGCCGGGTTCGAACCCGAGACCTCTCGAATACCCGCCAACATGCTTAATATAAATACCCGTCCTAATCCATCTGGACGAATACATTACATTTGGTTACATCACGAGGTACTTGACCTCTATATGATACATTTTACAAACATTGCATTCGTCTTTAAAAGACAAACTTTCATTTACATCGACAGTTGACGGAATGCATACCATTTCATAATATATCCAACTATAATTGACTTAGTAATAATCTTGATGAACTCGATGACTCGAATGCAAAGTCTTTTGAAATATGTCATGAATGACTTCAAGTAATATCTCTAATATGAGCAAATGCACAGCGGAAGATTTCTTTCATACCTGAGAATAAACATGCTTTAAAGTGTCAACCAAAAGGTTGGTGAGTTCATTAGTTTATCATAATCATTCATTTTTATCATTTTAATAGACCACAAGATTTTCATTTCCATTTCTCATAAATATACGTCCCATGCATAGAGACAAAAATAATCATTCATATAGTGAACACCAGGTAACCGACATTAACAAGATGCATATAAGAATATCCCCTATCATTCCGGGAAATCCTTCGGACATGATAAAAACGAAATCGAAGTACTAAAGCATCCGGTACTTTGGATGGGGTTTGTTAGGCCCAATAGATCTATCTTTAGGATTCGCGTCAATTAGTAGATCGGTTTACTAATTCTTAGGCTACCAAGCAAAAGGGGCATTTTTGGCTTCGATCATTCACCCATATAATGTAGTTTCAATTACTTGTGTCTATTTCGTAAAACATTTATAAAAGCGCATGTATTCTCAGTCCCAAAAATATATATTGCAAAAGCATTAAAAAGGGATTAATGAAACTCACGATACTGTATTATGTAGTAAAAATACATATGACAACATTGAACAATGCAGGATTGGCCTCGGATTCACGAACCTATATCATTTGTATATATATTAAAATATATAATCGAAAACGAACAAGTTTATGTATTATTATTATTAATGGTTATTTTAGTAATTTGTATGTTTCATTAATAATTAAATTAACTATTTTTTTATACTTTAGATAATTAATTAGTATTTATTATGAAAATATTAGTGTTGTTATGTGAATGTATTAAATACATTCTTATATAGCTATTTATTTGATAAAATAATATCAATAATAATATATAGAAAATTTATATCTTTTTATGATATTAATAATACTAAAATAATTAGATTTAGTAATGATACTGATATTAATAGTTTTGATATTAATAATAATAATAATAATAATAATCCTAAGGATAATTATAATCATAATACTAAACGATAATTTTTATAATAATACATGTGTTAATACTAATAAGTACTCTAAAAATAACAATAATAATAATAACAATAATGATAATTGTAGTAATAACAATAATAATCATAATAATACTTAATATCATAATTTTACCAATAATCATAATAATGATAGTAATGTCAAAAATAATAATAATAATATTGATAATACTAATAATAATAGTACTAATAATAATACTTATGCTTATAAAAATTTTAAGAATAATAATAACATAATTCATATTAATGATGGTAATAATAATAATTAACTTAACATTTAATTAATACTTATTAACAATAACACTAATATAATAATAATGATAAAAGTATTCTACCTTTAAAGCTCCTCTAAAAAAATCGCTCAGGACGGGACTCGAACCCGAGACCTCCTGGATACCCACTAACACCCTTTACCATTGCTCCGTATGTTCTTTTCTGATTTATTCCCACTCCATAAATATATAAACCGTATCTATTTTTGTTCTAAATTCATCTTCTCCTTCTCCAATTATAAATCGACCCAATAATTTATGTAAGCCAAAATAACGAGTTGTAAATTGGTTTAGGACTAACAATAGATACAAAAACAATTATTTAGTGTTTAAATAAAATATATATATATATATATATATATATATATATATATATATATATATATATATATATATATATATATATATATATATATATATATAGAAAGAATACCGATGCTGGGTTCACGAACATAAACAAAAAAAAATTGATTTTTGATTTTCATCACATTATAGCTAATACTTATAACATGAAACCTGTTTTAAATCACATCTAGAAACTTTTAGGATCGTTAATTTCAACAAAAACATTAAAACAATCACCAATTTCTTGATGAACAATTTCGTTGACTTTTAAAATTTAAACTTTGACCTAAAAATTCTCACTCAATATAATGAATTAGAAGATGAAACCTTGCAGAAAGTTTGGATAGATGATTCCTAGCAACACTACATTTATAGTTTTTGAAATTTGGTTCGAATTTGGGGTATGAGTAAAAAGGTAGTACGAACAGAGACGGGTTTTTGGTTTTCTTTATTTTTTTGGTTTGATTTCTCAGATAATTAAGAGATACAAGTAATTGTGATTGATTATGATAGTCTAAGGTTGAAAGAATTCACTTAACAATTGGGATTGATTGGTTCATAGTAAAAAAATTAGTCGCCAGCTAGTACTCAGGAAAATAAAAAAAATAAAAAGGCAGACAAGGAAATTAAACTGAATTTGTTTGTATTGATTAATTGGTTCGATACATAACAAGAATCAGATATGGGAATCAATTTAATACAGTAAAAGAAATAAGATTGATAGGGATGGAAACGATTTTATTTGTGTTTTGTCCTTGCTCTTGAAATTAATTAGAAATAATAATTAATAATAATAATTAATAATAATAATACTAATTATAATAATATTAATACTAATAATGCTAATAATAATTAAATTGTGTTATTTTTTTTAATACTGATAATAATAATAATTTATAATAACAATAATAATCATAATAATCATAATCATTTTAGTACTAAAATCATATTTATAATAATGATAATGAATAAATAATATTAATAAAAAATGTTAATAATGAATTTTTTTGATAATAATAATAACTAATGACATTTAACTTACCACTAAATTATACATTTAATTAATCTTATAATAATACTTATATATAAAATTTAATTCTAATAACCTTACAATTATAACAATAATAATAATATTACTAATATTAAATGTAATACTGAAAGTAATAATAATATTACAACAAAAACTATGTCTTAATTTGTAATTAAATTTAATATATTAATATCATATATTATTATTTATGTAATATTTATATAATGTATGCATATAATAAAATATACAGAATATTCAATATTATACATTTTAATATATTATATTACACATATACTTATCAATTAAGTATAGAAGTCGTATATATAAATATTCACATTAATAACAACTTTTTATCTTGTATATGTTTTTACGCATTTAACTCTGATTTTTGAATTGTATTTTATTATTTCAATTTATTATGTAAACCTATATATATATATATATATATATATATATATATATATATATATATATATATATATATATATATATATATATATATATATATACACACACATATCAAGTTACAATTAATTGTTCGTGAATCGACGGAACTGGTCGAAGGTCAAATGATTTCCTAAAATAGTTCAAAAATTTTGGAATTCAATTTAATAGACTTTGCTTATCATGTCGAAACCATATGAAGATTAAGTTTAAATTTGGTCGAAAATTTTCTGGTCGTCACACTTAACCATCCCTCTGTTCATATATTTCTGTTTTAATATCCATTTAAATTCTATGTAATCTATATCTTCCTATACTCTATTACTTCATCCTCTTTCTTAATTTTCAATCGACAGAATCAAACCAAAACATAATAACAAATTTTATAGTTTGAATTTACATGGAGCCTGAAACAGAAAGTGATTATATATGTGATAAATAAAAAAAATTAGAAAAAAAAGCCCTACAGGTCTACTTGTTGTCGCTGCTTACTTTTTAAAAAAAATTTGATTTTTTATTTTGGTAACGTTATAGATAAAGTTTATAACATGAAATATATTGCAAATCGATCCTAGAAACTTTTGGATTCGTTAATTGAACTTGAAACATAAAAACAAACTCGAATTTTACTAAGAACGATTCGGTTGACTTTTTGCTCAAAAACTTTGACTCCGAAATTAAGATTCAAATTAAAGAATTAGAAGTTGTGACTTTGCAGAAAGATTGAATGAACGATTCCTATCAAAACTGCAATATTACATTTTGAAAATTCTTTTAAAATCGTGCTTTTATCAAATTGAGTTCAAGAACAGAGGTTATGGAGTAATTTTCTAAATTTTTGATTTTATTCCCCAAGTTTCAGTAAGTAGTGAATTATATAGGATAATTGGATGATGCTGTATCAACAATTGATCACTATTGTTTGTAGTTGACATGTGAATTCGACGTCTAACCGATTTCAGACAAGGATTGGACAGAAGTAATATATAATGAAAAATAAATAAAATGGATCGTGATTGTTAACAAATTTTGATTCTGTATTATCAATAAATTACGACTTGTTAGCTGTAGCAGACAAAAAAAATAATTTTGAGAGTGACCTTCAACGAATTTTGAAGATTGCTGTGGGATTTTTTTTATATATAAATATATATATAATTATTATTAGTAATTAATAACTATAAACATATTATTATTAATAATACTTTTAATATAACAATAATAATATAAATAACAATGGTAAATTTAAATATTAATAATAATAATAATATTAATAATAATATTTATGATAAAAATACTAACAATATAATAATATTAATAATAATAATGATATCTTTAATAAAGTTAGTACTATTGATAATTATGATAAGAATAATAATAATAATAATAATAATAATAATAATAATAATAATAATAATAATAATCTATATGTATCAATTTTATATCTATATTATAATTTTAATAGTATTAATATTAATATTAATATTAATATTAATATTAATATTTATTTTAATAAATATGAAAGTAATAATAACAACATTAATGTAATATCTATATTTTATCTTGTAGTTAGTATATTCTATATTTTATACATTTTAACAATATACACTTAATAATAATTATGTATAGATATCACATAAATGTTCGTGAATCGTCGAGCACAGTCACAAGGGTAATTGATTACGTGAATATAATTCCAATTCTTTTGAGACTTAACATTATAGACTTTGCTTATCGTGTCAGAACATATAAAGATTAAAATTTAAATTTGGTCGGAAATTTTCGGGTCGTTACAGTACTGCTACATCTGGCATGTTGCTTGGACATTATATGGATTGGTTGCATCACAATATGGAGATACGAGAGACAAGCTAGAATCAGGCGAAACAAATTTATAGTTCATCAACGATTACTTTGGTTTTGAACGTGCTTTTATAGGATATGCTTCAGTTATTATTGTTGATTTGCGGTCCTTTTTGGATTTTTTTTTTTGCCTACTATCAAGCATATATTCACCGACTGTGAAAATCCTCATGATTGCGATAGTGAAGGTTTTAGCATCAGGGACTTTAGCACTCTGGTCCAGTTATCATGAATAACTCTAACGGGGATTTAGATGGTTAAAGGCTAGCTCGCCGGTCAATCGACGGGGCCGATCAGCAAAAATGGGGAAAAACTCTACGAGAAGCCGTAGGTAAAGTCCGATAATAGTCTTATCAAGTAGAGAATGGTCCCTTCATAGTAGGGTTAACCCCTCTATTTATAAGAGGAAAATAAGGCTGTTTTGGGAGAAGATTTATGGGCCTCCTACGGACCAAGTCCAATTATCTGGTCCGATGGACTACGTAAATCATCACATACTCCATTAAGCAGTGGCGAGTTTAGTAAGGAAGTAACGGGGTCCAGTGACACCACTAGTTTTTCAAAATTTATTGCAAAATTTTATTTTTTCGGTATAGGACACCACTAAATATAATAAAGGAACCCCATAAATATTTAGAGAATATAATTTGATAGTTTAAACTAATAAAGTATTTGAAATTAGCCTACTTATAATTTTATAGTATGAGTATTGAATATATTAAACATATATATTTTAAGAAAATATCATAAAAATTATACTTTTTATTTACTTTTCAATTTTACCCTTACATTTTCTTTTTCTATTTCTATCCAAATACATTAAAGGCATAATAGAACTTAATCTTCTTGTTATTTTCTATTTATGGAAGTGGACAATTAATTTAGAACATCCCAAAATAAAATATTGAACTACAAAATTAGGGACGGAGAGAGTAACATTGATCAACCATACCATCCATTAAACAATTACAATAACATTGTAGCAAGTAACTTTCTTGATTATGTTTCTTGTAAATTACTATAGTTAATAGCAATCCCACATAAGTGGGGTATGGTCAGTGGCAGAAGCATGATTTTTTTCCCCATCGGGGACAAGTTACTGTTGGTCCCTTGATAACAACAGGAGTATTGTAGAGGGGGGGGGGGGGGGTGAATACAATTTCTTTTAAGATAACTTAACAGTTAAACACGATTAGTATTCAAGCATACAAATAAATAGAGTCACAGGTAATTTTCAACAGTTATTCTTTATTGATTGAATAACAAAGAATCACAACTATCCTTGGCGGAATGATAGTTGGTTGATACAGATTACCTAGATTATAGCTAAGAGGTAAACTAACAGCTATTACACGTTTTGACTCTATAAAAATAAACCCACACCACTAGTTGTTACAATAGTGGATACAATAATTTATAGTAGTCCTATTAACCGTGTAATGGTTCTATTGTCCACTGGTAGATAGGATGTCTGTACTTGTGAGGACAACTACATCAGAGAGCATGCTCTCCTCTTTCCTCTTTGGTAGCTATTTGCAGGAACACCCCAATTCAGTTTGGAACCACTATTTGATTAAACAAATAGAATGTTGTGTTCCCTAGGCATTGACAAAGTATAACCCATGTCTGCACATGCGTTAAACTTCTGCATTCCCACGTAGTCTTGTAAGGTCACTTGTCAGCCGCCGACGCGTGTCCTTTTCTGTTCAACTTTGTCTTTGACTTCTGTTGAATAGTACCATTAATGTAGACCACTCAGGAAACTACTATGCTTATAATGGAGCATAGCTGTCTTGTGTAGAAAGCTGCATTCCAGCTGTGCTGGTTCATTGCTGAGACACTTCATATTCTTGATTTGCTGAGTACACATCCTGTGCTGATTAAAGAACACTGTCTACCTTGTGCTGGTAGACTGAGCAGCAAATTAAACACTCGACACAGCAATATCTGCTGTCTATACATAAACAAACTTGAGCTGACTGCACATAACATTTTGGTGCAAATAAATTACAGTTTTGTCATAATTAAATCCTTAATTATTTTGGGGACTCAACAATCTCCCCCTATTTGATGATGACAAAACTTATGACATATGGAGAAAACACTAAATCCAGCACCGAGGGACCTAATGAAAAATAGGCAGTAAATTTGTCCCTTTTTAAGTTTGTTTTTGGGATCTTTTGCTGAGTTATCCATATCTTATAATTTGATATGATTTTGAAGATAAACTCATTTCACTTTCATTACAACAGAGTATATACAATAATTACAGCAACAGCAAAATAAAAAGTGAATTAAACAAAAGATACAATTTGAGCACATAGGAGACTATCTATCTTTATCTTTATCTCGTTCTTCTTCAGATAGCTCTTCTTGTTTGATTCTCCAGGCTTCAGGGAACAGATAAGGTACATCAGCAGGGTCAAATACAGGGATATGAGGAGGTAGAATGATGGGGCCTCTTCTGGTTGGTCCTTCACCAGTAGATTGCTTTCCTTTAGGATTTTGAGAAAGAACTTCTTCTACATTCACTACTGGTGCATTCCCAAACATTGTTGCTTTCTTGAAGAGTTGTTGGAGTTCAGATTTAAGTGTATTTTTGATAGAACTTTCACCTTTACCAATGAAATACTCCAAGATCTCCATCCATTCACTAAATCCTAGGGATCTTAACTCGTCATAGTTTATTCTTTCTTGAACCTTATTCTCCCTTATGACATTGAAAGCTCTTTTTGACCCTCTGTTCACTTTGATGATCCTGCTGGGATTGGATCTTCTATTCATCACATCACCATACCTACTCCTATAATAATGATCAGGAAATTCAATGGTACGGACAGGTTCTATAGGAGCAGTAGCAGGTGCTTTCTCACCAGCTTCCATCTCATCAAATGCCTTATCCTGTTCTTTGACAATGGCTTTGGCTAATTTTAGGGACTCAGCCTCTTGCTTTCTCTCAGCAGCCAATTTGTCTTCTATCTCCTAAAGCCTTACCCTCTCAGCGAGTTAAGCATCAGCAGCCTCCCTTCTTTGAATTTCAGCTTGTAAGCCCAACAAATAATCGTCGGCAGTAATTTTCAAGGATTTTGCTGTTTCAATCATCTTTCTACCCTCTTCAGTTCTAAGGGCAGCACGATACTCCCTTAGATCCATACCCAGCTGGCGAGCCTCTTGAAATTGAGCTTTCTCCTCATCAGTAGAGAGCCTTTGATCGCTGTTGTTTAAGTGTACACCAATTTTAATGCCATAAGTTAAGGAAGTGATGTAGAGTGGATGATCAAGGGGATGTTGCAGCAATCTAACTTGGCGTATCCTTTCATTAATAGTAGCTTGTCTTTGCTCAAGCAATTCTTGTACAGTGATCTCCAGCCTGTAAGCATCTCTTTTATCTGGATTCATTTTAAATAAGTCTGGCTCACCACGGGTAACAGAATCATCTTCCCAAGTTCTGTGTTTACCATGACGTTTTGGGGAAGATGGAGGATATATGATTGATTCACCTATGCCAGATGAACTCACTGGAAACTGATTAATACGATTATCCTATGTTCAGTTAAAATAAGTGAGGGTCTGGGGAGAGATAGGTGATTGAACAAATAAGTGATCTCCACTACCCCAAACTGTAAAGTCAGCAGGATTAATCATATCATCATCTTGTTTAGCACCCAGCACATCCACCTTTGCTGGGTCTTCAACACTTGTTTCACCCAGCAGCACACTACTGGCTGGGTCTTCATTCACAGCACTCCTTGCCGTGTCTTCAGTACTAGCTAACTGATTAGTATCAGCTGGCACACCTGCCACAGTACCTTCATCAGCTACATCAAATAGGGGTCCTTTCCTGAGGGGCTGATTATCCCTAGGAGTGGATTTCACACTTTGTTTGTCAATAGGCTTGGGTTCAGCTGATGGTTCTTGTGTTGATACTGGTTCTTCTGGAGGCAGGTAGGGAACAATAGCAAGATGCTCCCCTGAACATCATCATCATCAAGATTGATTATTTCTGCTGGTTTTTGTTGTGTAGCTGGCTGTGCAGAAGATGTTGGTCGAGAAGATGAGCTGGTTTCTAACATAGCGTCTAACCACTTCATAAAAATGTCAGCTCTAACTCCTCCCCCTAACTCAGTAGATGCAAGATAATCTTTCATTTCTTCAGGAGTCATCCGTTTGATCCTGTCTGCTCGCTCAGCATACAGCTTTGCCCTCTTTTTGTCGTATTTGACCCTGAACTTAGCATTTCTTTTTCGTGCATCCTTTTTGAATTTGTCAATGCTAATCAGGTCATCATCAATGTCCCTCTTTTTTGGGTTCAGCCATCTCCTATGCTAAATTTTGTGGCATTTAAGAGCAACATAGGTATCCCATTTGACATTGAAGGCATCATTTAAATCTTGCTGTCTCTTCTGATGTCTCTCTAGTTTTCTTTTCATTCTTCTTTCAATAGATTGAGAGACAACAAAAGCTTCAGCAATAGCCAAATCAGAAACATCACTGGGCTTACTGCCAGAACCAATATCATCCACTGATGTGGCAGACACACTGGGTTGAGATTCACCAGCTGCCTGTACACTAGCTTCAGTATGAGCGTTGCTGGACTTAGTGCCAGAGTCTTGACTAGTAGTACCATCACCATCACCATCACCATCCCTCCTTGGTTGTTTTGGAGCCTTTTCATGCTCATGCTCCCCCTCTGATTGTTTTCTCTTTTTGAGTTTCTTTTTAGATTTCTTCTCCCCCTTTTTGTCATCAGCAGGGGCAGAAGGGTGAACAGGGGAGACCTGTGCATCAAGGTCACTATCTGAATCTGGAACAGAGAATGTAAAATTGTTCCAGTCAGTAACTTCAGGAGTAAGATGGGCACCAGGATCTACGCCAAATTGTCGAAGAAGGAGGTTGGAAGACCTAACTTCATTGCTTGCAACACCCATAGCCATCTGTTCAACAATGGCCCTAACATCACCCTGTAGGGCAGCCAGTCGTTGCATATTTTCTACCATTTGAACATAGGCAGAAGCAGGAATCATGTTAGCTATTTGCTGTTCCTGCGAATCCAATCTCTCATGTAGCACCGTATTTTCTTCATTAAGAAAAAGAATTCTGCGATTAGCAGCGTCCAAATCAGCTTGAAGACGGGCAATATCCTCAGTATACTCATTGTGAGAGATGATTCATTTCTTTAAATCCTCCTCCTCTTCATGTTGTCTGACAATGGCATCCACCGCAAGATCTGCAAAGGCACATACTTGTCTGAGCTGGGCTTCAATATTGGAAGTGGTAACTTGCCCAGCTTTGCGTATGGCTTTAGTCACGCTATCAACAATAGCAGTGCGAATGGTGTTTTGTAGATCAGGTGTAACTTCGGCGAATGTCTTATAGACAGCCAGGGTGGAGATGTCAGCCACCTCATCAGCATTAAATTTAATATAGCTGGTTGAGGGGTGGTCAGTAGCAGCTAACACAGGACTACCTCCGTGGGGTGGTGGAGGTGGAAGGTCAGAATCTGACTCGTCACCATGATCACCATCATTTTTACCTTCACCCGAAGGTTTAGAACCACTGGTATCCTTGTCAGCATCATGATCAGCATCATCAGTGAGATCCACTGGTTTATCTTTGGAGCCAGTTACATTATCATGAATGACTGGATCTTCCTTACCAGTACCTTTATCAGCATCACCATCAGATGAAGAAGATGATGAGGAAAAAGCTGATGAATCAGAAGTTACTGGCGAATCAGGAAGTTGTTGTATGATAAACTTACCAGTAGTGGGATCTCTGATGAACTTGAGAGGCCTCCATGTACCAGGCCATGGAGAAGCAGCTGGAGCCATATCAAAATAGTGATAATATGGCTGCTCGTTGATCTATTCTAAAGTAGTCAGCCTCTCATATACCTCTTCTCTTGCTGGTCGATCAAGCTGAGACAACAGTTCAGTCAGCTCTTCGCGAGGCAATTTGTTGGCTGAGACTATGGCAGTTTTAGGATCAATAGTTAGATGATCCACCAGCAGAGCAACTCTGGGAGTGATAGACGCTCCCCGATAGATGAAGTTAGGTACAACTTCATCAGGATTGGGCACCTGGCACACATATGATTTCTTCTCAGCAGAAACAGTAGCCTGAGAAGAGTCAGTAGTGGCAGTAGCAGAGGTACCAGCATCCATAATGGGTTCCACAGAGCCAGTAGCAACAGTAGGTGACTTTGCAGTAGGTGAAGAAGCAGCATCTGCAGCACCTTTAAAGAAAATATCCGGTGTGGAATTAGAAACCTGGAGATTACCAGAGGAATCCACAGTAATAAATTGTCTCGATTGAAGATTAGAAATGTCCGGAATAACATTAGTAGCAGCAGTATCCACCTTTGGCTATTTGGAAACATAGCCAACATCCTGAAGAAACGAAGGCCAGGAATCATCATCAGCATGCAAGCCACCACTAGTAACCACTTCAGTAGTAGCAGCAGTTGTAGTAACAGTGGTAGTGGCAGCATCAACAAAATCAAGAACCTCCTGAACAATATTACCCTGTGCACCAGAGTCAGATGAAAAAGTAGCACTTGTACCAGCATCCATGATAACATCCTGTACATTAGAATCAGATGGAAAAGTAGCACAAGTACTAGCATCCACAATAACATTCTGTGCATCAGTAGAATCAGCAGTAGAATCAGCAGCTTTATTAGCACCCTTTGGTTCAATGACAGGTTCATCAAGTAGAACATCCTTGACAATATTGTCAATTACCTTTTTAAGAACAGGACGATCCACTATGATTTCATCTTCCACTTCAGGTTCAATAGTGGAAGCAGCAATACTGGGAGCAGTATCACCAGCAGCTGTAGAAGCAACAGTACCAGCATCAGCACCACCAGTAGGAGAAACAGTAGCACCAACTCTAGTAGCAGAGGCAGCAATCTCATCAGTAGGAATAATAACATCTTTAACTTGCTCCCCCTCTGCCTGTTCATCTACCCTGCTAAGAACTGAAACAATAGAACATTTTATGTTAACAACTGTAGAACCAAATAAATTTGACTCAACAATTGCATCTGTTGTTGGTCTCTGGGGACAGACTGGTGATTTGGTCAGCCCTTCGAATGAGACAGAATAAGGTGTCTGTAAGTACAGCTGTGACTCTGCTGACTCATTGGTGACACATGTTGACCCAAATAGTGTAAGAGTTCTGGCTGGTAATGATGTAGGAGTGAGACTCTTATCATGATCCGAGTAACATAATGGCTGTGCAAAACACTGAGCTGATTCAACACGATAAGGACCCAGCTCAAGTTTGCTTTGGGGGTCAGTTATGTGCTCTGCTGGTTGTACTGTCAGCAGAGGATATAACATTAAGTTCAATTTAAAAAAATGTGGAAGTGTCTGGCTAGAAGAGTATGGATTGCTACTCTTCTTATCACTAGTTTTAAAACCAGTCAGCTTGGGGGCCAAGGTTATACCTTTAACTCTGTGATGACCCAGAAATTTCCGATCAAATTTAAACTTTAATCTTTATATGTTTCCGACACGATAAGCAAAATCTGTAATATTGAGTCTCGAAAGTTTTGAAATATATATTCATGTAATCAATTACCCTTTAACTATGCTCAACGATTCACGAACATTTATGTGTATACTGATATGTATATATAATATATACTTATTAATTGAAAACATTAACAAAGTATTAGATATAAAATACTTTACATAAAAGTATTTGTTTCAATATGTTTATCGATGGAATTAAAAGATAATATCATATGATTAAATTATCAGATACATTGAATTATGATTACGAGTCTCTGTTATGAGGTCCATGTTGATTTGAGAAATCATTTCTTTTTAGCGATATTCAGAATATTTGGTAATGTGATTTACAAGTAAGAACAAAAGTTTCATTAACGTGAATTAGACAAAAGTTAGTGGAGGTTCCTGCTTAACTTTCAATGCATGCTTTACAATGATTGTCTCGTGTCTTTTGGTAAGATATTGATTAGTTTTCATAATATTGAAAATATTTTACGATATAGATAAAACCTTTTTAAAGGATGATTTGGAATATAATTAATTTTGGAAAACCAAATTTATAAGTACTCGATTTAGTTTCAAGCGTACAAAAACGTTTTCAGTTTAAAAAGAACTTTATTATTAAAACGTATATAACTTTGATAAATATCTAGAACCACTTTTGACAACTCATTACTAAACCAGTATGATAAAGATAACGATATTTATATTTTATTTTATTAAATATATATATATATATATATATATATATAACGATTTAAATTAATACGCGTATTATACGTACATAGTTTTATACTTTTACTATACTATAACTTTACCTTTACTTTACTTTTACTTTACTTTAACTTTAATAATTCATACTTTAATAATTCACTTTAATAATTCATACTTTAATAATTCACTTTAATAATTCATACTTTAATAATTCACTTTAATAATTCATACTTTAATAATTCATACTTTAATAATTCAATTTAATAATTCATACTTTAATAATTCATACTTTAATAATTCACTTTAATAATTCATACTTTAATAATTCACTTTAATAATTTAAAAATCTATTATAAATAGAATTCAATAGGTTTCATTATTTCATAGAAACTTGAAAATATATTTCTCCAAACTCTCTCAATCGAATTACATATATATATTTACTTAGTATTATTTCAAGATATTATTAGTATACATAAAATACTACGACGGAGTTATATTCAGACGATTTCAAAATAAGTTTTCAAACGGGATAGAGCTAAGGAAATTATGGGTTATAGCTATGGAGGTTATGGGTATTATTCGAGGGTATTGCTCGTCAGGTCAACCTAACGTTTATCATTTTCGTTGCGTCTACGTACTTTCCTGCAATATTGAATCACAATATTGATACGTTCGTGAATCCGAGACAAACCCTGCACTTGTTCAGTGCCGTCATATACATAATTGCTACGAAATACAGTATTGTGAGTTGCATTTGCTCCCTTTTTAATTGCTTTGCAATATATATTTTTGGGCTGAGAATACATGCGCTGTTTTATAAATGTTTTACGAAATAGGCACAAGTACTAAAACAAATTCTACGTGGGTTTAAACTAGAAATATACCCTTAGCTTGGTAACATTAAACTACTTGTCTATGTACGGTAGGCGCGAATCCTAAAGATAGATCTATTGGGCATGACAAACCCCATCCTGACTATGGGATGCTTTAGTACTTCGAAGTTATATTAAACACACCTGGTCTGGTGTACTTCAGAGGGTAAAACATGAACGTTAAGGCTTGTTACCGGGTGCCTACAACTTATAGAATACTTTTATACACTTGCGAGTGTACGGATATTTATGGAAACTGAAATCTTGTGGTCTATTACTATTACAGAAATGATTGATTATGATAAACTAATGAACTCACCAACCTTTTGGTTGACACTTTAAAGCATGTTTATTCTCAGGTATTAAAGAAATCTTCCGCTGTGCATTAGCTCATTTTAAGGATATTACTTGGAGTCATTCATGACATACTTTGAAAGACGTTGCATTCGAGTCGTTGAGTTCATCAAGATTAATATTAAGTCAATTATAGTTGGATGTAATATGAAATGGCATGCATGCCGTCAATTTTTGATGTAAAGAAAGTTTGTCTTTTAAAAACGAATGCAATGTTTGTAAAACGTATCATATAGAGGTCAAATACCTCGCGATGTAATCAACTATTGTGAATCGTTTATAATGTATATGAACAGGTCCTTTCAGATGGTATCAGAGCGGTGGTCTTAGCGAACCAGGTCTTACATTAGTGTATCTAACAGATAGTCGTTAAGATGCATTAGTGAGTCTGGACTTCGACCGTGTCTGCATGTCAAAAGTTTTGCTTATCATTTTTAGTCGGAAATCATCTACTTATCATCCTTAGGAAATTACCTGCTTATCATTCTTAAGTCTAGACGCATTTTCCTGCATTTATTGCAAAATAGTGTATAGACAAATTCACACCTTAGCATATCTGCTAATTAATATCTTATCGTATCTGTTACTGTGAACTTTAACTGACATCTTTCAAAGATTCCTCCGTAATTTATGGGATTTTGGTATTATATACACATATGTAAATTATGTATTGAAGAATACCAAATCTAAATTCTACAATCTATTTCATACCAAAAATTCTTTCCCTGATCATACGAGATGGATCTCTCAACCAGTTTGAACTCCTCAGATTCCGACAGCTATTCCGATATGAATATCTACCTGAGCTCCGAAAGCAGCGTCACCGGAATGGATCAACAAATCTCCCATCATCTATTCTGGATGAATTGGGGATGGGTTCGTAGTCTACTCAATCATTGGAGACAGAAGAAGGCGATCCTTTCCATCCACCACATTGCCCTCTTGGCGATGAACCTGAAGCACTTACCGGCGAACCTATTCGAGACACCATTTTCTCACTCATTGCTAGAGTATCTCGTAACGATTATATACTATCTCATATTATGAATCTTATTATTCCGCTCGCTCCAACCGCCAATCATCCCGGTGTACTAGCAGAAGTTAACGAACTTCGCGCTCGAGTAGTGGCTCTGGAACATAAGGTGCAAAGATTACAAACACCATCAGCAGCACCAGCAGCATAACCAGTACCGCCAGTAACATCAACATCGCAAGCCTCAATACCCTAAGCACCAGCAGCATCACCGGCATCAACGGTATCACCATCATCAACACCAACAGTATCATTACCACCATCAACAATCACGTCCGCATCACACGCCTCAACATCACAACCTGTACCTCAGATATCAATATCACATGCACCATAAATACCAAGGAGTACCAACAACAACAAACGATGAAGTATTGATCGGAGAAATATTCTGTGGTGATTATGTAATCTCTAAAGTCTTAGAGATTATCTATTTCAGCCTTAACCATAAATCAGATAAGTGGACAGAAATGATAGAAAGAAGAATCGAAACCCTGACAAGAATGGTGTGCGATTTACAAACTAGACTTGTTATACCAGCATCATCAGCACTAGCAGCACTTATAACATATAAGCTCCGCCAGTTCAAGAAATTACTGTGGATATCATCAAAAATCAACAACACGTATATTGTATCAACGAGTTATGAAGTATTAACTCATTCTTTCTGAAGAATTTATAGATATTTATATATATGAATTCTGAAACTATAATAAATCTTTCGTACTAAGCTATTGAGTATGAATTGAAAAAGGGTAGATACTACTCGGTTAAATTCATATTACTAATATGCTATGATGTACATCCTTCGTTAACAACCTAACCATCGTTAACTACAATCTCTGCTTCAATTAAATGAATTCGATTTCATAATAAACCAAGTGTATCATTCAACAACATGTTTGATTTTACACTTTCATCTTCGATGCACTCGAAACTTTCTAGAAAACAACATTTGTATCTTGCGAAGTTAGCAAGAGTTCTATGAGCATCAGCATAGTTCACTAAGGAAATATCTATAAGAATAAATAATGAAGTATTAATCACAGTAGTGAAATACTTTGTGAAGATTATGTAATCTCTAATGTTTTAGAGATTATTCATTTCTAATTCAAGCCGAAAATCAAATGAGCTTAATATGATATTAACTCATTAAATCTGTATTACATTAAAAGAAAATATACATATATTTTCATAAAGATTGTAATAAAATTCTCTGGTACAAAACATTACTCGTGAAATTTTTTTTAACGGGTAGGTAATACCCGAGAGATATTTAAATTCACAATTAATATGTTACATTCTTCGATTCTGATTCAACAATCATCAACTATACTCCATACTTTTACAACAATACACATTCTTTTATAGAAATCAAAACAACCATACTCATTCGAATCTAATTACATATTCTGATTTTGAAATTTCAGAATTCAATTCGAGAAATAACCGAAATCATCACTCTTAGATTCCTGCACCTATCAAAACTATACTTTGACTTCAAAACTGTACTAGAACATCATTTCTATTCATGGAATCCAGAAGAATAATTGTAAAATTCAAAATCCTAGAACATCATATGTGTTCAAACCCTTTGAAATTCCTGAAGACACGCGAGATGATGATCCAACCACACATTACCCACCGTCATGCACCTGAAAAGCTCTCGAAACCAAAGTTATAGTTTAACACGTATCCGTGTCAGACCCTTTGACATTTATTACCAAATATAAATTTTCCACATCTTTCCAAAGTAGACAGTTTTGTCACGGCTCCAGCAAATCACCTTCAATTGTTTATACAATTACCCCTTCATCATTGTTACCGGGGAACCTTTTATATCTCGCCACATTAGCAGTAAACTTATCAACAACTTTAATAAACTTCAACTTAAACCTCTCTGAAAAGTCATTATACTTATTCATTGAAACCCCATCATGTACTCACCTACATCCTGTAACAATAATTGTCATACCAACTAATGGGAATTAGTAATCAGTATTTTGAAATTCGCAGCGATTCTACGCTAACAGTTATATGTATACATATAACGCCTAACGCCAATACTTACATACTTTGAATGTGAAGTTTCTGAAAAACACCCTAAATTACGAATTAGTTCTCAAAATGCTGATGAAGCAGCAAAAACTGTAAACGACTTTAACAGTCAAAAGTTTGATGATAAAGAATGGTATGGTGGTAAAGCTGAGAAAAAGAGAAGGTTTGGAACTGAAAAACGGATTGAGTAGACCATGAAGGAGACCAAGGACAAATACAAGGACCAAACACTATATTTAAAGAATCCTGATGATTCTATTTCTGATGAAGTCATTAACGAATACCTTGCTCCTTACTCTAAAACCTTTGTGGACAATATTCTTCATCATCATCTTATCTTAAATATTCTAAGATATCATCATATCTTCCATTATAAATATCCTCCATATTTCTGAAGATATTTCCATAACTATTCTTACCTGAAACCATTACCTCTTCATGCTATCTGTGTTATATCATAAAAGAAACTATTTTAGTTCTAAATGCCGAAATCTTCGAGTTTAAAATATGAATGTTTTGAAGTAGTGTTGGGAACTAAAGCATGAGTTAGTATAATATAATGACACTTGATCAACGTGATTATATTACAGTAAGTCATGCTGAGTTTTTAATGGAACGTGATGATTCACAGAATATACCGTCATCATGTGCCATTTACACGACTCTTACATTCTACCCAATTTCCAAAAATATTAAGAACATATCTTCTTGATAGTTCTATCTTTTCGGATATTCTGGTAATTTACCAAATCAAGATCGTGCAATTACGATTTTCTTCTTAAGAACATTAACTATGTTCATTTCAAAATCCATACCTACGAATTCCGGACCATTATTCGCTTGACTTGAAGTCGGGAAGAGGAGAGAAAAGTATGGAACTCTTGAATATAAAAGAAAATATAAAGCTCGACAACAACACATAAATTAAAAACCGTACATATCAATACGTATTGCCACGTAAAGGCACGGGAAAATTAAAAACACTATAACCCCAAGGTAATAGTAGAAGTGAATAAAATCCTCCGGTGGTAGATGAAAGAGAAGAATGACAGATATGAAAGTTAGGAGTATATCAAGAATCAGTACTGGATGGAGCATATTAACGAATGTTTAAAGAATGAATTGAGGAGAAAGAATAGAAGATGTTAGATATGGAAAATAAGGAAAAGAAGGGGGTGGATTTATAGTAAAATATCCGACAGATCAATCGAAACAGATTATTGCATTTAATCAAAGAAGATCCTGATTTTCTAAATCACTGAAGAACCAAATCTTATTACGAAGATTTTTTTTAAATCGCATGAATTCCGGAAATCAATCATAACTACGTCATCAGTTAAAACGATTCTACATTTACTCATTTCACTCTCTTATGATAGCTTCACTTATACTCTTCGTATAATCAAATTGCTTTATCTATATTACTCAATGATGATGAAACTCTATTTTCAACTCATATTCGCCATGAAAACATTTTTATAGTTAGCCATGACGACCTCGATCAAATTTCGGAACGAAATTTCTGTAACGGGTAGGTACTGTGATGACCCGGAAATTTCCGATCAAATTTAAACTTTAATCTTTATATGTTTCCGACACGATAAGCAAAATCTGTAATATTGAGTCTCGAAAGTTTTGAAATATATATTCATGTAATCAATTACCCTTTGACTATGCTCAACGATTCACGAACATTTATGTGTATACTGATATGTATATATAATATATACTTATTAATTGAAAACATTAACAAAGTATTAGATATAAAATACTTTACATAAAAGTATTTGTTTCAATATGTTTATCGATGGAATTAAAAGATAATATTATATGATTAAATTATCAGATACATTGAATTATGATTACGAGTCTCTGTTATGAGGTCCACGTTGATTTGAGAAATCATTTCTTTTTAGCGGTATTCGGAATATTTGGTAATGTGATTTACAAGTAAGAACAAAAGTTTCATTAACGAGAATTAGACAAAAGTTAGTGGAGATTTCTGCTTAACTTTCAATGCATGCATACAATGATTGTCTCGTGTCTTTTGGTAAGATAATGATTAGTTTTCATAATATTGAAAATGTTTTACGATATAGATAAAACTTTTTTAAAGGATGATTTGGAATATAATTAATTTTGGAAAACCAAATTTATAAGTACTCGATTTAGTTTCAAGCGTACAAAAACGTTTTCAGTTTAAAAAGAACTTTATTATTAAAACGTATATAACTTTGATAAATATCTAGAACCACTTTTGACAACTCATTACTTAACCAGTATGATAAAGATAACGATATTTATATTTTATTTTATTAAATATATATAACGATTTAAATTAATACGCGTATTATACGTACATAGTTTTATACTTTTACTATACTATAACTTTACCTTTACTTTACTTTACTTTTACTTTACTTTAACTTTAATAATTCATACTTTAATAATCCACTTTAATAATTCATACTTTAATAATTCACTTTAATAATTCATACTTTAATAATTCACTTTAATAATTCACTTTAATAATTCATACTTTAATAATTCATACTTTAATAATTCAATTTAATAATTCATACTTTAATAATTCACTTTAATAATTCATACTTTAATAATTCACTTTAATAATTCAAAAATCTATTATAAATAGAATTTAATAGGTTTCATTATTTCATAGAAACTTGAAAATATATTTCTCTAAACTCTCTCAATCGAATTACATATATATATTTACTTAGTATTATTTCAAGATATTATTAGTATACATAAAATACTACGACGGAGTTATATTCAGACGATTTCAAAATAAGTTTTCAAACGGGATAGAGCTAAGGAAATTATGGGTTATAGCTATGGAGGTTATGGGTATTATTCGAGGGTATTGCTCGTCAGGTCAACCTAACGTTTATCATTTTTGTTGCGTCTACGTACTTTCCTGCAATATTGAATCACAATATTGATACGTTCGTGAATCCGAGACAAACCCTGCACTTGTTCAGTGCCGTCATATACATAATTGCTACGAAATATAGTATTGTGAGTTTCATTTTATCCTTTTTTAATTGCTTTTGCAATATATATTTTTGGGCTGAGAATACATGCGCTGTTTTATAAATGTTTTACGAAATAGACACAAGTACTAAAACAAATTCTACGTGGGTTTAAACCAGAAATATACCCTTACCTTGGTAACATTAAACTACTTGTCTATGTACGGTAGGCGCGAATCCTAAAGATAGATCTATTGGGCATGACAAACCCCATCCTGACTATGGGATGCTTTAGTACTTCGAAGTTATATTAAACACACCTGGTCTGGTGTACTTCAGAGGGTAAAACATGAATGTTAAGGCTTGTTACCGGGTGCCTACAACTTATAGAATACTTTTATACACTTGCGAGTGTACGGATATTTATGGAAACTGAAATCTTGTGGTCTATTACTATTACGGAAATGATTGATTATGATAAACTAATGAACTCACCAACCTTTTGGTTGACACTTTAAAGCATGTTTATTCTCAGGTATTAAAGAAATCTTCCGCTGTGCATTAGCTCATTTTAAGGATATTACTTGGAGTCATTCATGACATACTTTGAAAGACGTTGCATTCGAGTCATTGAGTTCATCAAGATTAATATTAAGTCAATTATAGTTGGATGTAATATGAAATGGCATGCATGCCGTCAATTTTTGATGTAAAGAAAGTTTGTCTTTTAAAAACGAATGCAATGTTTGTAAAACGTATCATATAGAGGTCAAATACCTCGCGATGTAATCAACTATTGTGAATCGTTTATAATGTATATGAACGGGTCCTTTCAAACTCCACTTTCATTTTTCAAGTCAGCAGTTAAAATATTTTTAATTATGTTAGAATTTTCTGCTGTTTGGTCTAGAAATGCACCAGGTTCCATAGCCACATCCTTTGTAGGAGCAGCAATTGAGACTGGTGCAATCTCCCCTGTGGTTTGCTTGGAGCCAGCTTTTGCACATTTGGATTTGCCTGTTACCAAGAAATAGATAAGCAACGGATTCCAATACTAGAATTGGGTAGTCAGTATATAAAACTAGGGTTGTTCTTTATTATCAGAGAGCACTAGATTCTAATACAACTATTGCTTTACCAGTATGTGAGACGGTGGCTGTTCTAGTTGAGGTAGCTGGCTGTTTCCTACGAGTAGCTGGCTTACGCTGAGGACCCTCCCCCTCACCTGGTACATAACCAGAGGCGGTCGATTGGTTAGCTCCACCCCGAGCAGCAAGATACTCGAGCATGCCTGGTGTCAAACCAGTATATGGAGTAGTAGGTGCATCTTTTGGCATACCCCCTTGTTTGAGAGGCAGGTCATATGATTGATCCCCAATCTGCTGGTAAGCTTCACCCAGCTCACTTTCAAAAACCATGCTTAAGAACCTTGGAAAGGGGATTAAATGTGTTCGTTTAGGTGCTTGCACCATCTCCCTTAGCCTCAAATAAATTTCCCCAGCATAATCAATGTTCCTGTTGAACAACAAACCATGACCAATTTTAAGCTCAAAGTCTGAGCACTGGTCAAAACTTCTAGATTTCTGGCTGATGAACTGGGTCAGCAGCCCAAAAAAGTAGTACCAAAGAGGTGGCATATGCTTCCTCAAAGGTGTATGAGCAATTGGCTGAGTAAACCCAATGATTTCTAGCACCTCCCTTCTGAATACATCGCTGGTTGGTGAATCGACAAGCGGTCCATCTGGTAATTGAAGGGCACGGCGGATGGCTTCAGCGGTGATGGAGCAAGTTAGGGTTTCGGTTACCATGCCACGAATACATGGAACATTCTGGGGAGTGGTGGCAGTATACCAGAATCTTGCCAAGCAGGCATCATAAAGGCGTGAAGGTACACCGGTGATAGCCCTAGCCATAGGGGATTGCCGGATGTAGTCAATGAGCGTTTCATACCCCATATTGACCTTTGATTTGGGGATGGAGAGTGAATGAGCAGCATTGTTTCTTGATAGGCGAATAGTTGTGTGATCAAGTGCATTATTAGCCCTAACCAGAGCTGGATGAAGATTGAACAGTGGTTCGTTAACAACTTCTTCCTCTGGTGCCGGTGGTGGTTGTTGATCAGGTTGTTGTGCTGGTTGTTGTTGCTGCTGTTGTTCCTCTGGCCGGTGTTCAACGTGTTGTGATTGAGGTTGTTCTGCCATTGATGAATTGTAAGGATGAAAATATGAACTTGTGAAAGTTGGAAGATTTGAAGATTTTGGGAGAAAAGAGTATGTGAATTTGAATACAGAATAACCGAAGGTTATTATGGAAGATAAAACACTCTTTTAACCGTTGTGATTGGATGAAAAAGGCAGGAGAGAGAAAATGGCAACTGTCATTAGCAGGCGCGTGGGCAGATGTGACAGACTGACACACTTTCGAGGGGATACAGACTGTTGATTTGACGTATATACGGCTTGAACACTCATACCTCCCATTCAGCATTAAATGCAGCAGGTTTTAATTAAAAAAAATGATTTAAAAACCACAAAATAAGTTTTGTATTAAATACAAAATACTTTGTTACATTTAATATGTCATGAATTTAATTTAAATCATTGGGAGTAAATGAGTTTCAGATTTAAGGAATCATTTAATTTTGTGAGCTATTTATTATTTCAATTAAAAACATTTTGAGTAACCAAAGTATAAAAGACCTTGTTGTACTGAGTGTTTTACATGTAGGCAGTAAGTTAACAAAAATGACTTACTGGTTTGCCCTACATGTTGTAGAGCCAGCACACCAACAAAAATTGTCTTTTATTTAAAGTTCAAGCATACCCATCTCAGAGATGAGATAGTTAAAACGTTTCTCATCTAAGGGCTTTGTGAATAGATCTGCTAACTGCTGGTATGTTGAAATAAAATGTAGCTCCACATCTCTTTTTTGAACATGATCCCTTATGAAATGATATCGAACGTCAATGTGCTTTGTTCTTGAATGCATCACAGGATTGTTGGTGATAGCGATTGCACTTGTGTTGTCACAGTAGATTGGAGTCTTTGTAACATGAACACCATAGTCTTTCAGCTGGCTTTGCATCCACAGTACTTGAGCAGTACAACTACCAGCAGAAACGTATTCTGCTTCAGCAGTAGATGTGGACACAGTATTTTGCTTTTTGCTCATCCAGCTGACTAGCCTACTACCCAGTAACTGGCAACCACCAGTAGTACTTTTTCTGTCTATTTTACACCCTGCAAAATCAGCATCTGAATACCCAATTAGCTCAAAATCCTGGTCTTTGGGGTACCAAAGACCACGTTTAACAGTAGCTTTCAGATACCTAAATATCCTTTTGACTGCTAGCAAGTGTGACTCTTTAGGATCAGCTTGATATCTGGCACAGAGATATGTGGCAAACATAATATCTGGTCTGCTGGCTGTGAGATAAAGTAGGGATCTAATCATTCCTCTATATTCAGTGATATTGACTGGTTCACCATTGGAATCAGCATCTATTTTAATAGATGCTGCCATTGGGGTCCCTATATCTTTTAAACAGGTTAGACCAAATTTCTTTAACATATCCTTGATATATTTATCCTGACTTATAAAAATTCCATCATGAAGTTGTTTAATTTGCAATCCCAAAAAGTATTGCAAATCTCTTTGTAAGCTCATTTCATATGTCTTTGACATAAGTTTTGAAAAATCTTGACAATGTTTATCATTTTTAGATCCATAAATAATATCAGCCACATATATCTGTACCAGCAAGAGATCACCATCTGTCTCTTTTGAGAACAGAGTGGTATCAATTGTTCTAACTTTAAAACCTATACCAGTGAGATACACATGAAGTGTCTCATACCATGCTCTTGGAGCCTGTTTGAGGCCATAAAGAGCTTTGTCTAGCTTGTAGACATGGTCTGGATATTTACTGCTTAAAAACCAGGAGGCTGTTTGACATAAACTTCTTCTTACAGCTTCCCATTTAGAAATGCAGATTTAACATCCATCTGGAATACCCTAAAGTTCATCTTAGCAGCATATGCCAAGAACAATCTGATAGCTTCCATCCTAGCCACTGGAGCATAAGTCTCTCCATAATCTAATCCTTCTTCCTGTTTGAACCCTTGAGCTACCAACCTAGCTTTGTGATAATGCTAAAAACAAACATATATTTCATAGCATTATTCCTCAAGAAAGACAAGCTTTTAGTTGCAATTGTCCTATTTACAAGTGATATTCGGTTAAATAATAAAAAATGAAGACAAAAGACAGATTCGACGAATTGAAGACGCAAACGACCAAAAAGCTCAAAAGTACAAAATACAATCAAAGAGGTTCCAATTATTGATAAGAAACGTCTCGAAATTACAAGAGTACAAGATTCAAAACGCAAAGTACAAGATATTAAATTGTACGCAAGGACGTTCGAAAATCCGGAACCGGGACATGAGTCAACTCTCAACGCTCAACGCAACGGACTAAAAATTACAAGTCAACTATGCACATAAATATAATATAATATATAATTAATTCTTAAAATTAATATATATATTATATTATATTTAAAAAAACGTCGGCAAATTAAAAGACAAAATGGTGTGGGCTGGTTTTACGAACTCCGCGAGTTGCGGAGTTTGAAGAAGAAAAGGGCCGCGAGTCGCGGAGCCCCAAAGTTTGAAAATCCCTATAAAAGCCAGCGCAATTCGACGTAAAAAATATCCTAAAATCTATCTCTCTCTCAATATATACGTAAATATATATATATATAATTTATATTTTAATTTTAATTTAAATTTTAAATCCTAATAATAAGGGTATGTTAGCGAATGTTGTAAGAGTGTAAGTCGAAATTCTGTTCGTGTAATGCTACGCTATTTTTAATCATTGTAAGTTATGTTTATATTATTTTCATTAATTTCTCGTAGCTAAGTTATTATTATGCTTATTTAATACCGAAGTAATCATGATGTTGGGCTAAAAATATAAAAATTGGGTAATTGGGCTTTGTACCATAATTGAGGTTTGGATAAAAGAACGACACTTGTGGAAATTAGACTATGGGCTATTAATGGGTTTTATATTAACTAAACAATACCTTGTTAATTTAATAAACAAACTTATAATTCGACGTATTTATTTATAACCACATACGCTTGACTGGGTACGGTGGGCGGGATATCTATAAAATACCAATAATTATTCATTTTACCGGACATGGAACTGGATTAATAGTTAATAGACTTGTTGAAACAGGGGTGAATTACATTCAAGGGTAATTGGTGTAATTGTTAACAAAGTAGTAAAACCTTGGTTTACACGCAGTCGATAACCTGGTGTATTCATTAAACAAAGTATTAAAACCTTGTTACAATTCGAATCCCCAATTAGTTGGAATATTTGACTTCGGGAATAAGAATAATTTGACGAAGGCTTTCGCTCTTTATATTTATGACTGATGGACTATTATGGACAAATCCGTATGGACATATTAAATAATCCAGGACAAAGAACAATTAACCCATGGGAATAAAACTAAAATCGACACGTCAAACATCATGATTACGGAAGTTTAAATAAGCATAATTCCTTTATTTTTATATTTAATTGCACTTCTAATTATCCCACTTTTATTTATTGTATTTAATTGCACTTTTAATTATCGCATTTTTTAATTATCGCAAGTTTATTTTATCGCACTTTTATTTATTGCAATTTCATTATCGTTATTTATTTTATGCTTTAAATTAAGTCTTTTATTTATTTAATATTTTACATTAGGTTTTAACTGCGACTAAAGTTTTTAAAATCGACAAACCGGTCATTAAACGGTAAAAACCCCCCTTTTATAATAATAATATTACTTATATATATATTTGTATTTTTATAAAATAAAACTAATATAGCGTTTAGCTTTGTTTAAAAGATTCCCTGTGGATGAACCGGACTTACTAAAAACTACACTACTGTACGATTAGGTACACTGCCTATAAGTGTTGTAGCAAGGTTTAAGTATATCCATTCTATAAATAAATAAATATCTTGTGTAAAATTGTATCGTATTTAATAGTATTTCCTTGTAAAATTTAATAGTATTTTATACCCCTTAGCTTTGACATCAAGTATTTTTGGCGCCGCTGACGGGGAACTTAAAATCTAGCTTAAACGCCGGAAGCGCAACGCTAATATATAAAAAAAAAATTTATTTTAAGTTTACTTTTATTAAAAAAATTACGCTTTCGTAAAAATATGTTTTAAATATTCGAAAACATAAAAAGAAAAAACAAAAATATAAATATTTTTAAGAGTTTGTTAAATATTTAAGTTTTATAAAGTTTCTTTATTTTTATTTTATAAAAATATAAGTTTTATTTAAATATTTTGTTTTTATTTAAAACATAAAAATTAAAAAAACCAAAAAAAAACTGAAAAAAAAATATACATATAAATCTAGTTTTAAGATTTTTATGTATTTCTATTTTTATTTTAGTTTTTAAAAAACATAAGATTTTATTTAATTAATATAAATATTTTATATAAATACTAAAAACAGAAAAATAAAAAAGATATATATATAAATAAAAAACTGACCTTTCAAAATTTGAACCTGGTGCACGTGAACCTGTAACCTCCGCGACTCGCGGAGATATTGAACTGGGCCAACCGCAAGTCGCGGAGCTGTCTGACACGGGCCACACAGAAACCCTAACAGCATTAATTACGGGATAATAATTATTATTATTAATTTTAAACCCTAATTAGGGTATTATTATTATAATATTTAGTTTTAATTAGTTTATTTTGTTTTATTTAGTTTTAATTAGTTTTATTAAATTAATAGTTTTATAAAATAAATAATATAAAAATAATATTTTTATAAAAATTGAACTTTTTACAACTTTTAGTATATTTTTATATTTTATCCCTTTTTATTTGTTTTAGCGTAATATTTGTATTTTTCGCTCGTATTTAGTTTTAAATATAGTTTTTGCCATAGTTATTTTTATTTCTAGATTTTTAGGCTTTGCCGTAAAATCCCTTAAGTGCTTTTTCTTTAGACTAAGATTTAGGTGCTTTAGAATTTTGCGACGCCTTTTTAAGTTTTAATACCTTTTTAAGTTATTGCCATTTGGGATATAGTTTTACTTGTAAGCTTTAATATTTTTAGACGCAACTTTTAATTCTTAGTTTTTAGTTCCTTTTTAAGTTTCTACGCGCTACTTTCTTATTTTTTATTTTTAATTTTTCGACGCCTTTTACCTATGTACAATTATCACTTCAATTAGTAATCTCAATTTGCAATTTTAATTTTAAGTTAGTGATAGTAATAAGGTTGGGTTAGTAGAGTATTTTAAAGTTTTATAAGTCACTCTTTTTCTTTCTTATTTTTCAACGCCTTTTATTTTTCAATTCTTTTCTTTTTCGACCTTTTTCGACGCGCTCTTTTTCTTTCTTATTTCTCGCCATTCTAGTTTTTAGGACATAGATTTTTATTCTACTTCTTATTTAAATTTCTTAAAATTACGAAAATTTATTTTAAGTGGTTAAATTGATAGACATCAAAATTTTCTGGCTCGTAGTAATAGTTGGATTTGTACGTGGACCGGGTTATTGGAGCCAAACAGTACTCAATTATATTGAGACCAAACGAATCCTGCCCCTCTGCTGCATCTTTTGGCTATTCGAAACGTGGGCAAAATCAGAAAAGTCTATTAATTGGATAACTTATATAATTTTTCTTTCCTTTTAAAAACTAATAGGATATTCAGTGAATGCACCGAGCAAGACGTTCACTACCTTTTGTACGTTCACCACCTGTAACTAGATCAAGACATTTAGCAAATATTACCGCCATTGATTTTTCTTTAGAATCGTCATCTAGTCGACCAAGTACTCCAATTCAAATTTCCGATAATCCATTTTTTGAACCCGACCTCACAATTGAGAATCCGGAGAATATTCAGGGACAATTCATAGATCCTGAACCATTAATCTTTCCGCCGAAACCACCAATTATTCAAACAGAGATTTTTGAGGAACGAACCATTAAATCAGAATCCTCTATTGATTCAGATTCAACAAATTCAGTTATGGAAAATCTGGAACCTTTAAGTATGGAAGACCGAATGAGAGCTAAACGCACTGGCCAAGGTCACGCAATTACTCATCCAGACATTAATGCGCCAGATTATGAAATCAAAGGACAAATTCTACATATGGTAACTAATCAATGCCAATTTAGTGGTGCGCCGAAGGAAGATCCAAATGAACATCTTCGTACCTTTAATAGGATCTGCACACTATTTAAAATAAGAGAAGTTGAAGATGAACAGATATATCTCATGTTATTTCCCTGGACTTTAAAGGGAGAAGCCAAAGATTGGTTGGAATCGTTACCTGAAGGGGCGATCGATACATGGGATGTTTTAGTTGAAAAATTTCTTAAACAATTCTTTCCAGCATCTAAAGCCGTAAGACTTCAAGGAGAAATTGTAACGTTCACACAGAAACAGAATGAAACTCTATATGAGGCGTGGACTAGATTTGGAAAGTTATTAAGAGGATGTCCGCAACATGGTTTAGACACCTGTCAAATAGTACAAATATTCTACCAAGGATGCGACATCACTACAAGGAAAGACATCGATATAGCAGCTGGTGGTTCTATTATGAAAAAAACCGAAACTGATGCTTATAAAATTATTGATAACACTGCTTCCCACTCACATGAGTGGCACCAAGAAAAAGATATCGTTAGATCATCTAAAGCAGCTAGAGCCGATTCTAGTCATGACTTAGATTCCATTTCCGCAAAGATAGATGCTGTTGAGAGACGAATGGAAAAGATGACTAAAGATATCCACTCAATACGAATTAGTTGTGAGCAGTGTGGAGGACCACATTTGACAAAAGATTGTCTCAGTATTGAATTAACAATGGAACAAAGAGAGAATATTTCATACATAAACCAAAGGCCTGGAAATAATTATCAGAATAATTATCAACCGCCAAGACCGATCTACAATCAAAACTAGAATTATAACAGAAATGTTCCATACAACAACCAACAAGGTCCTAGCAATCAACAAGTGTCCAACAATACTTACAATCAGCAAAGACCTAATTTTCAAAACAAACCACCACAACAAACCGATGATAAAAAGCCGAATTTAGAAGATATGATGACGAAGCTAGTTGAAACTCAAACGCAGTTTTTCACATCTCAAAAACAAACTAATGAACAAAATGCTCAAGCATTTAGAAATCAACAAGCTTCTATTCAAAACTTGGAATAAGAAGTAAGTAACCTAGCAAGGTTAATAGGTGAAAGAAAACCGGGAAGTTTACCTAGTGATACAAATGCTAACCCCCGGAATGAAACAGCTAAAGCCATTACCACAAAAAGTGGTACAACACTTAAACCACCTGAAATACCTGTAATTTCTGATGAAGCTATTCCTACTCCACAAGAACCACAACCTGAGCAAGATAAGGAAAAAGAACCGGTAGTTGAAAAGGTTAATGAAGATAACATAGTTAAGGCTAAACCTTATGTTAAACCATACCAACCACCACTTCCTTACCCGAGTAAAATGAAAAAAGAGAAACTTGAAGCCGAGCAATCCAAATTCTTGGATATGTTTAAACAGATAAATGTAAATCTTCCTTTCATTGATGTGATTTCAGGAATGCCTAGATATGCTAAATTTCTGAAAGATCTGATCACAAATAGAAAGAAAATGGAAGAACTCTCGGCCATTACTATGAATGCTAATTGTTCAGCAGTGCTGTTGAATAAGATACCAGAAAAATTATCTGATCCAGGAAGTTTCACAATTCCATGTTTTCTGGGTAGTCTTAGTTCAATAGAAGCATTGACAGACTTAGGTGCTAGTATAAATTTAATGCCGTATTCACTATACGCTAAACTAGACCTTGGAGAATTGAAACCAACAAGAATAAGTATACAACTAGCCGATCGATCAATAAAATATCCTAGAGGGATAATGGAGAACATGCTAGTTAAAGTTGGTACTTTAGTATTTCCAGTAGATTTTGTTGTTCTGGACATGGAAGAAGATTCTCAAGTTCCTCTCATATTAGGAAGACCATTCTTAAACACGGCTAAAGCAATGATAGACGTGTTCGGTAAGAAACTGACCCTAAGTATAGAGGATGAGAGTGTTACCTTTTCAGTTGATAGAGCAATGCAACAACCACAATCTGCAGATGATACATGCTATTATATTCAAACTATAGATTCACATGCAGAATTGTTAGAAGAATTTCCAGAATTACAAGGAATAAGAGAATGTTCTTTAGGAGAAGGTAACGAACCAATTGATGAAACTGAAATGTTAGCTACACTAATGGCTAATGGATATGAACCAACAATAGAAGAAATTCAAATGCTAAAAGAAGAAGACAGATATCGATATAAATCATCGATAGAAGAACCACCGACATTAGAGTTAAAGCCACTTCCAAACCATTTGGAATACGCTTATTTACATGGTGAATCTGAATTACCTGTAATAATATCGTCTTCTCTTACTGAAAATGAGAAATCACAACTCATTTCTATGTTGAAAGCTCATAAACCAGCCATTGCATGGAAGATTCATGATATTAAAGGAATAAGTCCTTCGTATTGCACACATAAAATCCTTATGGAAGAAGGTCATAAAACGTATGTGCAACGCCAACGAAGACTAAATCCTAATATGCAAGATGTAGTTAAGAAAGAAATTATTAAACTGCTAGATGCAGATTTAATTTATCCAATTTCTGATAGTCCATGAGTAAGCCCAGTTCAATGCGTGCCTAAGAAGGGTGGCATGACTGTCATTACAAATGAAAAAAATGAGCTTATTCCTACTAGGACTGTAACAGGATGACGTGTGTGTATTGATTATAGAAAATTAAATGTCGCCACCAGAAAAGATCACTTTCCCTTACCTTTTATTGATCAAATGTTGGAAAGATTAGCCGGAAATAGTTACTATTGTTTTCTTGATGGTTTTTCTGGATATTTTCAAATTCCAATAGCACCCGAAGATCAAGAGAAAACCACATTTGAAATGTCCCGTTCTTATTGATTAAAAACGTTCCATATTAATTGATTTCGTTGCGAGGTTTTGACCTCTATATGAGACGTTTTTCAAAGACTGCATTCATTTTTAAAACAAACCATAACCTTTATTTCATAAATAAAGGTTTAAAAAGCTTTACGTAGATTATCAAATAATGATAATCTAAAATATCCTGTTTACACACGACCATTACATAATGGTTTACAATACATATATGTTACATCGAAATCAGTTTCTTGAATGCAGTTTTTACACAATATCATACAAACATGGACTCCAAATCTTGTCCTTATTTTAGTATGCAACAGCGGAAGCTCTTAGTATTCACCTGAGAATAAACATGCTTTAAACGTCAACAAAAATGTTGGTGAATTATAGGTTTAACCTATATATATATCAAATCGTAACAATAGACCACAAGATTTCATATTTCAATACACATCCCATACATAGAGATAAAAATCATTCATATGGTGAACACCTGGTAACCGACATTAACAAGATGCATATATATAAGAATATCCCCATCATTCCGGGACACCCTTCGGATATGATATAAATTTCGAACTGCTAAAGCATCCGGTACTTTGGATGGAGTTTGTTAGGCCCAATAGATCTATCTTTAGGATTCGCGTCAATTAGGGTGTTTGTTCCCTAATTCTTAGATTACCAGACTTAATAAAAAGGGGCATATTCGATTTCGATAATTCAACCATAGAATGTAGTTTCACGTACTTGTGTCTATTTTGTAAATCATTTATAAAACCTGCATGTATTCTCATTCCAAAAATATTAGATTTTAAAAGAGGAACTATAACTCACTTTCACAGATTTTTACTTCGTCGAGAAGTAAGACTTGGCCACTGGTTGATTCACGAACCTATAACAATATATACATATATATCAAAGTATGTTCAAAATATATTTACAACACTTTTAATATATTTTGATGTTTTAAGTTTATTAAGTCAGCTGTCCTCGTTAGTAACCTACAACTAGTTGTCCACAGTTAGATGTACAGAAATAAATCGATAAATATTATCTTGAATCAATCCACGACCCAGTGTATACGTATCTCAGTATTGATCACAACTCAAACTATATATATTTTGGAATCAACCTCAACCCTGTATAGCTAACTCCAAATTCACATATAGAGTGTCTATGGTTGTTCCGAAATATATATAGATGTGTCGACATGATAGGTCAAAACATTGTATACGTGTCTATGGTATCTCAAGATTACATAATATACAATACAAGTTGATTAAGTTATGGTAGGAATAGATTTGTTACCAATTTTCACGTAGCTAAAATGAGAAAAATTATCCAATCTTGTTTTACCCATAACTTCTTCATTTTAAATCCATTTTGAGTGAATCAAATTGCTATGGTTTCATATTGAACTCTATTTTATGAATCTAAACAGAAAAAGTATAGGTTTATAGTCGGAAAAATAAGTTACAAGTCTTTTTTGTAAAGGTAGTCATTTTAGTCGAAAGAACGACGTCTAGATGACCATTTTAGAAAACATACTTCCACTTTGAGTTTAACCATAATTTTTGGATATAGTTTCATGTTCATAATAAAAAATCATTTTCCCAGAATAACAACTTTTAAATCAAAGTTTATCATAGTTTTTAATTAACTAACCCAAAACAGCCCGCGGTGTTACTACGACGGCGTAAATCCGGTTTTACGGTATTTTTCGTGTTTCCAGGTTTTAAATCATTAAGTTAGCATATCATATAGATATAGAACATGTGTATAGTTGATTTTAAAAGTCAAGTTAGAAGGATTAACTTTTATTTGCGAACAAGTTTAGAATTAACTAAACTATGTTCTAGTGATTACAAGTTTAAACCTTCGAATAAGATAGCTTTATATGTATGAATCGAATGATGTTATGAATATCATTACTACCTCAAGTTCCTTGGATAAACCTACTGGAAATGAGAAAAATAGATCTAGCTTCAAAGGATCCTTGGATGGCTTGAAAGTTCTTGAAGCAGAATCATAACACGAAAACAATTTCAAGTAAGATTTCCACTCGAAATAAGATTGTTATAGTTATAGAAATTGAATTAAAGTTTGAATATGATTATTACCTTTTATTAGAAAGATAACCTACTGTAAGTAACAAAGGTTTCTTGATCTTGGATGATTACTTGGAATGGATTTAGAAAACTTGGAAGTAAACTTGCAATCTTGGAAGTATTCTTGATTTTATGAAACTAGAACTTTTGGAATTTATGAAGAACACTTAGAACTTGAAGATAGAACTTGAGAGAGATCAATTAGATGAAGAAAATTGAAGAATGAAAGTGTTTGTAGGTGTTTTTGGTCGTTGGTGTATGGATTAGATATAAAGGATATGTAATTTTGTTTTCATGTAAATAAGTCATGAATGATTAGTCATATTTTTGTAATTTTATGAGATATTTCATGCTAGTTGCCAAATGATGGTTCCCACATGTGTTAGGTGATTCACATGGGCTGCTAAAAGCTGATAATTGGAGTGTATATACCAATAGTACATACATCTAAAAGCTGTGTATTGTACGAGTACTAATACGGGTGCATACGAGTAGAATTGTTGATGAAACTGAACGAGGATGTAAGTGTAAGCATTTTTGTTAAGTAGAAGTATTTTGATAAGTGTCTTGAAGTCTTTCAAAAGTGTATGAATACATATTAAAACACTACATGTATATACATTTTAACTGAGTCGTTAAGTCATCGTTAGTCGTTACATGTAAATGTTGTTTTGAAACCTTTAGGTTAACGATCTTGTTGAATGTTGTTAATCCATTGTTTATTATAACAAATGAGATGTTAAATTGTTATATTATCATGATATTATGATATATAATATATCTTAGTATGATATATATACAGTTAAATGTCGTTACAACGATAATCGTTACATATATGTCTCGTTTCGAAATCATTAAGTTAGTAGTCTTATTTTTACATATGTATTTCATTGTTAATACACTTAATAATATATTTACTTATCATTTAACATAATTAACCAAGTGTATCAATATCTTAATATGATTCATATGTACCTAGTAAGACGTTGTTATAACGATAATAGTTATATATATCGTTTTCGAGTTTCTTAAATTAATAGTCTCATTTTTATGTATATAACTCATTGTTAAAATACCTAATGAGATACATACTTATAATAAAATCATGTTAACTATATATATAACCATATATATGTCATCGTATAGTTTTTACAAGTTTTAACGTTCTTGGATCACCGGTCAACTTGGGTGGTCAATTATCTATATGAAACTTATTTCAATTAATCAAGTCTTAATAAGTTTGATTGCTTAACATGTTGGAAACACTTAATCATGTAAATAACAATTTCATTTAATATATATATATAAACATAGAAAAGTTCGGGTCACTACAATATTCACGTGCCCTTATGGTACTTTTGCTTACAAACGCATGCCATTTGGACTTTGCAACGCCCCTGCAACCTTTCAAAGGTGCATGATGGCAATTTTTCACGACATGATAGAAGAATGCATGGAAGTTTTCATGGATGACTTTTCAGTCTTCGGTGATACATTTGAATCATGTATAGCTAATCTTGAATGAATGCTTATTAGATGCGAACAATCAAATCTAGTACTTAATTGGGAGAAATGCCATTTCATGGTTAAAGAAGGCATCGTTCTTGGACATAAAATTTCAAAAGAAGGAATTGAAGTGGATAGAGCTAAAGTAGATTTAATTGCTAAACTTCCACATCCCACCAATGTTAGAGGAGTTAGGAGTTTTCTAGGGCATGCCGGTTTTTACCGACGCTTCATAAAAGATTTTTCTAAAATTGCCACTCCTATGAATAAACTCCTAGAAAAGGATGCTCCATTCATCTTTTCAGATGAATGTATCAAATCTTTTAATATTCTTAAAGAGAAACTCACTAATGCGCCGATCATGATAACACCAAATTGGAATCTACCGTTTGAACTTATGTGCGATGTAAGTGATTTTGCAATGGGAGCCGTTTTAGGACAAAGGATTGAAAAACGATTTCAACCTATATATTATGCTAGTAAGATGTTACAAGGAGCACAAACGAACTATACAACTACTGAAAAAGAACTCCTTGCTATTGTCTTTGCTTTTGACAAATTTCGATCATATCTCGTTCTAGCTAAAACGGTAGTCTATACCGACCATTCTGCTCTTAGATACCTATTTTCGAAACAAGATGCCAAACCAAGATTAATCCGTTGGATCTTACTCTTACAAGAGTTCGATATTGAAATCCGAGATAAAAGAGGGGCAGAAAATCTCGCCGCTGATCATCTTTCTCGTCTTGAAAATCCCGACTTAGAAGTTCTAAATGAATCGGCCATACAAGATAACTTTCCTGATGAATATCTATTGAAGATAGATTATAATGAAATTCCATGGTTTGCAGACTATGTGATAATGCTAAAAACGAACATATATTTCATAGCATTATTCCCCAAGAAAGACAAGCTTTTAGTTGCAATTGTTCTATTTACAAGTGATATTCGTTTAAATATTAAAAGGTGAAGACAAAAGACAGATTCGACGAATTAAAGACGCAAACGACCAAAAAGCTCAAAAATACAAAATACAATCAAAGAGGTTCCAATTATTGATAAAAAAACGTCTCGAAATTACAAGAATACAAGATTCAAAACGCAAAGTACAAGATATTAAATTGTACGCAAGGACGTTTGAAAATCCGGAACCGGGACCAGAGTCAACTCTCAACGCTCAACGCAACGGACTAAAAATTACAAGTCAACTATGCACATAAATATAATATAATATTTAAATAATTCTTATAATTATTTATATATTATATAAATAATAAAAATCCGTCGGCAAGAAAGACTCCAAAGTTGGTGAGCTGGAATTTCAAACTCCGCGACTCGCGGAGTTCTAAGGCAGAAAAGGCCGCAAGTCGCGGAGACCCCCTGAACTCAATTCCCTATAAAAGCAAACAAATTCTGATCATTTTAAAGATCAATATATATCCATCCATCTATCTATACGTAATATTTATTTATAATTTATATTTTAATTTTAATTTTAATTTTAATCCAAATAATAAGGGTATGTTAGCGAATGTTGTAAGAGTGTAAGTCGAAATTCTGTCCGTGTAACGCTACGCTATTTTTAATCATTGTAAGTTATGTTCAACCTTTTTAATTTAATGTCTCATAGCTAAGTTATTATTATGCTTATTTAAAACGAAGTAATCATGATGTTGGGCTAATTACTAAAATTGGGTAATTGGGCTTTGTACCATAATTGGGGTTTGGACAAAAGAACGACACTTGTGGAAATTAGACTATGGGCTATTAATGGGCTTTATACTTGTTTAACTAAATGATAGTTTGTTAATATTAATATAAAGATTTATAATTGGACGTACCCATAAATTACCATATACACTCGATCGGACACGATGGGCGGGGTATTTATATGTACGAATAATCGTTCATTTAACCGGACACGGGAATGGATTAATAGTCATTAGAATTATTAAAACAGGGGTGAAATTATGTACAAGGACACTTGGCATAATTGTTAACAAAGTATTAAAACCTTGGGTTACACTCAGTCGACATCCTGGTGTAATTATTAAACAAAGTATTAAAATCTTGTTACAGTTTAAGTCCCCAAATTAGTTGGAATATTTAACTTCGGGTATAAGGATAATTTGACGAGGACACTCGCACTTTATATTTATGACTGATGGACTGTTATGGACAAAAACCAGACGGACATATTAAATAATCCAGGACAAAGGACAATTAACCCATGGGCATAAAACTAAAATCAACACGTCAAACATCATGATTACGGAAGTTTAAATAAGCATAATTATTTTATTTCATATTTAATTTCCTTTATTTTATATTTAATTGCAATTCTAATTATCGCATTTTATTGTTATTGTATTTAATTGCACTTTTAATTATCGTACTTTTTATTATCGCAAGTTTATTTTATCGCACTTTTATTTATCGCAATTTCATTATCGTTATTTACTTTATGCTTTAAATTAAGTCTTTTATTTATTTAATATTTTACATTTTGTTTTAACTGCGACTAAAGTTTTAAAATCGACAAACCGGTCATTAAACGGTAAACCCCCCCCCCCCCCCTTTATAATAATAATATTACTTATATATATATATGTATTTTTATAAAAGTAAACTAATATAGCGTTAAGCTTTGTTTAAAGATTTTCCATGTGGAACAAATCGGACTTACTAAAAACTACACTACTGTATGATTAGGTACACTGCTTATAAGTGTTGTAGCAAGGTTTAAGTATATCCATTCTCTAAATAAATAAATATCTTGTATAAAATTGTATCGTATTTAATAGTATTTCCTTGTAAAATATAAAGCTATTTTATATACACCTCGCATAACATCAAGTTATTTTTGGCGCCGCTGCCGGGGACAATCTAGCTTAAAAGCCAGAAGCGCAACGCTAATAATAAAAAAAAATTATTTTTTTTAGTTTACTTTTATACGCTTTTGTAAAAATTCGTTTTAAATATTCGAAAACATAAAAAGAAAAACAAAAATATAAATATTTTTAAGATTTTGTTAAATATTTAAGTTTTGTAAAGTTTCTTTATTTTTATTTTATAAAAATATAAGTTTTATTTAAATATTTTGTTTTTATTAAAACATATATAAAAAAAAACGCGTCGAATTAAAAACTGTACCAGAGTTGAATTTAAGAACCCCGCGACTCGCGGAGTTTGCAGCTTCGAATACCGCAACTCGCGGAGCCTCCCTGACACACGTGACAGAAACCCTAATCAGCATTAAATACGGGGTAATTATTATTTATTTATTATTATTAACCCTAATTACTTATTTATTATTATAATTAGTTTTAAGTTTTTAAATTAAATTGTATTTTAGTTAAATTAGTTTAATTAAAATATAAAATTAATAGTTTAATAAAATAAATAATATAAAAATAATATTTTTATAAAAATTGTACTTTTTACAACTTTTTGTATATTTTTATATTTTGTCCCTTTTTAATTATTTTAGCGTAATATTTGTATTTTTCGCTCGTATTTAGTTTTAAGATATAGTTTTTGCCATAGTTATTTTTTTTACTTCTAGATTTTTAGGCTTTGCCGTAAAATTCCTTAAGTGCTTTTTCTTTAGACTAAGATTTAGGTACTTTAGAATTTTGCGACGCCTTTTTAAGTTTTAGTTTCTTTTTAAGTTATTGCCATTTGGGATATAGTTTTTCTTGTAAGCTTTAATATTTTTAGACACCTTTTACCTATGTATCAATTATCATTCCAATTAGTAATCTCAATTTGCGATTATAATTTTAAGTTAGTGATAGTAATAAGGTTGGGTTAGTCGAGTGTTTTTAAGTTCTATAAGTCACTATTTTTCTTTCTTATTTTTATTTTTCGACCTTTTTCCGAAGCACTCTTTTTCTTTCTTATTTCTCGTCATTCTAGTTTTAGGACATAGATTTTTATTCTACTTCTTATCTAAATTTCTTAAAAATACGAAAATTTATTTTAAGTGGTTAAATTGATAGACATCAAAATTTTCTGGTTCGTAGTAATAGTTGGATTTGTACGTGGACCGGGTTATTGGAGCCAAACAGTCCTCAATTATATTGAGACCAAACGAATCCTGCCCCTCTGCTGCATCTTTTGGCTATTCGAAACGTGGGCAAAATCAGAAAAGTCTATTAATTGGATAACTTATATAATTTTTCTTTCCTTTTTAAAAACCAATAAGATATTCAGTGAATGCACCGAGCAAGACGTTCACCACCTTTTGTACGTTCACCACCTGTAACTAGATCAAGACATTTAGAAAATATTACCGCCGCTGATTTTTCTTTAGAATCGTCATCCAGTCGACCAAGTACTCCAGTTCAAATTTCCGATAATCCATTTTTTGAACCCGACCTCACAATTGAGAATCCGGAGAATATTCAGGGACGATTCATAGATCCTGAACCACTAAACTTTCCTCCGGAACCACCAATCATTCAAACAGAGATTGTTGAGGAACGAACCATTAAATCAGAATCCTCTAATGATTCCGATTCAACAAATTCAATTATGGAGAATCTGGAACCTTTAAGTATGGAAGACCGAATGAGAGCTAAACGCACTGGCCATGGTCACGCAATTGCTCATCCTGACATTAATGCGCCAGATTATGAAATCAAAGGACAAATTCTACACATGGTGACTAATCAATGACAATTTAGTGGTGCGCCGAAGGAAGATCCAAATGAACATCTTCATACCTTTAATAGGATCTGCACACTATTTAAAATAAGAGAAGTTGAGGATGAACAGATATATCTCATGTTATTTCCCTGGACTTTAAAGGGAGAAGCCAAAGATTGGTTGGAATCGTTACCTGAAGGGGCAATTGATACATGGGACGTTTTAGTTGAAAAATTTCTTAAACAATTCTTTCCGGCATCTAAAGCCGTAAGACTTCAAGGAGAAATTGTTACGTTTACACAGAAGCCAAATGAAACTCTATATGAGGCGTGGACAAGATTTGGAAAGTTAATAAGAGGATGTCCGCAACATGGTTTAGATACCTGTCAAATAGTACAAATATTCTACCAAGGATGCGACATCACTACAAGGAAAGACATCGATATAGCAACTGGTGGTTCTATTATGAAGAAAACAGAAACTGATGCTTACAAAATTATTGATAACACTGCTTCCCACTCACATGAGTGGCACCAAGAAAAAGATATCGTTAGATCATCTAAAGCAGCTAGAGCCGATTCTAGCCATGACTTAGATTCCATTTTCGCAAAGATAGATGCTGTCGAGAGACGAATGGAAAAGATGACTAAGGATATTCACTCAATACGAATTAGTTGTGAGCAGTGTGGAGGACCACATTTGACAAAAGATTGTCTCAGTATTGAATTAACAATGAAACAAAGAGAGAATATTTCATACATAAACCAAAGGCCTGGAAATAATTATCAGAATAATTATCAACCGCCAAGACCGATCTACAATCAAAACCAGAATTATAACAGAAATGTTCCATACAACAACCAACAAGGTCCTAGCAATCAACAAGTATCCAACAATACTTACAATCAGCAAAGACCTAATTTTCAAAACAAACCACCACAACAAACCGATGATAAAAAGCCGAATTTAGAAGATATGATGACGAAGCTAGTTGAAACTCAAACGCAGTTTTTCACATCTCAAAAACAAACTAATGAAGAAAATGCTCAAGCATTTAGAAATCAACAAGCTTCTATTCAAAATCTGGAACAAGAAGTAAGTAACCTAGCAAGGTTAATAGGTGAAAGAAAACCGGGAAGTTTACCTAGTGATACAAATGCTAACCCCCGAAATGAAACAGCTAAAGCCATTACCACAAGAAGTGGTACAACACTTAAACCACCTGAAATACCTGTAACTTCTGATGAAGCTATTCCTACTCTACAAGAACCACAACCTGAACAAGATAAGGAAACAGAACCGGTAGTTGAAAAGGTTAATGAAGATAACACAATTAAGGCTAAACCTTATGTTAAACCATACCAACCACCACTTCCTTACCCGAGTAAAATGAAGAAAGAGAAACTTGAAGCCGAGCAATCCAAATTCTTGGATATGTTTAAACAGATAAATGTAAATCTTCCTTTCATTGATGTGATTTCAGGAATGCCTAGATATGCTAAATTCTTGAAAGATCTAATCTCAAATAGAAAGAAAATGGAAGAACTCTCGGCTGTTACTATGAATGCTAATTGTTCAGCAGTGCTGTTGAATAAGATACCAGAAAAACTATCTGATCCAGGAAGTTTCACAATTCCATGTTTTCTGGGTAGTCTTAGTTCAATAGAAGCATTGGCAGACTTAGGTGCTAGTATAAATTTAATGCCGTATTCACTATACGCTAAACTAGACCTTGGAGAATTGAAACCAACAAGAATAAGCATACAACTAGCCGATCGATCAATAAAATATCCTAGAGGGATAATGGAGAACATGCTAGTTAAAGTTGGTACTTTAGTATTTCCAGTAGATTTTGTTGTTCTGGACATGGAAGAAGATTCTCAAGTTCCTCTCATATTAGGAAGACCATTCTTAAACACGGCTAAAGCAATGATAGACGTGTTCGGTAAGAAATTGACCCTAAGTATAGAGGACGAGAGTGCTACCTTTTCAGTTGATAGAGCAATGCAACAACCGCAATCTACAGATGATACATGTTATTATATTCAAACTATAGACTCACATGCAGAATTGTTAGAAGAATTTCCAGAATTACAAGGAACAGGAGAATGTTCTTTAGGAGAAGGTAATGAACCAATTAATGAAGCTGAAATATTAGCTACACTTATAGCTAATGGATATGAACCAACAACAGAAGAAATTCAAATGCTAAAAGAAGAAGACAGATATCGATATAAATCATCGATAGAAGAACCACCGAAATTAGAGTTAAAGCCACTTCCAAACCATTTGGAATATGCTTATTTACATGGTGAATCTGAATTACCTGTAATAATATCGTCTTCTCTTACTGAAAATGAGAAATCACAACTAATTTCTGTGTTGAAAGCTCATAAACCAGCCATTGCATGGAAGATTCATGATATCAAAGGAATAAGTCCTTCGTATTGCACACATAAAATCCTTATGGAAGAAGGTCATAAAACGTATGTGCAACGCCAACGAAGACTAAATCCGAATATGCAAGATGTAGTTAAGAAAGAAATTATTAAACTACTAGATGCAGGTTTAATATATCCAATTTCTGATAGTCCATGGGTAAGCCCAGTTCAATGCGTGCCTAAGAAGGGTGGCATGACTATCATTACAAATGAGAAAAATGAGCTTATTCCTACTAGGACTGTAACAGGATGGCATGTGTGTATTGATTATAGAAAATTAAATGACGCCACCAGAAAAGATCACTTTCCCTTACCTTTCATTGATCAAATGTTGGAAAGATTAGCCGGAAATAGTTACTATTGTTTTCTAGATGGATTTTCCGGATATTTTTAAATTCCAATAGCACCCGAAGATCAAGAGAAAACCACATTCATGTGCCCTTATGGTACTTTTGCTTACAAACGCATGCCATTTGGACTTTGCAACGCCCCTGCAACCTTTCAAAGATGCATGATGGCGATTTTTCACGACATGATAGAAGAATGCATGGAAGTTTTCATGGATGACTTTTCAGTCTTCGGTGATACATTTGAAACATGTCTAGCTAATCTTGAACGAATGCTGATTAGATGCGAACAATCAAATCTAGTACTTAATTGGGAGAAATGCCATTTCATGGTTAAAGAAGGCATCGTTCTTGGACATAAAATTTCAAAAGAAGGAATTGAAGTGGATAGAGCTAAAGTAGATGTAATTGCTAAACTTCCACATCCCACCAATGTTAGAGGAGTTAGGAGTTTTCTAGGGCATGCCGGTTTTTACCGACGTTTCATAAAAGATTTTTCTAAAATTGCCACTCCTATGAATAAACTCCTAGAAAAGGATGCTCCATTCATCTTTTCAAATGAATGTATCAAATCTTTTAATATTCTTAAAGAAAAACTTACTAATGCGCCGATCATGATAACACCAAATTGGAATCTACCATTTGAACTAATGTGCGATGCAAGTGATTTTGCAATGGGAGTCGTTTTAGGACAAAGGATTGAAAAACGATTTCAACCTATATATTATGCTAGTAAGACGTTACAAGGAGCACAAACAAATTACACAACTACTGAAAAAGAACTCCTTGCTATTGTCTTTGCTTTTGACAAATTTCGATCATATCTCGTTCTAGCAAAAACGGTGGTCTATACCGACCATTCTGCTCTTAGATACCTATTTTCAAAACAAGATGCCAAACCAAGATTAATCCGTTGGATCTTACTCTTACAGGAGTTTGATATTGAAATCCGAGATAAAAGAGGAGCAGAAAATCTCGCCGCTGATCATCTTTCTCGTCTTGAAAATCCCGAATTAGAAGTTCTAAATGAATCGGCCATACAAGACAACTTTCCTGATGAATATCTATTGAAGATAGATTATAATGAAATTCCATGGTTTGCAGACTATGCAAACTACTTAGTATGTGGATTCCTTGAAAAAGGATTATCGTACCAAAAACGAAAGAAATTCTTCAGTGATATAAAACACTATTTTTGGGAAGATCCACATCTGTTTAAAAGTTGTCCCGATGGAATAATACGCCGATGTGTATTTGGAAATGAAGCTAGTAAAATTTTAAACCATTGTCACACAGGACCAACAGGAGGGCATTATGGGCCTCAACTAACAGCAAGAAAAGTTTACGATGCTGGATTCTATTGGCCTACAATTTACAAAGACGCACACCTTCTTTGCAAATCCTGTGATGCATGTCAAAGGGCCGGAAAAATAAGTCAACGTGATGAAATGCCACAAAATGTCATACAAGTATGTGAAGTATTTGACATTTGGGGTATTGACTTTATGGGTCCATTTCCAAAATCTCATAATAATCTCTACATTCTCGTTGCCATTGATTATGTATCTAAATGGGCGGAAGCACAAGCTCTCCCAACTAATGATGCATGAGTTGTAGTCAACTTTTTAAAACGTCTTTTTGCAAGGTTTGGAACACCGAAAGCTTTAATAAGTGATCGGGGTACTCATTTCTGTAATAATCAACTTGAGAAAGTTCTTAAAAGATATGGAGTAACTCATAAAATCTCCACCGCATATCATCCACAAACAAGTGGACAAGTTGAAAATACCAACCGAGCTTTAAAACGTATTCTGGAGAAAACCGTAGGATCAAATCCGAAGGAATGGTCCATTAAATTGGAGGATGCACTCTGGCTTTTAGAACAGCCTACAAAACTCCAATTGGAACCACACCTTTTAGACTCGTTTACAGAAAAGTGAAATGTCCCGTTCTTATTGATTAAAAACGTTCCATATTAATTGATTTCGTTGCGAGGTTTTGACCTCTATATGAGACGTTTTTCAAAGACTGCATTCATTTTAAAACAAACCATAACCTTTATTTCATCAATAAAGGTCTAAAAAGTTTTACGTAGATTATCAAATAATGATAATCTAAAATATCCTGTTTACACACGACCATTACATAATGGTTTACAATACAAATATGTTACAACAAAATAAGTTTCTTGAATGCAGTTTTTACACAATATCATACAAGCATGGACTCCAAATCTCGTCCTTATTTAAGTATGCGACAGCGGAAGCTCTTAATAATCACCTGAGAATAAACATGCTTAAAACGTCAACAAAAATGTTGGTGAGTTATAGGTTTAACCTATATATATCAAATCGTAACAATAGACCACAAGATTTCATATTTCAATACACATCCCATACATAGAGATAAAAATCATTCATATGGTGAACACCTGGTAACCGACATTAACAAGATGCATATATAAGAATATCCCCATCATTCCGGGACACCCTTCGGATATGATATAAATTTCGAAGTACTAAAGCATCCGGTACTTTGGATGGGGTTTGTTAGGCCCAATAGATCTATCTTTAGGATTCGCGTCAATTAGGGTGTCTGTTCCCTAATTCTTAGATTACCAGACTTAATAAAAAGGGGCATATTCGATTTCGATAATTCAACCATAGAATGTAGTTTCACGTACTTGTGTCTATTTTGTAAATCATTTATAAAACCTGCATGTATTCTCATCCCAAAAATATTAGATTTTAAAAGTGGGACTATAACTCACTTTCACAGATTTTTACTTCGTCGGGAAGTAAGACTTGGCCACTGGTTGATTCACGAACCTATAAAAATATATACATATATATCAAAGTATGTTCAAAATATATTTACAACACTTTTAATATATTTTGATGTTTTAAGTTTATTAAGTCAGCTGTCCTCGTTAGTAACCTACAACTAGTTGTTCACAGTTAGATGTACAGAAATAAATAGATAAATATTATCTTGAATCAATCCACGACCCAGTGTATACGTATCTCAGTATTGATCACAACTCAAACTATATATATTTTGGAATCGACCTCAACCCTGTATAGCTAACTCCAACATTCACATATAGAGTGTCTATGGTTGTTCCGAAATATATATAGATGTGTCGACATGATAGGTCGAAACATTGTATACGTGTCTATGGTATCTCAAGATTACATAATATACAATACAAGTTGATTAAGTTATGGTTGGAATAGATTTGTTACCAATTTTCACGTAGCTAAAATGAGAAAAATTATCCAATCTTGTTTTACCCATAACTTCTTCATTTTAAATTCGTTTTGAGTGAATCAAATTGCTATGGTTTCATATTGAACTCTATTTTATGAATCTAAACAGAAAAAGTATAGGTTTATAGTCGGAAAAATAAGTTACAAGTCGTTTTTGTAAAGGTAGTCATTTCAGTCGAAAGAACGACGTCTAGATGACCATTTTAGAAAACATACTTCCACTTTGAGTTTAACCATAATTTTTGGATATAGTTTCATGTTCATAATAAAAATCATTTTCTCAGAATAACAACTTTTAAATCAAAGTTTATCATAGTTTTTAATTAACTAACCCAAAACAGCCCGCGGTGTTACTACGACGGCGTAAATCCGGTTTTACGGTGTTTTTCGTGTTTCCAGGTTTTAAATCATTAAGTTAGCATATCATATAGATATAGAATATGTGTTTAGTTAATTTTAAAAGTCAAGTTAGAAGGATTAACTTTTGTTTGCGAACAAGGTTAGAATTAACTAAACTATGTTCTAGTGATTACGAGTTTAAACATTCGAATAAGATAGCTTTATATGTATGAATCGAATGATGTTATGAACATCATTACTACCTTAAGTTCCTTGGATAAACCTACTGGAAAATAGAAAAATGGATCTAGCTTCAATGGATCCTTGGATGGCTCGAAGTTTTTGAAGCAGAATCATGACACGAAAACAAGTTCAAGTAAGATCATCACTTGAAATAAGATTGTTATAGTTATAGAAATTGAACCAAAGTTTGAATATGATTATTACCTTGTATTAGAATGATAACCTACTGTAAGAAACAAAGATTTCTTGAGGTTGGATGATCACCTTACAAAATTGGAAGTGAGCTAGCAAACTTGAAAGTATTCTTGATTTTATGAAACTAGAACTTTTGGAATTTATGAAGAACACTTAGAACTTGAAGATAGAACTTGAGAGAGATCAATTAGATGAAGAAAATTGAAGAATGAAAGTGTTTGTAGGTGTTTTTGGTCGTTGGTGTATGGATTAGATATAAAGGATATGTAATTTTGTTTTCATGTAAATAAGTCATGAATGATTACTCATATTTTTGTAATTTTATGAGATATTTCATGCTAGTTGCCAAATGATGGTTCCCACATGTGTTAGGTGACTCACATAGAATGCTAAGAGCTGATCATTGGAGTGTATATACCAATAGTACATACATCTAAAAGCTGTGTATTGTACGAGTACGAATACGGGTGCATACGAGTAGAATTATTGATGAAACTGAACGAGGATGTAATTGTAAGCATTTTTGTTAAGTAGAAGTATTTTGATAAGTGTATTGAAGTCTTTCAAAAGTGTATAAATACATATTAAAACACTACATGTATATACATTTTAACTGAGTCGTTAAGTCATCGTTAGTCGTTACATGTAATTGTTGTTTTGAAACCTTTAGGTTAACGATCTTGTTAAATGTTGTTAACCCAATGTTTATAATATCAAATGAGATTTTAAATTATTATATTATCATGATATTATCATGTATGAATATCTCTTAATATGATATATATACATTAAATGTCTTTACAACGATAATCGTTACATATATGTCTCGTTTAAAAATCATTAAGTTAGTAGTCTTGTTTATATGTATATAACTCATTGTTAATATACTTATGGAGATACTTACTTATAATAATCTCATGTTAACCATATGTATATCCATATATATATCGTCATGTCATTTTTACAAGTTTTAACGTTCGTGAATCGCCGGTCAACTTGGGTGGTCAATTGTCTATATGAAACATATTTCAATTAATCAAGTCTTAACAAGTTTGATTGCTTAACATGTTGGAAACATTTAATCATATAAATATCAATCTCAATTAATATATATAAACATGGAAAAGTTCGGGTCACTACAGTACCTACCCGTTAAATAAATTTCGTCCCGAAATTTTAAGCTGTTGAAAGTGTTGACGAATCTTCTGGAAATAGATGCGGGTATTTCTTCTTCATCTGATCTTCACGCTCCCAGGTGAACTCGGGTCCTCTACGAGCATTCCATCGAACCTTAACAATTGGTATCTTGTTTTGCTTAAGTCTTTTAACCTCACGATCCATTATTTCGACGGGTTCTTCGATGAATTGAAGTTTTTCGTTGATTTGGATTTCATCTAACGGAATAGTGAGATCTTCTTTAGCAAAACATTTCTTCAAATTCGAGACGTGGAAAGTGTTATGTACAGCCGCGAGTTGTTGAGGTAACTCAAGTCGGTAAGCTACTGGTCCGACACGATCAATAATCTTGAATGGTCCAATATACCTTGGATTTAATTTCCCTCGTTTACCAAATCAAACAACGCCTTTCCAAGGTGCAACTTTAAGCATGACCATCTCTCCAATTTCAAATTCTATATCTTTTCTTTTAATGTCAGCGTAGCTCTTTTGTCGACTTTGGGCGGTTTTTAACCGTTGTTGAATTTGGATGATCTTCTCGGTAGTTTCTTGTATAATCTCCGGACCCGTAATCTGTCTATCCCCCACTTCACTCCAACAAATCGGAGACCTGCACTTTCTACCATAAAGTGCTTCAAATGGCGCCATCTCAATGCTTGAATGGTAGCTGTTGTTGTAGGAAAATTCTGCTAACGGTAGATGTCGATCCCAACTGTTTCCGAAATCAATAACACATGCTCGTAGCATGTCTTCAAGCGTTTGTATCGTCCTTTCGCTCTGCCCATCAGTTTGGGGATGATAGGCAGTACTCATGTCTAGACGAGTTCCTAATGCTTGCTGTAATGTCTGCCAGAATCTTGAAATAAATCTGCCATCCCTATCAGAGATAATAGAGATTGGTATTCCATGTCTGGAGATGACTTCCTTCAAATATAGTCGTGCTAACTTCTCCATCTTATCATCTTCTCTTATTGGCAGGAAGTGTGCTGATTTGGTGAGACGATCAACTATTACCCAAATAGTATCAAAACCACTTGCAGTCCTTGGCAATTTAGTGATGAAATCCATGGTAATGTTTTCCCATTTCCATTCTGGGATTTCGGGTTGTTGAAGTAGACCTGATGGTTTCTGATGCTCAGCTTTGACCTTAGAACACGTCAAACATTCTCCTACGTATTTAGCAACATCGGCTTTCATACCCGGCCACCAAAAATGTTTCTTGAGATCCTTGTACATCTTCCCCGTTCCAGGATGTATTGAGTATCTGGTTTTATGAGCTTCTCTAAGTACCATTTCTCTCATATCTCCAAATTTTGGTACCCAAATCCTTTCAGCCCTATACCGGGTTCCGTCTTCCCGAATATTAAGATGCTGCTCCGATCCTTTGGGTATTTCATCCTTTAAATTTCCTTCTTTTAAAACTCCTTGTTGCGCCTCCTTTATTTGAGTAGTAAGGTTATTATGAATCATTATATTCATAGATTTTACTCGAATGGGTTCTCTGTCCTTCCTGCTCAAGGCATCGGCTACCACATTTGCCTTCCCGGGGTGGTAACGAATCTCAAAGTCGTAATCATTCAATAATTCAATCCACCTACGCTGCCTCATATTCAGTTGTTTCTGATTAAATATGTGTTGAAGACTTTTGTGGTCGGTATATATAATACTTTTGACCCCATATAAGTAGTGCCTCCAAGTCTTTAATGCAAAAACAACCGCGCCTAATTCTAAATCATGCGTCGTATAATTTTGTTCGTGAATCTTCAATTGTCTAGACGCATAAGCAATCACCTTCGTTCGTTGCATTAATACACAACCGAGACCTTGCTTTGATGCGTCACAATAAATCACAAAATCATCATTCCCTTCAGGCAATGACAATATAGGTGCCGTAGTTAGCTTTTTCTTCAATAACTGAAACGCTTTCTCTTGTTCATCATTCCATTCAAATTTCTTCCCTTTATGCGTTAATGCAGTCAAGGGTTTTGCTATTCTGGAAAAGTCTTGGATGAACCTTCTGTAGTAACCAGCTAGTCCTAAAAACTGGCGTATGTGTTTCGGAGTTTTCGGGGTTTCCCACTTTTCAACAGTTTCTATCTTTGCCGGATCCACCTTAATACCTTCTTTGTTCACTATGTGACCGAGGAATTGAACTTCTTCCAACCAAAATGCACACTTTGAAAACTTAGCGTACAATTCTTCCTTCCTCAATACTTCTAACACCTTTCTCAAATGTTCACCGTGTTCTTGGTCATTCTTTGAGTAAATAAGTATGTCATCAATGAAAACAATGACAAACTTGTCAAGGTATGGTCCACACACTCGGTTCATAAGGTCCATGAACACAGCTGGTGCATTAGTTAAACCAGACGGCATGACCATAAACTCGTAATGACCGTAACGTGTTCTGAAAGCAGTCTTTGGAATATCATCTTCTTTCACCCGCATTTGATGATACCCGGAACGTAAGTCAATCTTTGAATAAACAGACGAGCCTTGTAGTTGATCAAATAAGTCGTCGATTCTCGGTAGTGGGTAGCGGTTCTTGATGGTAAGTTTGTTCAACTCTCGGTAGTCGATACACAACCTGAATGTACCATCTTTCTTCTTGACAAACAAAACAGGAGCTCCCCACGGTGATGTGCTTGGTCGAATGAAACCACGCTCTAAAAGTTCTTGTAATTGGCTTTGCAGTTCTTTCATCTCGCTGGGTGCGAGTCTGTAAGGAGCACGAGCTATTGGTGCAGCTCCTGGTACAAGATCTATTTGAAATTCAACGGATCGATGTGGGGGTAATCCCGGTAATTCTTTCGGAAATACATCGGGAAATTCTTTTGCAATGGGAACATCATTGATGCTCTTTTCTTCAGTTTGTACTTTCTCGACGTGTGCTAGAACAGCATAGCAACCTTTTCTTATTAGTTTTTGTGCTTTCAAATTACTAATAAGATGTAGCTTCGTGTTGCCCTTTTCTCCGTACACCATTAAGGGTTTTCCTTTTTCTCGTATAATGCGAATTGCATTTTTGTAACAAACGATCTCTGCTTTCACTTCTTTCAACCAGTCCATACCGATTATGACATCAAAACTCCCTAACTCTACTGGTATCAAGTCAATCTTAAATGTTTCGCTAACCAGTTTAATTTCTCGATTCCGACATATTTTATCTGCTGAAATTAATTTACCATTTGCTAATTCGAGTAAAAATTTACTATCCAAAGGCGTCAATGGACAACTTAATTTAGCACAAAAATCTCTACTCATATAGCTTCTATCCGCACCCGAATCAAATAAAACGTAAGCAGATTTATTGTCAATAAGAAACGTACCCGTAACAAGCTCCGGGTCTTCCTGTGCCTCTGCCGCATTAATATTGAAAACTCTTCCGCGGCCTTGTCCATTCGTGTTCTCCTGGTTCGGGAAATTTCTAATAATGTGGCCCGGTTTTCCACATTTATAACAAACTACATTGGCATAACTTGCTCCGACACTACTTGCTCCGCCATTACTCGTTCCGACACCATTTGTTCCTTTCGTTCTATTAACCCCTGGTCCGTAGACCTCACACTTCGCCGCGCTATGACCATTTCTTTTACACTTGTTGCAAAATTTGGTGCAGAACCCCGAGTGATACTTTTCACACCTTTGGCATAGCTGCTTCTGATTGTTGTTGTTGTTGCGATTATTATTGTTGTTGGGATGATTGTTGTAGTTGCTGTTGTTGTTGTTGTTGTTGTTGTTGTTGTTGTTGGGCCGTTTGTTGTAGTTGCGATTGATGTTGCGATTGCTGGGATAATTGTTGCGATTATTGTTGTAATTGCTGTTGTTGTTGTATTGGTGATTCTTATCACCATTTTCCTCCCACTTTCTTTTGACTTGCTTCACATTGGTCTCTTCAGCAGTCTGTTCTTTAATTCTTTCTTCAATCTGGTTCACTAGTTTGTGAGCCATTCTACATGCCTGTTGTATGGAGGCGGGCTCGTGTGAACTTATATCTTCTTGGATTCTTTCCGGTAATCCTTTCACAAACGCGTCGATCTTCTCTTCCTCATCTTCGAATGCTCCCGGACACAATAGGCACAATTCTGTGAATCGTCTTTCGTACGTGGTAATATCAAATCCTTGGGTTCGTAACCCTCTAAGTTCTGTCTTGAGCTTATTGACCTCGGTTCTGGGACGGTACTTCTCGTTCATCAAGTGCTTGAATACTGACCACGGTAGTGCGTACGCATCGTCTTGTCCCACTTGCTCTAGATAGGTATTCCACCATGTTAACGCAGAACCTGTGAAGGTATGCGTAGCGTACTTCACTTTGTCCTCTTCAGTACACTTACTTATGGCAAACACCGATTCGACCTTCTCGGTCCACCGTTTCAATCCGATCGGTCCTTCGGTTCCATCAAATTCCAAAGGTTTGCAGGCAGTGAATTCTTTGTAGGTGCATCCTACACGATTTCCTGTACTGCTAGATCCAAGGTTATTGTTGGTATGTAGCGCAGCCTGTACTGCGGCTATGTTTGAAGCTAGAAAAGTACGGAATTCCTCTTCATTCATATTCACGGTGTGTCGAGTAGTCGGTGCCATTTCCTTCAAAATAGTCAAATGGAACAAGTTAATCATACAGAATATTAAGAGTAGTTAATAGTATTTCGTAGCATAATATGAACTCATTTATAAAAGCTTTTTCTTCATATTAGCGTTTTATAAGTTTAAATTCGGGTAGTACCTACCCGTTAAGTTCATACTTAGTAGCTAATATACAATTCAACTACTACAATTCTATATGAAAAACTAATTATAATAATATTTCGCGTTCAAACTTTTACACAATATTTTACAAACTTACAATACCGCTTATTTTACATAAAGCATGAAATATAGCACACAATAACTTTGATACAAGATAGTTGTGAAGATAATTCTAGCTAGTACACAATTCGTTCAGCAAAGGCAATAAAGACACGTAATTCATACGTCCAGAAACAAGTCATGCATTCTGGTTTTACTAGGATTACTTCCCATCCTTGGTCTTGTGGAACATAACCGTTATGGCCGTTGATAAGACAGCGTGTTGTAACGTCGTCAAAGGGACGAGGGTTACGTAATGTCCAACAGTCCCGTAACAATCTAAAAACCTCATTTCTTACCCCAATTACCGACTCCGTCACTTGTGGGAACGTTTTGTTTAATAGTTGTAGGCCGATGTTCTTGTTCTCACTTTGGTGAGAGGCGAACAATACTAATCCGTAAGCATAACATGCTTCTTTATGTTGCATGTTAGCCGCTTTTTCTAAATCACGAAGTCCAATATTCGGATATATTGAGTCAAAATAATTTCTTAACCCATTGCGTAAAATAGCATTTGGGTTCCCCGCAATATATGCGTCAAAGTAAACACATCGTAACTTATGGATTTCCCAATGTGATATCCCCCATCTTTCAAACGAAAGCCTTTTATAAACCAAGGCATTCTTGGAACGTTCTTCGAATGTCTTACAAACTGATCTCGCCTTAAATAGTTGTGCTGAAGAATTCTGACCGACTTTAGACAAGATTTCATCAATCATGTCTCCGGGTAGGTCTCTTAAAATATTGGGTTGTCTATCCATTTTGTGTTTTTATACTGTAAAATAGACAAGAGTTAGATTCATAAAAAAAAAATACTTATTAATACAAGCAATTTTTACATATATCATAAAGCATAAGCACACTATATTACATATATTACACCACACGAATACAACTATCTTATTCCGACTCGCTTGTTTCTTCTTCTTCGGTTTTGGTTCGTTTTGTCAAGTTTCTAGGGATATATGATGTTCCCCTAATACGAGCCGTAATTTTCCACATTGGTTTAGAAAAACCTGGTGGTTTAGAGGTTCCCGGGTCATTGTTACAACTTAAGGACTTCGGGGGTTGACGATACATATAAAGTTCATCGGGGTTGGAATTAGATTTCTCTATTTTTATGCCCTTTCCCTTATTATTTTCTTTTGCCTTTTTAAATTCAGTTGGGGTAATTTCTATAACATCATCGGAATTCTCGTTAGAATCCGATTCATCGGAGAATTGGTAATCCTCCCAATATTTTGCTTCCTTAGCGGAAACACCATTGACCATAATTAACCTTGGTCGGTTGGTTGAGGATTTTCTTTTACTTAACCGTTTTATTATTTCCCCCACCGGTTCTATTTCTTCATCCGGTTCCGATTCTTCTTCCGGTTCCGATTCTTCTTCTGGTTCCGACTCTTCTTCCGGTTCCTCTTCGGGAACTTGTGAATCAGTCCACGAATAATTCCAATTTACATTTGACTCTTCATTATTATTAGGTGAGTCAATGGGACTTGTTCTAGAGGTAGACATCTATCACATAATATCAAACGCGTTAAGAGATTAATATATCACATAATATTCACATGTTAAAAATATATAGTTTCCAACAAAATTTGTTAAGCAATCATTTTTCAAGTAAACACGGTCGAAGTCCAGACTCACTAATGCATCCTAACAAACTCGATAAGACACACTAATGCAAAATTCTGGTTCTCTAAGACCAACGCTCGGATACCAACTGAAATGTCCCATTCTTATTGATTAAAAACGTTCCATATTAATTGATTTCGTTGCGAGGTTTTGACCTCTATATGAGACGTTTTTCAAAGACTGCATTCATTTTAAAACAAACCATAACCTTTATTTCATCAATAAAGGTCTAAAAAGCTTTACGTAGATTATCAAATAATGATAATCTAAAATATCCTGTTTACACACGACCATTACATAATGGTTTACAATACAAATATGTTACAACAAAATAAGTTTCTTGAATGCAGTTTTTACACAATATCATACAAGCATGGACTCCAAATCTCGTCCTTATTTAAGTATGCGACAGCGGAAGCTCTTAATAATCACCTGAGAATAAACATGCTTAAAACGTCAACAAAAATGTTTGTGAGTTATAGGTTTAACCTATATATATCAAATCGTAACAATAGACCACAAGATTTCATATTTCAATACACATCCCATACATAGAGATAAAAATCATTCATATGGTGAACACCTAGTAACCGACATTAACAAGATGCATATATAAGAATATCCCCATCATTCCGGGACACCCTTCGGATATGATATAAATTTCGAAGTACTAAAGCATCCGGTACTTTGGATGGGGTTTGTTAGGCCCAATAGATCTATCTTTAGGATTCGCGTCAATTAGGGTGTCTGTTCCCTAATTCTTAGATTACCAGACTTAATAAAAAGGGGCATATTCGATTTCGATAATTCAACCATAGAATGTAGTTTCACGTACTTGTGTCTATTTTGTAAATCATTTATAAAACCTGCATGTATTCTCATCCCAAAAATATTAGATTTTAAAAGTGGGACTATAACTCACTTTCACAGATTTTTACTTCGTCGGGAAGTAAGACTTGGCCACTGGTTGATTCACGAACCTATAAAAATATATACATATATATCAAAGTATGTTCAAAATATATTTACAACACTTTTAATATATTTTGATGTTTTAAGTTTATTAAGTCAGCTGTCCTCGTTAGTAACCTACAACTAGTTGTCCACAGTTAGATGTACAGAAATAAATAGATAAATATTATCTTGAATCAATCCACGACCCAGTGTATACGTATCTCAGTATTGATCACAACTCAAACTATATATATTTTGGAATCGACCTCAACCCTGTATAGCTAACTCCAACATTCACATATAGAGTGTCTATGGTTGTTCCGAAATATATATAGATGTGTCGATATGATAGGTCGAAACATTGTATACGTGTCTATGGTATCTCAAGATTACATAATATACAATACAAGTTGATTAAGTTATGGTTGGAATAGATTTGTTACCAATTTTCACGTAGCTAAAATGAGAAAAATTATCCAATCTTGTTTTACCCATAACTTCTTCATTTTAAATCCGTTTTGAGTGAATCAAATTGCTATGGTTTCATATTGAACTCTATTTTATGAATCTAAACAGAAAAAGTATAGGTTTATAGTCGGAAAAATAAGTTACAAGTCGTTTTTGTAAAGGTAGTCATTTCAGTCGAAAGAACGACGTCTAGATGACCATTTTAGAAAACATACTTCCACTTTGAGTTTAACCATAATTTTTGGATATAGTTTCATGTTCATAATAAAAATCATTTTCTCAGAATAACAACTTTTAAATCAAAGTTTATCATAGTTTTTAATTAACTAACCCAAAACAGCCCGCGGTGTTACTACGACGGCGTAAATCCGGTTTTAAGGTGTTTTTCGTGTTTCCAGGTTTTAAATCATTAAGTTAGCATATCATATAGATATAGAACATGTGTTTAGTTAATTTTAAAAGTCAAGTTAGAAGGATTAACTTTTGTTTGCGAACAAGTTTAGAATTAACTAAACTATGTTCTAGTGATTACGAGTTTAAACATTCGAATAAGATAGCTTTATATGTATGAATCGAATGATGTTATGAACATCATTACTACCTTAAGTTCCTTGGATAAACCTACTGGAAAAGAGAAAAATGGATCTAGCTTCAATGGATCCTTGGATGGCTCGAAGTTCTTGAAGCAGAATCATGACACGAAAACAAGTTCAAGTAAGATCATCACTTGAAATAAGATTGTTATAGTTATAGAAATTGAACCAAAGTTTGAATATGATTATTACCTTGTATTAGAATGATAACCTACTGTAAGAAACAAAGATTTCTTGAGGTTGGATGATCACCTTACAAGATTGGAAGTGAGCTAGCAAACTTGAAAGTATTCTTGATTTTATGAAACTAGAACTTTTGGAATTTATGAAGAACACTTAGAACTTGAAGATAGAACTTGAGAGAGATCAATTAGATGAAGAAAATTGAAGAATGAAAGTGTTTGTAGGTGTTTTTGGTCGTTGGTGTATGGATTAGATATAAAGGATATGTAATTTTGTTTTCATGTAAATAAGTCATGAATGATTACTCATATTTTTGTAATTTTATGAGATATTTCATGCTAGTTGCCAAATGATGGTTCCCACATGTGTTAGGTGACTCACATGGGCTGCTAAGAGCTGATCATTGGAGTGTATATACCAATAGTACATACATCTAAAAGCTGTGTATTGTACGAGTACGAATACGGGTGCATACGAGTAGAATTATTGATGAAACTGAACGAGGATGTAATTGTAAGCATTTTTGTTAAGTAGAAGTATTTTGATAAGTGTATTGAAGTCTTTCAAAAGTGTATAAATACATATTAAAACACTACATGTATATACATTTTAACTGAGTCGTTAAGTCATCGTTAGTCGTTACATGTAATTGTTGTTTTGAAACCTTTAGGTTAACGATCTTGTTAAATGTTGTTAACCCAATGTTTATAATATCAAATGAGATTTTAAATTATTATATTATCATGATATTATCATGTATGAATATCTCTTAATATGATATATATACATTAAATGTCTTTACAACGATAATCGTTACATATATGTCTCGTTTAAAAATCATTAAGTTAGTAGTCTTGTTTATATGTATATAACTCATTGTTAATATACTTATGGAGATACTTACTTATCATAATCTCATGTTAACCATATGTATATCCATATATATATCGTCATGTCATTTTTACAAGTTTTAACGTTCGTGAATCGCCGGTCAACTTGGGTGGTCAATTGTCTATATGAAACATATTTCAATTAATCAAGTCTTAACAAGTTTGATTGCTTAACATGTTGGAAACATTTAATCATATAAATATCAATCTCAATTAATATATATAAACATGGAAAAGTTCGGGTCACTACAAAAAGCATGTCATCTTCCAGTAGAAATTGAACACAAAGCATTTTGGGCTTTGAAGACATGTAATCTTGATATACATGAAGCTGGACGTCTACGATTAAGTCAACTAAACGAATTAGAAGAATTAAGACATGAAGCATACGAAAATTCGTTAATCTATAAAGAAAGAACGAAGAAATGGCATGATAAAAGAATCAGAAGTTTAAAAGAATTTAAAAAAGGAGACAGAGTTCTTCTTTTCAATTCACGATTCAAGCTATTTCCTGGAAAATTGAAATCAAGATGGTCTAGACCATTCATAGTCAAAAGAGTTTTCCCATACGGAACGATAGAATTAATAAATTCAAATGGGATTGAATTTAAAGTTAATGGTCACAGAGTTAAACACTACATAGATAGTCCGATGGAATTCGACAACGAAGTTAATCACAATTTCGATACCACAGCTAACTAAGTGTGGGGAGAATTAAGTCTTTAAAGGATTTTATGTATTTCTGTTAGAGTTAGATTGTCTGTTTTCGTGTAGTTCTCGAAAATGGAACCCGAATGGTCTTTCTCTAGCAGACCCTAAAGAACTAGTCTTCTTCTCCCATTCTAAATTTTTATTTTTTTAGGAAATGAAGACTGCCTGTGAACTAAACCATGGTCTAATGCTACACGCTTTGATCACTAAACGTAATAATGACACACTACCGAGTGAAATAGTATCAGTAATCAGAGAAAGATTGGACGGAGTAAGAAAAGAATCCAGATGCGAAGATAATAAGTTACAATTTGGTAAAAGAAAATCAAAATCCGCAGCGAAAAGAAGAGCACGACACCTAGAAAGATGTCACAAATGCGGAAAATGGTCACATGGAGGTAAATGTTCAAATAATCAAACCTATTCAAATACCGAATTTGTTACTTTTTGCAGAGACGCACCGTTCATATGTTTAGAAGAAAAAACACTGAATGCTCGAGGTTACGCCTATGTAGCCATGGAAAATCAATTAAACCGACTATCTTATGAATGGGATAGATCATATAACTAAGAATACTATCTCACAGGTAAGTCTGTACAGTTTTTATTTTTTATTTTTATTTTTAACCTTTTGATAATAAACGCTAATTTGTTCACTATAAAGCATTAAATTGGTATTGAATAAAATTAGGTTTGGCTACCGAAATTATTGATATCATTCAAAAATTTATTACATCACTGCGAAATTTAACGTTTATTCTTAAGGTATAAATATCTTTAATCAATCAACCCAAAATATTTCAAAAATTCGTCATGAGTTAAATTAGGTCTTGGAACCGAAATTACTTTACCGAAAAGAGGGGCGCATATTTTTGATAATATTTGATTGATTAAAGTGGGATAAAAAGCCAAAAAGATTTTTAATTTTATTTTTACCATGTTTTTAAAATTAATATATAAATCTTAAATTAATATTGTAAACTTTGTAAAAACAATATATTTAAAATTGTAAATATTTGAAAAATGTAATATAAGTTTGGTGTAATTTTATAATATGAATTTTCAAATTTTAAGTTTGGTGTGAATTTTTAATATTAATTTTGAATTTTATGTATTTTTAATTTAAGTTGGTGTGAATTTAAAAACAAAAATTTACTTTATGTCGCTAAGTTAAAAATATGATTTTTAAAATTCGTCGTAAGTTGAAGACTAGGTCGTTGAACAGAAATTGCTTTACCCGAGGCAGGGACGAGAACTTTTATTATCATTATTTTTTAATCTTACTGAATTAAAGTATGCCAAAAACATTAAAAAAACCCAAAAATCTTAGCTTTTAAAACAATCGCTACAAAAAGACAAATTTTAAAATTTTGTCGAAGGATGGACTAGGACATGGATCCGAAACGACCTCGTCCTAAATAACAAGGGAAACAAAATTTTAAAATTAATTACTTAATTGTTTTAATTAGTATAAGATGTTAAAAAAAAATACAAACTCTGCGACTCGCGGAGTTTGAAGGGTCAAACACCGTGACTCGCGGAGGGACCAAAACCCAGAAAAAAATAAAAACGTAATCAGCTCAGTCCACACACCACAAAAACAAAAATACTGCGAAATAACAAAAGAAAAAACCCGAGAAAACACTCCCAAATTCACAATTTTTCACTGTTAATCATCAAATCTTTTACTAAAATCATGTTAAGAAGGATGCTATCAAGGAATTACTCGAGAAAAACTGTAAATTTCTACACCTAAACACCATTTAATTCGAAATTAGTGTTCTTGAGCAATTTTATACCCAATTTGATTTTAATGCTTTTTAGTGTAATTATGTTTAAATTGTTTATGTATTATGCTTATATAACCTAGATTGATGCTATTTAACATGATTAGAAGCCTTAAACTTCAAATTTTGAGTAATCTAGGGTTTGTGTTCTTGAGCAAATTTGGGGCTTTTTGATATAAACAGGTTATGGCTGATTTTTGTCATGAATTGTTGCTAAATTAAGTAGTGTAACATGTTTAGGTAGTTAAATGATCCAAACTTTGAGCCTAAACATGATTTTGAGAATTAAAGTGGACTTTTTCAAGTCTAAAATTCATGAACTTGATTTTTGAGAGATAATACCATTTGAAACTTGTTTAATTGCTAGTGATGATTATTTTGACATGTTATTTAAGTTGAATGCTTATGAACTTGGCGAACATTTTCGTATATGCTTATTTGAAAAAGTGTAGATTTGATGAAAATATGAAAATGAGCTTAAGTTTGATATAAATTGATCATGTCATTGTAATTATTTTGATTGATGATTTTGCTGACACTAATGCATATTTGGATGCACAAAAATTGTGTTTGACGTGTTTTGCAGACTGAAAGGGTGAATCTTCATCCCAAGATCGCAATGCTCCTGCTGAAAATGCGGAACAACAGGAGGTGGATAACTACTACAAACAAGATATACCTCATCCAGTCATGACATTTTCTGATATGCACTTGGAAGATTTGCACCCGAACCTGAGATTTGACAGACTTTGGATAGATTATCCAAAATACCAAAGGGGTTTGCATACTCTTCATTCTAAAGCTGTTGAAGTACCTAGGGTCATAGAATGGGGACCATTAGAAGCTGTAGAATTGGTTGGGCCAATAAGGGAATTACTTGCACAGAGGTATGGTAATTCTGCTTTTAACGATTGGGTACGGTTATTCAACATGCGTAGACCTGTATATAAAGTATGGTGTGAAGAATTGTTGTGTAGTATAGAATTAAATGATCGGGTAGCTAGTTTAACCGATCGATCTTTTATTAGATTTTTGTTAGGAGGTTCGATGCGCCACATGTCTTTACTAGACATGGCTCAGGCTTTACGTATATATACGCCTGAGGAGTTAGCATCTGCCGATTGTAGAGGGTTGATACTAAATGGTAGAAAGATAGACGAAAATTTTGATACGCATGGTGTATGGAGTCAAATGACTAGCCATCACCGATTCAAAGGGAGAAATTACTCTTATTTGGATATAGATAGAGCTAAACTAAGAGTAATTCATAGGTTTTTAGCTAATTCGATTACACAAAGAGGTAAGAATAAGGAAAAGGTAAATGAACAGGATTTGTTTTACCACATGTGTATTCGAGACCCACAAAGCGCTGTAAGTATACCTTATTGTGTGGGTTATTATTTATCAGCTATGGTTAGGGGGATGAGACCGCATAGCATAATAGGAGGTGGTATATTTATTACTTTGATTGCTGAATATCTCGGTGTGGATATAAGTCGGGGGGATTACTAATCGAAGAACCAGAACCCCGAGATACAATAGGTTTAAATGTATACCATGGTGCGAAAGTTTTGAAGAGGCGAAATAACGCCGCAGTACGATATAATGGTAGACATCCACAGGTTGAGAGAAACCAACAGCAAGATAATATAGGAGGGGGAAATGAAATGGCAGAAATGCAAAGGTTTTTAGCTTCACAAGAGTATGAAAATGCTAGTCATAGAGCATTTGAAGATTGGCAAGTTCATTAAAACCAAATCATAGCTTATTGCCAACATATAGGTAGAAACTATATTCCTACTCCATCGCCCATATTCCCTCCCTGGTCTATAGAGATTCAACCACCGTATCCTACGTATAACCCAGGAGAAGCATTTTATAGCACATATGGTTATGCATGGAACCCCTACTGGTATCAGTATCATCTCTAGTCTACTTAGTTTTATTTATTTTATAATTTGTAATGTTGACACATTTAATACTTATGTTAATATTGTAATAGTTTTTATAATTTTCTAACTTTTATTATTAGATTTTAATAATTTTTGAATGTGGGGTAATATACCAAACTTCAAAAATATGTATATATGTTTGCAGTTTATCTTATGTACACAACAGGGTAAAACAACGCATTTTCAAAGACTGGCATTAAGTTCAGCAAAAGCAACTAATTTTGACGACAAGATGCAAAATAAATGTGATATAACAACAAGACGGAATGAACAAATGATGTGCACTATTTATCATTCAACACAAACACAAATATGTTTGGAAACTTTGGTAAAATTTAATTATTTTCACACAAATCACCCTCAATAATTTAAATTGTTACTGATTTCTTGCAAATGAGGGCATTGCAAGATCTTAAGTGTGGGAAGGGGTTAAATTCTTTCGGATTTTTAAAATTTTTATCTTAAACACTTGGTTACCATTAAAAATACTAGTAAAGCAGTAGTTGTATTAGAATCTAGTGCTCTCTGATAATAAAGAACAGCCCTAGTCTTATATACTGACTACCCAATTCTAGTAAAATTTTTCAAAATTTTCAATTAAATGAACTCAAAATCATGTTTATACATATTTATGAATGATAAAACTAGGTTTTAACACCGAAATTATTGTTACCTCGGAAAGGACATAAATTGAGAAACAAACCAAAATGTTAAAATTCATTTAAAATGGAATAGAGGACAATAAAAAGGAAAATAAAAGCCAAGTGTGAGAAAATTTACCAAGTTATTTTAAACATATATCACATATTTTTGTACAAATAATTGAAAATACTTTTGTTTTGGACGATAATTAACTGTTTTACCCGATGAAAGAAAAGAAGAGATGGATCTACATGATGAATCAATTCCATCATTAAAAGGAAGTAAAGTCTTCCGAAAAAAAACGCGCTTCTTGATTTAGGTCATGAAGTTGTCGTCCAGACCAGCTGTAGGTTGACCAAAAATCTAGAAAATTCATCACTAAAATCAGCAGGAAATCCACGGACCTCAGCATAAAACAGGGTCGCCAAGTGGTCAGACTTATCCTAACCATGAGAGGATCTATCTTGTAAAATGGGGAGGGCACCGTGCAAATTAGCTCGATAAGACTAATGAATCAGATCCCCAGAAAGGATAATCTCCTTAAAGATCAAAAAATCAGCTTTTAAGCCTGATATTACTCAATCCTTGAGATTGACCTTAAAGATTGAGAATTACAAACTCATGGAATTCAATGATATCTAAACTCGAGCTTGAACGAGAAAATATTTTGATCAAAATTACAAACCGATTTGTTTTCTGAAAACCTATTTTCAATGCGTTCATTATCATTGAACGTAGAATCCTAGGAATTCACCTGGAATTCATTAGGTCACCTGAACCAAATCGGGTGTCAACCGTAAGAACGGTGGTTGCATAGCATGGTCAAAGACAGGACCTTGTGCCAGACCGAAAAATTATAAGGGTGAGCTTAACTATTGCTCCTACAAAGGATAGTAATTGCGTCCGACACGTTATAGACCATAATTAAAAGCATGTCAGGGGACATTGCCTTAACAGTTGCTTGTTCAACGCTTTCCTTTAAAACCGGACGGTAGTTTACCGAAAGGTAATATACAGAGCAAGTATACTGGACGTGTTGCTTTCCTAATACAAGGTTAGCAAGTGGGTGACACAAAACCATAAGTTTTGAGCTAAAATTTTCAAATATGAAACCCACCAAACCCACAAAAATAATTTGCAAACACCGGTGAAGGGTTATTCCGGAAAACTTATCTAGGGTAAAAACTAGATTTAATTTTCAAAAGATCAAATGTTTTCATAAAGATCCAATTTCCTTAATGGATCTAAATTTTTATAGTCATGTGGGACTGTAAACCATATCGTTACTACCATTGTTTATACCGCCGTATAGAAATCACTGATGTACAAAGTGTGAAGAATAAAGAAGTGATTCTAGTATTTCAAGACTATATTGCTTGAGGACAAGCAACGCTCAAGTGTGGGAATATTTGATAATGCTAAAAACGAACATATATTTCATAGCATTATTCCCCAAGAAAGACAAGCTTTTAGTTGCAATTGTTCTATTTACAAGTGATATTCGTTTAAATATTAAAAGGTGAAGACAAAAGACAGATTCGACGAATTGAAGACGCAAACGACCAAAAAGCTCAAAAGTACAAAATACAATCAAAGAGGTTCCAATTATTGATAAAAAACGTCTCGAAATTACAAGAGTACAGGATTCAAAACGCAAAGTACAAGATATTAAATTGTACGCAAGGACGTTCGAAAATTCGAAACCGGGACCAGAGTCAACTCTCAACGCTCGACGCAACGGACTAAAAATTACAAGTTAACTATGCACATAAATATAATATAATATTTAAATAATTCTTATAATTATTTATATATTATATAAATAATAAAAATCCGTCGGCAAGAAAGACTCCAAAGTTGGTGAGCTGGAATTTCAAACTCCGTGACTCGCGGAGTTTGAAGGCAGAAAAGGCCGCAAGTCGCGGAGATCCCCTGAACTCCATTCCCTATAAAAGTAAACGAATTCTGATCATTTTAAAGATAAATATATATCCATCCATCTATCTATACGTAATATTTATTTATAATTTATATTTTAATTTTAATTTTAATTTTAATCCTAATAATAAGGGTATGTTAGCGAATGTTGTAAGGGTGTAAGTCGAAATTCTGTCCGTGTAACGCTACGCTATTTTTAATCATTGTAAGTTATGTTCAACCTTTTTAATTTAATGTCTCGTAGCTAAGTTATTATTATGCTTATTTAAAACGAAGTAATCATGATGTTGGGCTAATTACTAAAATTGAGTAATTGGGCTTTGTACCATAATTGGGGTTTGGACAAAAGAACGACACTTGTGGAAATTAGACTATGGGCTATTAATGGGCTTTATATTTGTTTAACTAAATGATAGTTTGTTAATGTTAATATAAAGATTTATAATTGGACGTACCCATAAATTACCATATACACTCGATCGGACACGATGGGCGGGGTATTTATATGTACGAATAATCGTTCATTTAACCGGACACGGGAATGGATTAATAGTCATTAGAATTATTAAAACAGGGGTGAAATTATGTACAAGGACACTTGGCATAATTGTTAACAAAGTATTAAAATCTTGGGTTACACTCAGTCGACATCCTGGTGTAATTATTAAACAAAGTATTAAAATCTTGTTACAGTTTAAGTCCCCAAATTAGTTGGAATATTTAACTTCGGGTATAAGGATAATTTGACGAGGACACTCGCACTTTATATTTATGACTGATGGACTGTTATGGACAAAAACCAGACGGACATATTAAATAATCCAGGACAAAGGACAATTAACCCATGGGCATAAAACTAAAATCAACACGTCAAACATCATGATTACGGAAGTTTAAATAAGCATAATTATTTTATTTCATATTTAATTTCCTTTATTTTATATTTAATTGCACTTCTAATTATCGCATTTTATTGTTATTGTATTTAATTGCACTTTTAATTATCGTACTTTTTATTATCGCAAGTTTATTTTATCGCACTTTTATTTATCGCAATTTCATTATCGTTATTTACTTTATGCTTTAAATTAAGTCTTTTATTTATTTAATATTTTACATTTTGTTTTAACTGCGACTAAAGTTTTAAAATCGACAAACCGGTCATTAAACGGTAAAAACCCCCCCTTTATAATAATAATATTACTTATATATATATATATTTGTATTTTTATAAAAGTAAACTAATATAGCGTTAAGCTTTGTTTAAAGATTTTCCCTGTGGAACGAACCGGACTTGCTAAAAACTACACTACTGTACGATTAGGTACACTGCCTATAAGTGTTGTAGCAAGGTTTAAGTATATCCATTCTCTAAATAAATAAATATCTTGTATAAAATTGTATCGTATTTAATAGTATTTCCTTGTAAAATATAAAGCTATTTTATATACACCTCGCATAACATCACTATGCAAACTACTTAGTATGTGGATTCCTTGAAAAAGGATTGTCGTACCAAAAACGAAAGAAATTCTTTAGTGATATAAAACACTATTTCTGGGAAGATCCACATCTGTTTAAAAGTTGTCCCGATGGAATAATACGTCGATGTGTATTCGGAGATGAAGCCAATCAAATCTTAAACCATTGTCACACAGGACCAACATGAGAGCATTATGGGCCTCAACTAACAGCAAGAAAAGTTTATGATGCGGGATTCTATTGGCCTACAATTTACAAAGACGTACACCTTCTTTGCAAATCCTGTGATGCTTGTCAAAGGGCCGGAAAAATAAGTCAACGTGATGAAATGCCACAAAATGTCATTCAAGTATGTGAAGTATTTGACATTTGGGGTATTGACTTTATGGGTCCATTTCCAAAATCTCATAATAATTTATACATTCTCGTAGCCATTGATTATGTATCTAAATGGGCGGAAGCACAAGCTCTCCCAACTAACGATGCGCGAGTTGTAGTCAATTTTTTAAAATGTCTTTTTGCAAGGTTTGGAACACTGAAAGTTTTAATAAGTGATCGGGGAACTCATTTTTGTAATAATCAACTTGAGAAAGTTCTCAAAAGATATGGAGTAACTCATAAAATCTCCATTCCTTATCATCCACAGACAAGTGGACAAGTTGAAAATACCAACCGAGCTTTAAAACGTATTCTAGAGAAAACCGTAGGATCAAATCCAAAGGAATGGTCCATTAAGTTGGAGGATACACTCTGGGCTTTTAGAACAGCCTACAAAACTCCAATTGGAACCACACCTTTTAGACTTGTTGACGGAAAAGCATGTCATCTTCCAGTAGAAATTGAACACAAAGTATTTTGGGCTTTGAAAACATGTAATCTTGATTTACATGAAGCCGGACGTCTACGGTTAAGTCAACTAAACGAATTAGAAGAATTAAGACATGAAGCATACAAAAATTCGTTAATCTGTAAGGAAAGAACGAAGAAATGGCATGATAAAAGAATAAGAAGTTCAAAAGAATTTAAAGAAGGAGACAGAGTTCTTCTTTTCAATTCACGATTCAAGCTATTTCCTAGAAAATTGAAATCAAGATGGTCTGGACCATTCATAGTCAAAAGAGTTTTCCCATACGGAACAGTAGAATTAATAAATTCAAATGGGATCGAATTTAAAGTTAATGGTCACAGAGTTAAACATTACATACATGGTTCGATGGAAGTTGACAATGAAGTTAATCATAATTTCACCACCCAAGAAAACCTTCAAAATGAAAACATAAATATGTTATCAACAACTTATGAAAAATCAAAATTGGAATATAGGGAGAAGTCAAATTGGAGTGATGAAGAAGAGTTCTTATACAAACCTCCTATTCCAAGAAACGAAGAAAAATGTGAACAAGAAGTTCAAATAGAAGTGAAAGAACCAAGAAAAGAACACCCGAAAAAGGTTTACAAACCAACTCGACTTACTAAAGCAGGAGACCCGGGTGAATTTATCATTTCTTGCTTGCTTAATGATGGTGCTGTATATAATGGACTCGCAGATTTAGGAGCAAGTGCAAATATTATGCCTCTTTCCTTATACAAAAGATTAGGCATGGGTAAATTAAAACTAACCAAAATAGGTGTTCAATCATTTGACCAAACCATTAAACACCCGGTTGGAATAGCAAATAATTTACTTGTTAACGTGGAAAGTTTGACCTTTGTTGCAAACTTCATAGTGATTAATATGGAGGAAAACCTTGATATTCCTCTAATTCTAGGTCGCCCATTTTTAGCAACCACCGAGGCATTCATTGGTGTAAGAGAAGGTAGAATGACACTTAGGGATGGTGATACATCGATCACCTTTGTGAACCGAAAGTTTAGATCTCCACCAACCAAAACTGTTAGACCAATAAAAACGCATAAGTGTGGGGAAGATGAAGAAACACTTAATGATGATCCAATCACAAAGAATGCCGTTGATGATACGAAATTAGATGAACCCATTTTTAACAGTTCAACGAAGAAACTTTATAAACGGATTCACGATGCTAAGATTAAGGGAAACTTTAAGTTATGTAACCGATTAGTATCCAATTTATCGCCAAAAGAAAGGGCGATGTTAGTTGAATTTGTGAAAGTAACGGAGGAAATCAGCAAATGGATTGAAGTAAAAGTCAAAGATATACAAGTTGTTGATGATTCAATTGAAAATAATGTTAATCACAATTTCAACTAAGTGTAGGGAGGTTTATGTATTTCTGTTAGAGTTAGATTTTCTGTTTTCGTGTATTTCTCGAAAATGGAACCCGAATGGTCTTTCCCTAGCAGACCCTAAAGAACTAGTCTTCTCCCCCCATTCTGAATTTTTATTTTTTTTTAGGTTTTTACGAAATGAAGACTTCCTGTGAACTAAACCATGGTCTAATGCTACACGCTTTGATCACTAAACGTAATAATGACACACTTCCGAGTGAAATAGTATCATTAATCAGAGGTAAATTGGACGGAGTAAGAAAAGAATCCAGATGCGAAGATAATAAGTCACAATTTGGTAAAGGAAAATTAAAATCCGCAGCGAAAAGAAGAGCACGACACCTTGAAAAATGTCACAAATGCGGAAAATGGTCACACGAAGGTAAATGTTCAAATAATCAAACCTATTCAAACACCGAATTTGTTACTTTATGCAGAGATGGACCGTTCATATGTTTAGAAGAAAAAACATTAAATGCTCGAGGTTACGCCTATGTAGCCATGGAAAATCAATTAGTCTGACTATCTTATGAGTGGGCTAGAGCATATCACTAAGAAATCTATTTCACAGGTAAGTCTGTACAGTTTTTATTTTTATTTTTATTTTTATTTTTAACCTTTTGATAATAAACGCTAATTTGTTCGCTATAAAGTATTAAATTGGTATTCGATGAAATTAGGTCTTGCGACCGAAATTATTGATATCATACAAAAATTTATTACATCACTGCGAAATTTAACGTTTATTCTTAAGGTATAAATATCTTTAATCAATCAACCCAAAAATTTTAAAAATTCGTCATGAGTTAAATTAGGTCATGGAACCGAAATTACTTTACCGAAAAGAGGGGCGCATATTTTTGATAATATTTGATTGATTAAAGTGGGATAAAAGCCAAAAAGATTTTTAATTTTATTTTTACCACGTTTTTTTTAAAAAAAAATTAATATATATATATATTAATTTAATATTGTAAATATTTGAAAAAATTAATATTTTTAATATAAATTTGTATGTATAAAATCAAAAATATAATATAAGTTTGGTGTGAATTTTTAATTTTTAAAATATGAATTTTTAATTTTATGTATTTTAAATTTAAGTTTGGTGTGAATTTAAAACAAAAATTTACTTTATTTCGGTAAGTTAAAAATATGATTTTTAAAATTCATCGTGAGTTGAAGAATAGGTCGTTGAACCGAAATTGCTCTACCCAAGGGAGGGACGAGAACTTTTATTATCATTATTTTTAATCTTATTGAGTTAAAGTATGCCAAAAATATTAAAAACCCCCAAAATCTTAGCTTTTAAAACAATCGCTACAAAAAGACAAATTTTAAAATTTTATCGAGGGACGGACTAGGACATCGATCTGAAGCGACCTCGTCCTAAATAACAAGGGAAACAAAATTTTAAAATTAATTACTTAATTGTTTTATAAGTTAAAGATTATTAAAAAAAAAAGGGGGCCGTGACTCGCGGAGTTTGAAAGAGGCAAACACCGCAAGTCGCGGAGCTTGCAAAATCCAGAAAAAAATAAAACGTAAAGAAACAGATCAGTCCACACACCACACACAAAAATACTGCGAAAACACAGCAAAAAACACTCCCAAAATCGAAATTTTTCACCAAAAATCATCACATTTTTTACTAAAATCATGTTGAGAAGGATGCTATCAAGGAATTACTCAAGAAAAACGGTAAATTTCTACACCAAAACACCAAAATTAGTGTTCTTGAGCAATTTTATACCCAATTCGATTTTGATGTTTTTTAGTGTAATTATACTTAAAATTTTTATGTATTATGCTTGTATAACCTAGATTGATGCTATTTAATATAATTAGAAGCCTTAAACTTCAAATTTTGAGTAATCTAGGGTTTGTGTTCTTGAGCAATTTGGGGCTTTTTGATATAAACAGGTTATGGCCGATTTTTGTCATGAATTATTGCTAAATTAAGTAGTGTAACATGTTTAGGTAGTTAAATGATCCAAACTTTGAGCCTAAATATGGTTTTTGAGAATTAAAGTGGACTTTTTCTAGTCTAAAATTCATGAACTTGATTTATGAGAGATAATGCCATTTGAAACTTGTTTAATTGCTAATAATGATTATTTTAACATGTTATTTGAGTTGAATGCTTATGAACTTGGCGAACATTTTCGTATATGCTTATTTGAAAAAGTGTAGATTTGATAAAAATATGAAAATGAGCATAAGTTTGATATAAATTGAACATGTCATTGTAATTATTTTGATTGATGATTTTGCTGACACTAATGCATATTTGGATGCACAAAAATTGTGTTTGATGTGTTTTGCAGACTGAAATGGGTGAATCTTCATCTCAAGCTCGCATTGTTCCTCCTGAGAATGCGGAACAACAGGATGTTGATAGCTATTATAAATAAGATATACCTCATCCAGTTATGACATTCTCAGATATGCACGTGGAAAATTTGCACCCGAACTTGAGATTTGACTGACGTTGGATAGATTATCCAAAATGCCAAAGGGGCTTGCATACTCTTCATTCTAAAGTTGTTGAAGTACCTAGGGTAATAGAATGGAGACCATTAGAAGCTGTAGAATTGGCCGAGCCAATTAGAGAATTACTTACACAGAGGTATGGTAATTCTACTTTTAACGATTGGGTACGATTATTCAACATGCGTAGACCTGTATATAAAGTATGGAGTGAAGAATTATTGTGTAGTATAGAAATAAATGATCGGGTAGCTAGTTTAACTGTAACAACCCTCACTTTTCGACTTCTAAATTACTGAATTAACCCTAGGGTTATATGTCTGACTATATGTATTAAGGGTTGTTATATACAATTAAATATTGACCGAATAGTAATTTTTAGTCAACAATGTACGCTTAAATAAATAATATATTATTAATTTATATAATTTGACATAATTTAACTAAGTATATAAACTTTGTATCACTTTTATTATTTAGTTAATGTATTATATATTTAACTATATAATAAATCCAATTATATATAAATGTAATAATATTTACAAACTTACTAAAACTATAGTTTAATAATTAAAATCATAATTATTATTAAAAATACAAAATACCGAATTATTTATAATTTTTATGCAAAATTTGTATTTATTAATTAAATAAAACAAAAATAAAAATAAATAAAAATAAAATATTATTGACAAATATTCTTGGAAAAACATTAAATAAATTTGTTTATTTACATAAAAAAATCCTTAAAATAAATAAATAAATAAATAAATTACTTTTTAATTAAAAATTTTAATGGAAAAACTACTTTTATTATTTTATTTTGTGCATTATCCCATGACCTAACATTTAATACTTTTTAATTTTAAAATTCCATTAAGAATTAAATATTTCTTTTTCTTTTAATTATTTTATTCTTTTTACCTAATTTTTTCAAGTATAAATACCCCTCATTTCTCATTCAAACTCACACCAAAATTTCTCTCATTCTCTCTTTGAAGAATTACTACTAGTAAGTATTCTTTTCTTACTTTTTATTTTTTTTACTTTTCACTTTTTACTTTTTACTTTTTACTTTTTACTTCGGTTATTATTTTTACCGAAATATGTAAATAATGTTATAAATTATATGCAATTAAAAATAAAATAAATAACATATATACACTATTACTATTACTAGCACCTATAACCTACTACTTATATTGTAACATAAAAACATTTTGGGATATGTATTAGAGATGTATAGATCTTCGAACTTTCTTGACGAATGGTTTCTATGAGATTCTAGGCAGAGGGTTTGGATTTCCGATTTAAATGGTCCTATGGCTCAAGCCCCTAGATCTAAATTAGCCATTCGAAGGGAAATGGGTGATTGGAAGCTTATCTAATACGACAAGTATCCTAAAATGGAAAACACTGATAAAAGTAGAAACTCTCTAGTCATAGAAACTTAGTAAAATAAGAAACTTTCTAAAAATGGAAACTTTATAAAAATAGTAACTTACTAGGAATAGAAACTTAGTAAAACAAACTATACTTAAACACATACTTAAACTTAAACATGGGCAAAACACTTAACTACTCTTAAATGTCAATAGGTTGACTTTCCTGCTCACTCGTTCAACTCTTTATTCTGAGGAATAACACTCTCTCTACTTACTAAGGTGAATTCATAGCCCCTCTTTATTGCTAGCAAACTTACTTACTTTTACTTGGGGTGAGACACATGCTGTTTTTACTTTTTACACTTTAGACACAAGTACCAAACTGTTAAACTATGCTATACCCGGCTATGTCCGACTAAGTCCCTACAGTGATATTTTTAATTGCTGCGGCATGCTTAATTATTTGGGGTAGGCCTATCGGGAGTAACGTCCCCGATACATTTGACCAAGTCATTGTATTACTTAATAATGAAATTAAACCGACAAGGACAGACACAACTTGTCATGGGGCAAACTTGAACGTTTAGTCTAAATATCACGCATTGGCATAACTTTTTGATCCAACTTTATAAACTAAATCTTGTGGTCTATAACAACGACAAACTTTTTGTTAAACCTATGAACTTCACTCAACCTTTTTGGTTGACACTTTAGCATGTTTTGTCTCAGGTACTGTTTGATTCAAGCTCTTATACTTACTGCTTATGTGATGCTACTTGGACATAGGATCAAGAGATATCGCATTTATTACTTCCGCATGTGAACATTTATGATATTGTTATTCCTGTCATTGTAACGATATTTCATTTTCCGCTGCGTACTCATTAAAGTTAAATTCATCATTTAGTATTGTTCTCGTTTATTATAATATGTTGGTATGTTTTGATATTAGTGACGTTCCTTCCAGACCCTATTGGGAGGACGTTACATATTGGTATCAGAGCATAACCAGGCTGTTATAGAGAACCAGGATTGCATTTTTGTGTGTGCCTTATGTGTTAGCTAGGGTGCCTTAGCAATCTAGGAAACTATAACCTTTCCTGCCTTAGAATTAAAGCACTTAGGATTGCCCCATAATCTTAACGATTATGCTTAAAGATTCTAATCAAAATATCCTTCCTAATGTTAGGATGTCTAATTATCATCAAACGACCAAAATGAATCTTTTCAAGCTAACCGAAAAAGATACTGAAAGGTCTTCCACAGAAAGACCAGTCCAAAGTCCACCTTATGACTTTGGTGGTCCTCCCTCACCAAATTATAGCCCAAATACTACTCTAAAGTTACATGGGTCTCCTGAATACTATCCAACCCCAAGGAATAAAGACAAGAGGAAATGTCTTGAAGAAACTGGGCCGTCAAAGAAAAGATCTCGATCTCCTTCCTACGATGAAGTTGATGCCAAGTACGAGCTCATGAATCTGCGAAAAACTACCGATGACCTTATTCGCCATATTGCAAGGATCGATGCTCAAATGAAGGAAAAAGACCTAGCGATCAAGAAGCTCATGGAGGAAAATGCTGAGCTAAAGAAAGAGATTATATACATACATTTGTTTTATCCCATGACCGATGTGGACTTTGGTTTGCACCCTTACAAGAAATGCCCGATGGGGGAAGCAATATCTCTCCTACCTAAGAGAAGATGTTGACTTTAGATTGAAGATGGAGGAAAACCGCGTGAATAATCAACTTTCTATGAGGGACCACAAATACCATGTAATCAACAATGATGTTTCCAATCTTTATGATAACATTGAGTATCTTTATGAGGAACAAAAGGAGAAGAACGACAAGTTTGAGAAGTTTATGAAGGAGGTTGAGGACGAGAAGAAGAAATATGAAGACTACTTCAATCTTAATATTTCCTAGTTATTTTCTATCTATGCAAAGGCTAGGCCTTAAACTATTTCTATCCCCGAATCGTGTAATAAGAAGGCTTGTTTAAAGCCTTGTTCTTAATAAAATAAAGTGTTTCGTTTATATCATATTCATCTTTATTCCACTTAATTTTTTTTTTCAAACTTATGACCTATCAAGTTTATCAAACTTCTATATGTTATTGAAGATAACGGTTCGTCCACAAGCTCCTGCTACTACTTCAAACACTCACGTATCTTATGCCTTTATGCATCGGTTTGCGAACCGGAAAATATTATTGGGTTATCACAGTATACGAATTGAAATTCTTTAATCAATATCTGGTTATAAATCTCAACACGTCATACCACCATTATTACATAAATGGATGACACATCATATCTTATCATATATTATCATGTCCATAAACTTTGTCTACCACTTATCCTAAATTTCCTCCGTAAATTACGGAAATCTTTTTGCTAAAAATACGTATTCAAGGAGACGAATATATCATTCGGTATTCAATACCCATTTCATATCAAACCCTATTCCAAACATATAATATGAATTTCTCAAACTCTTCAAGCTCCCATAGCAGCGTAATCGGAAAAAACGAACCAATCAGCCATCATCTATTCTGGATGAATTGGGGATGGGTTCGTGGCCGACTCAATCAATGGAGACAAGAAGAAGGTGATCCCTTCCACCAACAGAATTCACCTCTTGGTGAAGAACCTGAAGCGCTTACCGGCGAACCAGTCCGAAACACCATTTTCTCTCTTCTTTCCAGGGTATCCTGTCACGAATATATAATATCGAACATTCTAGATCTTATTCACCCCCTTGTTCCAACCACCAATCATCCCGGAATAATAGAAGAAGTCAACGAGCTTCGCGCTCGAGTAGTGGCTCTGGAAAATCTGGTGCGAAACCTACGAACACCAGCAGCAGCACCAGCAGCATAACCAGCATCAACACCAGTACCATCAGTACCATCAACATCACCACTAATAGCATCAGCTTCATCAACAAAAACATTCGCATCCCCCGCCTCAACAACACACTCAGTACCTCAAACATCAACATGATACGCCCCATAGATACCAAGGAATATTAGCAATAAAGAGTTAAGATGTATTGACTCATTCTTCGTGAAGAATTATATATGTATACCTTATATATATATGATTTGGAACAATAATAAATCTTGTCGTACTAAGCAATTACGTGAGAATCTCAACTGGTATGTACTACTTGGTTAATTCATATCACTAATATGCTATGATGTACACCCTTCGCTAATGACTTAACAATTGTTAATCACTGCTTCAGCACAATAAACTCCATTTCATAATAAATCAAGTATAACGATGAATGTATTGATTCATAACTTCATTAGCGAAATATTTCGCAACAATTATGAAATCTCTAAGATTTTGGAGATTATTTACTCTCGTTCCAAACCGTAAATCAAATGAGTTTAATATATATTAACTCATTAAATCCATGATTATATCTGAAGAATACATATATGAACGTATATCTTCATAAAGATTGTAAAAACTGTTAATTGTGAAAATATTTTAACGGGTAGGTAATACCCGAGAAATATTTACATCTCACATAAATACACTGTACATTCTTCAATTTCGATTCATAAATCATTAATTATACTCACTGCCTTCACTGTGATACACAATCATTTTCATACAAATTTAATTACACATTCTGAAATTAACATACCAGAATTCAAGTAAAGCTTTAGCAGGTGTTATCTTCCTAAAGATCACTACATTCATGAATTATATTCATTCGTATTCTATGATGAATTATCACATCAAACCACCGAAATTATCATCAACAACCCCTATTCGTTAACCATTAGATCCGTTGACGATTACAATCAGCGTTTAATCATCTAAAAAATAAAATTCCTTGAAACCATCTCGGATTGATAACCAATGATTCAGATATGGTAGCATTAAATGCAGAGGAAACAAAAGAATTTTCCTCGTCATTGGAACTTAAAAATTCTGAGATATCACTGTATCTTTCGTTATAAATATCCTCTATATTTCTGAAGATATCTTTATAACGATTCTTGTCAGCAATTAATTATCTCTTTGCGATATCTTTATCACATCATAAAGGAAACTATTTTAGTTTCTATATTCTGTAAAGTTCAAGTTTAAATTATGAATGATTTGAAGTAGTGTTGGGAATTGAAGCATGAGTTAGTATAATATAATGACGTCAGGCCAACGTGATTATATTACAGTAAGTCATGCTAAATTTTTAATGGAAGATGATGATTCATAGACTTTATAATCATCATTTGCCATGTTAAACGACTCTTATCTATTTAAACTCTAAACATATCAAGAAAATATTTTTCTTGATAATTCGGTCTTTTCCGGATATTCTGGTAATATGACAAATCAAATCGTGCTATTACCTTTCCTTCTGCTTTGAATATCATGATCATTCGAGACTTCATACCTACGAATTCTGGACCGTTACTTGCTTTACAAAAGCATGAAGCTTCGACATATAAGGGAAAATATAAATCCCGATAACAACACTGAAATTACAAACCGTGTATATCAATGCGTATAGCAATATAAAGACACGGGAGAACTAAAAACACAATAAATTCTAGAGCATAGTAGAAGTAAACAGACTCCTCTGGTGGGAGTTGGAAAAGAAGGATGATTGTGGCGATAACCAATATAATGTGAAAGACAAGAACTGGATTGAGCATATTAACAAAACTTTTGGAAGTATGAATTGAGAAAGAAAGTATATAAGTGGTGAAGATAATGAAATGGAAGAAGCTAATTTATAGCAAAAATTCCAGACACAGCAATCGAGGCAATTCACCGCCTTTAATTAAAGAAAATCCTAATTTCTGTAATTACCGGAAAATCAAATCTTATAAAGATTTCGAAGATTTCTTTAATTCCTTGAAATCCGGAAATCAATCGTAACTACGACAAAAGTTAAGGCAAACATTTAATTTTCTCATTTACTCTTTTACGATAGCTTCGTTTATACTCTTTCTATAATCGAATTACTTTATCCATATTATTTAATGTCGATAAAACTCTAATTCATCATTCTTGTTATAAAGAATGACGATCTCTATCAAATTTCATGACTATGATTTTCATGAACTCCTCTCTGTTTTGTCTGCCTAATATTGCAACATAAACGCTCAACGTTTTAAATGAGCTCAATATTATTCATAACACATTTCATGTATCCAATTTACTGAAATGACTTGCATAACATCATCATTTTGAATGATCTCTGCATTAATGATAAAATGCACTTCGTAGAAGAACCTATAGAGATTATGGTTTGTATGACTTAAACGCTTGAAACAAAACAATATTCTATCCTTTGGAAAACACGCAAGGCCCCGAACATACCTAGGAACGTGAAGACCAAATGAAACAGAAATATCCCCATCTCTTCTCAACCACTGATGCATCCGAGAAGTCTAACTAAAACTTCGGGATGAAGTTTTTATTAACGGGGAGGTACTGTAACAACCCTCACTTTTCGACTTCTAAATTACTGAATTAACCCTAGGGTTATATGTCTGACTATATGTATTAAGGGTTGTTATATACAATTAAATATTGACCGAATAGTAATTTTTAGTCAACAATGTATGCTTAAATAAATAATATATTATTAATTTATATAATTTGACATAATTTAACTAAGTATATAAACTTTGTATCACTTTTATTATTTAGTTAATGTATTATATATTTAACTATATAATAAATCCAATTATATATAAATGTAATAATATTTACAAACTTACTAAAACTATAGTTTAATAATTAAAATCATAATTATTATTAAAAATACAAAATACCGAATTATTTATTATTTTTATGCAAAATTTGTATTTATTAATTAAATAAAACAAAAATAAAAATAAATAAAAATAAAATATTATTGACAAATATTCTTGGAAAAACATTAAATAAATTTGTTTATTTACATAAAAAAAATCCTTAAAATAAATAAAAAATAAATAAATAAATAAATAAATTACTTTTTAATTAAAAATTTTAATGGAAAAACTACTTTTATTATTTTATTTTGTGCATTATCCCATGACCTAACATTTAATACTTTTTAATTTTAAAATTCCATTAAGAATTAAATATTTCTTTTTCTTTTAATTATTTTATTCTTTTTACCTAATTTTTTCAAGTATAAATACCCCTCATTTCTCATTCAAACTCACACCAAAATTTCTCTCATTCTCTCTTTGAAGAATTACTACTAGTAAGTATTCTTTTCTTACTTTTTATTTTTTTTACTTTTCACTTTTTACTTTTTACTTTTTACTTCGGTTATTATTTTTACCGAAATATGTAAATAATGTTATAAATTATATGCAATTAAAAATAAAATAAATAACATATATACACTATTACTATTACTAGCACCTATAACCTACTACTTATATTGTAACATAAAAACATTTTGGGATATGTATTAGAGATGTATAGATCTTCGAACTTTCTTGACGAATGGTTTCTATGAGATTCTAGGCAGAGGGTTTGGATTTCCGATTTAAATGGTCCTATGGCTCAAGCCCCTAGATCTAAATTAGCCATTCGAAGGGAAATGGGTGATTGGAAGCTTATCTAATACGACAAGTATCCTAAAATGGAAAACACTGATAAAAGTAGAAACTCTCTAGTCATAGAAACTTAGTAAAATAAGAAACTTTCTAAAAATGGAAACTTTATAAAAATAGTAACTTACTAGGAATAGAAACTTAGTAAAACAAACTATACTTAAACACATACTTAAACTTAAACATGGGCAAAACACTTAACTACTCTTAAATGTCAATAGGTTGACTTTCCTCATCACTCGTTCAACTCTTTATTCCGAGGAATAACACTCTCTCTACTTACTAAGGTGAATTCATAGCCCCTCTTTATTGCTAGCAAACTTACTTACTTTTACTTGGGGTGAGACACATGCTGTTTTTACTTTTTACACTTTAGACACAAGTACCAAACTGTTAAACTATGCTATACCCGGCTATGTCCGACTAAGTCCCTACAGTGATATTTTTAATTGTTGCGGCATGCGTAATTATTGGGGGTAGGCCTATCGGGAGTAACGTCCCCGATACATTTGACCAAGTCATTGTATTACTTAATAATGAAATTAAACCGACAAGGACAGACACAACTTGTCATGGGGCAAACTTGAACATTTAGTCTAAATATCACGCATTGGCATAACTTTTTGATCCTGCGGGAGATCAACTTTACAAACTAAATCTTGTGGTCTAAAACAACGACAAACTTTTTGTTAAACCTATGAACTTCACTCAACCTTTTTGGTTGACACTTTAGCATGTTTTGTCTCAGGTACTGTTTGATTCAAGCTATTATACTTACTGCTTATGTGATGCTACTTAGACATAGGATCAAGAGATATCGCATTTATTACTTCTGCATGTGAACATTTACGATATTGTTATTCCTGTCATTGTAACGATATTTCATCTTCCGCTGCGTACTCATTAAAGTTAAATTCATCATTTAGTATTGTTCTCGTTTATTATAATATGTTGGTATGTTTTGATATTAGTGACGTTCCTTCCAGACCCTATTGGGAGGACGTTACATTAACCGATCGTTCTTTTATTAGATTTTTGTTAGGAGGTTCGATGCGCCACATGTCTCTACTAGACATGGCTCAAGCCTTACGTATATATACGCCTGAGGAGCTAGCATCTGCCGATTGTAGAGGGTTGATACTAAATGGTAGGAAAATTGATGAAAATTTTGATACGCATGGTGTATGGAGTCAAATGACTAGCCATCTTCGATTTAAAGGGGGAAATTACTCTTATTTGGATATAGATAGAGCTGAATTAAGAGTAATTCACAGGTTTTTAGCCAATTCAATTACACAACGAGGTAAGAATAAGGAAAAGGTAAATGAACAGGATTTGTTTTACCACATGTGTATTCGAGACCCACAAAGCGCTGTAAGTATACCTTATTGTGTGGGTTATTATTTATCAGCTATGGTTAAGGAGATGAGACCGCACAGTATAATAGGAGGTGGTATATTTATTACATTAATTGCTGAGTATCTCAATGTGGATATAAGTCGGGGGGATTATTAATCGAAGAACCAGAACCCCATGATACAATTGGTTTAAATGTATATCATGCTGCTAAGGTTTTGAAGAGGCGAAATAACGCCGCAGTACAATACCATGGAAGACATCCACAGGTTGAGAGAACTCAACAGCCAGGTAATGTGGGAGGGGGAAATGAAATGACAGAAATGCAAAGGTTTATAGCTTCACAAGAGTATGAAAATGTTAGACATCGAGCATTTGAAGATTGGCAAGTTCATCAAAACCAAATCATAGCCCATTGCCAACATGTAGGTAGAAACTATATTCCTACTCCAACGCCCATATTTCCTCCCTGGTCTATAGAGATGCAACCACCGTATCCTACTTATAACCCAGCTGAAGCATTTTATAACACATATGGTTATGAATGGAACCCCTACTGGTATCAGTAACAACCCTAGTTTATTTAGTTTTATTTATTTTATTTTTGTAATGTTACTACATTTAGCACTTATGTTGATATTGTAATAGTTTTTATAATTTTCTAACTTTTATTATTATTAGATTTTAATAATTTTTGAATGTGGGGTAATATACCAAACTTCAAAAATATGTATATATGTTTGCAGTTTATCTTATGTACACAACAGGGTAAAACAACGCATTTTCAAAGACTGGCATTAAGTTCAGCAAAAGCAACTAATTTTGACGACAAGATGCAAAATATATGTGAAATAACAACAAGACGGAATGAACAAATGATGTGCACCATTTATCATTCAACACAAACAACAATATGTTTGGAAACTTTGGTAAAATTTAATCATTTTTCTACGCTAATCACCCTCAACAATTTAAATTGTTACTGATTTCTTGCAAATGAGGGCATTGCAAGATCTTAAGTATGGGAAGGGGTTAAATTCTTTCGAATTTTTAAAATTTTTACTTTATACACTTGGTTACCATTAGAAATACTAGTAAAGTAGTAGTTGTATTAGAATCTAGTGCTCTCTGATAATAAAGAATAGCCTTAGTCTTATATACTGACTACCCAATTCTAGTAAAATTTTTCAAAATTTTCAATTAAATGAACTCAAAATCATGTTTATACATATTTATGAACGATAAAACTAGGTGTTAACACCGAAATTATTGTTACCTCGGAAAGGACATAAATTGAGAAACAAACCAAAATGTTAGAATTCATTTAAAATGGAATAGAGGAAAATAAAAAGGAAAATAAAAGCCAAGTGTGGAAAATTTACCAAGTTATTTTAAACATATGTCACATATTTTTAAAGATACAAAATACTTTTGCTTTGGACTAAACTAAAAAGTTTTACCCGATTTACTGTAAGAAAGATGGATCTACACGATAAATCAATTCCATCATTTAAAAGGAAGTAAAGTCTTCCGAAAACGAAACGCGCTTCTTGATTTAGGTCAGGAAGTTGTCGTCCAGACCAGCTGTAGGTTGACGAAAAATCTAGAAAAGTCATCTCTAAAATCAGCAGGAAATCCACGGACCTCAGCATAAAACAGGGTCGTCAAGTGGTCAGATTTATCCTAACCATGAGAAGGATTTATCTCGTAAAATGGGGAGTACGCCGTGCAAATTAGCTGGATAAGACTAATGAATCAGATCCCCAGAAAGGATAATCTCCTTAAAGATCAAAAATCAGCTTTTAAGACTGATATTACTCAATCCTTGAGATTGACCTTAAAGATTGAGAATTCAAACTCATGGAATTCAATGATATCTAAACTCGAGCTTGAACGAGAAAATATTTTGATCAAAATTAAAACCGATTTGTTTCTGAAAACCTATTTTCAATGCGTTCATTACCATTGAACGTAAAATCCTAGGAATTCAACTGGAATTCATTAGGTCACCTGAACCAAATCGGGTGTCAACCGTAAGAACGGTGGTTGCATAGCATGGTCAAAGACAGGACCTTGTGCCAGACCAAAAAATTATAAGGGTGAGCTTTACTATTGCTCCTACAAAGGATAGTAATTGCGTCCGACACGTTATAGACCATAATTAAAAGCATGTAAGGGGACATTGCCTTAACAGTTGCTTGTTCAACGCTTTTCTTTACAACCGGACGGTAGTTTACCAAAAGGTAATATTCGGAGCAAGTATACTGGACGTGTTGCTTTCCCAATACAAGGTTAGCAAGTTGGTGACACAAAACCGCAAGTTTTGAGCTAAAATTTTCAAATCTGAAACCCACCAAACCCACAAAAACAATTTGCAAACACCGGTGAAGGGTTATTCCGGAAAACTTATCTAGGGTAAAAGCTAGATTTAATTTTCAAAAGATCAAATATTTTAATAAAGATCCAATTTCCTTAAAGGATCTAAAATTTTATAGTCATGTGGGACTGTAAACCACATCGTTACTACCATTGTTTATACCGCCGTAAAGAAATCACTGATATACAAAGTGTGAAGAATAAAGAAGTGATTATAGTATTTCAAAGACTATATTGCTTGAGGACAAGCAACGCTCAAGTGTGGGAATATTTGATAATGCTAAAAACGAACATATATTTCATAGCATTATTCCTCAAGAAAGACAAGCTTTTAGTTGCAATTGTCCTATTTACAAGTGATATTCAGTTAAATAATAAAAAATGAAGACAAAAGACAGATTTGACGAATTGAAGACGCAAACGACCAAAAAGCTCAAAAGTACAAAATACAATCAAAGAGGTTCCAATTATTGATAAGAAACGTCTCGAAATTACAAGAGTACAAGATTCAAAACGCAAAGTACAAGATATTAAATTGTACGCAAGGACGTTCGAAAATCCGGAACTGGGACATGAGTCAACTCTCAACGCTCGACGCAACGGACTAAAAATTACAAGTCAACTATGCACATAAATATAATATAATATATAATTAATTCTTAAAATTAATATATATATATATATATATTATATTATATTTAAAAAAACGTCGGCAAATTAAAAGACAAAATGGTGTGAGCTGGTTTTATGAACTCCGCGAGTTGCGGAGTTTGAAGAAGAAAAGGGCCGCGAGTCGCGGAACCCCAAAGTTTGAAAATCCCTATAAAAGCCAGCGCAATTCGACGTAAAAAATATCCTAAAATCTATCTCTCTCTCAATATATACGTAAATATATATATATATATATATATATATATAAAATTTATATTTTAATTTTAATTTTAATTTTAAATCCTAATAATAAGGGTATGTTAGCGAATGTTGTAAGGGTGTAAGTCGAAATTCTGTCCGTGTAACGCTACGCTATTTTTAATAATTTTAAGTTATGTTTATATTATTTTCATTAATGTCTCGTAGCTAAGTTATTATTATGATTATTTAATACCGAAGTAATCATGATGTTGGGCTAAAAATATAAAAATTGGGTAATTGGGCTTTGTACCATAATTGGGGTTTGGATAAAAGAACGACACTTGTGGAAATTAGACTATGGGCTATTAATGGGTTTTATATTAACTAAACAATACCTTGTTAATTTAATATACAAACTTATAATTCGACGTATTTATTTATAACCACATACGCTTGACTGGGTACGGTGGGCGGGATATCTATAAAATACCAATAATTATTCATTTTACCGGACACGGAACTGGATTAATAGTTAATAGACTTGTTGAAATAGGGGTGAATTACATTCAAGGGTAATTGGTGTAATTGTTAACAAAGTAGTAAAACCTTGGTTTACACGCAGTCGATAACCTGGTGTATTCATTAAACAAAGTATTAAAACCTTGTTACAATTCGAATCCCCAATTAGTTGGAATATTTGACTTCGGGAATAAGAATAATTTGACGAAGGCTTTTGCTCTTTATATTTATGACTGATGGACTATTATGAACAAATCCGTATGGACATATTAAATAATCCAGAACAAAGAACAATTAACCCATGGGAATAAAACTAAAATCAACACGTCAAACATCATGATTACGGAAGTTTAAATAAGCATAATTCCTTTATTTTTATATTTAATTGTACTTCTAATTATTGCACTTTTATTTATTGTATTTAATTGCACTTTTAATTATCGTATTTTTTAATTATCGCAAGTTTATTTTATCGCACTTTTATTTATTGCAATTTCATTATCGTTATTTATTTTACGCTTTAAATTAAGTCTTTTATTTATTTAATATTTTACATTAGGTTTTAACTGCGACTAAAGTTTTTAAAATCGACAAACCGGTCATTAAACGGTAAAAACCCCCCTTTTATAATAATAATATTACTTATATATATATTTGTATTTTTATAAAATAAAACTAATATAGCGTTAAGCTTTGTTTAAAAGATTCCCTGTGGACGAACCGGACTTACTAAAAACTACACTACTGTACGATTAGGTACACTGCCTATAAGTGTTGTAGCAAGGTTTAAGTATATCCATTCTATAAATAAATAAATATCTTGTGTAAAATTGTATCGTATTTAATAGTATTTCCTTGTAAAATTTAATAGTATTTTATACCCCTTAGCTTTGACATCACTTTGTTTCTGATCACAATCCCATCTTCATCCATCTTGTTCTTGAAAACCCAATTGGTACCAATGATTTTTTTAGTTTCATCATCAGGTTTAGGTACCAATGTCCAAACCTTATTCCTATCAAACTGGGAGATCTCTTCTTGCATAGCTCCTGCCCAGCTTGGATCTTTGATTGTTTCATCAGGACATTTAGGTTCAATGGTAGACACAAAATTTACATGCATACAAAAATTGTTGGTTGCATGCCTTCTTATTTTAACACCACTAGCCAGATTACCAATAACTTGCTCAATTGGATGCTCTTTTGTCCATCTAGTGTTATGAACAGGTGAGCTTGTCGTGGAACACACGGCATCTTGATCATCAGCTGGTTCAAAGGTATGAGCAGCAGTTGGAGACAGCTGTTCAGTATTAATGTAACCAGTACCAGCTTGTGATTCTTCAGAACCAGTAGACCTATGCTCAAGTTGTAGGACTTCAGTAGAGCCAGTAGGTCCACTTGGTTTAGACACAGATGGAACAGAGTGTTCCATCTCATCATCAGAGAACCCAGCAACATGGATTGGTGAGGGATTTGCAGCTGGTTCTTCATCATCATCAAGAGCTTGCTGAGTAGGCTCTTCAAACAATAACTCTTCATCTTCTTGACTGGGAGATGAGACTGGGGCAGTTTCATCAAATGTAACATTACTTGATTCTTCAAAACAACCCCTTCTTTTATTGAAAACCCTAGCATCGAACTTGCCCAGCTGATCCCTATTGTTTAGAATGAAACAGGGAGTGCCAAATACATGAAGAAATGAGATTGAGGGTTTTCTTCCTTTAAGAACTTCATAAGCAGTTTTCTGATGTCTTTTCACTATTAAAGATCTATTCTGGGTAAAACATGCAGTGTTCACAGCTTCTGCCCAATATGAATTTTTCAGCCCAGACTCAGCTAACATAGATCTTGCTGCTTCAATGAGAGTTCTGTTTCTTCTTTCTGCAACACCATTTTTTTGAGGTGTTCTCACAGCAGAAAAGTTCTGTGAAATACCTTTATCAGCACAAAATTCTTCTAATGTAGCATTTCTGAATTCTGTACCATGATCACTTCTTAGTTGTTTCACCAGTTGCCCATTTAAAAGCTCCATTCTTTTGATAAAATTGATAATTTCATCAGCAGCTTCACTCTTTTGCTTCAAAAAGAATACCCAGGTGTATCTGGAGTATTCATCAACAATAATCAGTGTATACTTCTTCCCACTACAGCTGGCCACATTAACAGGACCAAAAAGATCCATATGAAGTAAATGAAATGGTTTCTCAATAGATGAGATTTGCTTTGATTTGAATGAGGCATGGTGATGTTTTCCTTTTTCACAACCAGGACACAATCTGTCCTTTACATAAGACATGGTGGGTAGCCTAGACACCAAACTTCTACTGGATAATTTGTGAATATCTTTGAAGTTGAGATGTGAGAGTCTCTTGTGCCATAACCACTTCAGGTTGTCTGCTGCCTTTGAATAGAAACAAGTATTAGTTGTTGTGACTGCTGTGTTCATGTCAATTTGATACATGTTTTCATGAAGTTTTGCAGTCAGCAGTGTGTGACACCGCTATTTTTTTTTATAATAAATACGTGGCGGAAGCATAATATTAATTAAATACGATATCGACATAAATACGATATCGACATTTGTACAAACCGATGTCACGTGTCATTAAAACAAATTACATATTAACAGGAAAAGACGTAAATACATTCTGTTATCAAAAGTACACGGTTCATATTCCAAAAGACCACATCAGAGTTAACCCTGTCAAACATAACATCGCCATGCCCGTCTTCTCCCCAAAAGGCAACATTTACAAAAGCTAATAACCTGCAGGGAGGAGATGGAGGGGAATTAGCACGAAGCTAAGAGAGTACGACTAACTACAGGCCATAGCATACACAAGTGTTATACTAATCATGTCACAATAGTCTAACATACAAACATCACCTAAGTGTCATCTACAGACACTTTGGCGGCTCGGCCAAACCATTAACCACCAGCTGATCGGACTGGGGCTTACCAGAAGTTCCTCCACCACCATATGTATATACATAATCCACATGCCACGGATGCGACTTTCACATATATATACACCACGGCTGTCTAGGCTACCACAGAGGAACCCAACCCGCAGGTTTGTGATGACCCGTCCTAATCCATCCAGACGAAGTCCATATCGATTATAAACTATTCATAACAGTTGATTACATCGCGAGGTACTTGACCTCTATATGATACATTTTACAAACATTGCATTCGTTTTTGAAAGACAAACATCGAAAGTTGACAAGCATGCATCACATTTCATAATATATCAGACTATCAACGACTTAATAATAATCTTGATGAATTCAACGACTCGAATGCAACGTCTTTTGAAATATGCTATGAACGACTCCAAGTAATATCTTTAAAATGAGCAAATGCACAGCGGAAGATCTCTTTCATACCTGAGAATAATCATGCTTTAAAGTGTCAACCAAAAGGTTGGTGAGTTCATTAGTTTAACATAAATAATCATTTCATAATTTTAATAGACCACAAGATTTCATATTTCCATTTCTCATAAACATACGTCCCATGCATAGAGATAAAATATCATTCATATAGATTGAACACCTAGTAACCGACATTAACTATATACATATAAGAATATCCCCATCATTCTGGGATCCTCCTTCGGACATGATATAAATTTTGAAGTACTAAAGCATCCGGTACTTTGGAAGGGGCTTGTTGGGCCCGATAGATCTATCTTTAGAGTTCGCGTCAATTAGGGTGTCTGTTCCCTAATTCTTAGATTACCAGACTTAATAAAAAGTGGCATATTCGATTTCGATAATTCAACCATAGAATGTAGTTTCACGTACTTGTGTCTATTTTGTAAATCATTTATAAAAATTGCGCATGTATTCTCAGCCCAAAAATATAAAGGGTAAAAAGGTAAATGAAACTCACCTAATGTATTTCGTAGTAAAAATACATATAACATCATTGAACAAGTGTAAGGTTGGCCTCAGATTCATGAACCTATATAATTCATATATGTATTAAAACATATTCTTGTAATCGAACAATATTTATATTATTATTAGTGATAATTTATATATATAGTAGATTAAGAAGTTTCATTATACATATATACATATATATATATATATATATATATATATATATATATATATATATATATATATATATACATATATATATATATATATACATATATATATATATATACATATATATATATATATATATATATATATATATATATATATATATATATGTGTGTGTGTATATATATATGTGTGTAAATATATATATATATATATATATATATATATTATATATATAGATATATTAATATAGTTAGGTTATGTGTATTAGATATATTTTATATATATATCATTTGTTTGTTAAAACTAGTAATTATATTGATACTAACATTATATTTTTATTGGTAAAAATGATTATAATAATTAATATTACTAATAAGGGTAATAATGTTAATAATTCTTTTGGTGATAAATATCATGATATTAATAATAATAATTGTAAAAATATTAATCTTACTGTTACTGATAGTTAAGGTTAATGACTTTTAATATTTATATAATAATACTCATTAATAAAATTACTTATAATGATTATGATAGTAATAATAATATATTTGTAGTGCTAATAATGGTAATAATAATAATAATAATAATATTAGTAAGGCTTATAATACTAATAATAATAATAATAATGATAATAATAATAATTACGAATATGATGATACTACTAATATTAATGATAAATATATTAAATTTCATTATGATAATAATATTAAAATTAATAATACTTAATATTAATACTTAAAGGATAATATCAATAATAATACTAAATATATTCTAATGTTAGTATCAACAATAATAATGATAATAATACTAACAATTATATTACTAATAATAACAACAACAACAATAATAATAATCATAATAATAATTAATAATTAATAATAATAATAATAATAATAATAATAATAATAATAATAATAATAATAATAATAATAATAATAATAATAATAATAATAATAATAATAATAATAGAATTTGAAAGTTACCTTAAGTGAAATGGGTTTCAAAAAAAAAAATAACATGGCAGCCCCCGGACTCGAACCCAAGACCTCTCAATACCCTCACACCCTCACAAACCAACCAGCTGATGACGCATTTCTGATTAAATCACAAACCTGTTTATATTTATCCCGTAATTCCTTTCTGTTTATATTTCTTCATCCTCTTCAAAATTATAATGACTGCAATCCTTATTATAACAACTGATTACGATTTAAAATAGTTTTAAAATTTATTAACAACACAAACGACTTATCTGGGAGCTTGAATTTAACAGAAAACGGAGTATTTTTTTTTTTAAAATCTGCTGCTTCGCTGAAAGAAAAAAAATAATAAACTAAAATCGTGATTTCGATTTTTATGATGTTTTAGAAAATTGTTACAACACAAAAGAGACTTTAAAACATTCATGTAAAGTATCTGATTCATCAATTTGATCAAAAATTTCAAAACAAATTCGAATTTTGATGAAGAACACTTGGTTGACTTTTTAAAACCAAACTTTGACTCCAAAATTCTCTCTTGATATTAAAAATTAACGCTTGATACTTTGAATATAGTTTATAATAATGAATCCTAACAAAGCTGTTTTATTACTTTTTAAAATAGATTTCGAAATCGAAGTTTTGGAAAAATAAAATAGAACAGGGCAGTCGTCGGTTGTTTAAAAAAAAAACGTTCGATTGATCTGAATTACATCGGTTTGCATTATTAGAGGTTTATGTAAGGATAAGTGATATTATTCCACCATATCGAATCAATTAGCAATAGTTTTATAGCTGTTTGGCTCGACAAGATAATATTATGTCAGAAGAATATTAAAAAAAAAAAATTCGACTGTAACTGTAATTGTTGGCTAATGAGATGTTTTGGAATCAAATTGTACCAGCTTGTAGATGTATAACAAAATATCAAACAGTTGGATAGTTATGTGTAACTGATTAGGATTCCTTTTTCTTGTTTTATTTTATATAAAAAAATTATATTAATAATAATAATAACTCCATCAATAATCATTAATAATAATATTGAGATAATAACATAAGGCTACTGTTAAATATAGTTATCATAGTATTAATAATATTTAGAGTAATTATACTAATATTTATGATAAGGTTTGTAATGATATTATTAATAATAATATAAATAACTTGTATTATTTTTTATAATAATATTAATAATAATAATACATAATAATAATAATGATTCTTAATGACACTACATAATAATATTATTAGTGATAACAATTTACATGTTTAAATTTTCTTATTAATATAATACATATATATATATATATATATATATATATATATATATATATATATATATATATATATATATATTATAATAATATTACTAATACAATTAATAATATTACTATTAATATCAATACTATAAATGAAGGTGATCTAATAACATTGATATAACATTAAATCTTGTAATTAAATATAATATCTTAATATTACATATGTCCTTTTTAATATATATATATATATATATATATATATATAGTTACATATTTGAATATATATATCATCTATATATTTTATCAATATACATATAGTAATAATTATGTTTATATATAATATGTATATTCAATTTACTATAATTATGTTTTACATATCCAGATTCATTACTTAGATGGATGTATCAATTATAGATATCAAAACAATTTAAATTCAAAGTATGACTTTATACAATTTATACTTTGTTAACCGTTTGACAAATTATGTTCGAAATCAATTAGTAACAAGTTTTAGTTATTTATCCTTCTTAATAATTAAATCACATATTAGTTCTCTATTATATTAATTTTACAATATCTAATTATGTATATGTATAGTTACTTACATGTATATTTCTATTTGCGTTTATAGGTTCGTGAATCTTCGGAAATAGTTAAAGGTCAGTGAATTCATGTAAACAAATTCAAAAGTTTTTAAGACTCAATATTACAGACTTTGCTTATCGTGTTGGAAACATATAAAGGTTGAAGTTTAAATTTGGTCAGAAATTCCCGGGTCACTACAGTACCTACCCGTTAAAGAAATTTCGTCCCGAAATTTGAGTGAGGTCGTCATGGCTAACTATAAAAATGTTTTCATGATGAATATGAGTTGATAAATAGAGTTTTATCATCATTGAGTAATATGGATAAAACAATTTGATTATTCGAAGAGCACGAGTGAAGATATTCACAAGAGAATGAAATGAGAAACAAAGATTTTTTTTTTAACTTTTGACGTAGTCAGGTTTGAATTTAGAAAATAAGGCGCGTCTTAACTTTTGACATTGCCTTGGTTGAATTCTGGAATTCAAGGGATTTAAAGAAAATCTTGAAGATCTATAAGATCTTATTCTTCGGGATTTATGGAAATTAAGATCTCTTTAATTAAATACGGTGATCTGCCCCGATTACTACGTCTGATATTTTCTTTATAATTTAAACTCTTCCGTTCCATTACTTTCACCATTCCTATACTTTCTTTATTAGTTCATACATCCAAAAGATTGTGAAAACGCTTAGTCCAGTTCTAATCCCTAATATTTTCCTAATTATCATTTCTGTCATCCTTCTTTTCAATCTTCCACCAGAAGAATCTGTTTACTCCTACTATTACCTTGGGGTAATACTATTCTTAATTATACCATGTCTTTATATTGTTATTCGTATTAATATCTACGGTTTGTAATTTCAGTGTTGTCATTGGGCTTTATATTTTCTCTTATATTTCTAAGCTTTATGCTTTTGTTTTCTCTTCCCGACTTCAAGTCAAGTGAATAATGGTCCAGAATTTGCAGATATAGAGTTTCGAATGATTATAATGTTCTAAGCAGGAAGAAACGTGATAGCACGATTTGATTTTCAAATTTATCAACATCACGGAAGATAGAACTGTCAAGAGTACATTTTCTTGATTTGTTCAGGAGTTAAGTAGAATGAAAGAGTTATGTAACATGGCACACGGTGACGGTATGATCTGTGAATCATCACGTTCCATTAGAAACTCAGCATGACTTATTGTAATATAATCACGTTGATCAAGTGTCATTATATTATACTAACTCATGCATCAGTTCCCAACATTACTTCAATAACATTCATATTTAAGCTCGAATGTTTACAGAATATAGAAACTAATAGTTTCTATATGATGTAACACTGATAGCACAAAGAGATTAATGATTTCAGATAAGAATAGTTATAAAAATATCTTCAGAAATATGGAGGATATTTATAATGAAAGATACGATAATATCTTTGAATATTTAAGATCAGAGGATGATGGAGATTATTGTCCGCAAGGGTTTAGGGTAAGGAGTAAGATATTCGCTTAAGACTTCAGCAGGCATTGAATCATTTGGATTCTTTGAAGTCAAACTTATTCTTTGTGATTTGTCCACGGCTTTCTTCATAGTTTCGCATAATCTGCTTTTCGATACTAAATTTTCTATTGAATGTTTCCGATATAATGATACACAGGAAGCACGAAGAGGTATATAATTTCGGACGAGAATATTTATGAAAATATCCTTAGAAATATCGAAGATATTGATGATGAGATTTTGGAATTTCTAGGTTCGATGGTTGATGGAGAAAGATTTTCCGCAAGATTTTAACATGAGTACGGAGCAAGATATTCGTTGAAGGTTTCATCGAGTCCAGAATTACCTGGATTCTTTGAATATATGGTATGGTCCTTGTATTTGTCCTTGGTCTCCTTCGTGGTTAGCTCAAACCGTTTTCCAGTTCCAACTTTTCTGAGCTTTTCCAACATACTATTCTTTATCATCAAACTTCCGATGATTAAGGTCATTTACGGTTGTCTATAATTTTTGCTGCTTCATTCAGCTTTTTCAACATTCAGAGTATTGATTTGTGACTGAGTACTTTTCAGAATTTCAGCATGAGAGATCATAATTCTAAAAGATAAATGTCATACATAAAACTGTTGATGTAGATATGCTGTGAGTTTCGAAATACTAATTGCTAATTCTTGGTAATTGATATGACAATTCTAGTTATAAGATTGCGGATAACTATATGATAGGGTTTTAATGAACAAATATAATGATTCTTCAGAGAGACTTAAGTCAATGAGTAATGAAGTTGGTGGTAAGTTTAATGCTAATGTGGTGGAATATAAACGGTTCTCCGGTAACGATGATGAAAGACAAACTTATATATCAAGCTTATAATATAGTTAATCCGAATGAAAGTCGAAGTTGACTTGTTGGAGCTGTGACCAAATTGGCTAATTTGGAAAGGAAATTGCAAAGTTATTTTTGGTAATAACAATGCCAAAGGAGTTAGTACAGATATGTGTTAAATGTTTACTCAGGTTCCGAGAGTTTTTCAGGTGCATAACTATATGCATAAATCTTTTCTTCCGTAGATGAAGTACGGTTGGTTCATCCTCTCGATTGAGGTGTTTTTCAAAAATCATGAAAGGTTTGGACGCAGATTGTAATTGTCAAGATACAAATGAGGTTTAAGATGAAATCAAGTGGCGAACTTGAAGAAATGTTTTAGTTTCATATATTATAATCAATATTTTAATTCATTTTAATTGTTCAATGTTGGTAGTCCTCGATTGATAGTCCACAGTTAGCAATTCAATAATTCATATATAGTCTAACATATAATATTTTAATTAATTAATACGTATCGTGACCCGTATTCGTCTCAGACTCGATCACAACTCAAACTATATATATTATTGTAGAATCAACCTCAACCCTGTATAGAGAACTCGATCATTACTGCATATAGAGTGTCTATGGTGATTCCAAATAATATATATAGATGTGTCGATATGATATGTCAAAACCTTGTATACGTGTCCCGATATTTAAAGTGCGTAAAATGAATAACAGAAAATAAATGACGATAAATAAAGTGCGTAAAGTAAATAACAGAAATTAAATGACGATAAATTAAATTACGAGAATATAAATTGCGATAATTAAATTGCGGTAAATAAAATGTAACCAGTTAGCTAGGAACAATTAGCTAGGAACAGTTAGCGTGGATTCTTAACAATATTTCAAATAGTTAATTCGTTTGTTTCTAACAAATTTTATTTTTGTTCAATGTTTTCTTCATTATGCCACTTGTTGGATTCTGAGAAGTTAAAATCCAAATATGAAATTGAATAAAAATGGTTATTCTGTGGTGAACGGATTCGTATATCGGTGGTTGTAAATAGGATAGTAAATGACTGTTGAATCAGATTCGGAGAGTTTACAGTGTAACTTATTAATGTGAAATCTAAATATTTCTCGGGTATTACCTACCCGTTAAAATATTTTCACCATTAACAGTTTATACGAAAGAATTTTTAATTACAATCTTTATGAAAACATATATACATATATATTTTCTTCAGATGTAATCATGGATTCATTGAGTTAATATGATAGTAAACTCATTTGGTTTACCGTTAGAACTAGAATATATAATCTCTAAAACATTAGAGATTTCATAATCGCCATGTCGAACGAAGGTAAATGATGTAAAATGATACGTAGAATGATGATTATGCTCGGGGTACATAATGAGATGTTGAGGCGTGTGATATTGAAACTTGGGTTGTTGGTGGTATTGGTATTGATGTTGGTGGTACTGTTGGTGCCAGTGATGTTGCTGAAGCTAGTAAATTTTGCACCATATTTTTCCAAGACTATAACTCGGGCGCGAAGTTCGCTGACTTCTTGTATTACTCCGGGATGATTGTCAGTCAGAACGAATGGATGAATAAGGTTTAGAATTTTAGATAGAATATAATCGTGGTGAGATATTCGGGAAATGAGGGAGAAAATGGTGTTTCGGTGTGGTTCGTCGGTAAGTGCTTCAGGTTCTTCACCAAGAGGTGAATTTGGTTGATGGAAAGGATTGCCTTCTTCTCGTCTCCATTAATTAAGTCGACTACGAACTCATCATATGAATTGGGAATGGTTGGTTGGTTGATTCATTCTGGTGACGCTGCTTTCGGAGCTTAGGTGAACGTCCACGTCGGAATAGCTGTCGGAATAACTATCGGAATAGCTATCGGAATTCGAGGGACTCGAACTGGTTGAAGGATTCATCCCGTACAATCAGATGAAGAGTTTTCGATAAGAAATAGATTATAGGATGTAGATTAGTACCTTGCAATACATAATTTACATATGCATATATAATACTAAAATTCCATAAGTTACGGAGGAATCTACGGAAGCTGTCAGGCAAAGTAACAACAACAGATATGCTAAGATATGAATTTATCTATACACTGTCTATGCAATAGCGGCAGTAAGATGTGTCTAGACTTTAAGGATGATAAACAAGTAATTTTCGACACGAAATGATAAGCAAAACTTTTGACATGCAGACACGGTCGAAGTCCAGACTCACTAATGCATCCTAACGACTTATCAGTTATACACACTAATGCAGACCTGGTTCGCTAAGACCACCGCTCTGATACCAACTGTGATGACCCGTCCTAATCCATCCAGACGAAGTCCATATCGATTATAAACGATTCATAACAGTTGATTACATCGCGAGGTACTTGACCTCTATATGATACATTTTACAAACATTGCATTCGTTTTTGAAAGACAAACATCGAAAGTTGACAAGCATGCATCACATTTCATAATATCTCAGACTATCAATGACTTAATAATAATCTTGATGAATTCAATGACTCGAATGCAACGTCTTTTGAAATATGCTATGAATGACTCCAAGTAATATTTTAAAATGAGCAAATGCACAGCGGAAGATCTCTTTCATACCTGAGAATAAACATGCTTTAAAGTGACAACCAAAAGGTTGGTGAGTTCATTAGTTTAACATAAATAATCATTTCATAATTTTAATAGACCACAAGATTTCATATTTCCATTTCTCATAAACATACGTCCCATGCATAGAGACAAAATATCATTCATATGGACTGAACACCTGGTAACCGACATTAACTATATACATATAAGAATATCCCCATCATTCCGGGATCCTCCTTCGGACATGATATAAATTTTGAAGTACTAAAGCATCCGGTACTTTGGATGGGGCTTGTTAGGCCCGATAGATCTATCTTTAGAGTTTGCGTCAATTAGGGTGTCTGTTCCCTAATTCTTAGATTACCAGACTTAATAAAAAGTGGCATATTCAATTTCGATAATTCAACCATAGAATGTAGTTTCACGTACTTGTGTCTATTTTGTAAATCATTTATAAAAATTGCACATGTATTCTCAGCCCAAAAATATAAAGGGTAAAAAGGTAAATGAAACTCACCTAATGTATTTCGTAGTAAAAATACATATAACATCATTGAACAAGTGTAAGGTTGGCATCAGATTCATGAACCTATATAATTCATATATGTATTAAAACATATTCTTGTAATCGAACAATATTTATATTATTATTAGTGATAATTTATATATATAGTAGATTAAGAAGTTTCATTATATATATATGTATATATATATATATATATATATATATATATATATATATATATATATATATATATATATATATATATGTGTGTGTGTGTGTGTATATATATATGTGTGTGTGTATATATATATATATATATATATATATTTATTTTATATATAGATATATTAATATAGTTAGGTTATGTGTATTAGATATATTTTATATATATATATCATTTGTTTGTTAAAACTAGTAATTATATTGATACTAACATTATATTTTTATTGGTAAAAATGATTATAATAATTAATATTACTAATAAGGGTAATAATATTAATAATTCTTTTGGGGATAAATATCATGATATTAATAATAATAATTGTAAAAATATTAATTTTACTGTTACTGATAGTTAAGGTTAATGACTTTTAATATTCATATAATAATACTCATTAATAAAATTACTTATAATGATTATGATAGTAATAATAATATATTTGTAGTGCTAATAATGGTAAAAATAATAATAATAATATTAGTAAGGCTTATAATACTAATAATAATAATAATGATAATAATAATAATTACGAATATGATGATACTACTAATATTAATGATAAATATATTAAATTTCATTATGATAATAATATTAAAATTAATAATACTTAATATTAATACTTAAAGGATAATATCAATAATAATACTAAATATATTCTAATGTTAGTATCAATAATAATAATGATAATAATACTAACAATTATATTACTAATAATAATAACAACAACAATAATAATAATCATAATAATAATTAATAATTAATAATAATAATAATAATAATAATAATAATAATAATAATAATAATAATAATAATAATAATAATAATAATAATAATAATAATAATAGAATTTGAAAGTTACCTTAAGTGAAATGGGTTTCAAAAAAAATAACATGGCAGCCCCCGGACTCGAACCCAAGACCTCTCAATACCCTCACACCCTCACAAACCAACCAGCTGATGACGCATTTCTGATTAAATCACAAACCCGTTTATATTTATCCCGTAATTCCTTTCTGTTTATATTTCTTCATCCTCTTCAAAATTCTAATGACTGCAATCCTTATTATAACAACTGATTACGATTTAAAATAGTTTTAAAATTTATTAACAACACAAACGACTTATCTGGGAGCTTGAATTTAACAGAAAACGAAGTTTTTTTTTTAAAATCTGCTGCTTCGCTGAAAGAAAAAAAATAATAAACTAAAATCGTGAATTTGATTTTTATGATGTTTTAGAAAATTGTTACAACACAAAAGAGACTCTAAAACATTCATGTAAACTATCTGATTCATCAATTTGATCAAAAATTTCAAAACAAATTCGAATTTTGATGAAGAACACTTGGTTGACTTTTTAAAACCAAACTTTCACTCCAAAATTCTCTCTTGATATTAAAAATTAACGCTTGATACTTTGCAGATAGTTTATAATAATGAATCCTAACAAAGCTGTTTTATTACTTTTTAAAATAGATTTCGAAATCGAAGTTTTGGAAAAATAAAATAGAACAGGGCAGTCGTCGGTTGTTTTTAAAAAAAAAACATTCAATTGATCTGAATTACATCGGTTTGCATTATTAGAGGTTTATTTAAGGATAAGTGATATTATTCCACCATAACGAATCAATTAGCAATAGTTTTATAGCTGTTTGGCTCGACAAGATAATATTATGTCAGAAGAATATTAAAAAAAAAAAAGTCGACTGTAACTGTAATTGTTGGCTAATGAGATGTTTTGGAATCAAATTGTACCAGCTTATAGATATATAACAAAATATCAAACAGTTGGATAGTTTTGTGTAACTGATTAGGATTCCTTTTTCTTGTTTTATTTTATATAAAAAAATTATATTAATAATAATAATAACTCCATCAATAATCATTAATAATAATATTGAGATAATAACATAAGGCTACTGTTAAATATAGTTATCATAGTATTAATAATATTTAGAGTAATTATACTAATATTTATGATAAGGTTTGTAATGATATTATTAATAATAATATTAATAACTTGTATTATTTTTTATAATAATATTAATAATAATAATACATAATAATAATAATGATTCTTAATGACACTACATAATAATATTATTAGTGATAACAATTTATATGTTTAAATTTTGTTATTAATATAATATATATATATATATATATATATATATATATATATATATATATATATATATATATATATATATATATATATATATATATATATATATATATATATATATATATATATATATATATTATAATATTACTAATACAATTAATAATATTACTATTAATATCAATAATATAAATGAAGGTGATACTAATAACATTGATATAACATTAAATCTTGTAATTAAATTTAATATCTTAATATTACATATGTCCTTTTTAATATATATATATATATATATATATATATAGTTACATATTTGAATATATATATATCATCTATATATTTTATCAATATACATATAGTAATAATTATGTTTATATATAATATGTATATTCAATTTACTATAATTATGTTTTACATATCCAGATTCATTACTTAGATGGATGTATCAATTATAGATATCAAAACAATTTAAATTCAAAGTATGACTTTATACAATTTATACTTTGTTAATCGTTTGACAAATTATGTTCGAAATCAATTAGTAACAAGTTTTAGTTATTTATCCTTCTTAATAATTAAATCACATATTAGTTCTCTATTATATTAATTTTACAATATCTAATTATGTATATGTATAGTTACTTACATGTATATTTCTATTTGCGTTTATAGGTTCGTGAATCTTCGGAAATAGTTAAAGGTCAGTGAATTCATGTAAACAAATTCAAAAGTTTTTAAGACTCAATATTACAGACTTTGCTTATCGTGTTGGAAACATATAAAGGTTGAAGTTTAAATTTGGTCAGAAATTCCCGGGTCACTACAAGGTTGATCTCTCCTACCGAGGCTACCACACAATAGGGACGCACCGGGCTCCAGCAGACAAGCATCAACTAACATGCAGTCATCACAACGTACTAACTAACCACAACAACAAGTATATCTAACAAGCATGAAAATCATAATATAACATGCTTCTATATATTATATTCTTCAGTTAGTCCCACTCACCAAATACCAGCAAACGAGAAGGTGTTCAGCTATCTAATCACTGAACCTTCTCTTTCTCATTTTCTCCTGAGAAATACATATACACGAGTTAGTTTATGTCCATAAACACCAAATAACACAATACAGAAAATTTTGTCAGAAAACTGTCCGCTAAAATTTTTTCAAAATTTACATCCTAAACACCAAAATACAAACGGGCAGCATAACGGCTAAAAATCAACACTTAGGCAAAATATTCTGCCCTGGACACTCAGTCGGTCGACTGACTCTTACAGTCGGTCGACTGTCGACACAACCGGTAACTTTCCCAGTCGGTCGATTCATTTGGTATTACATCAATCGGCCGAAGGTAAATCTCAGTCGGTTGGTTCACTCAACAGTCGATCGGTTGTCTTCGTCAATCGGTCGGTTCAACCCTTAGTCGGTCGACTGTCGACCGACAGTAGGCCGAGTGTGTTCATCTTCATCAGAAACTGAACAAAGGCTACGGACTTCACGATGAAATCCTAAAATCTCGATCTAGAGCTCGTTTTAAACACCAAAATCGACCACAACTTGTTCACTACTTGTTATAGACTCAAAACCCACAATAATTTGACCATAACAACACTTAAATCACTTGTTTTGACACAAATTCAAGCTTTTTACAAAACTAACACAAAACCTTAAATTTCTCAAAGATTAGAGCATAGAAGCTTGTGATTCTTACCTTAAAAGAATCAGTGAATCACAAGGAACACAAAGATATGAACAATTTGAGCTCTAGCTAAAGATTAAGGATTAGGGTTTGATTGTAGGTGGAAGGGAAGGTACGCGAGTGTTTGGGAAGAAGGGTCTAGAAATGGAAAGAAAGAACACAGACTAGTCACTTAATTGTGGATAATTCCCACACTGTGCAACACACGGGTATTTATCAGTTATCTGATATATTTCGTACGTCATTTGGCAACCCAAACGGAGTCCAAATTAAATAAATAAACCTGTTCTGTGACCCTTGTCACAAACTAGTTCTAACCACATCATTAAATAATAATAAATATTAAATAAAAATAAAAGCATATAATAACGCAATATAAACTTAAGGGCAATCTAGTAATCTTACATCTAGGCCCGATTGAGGATGTTACACAGTGGCTTCCCTATCTTATCAAAAATAGTGCCAATTTTCCTTCTGAATTGGACTATCTTATTCTTACTTGTCAGTTGGCTTATGCTGAGTAAATTATGTTTGAGCCCAACGACATATGCAACATTTGAGAACGTGACATTCCCATTAGTCAAAGTACCAAAACCCTTTGTGTAACCTAACGAATTATCTCCATACGAAACAACTGGACCATCTTTTTCTTGATAGTCCATCAGCAGGGACTTACATCCGGTCATATGTCTCGAACAACCACTATAGAGATACCAGATTTGCTTGTTTTGAATGCCCTGCACAGTAGCTAAGAGATTAGTTCTTTTTGGGAACCCATCCAAGGATGGGTTCTGGAAGGGTCATCTTTGATGATCTCTTCCTGTCTGCTAGTTTGCTTGAAGAAGCAGCAGCAGGCGGGGTTGGGGTAAAAGGACACCGGTTGGCTAAGTAAAACTTGCTGCCACATTTGTAGAATTTTCTCATATTTGGTATCGGTGACTGGTCATACACTGAGTAAAGGGGTACAGTAAGATCGGGTCGATTTTTGGTTACTGCCTCAATTAGCTGGTCAAGTTTGACTGTCATAATCTCAGTGATAGACAGCTCATCATTCGAGTCCACTTTTGCTTTTCCCTTAAGGGCAGCTTTCTTCTTGGAACCAGTACCATAGTCATGACGTACTGCTTTGCCTTTATCATTTGACGAGCCAGCGTGGGAAGTTACTGGCTTGTCTACTGAAACTGATGAGCTTGAGGAAGTTTTTCCTGCTGCCTTGGACTTGCCAGTATTATGTTTGACTGGCTTGTCTACAGCTACTGGTTTACCAGTAAGTTTGTCATCAGCTGGCTCAGCACAATTGGAACTCGAACACGAAGGGGAATCAGTTGGTTTAATTTTTCTAAGATTATTTTCAGTGATTTCCCTTTTGATACGTCTTTCTTTTGGAGTCATGTAGTAGATGCTTGAGCGGTCAGTAGTCTCATCAATTGAGGTACTGGCTTCTCTTGCTCTAACTTCATCCTCCAAAATCTCTTTCATGGCAGGTGGTGGGGACACAGTAGCAGGTCTAACGAACTTATTTGTCAAGACCTTTTTACCCTTAACTATCTTGGCAAAAGTATTTGGCAAGACAGCTTCAGGATCAGTTTCGAGAATTGGGTCCATGAAAGTAACTTCTGCAATAGCAGCAGCAACAGCATAGTCACCAACAAAGAAAGCTTCAACTTGGGCTGGCACCTGCTCGTTAACACACTTTGCTGTGTGTTGAGCAGATGTACACCATGAAGCGACAACCTTTTTAAGATTATTCAGCTGGTTCTTGACTTCTGCTGCCTCAGCGTGAAGAGAGCTTAAAGCAAAGTTTTGTTTTTAAAGTTTGGAAATATCATCTTTCAAGATTTTAATTTCATCATTTTTGCATTTAAGTTTCTTATTTAAAGATTTGTTGTCAGTTTTCAAAACTTCTTCACGTTTGCTGCCTCTACATAAGTCAACTCTTAGGTATTCAAACATTTTGGCCTTTTCATCATTAGTATAAGTTCAAAAATTTTCAACCTTATACATCAATTCAGTTTTCCATTGAGGAGAATCTCTTTTCTGATCAGATTCTCTCATATCAGTTAAAAACTTGCTACCACTATCATCCTCATCAGACTCCTTGACCTCCTTGGCCATTAAACACAGCTTCTTTTCTGGAGCATAACCAGCACCATCATCATCAGTATCACTATCAGAGGAAGACGGCGAGCTAGTTTCATCCCAATCATGATGCTCAGTAACTAGAACCTTTTCTGGCTTTTTACCCTTCTTATCAGTCTTAGCACTTTCCTTCATCTGAGCTTTCATAGCTTTGTACTTGTTCTTGTACTTGTCAGCTTTTGAGAAAGAGTTAGCATGTGAAGTTGAAGGTTTCCTGGACATGCATTCAGCAGCAAAATGTCCAACCTTTCCACAATTATAACACTCAGATTTAGGACCCTTGACTGACTTGCTGCTATACCTAGCACTCGGTTTCTTACTCCCTTTGTATGACTTGCTGGTTCTCTTACGATTGAACCTTTTGAACTGCCTAGCCAGCAAAGCCATACCTTCAGCAAACCCTTCTCCATCACTTTCACCATCACTGCTTTCTTCAGACCCAGTACCACTATCCACTTCACTCTCAGCTGTCTCTTCTTCTGCCAACAACTTTTGAACCAGTAAAGCCTTTTGAGCTTTCTTTTTAGCAGCAGCAATAAGAGCAGTATCATCTGTCTTAGAAGATTTTGAAGTGATGCGGGCAGACCTAAAATTTTCTTTCAAGTTAAGTTCAAATTTAGCCTCTGCCTTCTCATGGTTCCAAAGTGAACTGTAGAGAGAAGACATGTTAAAGTTCTTTAGGGTCTGAGTGGTTCTTAAAGGGTCAGTAACAGATTTCCATTTAGTAGGCAGTGAATCTATGAATTTGTTTACTTGTTCAAACTCAGTATAGGTGACATTCAAAGTGATCAGGTCAGCAATCAAGGAGTTAAACCTAATGAAGGTTTGCTTAAGGGTTTCATTCTTGTAGGCAAAGAACATTTCATATTCTCTTTTTAAAGCAATCATTCTGTTCTGCCTAACTTCTCTCATACCCTCATAGGTAACATCTAGATAGTCCAACATAAGCTTGGCATTTTCTTTTCCCTTAATCAGTTTGAACAGTGGGTTAGGCAAAGTTATGGCTAACAAGGTTCTGATTTTAGGGTCAAGTCCAACACGACGTTTATCCTCAGCATCCCATCTAGAAGGGGTGAGAATAACCTCTCTTCCAGGAACAGCAGGAGTGTCAGCTGTAGCTGGAGCACTACCAATAGTCTCAGTGGGTACAAATGGATCATCTGTGGCAATACCAGACATGAGTGGGTCAATAGACTCAAGGTGAAGCATGAATCTTGCCTTCCAAGTTTCATACTCATCTTCATCAAATTTGGGTGGCCTATTGGATGAGCCATTTTTAAGGTAAGCTGTATTTGAATATGCAGCCATGAGAGAATTCAGATCCAAGATATTGATTATCAAGACTGAAGCTCTGATACCAGTTGTTGGTCCCTTGATAACAACAGGAGTATTGTAGAGGGGGGTGAATACAATTTCTTTTAAGATAACTTAACAATTAAACACGATTAGTATTCAAGCATGCAAATAAATAGAGTCACAGGTAATTTTCAACAGTTATTCTTTATTGATTGAATCACAAAGAATCACAACTATCCTTGGCGGAATGATAGTTGGTTGATACAGATTACCTAGATTATAGCTAAGAGGTAAACTAACAGCTATTACACGTTTTGACTCTATAAAAATAAACCCACACCACTAGTTGTTACAATAGTGGATACAACAATTTATAGTAGTCCTATTAACCGTGTAATGGTTCTATTGTCCACTAGTACATAGGATGTCTGTACTTGTGGGGACAACTACATCAAAGAGCATGCTCTCCTCTTTCCTCTTTGGTAGCTATGTGCAGGAACACCCCAATTCAGTTTGGCACCACTATTTGATTAAACAAATAGAATGTTGTGTTCCCTAGGTGTTGACAAAGTATAACCCATGTCTGCACATGCGTTAAACTTCTGCATTCCCATGTGGTCTTGTAAGGTCACTTGTCAGTCGCCGACGCGTGTCCTTTTCTGTTCAACTTTGTCTTTGACTTCTGTTGAATAGTACCATTGATGTAGACCACTCGAGAAACTACTATGCTTATAATGGAGCAGTGCTGTCTTGTGTAGAAAGCTGCATTCCAGCTGTGCTGGTTCTTCATTGCTGAGCCACTTCATATTCTTGATTTGCTGAGTACACATCCTGTGCTGATTGAAAAACACTGTCTACCTTGTGCTGGTAGACTGAGCAGCAAACTAAACACTCGACACAGCAATATCTGTTGTCTATACATAAACAAATTTGAGCTGACTGCACATAACATTTTGGTGCAAATAAATTACAGTTTTCTCATAATTAAATCCTTAATTATTTTGGGGACTCAACAGTAACTTTCTTGATTATGTTTCTCTCTCAATGTTCTATGGATAGATGATTGCTTCCGATTGAACCTCCGACTAATAAGTAGGTTAAGTGTGAGACGCCATGAAATGGATTATCCAATTTTACGATGGTTGTTATAATGACAATAGTAAAAAATACGAATAACCTTATATTTTGCGATATGTTTGTGTTTTGAACGTGACCCGACCCGACCCGATTTGACCCGCCAAATTCATTATTTTGTGCAAGAAAGTTATCAAATAAAATTTTGGGACCCCATTGTGTTTTGATCCTAGAATCGCCACTGCCATTAAGGCTTTTAACTTCCAAGCATGGTAACAAAAGATCATTAAAATCTGATCCATACATCAACTCATTATTGTAATTGAAACTTTACTAACACTTTAATATTCTTTCTCTTGTATGCATATATTAATATCATATCCTTGTCACTTTAAGTTACAAACTGCATTACTACTGTGGAAAAAAAATTCATTAAGAGATGTAATGTAGCCTTGCCCTTCACATGTTGTCCACAGGTCGGGTCGGGTTGGGTTGGGCTGGGCCTGCCGTATAAAACGGTCAACATTTGCGGTTATCAACGCAAGAATCTGAGGTGTCGCAATGCTTTTGTCAAAATGAATAATAAATTTTTTATTTCGTTTAGGAATTTTCTAATATCATGTGACTTTCCTCTGTGCTTCTTATTTCAGGCATTAATAAGCAATAAAAAAATGCCATTTCAAACTAGATTCTTATTATGTTAGACTTTACAAATTATACATCATAATCATAATGACAGCAAATGTAACTGTCATCTCTTTAGATTCCAGAAGATGAGAATGGTGACTTTGTTTTGCAACATATGAGTTTCTTATTAAATTTTCATTTTCAATACTGCTCCGTATTATTATTATTATTATTATTACACGACCTATAATTTGATTTTTTTCTAGTTGATCATCATTAAACAAATCAAATGGTGCTTGAAATGGCCGATTTATTTATTGAATCTATAGTTTCTATTAAAGAAAAAAAATCTAAATATAGTGAGTGATGTCATTAATCTAAACAATTTTGAATTAATATTAAATCTTATTAATTAATTAATTATTATTAAATGTTATTAATAATTATTTTAATGATTAAAATTAAATAATTTTGAATTATTTTAATTAATTATTTTGAATTGAGTACGAGAAGGTATAAAAGCTAGGCAGAAGGAAACCAGTTCTAAATTTATATTTTAATTTACACTTTTAAAATAAAATGACAACTAATATTATCTCTTAGATGTGGATTGTTTAATATTCATATTAGGTGTTTGATGAAATGTTCAACTAACGAGTTTCTTAGTTGGACTCTGTGGTTCCACGACTCATTAAACTAAATGACTTTAGGATTTACGTTCACTTAATACCTAAAACATATTATCAAACTGTTTCGTTTAAACAAACTCGTAGTTTCACGGGTGATTTCACTACTATGTTTAATAGCATGTATAAATATAGTGTATATCTAAATAAAAATAAGACAAAATTGCATGGGGGGTGGGGTGTATGGCGTATGGCGTTCTTCCAGTTTATAAACAAAAAACAACTATCGAGTTTATAAATTTAATTTAGCCACCACCATTTATGGTACAAGTAGAAAAAGGATAAACTGAGTTGCTCAATTGCACATAATGTTGTGTACAAAATAACGGAATAAAATGAAATCGAAAAAATGGACTTATAACGGAGCTAACGGAGAGCTGTCGCGCACAGCAACCACCACCGGGGGATCTTTCGGAACCTTCAACCAACGTCGCGTACAGACTCCGGCGAGATTGATACGGTATCGATGGAAGAGGACATCGAACAAGAAATCGATTCATGGTTATGGAGTGTAAATTTTGATTGATTTGATTTTCAATTTGTGAACAAGAAATCGAATTCATGGGGGGCGTGTAAACCGATACAATTTGCGATACTGTATGTATTTTTATTTTTTTAGCTAATGTATGAGCCATTCAGACTCATTATGTCTAAGTATAAAAGGGAGATGATATATCCACACTCCATTTTACTTGTTCCACCATTCAATCATGGTTTGTTCCCAAAATATCCCTACATATAATTTAACAAAAAACTTTAAATAATTTTTGTAAACTTATCATTAAGGGCTTTATAGTAAATTTTGGTGGAACAAGTAAATTGGATGTTGGAAATATCATCTCCCAAAAAATTAAGAAAGGAATTAATTTGAAGTATTATGACTTTGATCTAAATATGTTCGCAGTGGAATTTATGGTTTTGTTATTTTATTGATTTGTAATTTTAGAATTTTGATGAATTTGCTGATGAAACTGGGAGAGAAAACGTTAGGTAGATGATTAGGTTTATAAATGAATGGGTAGTTGAACTGAAAAGAAGTTTGGATCTGAAAAACTGATCGAAAACAAGTTGGATCTGATCCTGAATATATAAAAATATACGGTAATTTTTTATTTCTTGAAAAGCAATTTAGGGTTCTTTCTGGATCGAGGAAGATGAAGTGACAAGAGGAACAAAATTGACGAAAATACCCTCGTGTGCAAGTCATGTGCACCACTTAACCGTTAGATTTACACAGACGTTAGGCAATTGGACCCCCCGTGAAACTATTGCAAACCACAGTGGCCTCCCAAGGTGAAAAAATTCTTTTGGACTCCACTTGTTATTTCGAACATATCACAGGGACCCCATGCAATTTTGTGTAAAAATAATAGTCTTCGAAAAATCAATATTAATCTATATATACAATACATTTATGCATGTTAATGACCAAAGAGCTGTAGGTAGCGTTAGAAATATCCTTCTATGTGTTTTTTGATGAATTTTCATACCATTTTATGAAACCATTGGGTGCTGATATTGTACGTTTTAGGTTAAAATGTCACTAGAAACATACTCATCTAGGAGGACAACACGGAAAATCCGAAATTCAATTAATTGACTTTTCATATCCTTTGACTTTTCGTATCATATTCTAACTACTAGTATATAAATACTAAAATACATAGTTCTATCTACACACGCCAACATTTTTGCTTATTTGTATGAAGCCTTATACCTTAAATTTAAGAGATGTTCAGCTTCAATCTTCACCACCCTCTTCTATGTCATTCTCTCTTTCTAATAAGTTCAATGATGTACAGGGTTGCACGTTGCGAAGTTGGCACGGCAAGCATGTACAACCCACCATATACTCGTAAGCCTACATCATCTTTCATTTTTTTCTTTTCTTTTAAGTGACGGTTTTTTGAGACGGAGTGAGTGATTAAATGATTTTGTAAACATATATTTATAACTTATTGTAACTAGTATATCATTTGAATTTGAATATTAGATCCTCATGCACATTCGCGCTTTCAAGGGAATTGCGCGCATTATATATTTGGTGATGTACTAATGAGACTCTAATTTACATTGTGTTAAAAATTGAAGCCTCGGCGTGTTATGGAAACGATGCTTCTCAATTTCCGTCTAGTAATTTGTTCGCGGCAGCTGGAGAGGGAATATGGGACAACGGCGCAGCTTGTGGTAGGCAATACTTGGTGAGGTGTATAAGTGCAGCCACACCACAAACATGCATCTCTGGTCAGACGGTTCAAGTTAGGATCATCGATCGTGCTCAATCGTCTGTTTCGAGACCAACGAGACCTGGTACTACTATGGTGCTTTCAGATACTGCTTTTGGAACCATTGCTAATCAAATATCATCCATCAACATTGATTTTCAGCAGTAAGTGTTCTGTATTATATCTTGTCAATTACTATAATTAACTACCCATGCATATATCATGCATATAAACAAACGTTTCTGAAGTTGGTAAACTAAAATATTGTTATTGCTAATTATACTTATACCAGTGAACAATGATGTTCTCAATGACGTTTTTGGAATCGAAGAGATAAATATCATTCTCAAGAACCATATCGATTTTTAATATTCTTTTTATATCGTGGTGCTCTTACATAAGCATGTTGACTTTTTTTATGGCTGATATTTTTTAACGAGTGCGGCAGTATCCTATAATTTTAAGCATATTTGTTACATCATTTATATTATATTTATTTATTAAATCAAATTAATATTAATATTAATATTAATGTATTAAACTTAATTATTATATAATTATTATTATTAAAGGACAATTTAAAGATATATTAGAACTAAAAATTACGAGTAGTATATTATGAAAAGTCAATTACCATAATTTAAGTAATCATAGTGGTTGACATCTTAATAATTTTATAAGAATTATTATGTTCAAATCTTAATAGCAACATATTTTAAAGTAATTTGAATTAGTAATGATACCTAATAAGTAATAACCATGTTAGACCGTATATATATATATATCTGAATAAATTACTAAGTACCCACTCTCCGAATAACATAAACAACCTAGCTCAATTAGCATAATCCAACTATTATGTGGCAATCATATCATAGGTAAACCATATTGGTGGTTTTATTTTGTCAAAATGTTTGTAGTAGCTAGCTAGATTTAATCATTTGAATTAAATTTTAGTGATTTGAATTTTTATGTTTCACGTGCAGGGTGTGAATATCTCGACGTTGCGTTTCTTCATCGGCAAAACTTCCCTACATAATTACTCCGTAGTTATATTATAGCTAGAGTCTAGAACGTTTTAGGATGGCAAAGTCAAACATTGTTGACAATTATTAGTTGACCTTTTATATCATATATTTATTTATTTAAGTCTTTTTCTAGATCCATATCCATACATATATACTTTCAAGAGAATCATTCATGAAGTTTTAAAAACATTTTATTTTAACATGCATATAATTTCAATAATTTATTCATACAGGATTAGTAAAAGTTTTATTAGCCTTTAATATATACATGATGATTTTAAGAAAAGATTTCATACAAATATGATTTTGACACAAAAATTAAAAACGTTTACTAGAACAAACGTGAATAATAGTTTACATAAATACTTATATTAAATAATTACTTCATATAAAAAATTTAATACCTAACTCAACAAGTCGATATACTAACACACATCTCTCTTGGAAAACCCTACACTGCTGTTCACCGCTCATAACTTCCGGTCAGCCCCATCTTCTCCGGCCAGACCCCTGAAGGATGATGGTATGACCCATATGTCGAAGCTCAATGGCTTTTCGTCTTCATTTCGTTTTTGATTTTCAATTTCCCGGACTCATGGTCCCAGGCTGATTGTCGGAGAGTATTCGAGAACTACGATGCTCTTAAAGATGTGTATTTTGCACGGAAGAAATTGTCGAGTGGTCAACGTTTTGGTTATGTTCGTTTTGTTTTGAAGGAATTAACGATATTGAGTCTTTTTCCAAAGTCTTGAACTCCATTCAAATAAATGGAAGATGGATTCGAGCCTATAAGGCTTTGGAGAAGAAATCTGCAGGTGTTGAGATTCCTCCTTGCAGAAGTCGGGGTACGGAAGTTGAAGATCTTCCTCCTCGCAGGCATCATGAGGCCATTTCGAATATTAATGGGTTCGAGGACTTTCCTCCGGCTCCTTGGAACCGAGGTCAGGCTAACCCATTTAAATGGGGTGACAAAAACGCTGCTGCTCCGTCTACGAATCTCGACTCCAAGTTATTTCAACTACCTGTCAACAATCGAATTGAGATTAAGATTGGTGATAAATGTTTCGATTTTAACATTCCTGAGTCGGTGTACAACCACAACCTTGTTTTTAGCTTTAACAAAGATCGAGTTTCGTGGACATTGATCGAGGTTGACAATTTTTCGGTAAAGGATGACTGTGGAGATGCATCGATGAAACCTCATGGCTTCTCCAGCGTGGGTGTTGAGGTTAAGGGTGTGTCCCAATCGGTGCTTAACAAGGATCCCAGTTTGTTGGATAAGGAAGGGTCGAGCGTGGGTACGAACTTTAAATTCTGTGATGAAAAGACCAACGAACAAGATGAAGTTATTGACGGGTCTGCTGTTGTCGATGATGTTATTGAAGACGGGGAGTTTATCCCAGTTCCAGCCGACGAACTTCCGGCTTCTGTATCTATTCCGTCCGACGAACTTTCGGCTTCTGCACCTCCGAATTTTGTGCCAGAAAAAATCCCGGTTGCAGGTGTTGCAACTGGATCGAGGGAGGATGGTGATAGTTCCAATGTGTTTACAGATTCCAATGGCACGCGTGAGTATAGGGATAGGTTGATTTCCCAAAAGCAATTTCAAAAGAGTTCTGGGCCTGTGCTTAATGGGCCAAATCATTTAAATGATCCTAAGGTGGGCTGTGAATCTTCAAACAGGCTGGACCTTATTTCAGATGTGGATGAAAATGTCTCGGGTGATTCTTGTTTAAATGACAGGGATCACGCCGACTCGAATGAGGTTATCGTTTGCCCATCATCTACATCTGTTGCTCGTTTTTGTGTTAGGGGGAAAAAAAATTCACCCCCTGATTAAAAGTCATTTCATTAAACATGTGTGGGGAAGAGCTAATATGAAACGTTGCCGCCGTCGGGAAATCTTTCGCTGGCATGAAAGACTTTTCATCGTTAATGTGATAAAAGATTCGTTTTAGGACGAGGAGGAAGTTGATTGCTGCTCATGCTGCTCTTCCTGTGCGTCCTCGGAGTCGGATACATAGTTTCATGTCTTGTCGTGTTTCGAGTCTGTAATTGTTTCGAGTCAGTAATTGTTGTGAGTTTTTTGTGGGGTTGTCGTCGGGTGTTGTCTTGTGTTTTGTTTACTAGCTTCTTGCTAGTCCGTATCGTGTAATTTTCCTCTATTAATAAAACCTACTTGCCTTTCAAAAAAAAAAAAATCAACAAGTCGATACATTAACATTAACATTTACAATAATCACTATATACATTAAAAGAGAGTCTCGATTAGCTAATAAATATTTCCAAAACCCCCTTTATTATCATTAGATTAGAAAATTACATTATAATACCCCTTGATCTAACGGTCCATAATCATTTACTAAAAAAATAGCTAATAAATCAATTTTACATATAATCCATCCCTAAAATACCCTTCTAATAAAAAAAACACGGTAGCCTTCTAACAAATTTAGGGGTTTCCTTCAATTGGGAGTTATCAAATATACTTTAGAAAGACGACTAAGAAATTAAACCCATCGATTCCAGAGAAAACAAAACCCTAGCTTCCTCTCCCAAATCATCGACGCTAGCAACACAGCTTATCTCATTTTCTTTGAATCTGGTTAGAATCGCATCAAATCTGGACGGCAACTTAGGGTTTTTCCTGATTGATTAAATATGAGTGAAGATTTGTGAGAAAATTAGGGTTTCGGTCTGCGAAGAAATTCAAGTTACAGTCACAATCGATTCAATTGCAATGTTTGATGCACAAATCATGGCTTGGATATCACTCAGACAAAGGTACGATCAGGCTTCTATAATCCCTGTTTATTCCTATAAGAAAACAGATTTGTGCATCAAACATTGAAATATGTATAATAAATTTGTACAGAGATAATTTCGAATGATTTATCTTGATAATTAGACAAATGCTAATTCAGTATCATTTGGGCTTGATAGAAGAACTATAACAAACAAAGCCCGTATATTTATAAACTAATAATTTCGAATCATATGAGACTCCATATTCTCATATGAATTTAGGAGCGATATTTGTAGTTCATGAAATATCCAATTCTTTTGATGGTTTACATTAGTAGTTAGGGTATATTTGACATGAAACTTTTTGAAGCTTTAAGTTATCATTTGTACAAAAGTTATCTCTTAACAAAAAAAAGGTTTGTTTGAGTACTTAGCTTAAACAATACCATACAATAATAAGCTAAAGATGTTCATAAGGTATCGAATCACCAATTGTAACCCAAACCATTTATAAGTAACTGGATCGGAAGATTTTATCTACAAAAGAAGGGTTACTATTAACTTTTCAATTAATGTTACAGGTTGGCGACACTGATGCAGAGGGGTTTGTCAAGGCATTCCAACATGTTTACAGGAAACTTGTGTGTTACCATCTCATATTTTAACTTTCAATTCACGTTTTTATATTATTCAATAATAGTGAACTAACTATTGTTCATTTGTTTGTTAGTATTTTCGATTTGTGTCAGTTTGGGTTTTACTTAACACCGCACTTACGCACTTTGTAGTAAGTTGTTTATTATTTTTATTATTTTTATTTTATTTTTTTGTTACATTTAAGTAATATCTTTTTTTTCATTAGTATTTTTGATTTTCCTGGTTTTATGTTTCGTCTTCGTCGTTGTGGTCGTTTCTGTGACAAATTAGCTGTTGTACTGTTGTAATTGATACGGTGCCTCATGTTTATCATCGTTACCTAATTTCAGCTACAGCTGTTTCTGGCTTGGTTGCTGGAGTGACTACTTCATCAGTTCCCATGCCAATTGCATCAGCATGCACTTTCTCTGACCCGTTTAACTCTTCGGGTTGTTGTTTCCTTCACCTTTTAATTTACTACATTCATTTATTTGTAAATATTTGGCTTTTGATGTTCATAGATGATGATAGATAGATGATTTATGTTTTTTGAACAGTATGTGCAATTTTTTTATTATTTTTTTCTTGATGTTTTGTGAACAGTATGTTAGTCTGCTTTAAATATTTAGTTTTTTTTTTTTTGTTTACACATTGGTTAATGTAGAATATGAAAATGATAGTTGTTTTTCGTGGTGAAATAAGTAGATGGAAGATCGGTGAAAAACCCAATAAAAATTATCCTCTGTTATGTCTATTCAAAACGTCAAGATATTGTTAAATTAGTCAAAGTTATGTATTCCTTTGATGCATGCCATTTTTTTTAATTTTTTTTGGACAGCGAAAGGGATCACCCGAGGGGGACTAAATCACCAGTTGTGATCATCTCCATGATTTTAGTTTTTGTTTTTGGTTATGCAACTTGGACATTAATTACCTTTGAGCAATATTGAGGTGCAACCAATAAAAATAAAATAAAAAGTTAATTAAAAGAACAATTAAATACCAACAATATTGTTTTCTTCGCATAATCACACATAGTAGTGTGAATGTAGGTTTTGTGCTAAATTTGGTTGTTTGAATGATATAAGTGGGAGATGGGTATATATGTTACAACTTTTTTCTGGTTAAGTGTCAAAATGGGCAGGTTTTGCTCTGTAAATGTGAATGGATATTAAGTTGGTTTTGGTTCATGGTCAAAAATGCTCTCCAATTTTGATTTCAAAAAAAAAAAAAAAAATTGCTAATCATGTAGGTTGGAGATTTCCATTTTGATGTAGGGCTATGTTGAAATGTCTCATTCTTATTGATTAAAAACGTTCCATATTAATTGATTTCGTTGCGAGGTTTTGACCTCTATATGAGACGTTTTTCAAAGACTGCATTCATTTTAAAACAAACCATAACCTTTATTTCATCAATAAAGGTTTAAAAAGCTTTACGTAGATTATCAAATAATGATAATCTAAAATATTCTGTTTACACACGACCATTACATAATGGTTTACAATACAAATATGTTACAACAAAATAAGTTTCTTGAATGCAGTTTTTACACAATATCATACAAGCATGGACTCCAAATCTCGTCCTTATTTAAGTATGCGATAGCGGAAGCTCTTAATAATCACCTGAGAATAAACATGCTTAAAACGTCAACAAAAATGTTGGTGAGTTATAGGTTTAACCTATATATATCAAATCGTAACAATAGACCACAAGATTTCATATTTCAATATACATCCCATACATAGAGATAAAAATTATTCATATGGTGAACACCTGGTAATCGACATTAACAAGATGCATATATAAGAATATCCCCATCATTCCGGGACACCCTTCGGATATGATATAAATTTCGAAGTACTAAAGCATCCGGTACTTTGGATGGGGTTTGTTAGGCCCAATAGATCTATCTTTAGGATTCGCGTCAATTAGGGTGTCTGTTCCCTAATTCTTAGATTACCAGACTTAATAAAAAGGGGCATATTCGATTTCGATAATTCAACCATAGAATGTAGTTTCACGTACTTGTGTCTATTTTGTAAATCATTTATAAAACCTGCATGTATTCTCATCCCAAAAATATTAGATTTTAAAAGTGGGACTATAACTCACTTTCACAGATTTTTACTTCGTCGGGAAGTAAGACTTGGCCACTGGTCGATTCACGAACCTATAACAAATATGTACATATATATCAAAGTATGTTCAAAATATATTTACAACACTTTTAATACATTTTGATGTTTTAAGTTTATTAAGTCAGCTGTCCTCGTTAGTAACCTACAACTAGTTGTCCACAGTTAGATTTACAGAAATAAATCGATATATATTATCTTGAATCAATCCACGACCCAGTGTATACATATCTCAGTATTGATCACAACTCAAACTATATATATTTTGGAATCAACCTCAACCCTGTATAGCTAACTCCAACATTCACATATAGAGTGTCTATGGTTGTTCCGAAATATATATAGATGTGTCGACATGATAGGTCGAAACATTGTATATGTGTCTGTGGTATCTCAAGATTACATAATATACAATACAAGTTGATTAAGTTATGGTTGGAATAGATTTGTTACCAATTTTCACGTAGCTAAAATGAGAAAAATTATCCAATCTTGTTTTACCCATAACTTCTTCATTTTAAATCCGTTTTGAGTGAATAAAATTGCTATGGTTTCATATTGAACTCTATTTTATGAATATAAACAGAAAAAGTATAGGTTTATAGTTGGAAATATAAGTTACAAGTCGTTTTTGTAAAGGTAGTCATTTCAGTCGAAAGAACGACGTCTAGATGACCATTTTAGAAAACATACTTACACTTTGAGTTTAACCATGATTTTTGGATATAGTTTCATGTTCATAAGAAAAATAATTTTCCCAGAAGAACAACTTTTAAATCAAAGTTTATCATAGTTTTTAATTAACTAACCCAAAACAGCCCGTGGTGTTACTACGACGGCGTAAATTCGGTTTTACAGTGTTTTTCGTGTTTCCAGGTTTTAAATCATTAAGTTAGCATATAATATAGATATAGAACATGTGTTTAGTTGATTTTAAAAGTCAAGTTAGAAGGATTAACTTTTGTTTGCGAACAAGTTTAGAATTAACTAAACTATGTTCTAGTGATTACAAGTTTAAACCTTCGAATAAGATAGCTTTATATGTATGAATCGAATGATGTTATGAACATCATTACTACCTTAAGTTCTTTGGATAAACCTAGTGGAAAAGAGAAAAATGGATCTAGCTTCAACGGATCCTTGGATGGCTCGAAGTTCTTGAAGCAGAATCATGACACGAAAACAAGTTCAAGTAAGATCATCACTTGAAATAAGATTGTTATAGTTATAGAAATTGAACCAAAGTTTGAATATGATTATTACCTTGTATTAGAATGATAACCTAATGTAATAAATAAAGATTTCTTGAGGTTGGATGATCACCTTACAAGATTGGAAGTGAGCTAGCAAACTTGAAAGTCTTCTTGATTTTATGTAACTAGAACTTGTAGAATTTATGAAGAACACTTAGAACTTGAAGATAGAACTTGAGAGAGATCAATTAGATGAAGAAAATTGAAGAATGAAAGTGTTTGTAGGTGTTTTTGGTCGTTGGTGTATGGATTAGATATAAAGGATATGTAATTTTGTTTTCATGTAAATAAGTCATGAATGATTACTCATATTTTTGTAATTTTATGAGATATTTCATGCTAGTTGCCAAATGATGGTTCCCACATGTGTTAGGTGACTCACATGGGCTGCTAAGAGCTGATCATTGGAGTGTATATACCAATAGTACATACATCTAAAAGCTGTGTATTGTACGAGTACGAATACGGGTGCATACGAGTAGAATTGTTGATAAAACTGAACGAGGATGTAATTGTAAGCATTTTTGTTAAGTAGAAGTATTTTGATAAGTGTATTGAAGTCTTTCAAAAGTGTATAAATACATATTAAAACACTACATGTATATACATTTTAACTGAGTCGTTAAGTCATCGTTAGTCGTTACATGTAAGTGTTGTTTTGAAACCTTTAGGCTAACGATCTTGTTAAATGTTGTTAACCCAATGTTTATAATATCAAATGAGATTTTAAATTATTATATTATCATGATATTATCATGTATGAATCTCTCTTAATATGATATATATACATTAAATGTCTTTACAACGATAATCGTTACATATATGTCTCGTTTAAAAATCATTAAGTTAGTAGCCTTGTTTTTACATATGTAGTTCATTGTTAATATACTTAATGATATGTTTACTTATCACAATATCATGTTAACTATATATATATATATATATATCCATATATATGTCATCATATAGTTTTTACAAGTTTTAACGTTCGTGAATCACCGGTCAACTTGGGTGGTCAATTGTCTATATGAAACATATTTCAATTAATCAAGTCTTAACAAGTTTGATTGCTTAACATGTTGGAAACATTTAATCATGTAAATATCAATCTCAATTAATATATATAAACATGGAAAAGTTCGGGTCACTACATATGTCATCTTTGAAACTTCTTGAGTTATAAAATGAGTATACTGGTTTAAGTGTCACGATAATCATGTTTCCATCAATTGCTTGTTGTTTGGGCTAGGCTTTCACTTTAGTAGTGAGATAATAAGCCCTTTGATAAAACGTCTTGCAAGTAAGCGTAGTATTGGAACTTGCTACATTATGAATGTGTTGCAGATGTTGATGATTCACATGGTTGTGTTAGGCTGCTATGATTGTTTTGGCCTCTCAATATGAAGTGTTGCTGGTCCAGTTCGACTCCTCTTGGCGAAATTATGTAAGTTCAAAAAACAATTACTAAACTGAGGTAATTTATGTTATTGTATATTTAGATCACATGAACTTTTTTAGCTTATACTATTTTTTGATTCTAAAAACATCTTTAAAGCCATATTCATTTATAATATATTCTTTATGCATCTGCCATCTCACGTGTTAATGAGTATGCCATAAGTTGGATTTGCAGCTGCCTCTAACCTGACTTGATGAAGTCTGATTAAGAATGTATCTAACGTTTATACATGGAGTTTTGGATATTTTTGGGTAAAAAATGATGAGGGTGTTCAATTGAGGTTTGTTAGTTTTTGGTTGTATTTTGACTTTTTGAATAAGGGTTTGTTCCACTTTGACTTTCAAAGATTGCAAGTCTGCTACTAAGTTTTTTAGTTTTGTTTTCTTTTTGAATATCCGTTGTTAATATATGATGCAAGTTTATAATAGTCAAATTAAATGATAATTTCATGAACGAATCGCCCTGTAATTGAATTCCCTTCAAGATTGCGAATTGCACTTGGAGCTGCTAAAGGACTAGCTTATCTCCATGAGGACTGTAAGTTTATTCATATTTCATATTCAAATGTAAAAGACAGTTATATGCCATGGTAATTGAAATGTCCAGTTCTTATTGATTAAAAACGTTCCATATTAATTGATTTCGTTGCGAGGTTTTGACCTCTATATGAGACGTTTTTCAAAGACTGCATTCATTTTTAAAATAAACCATAACCTTTATTTCATAAATAAAGGTTTAAAAAGCTTTACATAGATTATCAAATAATGATAATCTAAAATATCCTGTTTACACACGACCATTACATAATGGTTTACAATACAAATATGTTACATCGAAATCAGTTTCTTGAATGCAGTTTTTACACAATATCATACAAACATGGACTCCAAATCTTGTCCTTATTTTAGTATGCAACAGCGGAAGCTCTTAATATTCACCTGAGAATAAACATGCTTTAAACGTCAACAAAAATGTTGGTGAGTTATAGGTTTAACCTATATATATCAAATCGTAACAATAGACCACAAGATTTCATATTTCAATACACATCCCATACATAGAGATAAAAATCATTCATATGGTGAACACCTGGTAACCGACATTAACAAGATGCATATATAAGAATATCCCCATCATTCCGGGACACCCTTCGGATATGATATAAATTTCGAAGTACTAAAGCATCCGGTACTTTGGATGGGGTTTGTTAGGCCCAATAGATCTATCTTTAGGATTCGCGTCAATTAGGGTGTCTGTTCCCTAATTCTTAGATTACCAGACTTAATAAAAAGGGGCATATTCAATTTCGATAATTCAACCATAGAATGTAGTTTCACGTACTTGTGTCTATTTTGTAAATCATTTATAAAACCTGCATGTATTCTCATCCCAAAAATATTAGATTTTAAAAGTGGGACTATAACTCACTTTCACAGATTTTTACTTCGTTGGGAAGTAAGACTTGGCCACTGGTTGATTCACGAACCTATAACAATATATACATATATATCAAAGTATGTTCAAAATATATTTACAACACTTTTAATATATTTTGATGTTTTAAGTTTATTAAGTCAGCTGTCCTCGTTAGTAACCTACAACTAGTTGTTCACAGTTAGATATACAGAAATAAATCGATAAATATTATCTTAAATCAATCCACGACCCAGTGTATACGTATCTCAGTATTGATCACAACTCAAACTATATATATTTTGGAATCAACCTCAACCCTGTATAGCTAACTCCAACATTCACATATAGAGTGTCTATGGTTGTTCCGAAATATATATAGATGTGTCGACATGATAGGTCGAAACATTGTATACGTGTCTATGGTATCTCAAGATTACATAATATACAATACAAGTTGATTAAGTTATGGTTGGAATAGATTTGTTACCAATTTTCACGTAGCTAAAATGAGAAAAATTATCCAATCTTGTTTTACCCATAACTTCTTCATTTTAAATCCGATTTGAGTGAATCAAATTGCTATGGTTTCATATTGAACTCTATTTTATGAATCTAAATAGAAAAGTATAGGTTTATAGTCGGAAAAATAAGTTACAAGTCGTTTTTGTAAAGGTAGTCATTTCAGTCGAAAGAACGACGTCTAGATGACCATTTTAGAAAACGTACTTCCACTTTGAGTTTAACCATAATTTTTGGATATAGTTTCATATTCATAATAAAAATCATTTTCTCAGAATAACAAATTTTAAATCAAAGTTTATCATAGTTTTTAATTAACTAACCCAAAACAGCCCGCGGTGTTACTACGACGGCGTAAATCCGGTTTTACGGTGTTTTTTGTGTTTTCAGGTTTTAAATCATTAAGTTAGCATATCATATAGATATAGAACATGTGTTTAGTTGATTTTAAAAGTCAAGTTAGAAGGATTAACTTTTGTTTGTGAACAAGTTTAGAATTAACTAAACTATGTTCTAGTGATTACAAGTTTAAACCTTCGAATAAGATAGCTTTATATGTATGAATTGAATGACGTTATGAACATCATTACTACCTTAAGTTCCTTGGATAAACCTACTGGAAAAGAGAAAAATGGATCTAGCTTCAACGGATCCTTGGATGGCTTGAAGTTCTTGAAGCAGAATCATGACACGAAAACAAGTTCAAGTAAGATCATCACTTGAAATAAGATTGTTATAGTTATAGAAATTGAACCAAAGTTTGAATATGATTATTACCTTGTATTAGAATGATAACCTACTGTAAGAAACAAAGATTTCTTGAGGTTGGATGATCACCTTACAAGATTGGAAGTGAGCTAGCAAACTTGAAAGTATTCTTGATTTTATGTAACTAGAACTTGTAAAATATATGAAGAACACTTAGAACTTGAAGATAGAACTTGAGAGAGATCAATTAGATGAAGAAAATTGAAGAATGAAAGTGTTTGTAGGTGTTTTTGGTCGTTGGTGTATGGATTAGATATAAAGGATATGTAATTTTGTTTTCATGTAAATAAGTCATGAATGATTACTCATATTTTTGTAATTTTATGAGATATTTCATGCTAGTTGCCAAATGATGGTTCCCACATGTGTTAGGTGACTCACATGGGCTGCTAAGAGCTGATCATTGGAGTGTATATACCAATAGTACATACATCTAAAAGCTGTGTATTGTACGAGTACGAATACGGGTGCATACGAGTAGAATTGTTGATGAAACTGAACGAGGATGTAATTGTAAGCATTTTTGTTAAGTAGAAGTATTTTGATAAGTGTCTTGAAGTCTTTCAAAAGTGTATGAATACATATTAAAATACTACATGTATATACATTTTAACTGAGTCGTTAAGTCATCGTTAGTCGTTACATGTAAATGTTGTTTTGAAACCTTTAGGTTAACGATCTTGTTGAATGTTGTTAACCCATTGTTTATTATAACAAATGAGATGTTAAATTATTATATTATCATGATATTATGATATATAATATATCTTAGTATGATGTATATACAGTTAAATGTCGTTACAACGATAATCGTTACATATATGTCTCGTTTCGAAATCATTAAGTTAGTAGTCTTATTTTTACATATGTATTTCATTGTTAATACACTTAATAATATATTTACTTATCCTTTAACATAATTAACCAAGTGTTTCAATATCTTAATATGATTCATATGTACCTAGTAAGACGTTGTTATAACGATAATCGTTATATATATCGTTTTCGAGTTTCTTAAATTAATAGTCTCATTTTTATGTATATAACTCATTTTTAAAATACCTAATGAGATACATACTTATAATAAAAACATGTTAACTATATATATAACCATATATATGTCATCGTATAGTTTTTACAAGTTTTAACGTTCGTGAATCACCGGTCAACTTGGGTGGTCAATTGTCTATATGAAACATATTTCAATTAATCAAGTCTTAACAAGTTTGATTGCTTAACATGTTGGAAACATTTAATCATGTAAATATCAATCTCAATTAATATATATAAACATGGAAAAGTTCGGGTCACTACAGTACCTACCCGTTAAATAAATTTCGTCCCGAAATTTTAAGCTGTTGAAGGTGTTGACAAATCTTCTGGAAATAGATGCGGGTATTTCTTCTTCATCTGATCTTCACGCTCCCAGGTGAACTCGGGTCCTCTACGAGCATTCCATCGAACCTTAACAATTGGTATCTTGTTTTGCTTATGTCTTTTAACCTCACGATCCATTATTTCGACGGGTTCTTCGATGAATTGAAGTTTTTCGTTGATTTGGATTTCATCTAACGGAATAGTGAGATCTTCTTTAGCAAAACATTTCTTCAAATTCGAGACGTGGAAAGTGTTATGTACAGCCGCGAGTTGTTGAGGTAACTCAAGTCGGTAAGCTACTGGTACGACACGATCAATAATCTTGAATGGTCCAATATACCTTGAATTTAATTTCCCTCGTTTACCAAATCGAACAACGCCTTTCCAAGGTGAAACTTTAAGCATGACCATCTCTCCAATTTCAAATTCTATATCTTTTCTTTTAATGTCAGCGTAGCTCTTTTGTCGACTTTGGGCGGTTTTCAACCGTTGTTGAATTTGGATGATCTTCTCGGTAGTTTCTTGTATAATCTCCGGACCCGTAATCTGTCTATCCCCCACTTCACTCCAACAAATTGAAGACCTGCACTTTCTACCATAAAGTGCTTCAAACGGCGCCATCTTAATGCTTGAATGGTAGCTGTTGTTGTAGGAAAATTCTGCTAACGGTAGATGTCGATCCCAACTGTTTCCGAAATCAATAACACATGCTCGTAGCATGTCTTCAAGCATTTGTATTGTCCTTTCACTCTGCCCATCAGTTTGTGGATGATAGGCAGTACTCATGTCTAGATGAGTTCCTAATGCTTGCTGTAATGTCTGCCAGAATCTTGAAATAAATCTGCCATCCCTATCAGAGATAATAGAGATTGGTATTCCATGTCTGGAGACGACTTCCTTCAAATACAGTCGTGCTAACTTCTCCATCTTGTCATCTTCTCTTATTGGTAGGAAGTGTACGGATTTGGTGAGACGATCAACTATTACCCAAATAGTATCAAAACCACTTGCAGTCCTTGGCAATTTAGTGATGAAATCCATGGTAATGTTTTCCCATTTCCATTCCGGGATTTCGGGTTGTTGAAGTAGACCTGATGGTTTCTGATGCTCAGCTTTGACCTTAGAACACGTCAAACATTCTCCTACGTATTTAGCAACATCGGCTTTCATACCCGGCCACCAAAAATGTTTCTTGAGATCCTTGTACATCTTCCCTGTTCCAGGATGTATTGAGTATCTGGTTTTATGAGCTTCTCTAAGTACCATTTCTCTCATATCTCCAAATTTTGGTACCCAAATCCTTTCAGCCCTATACCGGGTTCCGTCTTCCTGAATATTAAGATGCTTCTCCGATCCTTTGGGTATTTCATCCTTTAAATTTCCCTCTTTTAAAACTCCTTGTTGTGCCTCCTTTATTTGAGTAGTAATGTTATTATGAATCATTATATTCATAGATTTTACTCGAATGGGTTCTCTGTCCTTCCTGCTCAAGGCATCGGCTACCACATTTGCCTTCCCCGGGTGGTAACGAATCTCAAAGTCGTAATCATTCAATAATTCAATCCACCTACGCTGCCTCATATTCAGTTGTTTCTGATTAAATATGTGTTGAAGACTTTTGTGGTCGGTATATATAATACTTTTGACCCCATATAAGTAGTGCCTCCAAGTCTTTAATGCAAAAACAACCACGCCTAATTCCAAATCATGCGTCGTATAATTTTGTTCGTGAATCTTCAATTGTCTAGACGCATAAGCAATCACCTTAATTCGTTGCATTAATACACAACCGAGACCTTGCTTTGATGCGTCACAATAAATCACAAAATCATCATTCCCTTCAGGTAATGACAATATAGGTGCCGTAGTTAGCTTTTTCTTCAATAACTGAAACGCTTTCTCTTGTTCATCATTCCATTCAAATTTCTTCCCTTTATGCGTTAATGCAGTCAAGGGTTTTGCTATTCTGGAAAAGTCTTGGATGAACCTTCTGTAGTAACCAGCTAGTCCTAAAAACTGGCGTATGTGTTTCGGAGTTTTCGGGGTTTCCCACTTTTCAACAGTTTCTATCTTTGCCGGATCCACCTTAATACCTTCTTTGTTCACTATGTGACCGAGGAATTGAACTTCTTCCAACCAAAATGCACACTTTGAAAACTTAGCGTACAATTCTTCCTTCCTCAATACTTCTAACACCTTTCTCAAATGTTCACCGTGTTCTTGGTCATTCTTTGAGTAAATAAGTATGTCATCAATGAAAACAATGACAAACTTGTCAAGGTATGGTCCACACACTCGGTTCATAAGGTCCATGAACACAGCTGGTGCATTAGTTAAACCAAACGGCATGACCATAAACTCGTAATGACCGTAACGTGTTCTGAAAGCAGTCTTTGGAATATCATCTTCTTTCACCCGCATTTGATGATACCCGGAACGTAAGTCAATCTTTGAATAAACAGACGAGCCTTGTAGTTGATCAAATAAGTCGTCGATTCTCGGTAGTGGGTAGCGGTTCTTGATGGTAAGTTTGTTCAACTCTCGGTAGTCGATACACAACCTGAATGTACCATCTTTCTTCTTGACAAACAAAACAGGAGCTCCCCACGGTGATGTGCTTGGTCGAATGAAACCACGCTCTAAAAGTTCTTGTAATTGGCTTTGCAGTTCCTTCATCTCGCTGGGTGCGAGTCTATAAGGAGCACGAGCTATTGGTGCAGCTCCTGGTACAAGATCTATTTGAAATTCAACGGATCGATGTGGGGGTAATCCCGGTAATTCTTTCGGAAATACATCGGGAAATTCTTTTGCAATGGGAACATCATTGATGCTCTTTTCTTCAGTTTATACTTTCTCGACATGTGCTAGAACAGCATAGCAACCTTTTCTTATTAGTTTTTGTGCCTTCAAATTACTAATAAGATGTAGCTTCGTGTTGCCCTTTTCTCCGTACACCATTAAGGGTTTTCCTTTTTCTCGTATAATGCGAATTGCATTTTTGTAACAAACGATCTCTGCTTTCACTTCTTTCAACCAGTCCATACCGATTATCACATCAAAACTCCCTAACTCTACTGGTATCAAATCAATCTTAAATGTTTCGCTAACCACTTTAATTTCTCGATTCCGACATATATTATCTGCTGAAATTAATTTACCATTTGCTAATTCGAGTAAAAATTTACTATCCAAAGGCGTCAATGGACAACTTAATTTAGCACAAAAATCTCTACTCATATAGCTTCTATCCGCACCCGAATCAAATAAAACGTAAGCAGATTTATTGTCAATAAGAAACGTACCCGTAACAAGCTTCGGGTCTTCCTGTGCCTCTGCCGCATTAATATTGAAAACTCTTCCGCGGCCTTGTCCATTCGTGTTCTCCTGGTTCGGGCAATTTCTAATAATGTGGTCCGGTTTTCCACATTTATAACAAACTACATTGGCATAACTTGCTCCGACACTACTTGCTCCGCCATTACTTGTTCCGACACCATTTGTTCCTTTCGTTCTATTAACCCCTGGTCCGTAGACCTCACACTTCGCCGCGCTATGACCATTTCTTTTACACTTGTTGCAAAATTTGGTGCAGAACCCCGAGTGATACTTTTCACACCTTTGGCATAGCTGCTTCTGATTGTTGTTGTTGTTGCGGTTATTATTGTTGTTGGGATGATTGTTGTAGTTGCTGTTGTTGTTGTTGTTGTTGTTGTTGTTGTTGTTGTTAGGCCGTTTGTTGTAGTTGCGATTGATGTTGCGATTGTTGGGATAATTGTTGCGATTATTGTTGTAATTGCTGTTGTTGTTGTATTGGTGATTCTTATCACCGTTTTCTTCCCACCTTCTTTTGACTTGCTTCACATTGGCCTCTTCAGCAGTCTGTTCTTTAATTCTTTCTTCAATCTGGTTCACTAGTTTGTGAGCCATTCTACATGCCTGTTGTATGGAGGCGGGCTCGTGTGAACTTATATCTTCATGGATTCTTTCCGGTAATCCTTTCACAAACGCGTCGATCTTCTCTTCCTCATCTTCGAATGCTCCCGGACACAATAGGCACAATTCTGTGAATCGTATTTCGTACGTGGTAATATCAAATCCTTGGGTTCGTAACCCTCTAAGTTCTGTCTTGAGCTTATTGACCTCGGTTCTGGGACGGTACTTCTCGTTCATCAAGTGCTTGAATGCTGACCACGGTAGTGCGTACGCATCGTCTTGTCCCACTTGCTCTAGATAGGTATTCCACCATGTTAACGCAGAACCTGTGAAGGTATGCGTAGCGTACTTCACTTTGTCCTCTTCAGTACACTTACTTATGGCAAACACCGATTCGACCTTCTCGGTCCACCGTTTCAATCCGATCGGTCCTTCGGTTCCATCAAATTCCAAAGGTTTGCAGGCAGTGAATTCTTTGTAGGTGCATCCTACACGATTTCCTGTACTGCTAGATCCAAGGTTATTGTTGGTATGTAGCGCAGCCTGTACTGCGGCTATGTTTGAAGCTAGAAAAGTACGGAATTCCTCTTCATTCATATTCACGGTGTGTCGAGTAGTCGGTGCCATTTCCTTCAAAATAGTCAAATGGAACAAGTTAATCATACAGAATATTAAGAGTAGTTAATAGTATTTCGTAGCATAATATGAACTCATTTATAAAAGCTTTTTCTTCATATTAGCGTTTTATAAGTTTAAATTCGGGTAGTACCTACCCGTTAAGTTCATACTTAGTAGCTAATATACAATTCAACTACTACAATTCTATATGAAAAACTGATTATAATAATATTTCGCGTTCAAACTTTTACACAATATTTTACAAACTTACAATACCGCTTATTTTACATATAGCATGAAATATAGCACACAATAAATTTGATACAAGATGGTTGTGAAGATAATTCTAGCTAGTACACAAGTAGTTCAGCAAAGGCAATAAAGACACATAATTCATACGTCCAGAAACAAGTCATGCATTCTGGTTTTACTAGGATTACTTCCCATCCTTGGTCTTGTGGAACATGACCGTTATGGCCGTTGATAAGACAGCGTGTTGTAACGTCGTCAAAGGGATGAGGGTTACGTAATGTCCAACAATCCCGTAACAATCTAAAAACCTCATTTCTTACCCCAATTACCGACTCCGTCACTTGTGGGAACGTTTTGTTTAGTAGTTGTAGCCCGATGTTCTTGTTCTCACTTTGGTGAGAAGCGAACATTACTAATCCGTAAGCATAACATGCTTCTTTATGTTGCATGTTAGCCGTTTTTTCTAAATCACGAAGTCCAATATTCGGATATATTGAGTCAAAATAATTTCTTAACCCATTGCGTAAAATAGCATTTGGGTTCCCCGCAATATATGCGTCAAAGTAAACACATCGTAACTTATGGATTTCCCAATGTGATATCCCCCATCTTTCGAACGAAAGCCTTTTATAAACCAAGGCATTCTTGGAACATTCTTCGAATGTCTTACAAACTGATCTCGCCTTAAATAGTTGTGCCGAAGAATTCTGACCGACTCTAGACAAGATTTCATCAATCATGTCTCCGGGTAGGTCTCTTAAAATATTGGGTTGTCTATCCATTTTGTGTTTTTATACTGTAAAATAGACAAGAGTTAGATTCATAAAAAAAAATACTTATTAATACAAGCAATTTTTACATATATCATAAAGCATAAGCACACTATATTACTTATATTACACCACACGAATACAACTATCTTATTCCGACTCGCTTGTTTCTTCTTCTTCGGTTTTGGTTCGTTTTGCCAAGTTTCTAGGGATATATGATGTTCCCCTAATACGAGCCGTCGTTATCCACATTGGTTTAGAAAAACCTGGTGGTTTAGAGGTTCCCGGGTCATTGTTACAACTTAAGGACTTCGGGGGTTGACGATACATATAAAGTTCATCGGGGTTGGAATTAGATTTCTCTATTTTTATGCCCTTTCCCTTATTATTTTCTTTTGCCATTTTAAATTCAGTTGGGGTAATTTCTATAACATCATCGGAATTCTCGTCGGAATCCGATTCATCGGAGAATTGGTAATCCTCCCAATATTTTGCTTCCTTGGCGGAAACACCATTGACCATAATTAACCTTGGTCGGTTGGTTGAGGATTTTCTTTTACTTAACCGTTTTATTATTTCCCCCACCGGTTCTACTTCTTCATCCGGTTCCGATTCTTCTTCCGGTTCCGATTCTTCTTCCGGTTCCGACTCTTCTTCCGGTTCCTCTTCGGGAACTTGTGAATCAGTCCACGAATCATTCCAATTTACATTTGACTCTTCATTATTATTAGGTGAGTCAATGGGACTTGTTCTAGAGGTAGACATCTATCACATAATATCAAACGCGTTAAGAGATTAATATATCACATAATATTCACATGTTAAAAATATATAGTTTCCAACAAAATTTGTTAAGCAATCATTTTTCAAGTAAACACGGTCGAAGTACAGACTCACTAATGCATCCTAACAAACTCGATAAGACACACTAATGCAAATTTTCTGGTTCTCTAAGACCAACGCTCTGATACCAACTGAAATGTCCCGTTCTTATTGATTAAAAACGTTCCATATTAATTGATTTCGTTGCGAGGTTTTGACCTCTATATGAGACGTTTTTCAAAGACTGCATTCATTTTTAAAATAAACCATAACCTTTATTTCATAAATAAAGGTTTAAAAAGCTTTACGTAGATTATCAAATAATGATAATCTAAAATATCCTGTTTACACACGACCATTACATAATGGTTTACAATACAAATATGTTACATCGAAATCAGTTTCTTGAATGCAGTTTTTACACAATATCATACTAACATGGACTCCAAATCTTGTCCTTATTTTAGTATGCAACAGTGGAAGCTCTTAATATTCACCTGAGAATAAACATGCTTTAAACGTCAACAAAAATGTTGGTGAGTTATAGGTTTAACCTATATATATCAAATCGTAACAATAGACCACAAGATTTCATATTTCAATACACATCCCATACATAGAGATAAAAATCATTCATATGGTGAACACCTGGTAACCGACATTAACAAGATGCATATATAAGAATATCCCCATCATTCCGGGACACCCTTCGGATATGATATAAATTTAGAAGTACTAAAGCATCCGGTACTTTGGATGGGGTTTGTTAGGCCCAATAGATCTATCTTTAGGATTCGCGTCAATTAGGGTGTCTGTTCCCTAATTCTTAGATTACCAGACTTAATAAAAAGGGGCATATTCGATTTCGATAATTCAACCATAGAATGTAGTTTCACGTACTTGTGTCTATTTTGTAAATCATTTATAAAACCTGCATGTATTCTCATCCCAAAAATATTAGATTTTAAAAGTGGGACTATAACTCACTTTCACAGATTTTTACTTCGTCGGGAAGTAAGACTTGGCCACTGGTTGATTCACGAACCTATAACAATATATACATATATATCAAAGTATGTTCAAAATATATTTACAACACTTTTAATATATTTTGATGTTTTAAGTTTATTAAGTTAGCTGTCCTCGTTAGTAACCTACAACTAGTTGTCCACAGTTAGATATACAGAAATAAATCGATAAATATTATCTTGAATCAATCCACGACCCAGTGTATACGTATCTCAGTATTGATCACAACTCAAACTATATATATTTTGGAATCAACCTCAACCCTGTATAGCTAACTCCAACATTCACATATAGAGTGTCTATGGTTGTTCCGAAATATATATAGATGTGTCGACATGATAGGTCGAAATATTGTATACGTGTCTATGGTATCTCAAGATTACATAATATACAATACAAGTTGATTAAGTTATGGTTGGAATAGATTTGTTACCAATTTTCATGTAGCTAAAATGAGAAAAATTATCCAATCTTGTTTTACCCATAACTTCTTCATTTTAAATCCGATTTGAGTGAATCAAATTGCTATGGTTTCATATTGAACTCTATTTTATGAATCTAAATATAAAAGTATAGGTTTATAGTCGGAAAAATAAGTTACAAGTCGTTTTTGTAAAGGTAGTTATTTCAGTCGAAAGAACGACGTCTAGATGACCATTTTAGAAAACGTACTTCCACTTTGAGTTTAACCATAATTTTTGGATATAGTTTCATGTTCATAATAAAAATCATTTTCTCAGAATAACAAATTTTAAATCAAAGTTTATCATAGTTTTTAATTAACTAACCCAAAACAGCCCGCGGTGTTACTACGACGGCTTAAATCCGGTTTTACGGTGTTTTTTGTGTTTTCAGGTTTTAAATCATTAAGTTAGCATATCATATAGATATAGAACATGTGTTTAGTTGATTTTAAAAGTCAAGTTAGAAGGATTAACTTTTGTTTGTGAACAAGTTTAGAATTAACTAAACTACGTTCTAGTGATTACAAGTTTAAACCTTCGAATAAGATAGCTTTATATGTATGAATCGAATGATGTTATGAACATCATTACTACCTTAAGTTCCTTGGATAAACCTACTGGAAAAGAGAAAAATGGATCTAGCTTCAACGGATCCTTGGATGGCTCGAAGTTCTTGAAGCAGAATCATGACACGAAAACAAGTTCAAGTAAGATCATCACTTGAAATAAGATTGTTATAGTTATAGAAATTGAACCAAAGTTTGAATATGATTATTACCTTGTATTAGAATGATAACCTACTGTAAGAAACAAAGATTTCTTGAGGTTGGATGATCACCTTACAAGATTGGAAGTGAGCTAGCAAACTTGAAAGTATTCTTGATTTTATGTAACTAGAACTTGTAAAATATATGAAGAACACTTAGAACTTGAAGATAGAACTTGAGAGAGATCAATTAGATGAAGAAAATTGAAGAATGAAAGTGTTTGTAGGTGTTTTTGGTCGTTGGTGTATGGATTAGATATAAAGGATATGTAATTTTGTTTTCATGTAAATAAGTCATGAATGATTACTCATATTTTTGTAATTTTATGAGATATTTCATGCTAGTTGCCAAATTATGGTTCCCACATGTGTTAGGTGACTCACATGGGCTGCTAAGAGCTGATCATTGGAGTGTATATACCAATAGTACATACATCTAAAAGCTGTGTATTGTACGAGTACGAATACGGGTGCATACGAGTAGAATTGTTGATGAAACTGAACGAGGATGTAATTGTAAGCATTTTTGTTAAGTAGAAGTATTTTGATAAGTGTCTTGAAGTCTTTCAAAAGTGTATGAATACATATTAAAACACTACATGTATATACATTTTAACTGAGTCGTTAAGTCATCGTTAGTCGTTACATGTAAATGTTGTTTTGAAACCTTTAGGTTAACGATCTTGTTGAATGTTGTTAACCCATTGTTTATTATAACAAATGAGATGTTAAATTATTATATTATCATGATATTATGATATATAATATATCTTAGTATGATGTATATACAGTTAAATGTCGTTACAACGATAATCGTTACATATATGTCTCGTTTCGAAATCATTAAGTTAGTAGTCTTATTTTTACATATGTATTTCATTGTTAATACACTTAATAATATATTTACTTATCATTTAACATAATTAACCAAGTGTTTCAATATCTTAATATGATTCATATGTACCTAGTAAGACGTTGTTATAACGATAATCGTTATATATATCGTTTTCGAGTTTCTTAAATTAATAGTCTCATTTTTATGTATATAACTCATTGTTAAAATACCTAATGAGATACATACTTATAATAAAAACATGTTAACTATATATATAACCATATATATGTCATCGTATAGTTTTTACAAGTTTTAACGTTCGTGAATCACCGGTCAACTTGGGTGGTCAATTGTCTATATGAAACATATTTCAATTAATCAAGTCTTAACAAGTTTGATTGCTTAACATGTTGGAAACATTTAATCATGTAAATATCAATCTCAATTAATATATATAAACATGGAAAAGTTCGGGTCACTACAGTAATTATGCATTAGTCCTTCTACGAACTTTTTGTTTGCAGACCCTCAATTATATCTTTACAATGTTTAAACGTAGTTCACTCTCTAAATTTGCATTTACATCTCAATATTGCAGGTTGTGGATTTTGGGCTTGCCAAAATTACGTCTGATGTTGATACCCATGTTTCAACCTGAGCGATGGGAACTTTTGGGTAAATATAATTTTCTAGCCGAGTTTCATATTGTAGTTGCTGTTAAATTATGAATGGGTCATTTCGGGTTATATTTTATCTACCAAAATGTTCTTAAAAATGCTTAAAACATTCTAAAGCACTTTCAAATAAGTCATTGTTTGATAACGTTCTTGACTTGAATTTGAGGTGTGGTTTTTTGTATGCTTTTAATGCTATATGTTGTGACGACCCGGAAATCTCCGACCAAATTTAAACTTAATCTTTATATGATTTCGATACGATAAGCAAAGTCTATAATGTTGAGTCTTGAAAATTTTGGAACTGTTTCATATATTCAATTGACCTTCGACCAATCCCGGCGATTCACGAACAATCATGTGTAAATAAATATGTAAGAATATATATAAATATAAAATAAATAAATATAAGTGTGTATATAATATTTTAAATTAATAAAATACACTTTAATCATTTAAAATAAAGATGTAAAATAATAAATAAAATAATTAAGTTACTATCATATGAATATATATAAAAATAAAAATGATATTATTATTATAAATGTAAGTATATATATAAATTTGAAATTTTAAAATATAATTGAAACATTAAAATTAGATATGTAAAATAAGACATAAAATCATTTAAACTGTACTTAAAATGAATTTATTTTAAATATATAATTTCTATAGATAATTACTATTATATGTATATTATAATATAGATAAGATTTATTCAATAAAAGTTAATATATAATATAAGGAATGATACTTATATATAATACAAGTATAAATATAGTTGTTATAATAATATTGTTATTATTTTCAATATTAATATCAATATTAGTGTTATTAATATTATTTATATATATAATCTAAAGATATGAAATTGATATATAGATTGATCTGGTATTATTATTATTAATATTATAATAACATTAGTGTTATTTTTATTAACAATATTATCGTTATACATCTTATAGTAATTGTTACCATCATCCTTAGTAATATTATTAATACTATTATATTATTATAGATTTGTATTATATTATTATAATATTAAGATTTTTATTATTATAATTATATTTATTAATAAGCTAAATTATAATCTATAAAAATAAATATATAAATATATGAGATATACAAATACGGATATAAATACATATATATATTAGGAAAAATAGTATTAATATTATAAAGATAAATTATTATTATTATTATTATTATTATTATTATTATTATTATTATTATTATTATTATTATTATTAATTATTAATATTTAATTAATACAATTATAATTTTATTTATCAAATAATAATAAATAAATAAAAAGAATCATATGTACGACTTAGCATCCAAATCAGTTGTTAGTAGCTATTGAAACTGTATCAATATTTTGTTTCTGTCTTCTATAATGAAAAGTATTCCACAATCCGACGAATTCTGTTAGCTATCGAAATCAATTTTCATATTTTTTTTATTTTATTTTATGTACTTCTTTTAATTGACTGATTAATGGTTCCATTGATATAAAATTCGATGATTGTGGGTGTTTATAACTGGTTCAATCTTCTATCACCTATTATACACCATACATTACAACACTACGTTTTAAATTAACCAAATCAACAACATTATTCAAGAACAGACACGTTACCCCTGTTCTTGTAACTCTTTGTCAAAATCTCGATTACGAATCGAATTTAAAAATCTAACAATGCAGTCTTGTTAGGAATCTCCTACTCAAACTTTTTGTAAAGTTACAGCCATCAATTTCAACTATCAAGTACGAATTTTCGAGTCAAAGTTTGATTTCAAAAAAAGTCAAAGCATCTGTTCTTGGTAAAATTCGAGTTCAATTGTATGTTTCAAGTTAAATTAAAGCTGCAGAAAGATTCTAATGGTGATTTAAAATCTTTTTCATGTTATAAGTTTAATCTAAAACGTCTCAGAAGTTGAAGTTTGATTTTAAGTTCAAAGTGTTCTTGAAAATAACTGTTACAACATTCCTTTCTTTTTCTTTTCTATTTTAATCGATTCCAAACAAAAGCAAAGGAATTCTGGTTCGTTTTAGTATTTTAAAAACATCACCTAACTTGTTTTATGCTTGAATTCGAACCCTGATGGAATTTAATCTTGAAGATGATAAAGAATATGGAGACAATATAATACGGGTTTAATATAATTAATATTCAATATAAATTAGGAAAATACGATTGGTGTAATGGTTTGGATATGATTCGGGCTATCGAGAGGTCTCTGGTTCGAGCCCGGCTTGGGGCATCTTTTTGTTTAAAACCTATTTTAGTAAGGTATAACTTTTTATTTTTATTTTTATTGTTATTATTATTATCATTACTTATTATTATTATTATTACCAAATATCATTACTTAGTACTATTGTTATTATTAATACTAATATTAATATATGAAATATTATTATTATAATTATGATCATTATTAGTATTATTATCATTATTATGAACATAATACAAATTATTATAAATATTGTTATTAGTAACATTTTTACAAATTGTTAGAATTATTATTGTTAATATCGACACAAGTATTAGTAATAACATCATTATTATTAGTATGGTTATAATTAAACTTATTATCATAATTAACAAAATAGATATTGTTATAATTATAATTATAATTAAATTAAGTATGATTATCAAAAATTAATATTTTCATAACCGTTATTATTAAAGTACCCATTTTATTAAAAACTACTGATATTATCATTATTATGAGATTAATTATTGAAAACTATCATTAATATATTTATTAATAGAATTATAAATAATATGGTCATTTTTATTATTATTAGATTTAACACCTATTATTACCTCAAATATTACTTAGTATCACTAAAGTACTATTTTAACTAACAAGTAATATATATATATATATATATATATATATATATATATATATATATATATATATATATATATATATATATATATATATATATATATATATATATATATATATATATATATATATTACATATAACATAACGAAACTTAATATTTTTTTTATATAAAATGAATATAGTTTATTAATATAAAAGTTATATGATTAATAATAATATATATATTTGTTCGATTGCAAGTATAGGTATTAATATATATACAAATGATATAGGTTCGTGAATTTGAGGTCAACCCTGTATTGTTCAGTTTAGTCATATGTATTTTTACTACAAAATACATTAAGTGAGTTTCATTTGCTCCCTTTTTAAATGCTTTTGCAATATATATTTTTGGGACTGAGAATACATGCGCTGCTTTTATAAATGTTTTACGAAATAGACACAAGTAATCGAAAACTACATTATATGGTTGGATTATTAAACTGAATATCGCCCCTTCAAGTCTGGTAACCTAAGAATTAGAGAAATGACCCCTAATTGACGCGAATCCTAAAGGTAGATCTATCGGGCCCAACGAGCCCCATCCAAGGTATGGATGCTTTAGTACTTCGAGGTATCATTTAGTATATTAGTTGCGCGCTGTATACTGGGAGATATTCTATATGCATCTTGTTAAGGTCGGTTACCAGGTGTTCAATCTATATGAATGATTTTTATCTCTATGCAGTTTGCAAATGCCTGATATGAGAATGATGTTTATGAAAAATGAAATCTTGTGGTCTATTAAAATTATGGAAATGATTGATTACGATAAACTAATAAACTCACCAACCTTTTGGTTGACACTTTAAAGCATGTTTATTCTCAGGTATGAAAGAAATCTTCCGCTGTGCATTTGCTCATTTTAGAGATATTACTTGGAGTCATTCATGACATATTTCAAAAGACGTTGCATTCGAGTCGTTGAGTTCATCTTATTATTAAGTCAATTATAGTTGGATGTATTATGAAATGGTATGCATATCGTCAACTTTCGATGTAAGGAAAGTTTGTCTTTTCAAAACGAATGCAATGTTTGTAAAATGTATCATATAGAGGTCAAGTACCTAGCGATGTAACCAAATGTAATGTATTCGTCTAGATGGATTAGGACGGGGCATTAGATATGTAGTTGGAAAAATGGGTTGAAACGAATTCGCAGATCAAAACATGCAATTTTAGTGCATATATTTATATTAAAAATGCTAATTTTTTTCTGCGAACTTATGATTTTGTATTGATGTAGTTGTAAAAATGGCTTGAAACGAGTTCGAGTATGGGTAATTTTGTTGGCTTATCAGTCGACAATGCATAAACCAATATTGTGTCTGTAACTCTAACATTACAAAACTACAGGCAAGGCCTTTGTTGATCCATTCAGTTGATGATGGAAACTTTGACGCAATAGCCGATTCACGTCTACACAAAAAATACAACCACAATGAAATGGCCCGTATAGTTTCTTGTGCCGCAACCTGTGTTCGTCACTCAGCCCGTCGCCGGCCCAGGATGATCCAGACGTTTATTTGTGAAGGATTTTGATGACTAAAACAGATGATGTAGAAATATTCTTGCTAATTCTTGGTGATATTATTTTATTTTGTATTACAGCAAAGTTTTGTGACATGGGTCGTGTTTTGCTTGACCATCTTTTAATTAGTTGATTTGTTGTGAGTTTTGTGATTGTATCTAATTATACTACTAATTGTACATCGAAGGCTAGCTATTACCGGATACGAACCGTTATTTATTAGTACTACTTTTGAATTTAAGTTCATTACTTAACTCTAAACATGATTTTTTTTTCCATATTTTTATACATAAAAGTTTTAAACTGTTTGATTGTTTATTTGTGTTATCATAGTTACAGAGTCAATTACAGAATTGCTATTTCTTTATACATAATCGATGTTTGATTCGATGTAAATTTACATATGATTTCACAGCCAGCATATTCATACTTGAAAAGTTTTAATTCTAGAGTTTATATATTAGAGTAAATGTATATACAGCGAGCAGAGAAAACAAAACCCTCCTTTAATCGTGCTTAACAATTAACGCTTCGCCACGACTATTGTCATTTGCATTGCCGCCATTATTTCCATCTCCACCGTCACAATCCATGACCGGTATTGATCCTGTATTTCTTCTTCTTTTTGTTTCATGCTTTACAAATTCTCATGTCTGATGTATCTCCTATAATAGTTTATCCTTTTGTTTCAATCGTCATGCTTTACAAATTCTCATGCCTCATGTAATTTTTGTTAAATTGTAGTTTACAGATGGTTGAAAAATCCCTATAATCGTTTCATTGTATATGTTAATCAGAAGCTAGCTACTACTACTGATATGAATTGGGTTTATTAATTGTTTATTGTTTTTATGATTTAATTTAGGAGGAAAAAAACTGCAATTGGACTCATACTTATATGAATTGGAATTATTAATTGTTTATTGTTTTTATGATTTAATATAGGAGGAAAAAAACTACAATTAGACTCATATTAAAAATCTCTGCTTCAAAAATATGTGTTTTGCGGTATGGTATGTTTATATTGCTTCAAATATCTCGAATATATTACATTCCTTTTAAAGTATATGAAATTTATTTTTATTTTACTGAATTGGATTCGAAATGCTTATCGTATATTTCACATATCTTTTTCTTATTTCACCTACCACGTATCCTTTTTCCACTATAAATACCTCTATATTCTTAAGAATTACTCACATCAACACATAAGAAAAATTACAAAACAATACATATGAATAAATGGCTAAATGTATGGAATTCACCTCACTTAATATGATTAGTGATGTTATGCGAGGTGGGTACAAAATAGTTTTATTTTTACTACAAAATACTATTAAATACGATACAATTTTACAAAAGTTATTTATTTATTTATAGAGTGGATATACCTAAACCTTGCTACAACACTTATAGGCAGTGTACCTAATCGTACAGTAGTGTAGTTTTTAGTAAGTCCGGTTCGTTCCACAGGGATCTTAGCCAAGTTTAACGCTATATTTTTAAAAACTATATTTGTAAAAATATAAATATATATATATAAGTAGTATTATTATTATAAAAAGGGGTTTTTACCGTTTAATGACCGACTTGTCGATTTTAAAACTTTAGTCGCAGTTAAAACCTAATGTAAAATATTAAAAATAAATATAACTTAATTTTAAGCGTAAAGTAAATAACGATAATGAAATTGCGATAAATAAAAACGCGATAAATAAAATGACGATAAATAAAATTGCGATAATTAAAAAATACGATAATTAAAAGTGCAATTAAATATGAAATAAAGGAATTATGCTTATTTAAACTTCCGTAATCATGATGTTTGACGTGTTGATTTTAGTTTTATTACCATGGGTTAATTGTCCTTTGTCCTGGATTATTCAATATGTCTATCTGGTTTTTGTCCATAACAGTCCATCAGTTATAAATATAAAGTGCGGGTGTCCTCGTCAAATTATCCTTATATCCGAAGTCAAATATTCCAACTAATTGGAGATTTAAACTATAATTACACCAAGTGTCTTTGTATATAATTCACCCCTGTTTTAATAAGTCCATTAACTATTAATCCATTCCCGTGTCCGGTTAAATGAACGGTTATTAGTACTTATAAATATCCCGCCCATCGTGTACGATCGAGTGTATATGGTTATTTATAGGTACGTCCAATTGTAAATCTTTATATTAAATTAACAAACTATCATTTAATTAAACAAATATAAAGCCCATTAATAGCCCATAGTCTAATTTCCACAAGTGTCGTTCTTTTGTCCAAACCCCAATTATGGTACAAAGCCCAATTACCCCGTCTTTAATATTTAGCCCAACATCACGATTACTTCGGCTTAAATAAGCATAATAATAACTTAGCTACGAGACATTAATTTAAAAAGGTTGAACATAACTTACAATGATTAAAAATAGCGTAGCGTTACACGGACAGAATTTCGACTTACACCCTTACAATATTCGCTAACATACCCTTATTATTAAAATTAAAATTAAAATTAATATATATATATATATATATATATATATATATATATATATATATATATATATATATATATATATATATATATATATATATATATATATATATATATATACGTTGAGAGTAAGAGAGGAAAGAAAAAGATGTGAAACATTCGGCCAAAACACGCGAAATTTATAGGACCTGACCCAACTTTTGGGGCCATGCGATCGCATGGGTTTTGTTCTTCCAGGCCATGCGATCGCATGGCCAGCTGGATCCAGCCCAAGTGCTTTTGTTCACTAGCTTGCCGACGTTTATAATATATAATATAATATATATATAATTTTAAGAATTAATTATATATTATATTATATTCATGTGCATAGTTGACTTGTAATTTTTAGTCCGTTGCGTCGAGCGTTGAGAGTTGACTCTGGTCCCTGTTCCGGATTTTCGAACGTCCTTTCGTACAATTTAATATCTTGTATTTTGCATTTTGCGGCTTGTACTCTTGTAATTTTGAGACGTTTCTCATCAATAATTTGAACCACTTTGATTGTATTTTGTACTTTTGAGCTTTTTGGTCGTTTGCGTCTTTAATTCGTCGAATCTGTCTTTTGTCTTCACCTTTCATTATTTAAACGAATATCACTTGTAAATAGAACAATTGTAATCAAAAGCTTGTCTTTCTTGAGGGATAATGCTATGAAATATATGTTCATTTTTAGCATTATCAATTAGCAAGGATCAAAACGACTGGAAAGTCAAAATCAAGATCATCAATCAATGGGACAAGACAACATATATGAAGCCAGACTCAATATTATCATATGAATTTATCCTTGTGGATTTTGAGGTAAGCAAAATTCCATTCATGTTTGCATTGTACACTATACTAATTATGATGCATACTTAAGTTAATATATACATCTCCTAATGAATATACTTTTACAATGATTTATTTATGTTATTAATCAAATCTGTAATATGTATATTATGATCTATGATGTAATTATGATATAATTGTTTATGTTTTTATTTAAAATCTGTATATGTATATTATGATGTATTTATGCTATTAATTGTTTAAATTGTTTATGTTTTTTGTTTTTTTAATTGTTTATGATGTATTTACGATATAATTGTTTATGGTGTAATTTAAAATATGAGTATTATGATATATTTAATTATGATATAATTGATTGTGGTTTTGTTTAGGTTTAGTGTTTAAATTTATAGTTTAGGGTTTAGATTTTAGGGTTTAGAGTTTAGGTTTAGAGTTTAGGGTTAAGATTTAGGGTTTAGAGTTTAGATTTAGGGTTTAGAGTTTAGGTGTAGGGTTTTGCGTTTGGATTTAGGGTTTAAGGTTTGGGTTAGGGTTTAGATTCTAGGATTTATATTTTAGGGCTTAAGGTTTAGGGTTAGGGTTTAGAGTTTTTAGGGTTTAGAGTTTAGGTTTTGGGTTTAGGGTTTAGGGTTTAAATTTTAGGGTTTAGAGTTTAGAGTTTAGATTTAGGGTTTTGGGTTTAGATTTAGGATTTAGGTTAGGGTTTAGGGTTTAGATTTAGGGTTTAGGTTTAGATTTTAGGGTTTAGAGTATAGGTTTAGGGTTTTGGGTTTAGGTTAGGGTTTATGATTTAGATTTTAGGGTTTAGATTTTAGGGCTTAGGGTTTAGGGTTAGTGTTAGGGTTTAGATTTAATTTTTAAATCAAATGATTTAGAAGAGTTTAGGGTTTAAGGTGTAGGGTTTAGATTTTAGGGTGTAAGGTTTAGATTTGATGGTTTAGATTATAGTGTTTAGGGGTTTAGGTTAGAGTTACCTAATATTTTTATATCTGATCTGTAATCTGTAAATTGGTTTCACTAATTAAATCTGTAATATGTGTCTCCCGAGAGAAAATAAATGATCGACCCGATCTTGACTAAAGCATTGATAGCTTTGTAGAGGAGAAAACCTTTGATTCTGACTGAAGTGAACAGGGGTGGTACCAACTACGACTAGAATCGGTTATGCTCAATTGAATTCAAAAGGTACACATTCCTATCTAGATGTTATATACATAATTCTCATAATAAAAATGAATTCCTGAACACCTTTATACTCATTAGGTGAATACTTCTTCGTTCATAGTTACAGCTCTTCACCATTTAATTTGGTGCACTTGGCTTAATCTCAAGGTCTTTATCCATCAAACATAGTACGTATTAACCAATTACGTATATAAACTGATATATTGTCTATAATTCAAGAATTTTACAATTGGTTTGCGTAGATGATGTATTAAATATCAACTTCAGTTACAAATATATTTGTTCCATAAGAACGAATCACGCCAGATATCAAAGATGTTCCTACATGGCCTGATGACCAGAGTCATTTTTAGGCAGTTGCAAGTGAAGAATTTCTTTCATGATAATTAGTTTTGATTAGAACTTTTTATTATTATTAATCGATTGGAATGACATAACGATTGATTACAGGGTTAATTTGGTTTCCTAATTAGTAATGTTTTTTTATGTGTTGACATAATTAACGAGCAATTCGAATATTTTGAGAATTATAGTTCATCTTCTATTGTTAGATTGTTTGGAGAATCTGTAACTTATAGGCAAATTAATAGCAAACAAACAAATAAAATATAATATCGTATTTATAAATGATTTGACCCTTCAAAAAACTCGCGAAATCGCGGGTCTTTAACTAGTAATAATATTATACTATTACTCCCTCCGTCCCATAATAAGTGTCATGTTTGACTTTTCAAGATTTTACTTTTAAAATTTTGACTTCAAATATTTTTATTTGTGTTATGTAGTATTTGATGAAACTTATATGAATGGATTCAATTTTAAAATGTGTTTTCATTGATATAAGTTTCATCAAATATTATATAACACAAACAAAAATATTAAAACTAAAGATTATAGAAGTATGACCTTAAAAAGTCAAACAGGACACTTATTATGGGACGGAAGAAGTATTGAATAATAATAAAAATTAATATTAACAAAAAGTATTTTCAATAAAAGTTTAAAGTTTATTTGTCTTTTGAATTTTGTCTCTGGACAAAAAAAAATATATTATTATATTTGTGTATGAATAAGTTTATTATAAAATATATGTATGTTAAAAGGGGAGTGATGCTCACACACCACTTTTGATTCATGTACACCTAATTACCTATTTACCCTTAATTATACTTACAATAATAATATAAGTTCAAATCCCTAAATTAATCTACGGGCATAACTGTAAGTTTATGAGACAAAAGTGTACATGGATCAAAAAATGGTGTGTGGGGATCACCTCCCATGTTAAAAGGTTATGAAACTTCATAAAAAAAAAATTAAATGTATAAATATTTAAAGGTGATGGAGTTTGTGTGAAACTAATATAAGTATGTTTTTGAAATTACATGTATATTATTATATAATAAGAATTGTTGGAAATTGTACAAAATGGTTCTACTGAAATCAATGGCGAGAGTTGAATTCAGATGAGACAGGTGTAAAAATTTAATAAATTTTTCATTTCCAATAGGAGTAAACACTAATAAAAACATTAATTTAAAGTAAATTTTTTTAGGGTAATTTTTTTTTCTTATCCGGCTAGGGCTGTGCATTTTAAGAATTAAAAAAACGACGATTTCACATTAATAAACCAAATCCAATTATCTGTTGTCTCAACATCTACTATTGTCCAATTATCTATTGTCTCAACATCTACAACACCCTACCAACTGCATCAAAAAATGACCAATAGCAATACCTCTAAGGAATCATCCATCTAAGCCAATCACCTTTCGTCAACCATTTAACCATTCATCTTCGACTGCTCCAAAACAAACATACATCCTTTAGAAGATAATTTGACCAGGATGAATGGTTTCTACATCTATTTTGACTGTACTTCATGGGTTTGATTTCTCTATCTCAACCCCATAATCCCAAATTCTATTATAGTGAGTACTTCTGGATTACACACCATTATATATAACCTTAGACTTAGCACGAAAACACTGATATAGAGTAACCTTTACAGAATAGTTTTTCATTATGATTTCTTGCATCTGCCTAAGTTTTATCTTTGGATTCTATCTAATCTTATCTTGCAACTTACTACCAATCCATTCACTAGTTACCAATAACCCTAAATTTATAATCTCTTTAGCAGGTGAGCGTTTTCTTTAAATTAAAGACTTGATTTGAATTGTTCCTCCATCTCTATCTTTGAAGGCCACAATCTAAAAGGACATTGTGGCTCAATAGAGGGAATACGATTCTTCCTTTTATGTGGCAACCTTATCCCACCTTTAATCAAAATAATATTCTTTTCTACTTACCTCAAAATACAGCCTAAAACCATTACTCACTCCATCGTTGATATTACAATTAATTAATTCAGAGACAATAGCAAACCTCTCCTTTACGTGACACAATGACCTCCAATGAACACCTGGATCATGTTGTGGGTACTTCTTTTTATACTCCTCGAGTTTCTTTCTGGCATCTTCATCATCTCCATATATTCATTCAGATCTTCTACATTTTCAAATGGTTTCAAGTTTCGCACATTTTCATCTTCTTCATACATCTCCTCATCATTCTTATCATTTTCATTAACATCTAAATACACATCATTATTTTCTTGTTTTTCCTCTGAGTTTTCTACCTGGTTATCCATATAGTGTTCTACCTGAATTTCTTCTAGTTGTTCTCCACTCTCATTCTCATAAAAGTACTCACTCTGATCATCAGAAACATGTTCATATTCAATTAATTGCCTCGTATTGACATCATTATAATCAAGATAGACATCTACAGGAGTCAATGTGAACAGTTCAATATGTCTCGATCACTATTCACATATCTCACACCACCCTCTCGTATTTCTTTCACAGGTAGACAAAAAAATACTTACTTGCACTTACTATATCAATAAATATTCAATTCTGTGTGAAAACTCTTTAACACCGATGCGAGTAAAATCATAATTGTTGAAAGTCATTAGAGCACCACCACAGTACATCAAACTATCCATTTTAAAATAACCAAAATAATGAATCCTAATTGTACATAATTTCTTGTTATTATTGATAGTCATGTATGGAATACTTACAAATTACAAAATTTCACTATTGTATGTTGATATTGGTTGAAAAACACTGCCAAATTATCAACGATTGTGGATAATCGAGTTATGTTTAGAGAGGATTATTGATTTTTGATTTCCCTAATTTGTGAACTTAGGGCACCATTTGCCCCGGTTAGTAAAGTTAGGGCATGACTTGCCCCATTTTTAGTTGATATACTATGTATAAGTGAAAGATCTACGTGGATATTGAGATTTAAAAGATATATAAATGTGTATATCACAACGTGGCTTTTTTTACAACAAGAAGTCCACAAATGCAAAAGTTACCCCAATTTAAGGCTTTTCAAAATCATAATCCTATTATGTTTAAAATTGAAGTATAGAGTCCTTTTGGTGCATCAACAAAATCCATATATTACCTTTATTATCAAATATTGTACCTTATGTTACCTCTTCGAACTATTTGCCCTTAAAAATATCTAGTAGTTACTCATTAGTTTAAAGATAATGTTAATAGCTTATTATTTTTTTAATTTTGATAAATTTAATATAAATAATTTATATTTTTAAATTTAGAAAAAAAACATAATTACACGGATAGTCTATGTGGTTTGAAAGCTTGCACATTTCGTCCTTACTTTTTTTTTCTTACACGAATAGTCCCATGGTTTGCAATCTTGACAGATAGTCCATGCATTTGACGAATGTTAACTTTTTTGTTACATTTCAGTCACGTGCCAACTATGTGAGAATACTTTTGACCTTTTATCTTAACCGTTCTCATTCAATATACCCCCATGATGTGCAAAACGTGGTATAAGAATTGTTGTATGAAATAGTATGAAAAAATACTGATTAAAGATTGTTACACACTAACGGGCAGTGTACCCGATCGTGTAGTAGTATAGTAAATGATAAATTCCGTGTATCGTTCCAAAGACAGTTGTATTAGTCAAACTAGAATTAGAAACTATATTATGATTAACTATGTAAATGAAACTTAAAGGTACAAGATATTATGTTTTTGTGGCTATTTAACGATTAACCAAATTAGAGAAGATTAAAGGTAAAAACAATATTTTTGGTCTTTTAAGTTTATATAATGAAAATAAGTGCAAAGAAAGCAAATAAGATAGTTTGATTTAGTTCAAAGAGACGAAATGTTCATCTAGATCTTTTACCCTCGGTATTGGATGTAAGTTTTGATATTAAAACCCGATTGAATGATTATGTTCGTAAGTTATCTAATAGGTTCACTAAGAGTTCTCTTTAATAAACACGCAAACACAATTACAAGATCAAGGGTTCCCTTTTCACTATAGTTCTTGTATTTGTAATCGGATAACTTAACTAGTTCTAAGGCTTGAAACTTGACTTCTATGTTCATAGTTATCAATAATTATACAAACGTTCGTTGCATACAATTCATCCCTATATCGTCTAACCAATTGAATCTAATTTACCCCCTTGGTCCGGTTTAGTAAACAATCAATCTGAGACAAGCTGATTGTAAATCAATATGATAAATCAACAAGAGTTCTCTTTATCAACAACATATCAATTAACTAGTTACAAATGATTTTTTAACATCAATAAGTATGTTCTTGAATTAAACTTAGAACTATCACATAAAATACATTCAATCCATAAGATTACATCCAATACCTCAGTTATTAATCTAGACAAACATTATAGAGTTTAGCCAATAATCATATTAACAAACAACGGAGCAATCAAGTGATAAGTATAATTCATTGTTAAGAATAAGAAATCAATCTATTAGAGAATGAATCTTGAATGGAGAAGGTGTTGAATCTTGATTCCTGGATGTTAAGCCTCTTCAAAGAGCTTGGAGTTCTCCAAAATAGCTCCTAAAATCGTCTTCTAACTCCTCTGGTTCGTGTCTGATCGTATCTCCCCTCACTGGCCTATCAATCATCTTCTTTTAAAGTGGGTAAAGTGGGTCAAAAGTCAAAAAGTCGGCTAAAACCTACTACTGAACGGCGTCCAAGACTCTGGACAGCGTCCAGTTGTAAAGGTCTGGACGGCGTCCAGGTGTGAAGAACTGGACGGCGTCCCAATTTCTTGAACGGCGTCTAAATGAACTAAGGTTCACTGTCTTGTTTTTTAATGTTCTCCCTTCATTTGGACGGAGTCCCAATCATTTTGGACGGAGTCCAACATATCTGAAGCCTTGTTTTATCATTTTAGAGCGCTAATTTGACCCTAACTTGTATCGGGATTGACCATGATGATATCACAACTTTATATAATGGTCATAAATCATCAAACTTCTTTATAAACCACTTTCCGATACAATTTACATACCTTCGTGCATTGCTTGTAGAAACCGCCTTAACTATCCTTGATTCGAGAGTATTTCTCACAATATTGCGAGAGATATATATGATGTAATTTAGCAATATCAAAACACCCCACACTTAAACCTTGCTTGTCCTCAAGCAAATCTTTCTTACAAAGTAGAACAATATCAAACACATTTACACAACATAGAGTACACACATCACACAAATCATGCGAAGCACACGAAATACACACGTTTATTTGAAACACAAATCACGCTATATGAAACACACGCTTTAAGTACAACACACCTATATTGGAATCACACTCACGCTATATACACAATGAGAACACACGCACACATTTTTGGGAGATTAGAGTCAAGTATCCGAAAAAAATTTAATCCTACGGAAATCAGGATCTTATGAAAACGTTTTATGTTTTTGAAAATGTAGTGCTAGTTTTTACACTAGGCACGTTTTCTGATTTTGTCGGATTTTCTGAATTTTGAAAAATGAGTGCGGGTTTCCCGCTATTGGTCAAGCCAATCCCTCCCACAGTACCTAACATCACGATATGTTGGTAAGAAAATAATGTGCTTAGGAGGATACACATTACGTTCGGATATCATTGATAATCATGAGGTAATCATCTAATTCGTTAAATCAATCATTGATGTTATGCGAGGTGTATACAAAATAGTTATATTTTTACTACAAAATACTATTAAATACGATACAATTTTACACAAGTTATTTATTTATTTATAGAGTGGATATACCTAAACCTTGCTACAACACTTATAGGTAGTGTACCTAATCGTACAGTTGTGTAGTTTTTAGTAAGTCCGGTTCGTCCACAGGGAACTCGCCAAGTTTAACGCTATATTTTTAAAACTATATTTGTAAAAATATAAATATATATAAGTAGTATTATTATTATAAAAGAGGGTTTTTACCGTTTAATGACCGGTTTGTCGATTTTAAAACTTAAGTTGCAGTTAAAACCTAATGTAAAATATTAAATGTATAAAAGACTTAATTTAAAGCGTAAAGTAAATAACGATAATGAAATTGCGATAAATAAAAGTGCGATAAATAAAATTGTGATAATTAAAAAGTACGATAATTAAAAGTGCAATTAAAATAAAATGACAGTAAATAAAAGTGCGATAATTAAAAGTGCAATTAAATATGAAATAAAGGAATTATGCTTATTTAAACTTCCGTAATCATGATGTTCGAAATGTTGATTTTAGTTTATTACCATGGGTTAATTGTCCTTTGTCCTGGATTATTCAATATGTCCGTCTGATTTTTGTCCATAACAGTCCATCAGTCATAAATATAAAGTGCGAGTGTCCTCGTCAAATTATCCTTATATCCGAAGTCAAATATTCCAACTAATTGGGGACTTAAACTATAATTACAACAAGTGTCCTTGTATATAATTCACCCCTGTTTTAATAAGTCCATTAACTATTGATCCATTCCCGTGTCCGGTTAAATGAACGATTATTAGTAGTTATAAATATCCCGCCCATCGTGTCCGATCGAGTGTATATGGTTATTTATAGGTACGTCCAATTGTAAATCTTTATATTAAATTAACAAACTATCATTTAATTAAACAAATATAAAGCCCATTAATAGCCCAAAGTCTAATTTCCACAAGTGTCGTTCCCAAACCCCAATTATGGTACAAAGCCCAATTACCCCGTCTTTAATATTTAGCCCAACATCATGATTACTTCGGCTTAAATAAGCATAATAATAACTTAGCTACGAGACATTAATTTAAAAAGGTTGAACATAACTTACAATGATTAAAAATAGCATAGCGTTACACGGACAGAATTTCGACTTACACCCTTACAACATTCGCTAACATACCCTTATTATTAAAATTAAAATTAAAATTAAAATTAAAATTAAAATTAAAATTATATATATATATATATATATATATATATATATATATATATATATATATATATATATATATATATATATACGTTTGAGAGTAAGAAGAGAAAAAGATGTGTTAAGTTCGTTCACCAAACTGCTTTTTATAGGGATGTGGCCAGATATTGTTCACCATGCGATCGCATGGGATTTAGGCCTCCGGGCCATGCGATCGCATGGCCTCTTTTTCCAGCTCAGGTACTCTTGGCTCCTAGCTTGCCGACACTTTTAATAAATAATATAATATGTAAATAATTTATAAGAATTATTTATATATTATATTATATTTATGTGCATAGTTGACTTGTAACTTTTAGTCCGTTGCGTCGAGCGTTGAGAGTTGACTCTAGTCCCTGTTCCGGATTTTCAAATGTCCTTGCGTACAATTTAATATCTTGTACTTTGCGTTTTGCGTCTTGTACTCTTGTAATTTTGAGACGTTTCTCATCAATAATTTGAACCACTTTGATTTTACTTTGTACTTTTGAGCTTTTTGGTCATTTGCGTCTTCAAATCGTCGAATCTGTCTTTTGTCTTCACCTTTTATTATTTAAACGAATATCACTTGTAAATAGAACAATTGCAACTAAAAGCTTGTCTTTCTTGAGGGATAATGCTATGAAATATATGTTCGTTTTTAGCATTATCAAATATTCCCACACTTGAGCGTCGCTTGTCCTCAAGCAATATAGTCTTGAAATACAAATACTAGAATCACTTCTTTATTCTTCACACTTTGTACATCAGTGATTTCTATACGGCGGTATGAACAATGATAGTAACGTTGTGGTTTACAGTCCCACATGACTATAAAAATTTAGATCCTTAAGGAAATTGGATCTTTATGAAAACATTTGATCTTTTGAAAATTAAATCTAGCTTTTACCCTAGATAAGTTTTCCGGAATAACCCTTCACCGGTGTTTGCAAAATGTTTTTGTGGGTTTGGAGGGTTTCAGATTTGAAAATTTTAGCTCAAAACTTATAGTTTTGTGTCACCCATTTGCTAACCTTGTATTGGGAAAGCAACACATCCGGTTTACTTGCTCCGTATATTACCTTTCGGTAAACTACCGTCCGGTTGTAAAGGAAAGCGTTGAACAAGCAACTGTTAAGGCAATGTCCCGTGACATGCTTTTAATTATGGTCTATAACGTGTCGGATGCAATTACTATCCTTTGTAGGAGCAATAGTAAAGCTCACCCTTATGGTTTTTCGGTCTGGCACAAGGTCCTGTCTTTGACCATGCTATGCAACCACCGTTCTTACTGTTGACACCCGATTTGGTTCAGGTGACCTAATGAATTCCAGATGAATTCTTAGGATTTTTACGTTCAATGGTAATGAACGCATTAAAAATGGGTTTTCAGAAAACAAATCGGTTTGTAATTTTGATCAAAATATTTTCTCGTTCAAGCTCGAGTTTAGATATCATCGAATTCCATGAGTTTGAATTCTCAATCTTTAAAAGTCAATCTCAAGGATTGAGTAATATCAGTCTTAAAAGCTGATTTTTGATCTTTTAAGGAGATTATATTTTCTGGGGATCTGATTCATTAGTCTTATCAAGCTAATTTGCACGGTGCCCTCCCCATTTTACGAGACAGATCCTCTCATGGTTAGGATAAGTCTGACCACTTGGTGACCCTGTTTGATGCTGAGGTCCGTGGATTTCCAGCTGATTTTCGAGAAAACTTTTCAAGGTTTTTCGTAGACTCTACAACTGGTCTGGATGACAACTTCCTGACCTAAATCAAGAAGCGCGTGTCTTTTTCGGAAGACTTTACTTCCTTTTAATGATGGAATTGATTCATCGTGTAGATCCATCTTTTCTTTCAAATATATTATAATTTACCGGGTAAAACGGTTAATTTTGTCCAAAACAAAAGTATCTTCAATTATTTGTAAAAATATGTGATATATGTTTTAAACAACTTGGTAAATTTTTCCCACACTTGGCTTTTATTTTCGTTTCTTTACCTTTTTATTGTCCTCTATTCTATTTTAAATTAATTCTAACATTTTGGGTTGATTCTCAATTTATGTCCTTTCCGAGGTAACAATAATTTCGGTGTTAACACCTAGTTTTATCGTTCATAAATATGTATAAACATGATTTTGAATTTATTTATTTGAAAATTTTGAAAAATTTTACTAGAATTGGTAGTCAGTATATAAGACTAGGGCTGTTCTTTATTATCAGAGAGCACTAGATTCTAATACAACTACTGCGTTACTAGTATTTTTAATGGTAACCAAGTGTATAAGTCAAAAATTTTAAAAATACGAAATAATTTAACCCCTTCCCACTCTTAAGATCTTGCAATGCCCTCATTTGCAAGAAATCAGTAACAATTTAAATTATTGAGGGTGATTAGCGTAGAAAAATGATTAAATTTTACCAAAGTTTCCAAACATATTGGCGTTTGTTTGCTGAATGATAAATGGTGCACATCATTTGTTCATTCCGTCTTGTTGATACATCACATTTGTTTTTTGTTTTGTCGTCAAAATTAGTACCTTTTGCTGAATTTAATGCCAGTCTTTGAAAATGCGCTGTTTTACCCTGTTGTATATATGAAATAAAATACATACAATACAAATATAAACATGCATAGTAATTTGAAATGGGACTTAAAATCCCACTTTCAAATCAAATATGAAATATTAGTACAACATAATAAAAATATTAAAAATTACATAAAAGTATCAATATTTGTATGTTTAAACATAAATAAATAAAAAATAAAAATCATAGAAATCACCAACGGGAACTATATCAATCTGGATAGGGGTTCCAGTTCATGACGTCGGTCGGGTTCCATGGTTGGTGATAGGTGTACTGATAGGCCTGGTTAGGGTCGTAGAGAGTATATGGTGGTCTCATCTCGGGCTGGTGTGGAGGATAGTAAGCGGGTCGGGTCGGTACGTAGTGATCCTGAGGTGATAGCCGGCTCATGATCTGACGCTGATGATAGTCCCATCTATCATGCTGTCGTTGCCTGGAATGCTCGTAATCATTTCGGGCTTGCCACTGCTCGTACCATCTATGTCTCTCCTCGTTTGTCATTTCTACCTCATCTACACGCAGGTAGACGTCAGTCATAGCCTCCCTAATGACATCCCTAATGTCATCTGCTTCCTCCATTTTCTCATCTGAACCTCTCTCTACCTGAGGATCATTACCAACATATGTTATTGCCTGATTGCGTCTGCTCTTTAATACCTTAGCACCCTGATAGACCCTCAATCCTAAAGGCTCAACCTGTTCCCTACATACCAAAAGTGGACCCCCTTGATCCTTATCTACACCCAAATACTCTCCAATGAGAGTAACAAAAATACCTCCTCCTATTATTCCCCCTTCATGTATTCCTTCCACCATCTTAGACAAATAAAAACCAACACATTAAGGGATATTAACAAAGCCTCTTGGGTCTCGAATACACTTTAGGTAAAATAAATCATGTAAGGTCATTTTCTCCTTGTTGTGACCTCTCTGTGTAATCGAGTTAGCCAGAAATCTATGAATTATACGAAGCTCGGCTCTGTGAATATGTAAGTAGGTGTGTGTTCCTGCCCGCTCAAAAACATTAAAATCTGACATACGCCTCCAGACGGCGTTAGCATCAAAATTCCTATCTACCCTTTCACCATGATAAATCAAATTCATACAATCGGGTAGTAGTAATTCAGTGGGCGTATATATCTGTAAAGCCCTGGCCATATCCAGCATGGACATCCTGTACATCCTACGGCCAAGTATAAATCTAAGAAAACTTCTATCATCTAACCTATCTACATCCGCATTTAACGCTATGGTACTCATAAGTTCAACACACCATTCCTTATATACAGGTCTACGAATGGTGAATAAACGTTCCCAATCAGGAAAAGAAGAGCTGCCATACCTTTGGATTAAATGCTGTCTAACTGAGTTAGCAAGTTGGACCCTTTCCAAAGGCTCCCAATCGATTACCCTCGGCACTTCTACATTTTTCAGTACCAGTTTGAATTTGTTACTTTGATATGTCGGGTAATCTTTCCAGCTTCGATCAAATCTCAAACTGGGATGCAACTGTTCTTCATGAATCGTTGGGTGTTGTACTATTGATGCATCGGAAATACTACGTAAGCATCAACATATTCTTGATGCGGATCATAATAAGGTACGTGTTGATCAGGTTGTTGTTGTTGTTCCTGTTGTTGCTCCGGTTCATATTGCATTTCTGGTTCAGGTTTTGGAGCAGGTTGTCTAGATGATGATGATGCACCATCAGTATTAGTAAATCTCTGCAAAACACATTAAACACAAAATTTGTGCATCCAAATATGCATTAGTGTTAGCAAAATAACAACTTGAAACAATTACAATTACATGTTTAATCAAAATTAAACTTATACACATTTTCACAATTTTAACAATTCTACACTTTTTCAAATAAGCATATATGAAAATGTTTACAAAGTTCATAAGTATTCAACTCAAATAACATGTTAAAATAACCATTACTAGCAATTAAACAAGTTTCAAATGGTATTTACATCAATTTAATCAAGTTCATGAATTTTATACCTAAAAAGTCCACTTTAATTCTCAAAAATCATGTTTAGGATCAAAGTTTGGATCATTTAGCTACCTAAACATGTTACACTACTTAATTTAGCAATAATTCATGACAAAAATCGGCCATAACCTGTTTATATCAAAAAGCCCCAAATTGATCAAGAACACAAACCCTAGATTCCTAAATTTTTTGAAGTTTTTGGCTTCAAATCATGTTAAATAGCATCAATCTAGGTTATATATGCATAAAATACTAACAATTTAACTCTAATTACACTAGAAATTAACAAAATCAAATTAGGAAAATTATAGCTCAAGAACACTAAAAATCAAATTTAAAGAGGTTTAGGGGTGAAATTGTTACCCTTCTTGATAAACTTCTTATCAAATTCATGATTAGAGCGGATTGTAGCAAGAAATTTGGTTCATTTTGGTGAAAAATTGATGAAATTAGGGGTGTTTTGAGTGTATGTTCGTGTGATTCTGTATGTGTGGAGTGAGACAGAGAACCAGCTCGTTGGCTATTTATTCCTGACCAGATTTTTGACACCATGCGACCGAATGGTTTTGAAGGCCAAATCCCATGCGATCGCATGGGGTCCGATTTTTTTTTTTTTTTTATAAAAAAACCTTTACTAATAAAACATATAATTAATTAAAAATTAAAATTTTGTTTCTTTTTAGGATGAGGGCATTTCGGATCGTTGTCCTAGTCCGTCCCTCAACAAAATTTTAAAATTTGTCAATTCAAAGCGTTGTTTTAAAAGTAAAGATTTTTGGGTTTTTTAAATGTTTTGGCTTACTTTAATTCAATAAGATTAAAAATAATGATTATAAAAATTCTCGTCCATCCCTTGGGTAAAGCAATTTCGGTTCAACGACCTAGTTTTCAACTCACGACGAATTTTAAAAATCATATTTTTAACTTAGTGAAATAAAGCAAATTTTTGTTTTTAAATTCACACTAAACTTAAATTTAAAATGCATTAAAAATTCATATTATTAAAACTAAAAATTCACACCAAACTTATATTATATTTTTGTTTTTATACATATAAACTTATATTAAAAATATTAATTTTTTAAATATTTACAAACTTAAATATATTGATTTTAAAAAGTTTACAATAATAATTTAATATTAATTTTAAAAACAAAGTAAAAATAAAATTAAAAATCTTTTTGGTCTTTTATCCCACTTTAATCAATCAAATATTATCAAAAATATACGCCCCTCTTTTCAGTAAAGTAATTTCGGTTCAACGACCTAGTTTTACTCCTGACGAATTTCTGAAATATTTTGGGTTGATTGATTAAAGATATTTATACCTTAAGAATAAACGGTAAATTTCGCAGTGATGTAATAAATTTTTGTATGATATCAATAATTTTGGTTACGCATACCTAATTTTATTGAATACCAATTTAATATTTTATAGCGAACGATTCATCATTTATTATCAAAAGGTTAAAAGCAATAAAAATAAAAATAAAAACTGTACATACTTACCTGTGAGAAAGAATTCTCAAAGACCCGTTTTAGTCGACTCATAGGAGAGTCGTGTGATTTGGTTCTCCATAGCTACGTAAGCATAACCTCGAATCTTCAATATCTTTTCTTCTAAACATATAAACGGTCCTTCTCTGCATAGAGTAAAAAATTCGGTATTTGAATATGTTTGATTATTTGAATATTTACCTTCATGTGACCATTTTCCGCATTTATAGCATCTTTCAAGGTGTCGTGCTCTTCTTTTCGTTGCGGATATTGATTTTCCTTTACCAAAATGTATCTTATGATGATCTTTTCTGAGTTCTTTTCTTACTCCGTCCATTTTGCCTCTTATGAAGGATACCAGTTCACTCGGAAGTGTGTCATTATTACGTTTAGTAATCATAGCATATAGCATTAGACCATGGTTCAGATCAAAGGAATTCTTCATCTCGTAAAACCTAAAAAAAATAAAAATTCAGAATGGGGGGAGAAGACTAGTTCTTTAGGGTCTGCTAGGGAAAGACCATTCGGATTCCATTCTCGAAAACTACACGAAAACAGAATATCTAACTCTAACAGAAATACATATTACCCTAAAAATATTCGAACTTTCCCACACTTAGTTAGCTGTGGTGTCGAAATTGTGATTAACTTCATCTTCAACTTCCATTGAATTATCTATGTAATGTTTAACTCTGTGACCATTAACTTTAAATTCAATCCCATTTGAATTTATTAATTCTACTGTTCCGTACGGGAAAACTCTTTTGACTATGAATGGTCCAGACCATCTTGATTTCAATTTTTCAGGAAATAGCTTGAATCGTGAATTGAAAAGAAGAACTCTGTCTCCTTCTTTAAATTCTTTGGAACTTCTGATTCTTTTATCATGCCATTTTTTTTGTTCTTTCTTTATAGATCAACGAATTTTCATATGCTTCATGTCTTAATTCTTCTAATTCGTTTAGTGGACTTAACCGTAGACGTCCAGCTTCATGTAAATCAAGATTACATGTCTTCAAAGCCCAAAATGATTTGTGTTCAATTTCTACTGGAAGATGACATGCTTTTCCGTAAACGAGTCTGAAAGGTGTGGTTCCAATTGGAGTTTTGTAGGCTGTTCTAAAAGCCCAGAGTGCATCCTCCAATTTCATGGACCATTCCTTCGAATTTGATCCTACAGTTTTCTCTAGAATACGTTTTAAAGCTCGGTTGGTATTTTCAACTTATCCACTTGTTTGTGGATGATACGCGGTTGAGATTTTATGAGTTACTCCATATCTTTTGAGAACTTTCTCAAGTTGATTATTACAAAAATGAGTACCCCGATCACTTATTAAAGCTTTCAGTGTTCCGAACCTAGCAAAAAGACATTTTAAAAAGTTGACTACAACTCGTGCATCGTTAGTCGGGAGAGCTTGTGCTTCCGCCCATTTAGATACATAATCAATGGCAACAAGAATGTAGAGATTATTATGAGATTTTGGAAATGGACCCATAAAGTCAATACCCCAAATGTCAAATACTTCACATACTTGAATGACATTTTGTGGCATTTCATCACGTTGACTTATTTTTCCGGCCCTTTGACAAGCATCACAGGATTTGCAAAGAAGGTGTGCGTCTTTGAAAATTGTTGGCCAATAGAATCCAGCATCGTAAACTTTTCTTGCTGTGAGCTGAGGCCCATAATGCCCTAATGTTGGTCCTGTGTGACAATGGTTTAAGATTTGACTAGCTTCATCTCCAAATACACATCGGCGTATTATTCCATCGGGACAACTTTTAAACAAATGTGGATCTTCCCAGAAATAGTGTTTTATATCACTAAATAATTTCTTTCTTTTTTGGTACGACAACTGTGACGATTGCTCCAAATCCATATGGACGAACACGTCATTCATTGATTTCATTGCGAGGTATTTGACCTCTATATGATACATTTTGTAAACATTGCATTCTTTTGAAAAGGCACACCATAAATGAATATTTAAATCAAAGGTTTTCGACATCTAATGATTTCTACATATAGACAATCACCATAAATAATAGTTTACAACAGTATTTCCGTTGACAATGCAGTCAAAATAAGATACATGGTGATGATTTGGTGAATGCAACGTCTCTTTGAAAAATATGTCATGTAAGACTCCATGCACATTGTAGTGACCCGAACTTTTCCATGTTTATATATATTAATTGAGATTGATATTTACATGATTAAATGTTTCCAACATGTTAAGCAATCAAACTTGTTAAGACTTGATTAATTGAAATATGTTTCATATAGACAATTGACCACCCAAGTTGACCGGTGATTCACGAACGTTAAAACTTGTGAAAACTATATGATGACATATATATGGATATATATATAGTTAACATGATACTATGATAAGTAAACATATCATTAAGTATATTAACAATGAACTACATTTGTAAAAACAAGACTACTAACTTAATGATTTTTAAACGAGACATATATGTAACGATTATCGTTGTAAAGACATTTAATGTATATATATCATATTAAGAGATATTCATACATGATAATATCATGATAATATAATAATTTAAAATCTCATTTGATATTATAAACATTGGGTTAACAACATTTAACAAGATCGTTAACCTAAAGGTTTCAAAACAACACTTACATGTAACGACTAACGATGACTTAACGACTCAGTTAAAATGTATATACATGTAGTGTTTTAATATGTATTTATACACTTTTGAAAGACTTCAATACACTTATCAAAATACTTCTACTTAACAAAAATGCTTACAATTACATCCTCGTACAGTTTCATCAACAATTCTACTCGTATGCACCCGTATTCGTACTCGTACAATACACAACTTTTAGATGTATGTACTATTGGTATATATACTCCAATGATCAGCTCTTAGCAGCCCATGTGAGTCACCTAACACATGTGGGAACCATCATTTGGAAACTAGCATGAAATATCTCATAAAATTACAAAAATATGAGTAATCATTCATGACTTATTTACATGAAAACAAAATTACATATCCTTTATATCTAATCCATACACCAACGACCAAAAACACCTACAAACACTTTCATTCTTCAATTTTCTTCATCTAATTGATCTCTCTCAAGTTCTATCTTCAAGTTCTAAGTGTTCTTCATATATTCTACAAGTTCTAGTTACATAAAATCAAGAATACTTTCAAGTTTGCTAGCTCACTTCCAATCTTGTAAGGTGATCATCCAACCTCAAGAAATCTTTGTTTCTTACAGTAGGTTATCATTCTAATATAAGGTAATAATCATATTCAAACTTTGGTTCAATTTCTATAACTATAACAATCTTATTTCAAGTGATGATCTTACTTGAACTTGTTTTCGTGTCATGATTCTGCTTCAAGAACTTCGAGCCATCCAAGGATCCGTTGAAGCTAGATCCATTTTTCTCTTTTCCAGTAGGTTTATCCAAGGAACTTAAGGTAGTAATGATGTTCATAACATCATTTGATTCATACATATAAAGCTATCTTATTCGAAGGTTTAAACTTGTAATCACTAGAACATAGTTTAGTTAATTTTAAACTTGTTCGCAAATAAAAGTTAATCCTTCTAACTTGACTTTTAAAATCAACTAAACACATTTTCTATATCTATATGATATGCTAACTTAATGATTTAAAACCTGGAAACACGAAAAATACCGTAAATACCGGAAGAAGAATCGGAACCGGAAGAAGAATCGGAACCGGATGAAGAAATAGAACCGGTGGGGGAAATAATAAAACGGTTAAGTAAAAGAAAATCCTCAACCGACCGACCAAGGTTAATTATGGTCAATGTTGTTTCCGCCAAGGAAGCAAAATATTGGGAGGATTACCAATTCTCCGATGAATCGGATTTCGACGAGAATTCCGATGATGTTATAGAAATTACCCCAACAGAATTTAAAAAGGCAAAAGAAAATAATAAGGGAAAGGGCATAAAAATAGAGAAATCTAATTCCAACCCCGATGAACTTTATATGTATCGTCAACCCCCGGAGTCCTTAAGTTGTAACAATGACCCGGGAACCTCTAAACCACCAGGTTTTTCTAAACCAATGTGGAAAACGACGGCTCGTATTAGGGGAACATCATATATCCCTAGAAACTTGGCAAAACGAACCAAAACCAAAGAAGAAGAAACAAGCGAGTCGGAATAAGATAGTTGTATTCGTGTGGTGTATTATATGTAATATAGTGTGCTTATGCTTTATGATATATGTAAAAATTGCTTGTATTAATAAGTATATTTTTTTTTATAAATCTAACTCTTGTCTATTTTACAGTATAAAAACACAAAATGGATAGACAACCCAATATTTTAAGAGACCTACCCGGAGACATGATTGATGAAATCTTGTCTAGAGTCGGTCAGAATTCTTCGGCACAACTATTTAAGGCGAGATCAGTTTGTAAGACATTCGAAGAACGTTCCAAGAATGCCTTGGTTTATAAAAGGCTTTCGTTCGAAAGATGGAGGATATCACATTGGGAAATCCATAAGTTACGATGTGTTTACTTTGACGCATATATTGCGGGGAACCCAAATGCTATTTTACGCAATGGGTTAAGAAATTATTTTGACTCAATATATCCGAATATTGGACTTCGTGATTTAGAAAAAGCGGCTAACATGCAACATAAAGAAGCATGTTATGCTTACGGATTAGTAATGTTCGCTTCTCACCAAAGTGAGAACAAGAACATCGGGCTACAACTATTAAACAAAACGTTCCCACAAGTGACGGAGTCGGTAATTGGGGTAAGAAATGAGGTTTTTAGATTGTTACGGGACTGTTGGACATTACGTAACCCTCGTCCCTTTGATGACGTTACAACACGCTGTCTTATCAACGGCCATAACGGTTATGTTCCACAAGACCAAGGATGGGAAGTAATCCTAGTAAAACCAGAATGCATGACTTGTTTCTGGACATATGAATTACGTGTCTTTATTGCCTTTGCTGAACAACTTGTGTACTAGCTAGAATTATCTTCACAACCATCTTGTATCAAATTTATTGTATGCTATATTTCATGCTATATGTAAAATAAGCGGTATTGTAAGTTTGTAAAATATTGTGTAAAAGTTTGAACGCGAAATATTATTATAATCAGTTTTTCATATAGAATTGTAGTAGTTGAATTGTATATTAGCTACTAAGTATGAACTTAACGGGTAGGTACTACCCGAATTTAAACTTATAAAACGCTAATATGAAAAAAAAGCTTTTATAAATGAGTTCATATTATGCTACGAAATACTATTATCTACTCTTAGTATTCTGTATGATTAACTTGTTCCATTTGACTATTTTGAAGGAAATGGCACCGACTACTCGACACACCGTGAATATGAATGAAGAGGAATTCCGTACTTTTCTAGCTCCAAACATAGCCGCAGTACAGGCTGCGCTACATACCAACAATAACCTTGGATCTAACAGTACAGGAAATCGTGTAGGATGCACCTACAAAGAATTCACTGCCTGCAAACCTTTGGAATTTGATGGAACCGAAGGACCGATTGGATTGAAACGGTGGACCGAGAAGGTCGAATCTTTGTTTGCCATAAGTAAATGTACTGAAGAGGACAAAGTGAAGTACGCTACGCATACCTTCACAGGTTCTGCGTTAACATGGTGGAATACCTATCTAGAGCAAGTAGGACAAGACGATGCGTACGCACTACCGTGGTCAGCATTCAAGCACTTGATGAACGAGAAGTACCGTCCCAGAACCGAGGTCAATAAGCTCAAGACAGAACTTAGAGGGTTACGAACCCAAGGATTTGATATTACCACGTACGAAAGACGATTCACAGAATTGTGCCTATTGTGTCCGGGAGCATTCGAAGATGAGGAAGAGAAGATCGACGCGTTTGTGAAAGGATTACCGGAAAGAATCCAAGAAGATATAAGTTCACACGAGCCCGCCTCCATACAACAGGCATGTAGAATGGCTCACAAACTCGTGAACCAGATTGAAGAAAGAATTAAAGAACAGACTGCTGAAGAGGCCAATGTGAAGCAAGTTAAAAGAAAGTGGGAGGAAAACGGTGATAAGAATCACCAATACAACAACAACAGCAATTACAACAATAATCGCAACAATTATCCCAACAATCGCAACATCAATCGCAACTACAACAAACGGCCCAACAACAACAACAACAATAACAGCAACTACAACAATCATCCCAACAACAATAATAACCACAACAACAACAACAATCAGAAGCAGCTATGCCAAAGGTGTGAAAAGTATCACTCGGGGTTCTGCACCAAATTTTGCAACAAGTGTAAAAGAAATGGTCATAGCGCGGCGAAGTGTGAGGTCTACGGACCAGGGGTTAATAGAACGAAAGGAACAAATGGTGTCGGAATGAGTAATGGCGGAGCAAGTAGTGTCGGAGCAAGTTATGCCAATGTAGTTTGTTATAAATGTGGAAAACCGGGCCACATTATTACAAATTGCCCGAACCAGGAGAACACGAATGGACAAGGCCGCGGAAGAGTTTTCAATATTAATGCGGCAGAGGCACAGGAAGACCCGGAGCTTGTTACGGGTACGTTTCTTATTGACAATAAATCTGCTTACGTTTTATTTGATTCGGGTGCGGATAGAAGCTATATGAGTAGAGATTTTTGTGCTAAATTAAGTTATCCATTGACGCCTTTGGATAGTAAATTTTTACTCGAATTAGCAAATGGTAAATTAATTTCAGCAGATAATATATGTCGGAATCGAGAAATTAAACTGGTTAGCGAAACATTTAAGATTGATTTGATACCAGTAGAGTTAGGGAGTTTTGATGTGATAATCGGTATGGACTGGTTGAAAGAAGTGAAAGCAGAGATCGTTTGTTACAAAAATGCAATTCGCATTATACGAGAAAAAGGAAAACCCTTAATGGTGTACGGAGAAAAGGGCAACACGAAGCTACATCTTATTAGTAATTTGAAGGCACAAAAACTAATAAGAAAAGGTTGCTATGCTGTTCTAGCACACGTCGAGAAAGTAGAAACTGAAGAAAAGAGCATCAATGATGTTCCCATTGCAAAAGAATTTCCCGATGTATTTCCGAAAGAATTACCGGGATTACCCCCACATCGATCCGTTGAATTTCAAATAGATCTTGTACCAGGAGCTGCACCAATAGCTCGTGCTCCTTACAGACTTGCACCCAGCGAGATGAAAGAACTGCAAAGCCAATTACAAGAACTTTTAGAGCGTGGTGTCATTCGACCAAGCACATCACCGTGGGGAGCTCCTGTTTTGTTTGTCAAGAAGAAAGATGGTACATTCAGGTTGTGTATCGACTACCGAGAGTTGAACAAACTTACCATCAAGAACCGCTACCCACTACCGAGAATCGACGACTTATTTGATCAACTACAAGGCTCGTCTGTTTATTCAAAGATTGACTTACGTTCCGGGTATCATCAAATGCGGGTGAAAGAAGATGATATTCCAAAGACTGCTTTCAGAACACGTTACGATCATTACGAGTTTATGGTCATGCCGTTTGGTTTAACTAATGCACCAGCTGTGTTCATAGACCTTATGAACCGAGTGTGTGGACCATACCTTGACAAGTTTGTCATTGTTTTCATTGATGACATACTTATTTACTCAAAGAATGACCAAGAACACGGTGAACATTTGAGAAAGGTGTTAGAAGTATTGAGGAAGGAAGAATTGTACGCTAAGTTTTCAAAGTGTGGATTTTGGTTGGAAGAAGTTCAATTCCTCGGTCACATAGTGAACAAAGAAGGTATTAAGGTGGATCCGGCAAAGATAGAAACTGTTGAAAAGTGGGAAACCCCGAAAACTCCGAAACACATACGCCAGTTTTTAGGACTAGCTAGTTAATACAGAAGATTCATCCAAGACTTTTCCAGAATAGCAAAACCCTTGACTGCATTAACGCATAAAGGGAAGAAATTTGAATGGAAGGATGAACAAGAGAAAGCGTTCCAGTTATTGAAGAAAAAGCTAACTACGGCACCTATATTGTCATTGCCTGAAGGGAATGATGATTTTGTGATTTATTGTGATGCATCAAAGCAAGGTCTCGGTTGTGTATTAATGCAACGAACGAAGGTGATTGCTTATGCGTCTAGACAATTGAAGATTCACGAACAAAATTATACGACGCATGATTTGGAATTAGGCGCGGTTGTTTTTGCATTAAAGACTTGGAGGCACTACTTATATGGGGTCAAAAGTATTATATATACCGACCACAAAAGTCTTCAACACATATTTAATTAGAAACAACTGAATATGAGGCAGCGTAGGTGGATTGAATTATTGAATGATTACGACTTTGAGATTCGTTACCACCCAGGGAAGGCAAATGTGGTAGCCGATGCCTTGAGCAGGAAGGATAGAGAACCCATTCGAGTAAAATCTATGAATATAATGATTCATAATAACCTTACTACTCAAATAAAGGAGGCGCAACAAGGAGTTTTAAAAGAGGGAAATTTAAAGGATGAAATACCCAAAGGATCGGAGAAGCATCTTAATATTCGGGAAGACGGAACCCGGTATAGGGCTGAAAGGATTTGGGTACCAAAATTTGGAGATATGAGAGAAATGGTACTTAGAGAAGCTCATAAAACCAGATACTCAATACATCCTGGAACGGGGAAGATGTACAAGGATCTCAAGAAACATTTTTGGTGGCCGGGTATGAAAGTCGATGTTGATAAATACGTAGGAGAATGTTTGACGTGTTCTAAGGTCAAAGCTGAGCATCAGAAACCATCAGGTCTACTTCAACAACCCGAAATCCCGGAATGGAAATGGGAAAACATTACCATGGATTTCATCACTAAATTGCCAAGGACTGCAAGTGGTTTTGATACTATTTGGGTAATAGTTGATCGTCTCACCAAATCAGCACACTTCCTGCCAATAAGAGAAGATGACAAGATGGAGAAGTTAGCACGACTGTATTTGAAGGAAGTCGTCTCCAGACATGGAATACCAATCTCTATTATCTCTTATAGGGATGGCAGATTTATTTCAAGATTCTGGCAGACATTACAACAAGCATTAGGAACTCGTCTAGACATGAGTACTGCCTATCATCCACAAACTGATGGGCAGAGCGAAAGGACGATACAAACGCTTGAAGACATGCTACGAGCATGTGTTATTGATTTCGGAAACAGTTGGGATCGACATCTACCGTTAGCAGAATTTTCCTACAACAACAGCTACCATTCAAGCATTGAGATGGCGCCGTTTGAAGCACTTTATATTAGAAAGTGCAGGTCTCTGATTTGTTGGAGTGAAGTGGGGGATAGACAGATTACGGGTCCAGAGATTATACAAGAAACTACCGAGAAGATCATCCAAATTCAACAACGGTTGAAAACCGCCCAAAGTCGACAAAAGAGCTACGCTGACATTAAAAGAAAAGATATAGAATTTGAAATTGGAGAGATGGTCATGCTTAAAGTTGCACCTTGGAAAGGCGTTGTTCGATTTGGTAAACGAGGGAAATTAAATCCAAGGTATATTGGACCATTCAAGATTATTGATCGTGTCGGACCAGTAGCTTACCGACTTGAGTTACCTCAACAACTCACGGCTGTACATAACACTTTCCACGTCTCGAATTTGAAGAAATGTTTTGCTAAAGAAGATCTCACTATTCCGTTAGATGAAATCCAAATCAACGAAAAACTTCAATTCATCGAAGAACCCGTCGAAATAATGGATCGTGAGGTTAAAAGACTTAAGCAAAACAAGATACCAATTGTTAAGGTTCGATGGAATGCTCGTAGAGGACCCGAGTTCACCTGGGAGCGTGAAGATCAGATGAAGAAGAAATACCCGCATCTATTTCTAGAAGATTCGTCAACACCTTCAACAGCTTAAAATTTCGGGACGAAATTTATTTAACGGGTAGGTACTGTAGTGACCCGAACTTTTCCATGTTTATATATATTAATTGAGATTGATATTTACATGATTAAATGTTTCCAACATGTTAAGCAATCAAACTTGTTAAGACATGATTAATTGAAATATGTTTCATATAGACAATTGACCACCCAAGTTGACCGGTGATTCACGAACGTTAAAACTTGTGAAAACTATATGATGACATATATATGGATATATATATAGTTAACATGATACTATGATAAGTAAACATATCATTAAGTATATTAACAATGAACTACATATGTAAAAACAAGACTACTAACTTAATGATTTTTAATCGAGACATATATGTAACGATTATCGTTGTAAAGACATTTAATGTATATATATCATATTAAGAGATATTCATACATGATAATATCATGATAATATAATAATTTAAAATCTCATTTGATATTATAAACATTGGGTTAACAACATTTAACAAGATCGTTAACCTAAAGGTTTCAAAACAACACTTACATGTAACGACTAACGATGACTTAACGACTCAGTTAAAATGTATATACATGTAGTGTTTTAATATGTATTTATACACTTTTGAAAGACTTCAATACACTTATCAAAATACTTCTACTTAACAAAAATGCTTACAATTACATCCTCGTACAGTTTCATCAACAATTCTACTCGTATGCACCCGTATTCGTACTCGTACAATACACAGCTTTTAGATGTATGTACTATTGGTATATACACTCCAATGATCAGCTCTTAGCAGCCCATGTGAGTCATCTAACACATGTGGGAACCATCATTTGGAAACTAGCATGAAATATCTCATAAAATTACAAAAATATGAGTAATCATTCATGACTTATTTACATGAAAACAAAATTACATATCCTTTATATCTAATCCATACACCAACGACCAAAAACACCTACAAACACTTTAATTCTTCAATTTTCTTCATCTAATTGATCTCTCTCAAGTTCTATCTTCAATTTCTAAGTGTTCTTCATATATTCTACAAGTTCTAGTTACATAAAATCAAGAATACTTTCAAGTTTGCTAGCTCACTTCCAATCTTGTAAGGTGATCATCCAACCTCAAGAAATCTTTGTTTCTTACAGTAGGTTATCATTCTAATACAAGGTAATAATCATATTCAAACTTTGGTTCAATTTCTATAACTATAACAATCTTATTTCAAGTGATGATCTTACTTGAACTTGTTTTCGTGTCATGATTCTGCTTCAAGAACTTCGAGCCATCCAAGGATCCGTTGAAGCTAGATCCATTTTTCTCTTTTCCAGTAGGTTTATCCAAGGAACTTAAGGTAGTAATGATGTTCATAACATCATTCGATTCATATATATAAAGCTATCTTATTCGAAGGTTTAAACTTGTAATCACTAGAACATAGTTTAGTTAATTCTAAACTTGTTCGCAAACAAAAGTTAATCCTTCTAACTTGACTTTTAAAATCAACTAAACACACGTTCTATATCTATATGATATGCTAACTTAATGATTTAAAACCTGGAAACACGAAAAATACCGTAAAACCGGATTTACGCCGTCGTAGTAACACCGCGGGCTGTTTTGGGTTAGTTAATTAAAAACTATGATAAACTTTGATTTAAAAGTTGTTATTCTGAGAAAATGATTTTTATTATGAACATGAAACTATATCCAAAAATTATGGTTAAACTCAAAGTGGAAGTATGTTTTCTAAAATGGTCATCTAGACGTCGTTCTTTCAACTGAAATAACTACCTTTACAAAAATGACTTGTAACTTATTTTTCCGACTATAAACCTATAATTTTTCTGTTTAGATTCATAAAATAGAGTTCAATATGAAACCATTGCAATTTGATTCACTCAAAACGGATTTAAAATGAAGAAGTTATGGGTAAAACAAGATTGGATAATTTTTCTCATTTTAGCTACGTGAAAATTGGTAACAAATCTATTCCAACCATAACTTAATCAACTTGTATTGTATATTATGTAATCTTGAGATACCATAGACACGTATATAATGTTTCAACCTATCATGTCGACACATCTATATATATTTCGGAACAACCATAGACACTCTATATGTGAATGTTGGAGTTAGCTATACAGGGTTGAGGTTGATTCCAAAATATATATAGTTTGAGTTGTGATCAATACTGAGATACTACAACACTGGGTCGTGGATTGATTCAAGATAATATTTATCGATTTATTTCTGTACATCTAACTGTGGACAACTAGTTGTAGGTTACTAACGAGGACAGCTGACTTAATAAACTTAAAACATCAAAATATATTAAAAGTGTTGTAAATATATTTTGAACATACTTTAATATATATGTATATATTGTTATAGGTTCGTGAATCAACCAGTGGCCAAGTCTTACTTCCCGACGAAGTAAAAATCTGTGAAAGTGAGTTATAGTCCCACTTTTAAAATCTAATATTTTTGGGATGAGAATACATGTAGGTTTTATAAATGATTTATAAAATAGACACAAGTACGTGAAACTACATTCTATGGTTGAATTATCGAAATCGAATATGCCCCTTTTTATTAAGTCTGGTAATCTAAGAATTAGGGAACAGACACCCTAATTGACGCGAATCCTAAAGATAGATCTATCGGGCCCAACAAGCCCTATCCAAAGTACCGAATGCTTTAGTACTTCGAAATTTATATCATATCCGAAGGGTGTCCCGGAATGATGGGGATATTCTTATATATGCATCTTGTTAATGTTGGTTACCAGGTGTTCACCATATGAATGATTTTTATCTCTATGTATGGGATGTGTATTGAAATATGAAATCTTGTGGTCTATTATTATGATTTGATATATATAGGTTAAACCTATAACTCACCAACATTTTTGTTGACGTTTTAAGCATGTTTATTCTCAGGTGATTATTAAGAGCTTCCGCTGTCGCATACTTAAATAAGGACGAGATTTGGAGTCCATGCTTGTATGATATTGTGTAAAAACTGCATTCAAGAAACTTATTTTGTTGTAACATATTTGTATTATAAACCATTATGTAATGGTCGTGTGTAAACAGGATATTTTAGATTATCATTATTTGATAATCTACGTAAAGCTTTTTAAAACCTTTATCTATGAAAGAAAGGTTATGGTTTGTTTTAAAAATGAATGCAGTCTTTGAAAAATGTCTCATATAGAGGTCAAAACCTCGCAACGAAATCAATTAATATGGAACGTTTTTAATCAATAAGAACGGGACATTTCACACATAGCTTGTTTAACATCTAAGCAAACAGCGGAAGACTTCTAAGAAACCTGAGAATAAACATGCTAACAAGTGTCAACACAAAGGTTGGTGAGTTCATAGTTTTAATGTTGCGCATAATCTGTATATAAAGGTGGATCACAAGATTTCAGTTGTTTCATCCAGAAACGTTTATCAATATATTATATAAAAGTGGATCACAAGATTTCAGTTGTTTCATCCAGAAACGTTTATCAAAATATTCTACAAAATTGAGCACCCTGGTAACTAAACTTAACGTATATATAATTTATACCCTTTGTATAATCATCTTAATAATACACGCAAACCAACGTGTACGCTTCTCAAATAGCATACGTCCGTTAAAAGGCTAGTGCTCTAGCTCGGACGGGGATATCAAGCCCTAGGGATCCATATATAACTACTCGCGCCCACCAGTTCTTATAACCGGTAGTTACTAGTTACCAAAGCTAAGGGATTTTCGGTTCAAACTCGGTGTAGAATTTAGTATGTACTTGTATCCATTGTGTTTAAAATAAAGTGCATGTATTCTCAGCCCAAAAATATATATTGCAAAAGCATTTAAAAAGGGAGCAAATGAAACTCACCCATATAAATATAAATATTGTAAATCAGTTAATAAAGCATTTGCATGTATTCTCAGCCCAAAAATGTAGAGAGTAAAATGGATCATATGAAACTCACCTTGGCAGCATATAAAGTCGTTCACCAAAATGTGATCGAAACACGGATTACCAAATAACCGTAGATCTCAACATATCAATATTGAGATTCAATATTGTAGAAAAGTACGTAGACGTAACGGAGATGATAACACTAGGTTTGACTTGCAAATAATACCCATGAATATTACCCATAACCTCCTTGGAAATAACCCATAATTTCCTTAGCTTTATCCCGCTCATAAAACTATTTTGAAAGTGACACGCTCATGACCTCGTCGTAGTATTTTATGTATAATACTAATAATAATACAAATACTACTAATAATAATAAGATTAATAATAATATTAATCTTAATAATAATAATAATAATAATAATAATAATAATAATAATAATAATAATAATAATAATAATAATAATAATAATAATATAATTAATAAATATAATACGGAGTAATTTTTAAATTAAAACAGAGGCAGATATCTCGAGCTTTATAGGTGTGGCCGGTCCAGGACTGCCATGCGATCGCATGGCCTCCAAGACCATTTCACATGCGATCGCATGGGATGGATTTCCAGCTCATGATCTTTTAACTTCTAGTTTGTCAACATATTTTTTAATTATTAATATAATATATTTAATTTATATAATTAATTATATATTATATTAAATTCACATGCATAGTTGACTTGTAATTTTCGTTCTGATAAGTCGTACGTCGTCACTCGACTTATGTCCCGGTTCCGGTTTTTCGAACGTCCTATCGTATACTGAGAAAACTTGTACTTTATGTTTCGTGAATCGTACCTTTGTCAAAATATAGTCTTAAATCATCCATAAACTATACCACTGTAGCAAGTTATTGTAGCAATTCACTGTAGCAAATAGTGATTTTCAAAAACACTGTAGCATTTTGGGTACTGTAGCAATTTGAAAATGTTACTATCGTTTACTAAATAACTTGAAATTATATATATGTATATATCTTTTTAATATACATAAATCAGTTTTTAAATACACATTGGAAGTTATTTATAAATTTTAATAATAAATATTTCAACTTATCATATATATTCAAATAGATATTTAAACCAATAAGTTTAATGTACGGTATCAAATAATTAATACATTGTTACATTTTCAAGTTATAGTATATATGTATCTATTTACATATAATTGTTCGCTAATCGTCGAAAACAACCGAAGGGTATTTAATTATATAAAAGTAGTTCAAAAATTTTGAGATTCAGTTTTACATACTTTGCTTATTGAAATGTCCCGTTCTTATTGATTAAAAACTTTCCATATTAATTGATTTCGTTACGAGGTTTTGACCTCTATATGAGACGTTTTTTAAAGACTGCATTCATTTTAAAACAAATCATAACCTTTATTTCATAAATAAAGGTTTAAAAAGCTTTACGTAGATTATCAAATAATGATAATCTAAAATATCCTGTTTACACACGACCATTACATAATGGTTTACAATACAAATATGTTACATCGAAATCAGTTTCTTGAATGCAGTTTTTACACAATATCATACAAACATGGACTCCAAATCTTGTCCTTATTTTAGTATGCAACAGCGGAAGCTCTTAGTATTCACCTGAGAATAAACATGCTTTAAACGTCAACAAAATGTTGGTGAGTTATAGGTTTAACCTATATATATCAAATCGTAACAATAGACCATAAGATTTCATATTTCAATACACATCCCATACATAGAGATAAAAATCATTCATATGGTGAACACCTGGTAATCGACATTAACAAGATGCATATATAAGAATATCCCCATCATTCCGGGACACCCTTCGGATATGATATAAATTTCGAAGTACTAAAGCATCCGGTACTTTGGATGGGGTTTGTTAGGCCCAATAGATCTATCTTTAGGATTCGCGTCAATTAGGGTGTCTGTTCCCTAATTCTTAGATTACCAGACTTAATAAAAAAGGGGCATATTCGATTTCGATAATTCAACCATAGAATGTAGTTTCACGTACTTGTGTCTATTTTGTAAATCATTTATAAAACCTGCATGTATTCTCATCCCAAAAATATTAGATTTTAAAAGTGGGACTATAACTCACTTTCACAGATTTTTACTTCGTCGGGAAGTAAGACTTGGCCACTGGTTGATTCACGAACCTATAATAATATATACATATATATCAAAGTATGTTCAAAATATATTTATAACACTTTTAATATATTTTGATGTTTTAAGTTTATTAAGTCAGCTGTCCTCGTTAGTAACGTACAACTAGTTGTCCACTGTTAGATGTACAGAAATAAATCGATAAATATTATCTTGAATCAATCCACGACCCAGTGTATACGTATCTCAGTATTGATCACAACTCAAACTATATATATATTTTGGAATCAACCTCAACCCTGTATAGCTAACTCCAACATTCACATATAGAGTGTCTATGGTTGTTCCGCAATATATATATAGATGGGTCGACATGATAGGTCGAAACATTGTATACGTGTCTATGGTATCTCAAGATTACATAATATACAATATAAGTTGATTAGGTTATGGTTGGAATAGATTTATTACTAACTTTCACGTAGGTAAAATGAGTAGTTTTTATCAATCTTGTTTTACTCGCTATTTCTTCGTTTCTAATCCGTTTTGAGTAATTCCAGTGGCCACAGTTTCATATTGAACTTAACTTTATGAATATAAATAGAAAAAGTATAAGTTTATAGACGGAAATACAAGTTACAAGTCATTTTTGAAAGAGGTAGTCATTTCCGTCGAAAGAACAACATCTTGATGACCATTTTGAAAAACATATTTTCACTTTGAGTTTAACCATGATTTTTGGTTATAGTTTCATGTTCATAAGAAAAATCATTTTTCCATAAGTATAGCTTTTAAATCAAAGTTCTTCTTAGCTTTTAATTATCCCAACCAAAACAGCTCCCGATTTTACTACGACGGCGTATATCCAGTTTTATGGTGTTTATCGTGTTTCCGGGTTTTAAATCATTAAGTTAGCATATCATATAGTTATAGAACATGTGTTTAGTTGATTTTAAAAGTCTAGTTAGAAGGATTAACTTTATTTGCGAACAAGTTTAGAATTAACTAAACTATGTTCTAGTGATTACAAGTTTATAACGTTGAATAAGACAGCTTTTTATGTATGAATCGAATGATGTTATGAACATCATTACTACCTCAAGTTCCTTGGATAAACCTACTGGAAATGAGAAAAATGGATCTAGCTTTAAAGGATCCTTGGATGGCTTGAAAGTTCTTGAAGCAGAATCATGACACGAAAACAATTTCAAGTAAGATTTCCACTCGAAATAAGATTGTTATAGTTATAGAAATTGAATTAAAGTTTGAATATGATTATTACCTTGTATTAGAAAGATAACCTACTGTAAGTAACAAAGGTTTCTTGATCTTGGATGATTACTTGGAATGGATTTAGAAAACTTGGAAGTAAACTTGCAATCTTGGAAGTATTCTTGATTTTATGAAACTAGAACTTTTGGAATTTATGAAGAACACTTAGAACTTGAAGATAAAACTTGAGATAGATCAATTAGATGAAGAAAATTGAAGAATGATAGTGTTTGTAGGTGTTTTTGGTCGTTGGTGTATGGATTAGATATAAAGGATATGTAATTTTGTTTTCATGTAAATAAGTCATGAATGATTACTCATATTTTTGTAATTTTATGAGATATCTCATGCTAGTTGCCAAATGATGGTTCCCACATGTGTTAGGTGACTCACATTGGCTGCTAAGAGCTGATCATTGGAGTATATATACCAATAGTACATACATCTAAAAGCTGTGTATTGTACGAGTACGAATACGGGTGCATACGAGTAGAATTGTTGATGAAACTGAACGAGGATGTAATTGTAAGCATTTTTGTTAAGTAGAAGTATTTTGATAAGTGTCTTGAAGTCTTTCAAAAGTGTATGAATACATATTAAAACACTACATGTATATACATTTTAACTGATTCGTTAAGTCATCGTTAGTCGTTACATGTAAGTGTTGTTTTGAAACCTTTAGGTTAACGATCTTGTTAAGTGTTGTTAACCCAATGTTTATAATATCAAATAAGATTTTAAATTATTATATTATCATGATATTATGATGTATAAATATCTCTTAATATGATATATATACATTAAATGTCGTTACAACGATAATCGTTACATATATGTCTCGTTTCAAAATCATTAAGTTAGTAGTCTTGTTTTTACATATGTAGTTCATTGTTAATATACTTAATGATATGTTTACTTATCATAATATCATGTTAACTATATATATATCCATATATATGTCATCATATAGTTTTTACAAGTTTTAACGTTCGTGAATCACCGGTCAACTTGGGTGGTCAATTGTCTATATGAAACCTATTTCAATTAATCAAGTCTTAACAAGTTTGATTGCTTAACATGTTGGAAACACTTAATCATGTAAAGAAAAATTTCATTTAATATATATATAAACATGAAAAAGTTCGGGTCACTACACTTATCGTGTCGGAAATGTTAATCATACAAAGATTAAGTTTAAATTTGGTCAGAAATTTCCGGGTCATCACAACAACCCTTTTTCAAGGAATCAACATACTAAGTAGTTTGCATAGTCTGCAAACCATGGAATTTCACTATAATCTATCTTCAATAGATATTCATCAGGAAAGTTATCTTGTATGGCCGATTCATTTAGAACTTCTAATTCAGGATTTTCAAGACGAGAAAGATGATCAGCGGCGAGATTTTCTGCTCCCTTTTTATCTCGAATTTCAATATCGATCAATATCGAACTCTTGTAAGAGTAAGATCCAACGGATTAATCGTGGTTTGGCATCTTGTTTTGAAAATAGGTATCTAAGAGCAGAATGGTCGGTATAGACAACCGTTTTAGCTAGAACGAGATATGAACGAAATTTGTCAAAAGCAAAGACAATGGCAAGGAGTTCTTTTTCAGTAGTTGTGTAATTTGTTTGTACTCCTTGTAACGTCTTACTAGCATAATAAATAGGTTGAAATCCTTTTTCAATCCTTTGTCCTAAAACGGCTCCCATTGCAAAATCACTTGCATCGCACATTAGTTCAAATGGTAGATTCCAATTTGGAGTTATCATGATCGGCGCATTAGTGAGTTTTTCTTTAAGAATATTACCAGATTTGATGCATTCATCTGAAAAGATGAATGGAGCATCCTTTTCTAGGAGTTTATTAATAGGATTGGCAATTTTAGAAAAATCTTTTATGAAACGTCTGTAAAAATCGGCATGCCCTAGAAAACTCCTAACTCCTCTAACATTGGTGGGATGTGAAAGTTTAGCAATTACATCTACTTTAGATCTTTCCACTTCAATTCCTTCCTTTGAAATTTTATGACCAAGAACGATGCCTTCTTTAACCATGAAATGGCATTTCTCCCAATTAAGTACTAGATTTGATTGTTCGCATCTAATAAGCATTCGTTCAAGATTAACTAGACATGTTTCAAATGTATCACCGAAGACTGAAAATTTATCCATGAAAACTTCCATGCATTCTTCTATCATGTCGTGAAAAATTGCCATCATGCACCTTTGAAAGGTTGCAGGGGCGTTGCAAAGTCCAAATGGCATGCGTTTGTAAGCAAAAGTACCATAAGGGCACGTGAACGTGGTTTTCTCTTGGTCCTCGGGTGCTATTGGAATTTGAAAGTATCCGGAAATACCATCAAGAAAACAATAGTAACTATTCCCGGCTAATCTTTCCAACATTTGATCAATGAAAGGTAAGGGAAAGTGATCTTTTCTGGTGGCGTCATTTAATTTTCTATAATCAATACAAACACGCCATCATGTTACAGTCCTAGTAAGAATAAGCTCATTTTTCTCATTTGTGATGACAGTCATACCACCCTTCTTAGGTACGCATTGAACTGGGCTTACCCATGGACTATCAGAGATTGGATAAATTAAACCTGCATATAGCAGTTTAATAATTTCTTTCTTAACAACATCTTGAATATTAGGATTTAGTCTTCGTTGGCATTGCACATACGTTTTATGACCTTCTTCCATAAGGATTTTATGTGTGCAATACGAAGGACTTATTCCTTTAATGTCATGAATCTTCCATGCAATAGCTGGTTTATGAGCTTTTAGCACAGAAATGAGTTGAGATTTTTTATTTTCAGTAAGAGAAGACGATATTATTACAGGTAATTCAGATTCACCATGTAAATAAGCATATTCCAAATGGTTTGGAAGTAGTTTTAACTCTAATTTCAGTGGTTCTTCTATCGATGATTTATATCGATATCTGTCTTCTTCTTTTAGCATTTGAATTTCTTCTGTTGTTGGTTCATATCCATTAGCCATAAGTGTAGCTAACATTTCAGTTTCATCAATTGGTCCAGTTCCTTCTCCTAAAGAACATTCTCCTGTTCCTTGTAATTCTGGAAATTCTTCTAACAATTCTGCATGGGAATCTATAGTTTGAATATAATAACATGTATCATCTGCAGATTGCGGTTGTTGCATGGCTCTATCAACTGAAAAGGTAACACTCTCGTCCTCTATACTTAGGGTCAGTTTCTTACCAAGACCATTTCACATGCGATCGCATGGGATGGATTTCCAGCTCATGATCTTTTAACTTCTAGTTTGTCAACATATTTTTTAATTATTAATATAATATATTTAATTTATATAATTAATTATATATTATATTAAATTCACATGCATAGTTGACTTGTAATTTTCGTTCTGATAAGTCGTACGTCGTCACTCGACTTATGTCCCGGTTCCGGTTTTTCGAACGTCCTATCGTATACTGAGAAAACTTGTACTTTATGTTTCGTGAATCGTACCTTTGTCAAAATATAGTCTTAAATCATCCATAAACTATACCACTGTAGCAAGTTATTGTAGCAATTCACTGTAGCAAATAGTGATTTTCAAAAACACTGTAGCATTTTGGGTACTGTAGCAATTTGAAAATGTTACTATCGTTTACTAAATAACTTGAAATTATATATATGTATATATCTTTTTAATATACATAAATCAGTTTTTAAATACACATTGGAAGTTATTTATAAATTTTAATAATAAATATTTCAACTTATCATATATATTCAAATAGATATTTAAACCAATAAGTTTAATGTACGGTATCAAATAATTAATACATTGTTACATTTTCAAGTTATAGTATATATGTATCTATTTACATATAATTGTTCGCTAATCGTCGAAAACAACCGAAGGGTATTTAATTATATAAAAGTAGTTCAAAAATTTTGAGATTCAGTTTTACATACTTTGCTTATTGAAATGTCCCGTTCTTATTGATTAAAAACTTTCCATATTAATTGATTTCGTTACGAGGTTTTGACCTCTATATGAGACGTTTTTTAAAGACTGCATTCATTTTAAAACAAATCATAACCTTTATTTCATAAATAAAGGTTTAAAAAGCTTTACGTAGATTATCAAATAATGATAATCTAAAATATCCTGTTTACACACGACCATTACATAATGGTTTACAATACAAATATGTTACATCGAAATCAGTTTCTTGAATGCAGTTTTTACACAATATCATACAAACATGGACTCCAAATCTTGTCCTTATTTTAGTATGCAACAGCGGAAGCTCTTAGTATTCACCTGAGAATAAACATGCTTTAAACGTCAACAAAATGTTGGTGAGTTATAGGTTTAACCTATATATATCAAATCGTAACAATAGACCATAAGATTTCATATTTCAATACACATCCCATACATAGAGATAAAAATCATTCATATGGTGAACACCTGGTAATCGACATTAACAAGATGCATATATAAGAATATCCCCATCATTCCGGGACACCCTTCGGATATGATATAAATTTCGAAGTACTAAAGCATCCGGTACTTTGGATGGGGTTTGTTAGGCCCAATAGATCTATCTTTAGGATTCGCGTCAATTAGGGTGTCTGTTCCCTAATTCTTAGATTACCAGACTTAATAAAAAAGGGGCATATTCGATTTCGATAATTCAACCATAGAATGTAGTTTCACGTACTTGTGTCTATTTTGTAAATCATTTATAAAACCTGCATGTATTCTCATCCCAAAAATATTAGATTTTAAAAGTGGGACTATAACTCACTTTCACAGATTTTTACTTCGTCGGGAAGTAAGACTTGGCCACTGGTTGATTCACGAACCTATAATAATATATACATATATATCAAAGTATGTTCAAAATATATTTATAACACTTTTAATATATTTTGATGTTTTAAGTTTATTAAGTCAGCTGTCCTCGTTAGTAACGTACAACTAGTTGTCCACTGTTAGATGTACAGAAATAAATCGATAAATATTATCTTGAATCAATCCACGACCCAGTGTATACGTATCTCAGTATTGATCACAACTCAAACTATATATATATTTTGGAATCAACCTCAACCCTGTATAGCTAACTCCAACATTCACATATAGAGTGTCTATGGTTGTTCCGCAATATATATATAGATGGGTCGACATGATAGGTCGAAACATTGTATACGTGTCTATGGTATCTCAAGATTACATAATATACAATATAAGTTGATTAGGTTATGGTTGGAATAGATTTATTACTAACTTTCACGTAGGTAAAATGAGTAGTTTTTATCAATCTTGTTTTACTCGCTATTTCTTCGTTTCTAATCCGTTTTGAGTAATTCCAGTGGCCACAGTTTCATATTGAACTTAACTTTATGAATATAAATAGAAAAAGTATAAGTTTATAGACGGAAATACAAGTTACAAGTCATTTTTGAAAGAGGTAGTCATTTCCGTCGAAAGAACAACATCTTGATGACCATTTTGAAAAACATATTTTCACTTTGAGTTTAACCATGATTTTTGGTTATAGTTTCATGTTCATAAGAAAAATCATTTTTCCATAAGTATAGCTTTTAAATCAAAGTTCTTCTTAGCTTTTAATTATCCCAACCAAAACAGCTCCCGATTTTACTACGACGGCGTATATCCAGTTTTATGGTGTTTATCGTGTTTCCGGGTTTTAAATCATTAAGTTAGCATATCATATAGTTATAGAACATGTGTTTAGTTGATTTTAAAAGTCTAGTTAGAAGGATTAACTTTATTTGCGAACAAGTTTAGAATTAACTAAACTATGTTCTAGTGATTACAAGTTTATAACGTTGAATAAGACAGCTTTTTATGTATGAATCGAATGATGTTATGAACATCATTACTACCTCAAGTTCCTTGGATAAACCTACTGGAAATGAGAAAAATGGATCTAGCTTTAAAGGATCCTTGGATGGCTTGAAAGTTCTTGAAGCAGAATCATGACACGAAAACAATTTCAAGTAAGATTTCCACTCGAAATAAGATTGTTATAGTTATAGAAATTGAATTAAAGTTTGAATATGATTATTACCTTGTATTAGAAAGATAACCTACTGTAAGTAACAAAGGTTTCTTGATCTTGGATGATTACTTGGAATGGATTTAGAAAACTTGGAAGTAAACTTGCAATCTTGGAAGTATTCTTGATTTTATGAAACTAGAACTTTTGGAATTTATGAAGAACACTTAGAACTTGAAGATAAAACTTGAGATAGATCAATTAGATGAAGAAAATTGAAGAATGATAGTGTTTGTAGGTGTTTTTGGTCGTTGGTGTATGGATTAGATATAAAGGATATGTAATTTTGTTTTCATGTAAATAAGTCATGAATGATTACTCATATTTTTGTAATTTTATGAGATATCTCATGCTAGTTGCCAAATGATGGTTCCCACATGTGTTAGGTGACTCACATTGGCTGCTAAGAGCTGATCATTGGAGTATATATACCAATAGTACATACATCTAAAAGCTGTGTATTGTACGAGTACGAATACGGGTGCATACGAGTAGAATTGTTGATGAAACTGAACGAGGATGTAATTGTAAGCATTTTTGTTAAGTAGAAGTATTTTGATAAGTGTCTTGAAGTCTTTCAAAAGTGTATGAATACATATTAAAACACTACATGTATATACATTTTAACTGATTCGTTAAGTCATCGTTAGTCGTTACATGTAAGTGTTGTTTTGAAACCTTTAGGTTAACGATCTTGTTAAGTGTTGTTAACCCAATGTTTATAATATCAAATAAGATTTTAAATTATTATATTATCATGATATTATGATGTATAAATATCTCTTAATATGATATATATACATTAAATGTCGTTACAACGATAATCGTTACATATATGTCTCGTTTCAAAATCATTAAGTTAGTAGTCTTGTTTTTACATATGTAGTTCATTGTTAATATACTTAATGATATGTTTACTTATCATAATATCATGTTAACTATATATATATCCATATATATGTCATCATATAGTTTTTACAAGTTTTAACGTTCGTGAATCACCGGTCAACTTGGGTGGTCAATTGTCTATATGAAACCTATTTCAATTAATCAAGTCTTAACAAGTTTGATTGCTTAACATGTTGGAAACACTTAATCATGTAAAGAAAAATTTCATTTAATATATATATAAACATGAAAAAGTTCGGGTCACTACACTTATCGTGTCGGAAATGTTAATCATACAAAGATTAAGTTTAAATTTGGTCAGAAATTTCCGGGTCATCACAACAACCCTTTTTCAAGGAATCAACATACTAAGTAGTTTGCATAGTCTGCAAACCATGGAATTTCACTATAATCTATCTTCAATAGATATTCATCAGGAAAGTTATCTTGTATGGCCGATTCATTTAGAACTTCTAATTCAGGATTTTCAAGACGAGAAAGATGATCAGCGGCGAGATTTTCTGCTCCCTTTTTATCTCGAATTTCAATATCGATCAATATCGAACTCTTGTAAGAGTAAGATCCAACGGATTAATCGTGGTTTGGCATCTTGTTTTGAAAATAGGTATCTAAGAGCAGAATGGTCGGTATAGACAACCGTTTTAGCTAGAACGAGATATGAACGAAATTTGTCAAAAGCAAAGACAATGGCAAGGAGTTCTTTTTCAGTAGTTGTGTAATTTGTTTGTACTCCTTGTAACGTCTTACTAGCATAATAAATAGGTTGAAATCCTTTTTCAATCCTTTGTCCTAAAACGGCTCCCATTGCAAAATCACTTGCATCGCACATTAGTTCAAATGGTAGATTCCAATTTGGAGTTATCATGATCGGCGCATTAGTGAGTTTTTCTTTAAGAATATTACCAGATTTGATGCATTCATCTGAAAAGATGAATGGAGCATCCTTTTCTAGGAGTTTATTAATAGGATTGGCAATTTTAGAAAAATCTTTTATGAAACGTCTGTAAAAATCGGCATGCCCTAGAAAACTCCTAACTCCTCTAACATTGGTGGGATGTGAAAGTTTAGCAATTACATCTACTTTAGATCTTTCCACTTCAATTCCTTCCTTTGAAATTTTATGACCAAGAACGATGCCTTCTTTAACCATGAAATGGCATTTCTCCCAATTAAGTACTAGATTTGATTGTTCGCATCTAATAAGCATTCGTTCAAGATTAACTAGACATGTTTCAAATGTATCACCGAAGACTGAAAATTTATCCATGAAAACTTCCATGCATTCTTCTATCATGTCGTGAAAAATTGCCATCATGCACCTTTGAAAGGTTGCAGGGGCGTTGCAAAGTCCAAATGGCATGCGTTTGTAAGCAAAAGTACCATAAGGGCACGTGAACGTGGTTTTCTCTTGGTCCTCGGGTGCTATTGGAATTTGAAAGTATCCGGAAATACCATCAAGAAAACAATAGTAACTATTCCCGGCTAATCTTTCCAACATTTGATCAATGAAAGGTAAGGGAAAGTGATCTTTTCTGGTGGCGTCATTTAATTTTCTATAATCAATACAAACACGCCATCATGTTACAGTCCTAGTAAGAATAAGCTCATTTTTCTCATTTGTGATGACAGTCATACCACCCTTCTTAGGTACGCATTGAACTGGGCTTACCCATGGACTATCAGAGATTGGATAAATTAAACCTGCATATAGCAGTTTAATAATTTCTTTCTTAACAACATCTTGAATATTAGGATTTAGTCTTCGTTGGCATTGCACATACGTTTTATGACCTTCTTCCATAAGGATTTTATGTGTGCAATACGAAGGACTTATTCCTTTAATGTCATGAATCTTCCATGCAATAGCTGGTTTATGAGCTTTTAGCACAGAAATGAGTTGAGATTTTTTATTTTCAGTAAGAGAAGACGATATTATTACAGGTAATTCAGATTCACCATGTAAATAAGCATATTCCAAATGGTTTGGAAGTAGTTTTAACTCTAATTTCAGTGGTTCTTCTATCGATGATTTATATCGATATCTGTCTTCTTCTTTTAGCATTTGAATTTCTTCTGTTGTTGGTTCATATCCATTAGCCATAAGTGTAGCTAACATTTCAGTTTCATCAATTGGTCCAGTTCCTTCTCCTAAAGAACATTCTCCTGTTCCTTGTAATTCTGGAAATTCTTCTAACAATTCTGCATGGGAATCTATAGTTTGAATATAATAACATGTATCATCTGCAGATTGCGGTTGTTGCATGGCTCTATCAACTGAAAAGGTAACACTCTCGTCCTCTATACTTAGGGTCAGTTTCTTACCAAACACGTCTATTATTGCTTTGGTCGTGTTTAAGAATGTTCTTCCTAATACGAGAGGAACTCGAGAATCTTCTTCCATGTCCAGAATAACAAAATCTACTGAAAATACTAAAGTACCAACTTTAACTAGCATGTTCTCCATTATCCCTCTTGGATATTTTACTGTTCGATCGGCTAGTTGTATACTTATTCGTGTTGGTTTCAATTCTCCAAGGTCTAGTTTAGCGTATAATGAATATGGCATTAAATTTATACTAGCACCTAAGTCTGCCAATGCTTCTATTGAACTAAGACTACCCAGAAAACATGGAATTGTGAAACTTCCTGGATCTGATAATTTTTCTGGTATCTTATTCAACAGCACTGCAGAACAATTAGCATTCATAGTAACAGCCGAGAGTTCTTCCATTTTCTTTCTTTTTGTGATTAGATCTTTCAGAAATTTAGCATAACTAGGCATTCCTGAAATCACATCAATGAAAGGAAGATTTACATTTATTTGTTTAAACATATCCAAGAATTTGGATTGCTCGGCTTCAAGTCTCTCTTTTCTCATTTTACTCGGGTAAGGAAGTGGTGGTTGGTATGGTTTAACATAAGGTTTAGCCTTAATTGTGTTATCTTCATTAACCTTTTCAACTATCGGTTCTGTTTCCTTATCTTGCTTAGATTGTGGTTCTTGTGGATTAGGAATAGAGTCATCGGAAATTACAGGCATTTCAGGTGGTTTAAGTGTAATACCACTTCTTGTGGTAATGGCTTTAGCTGTTTCATTCCGGGGGTTAGCATTTGTATCGCTAGGTAAACTTCCCGATTTTCTTTCACCTATCAACCTTGCTAGGTTGCTTACTTCTTGTTCCAAATTTTGAATAGAAGCTTGTTGATTTCTAAATGCTTGAGCATTTTGTTCATTGGTTTGTTTCTGAGATGTGAAAAACTGCATCTGAGATTCAACTAGCTTCGACATCATATCTTCTAAATTTGGCTTTTTATCATCGGTTTGTGGTGGTTTGTTTTGAAAAATAGGTCTTTGCTGATTGTAAGTATTATTGGATACTTGTTGATTGCTAGGACCTTGTTGGTTATTGTATGTAACATTTCGATTATAATTCTGGTTTTGATTGTAGATTGGTCTTGGCGGTTGATAATTATTCTGATAATTATTTCCAGACCTTTGGTTTAGATATGAAACATTTTCTCTTTGTTCCATTGTTTGTTCAATACTAAGACAATCTTTTGTCAAATGTGGTCCTTCACACTGCTCACAACTAATTCTTATTGAGTGAATATCTTTAGTCATCTTTTTCATTCGTCTCTCGACAGCATCTATTTTTGCAGAAATGGAATTGAAGTCATGGCTAGAATCGGCTCTAGCTACTTTAGATGATCTAACGATATCTTTTTCTTGGTGCCACTCATGTGAGTGGGAAGCAGTGTTATCAATAATTTTGTAAGCGTCAGTTGCGGTTTTCTTTATAATGGAACCACCAGCTGCTATATCGATGTCTTTTCTTGTAGTGATGTCACATCCTTGGTAGAATATTTGTACTATTTGACAAGTGTCTAAACCATGTTGCGGACATCCTCTCAATAACTTACCAAATCTTGTCCACGCTTCATATAGAGTTTCGTTTGGCTTTTGTGTGAACGTAACAATTTCTCCTTGAAGTCTTACGGCTTTAGATGTCGGAAAGAATTGTTTAAGAAATTTTTCAACTAAGACGTCCCATGTATCAATCGCCCCTTCAGGTAACGATTCTAACCAATCTTTGGCTTCTCCCTTTAAAGTCCAGGGAAATAACATGAGATATATCTGTTCATCCTCCACTTCTCTTATTTTAAATAGAGTACATATCCTATTAAAGGTACGAAGATGTTCATTTGGATCTTCCTTCAGCGCACCACTAAATTGGCATTGATTAGTTACCATGTGTAAGATTTGTCATTTGATTTCATAATCTGGCGCATTAATGTCTGGTTGAGTAATTACGTTACCTTGGCCAGTGCGTTTAGCTCTCATTCGGTCTTCCATACTTAGAGGTTCCAGATTTTCCATGATTGAATTTGTTGAATCTGAATCACTAGAGGATTCTGATTTAATGGGTTGTTCCTCGACAATATCTATTTGAATGATTGGTGGTTCCGGAGGAAAGATTAGTGGTTCGGGATCTCTGAATTATCCCTGAATATCCTCCAGATTCTCAATTTTGAGGTCGGGTTCAAAAAATGGATTATCAGAAATTTGAATTGGAGTACTTGGTCGACTGGATGAAGACTCTAAAGAAAAATCAACGGCGACAATATTGGCTAGATGTCTTGATCTAGTTACAGGTGGTGAACGTATGAAAGGTGGTGAACGGTTTGCTCGGTGCATTCACTGAATATCCTATTAGTTATAAAAGATAAAAATTATATAAGTTATCAAATTAATAGACTTTTCTGCTTTTGCCCACGTTTCGAATAGCCAAAAGATGTAGCAGGGAGCCAGAACCCTTTAAATCGGAAGCTCACAACTCAGCCACTAACAAATCCAACTATTACTACGAAGCAGAAAATTTTGGATGTCTATCAATTTAACCACTTAAAATAATTTTTTCGTTGAAATTTAAAGAAATTTTAGAGAAGAAATAGAAAATTCTATGTCCTAAAAAATAGAGCGGCGAGAAATAAGAAAGAAAAAGAGCGCGTCGGAAAACGTCGAAAAATAAAAGGTCGAAAAATAATAAAAAGAACGTAGCACGTCGAAACTTAAAAGTCTAAAAACTAAAAATTAAAACTTATGTCTAAAGGTTTTAAAGCATAAAAGAAATTCTATATCCAAAACGGTATAAACTTAAAAAGTACTAAAATTTATAAAACGACGTCGCAAAATTCTAAAGCACCTAAATCTTAGTCTAAAGAAAAAGTACTTAAGGAATTTTACGGCAAAGCTTAAAAATCTGGAAATAAAAATAACTACGGCAAAAACTATGACTTAGAACTAAATACGAATGAAAAATACAAATATTACGCTAAAACAAATAAAAAGATACAAAATATAAAAATAAAATTAAAGTTGTAAAAAGTACAATTTTTTTTAAAATATTATTTTTATATTATTTATTTTATAAAAGTATTAATTATATAATTTATTAAAACTAATTAAAACTAAAAATAAAAATTAAATCTAAAAACTAAATTAATTAATTAATTATTTAATTAACCCTAATTAGGGTTTAGAATAATAATAATAATAATTACTCCGTAATTAATGCAGTACTAGGATCAGATGTGGCGTGTCAGAGCACTTCATGCGGTCGCATGAAATTTTGCCTTCGGATCCATGCGATCGCATGGACTAGAAAACTGGGCCAGATATTGGGCTGCTACAGTGTAGTGTCCCGTATACTTTCTTATCTATTATTTTTTTTTCTCTGTTTTTAATATTAAATAAAATATTTACATAAATAAATAAAAACTTATATTTTAAAAAAAACTAAAATAAAGAAACTTTATAATTTTATATATATATATTTAACAAACTCTTAAAAATATATAAATTTTGTTTTTTTTCTTTTTCTTTTTATATTTTTGTATTTTTAATAATTAAAACGTATTTTTACAAAAGCGTATTTTTACAAAAGTAAACTAATACTTAATAAAAATCTTTTTTTTATATATATAGCGTTGCGCTTTCGGCGTTTAACTTTCCTCGGCAGCGGCGCCAAAAATACTTGATGTTATGCGAGGTGTATACAAAATAGTTATATTTTTACTACAAAATACTATTAAATACGATACAATTTTACACAAGTTATTTATTTATTTATAGAGTGGATATACCTAAACCTTGCTACACCACTTATAGGCAGTGTACCTAATCGTATAGTAGTGTAGTTTTTAGTAAGTCCGGTTCGTCCACAGGGAACTCGCCAAGTTTAACGCTATATTTTTAAAACTATATTTGTAAAAATATAAATATATATAAGTAGTATTATTATTATAAAAGGGGGTTTTTACAGTTTAATGACCGATTTGTCGATTTTAAAACTTAAGCCGCAGTTAAAACCTAATGTAAAATATTAAATGTATAAAAGACTTAATTTAAAGCGTAAAGTAAATAACGATAATGAAATTGCGATAAATAAAAGTGCAATAAATAAAATTACGATAATTAAAAAGTACGATAATTAAAAGTGCAATTAAAATAAAATGACAGTAAATAAAAGTGCGATAATTAAAAGTGCAATTAAATATGAAATAAAGGAATTATGCTTATTTAAACTTCCGTAATCATGATGTTCGACGTGTTGATTTTAGTTTATTACCATGGGTTAATTGACCTTTGTCCTGGATTATTCAATATGTCTGTCTAGTTTTTGTCCATAACAGTCCATCAGTCATAAATATAAAGTGCGAGTGTCCTCGTCAAATTATCCTTATATCCGAAGTCAAATATTCCAACTAATTGGGGACTTAAACTATAATTACAACAAGTGTCCTTGTATATAATTCACCCCTGTTTTAATAAGTCCATTAACTATTAATCCATTCCCGTGTCCGGTTAAATGAACGATTATTAGTACTTATAAATATCCCGCTCATCGTGTCCGATCGAGTGTATATGGTTATTTATAGGTACGTCCAATTGTAAATCTTTATATTAAATTAACAAACTATCATTTAATTAAACAAATATAAAGCCCATTAATAGCCCAAAGTCTAATTTCCACAAGTGTCGTTCTTTTGTCCAAACCCCAATTATGGTACAAAGCCCAATTACCCCGTCTTTAATATTTAGCCCAACATCATGATTACTTCGGCTTAAATAAGCATAATAAAAACTTAGCTACGAGACATTAATTTAAAAAGGTTGAACATAACTTACAATGATTAAAAATAGCGTAGCGTTACAAGGACAGAATTTTGACTTACACCCTTACAACATTCGCTAACATACCCTTATTATTAAAATTAAAATTAAAATTAAAATAATATATATATATATATATATATATATATATATATATATATATATATATATATATATATATATACGTTTGAGAGTAAGAAGAGAAAAAGATGTGTTAAGTTCATTCACCAAACTGCTTTTTATAGGGATGTGGCCAGATACTGTTCACCATGCGATCGCATGGGATTTAGGCCTCCAGGCCATGCGATCGCATGGCCTCTTTTTCCAGCTCATGTACTCTTGGCTCCTAGCTTGCCGACACTTTTAATAAATAATATAATATATAAATAATTTATAAGAATTATTTATATATTATATTATATTTATGTGCATAGTTGACTTGTAATTTTTAGTCCGTTGCGTCGAGCGTTGAGAGTTGACTCTAGTCCCGGTTCTGGATTTTCGAACGTCCTTGCGTACAATTTAATATCTTGTACTTTGCGTTTTGCGTCTTGTACTCTTGTAATTTTGAGACGTTTCTCATCAATAATTTGAACCACTTTGATTTTACTTTGTACTTTTGAGCTTTTTGGTCGTTTACGTCTTCAAATCGTCGAATCTGTCTTTTGTCTTCACCTTTTATTATTTAAACGAATATCACTTATAAATAGAACAATTGCAACTAAAAGCTTGTCTTTCTTGAGGGATAATGCTATGAAATATATGTTCGTTTTTAGCATTATCAATCATGAAGATTGAGGTTCATCAGTCTTAAAAGCTGATATTTTACCTTTCCGGAGGTTATCCTCTGAGGATCCGATCAATCACAGATATTTTGTGTATCATGGTGCGCTCCCCATTTGACAAGAGAGATCTCCCTCATCTAGATAAGTCTGACTACCAGTTTCCCTGTTTGATGTTGAGGCCTGGTAGATTTCCAGTCGATGTTAGCAATGACTTTTCAAGATTTTTCGTCACCCTACAACTGGTCTGGACTACAACTTCTGAAATAAATCAGCAAGTGTGTCGATTGGGAGATTTTACTCCTATGGGTTATACAAAGTGGTCGAGCGCATGCATTGCCCTAGTTCTGAACAATGAAGACCGCCCTTAGGTTTTTGATCTGGCACGAGGTCCGGTTTTTGACCAAGCTATACAATCACTGCACTCTCACAGTTTACACTCGTTTTGGTACAAGTGACCTACAAGTTAGCTTTACTAAACTAGCAGGATTTTCATCCAAATAATTGAATGATAATGCAACTTCAAAGACTATTAATAATTTAAAACATAACACAACATTTCTTTTATAGTCTTTAGAACACAATGTATGTAATATGATTTTTGGACAATTTTCGTTTCTTAGGCTACCTGAAAATTTGAAATTTTTTGTAAAATGCCTTAATTTTTTTTTAAACGAATTCCCAATAAATTTCTATCTCCCAACCCATACTTGAGATCATGCAAGGCCCTCATTGCATGAAATCAGAAAAAGGATTAAGTTTAGAGGGCAAAGTGATAGGGTTATTGTAGAAATTTTAAAATTTTTAACCTGTAAATCGTGGAACATGTAGACGGATGCCGCTGAACTTACTGCCAGCATAAGAGCATCGTCCACTCCGTGATTAGCATCAAACATACATCATAATATCAAATGTTGATGAACTTAATGCCAGTCTTTGAAGTTCAATCACGCTGCACAAAATAACAAACCAAACAAATAATACTAAAAATAATGGTGTTTCTACAACCACAACCATTTTCAAATTAGTTAATATTACAAACCAAATATTGTTTAAAAACACACCACAAGAAATAAATAAATAGTCTCAAAGTAATGTAACAAAATGATAATAGGCACACAGGCCTTCAGTTATCGTACGGCCAAAAGTAATTTTCTGAGCTATCTCTGCTTTGGAGTATGTGACGACCCGAAAATTTTTGACCAAATTTAAACTTAATCTTTATATGATTTCGACACGATAAGCAAAGTCCGTAATATTAAGTCGCAAAACTTTGAACTATGTTCATGTGTACATTTAACCTTTGACTGAGCCCGACGATTCACGAACAATTGTTGTAAGTAAATATGTATATATATAGGTATATATATAAATATAAAAATAAGTATATATAATGATTTGGAATTATAGACTGCAGTTTAATCATCTGAATTAAATAAGTAAAATAATATAATGAATCTATATATAAATATTTATGATTTGTGTGCATAATTATTATATGTACAATGTATATGCATTAAAATGTATAAGAAGTTAATACTCAATATAAGTTATTACATAATAGATATTATATAATTATAATCAACAAAATGTAATACAAATATATTAAATTTAATTATAAAAATAAGTTGTTATAATGATATTATTACTACTTTCAATATTAATAGCAATACTAGTGTTATCAATATTATTATTTTAAATATATAATCTATAAATATAATTTTGATATATATATAAATTGTTATAGTATTATTATTACTCATATTATTATTATCATTAACAATATTAATATAATTATAATTAGTATTATTATTAATATCATTATTTGGATTCCTACTCAATTCTTTTGTTTTGATTCTACCTACTTCAACCCCAAAACAAGAACAACAATCCATCATCCACCACTTTTATAAATTCCATCTATTATTAGATATATATATCTCCACATGTGCAATTTATATGCCGTGTTTTATGGAATACACATAAGGACATACATACACAAACAAACTTCTATGATTTTTTTTTCATTTGGTTACAAGTTACAATCAACTTTAAGGGGTACCATCTCCACTATCTAATCTAATTATACACATATACAAATGCAGAAGAATAAACACACACTTACATCAACCATTCCAAATACTACTCTTTTTCATGAGCACAACCTCAACATCATCATGAACAACTGCCAGTCACTCTAAACCACCACCATTATAGTCATTGTCCCTGCTGCTGCTACGGTACAAACTCGCAACCAACACCTCTTGACACCCTAAACCACAACCCATCAATTTGAATCTATCACATATGCAAAGCTACTACACCCCGGTTCCTGTTAAAAGCTACCTCACAAACACTAAACGAAAACCCTTAATAATTGATGTATTATCATATTTGAACATCCTCGAAACTTGTTGCTGCTACACATATATATTGTTATGTTTTATTCTGTTAAACGAACACCAAAGATACCTTAATGTTACTGCAGCTGCAACTACTAAGGTACAAATGTTCCTTTTCTATTCAAAACTCACCATCACCATCATAAACAGTTTCAGAATCAAACACCATTTTTTTTCCTTTTATTTTGTTACAGCAACTGTAACGAATCCCTGCTCGAATCAAGAGCTTCTGCTACTGCTATTCGCTACTAACTGCTGTTGTTGAGCTAATACAGTCGCTATTCACTCCTGATAAAGCTGTAAAACATTTCACCATCAAACCACAATACCATAACCATTACCAACGGAATCAATAACCTAAAAGGAAGTATATCTGTGAATTGAATCAAGAACAACGAGCACCCAATTTTCATAAATTTAAACTTAATGAAATTAAACTCCAAAATGATTTCATAATCATCTAAATGGAACGATTAACCTATTTGTGAAGAATCATCAAGCAAAACAACAACAATTTTTTTTTTTTTTAAAAAGGGACGGTTATAAACCCAAGATCCAAAAAGATTCACGAAATGTTTGATGATGTGAACCTGTTCGAAGTTTCAAATAATTGAAACAAACAATTATGAACACGAATTTACAAATGAACTAACCTGCAAATGGATGAATCGAACAAGAGAGCTTTCGATTGATTTTGGAATTGATCTCGTGAAGAACAAATAATCAGAGAGGCAATTGTGGTTGTAAATCACAATGGAAACCTGACGAAATTTAGGATTGAGATTGTGATAACATTCCTGAGTCCAATTCAGTTTAAGATTCATGAAATGATGATGGTGATATATATATCTGATGATATACGGTTATAGGGTGTAGAAGAGAAAGAAAACGAAATTTTGGGTTAAAGTAATTTAGATCCGTATTGTATCAGGAAATGCAAGACAGAAGAATGGTTGGGGTTTGTTGTTGGGGAGCGAGAGGTCACGGGTTCGAGTCCCGTCTGGGCCAATTTTTTTAGAGAAGGGTATACCTTTTGATTTATTTTCTTATCATTATTATTATTATTATTATTATTATTATTATTATTATTATTATTATTATTATTATTATTATTATTGTTATTGTTATTATTATTTTTATTTATTGATTACTAATGTTATTATAACTACTAAAGTAGTAATTATCATTTATTATTATTAGTATTATGATGTAGCTACAATTGTGGTTATTTTTATTATTGATAAGTTTATTTATTATTATCACTATCAAAATGCAAATTAACAGTAATATTATTATTATTAAAACTATTATCTTTAGTAGTAAAAATTATAGTTATTATTATTAATATTATTATTATTAACAATATCTTTATTATTAGTAAACCATTATTATCAAAACTATAAAAAAAATTTAGATAAATATTATGTACATAAAAGTATACATATTACATATACAATAATTATATTAACATTTCATATAACTGTATATCAAACAAATATATATATATATATTTTTCCTATAAATACCTTCGTATAACAAATCACTAATCTTAAATAATACTAAACATATATATAGATATATGGACATATATAATTAAATGAATAGATATCAGTCACTTTAAGATATATATATATATATATATATATATATATATATATATATATATATATATATATATATATATACAAAATAAATATATATCACATATAATTTAAGATATAATATAAGTATATGTTTTAAATGAAAGTTAATATATATATATATATATATATATATATATATATATATATATATATATATATATATATATATATATATATATATATATATTAATAAATAAAAATTATGTGATTTCTGTTATATATTTTGATATATATATATATATATATATGATATAGGTTCGTGAATCCGAGGCCAACCCTGTCATGTTCAATATCGTCATATGTATTTTTACTACAAAATACGTGATGGTGAGTTTCATTTTATTCCCTTTTACTCCTTACGTTTTTGGGCTGAGAATACATGCAAATGCTTTATTAACTGTTTTAAAATATTTATATGCGTGAGTTTCATTTGCTCCCTTTTTAAATGCTTTTGCAATATATATTTTTGGGACTGGGAATACAATCGCTATTTTTATAACTGTCTTATGAAATAGACACAAGTAATTGAAACTACAATATATGGTTGAATTATCGAAATCGAATATGCCCCTTTTTATTAAGTCTGGTAATCTAAGAATTAGGGAACAGACACCCTAATTGACGCGAATCCTAAAGATAGATCTATCGGGCCCAACAAGCCCCATCCAAAGTACCGGATGCTTTAGTACTTCCATTTCTGCTTGAGCTTCCATTTCTGCTTCCTCTTCCTCTTGTTGTTCCTGTTGAACATTCGCTCCACTACCACTTGCTCCACCTGCGACGAAAAGCACTAAACGCCTATTTCCGTTGTACATAAGAATATCAGCATTTACATAAGAAACTTTCTTTATAGCTTTCATGGAGTGATCACACTCCATCAATCGGCTGAAATCTATGTTAAAGTGATGAGCAATCTTCGTTATATAGTGGCCCCCAAGAAGAGGCTTTTCTCTCCGTGTCTCGGTGGCGATGGCTACAAAATAGTTGCCTATCATCCCCGGAATATCCGTATAGCATCCCCGTTTTATTTGATCCATTATCCATAGATCCAACGTTTTAACCTTTTCATTTCCCCCGACTCTCGCATTGAAAGTGCATGCGATAAGTCGATGAAGAAGTCTATCATTGGGGCTTGCAATTTCATTATACCGGTGCCTACTTGATTTAAATGACCTAGATGCATTCGGCCCACAAATTCTTCGCCAAAAACCTATCTCATTAAAGGGAACTCTACCAAGGTAATCGGAAGTTGTCAAGTAAATTCTCAATTGGTTGTCGTTAAGCTCCTCGAAAATGCCCAACACTCTACATAACCCAACTCGGCTTAACCCTCTATCTACACCCCCAGTCGAAATCGAAGAAATTCATTTGACAAAGGATCACGAACGTTATTAAACCTAAAAGTTGAGTAAAATTCCTTTAATAACACCGGATAAATTTGTTCGTTGATGTTAAAAACGTGCTCCCATGCGTAGGAAATGATCCTATCGTAGGGAATGGCTAATAGGCAGGAAACATGGGCGTGCAAACCCGCCTCATCCAAGGGGGCCCAAATAAAATACCACTTAGCATTTATTGGCCTACTTTTTATCCTATTAAAAGTCTCTGCGTAATCTTCATCGTTCTAAATTTGTCTTAACCAAACTTGAGGATCATTTAGGTCCTCCTTTTCTTCTTCGGAAGATGATGTATAATGTTGTGGTGGTGGTGGTGGTGGTGGAACGTTTCTTGATGTTCTGCCTCTTTTCGGTTGTCCACCTCGGCTAGATTGTCCCTGCAAAACACAATAACACCAAACCAAAAGAATATAGAAACCGTTGTGTTAGTGTTAGCTAAAAATATAACCGAGTAGCAAGGGAAATTAGTCATTTCATTCAAAGTTCATAAGCATTGTGATTCATATAAGCAAAAGCATATGTTTTCAAAATATTTAATCAAAGTCAACCAAAGTCAACATAAGCTCGCAAATACACTTTCAAAAATGTGGATCGCAAAATTCACAATTAAGCATCAACTTAGGACTCAAGCATGTTGCGTTCATAAATCTAGGTCATAACATGTAGAATTTGTATGCAAATTATATCTATTACAATCATAGCACAAGTATCACAATTTAGTTCAAAATGACCATTATCTTTCCATAACACAACTACATTATAGCATGCCATACCATCAATCCACTTCAATAGGCCTAAACATGTGAAAATCAAGCATACATCTTTCATAAGAACATCACAATTCAAAGCACGCTAGAAATTCAAGAAAATTCAATTTATGACCCGGCCATTTTGACATCATTAACACCATCAACATAGTAAGCATTCACAATCTTCATAAACATCACAAACAAACCCAAAAGTCTAAAGTAAAAGCCCTAATTTCGGATTTAATCACTACAAACCTTAGATTCATGAACATACCCATTAAACATGTAATTATTGCAAAATCAAGTCATAATGGGTAATTAAACAACTAAGGCATGTTAATCTAAGCAAAAATCAGGCAAATCAAACACCCCACACTTATCTTTCACCAAATCATACATATAAGGATACAAATCAAGTAATCAAGAAAGAAAAGTGTGAAAGGGAGTAGCAATACCCTAGAAAACATGATTCAAGCTTGGATTTGAAGGAAGAAATCACGAAATTGAAAGAAGAAATTAGGGTTTTTGAGAGTTGGTTCGTTTGTGGGAGAGAAAAATAGAGAGGAGTATGTTTTGTGGTTGAAAATTGCGGTGGATAAGCCTTAAAATGCGTTTATTTTTTTCTGGGTCAGGCCGTCTGGACGGCGTCCTAATTTTTGGATGGCGTCCAGTTATGAAGAGTGGGACGGTGTTCCAATTCCTAGACGGTGTCCAGTTGTTAAGAATGGGATGGCATTCAGTATTTTTGGACGACGTCCAAATATGCTAAAAAGTTCTGATCAATTTTTCGACACTCGTAAGTTAAAAATCCCAACGTATATCATTTTGCACAAAATAAAAAAAAAATCGTACACACAATTCATAATATTTACACTCGTGAACCCTTTTTAAAATGAGTCGTTCACCCAACTCGTCCCCATTTTGATTTAAGCTTTGTTCTCGAAGTTGAGGATAACCTCATCTTCGATTTCCAGGGGACCATCAACATAGTGCTTTACCCGGTGGCCATTCACTTTAAAAATGTCGCCCTTCTAGTTCACCACTTCAATTGTACCATAAGGGTACACTCTTCTAACAACAAATGGTCCCGACCATCGAGACTTGAGTTTTCCTGGTGATAATTTGAAACGGGCATTGTAAACAAGGACATGATCTCCTTCCATGAATTCTTTTGGATTTTTCAATCGCTTATCATGCCATTGTTTGGTCCTTTTATTTATAGATTTGAGAGTTGTCATAGGCTTCAAGCCTCAACTCGTCTAATTCATTCAATTGGGTCAAACGTAACCGACCCGCCTCCTTGTAATCCAAATTACATGCCCTTTGTAGTGACCCGAACTTTTCCATGTTTATATATATTAATTGAGATTGATATTTACATGATTAAATGTTTCCAACATGTTAAGCAATCAAACTTGTTAAGACTTGATTAATTGAAATATGTTTCATATAGACAATTGACCACCCAAGTTGACCGGTGATTCACGAACGTTAAAACTTGTAAAAACTATATGATGGCATATATATGGATATATATATAGTTAACATGATACTATGATAAGTAAACATATCATTAAGTATATTAACAATGAACTACATTTGTAAAAACAAGACTACTAACTTAATGATTTTGAAACGAGACATATATGTAACGATTATCGTTGTAAAGACATTTAATGTATATATATCATATTAAGAGATATTCATACATGATAATATCATGATAATATAATAATTTAAAATCTCATTTGATATTATAAACATTGGGTTAACAACATTTAACAAGATCGTTAATCTAAAGGTTTCAAAACAACACTTACATGTAACGACTAACGATGACTTAACGACTCAGTTAAAATGTATATACATGTAGTGTTTTAATATGTATTTATACACTTTTGAAAGACTTCAATACACTTATCAAAATACTTCTACTTAACAAAAAATCTTACAATTACATCCTCGTTCAGTTTCATCAACAATTCTACTCGTATGCACCCGTATTCGTACTCGTACAATACACAGCTTTTAGATGTATGTACTATTGGTATATACACTCCAATGATCAGCTCTTAGCAGCCCATGTGAGTCACCTAATACATGTGGGAACCATCATTTGGCAACTAGCATGAAATATCTCATAAAATTACAAAAATATGAGTAATCATTCATGACTTATTTACATGAAAACAAAATTACATATCCTTTATATCTAATCCATACACCAACGACCAAAAACACCTACAAACACTTTCATTCTTCAATTTTCTTCATCTAATTGATTTCTCTCAAGTTCTATCTTCAAGTTCTAAGTGTTCTTCATAAATTCCAAAAGTTCTAGTTTCATAAAATCAAGAATACTTTCAAGTTTGCTAGCTCACTTCCAATCTTGTAAGGTGATCATCCAACCTCACGAAATCTTTGTTTCTTACAGTAGGTTATCATTCTAATACAAGGTAATAATCATATTCAAACTTTGGTTCAATTTCTATAACTATAACAATCTTATTTCAAGTGATGATCTTACTTGAACTTGTTTTCGTGTCATGATTCTGCTTCAAGAACTTCGAGCCATCCAAGGATCCATTGAAGCTAGATCCATTTTTCTCTTTTCCAGTAGGTTTATCCAAGGAACTTAAGGTAGTAATGATGTTCATAACATCATTCGATTCATACATATAAAGCTATCTTATTCGAAGGTTTAAACTTGTAATCACTAGAACATAGTTTAGTTAATTCTAAACTTGTTCGCAAACAAAAGTTAATAATTCTAACTTGACTTTTAAAATCAACTAAACACATATTCTATATCTATATGATATGCTAACTTAATGATTTAAAACCTGGAAACACGAAAAACACCGTAAAACCGGATTTACGCCGTCGTAGTAACACCGCGGGCTGTTTTGGGTTAGTTAATTAAAAACTATGATAAACTTTGATTTAAAAGTTGTTATTTTGAGAAAATGATTTTTATTATGAACATGAAACTATATCCAAAAATTATGGTTAAACTCAAAGTGGAAGTATGTTTTCTAAAATGGTCATCTAGACGTCGTTCTTTCGACTGAAATGACTACCTTTACAAAAACGACTTGTAACTTATTTTTCCGACTATAAACCTATACTTTTTCTGTTTAGATTCATAAAATAGAGTTCAATATGAAAACATAGCAATTTGATTCACTCAAAACGGATTTAAAATGAAGAAGTTATGGGTAAAACAAGATTGGATAATTTTTCTCATTTTAGCTACGTGAAAATTGGTAACAAATCTATTCCAACCATAACTTAATCAACTTGTATTGTATATTATGTAATCTTGAGATACCATAGACACGTATACAATGTTTTGACCTATCATGTCGACACATCTATATATATTTCGGAACAACCATAGACACTCTATATGTGAATGTTGGAGTTAGCTATACAGGGTTGAGGTTGATTCCAAAATATATATAGTTTGAGTTGTGATCAATACTGAGATACGTATACACTGGGTCGTGGATTGATTCAAGATAATATTTATCGATTTATTTCTGTACATCTAACTGTGGACAACTAGTTGTAGGTTACTAACGAGGACAGCTGACTTAATAAACTTAAAACATCAAAATATATTAAAAGTGTTGTAAATATATTTTGAACATACTTTGATATACATGTATATATTGTTATAGGTTCGTGAATCAACCAGTGGCCAAGTCTTACTTCCCGACGAAGTAAAAATCTGTGAAAGTGAGTTATAGTCCCACTTTTAAAATCTAATATTTTTGGGATGAGAATACATGCAGGTTTTATAAATGATTTACAAAATAGACACAAGTACGTGAAACTACATTCTATGGTTGAATTATCGAAATCGAATATGCCCCTTTTTATTAAGTCTGGTAATCTAAGAATTAGAGAATAGACACCCTAATTGACGCGAATCCTAAAGATAGATCTATTGGGCCTAACAAACCCCATCCAAAGTACCGGATGCTTTAGTACTTCGAAATTTATATCATATCCGAAGGGTGTCCCGGAATGATGGGGATATTCTTAAATATATGCATCTTGTTAATGTCGGTTACCAGGTGTTCACCATATGAATGATTTTTTATCTCTATGTATGGGATGTGTATTGAAATATGAAATCTTGTGGTCTATTGTTACGATTTGATATATATAGGTTAAACCTATAACTCACCAACATTTTTTGTTGACGTTTTAAGCATGTTTATTCTCAGGTGATTATTAAGAGCTTCCGCTGTCGCATACTTAAATAAGGACAAGATTTGGAGTCCATGCTTGTATGATATTGTGTAAAAACTACATTCAAGAAACTTATTTTGTTGTAACATATTTGTATTGTAAACCATTATGTAATGATCGTGTGTAAACAGGATATTTTAGATTATCATTATTTGATAATCTACGTAAAGCTTTTTAAACCTTTATTGATGAAATAAAGGTTATGGTTTGTTTTAAAATGAATGCAGTCTTTGAAAAACGTCTCATATAGAGGTCAATACCTCGCAACGAAATCAATTAATATGGAACGTTTTTAATCAATAAGAATGGGACATTTCACCCTTAGCGCCCAATGCGCTTTGTGTTCAATCTCCAAAGGGAGATGTCATGCTTTCCCGGATACCATTCGGAAAGGAGTGGTTCCAATAGGTGTTTTGTAGGCCGTGCAAAAAGCCCACAATGCATCGTTTAACTTAACATACCACTCTTTTGGATTTGCACCAATGGTCTTTTCAAGTATGCATTTTAAAGATCGATTGGTATTCTCCACCTGCCCACTTGTTTGGGGATGATATGATGTTGAAATTTTATGGATGACTCCATAACGTTTCAAAACCTTTTCCAATTGCATATTACAAAAGTGGGTTCCCCGGTCACTGATAAGGGCTTTAGGTGTGCCAAACCTTGAGAAAAGTTCCATCTAAAAGGTTACTACAACTCGGCCATCATTTATGGGGAGAGGTTTTGCCTCCGCCCATTTTGAAACATAGTCTATGGCAACAAGTATGTAGAGATAAGAATGAGACTTTGGAAAGGGCCCCATAAAGTCAATTCTCCAAACATCGAACATCTCGCATACTTGGATGCTTTATTGAGGCATTTCATCCCGTTTAGTGATTTGACCGGCCCGTTGGCACACGTCACAAGCTTTACAAACGGCGTGAGCATCCTTGAATATTGTAGGCCAATAGAAACCGGCCTCGTAAACTTTCCTCCCCGTGATTTGGGGACCAAAGTGCCCACACGTTGGACCAAGGTGACAATCAAAAAGAATTTGAGTGCATTCATTCCTCGAAACGCACCTGCGAATAACTCCATCCGCAAATAGCCTAAATAGATAAGGGTCTTCCTAAAAATAGTATTTTAGGTCACTGAAAAATTTCTTCCTTTTCTGATGTGACCAACCGGTTTCTAGGTATCCCCCAACAATGTAATTGGCGAAATCAACATACCACAGGTCTTCCACCTTCTCTACTCGCATGAGGTATTCATCGGAAAAATCATCTTTAATACTCGATTCATGGAGTACTTCAAGATTGGGATTTTCAAGTCTAGAAAGATGGTCAGCCGCGAGATTTTCGGCACCTTTCTTGTCCTTAATCTCGATATCAAATTCTTGCAAGAGCAAGACCCATCTTAGCAATCGAGGTTTGGAATCCGGCTTAGAGAAAAGATATTTCAATGCCGAATGATCGGTGAAGACAATTGTCTTTGATAGGACAAGATATGATCGGAATTTGTCAAAAGAAAATACGATAGCAAGGAGCTCCTTTTCCGTTGCTGTGTAGTTCAATTGGGCTCCTTGTAAAGTCTTGCTTGCATAATAAATGGGTTGAAAATGTTTCTCAACCCGTTGGCCCAAAACTGAACCAACTACAAAATCTGATGCATCGCACATTAGCTCGAATGGTAATGACCAATTTGGAGCTATGATTATTGGTGCATTAACAAGTTTTTGTTTTAAAATGTTGAATGCATTAGTGCATTCACTTGTGAAAACAAAGGGTGCATATTTTTCGAGAAGTTTATTCAATGGCGTTGCAATTTTTGAAAAATCCTTAATAAATCGCCGGTAAAACCCGGCATGCCCAAGAAAACTTCTCACACCCTTCACATTTGAAGGTGGTGGAAGGTTGGCAATGACATTGATAATGCTAAAAACGAATATATATTTCATAGCATTATCCCTCAAGGAAGACAAGCTTTTAGTTGCAATTGTTCTATTTACAAGTGATATTCGTTTAAATAATAAAAGGTGAAGACAAAAGACAGATTCGACGAATTGAAGACGCAAACGACCAAAAAGCTCAAAAGTACAAAATACAATCAAAGTGGTTCCAATTATTGATAAGAAACGTCTTAAAATTACAAGAGTACAAGACGCGAAACGCAAAATACAAGATATTAAATTGTACGTAAGGACGTTCGAAAAACCGGAACCGGGACCAGAGTCAACTCTCAACGCTCGACGCAACGGACTAAAAATTACAAGTCAACTATGCACATAAATATAATATAATATTTAAATAATTCTTATAATTATTTATATATTATATTTATTTATTAAAACGTCGACAAACAAGAAAACAAAGAATTGTGAGCTGTTACCTACCACCATGCGATCGCATGGCCTAGAGGCACAAAAGCCATGCGATCGCATGGCTCACTTTTCCAGCCCACATGCCTATAAATTTCGCGATTTTGATTGAAGTTAAACACATCTTTTTCTTCTTTCTCTCATACGTAAGATATATATATATATATATATATATATATATATATATATATATATATATATATATATATATATATATATATATATATATATATATATATATATATTTTAATTTTAATTTTAATTTTAATTTCTAAATATAAGGGTATGTTAGCGAATGTTGTAAGGGTGTAAGTCGAAATTTTGTCCGTATAACGCTACGCTATTTTTAATCACTGTAAGTCATGGTTAATGTTATTTTTAATTTAATGTCTCGTAGCTAAATTATTATTATGCTTATTTAAGACGAAGTAATCATGATGTTGGGATAAATTATTAAGATTGGGTAATTGGGCTTTGTACCATAATTGAGGTTTGGACAAAAGAACGACACTTGTGGAAATTAGACTATGGGCTATTAATGGGCTTTATATTTGTTTAACTAAACTGATAGTTTGTTAATTTAATATAAAGATTTACAATTGGACGTACCTATAAATAACCATATACACTCGATCGGACACGATGGGCGGGATATTTATATGTACGAATAATCGTTCATTTAACCGGACACGGGAATGGATTAATAGTTAATAGATTTATTAAAACAGGGGTGAAATTATGTACAAGGACACTTGGCGTAATTGTTAACAAAGTATTAAAACCTTGGGTTACACGTAGTCGATATCCTGGTGTAATTATTAAACAAAGTATTAAGACCTTGTTACAGTTTAAGTCCCCAGTTAGTTGGAATATTTGACTTTGGATATAAGGATAATTTGACGAGGACACTCGCACTTTATATTTATGACTGATGGACTGTTATGGACAAAAACCAGACGGACATATTAAGTAATCCAGGACAAAGGACAATTAACCCATTGGAATAAACTAAAAATCAACACGTCGAACATCATGATTACGGAAGTTTAAATAAGCATAATTCTTTTATTTCATATTTAATTGTACTTTTAATTTATCGCACTTTTATTTATTGTCATTGTATTTAATTGCACTTTTAATTATCGTACTCTTTAATTATCGCAATTTTATTTTATCGCACTTTTATTGCAATTTCATTATCGTTATTTACTTTACGCTTAAAATTAAGTTATATTTATATATTTTACATTAGATTTAAACTGCGACTAAAGTTTTAAAATCGATAAACCGGTCATTAAACGGTAAAAACCCCCTTTTTATAATAATAATATTACTTATATATATATTTGTATTTTTATAAAATTGAAACTAATATAGCGTTAAGCTTGTTTAATTTTCCCTGTGGAACGAACCGGACTTACTAAAAACTACACTACTGTACGATTAGGTACACTGCCTATAAGTGTTGTAGCAAGGTTTAGGTATATCCATTCTATAAATAAATAAATATCTTGTGTAAAATTGTATCGTATTCAATAGTATTTCATTGTAAAAATAATACTATTTCCTAGTACACCTCGCACACATCAAGTATTTTTGGGGTAAAATTCTTTCGAATTTTTAAAATTTTAAACTTATACACTTGGTTACCATTAGAAATACTAGTAAAGCAGTAGTTGTATTAGAATCTAGTGCTCTCTGATAATAAAGAAAAGCCCTAGTCTTATATACTGACTACCCAATTCTAGTAAAATTTTTCAAAATTTACAATTAAATGAATTCAAAATCATGTTTATACATATTTATGAACGATAAAACTAGGTGTTAAACACCGAAATTATTGTTACCTCGGAAAGGACATAAATTGAGAAACAAACCAAAATGTTAGAATTCATTTAAAATGGAATAGAGGACAATAAAAAGGAAAATAAAAGCCAAGTGTGGAAAAATTTACCAAGTTATTTTGAACATATATCACATATTTCTGTAACAAATAACTGAAGATGCTTTTGCTTTAGACTAAACTAATCAGTTTCACCTGATTTACTATAATATATTTGAAAGAATAGATGGATCTACATGATGAATCAATTCCATCATTAAAAGGAAGTAAAGTCTTCCGAAAATGAAACGCGCTTCTTGATTTAGGTCATGAAGTTGTCGTCCAGACCAGCTATAGGTTGACGAAAAATCTAGAAAAGTCATCACTAAAATCAGCAGGAAATCCACGGACCTCAGCATCAAACAGGGTCGCCAAGTGGTCAGACTTATCCTAACCATGAGAGGATCTATCTTGTAAAATGGGGAGAACGCCGTGCAAATTAGCTTGATAAGACTAATGAATCAGACCCCCAGAAAGGATAATCTCCTTAAAGATTAAAAATCAGCTTTTAAGACTGATATTACTCAATCCTTGAGATTGACCTTAAAGATTGAGAATTACAAACTCATAGAATTTGATGATATCTAAACTCGAGCTTGAACGAGAAAATATTTTGATCAAAATTACAAACCGATTTGTTTTCTGAAAACCCATTTTCAATGCGTTCATTACCATTGAACGTAAAATCCTAGGAATTCACCTGGAATTCATTAGGTCACCTGAACCAAATCGGGTGTCAACTGTAAGAACGGTGGTTGCATAGTATGATCGAAGACAGGATTTTGTGCCAAACCGAAAAATTATAGGGTGAGCTTTACTATTGCTCCTATCAAGGATAGTAATTGCATCCGACACGTTATAGACCATAATTAAAAGCATGTCAGGGGACAATGCCTTAACAGTTGCTTGTTCAACGCTTTCCTTTACAACCAGATGGTAGTTTACCGAAAGGTAAAATACGGAGCAAGTATACTGGACGATAGCAAGTGGGTGACACAAAACCACAAGTTTTGAGCTAAAATTTTTAAATCTGAAACCCACCAAACCCACAAAAACAATTTGCAAACACCGGTGAAGGGTTATTCCGGAAAACTTATCTAGGGTAAAAGCTAGATTTAATTTTTAAAAGATCAAATGTTTTCATAAAGATCCAATTTCCTAAAGGATCTAAATTTTCATAGTCATGTAGGACTGTAAACCATATCGTTACTACCATTGTTTATACCACCGTATAGAAATCACTGATGTACAAAGTGTGAAGAATAAAGAAGTGATTCTAGTATTTGTATTTCAAGACTATATTGCTTGAGGACAAGCAACGCTCAAGTGTGGGAATATTTGATAATGCTAAAAACGAACATATATTTCATATCATTATCCCTCAAGGAAGACAAGCTTTTAGTTGCAATTGTTCTATTTACAAGTGATATTCGTTTAAATAATAAAAGGTGAAGACAAAACACAGATTCGACGAATTGACTTACTAAATGAATCTTGACTTTTCTTCCTCGAGTTTCTCCAATCTTTATTTTCTTGGGAATGGGAGTGGTGGTTGATACGCTTTAACAGCCGGTTTGACTTCCACCGTGTCTTCTTGACCGTCTGTGTGCTCATTGTCAACACTTTCAACCACATTTTCCGGCTCCTTCTCCTTCTCCGGTTCATTTACACTACCTGGTTCATTCTCTTTCATTAATGGAACACGAAAGTCAGAGACTTCTGGCATTCTTGGTGGATCATAGGTTACCCCACTTCTGGTGGTGATAGCTTTTGCTTGCTCATTTTGGGGATTAGATTGCGTGTTGCTTGTCAATTGTGATGACCCGGAAATTTCTGACCAAATTTAAACTTAATCTTTAACGTTTCCGACACGATAAGCAAAGTCTATGAAGTTGAATCCTAAAATTCTTAAACTATTCAAATACCCTTCGGTTATTCTCAACGAATCAAGAACAATTATATGTAAATAGATACATACTATAACTTGAAAATGTAACAAAGTGATGAGTATATGATACTGTGCATTAAACTTATTGGTTTGATTATTTGATTGATATATATAACTACGGAGTTAAAAGATTATGCCAAACGATTGAATTAAAAGATATTTATTGAGTCCCTTAAGGATTATGATATTATTACGGGTCTCTGTTGTGAGGTCCACGTTGATTTGGGAAATCATTCATGTTTAACGGTATTCGGAATAAATGGTAATGTGTTTGTTTAAATAACGTAATTTGGACACATACAATAATAAGAATATTAACTGTTAGAATTAGATATATGAATAACTTGCGATGTGTATTTCAAAACGTGTTTATTAATATTGAAAATATATATTTAACAATATGATAAAATATAATATTAACTTGGTAATAAAACGATTTGATATTATATATGTATTAACAAATAGCGAGACGGTGATTTATAGAAGTAAATGACCAAAACACTCAAGTGTATAAGTTACAATTCTAGTGATATAGTTTATGGATAATTTAAATGTATATTTTGACAAAGGTACGAGTCACGAAACATAAAGTACAAGTTTTCTCAGCGTACGAAAGGACGTTCGAAAAACCGGAACCGGGACATAAGTCGCGTGATGACGTACGACTTATCGGAACAAAAATTACAAATCAACTATGCACGAGAATATAATATAATATATAATTAATTAATTTAAATTATATATATTAAATTAATATTTAATTATGTCGACAAACTAGAAGTTAAAAGAATGTGAGCTGGATCAGAGGGCCATACGATCGCATGGCCTTGATGCCCAAAAACCATGCGATCGCATGGGGTACTTTTTCAGGCCAAGTCCTATAAATTGATCGAATTGGCTCTGGTCTCATTCATTTCATATACTCCGTAATTATTTACTTATTTATATTATTATTATTATTATTATTATTATTATTATTATTATTATTATTATTATTATTATTATTATTATTATTATTATTCTTAATCTTATTATTATTAGTATTATTAATTAGTATTATACATAAAATACTACGACGAGGTTATGAGCATGTCACATTCAAAAATAGGTTTTCGAGCGGGATAGAGCTAAGGAAATTATGGGTTATAGCTATGGAGGTTATGGGTAATATTCATGGGTACTGTTCGCAAGTCAAACCTAGTGTTTATCATCTCTGTTACGTCTACGTACTTTCCTGCAATATTGAATCTCAATATTGATACGTGAGCATTCATATCTTATCTTTTATATATTAATTGTGTATCCATGTCTAGTGCTCGAGTATATATTTATATATGCTTGTATGCTAAATTTCGTCATTAGACAGTTTATAATGAATCACGAATTAAATACATATATTACTGGAAAAAGGTATATGATATGCATGTTTTTGGAAAGCTGGCGAAAAATCAATGACTTTTCATTTAGATATCGAATAGTTTCGATGAACGGATTAAAAGATATGATCAACTGAATTATGATTGACGATAATTAAAATTGCTTTTGAATCTGCAATTAAGATTTAAACAACTTGTTTACGAGATTGATAAAATGGATTTTTAAATATTACCAGCCGAGTAAATGAATTCTTATATAAGGCACGTCTCGTTTTGTTGAACAATTGTCAAAACTGATTGTTTTATCATATTTTAAAACCTTATAAAAACTATAGTTTAATTTTACAAGAATTGGGAAACTATGATAAATGTTAAAATGATTCAATTACCATGATCATTCAACTATTGTATTGAGTCAGATTGACTTTTTGAAATAACTTTTGATAACTTTTGTATGTCGATCTCGAGCATTAGCATTATGATACACTATGACATGACATAGCTTGATAGACATTTATTGACCAACATATGTTCTCTAGGTTGAGATCTACGGTTATTTGGTAACCCGAGTTTCAGTCACATTTTGGTGAACGACTTTATATGCTGCTAAGGTGAGTTTCATTTGCTCCCTTTTTAATTGCTTTTGCAATCTATATTTTTGGGCTGAGAATACATGCACTTTATTTTAAAAACGCAATGGATACAAGTACATACTTAATTCTACACTGAGTTTGAACCGAAAATCCCTTAGCTTTGGTAACTAGTAACTGCCAGTTATAAGAACTGGTGGGCGAGAGTAGTAGTATATGGATCCATAGGGCTTGACATCCCCGTCTGTTCCAGGTATAGAAACCCTATCCTGAACTATAAAACAGACATATGCTATTTGAGTTTAGTATACGTTGGTTTGCTTGTATTGTACATGTTGGTTGCATGTATGTTAAAACAAGGGTACTTATTATAACGTTAAAGCTTAGTTACCAGGGTGCTCAATCTTGTAGAATATTTTGATAAACGTTTCTAGATGAAACAACTGAAATCTTGTGATCCACCTTTATGTACAGATTATGCAAAACATTAAAACTATGAACTCACCAACTTTTGTGTTGACACTTGTTAGCATGTTTATTCTCAGGTTCCCTAGAAGTCTTCTGCTGTTTGCTAATATGTTAGACAAGCTATGTGCATGGAGTCTTACATGGCATATTTTTTAAGGAAACGTTGCATTCACCAAATCGTCACCATGTATCTTATTTTGACTGCATTGTCAATGGAAGTACTATTGTAAACTATTATTTACGGTGATTGTCTATATGTAGAAATCATCAGATGACGAAAACCTTTGATTTAAATATTCATTTATGGTGTGCCTTTTCAAAAGAATGTAATGTTTACAAAATGTAACATATAGAGGTCAAATACCTCGCAATGAAATCGATGAATGACGTGTTCGTCCATATGGATTTGGAGCGATCGTCACAGTTGGTATCAGAGCGTTGGTCCTAGCGAACCAGGTCTTGCATGAGTGTGTCTAACTGATAGTTGTTAAGATGCATTAGTGAGTCTGGACTTCGACCGTGTCTGCATGTCAAAAGTTTTGCTTATCATTTCTTGTCGGAAATTACCTGTCTATCATCTTAAGTCTAAACGCATCTTATTGCATTGATTGCATATATAGTATAGACAAAATTCATATCTTGGCATATCTATTACAGTAAACTTTGTCTGACATCTTCCGTAAAATCCTCCGTAACTTATGGGATTCTGGTATTATAAATACATATGTAAACTATGTATTGAGGAGTACCAAATTAGTCCTATAATCTAATTCATATCAAAAATCAATTCCCTAATTATACAAGATGGATCCCGCATCTAGTTGAAATTCTTTAAACTCCGACAGCTATTCCGATATGGATATTCACCTGAATTCTGAAGACAGTGTAATCGGAATGGATCAACCAATCAGCCATCACCTATTCTAGATGAATTGGGGATGGGTTCGTAGCTTACTTAATCATTGGAGATAAGAAGAAGGCGATCCCTTCCATCCACCACATTGCCCTCTTGGCGAAGAACCTGAAGCACTTACCAGCGAACCTGTTCGTAATACCATTTTCTCTCTCATCTCCAGAATATCTCGTCATGATCATATACTCTCTCAAATTCTGGATCTTATTAATCCGCTCGTCCGAACCGCCAATCATCCCAGTGTAGTGGAAGAAGTCAACAAGCTTCGCGCTCGGGTAGTGGCTTTGGAGAATATGGTGTAAAGGTTACAAGCACCAGCAGAATCACCGGCATCAACAGTACCACCGACAACAACACCAACAGTACCATTACCACCACCAACAATATCCGCAACGCAAGCCTCAACATCACAATATGTACCTTGAACATCAACGTCATACGCACCGTAGTTACCAAGAAATACCAGCAACAATAACCTATGAAGTATTAACTCATTTCCCCTGAAGAAATTTATGTATATTTAATATATTTGAATTTTGAAATCAAAATAAATCTTTTCGTACTAAGCTATCACGTGTGAATCTTAACTGGTAGGTACTACTCGGTTAGTTCATATTACTAATATACAATGATGTACATCCTTCCTTAACAATTTAATCATTGTTAACTACAAACTCTGTTTCAACTCAATGAATTCCATTTCATAATAAACCAAGTGTATTATTCAATTACATAATTGATTTTACATTTTCATTTTCAATGTACTCGAAACTTTCCAGAAAACATCATCTGTGCCTTGTAAGGTTCACAAAAATTCCAAGAGCATCAATATCCTTCACCGAGGAATAAGAATAAATAATGAAGTATCTATTACATTAGCGAAATACTCCGCAAAGATTATGTAATCTTTAATGTTTTAGAGGTTAATCATTTCTAAGTCAAGCCGAAAATCAAATGAGCTTAATATGATATTAACTCATTAAATTTGTGTTACATCTGAAGAAAATATACATACACATATTTTCATAAAGACGGTAATAAAAATTCTTTTGTACAAAGTATTAATTGTGAAATCTTTAACGGGTAGGTAATACAGTTTGCAATTAATATGTTACACTGTACATTCTTCACTTTGATTCAAAAATTATTAACAATGCTCACAACGATATACAATCGTTTTCATACAAATTCAATTACATATTCTGATATTGACGGATCAGAATCCAAGTCATAACTCTGAACTGGTGACATCATTCTTAGATCTCTACATCTTTCAAAGATATACTTTGACTTTAAATCTGTGTAAGATCCTTTAGCATTGTTTTTACCGAAAATAATCTTGTAATTCCTTTTCAAAGTATCCAGTATTATCAACCGTTCAACCAGTCAATGACAACCTTTCAGACTTGTAACTTTGGCATATACGTTTTTATTTCTGAGGAACCTTTCATGTTCCACCACATTAACAGTAAATGTACCAGCAAATTCATTAATCTGTGACTTAAAGTCTCTCCGAAAAACCATTATAATTGTTCATTGAAACCCTATCATGTACTCATCCACATCTTGTAACGGTAATTGCCATACCAACTACCGGGAACTAGCAATCAGTAATTCGAATTTCGCAGCAATTCTACTCCAACAGTTATATATATACATATAATGTCTATCTCCTAGACTTATTTACTTCGAATGTGAAGTTTCTGAAAAACACCCAAACTGCGAAACTAGTTCTCCGAATTTTGAAAAAATGCTGATGAAGCAGCAAAAACTGTAAACGACTTTAACAGTCGAAAGTTTGATGATAAAGAGTAGTGTGTTGGAAAAGCACAGAAAAAGAGAAAGTTTGGTACTGAAAAACAGATTGAGCAAATCATGAAGGAGGTTGTGGATAAATCACAAGGACTAAACATGCTTTCAAAGAATCCAAATGATTCAGTGTCTGCTGAAATCCTTAGCAAATACCTTGCTCCTTACTCTAAAACCTTTACGGATAATATTCTTCATCATCATCTTATCTTAAATATTCTAAGATATCATCATATCTTTCATTATAAATATCCTCGATATTTCTGAAGATATTTTCATAACTATTCTTATCTGAAATCATTTATCTTCTCGCGCTATCTGTGTTACATCATAAAAGAAACTATTTTAGTTTCTAAATTCTGAAATCTTCAAGTTTAAAATATGAATGTTTTAAAGTAGTGTGGGGAACTGAAGCATGAGTTAGTATAATATAATTACACTTGATCAACGTGATTATATTACAGTAAGTCATGCTGAATTTCTAATGGAACGTGATAAAGGTTCACAGATCTCACCCTTATCATGAACCATATTACATAACTCTTTCATTCTATATACTCTCTAAATATATCAAGAAAATATATTTCTTGATGATTCGGTCTTTTCCAGATATTCTAGTAATTTGACAAATCAAGATCGTGCCATTACAATTTTTTTCTTAGAACATTAACTATGTTCATTCCGAAATCCATACCTACGAATTCTGGACCATTATTCGCTTGACTTAAAGTCAGGAAGAGAAATCAAAAGCATGGAGCTCTTAAATATAAAGGAGAATATAAGCCCGATAACAACCCCGAAATTTACAAACCGTGTATATCAATATGTATAGCAATATAAAGACACGGAATAATGAAAAACACTATAACCCCAAGGTAATGGTAGAAGAAAACAACTTCCTCTGGTGGTAGATGAAAGAGAAGAATGACAGATATGAAAGTTAGGAGTATATCAAGAATCAGAACTGGATGAAGCATTTCACAATCTTTTGGAAGTATGAAATGATGAAGAAGATGTAGAAGTGGTAAAAATAATGAAACGGAAGTGGTTAATTTATAGCGAAATATCAGACATAGCAATCGAGGCAGATTACGCATTTAATCAAAGGAAATCTTAATTTCCTTAATTCCCGAAGAATCAAATCTTATTTAGATTATGAAGATTTTCTATTCCTTAAATTCTGGAAATCAATCGATACTATGTCAAGAGATAAGACGCATCTCTATTCTCCATTTCATTCTATTACGATAACTTCCCTCATACGCTTCGAGTAATTGGATTGTTTTATCCATATTATTCAACGGAGATAAAACTCTATTTATCGACTCATATTCGTCATGAAAACATTTTTATTGTTAGCCATGACAACTTCACTCAAATTTCGGGACGAAATTTCTTTAACGGGTAGGTACTGTGATGACCCGGAAATTTCTGACCAAATTTAAACTTAATCTTTAACGTTCTGACACGATAAGCAAAGTCTATGAAGTTGAATCCTAAAATTCTTAAACTATTCAAATACCCTTCGGTTATTCTCAACGAATCACGAACAATTATATGTAAATAGATACATACTATAACTTGAAAACGTAACAAAGTGATGAGTATATGATACTGTGTATTAAACTTATTGGTTTGATTCTTTGATTGATATATATAACTACGGAGTTAAAAGATTATGCCAAACGATTGAATTAAAAGATATTTATTGAGTCCCTTAAGGATTATGATATTATTACGGGTCTCTGTTGTGAGGTCCACGTTGATTTGGGAAATCATTCATGTTTAACGGTATTCGGAATAAATGGTAATGTGTTTGTTTAAATAACGTAATTTGGACACATACAATAATAAGAATATTAACTGTTAGAATTAGATATATGAATAACTTGCGATGTGTATTTCAAAACGTGTTTATTAATATTGAAAATATATATTTAACAATATGATAAAATATAATATTAACTTGGTAATAAAACGATTTGATATTATATATGTATTAACAAATAGCGAGACGATGATTTATAGAAGTAAATGACCAAAACACTCAAGTGTATAAGTTACAATTCTAGTGATATAGTTTATGGATAATTTAAATGTATATTTTGACAAAGGTACGAGTCACGAAACATAAAGTACAAGTTTTCTCAGCGTACGAAAGGACGTTCAAAAAACCGAAACCGGGACATAAGTCGCGTGATGACGTACGACTTATCGGAACAAAAATTACAAATCAACTATGCACGGGAATATAATATAATATATAATTAATTAATTTAAATTATATATATTTAATTAATATTTAATTATGTCTACAAACTAGAAGTTAAAAGAATGTGAGCTGGATCAGAGGGCCATACGATCGCATGGCCTTGATGCCCAAAAACCATGCGATCGCATGGGGTACTTTTTCAGGCCAAGTCCTATAAATTGATCGAATTGGCTCTGGTCTCATTCATTTCATATACTCCGTAATTATTTACTTATTTATATTATTATTATTATTTATATTATTATTATTATTATTATTATTATTATTATTATTAAGATTAATATTATTATTAATCTTATTATTATTAGTATTATTAATTAGTATTATACATAAAATACTACGACGAGGTTATGAGCATGTCACATTCAAAAATAGGTTTTCGAGCGGGATAGAGCTAAGGAAATGATGGGTTATAGCTATGGAGGTTATGGGTAATATTCATGGGTACTGTTCGCAAGTCAAACCTAGTGTTTATCATCTCTGTTACGTCTACGTACTTTTCTGCAATATTGAATTTCAATATTGATACGTGAGCATTCATATCTTATATTTTATATATTAATTGTGTATCCATGTCTAGTGCTCGAGTATATATTTATATATGCTTGTATGCTAAATTTCGTCATTAAACAGTTTATAATGAATCACGAATTAAATACATATATTACTGGAAAAAGGTATATGATATGCATGTTTTTGGAAAGCTGGCGAAAAATCAATGACTTTTCATTTAGATATCGAGTAGTTTCAATGAACGGATTAAAAGATATGATCAACTGAATTATGATTGACGATAATTGAAATTGCTTTTGAATCTGCAATTAAGATTTAAACAACTTGTTTACGAGATTGATAAAATGGATTTTTAAATATTACCAGCCGAGTAAATGAATTCTTATATAAGGCACGTCTCGTTTTGTTGAACAATTGTCAAAACTGATTGTTTTATCATATTTTAAAACCTTATAAAAACTATAGTTTAATTTTACAAGAATTGGGAAACTATGAGAAATGTTAAAATGATTCGATTACCATGATCATTCAACTATTGTATTGAGTCAGATTGACTTTTTGAAATAACTTTTGATAACTTTTGTATGTCGATCTCGAGCATTAGGATTATGATACACTATGACCTGACCTAGCTTGATAGACATTTATTGACCAACATATGTTCTCTAGGTTGAGATCTACGGTTATTTGGTAATCCGAGTTTCAGTCACATTTTGGTGAACGACTTTATATGCTGCTAAGGTGAGTTTCATTTGCTCCCTTTTTAATTGCTTTTGCAATCTATATTTTTGGGCTGAGAATACATGCACTTTATTTTAAAAACGCAATGGATACAAGTACATACTTAATTCTACACTGAGTTTGAACTGAAAATCCCTTAGCTTTGGTAACTAGTAACTGCCAGTTATAAGAACTAGTGGGCGTGAGTAGTAGTATATGGATCCATAGGGCTTGACATCCCCGTCTGTTCCAGGTATAGAAACCCTAGCCTGAACTATAAAACAGACGTATGCTATTTGAGTTTAGTATACGTTGGTTTTCGTGTATTATACATGTTGGTTTCATGTATGTTAAAACAGGGGTACTTATTATAACGTTAAAGCTTAGTTACCAGGGTGCTTAATCTTGTAGAATATTTTGATAAACGTTTCTGGATGAAACAACTGAAATCTTGTGATCCACCTTTATGTACAGATTATGCAAAACATTAAAACTATGAACTCACCAACTTTTTTGTTGACACTTGTTAGCATGTTTATTCTCAGGTTCCCTAGAAGTCTTCCGCTGTTTGCTTATATGTTAGACAAGCTATGTGCATGGAGTCTTACATGGCATATTTTTTAAGGAAACGTTGCATTCACCAAATCATCACCATGTATCTTATTTTGACTGCATTATCAACGGAAGTACTATTGTAAACTATTATTTACGGTGATTGTCTATATGTAGAAATCATCAGATGACGAAAACCTTTGATTTAAATATTCGTGTGCCTTTTCAAAAGAATGCAATGTTTACAAAACGTAACATATAGAGGTCAAATACCTCGCAATGAAATCGATGAATGACGTGTTCGTCCATATGGATTTGGAGCGATCGTCACAGCAATTCCCCCGATTTTATTTCGCTTAATAATTTAGCAAGATTACTCATCTGTTGTTCCAATACTTGAATGGAAGATTATTGGTTTCTAAATTTTTGCTCATTCTTCTCATTCGTTTGGCTTATATTGGTAAAAAGTTGAGTTTGCGATGCAATTAACTTCTCCAACAAACTCTCCATATTTGACTTTTTCTCTTCATGTTGGGGTTTTTGATAAAAACCCGAAGATTGTTGTTGGAACCCACTACTTGACCCTTGTTGGTAATTGGAATTTTGACGTTGAGGGTCGTAAGGGTTGTTGAAGTTTCGGTTAAATTGGGCTCTTCCTTGAAATTGATTATTATTTCTTTGGCTTATGAATGCCACTTCTTCTTTCTGAGCCATTGTCAAACCGGCATCATAATCTTTTTCTAAATGGAGATCACCACAGTATTCACAACCTATCTTCATACTATGGATTTCCTTGGTGATGTTTTCCATGTTTCGAGCAACACCGTCTATTTTCACACTTAGGGAACTAAGGTCATCATAAGCACCGGCCTTTGGACTTGAGCATGACGAGTAATTGGTCGTTCTTGATGCCACTCATGAGAATAATTGGCTTGCTTCTCGATTATCTCATAAGCTTCTTGCTCGGTTTTATCCATGAGTGAATGATAATGCTAAAAACGAATATATATTTCATAGCATTATTCCTCAAGAAAGACAAGCTTTTAGTTGCAATTGTCCTATTTACATGTGATATTCGTTTAAATAATAAAAGGTGAAGACAAAAGGCAGATTTGATGAATTGAAGACGCAAACGACCAAAAAGCTCAAAAGTACAAAAGACAATCAAAGAGGTTCCAATTATTGATAAGAAACGTCTCAAAATTACATGAGTACAAGATTCAAAACGCGAAGTACAAGATATTAAATTGTACGCATGGACGTTCGAAAATCCGGAACCGGGACCAGAGTTAACTCTCAACGCTTGACGCAACGGACTAAAAATTACAAGTCAACTATGCACATAAATATAATATAATATTTAAATAATTCTTATAATTATTTATATATTATATATTATATTATTAAAAACCGTCGGCAGAAAAAACAAAGGCATGTGAGCCTCCCCAGCTGGCCATGCGATCGTATGGCCTTGAAGGGCAAAGCTCATGCGATCGCATGAGCCACTTTTCCAGCCCACGTGCCTATAAAATTCGCAGCTTGGTGAACATCAAAACATCATCTTTTTCTTTTCCTCATTCAACGTATAATATTTATATTTATATTATAATTTTAATTTTAATTTTAATTTATAATAATAAGGGTGTGTTAGCTAATGTTGTAAGGGTGTAAGTCGAAATTCTGTCCGTGTAACGCTACGCTATTTTTAATCATTGTAAGTTATGTTCAACCTTTTTAATTTAATGTCTCGTAGCTAAGTTATTATTATGCTTATTTAATCCGAAGTAATCATGATGTTGGGCTAAAAATATTAAAATTGGGTAATTGGGCTTTGTACCATAATTGGGGTTTGGACAAAAGAACGACACTTGTGAAAATTAGACTATGGGCTATTAATGGGCTTTATATTTGTTTAACTAAATGATAGTTTGTTAATGTTAATATAAAGATTTACAATTGGGCGTCCCTATAAATAACCATTTACACTCGATCGGACACGATGGGCGGGATATTTATATGTACGAATAATCGTTCATTTAACCGGACACGGGAATGGATTAATAGCCACTAGAATTATTAAAATAGGGGTGAAATTATGTACAAGGACACTTGGCATAATTGATAACAAAGTATTAAAACCTTGGGTTACACTCAGTCGACATCCTGGTGTAATTATTAAACAAAGTATTAAAATCTTGTTACAGTTTAAGTCCCCAATTAGTTGGAATATTTAACTTCGGGTATAAGGATAATTTGACGAGGACACTCGCACTTTATATTTATGACTGATGGACTGTTATGGACAAAAACCAGACGGACATATTAAATAATCCAGGACAAAGGACAATTAACCCATGGGCATAAAACTAAAATCAACACGTCAAACATCATGATTACGGAAGTTTAAATAAGCATAATTCTTTTATTTCATATTTAATTTCCTTTATTTTATATTTAATTGCACTTCTAATTATCGCACTTTTATTTTTTGTTATTTTATTTAATTGCACTTTTAATTATCATACTTTTTAATTATCGCAAGTTTATTTTATCGCACTTTTATTTATCACAATTTCATTATCGTTATTTACTTTATGCTTTAAATTAAGTCTTTTATTTATTTAATACATTTGGTTTTAACTGCGACTAAAGTTTTAAAATCGACAAACCGGTCATTAAACGGTAAAAAACCCCCCTTTAAAATAATAATATTACTTATATATATATTCGTATTTTTATAAATTAAACTAATATAGCGTTAAGCTTTGATTAAAAGATTCCCTGTGGAACGAACCGGACTTACTAAAAACTATACTACTGTACGATTAGGTACACTGCCTATAAGTGTTGTAGCAAGGTTTAAGTATATCCATTCAATAAATAAATAAATATCTTGTGTAACATTGTATCGTATTTAATAGTATTTCCTTGTAAAATTTAATAGTATTTTATACCCCTTAGCTCTAACTATCAAGTATTTTTGGCGCCGCTACCGGGGAACGCCGAAGCGAAACGCCACACATATAAAAAAAATACGCTTTTGTAAAAATACGTTTTAAATATTCGAAAATATAAAAAGAAAACAAAAATATAAATATTTTTAAGAGTTTGTTAAATATTTAAGTTCCATAAAAGTTTCTTTATCTTTATTTTATAAAAATATAAGTTTTATTTAATTTATATAAATATATTACATAAATATATAAAACAGAAAATTCAAAACAGAAAAAAATATATATATAAAAACACTCGGGCCTGCTACTGTAGCAGCCCGTAACCTGGCCCAAAACCTCAGCTCATGCGATCGCATGAGCCCGAAGGCATAAACTCATGCGATCGCATGCGAGTGTCTGACACGCCAACTGCAACCCTAAAACTGCATTAATTACGGGTATTATTATTATTATTTAATAAACCCTAATTAGGTTTTATTATTTAATTAGTTATTAGTTTTTAGATTTAATTTATATATTTAGTTTAATTAGTTTAATTAAATTTTAAAATTAATAGTTTTATAAAATAAATAATATAAAAATAATATTTTTATAAAAATTGTACTTTTTACAACTTTTAGTATATTTTTATATTTTGTCCCTTTTTAATTGTTTTAGCGTAACTTTTGTATTTTCGCTCGTATTTAGTTTTAAGACATAGTTTTTGCCATAGTTATTTTTATTTCTAGATTTTTAGGCTTTGCCGTAAAATCCCTTAAGTGCTTTTTCTTTAGACTAAGATATAGGTGCTTTAGAATTTTGCGACGCCTTTTTAAGTTTTAGTTCCTTTTTAAGATATTGCCATTTGGGATACAGTTTTACTTGTAAGCTTTGATATTTTTAGACGCCTTTTACCTATGTATCAATTATCATTCCAATTAGTAATCTCAATTTACGATTATAATTTTAAGTTAGTGATAGTAATAAGGTTGGGTTAGTCAAGTATTTTTAAGTTTTATAAGTCACTCTTTTTCTTTCTTATTTTTTCGATCTTTTCTTTTTCGACCTTTTTCGACGCGCTCTTTTTCTTTCTTATTTCTCGCCATTCTAGTTTTAGGACATAGATTTTTATTCTACTTCTTATCTAAATTTCTTAAAATTACGAAAATTTATTTTAAGTGGTTAAATTGATAGGCGTCAAAATTTTCTGGTTCGTAGTAATAGTTGGATTTGTACGTGGACCGGGTTATTGGAGCCAAACAGTCCTCAATTATATTGAGACCAAACGAATCCTGCCCCTCTGCTGCATCTTTTGGCTATTCGAAACGTGGGCAAAATCAGAAAAGTCTATTAATGGATAACTTATATAATTTTTTTCTTTCCTTTTAAAAACTAATAGGATATTCAGTGAATGCACCGAGCAAGACGTTCAACACCTTTTGTACGTTCACCACCTGTAACTCGATCAAGACATCTAGCAAATATTACCGCCGTTGATTTTTCTTTAGAATCGTCATCCAGTCGACCAAGTACTCCAATTCAAATTTCCAATAATCCATTTTTTGAACCCGACCTCACAATTGAGAATCCGGAGAATATTCAGGGACGATTCATAGATCCTGAACCATTAAATTTTCCTCCGGAACCACCAATCATTCAAACAGAGATTGTTGAGGAACGAACCATTAAATCAGAATCCTCTAGTGATTCCGATTCAACAAATTCAATTATGGAGAATCTGGAACCTTTAAGTATGGAAGACCGAATGAGAGCTAAACGTACTGGCCAAGGTCACGCAATTACTCATCCTGACATTAATGCGCCAGATTATGAAATCAAAGGACAAATTCTACACATGGTGACTAATCAATGCCAATTTAGTGGTGCGCCGAAGGAAGATCCAAGTGAACATCTTCGTACCTTTAATAGGATCTGCACTCTATTTAAAATCCGAGAAGTGGAGGATGAACAGATATATCTCATGTTATTTCCCTGGACTTTAAAGGGAGAAGCCAAAAATTGGTTGGAATCGTTACCTGAAGGGGCGATCGATAAATGGGACTTTTTAGTTGAAAAATTTCTTAAACAATTCTTTCCGGCATCTAAAGCCGTAAGACTTCAAGGAGAAATTGTTACGTTCACACAGAAACCGAATGAAACTCTATATGAGGCGTGGACAAGATTTGGAAAGTTATTAAGAGGATGTCCGCAACATGGTTTAGACACCTGTCAGATAGTACAAATATGCTACCAAGGATGCGACATCACTACAAGAAAAGACATAGATATAGCAGCTGGTGGTTCCATTATGAAGAAAACTGAAACTGATGCATATAAAATTATTGATAACATTGCTTTCCACTCACATGAGTGGCACCAAGAAAAAGATATCGTTAGATCATCTAAAGCAGCTAGAGCCGATTCTAGCCATGACTTAGATTCCATTTCCGCAAAGATAGATGCTGTGGAGAGACGAATGGAAAAGATGACTAAAGATATCCGCTCAATACGAATTAGTTGTGAGCAGTGTGGAGGACCACATTTGACAAAAGATTGTCTCAGTATTGAATTAACAATGGAACAAAGAGAGAATGTTTCATATCTAAACCAAAGGCCTGGAAATAATTATCAGAATAATTATCAACCGCCAAGACCGATTTACAATCAAAATCAGAAATATAACCGAAATATTCCATACAACAACCAACAAGGTCCTAGCAATCAACAAGTATCTAACAATACTTACAACCAGCAAAGACCTAATTTTCAAAACAAACCACCACAACCCGATGATAAAAAGCCGAATTTAGAAGATATGATGATGAAGCTAGTTGAAACTCAAACGCAGTTTTTCACATCTCAAAAACAAACTAATGAACAAAATGCTCAAGCATTTAGAAATCAACAAGCTTCTATTCAAAACTTGGAATAAAAAGTAAGTAACCTAGCAAGGTTAATAGGTGAAAGAAAACCGAGAAGTTTATCTAGTGATACAAATGCAAACCCCCGGAATAAAACAGCTAAAGCCATTACCACAAGAAGTGGTACAACACTTAAACCACCTGAAATACCTGTAACTTCTGATGAAGCTATTTCTACTCCACAAGAACCACAACCTGATCAAGATAAGGAAAAAGAACCAGTAGTTGAAAAGGTTAATGAAGATAACACAGTTAAGGCTAAACCTTATGTTAAACCATACCAACCACCACTTCCTTACCCGAGTAAAATGAAAAAAGAGAAACTTGAAGCCGAGCAATCCAAATTCTTGGATATGTTTAAACAGATAAATGTAAATCTTCCTTTCATTGATGTGATTTCAGGAATGCCTAGATATGCTAAATTCTTGAAAGATCTAATCTCAAATAGAAAGAAAATGGAAGAACTCTCGGCCGTTACTATGAATGCTAATTGTTCAGCAGTGCTGTTGAAATAAGATACCAGAAAAACTATCTGATCCAGGAAGTTTCACAATTCCATGTTTTCTGGGTAGTCTTAGTTCAATAGAAGCATTGGCAGACTTAGGTGCTAGTATAAATTTAATGCCGTATTCACTATACACTAAACTAGACCTTGGAGAATTGAAACCAACCAGAATAAGTATACAACTAGCTGATCGATCAATAAAATATCCTAGAGGGATAATGGAGAATATGCTAGTTAAAGTTGGTACTTTAGTATTTCCAGTAGATTTTGTTGTTCTGGACATGGAAGAAGATTCTCAAGTTCCTCTCATATTAGGAAGACCATTCTTAAACACAGCTAAAGCAATGATAGACGTGTTTGGTAAGAAACTGACCCTAAGTATAGAGGATGAGAATGTTACCTTTTCAGTTGATAGAGCAATGCAACAACCGCAATCTGCAGATGATACATGTTATTATATTCAAACTATAGATTCACATGCAGAATTGTTGGAAGAATTTCCAGAATTACAAGGAACAGGAGAATGTTCTTTAGGAGAAGGAACTGAACCAATTGATGAAGCTGAAATGTTAGCTACACTAATAGCTAATGGATATGAACCAACAACAGAATAAATTCAAATGCTAAAAGAAGAAGACAGATATCGATATAAATCATCGATAGAAGAACCTCCGAAATTAGAGTTAAAGCCACTTCCAAACCATTTAGAATACGCTTATTTACATGGTGAATCTGAATTACCTGTAATAATATCGTCTTCTCTTACTGAAAATGAAAAATCTCAACTCATTTCTGGGTTGAAAGCTCATAAACCAGCCATTGCATGGAAGATTCATGATATTTAAGGAATAAGTCCTTCGTATTGCACACATAAAATCCTTATGGAAGAAGGTCATAAAACGTATGTGCAACGCCAACGAAGACTAAATCCTAATATGCAAGATGTAGTTAAAAAAGAAATTATTAAACTGCTAGATGCAGGTTTAATTTATCCAATCTCTGATAGTCCATGGGTAAGCCCAGTTCAATGCGTTCCTAAGAAGGGTGGCATGACTGTCATTACAAATGAAAAAAATGAGCTTATTCCTACTAGGACTGTAATAGGATGGCGTGTTTGTATTGATTATAGAAAATTAAATGACGCCACCAGAAAAGATCACTTTCCCTTACCTTTTATTGATCAAATGTTGGAAAGATTAGCCGAAAATAGTTACTATTGTTTTCTTGATGGTTTTTTCGGATATTTTCAAATTCCAATAGCACCCGAAGATCAAGAGAAAACCACATTCACGTGCCCTTATGGTACTTTTGCTTACAAACGCATGCCATTTGGACTTTGCAACGCCCCTGCAACCTTTCAAAGGTGTATGATGGCGATTTTTCACGACATGATAGAAGAATGCAAGGAAGTTTTCATCTATGACTTTTCAGTCTTCGGTGATACATTTGAATCATGTCTAGTTAATCTTGAACGAATGCTTATTAGATGCGAACAATCAAATCTAGTACTTAATTGGGAGAAATGCCATTTCATGGTTAAAGAAGGCATCGTTCTTGGACATAAAATTTCAAAAGAAGAAATTGAAGTGGATAAAGCTAAAGTAGATGTAATTGCTAAACTTCCACATCCCACCAATGTTAGAGGAGTTAGGAGTTTTCTAGGGCATGCCGGTTTTTACCGACGTTTCATAAAAGATTTTTCTAAAATTGCCACTCCTATGAATAAACTCCTAGAAAAGGATGCTCCATTCATCTTTTCAGATGAATGTATCAAATATTTTAATATTCTTAAAGAGAAATTCACTAATGTACCGATCACGATAACACCAAATTGGAATCTATCGTTTGAACTAATGTGCGATGCAAGTGATTTTGCAATGGGAGCCGTTTTAGGACAAAGGATTGAAAAACGATTTCAACCTATATATTATGCTAGTAAGACGTTACAAGGAGCACAAACGAATTACACAACTACTGAAAAAGAACTCCTTGCTATTGTCTTTGCTTTTGACAAATTTCGTTCATATCTCGTTCTAGCAAAAACGGTGGTCTATACCGACCATTCTGCTCTTAGATACCTATTTTCGAAACAAGATGCCAAACCAAGATTAATCTGTTGGATCTTACTCTTACAAGAGTTCGATATTGAAATCCGAGATAAAAGAGGAGCAGAAAATCTCGCCGCTGATCATGTTTCTCGTATTGAAAATCCCGAATTAGAAGTTCTAAATGAATCGGCCATACAAGACAACTTTCCTGATGAATATCTATTGAAGATAGATTATACTGAAATTCCATGGTTTACAGACTATGCAAACTACTTAGTATGTGGATTCCTTGAAAAAGGATTATCGTACCAAAAACGAAAGAAATTCTTCAGTGATATAAAACACTATTTCTAGGAAGATCCACATTTATTTAAAAGTTATCCCGATGGAATAATACGCCGATGTGTATTCAGAGATGAATGTCATAACCCGTCCTTAACCATAAGAACGCGTTAGATAACGTATGATTTCATTGCGAGGTATTGACCTCTATATGAGACATTTTTGAAAGAAAACTGCATATATTATACATTACAAACCATAACCATTATTTTTGTTACAAGCTTAAGACAATAAAAAGAAGATTAACGTTTAGCGATAATCTTCGACTTACAAACTTTACAAATGATGACAACAACACGGTTTCTAGCATATTTTACAATACAACATCTCGGATATGCAGTTTTATTTTTGACACAAACATGCGTACGCAAGATCCTGGTTAGATCCAACATGATGCAGCGGAAGCTTTAGAAATCACCTGAGAATAGACATGTTTTAAAAAGGTCAACATAAAGTTGGTGAGATATAGGTTTAATGCCGGCAGCAATATATATATAGACCACAAGATTTCGTATATAAACAGTTTAATAAAAGTATTCTAAGTGGTTGAGCACTTGGTAACCATACTTAACATTTTCACGTCGCATATTCCCTTTAATATGAAATCTTACTACACCGTACCAAGTGTAGTCACAAAACGAAGTACTGTGCAACCGTTGAATACTGGTCGTCCAGTCCGGTTGGGGTTGTCAGGCCCGATAGATCTATCAACAGGATTCGCGTTTACAATACCGCTGTAAATATTAGTTACCAAGCTACAGGGAAGTATGCCAGTGGTACAACTCAACGTAGAACATATTTTTCAGTTACTTGTGTCCATATTGTAAAACATAAAATACATGTATTCTCATCCCGAAATATTTAGAGTTTAAAAGTGGGACTATATACTCACACTTGTCTTGATGATATATATAATTTGACTCGGTCTTCCGGTTGATATCACGAACCTATCCATATATAATATATCAATATGTTTTCATTTTAAAACAAACGTTATATATATATATACTTGTTATACTTTTAATATTTTGAATATTTCCTTAGTCCGTAGTTAGCATTCCGATGTTAGTAATTCAATTTTAATGGTTCATTTTTAGATGTTTAATATACCCGCAATAAACAAAACCCCCAACGAAATAAATAAAACCCCATCATATATGTATTTGTCGAGATTAATCTTGACCCATGGTACCGGTGTTGTCAAATGACGTGTTGCGTACAATCATGGGATCTTATGATTAATCTTCTCGTGTTGCTTACGGGTGATCCTGAACCATATGAAATTGAATTATGTGTACATATATATAAAATATCATGTTATCTTATAAAGATGTGATTTTATGTAAATTTTTCCAATGAATCCCGAAGTCAATTAAGTCTTGGATAACCAATTTTGTTTCGGTCATAGTTTCTTCGTTACAAGTCCGTTTTCGTTGATTCAAATTGCCATCTTCTTGGATCGAGTTCTTCTTTAAGACTATGAACTGTAAATACCTTGGTTTGTATTCAAAATCATGCGGCATAGGTGAAAGTTTAGTGAAACATATGAAGTTAAACATTTTTGTTACAACAAAATCATTTAATGACCATTTTTCTAAAAATACTTATACTTTGAAAAACCAAGTTTTACCTTGTTAAATTAGCATATACATAAGTTATATTACAGGTCTTGAAGTATTTTAAAAGTTAAGTTAGAAGGATCTATTTAGTTTGCAAACAAGTTTGAAAACATTCAAACTATGTTCTTGTTGTTAAACTTGTATACCACAAAATATGATAGCTATATATATATGAATCGAATAAGGTTATGAACATAGATTCTACCTCAAGTTCCTTGGATGAAGTTGCTGTAAAAGAGAAGTAAGAAGCTAGAATCAAAAGGGTACTAGAGGTGGATGAAAGATTGGAAGTAAGTTGGTGTTCTTGGAGGGTTTTCTTGAAGTGTTTTTGTATGGTTTTCTTATGGTGTTTAACTAGTGTTTTTGGAGCTAGATTTCTATAGATGTGAGCTGAGATGATTAAGGGGTTTAAGAGTTATGGAGTGGTGTTCTTAACTTAGCAAAATGAAGTAGTAGAAGTTGAAGAATGAGGGTGTATTTATGGTGGTGGATGGCGTGACCAAGGGGGGACAAGAACAAAATTTTACCTTGTATTCTTGTATAATTATTGTAGGTAAATGTCAAAAGGTATTCCCTCTTGATGAGGGCAACAATAGCAGCTGATTAGGTGATGATTTGATGTGTATTTGCTATTAGTAATTACGTATAGAAGCTAGGTATGATACGAGTACAAATACTCTAGGTATACGTATAGAAATTTTGTGAAAAATGGAATGAGGATTCAAATATAGCTATCTTTTGTGAATACACTTATATGATTTTATGTATTTAAGTCTTTAAAAGTGATTAAATACATTACTTATACAATATATGTATAAACATTATAAGTCTTAAGTATTTATGTCAATTAACGTTACGTATTGTTATCATTTTGAAAACTTAAGTTAGTAGTTTCAAAATATACTTATAACTTGTTGTTATTAATACAAAATGAGATATTAAAACATTTATTAATCATGTTAAATATGTATATATACATATATATACACAAACGTATAATTATCATATATTGTATAGTTCGTGATATCATCGGTCAAACTAGACGGTCAAACGTTGTGTAAAACTCTTTTCGGAAATATAAATCTCGACAATTTGGATTGCTTATCATGTTGGCAAGGTTTAATTTATGTAAATATTAATCTTATAAGTATAGAATGATCGAAAAAGTGCGGGTCGTTACATTACCTCCCCGTTAAATAAATTTCGTCCCGAAATTTTAAAATTGTACCTATTTTGCGTCATCGAGAAACAAGTGTGGATACTTTTGCTTCATCTGATCCTCTCGTTCCCAAGTAAACTCGGGACCTCTTCTAGCATTCCAACGAACCTTAACAATCGGTATATTGCTCTGTTTGAGCTGTTTAACTTCACGGTCCATGATTTCAATTGGTTCTTCGACGAATTGTAGTTTCTCGTCGACATGGATTTCTTCAAGAGGAATGGTGAGGTCTTCCTTTGCAAGACACTTCTTAAGGTTTGAGACGTGAAAGGTATTATGTACTCCGGCGAGTTGTTGCGGTAACTCGAGTCGATAAGCTACCGGTCCAATGCGTTCAATGATCTTGAACGGGCCTACGTACCTTGGGTTTAGTTTACCCCTTTTTCCGAAACGTATCACACCTTTCCAAGGTGACACCTTTAGCATAACCATGTCCCCGACCTGAAACTCTAATGATTTCCTTCGGACATCGGCGTAGCTCTTTTGGCGACTACGGGCTGTTTTCAATCTCTCCTTGATTTGTACTATCTTCTCGGTCGTTTCGTGTATGATCTCAGGACCAGTTAATTGTCGATCTCCTACTTCATTCCAACAGATAGGAGATCTACACTTCCTTCCGTACAATGCTTCGAATGGTGCAGCTTTAATGCTCGCATGATAACTATTATTATACGAGAATTCTGCTAATGGTAGATACTTATCCCATCCGTTTCCAAAATCAATCACACATGCCCTGAGCATGTCTTCAAGAGTCTGAATTGTTCTTTCACTCTGCCCGTCCGTTTGCGGATGATATGCGGTACTCATATCCAAACGAGTTCCTAATGCCTCCTGTAGTGATTGCCAAAACTTTGAGGTAAATCTACTATCACGATCGGATATAATGGAAATAGGTATCCCATGCCTTGAAACAACTTCCTTTATATACAATCGTAATAGTTTCTCCATTCTATCTGTTTCCTTTATAGGCAAGAAATGTGCAGATTTGGTAAGACGATCAACAATTACCCAAATGGTGTCGTATCCCCAGGCAGTCTTTGGTAACTTCGTGATGAAATCCATGGTAATACCGTCCCATTTCCATTCTGGAATTTCTGGTTGTTGAAGTAACCCTGACGGCTTCTGGTGTTCTGCTTTGACTTTGGAACAAGTTAAACATTCCCCAACATATGTTGCAACGTCTGTCTTCAAATTAGGCCACCAATAATGCGTCTTAAGATCTTGGTACATCTTTCCAACTCCAGGATGTATCGAATATCTTGTCTTATGTGCCTCGTTCAATATCAACTTCCTTAATCCACCCAACTTCGGTACCCAAATACGATTTGCAAAATATCGAATTCCATCTTCCCGCATAACGAGTTGCTTCTCATACTTCTTCATTATTTCATTTCCTTTATTTTCTTTAGTAAGTGCTTCTCGTTGAACTTCTTTGATTTGTGAGTTGAGATTCATGCGAATTTTTATATTCATTGCTCGAACTCGAATTGGTTCTCGTTCCTTTCTGCTTAAAGCATCGGCCACCACGTTCGCCTTTCCGGGATGATAACGAATTTCACAATCATAGTCGTTTATTAACTCGACCCACCTACGTTGCCTCATGTTCAATTGTTTCTGATCAAAAATATGTTGAAGGCTTTTATGATCAGTAAATACAGTGAATTTAACCCCATACAAGTAATGTCTCCACATCTTCAATGCAAACACGACTGCTCCCAGTTCTAGATCGTGCGTCGTATAATTTCGCTCGTGAATCTTCAATTGTCGGGATGCAAATGCAATTACTTTCTTTCGTTGCATAAGAACACAACCAAAACCTTGTCGCGAAGCGTCACAATATATTTCAAAATCATCGTTCCCTTCTGGTAACGATAAAATAGGCGCTGTAGTTAACTTCTTCTTTAGTATTTGGAATGCGTTCTCCTGCTCCGAGGTCCATTCATATTTCTTCCCTTTTTGCGTTAACGCTGTCAACGGCTTAGCTATTCGGGAAAAATCTTGAATAAACCTTCTATAATAACCAGCTAAACCCAAAAATTGGCGTATCTGCGTTGGTGTCTTAGGAGTCTCCCATTTTTCTATAGCTTCAGTTTTTGCTGGATCAACCTGAATTCCTTCGCTATTAACAACGTGGCCAAGAAATTGCACTTCTTTCAACCAAAAAGCACACTTAGAAAATTTAGCATATAGCTGTTCTTTTCTTAACAACTCCAATATCAACCTTAAATGCTCTTCATGCTCTTGCTCACTCTTGGAATAGATAAGAATATCATCAATGAAAACGATAACAAACTTATCTAAATACGGACTACAAACTCGATTCATGAGGTCCATGAATACAGCTGGCGCATTCGTCAATCCAAACGGCATAACCAAAAATTCGTAATGACCATAACGTGTCCGAAAAGCAGTTTTCGGAATGTCCTCTTCTTTAACGCGTAGTTGATGATAGCCCGATCTTAAGTCGATTTTCGAATAAACACATGATCCTTGCAATTGATCAAATAAGTCATCAATTCTCGGTAGTGGATATCGATTCTTGATAGTTAACTTATTTAATTCACGATAGTCTATACACATCCTAAAAGATCCATCTTTCTTCTTAACAAACAAAATTGGAGCTCCCCACGGTGAAGTACTCGGTCGTATGAATTCACGGTCCAGTAATTCTTTTAACTGACTTTGAAGTTCTTTTAACTCGGACGGTGCAAGTCTATATGGAGCACGAGCCACTGGTGCAGCTCCTGGTACTAAATCTATTTGAAATTCTACCGATCTAAATGGAGGTAATCCCGGCAATTCTTCCGGAAAAACTTCAGGAAAATCTCTTGCCACAGGCACGTCGTTGATACACTTTTCTTTCTTTTCAACTTTATTAACATGTGCTAGAATAGCATAACATCCCTTTTCTAAACACTTCTTGGCTTTCAAACAGCTAATGAGTTTTAGCTTTGAATTACCCTTCTCTCCATAAATCATCACCGGTATTTTATCCTTACCAGGAATACGAATTGCCTTCTTGGCACAAACAACTTCTGCTCCTATTTTGGACATCCAGTCCATGCCGACTATTACATCAAAACCTCCTAATTCTACGGGTATTAAGTCGATTTTAAACGTTTCTCCGGCTAGATTTATTTCACAATCACGACAAATTTTATCGGCTTTAATTAGTTTACCATTAGCTAACTCAATCAAGTACTTAGCATCTAGAGGTAATGATGAACAATTCAATTTAGTGTAAAAATTTATACACACGTAACTTCTATCGGCGTCAGTATCAAATAAAATAGATGCTGATAAGTTATTAATGGTAAACGTACCCGTAACAAGCTCCGGGTCTTCACGTGCCTCTCTAGCATTAATAACAAACGCTCTTCCACGTGCAGGTCCGCCATTCTGATTCGGGCACTGGCTCTTATAATGACCTTGTTTTCCACACCCAAAACAAGTAATGTTAGCCAAAGCAGTTCTATTTGCGTTGGTGGCAGGAGTCTTGTTACCATTTGCATTTGTAACGAGAGCCTTACAATCTTCAGCAAGATGTCCCTGTCTATTGCATTTAGTGCACAACACACTACAGTAACCAAAATGATGTTTGTGACAACGGTTGCATAAAGGACTTTGTCCTTTGTAACCAAAGCCTGAACCACTACCCGCACCTTTCGTGGTTTCTTGTTTCTTAAAAGATTGTTGTTGGTTACCTCGATCATAATTTCCATTCCACTTTCTTTTGTTACCTGATACCTTCACATCAGTATTGGATACTTTCTTATCCATGATGACCTGATCCATTAGCTCGTTTGCCATAGTTATAGCTTCATGAATTGTCTTAGGTTTCGATGCTGTAACATTTGCCTTGACCTTTTTGGGCAAACCACCTTTGTACATTTCAATCTTCCGTGCTTCGGTTGGAACCAATTCAGGACATAGTAAAACCAATTCCATGAATCGCTGATTGTAGTTGGTGATTTCAGTACCAACCACCTTCAAACTTCGTAACTCATCTTCTAACTTAATAACCTCATTCCTTGGACAATACTCGGTGATTATCATTGCTTTGAATTCTTCCCATGGAGTATCATAAGCTACATCTCCTCCTACCGCCTTCACATAATTCTTCCACCATGTGAGTGCACTATCTTGTAAAGTGCACGATGCAAACTTGGTCATGTCTTTTTCATCACAACCACTGATTTTAAACACCATCTCCATCTTTTCTATCCATCGGGTTAAACCGATCGGTCCTTCCGTTCCACTGAATGATGATGGCTTGCAAGCTTGAAACGTCTTGTAGGAGCATCCTACACGAGGATTTGGATTAACTGCAGCAGCTCTTGCAGCCTCAACCCATAACATTCTGTCGTTCACTCGCTGGTTGATGAGTTCCTCGAGTTCTTGTTCCGTCATTCGATTCAATCGCGCCATTTCCTAATGAAAGAAAATAATTATTCACATGGAATATTATAGATGTAGTGTGTATTTATAGTACATTTATAGCTTGTTAATAATATGAACCAGGTATTATTATAAAAGCCTTTTCTTCTTATTAGCGTTTTATAATTATATCTTGGGTAGTACCTACCCGTTAATGTTCATACTTAATAGCTTAGTACAGAATCAATTTCTACAATCTAAATAATACTTAACCATGGAAAATTATTGCATTTCATACTTCGCTATTTTACATATGCTTACATCAAACTTTAAACAAACCACACTAATAATATTATACAAAACATTATGTGATTCCATGGTTTAATACGGTAGCGCATCATTTGGTCTATTTCCCAAAACATTTATGTCCAGGGAATCCCCCAACGCGAATCCTAGCTGTCTTCCTACGTTTTGGCTGAGGTGCCGAAGAACTAGATGCGGGGATAGCACTAATAGGAATAGCGGGGATAGGGGTGGTAGTGTTGAGTGGAATTGGTGCCACTTCATTCTCATTAAACTCGGGATTTGGATTTTCTAATTCATTAGCCTTTCGTTTCTTTCCTAGTTCAAACTCGTCTTTTGTAATTTCCTGTATTTCTTCCTCGGGTTCACTTTCCTCCTCGGGTTCACTTTCCTCCTCGGGTTCACTTTCCTCCTCGGGTTCACTTTCCTCCTCGGGTTCACTTTTCGATATTTCTATAGTTGGTTCATCCGGAAATTGTGAGTCTTCCCCAAAAATACCACTTTCGTCATCGGATATGTTAATGACTGAAACACAATCTGAAGGTTCTGATTCGGAGTCGCTGAATGTGATAATAAGTTTCGAGCCCGACATCTATCACACAACAACTAACCCATTAGTACTTACATAATATTTACACATAAATTTTAACCAACAGTGATAAGCAATGGTTTTTAAAATCAGACCCGGTCAAAGTCCAGACTTTACTAATGTATCCTAACGACTTCTCGGTTAGACACACTAATGCAAACCTGGTTCGCTAAGACCAACGCTCTGATACCACATGTCATAACCCGTCCTTAACCATAAGAACGCGTTAGATAACGTATGATTTCATTGCGAGGTATTGACCTCTATATGAGACATTTTTGAAAGAAAACTGCATATATTATACATTACAAACCATAACCATTATTTTTGTTACAAGCTTAAGACAATAAAAAGAAGATTAACGTTTAGCGATAATCTTCGACTTACAAACTTTACAAATGATGACAACAACACGGTTTCTAGCATATTTTACAATACAACATCTCGGATATGCAGTTTTATTTTTGACACAAACATGCGTACGCAAGATCCTGGTTAGATCCAACATGATGCAGCGGAAGCTTTAGAAATCACCTGAGAATAGACATGTTTTAAAAAGGTCAACATAAAGTTGGTGAGATATAGGTTTAATGCCGGCAGCAATATATATATAGACCACAAGATTTCGTATATAAACAGTTTAATAAAAGTATTCTAAGTGGTTGAGCACTTGGTAACCATACTTAACATTTTCACGTCGCATATTCCCTTTAATATGAAATCTTACTACACCGTACCAAGTGTAGTCACAAAACGAAGTACTGTGCAACCGTTGAATACTGGTCGTCCAGTCCGGTTGGGGTTGTCAGGCCCGATAGATCTATCAACAGGATTCGCGTTTACAATACCGCTGTAAATATTAGTTACCAAGCTACAGGGAAGTATGCCAGTGGTACAACTCAACGTAGAACATATTTTTCAGTTACTTGTGTCCATATTGTAAAACATAAAATACATGTATTCTCATCCCGAAATATTTAGAGTTTAAAAGTGGGACTATATACTCACACTTGTCTTGATGATATATATAATTTGACTCGGTCTTCCGGTTGATATCACGAACCTATCCATATATAATATATCAATATGTTTTCATTTTAAAACAAACGTTATATATATATATACTTGTTATACTTTTAATATTTTGAATATTTCCTTAGTCCGTAGTTAGCATTCCGATGTTAGTAATTCAATTTTAATGGTTCATTTTTAGATGTTTAATATACCCGCAATAAACAAAACCCCCAACGAAATAAATAAAACCCCATCATATATGTATTGGTCGAGATTAATCTTGACCCATGGTACCGGTGTTGTCAAATGACGTGTTGCGTACAATCATGGGATCTTATGATTAATCTTCTCGTGTTGCTTACGGGTGATCCTGAACCATATGAAATTGAATTATGTGTACATATATATAAAATATCATGTTATCTTATAAAGATGTGATTTTATGTAAATTTTTCCAATGAATCCCGAAGTCAATTAAGTCTTGGATAACCAATTTTGTTTCGGTCATAGTTTCTTCGTTACAAGTCCGTTTTCGTTGATTCAAATTGCCATCTTCTTGGATCGAGTTCTTCTTTAAGACTATGAACTGTAAATACCTTGGTTTGTATTCAAAATCATGCGGCATAGGTGAAAGTTTAGTGAAACATATGAAGTTAAACATTTTTGTTACAACAAAATCATTTAATGACCATTTTTCTAAAAATACTTATACTTTGAAAAACCAAGTTTTACCTTGTTAAATTAGCATATACATAAGTTATATTACAGGTCTTGAAGTATTTTAAAAGTTAAGTTAGAAGGATCTATTTAGTTTGCAAACAAGTTTGAAAACATTCAAACTATGTTCTTGTTGTTAAACTTGTATACCACAAAATATGATAGCTATATATATATGAATCGAATAAGGTTATGAACATAGATTCTACCTCAAGTTCCTTGGATGAAGTTGCTGTAAAAGAGAAGTAAGAATCTAGAATCAAAAGGGTACTAGAGGTGGATGAAAGATTGGAAGTAAGTTGGTGTTCTTGGAGGGTTTTCTTGAAGTGTTTTTGTATGGTTTTCTTATGGTGTTTAACTAGTGTTTTTGGAGCTAGATTTCTATAGATGTGAGCTGAGATGATTAAGGGGTTTAAGAGTTATGGAGTGGTGTTCTTAACTTAGCAAAATGAAGTAGTAGAAGTTGAAGAATGAGGGTGTATTTATGGTGGTGGATGGCGTGACCAAGGGGGGGACAAGAACAAAATTTTACCTTGTATTCTTGTATAATTATTGTAGGTAAATGTCAAAAGGTATTCCCTCTTGATGAGGGCAACAATAGCAGCTGATTAGGTGATGATTTGATGTGTATTTGCTATTAGTAAATACGTATAGAAGCTAGGTATGATACGAGTACAAATACTCTAGGTATACGTATAGAAATTTTGTGAAAAATGGAATGAGGATTCAAATATAGCTATCTTTTGTGAATACACTTATATGATTTTATGTATTTAAGTCTTTAAAAGTGATTAAATACATTACTTATACAATATATGTATAAACATTATAAGTCTTAAGTATTTATGTCAATTAACGTTACGTATTGTTATCATTTTGAAAACTTAAGTTAGTAGTTTCAAAATATACTTATAACTTGTTGTTATTAATACAAAATGAGATATTAAAACATTTATTAATCATGTTAAATATGTATATATACATATATATACACAAACGTATAATTATCATATATTGTATAGTTCGTGATATCATCGGTCAAACTAGACGGTCAAACGTTGTGTAAAACTCTTTTCGGAAATATAAATCTCGACAATTTGGATTGCTTATCATGTTGGCAAGGTTTAATTTATGTAAATATTAATCTTATAAGTATAGAATGATCGAAAAAGTGCGGGTCGTTACAATGAAGCTAGTAAAATTTTAAACCTTTGTCACAGAGGACCAACAGGAGGGCATTATGGGCCTCAACTAACAGCAAGAAAAGTTTATGATGCTGGATTCTATTGGCCTACAATTTACAAAGATGCTCACCTTCTTTGCAAATCTTGTGATGCTTGTCAAAGGACCGGAAAAATAAGTCAACGTGATGAAATGCCACAAAATGTCATTCAAGTATGTGAAGTATTTGACATTTGGGGTATTGACTTTATGGCTCCATTTCCAAAATCTCATAATAATCTCTATATTCTCGTAGCCATTGATTATGTATCTAAATGGGCGGAAGCACAAGCTCTCCCAACAAACGATGCACGAGTTGTAGTCAACTTTTTAAAACGTCTTTTTGCAAGGTTTGGAACACCGAAAGCTTTAATAAGTGATCGGGGTACTCATTTCTGTAATAATCAACTTGAGAAAATTCTTAAAAGATATGGAGTAACTCATAAAATCTCCACCGCATATCATCCACAAACAAGTGGACAAGTTGAAAATACCAACCGAGCTTTAAAACGTATTCTAGAGAAAATCGTAGGATTAAATCCGAAGGAATGGTCCATTAAATTGGAGGATGCACTCTGGGCTTTTAGAACAGCCTACAAAACTCCAATTGGAACCACACCTTTTAAACTCGTCTACGGAAAAGCATGTCATCTTCCAGTAGAAATTGAACACAAAGCATTTTGGGCTTTGAAGACATGTAATCTTGATTTACATGAAGCTGGACGTCTACGGTTAAGTCAATTAAATGAATTAGAAGAATTAAGACATGAAGCATACGAAAATTCGTTAATCTATAAAGAAAGAACGAAGAAATGGCATGATAAAAGAATCAGAAGTTCAAAAGAATTTAAAGAATGAGACAGAGTTCTTCTTTTCAATTCACGATTCAAGCTATTTCCTGGAAAATTGAAATCAAGATGGTCTGGACCATTCATAGTCAAAAGAGTTTTCCCATACAGAACGATAGAATTAATAAATTCAAATGGAATTGAATTTAAAGTTAATGGTCACAGAGTTAAACATTACATAGATAATCCGATGGAAGTCGACAACGAAGTTAATCACAATTTCGATACCACAGCTAACTAAGTGTAGGGAGAATCAAGTCTTTAAAGGATAATATATATTTCTGTTAGAATTAGATTTTCTGTTTTCGTGTAGTTCTCGAAAAAGGAACCCGAATGGTCTTTCCCTAGCAGACCCTAAAGAACTAGTCTTCTCCCCCATTCTGAATTTTTATTTTTTTTAGGTTTTTACGAAATGAAGACTGCCTGTGAAATAAACCATGGTCTAATGCTACACGCTTTGATCACTAAATGTAATAATGACACACTTCCGAGTGAAATAGTATCAGTAATCAGAGAAAGATTGGACGGAGTAAGAAAAGAATCCAGATGCGAAGATAATAAGTTACAATTTGGTAAAGGAAAATCAAAATCCGCAGCGAAAAGAAGAGCACGACACCTTGAAAGATGTCACAAATGCGAAAAATGGTCACATGGAGGTAAATGTTCAAATAATCAAACCTATTCAAATACCGAATTTGTTACTTTATGCAGAGATGGACCGTTCATATGTTTAGAAGAAAAAACACTGAATGCTCGAGGTTACGCCTATGTAGCTATGGAAAACCAATTAAACCGACTATCTTATAAATGGGATAGATCATATAACTAAGAATACTATCTCACAGATAAGTCTGTACAGTTTTTAATTTTTTAATTTTTATTTTTAACCTTTTGATAATAAACGCTAAATTGTTCGCTATAAAGTATTAAATTGGTATTGAATAAAATTAGGTTTGGCGACCGAAATTATTGATATCATACAAAAATTTATTACATCACTGCAAAATTTAACGTTTATTCTTAAGGTATAAATATCTTTAATCAATCAACCCAAAATATTTCAAAAATTCGTCATGAGTTAAATTAGGTCATGGAACCGAAATTACTTTACCGAAAAGAAGGGCGCATATTTTTGATAATATTTGATTGATTAAAGTAGGATAAAAGATCAAAAAGATTTTTTTTACCATGTTTTTAAAATTAATATATAAATCTTAAATTAATATTGTAAACTTTTTAAATTAATATATTTAAAATTGTAAATATTTGAACAATTGATATTTTTAAGTTTGTATGTATAAAAACAAAAATATAATACAAGTTTGGTGTGAATTTTTAATTTTTTAAAAAAAATGTGAATTTTTAATTTTATGCATATTTTAAATTTAAGTTTGGTGTGAATTTAAAAACAAAAATTTACTTTATTTCGCTAAGTTAAAAATATGATTTTTAAAATTCGTCGTGAGTTGAAGACTAGGTCGTTGAACCGAAATTGCTTTACCCGAGGGAGGGACGAGAACTTTTATTATCATTATTTTTAATCTTATTGAATTAAAGTATGCCAAAAACATTAAAAAACTCAAAAATCCTTACTTTTAAAACCGCGCTTTGAATTGACAAATTTTAAAATTTTGTCGAGGGACGGGACTAGGACATCGATCCGAAACACCCTCGCTCCTAAAGGAAAACAAATTTTTAAAATTTAATTAATTATAAGTTTTATAAACTATAAGGTTTTATAAAAAAAAAAAAAAAAAAAGCCCAGAACACTGTACCCGGGACTCCATGCGATCGCATGGAGTTAGGCCTTTGAAGCCATGCGATCGCATGGACCTGTATTTTAGGCCTGATACAAGCAGCTCAGCAGTTCTGTCCCAACACAAAACACACACACATATACGAACCAACCCCAAAATCACCTCTAAAACGAATAAAATGAAGGATGCATATAGTTCATCCATGAAGGAAGTAAAGTCTTCTAAATTTTTGCCTTACTTGATATAGCAAACTTCCTAAACTATATCATTTCATACCAATATCATATCACGATATAAAGGTACAGTGGGAAGGGAAAGTCTTGAACTTTCAAACCCGAAAATAAACTTGGTAGGGTAAATCCAAGTCGCTATCCAGTGCAAGACCGATTACGGTGTATAAGCTGGAGCAGGATCTGTCCCGCGCGATAGCTTAGTCTTCGCAGTTTTAACCCTTGATTTAAATGTACAAATTTTCATGAAAGACCGATATTTATATCGCATCAGGGGGCGCCCGGTTAAGAGTTCCATGATACTACAATCATGGGGGCGGATAGCTTGCTAATCGCCGACTGAGACTTAGGTTTTCAGTTACCCTCAACCGGAATTTGAGGTTAAAACCCGAAAAACATGTCTAGTGTAAAAACTAGCATGACATTTTAAAAAATCAGAAAACGTTTTCACAAGATCCAATTTTCCCTAAAGATCCAAAATTTTTTGGAGCTTACAACAAAGTTCTTTTCTCCCGATCATTCCAAATGTGTGTGTGTGTGTGTGTGTGTTTCATATAGCGTGAGTTTGGTGTTCCAAAAAAAAAATGTGTGTGTTTCGTCTACTTCGTGTGATTAGTGTAAACTTGTGTACTATATTGTGTGAGTGTGATTTCAATAAATGTGTGCTCCAATAAATGTGTGTGTTTCATATTTTTGTTTTGTATTCGAGTGTTTAAAATAAGACTTGCTTGAGGACAAGCAAGAGATAAGTGTGGGGAATTTTGATATTGCTCAAAATAGACATATCATTAGTCGCAATATCAAGTCATTTTCATTGTTTTACATTTTTATTTGTATTATTTCCTTGTATATTTCATTATATTGTAATTAAGCAAAGAATCATTGTATACTTGAAGAAATGTTGAAGATAATGAATGAAACAACTCAAAGATCAAAACCAGAACAAGAAACGAAGAAACAAAAACGTGCACCCTGGGTGTGCACTCCGCGCACGCACCGCGTACGCCACCGCGCACGACCAATTTTGATCAGAAAGTTGCTTAAACAAAACATAAATGCGCACCGCTCAAAATTAAAGTGTGCACTCCGCGCACTACAGTGCGCACCGCGCACATCCTCCGTGCACGATCCCCTTTTTCGTCTGTAAAGTAGATCTGAGACGTGTAATCGAGCTGTAAAGTAAAAGGTGGTAGGTGGCTAGTGCGCCCCGCGCACCTACTTTTGTGCGCGCCGCGCACGCTGGCTTTTCCAGCTATATTCTTCCTTTTTAAGCCCCTTTCCAGCTTCATTCTTTAGACACCATTACACAGTCATTTTTAGAGGCAGAGGTTACGATTCAAGGTGATCCTTGGAGTAATCCAGGATCACCTAATCCATCATTTCAATCCGGATTCAAGAATCATCAGGATCATCATCCAAGATTCATATCAAAGGTCGATTCTTGTTATCACAATGAATTCTATCTTTATTTCCAGTTTGTTATTGTCTTTAAATATGATTGTTAGCTAGTTCTTTTTATGCTTGTCTAGATTAATAACCGAGATGTTGATTGTTACTTTGGTTGATTGATTGTTCTTATGTATGATAGTTTGATGTTTGAATACAAGAACCATTCTTGTTAAGTTTAATCTTTTCGATTCAATTAGTTAGTATACTTGTTCAACTAAGAAACACCATCTTGTTGATTTAGTATATTGATTTGCACCTAGTGACAAGTGTTTGCCCGTCTTTTATCAAAAGGGGTAAGTTGCGTCCAAACGATTAATCTATATAGGAATGTAAGAACGACTCTTGTAGATACTTTCGGATAGCTTATTTGATATGTGTAGTTGTCTAGGTAAACGATCAATTTCCTAGAATCTGTTATACATATTTTCACTACTCAATTCCATATAGCTAATAGGTGTTAGAAATTTGCCTTATCTAGTGACGTTTATAGGGATCCTATTACTACACTTAATTGATTACTTGGGTTGGGTGAATTGAGAATTTAACTGGACCAAGGGAATGAACTAAGCTAAACCATTAGTTGACATAGGAGTGGATCATGATCAACACATCATTGGCATGATCATCATTCAAGTCTTTAGACTAGTTGAATTAATTGATTACAAATAGGAGGTCTTAGATGACAAGAACATCACTTGCGTCGTGTAATTCCGTTTGAGTGTTTGCGCAAGACTACTCTTGGTAAACCGATTAATTAGTTCTCGTGCATAGTCAATCAATCCGGTCTTAATCCTAAAACAACAATCAACAATTGAGGGTAAAAAGTCTAGACGAGCATATTTGTTTAATTTGATATAAAAACTATCTTTCATCTTCATAAACCTAAAATACCAAAAATATTGTCTTTAAACTTATTCCTTTATTGATTTGCCCATCGTTAAAGGGCAACCCAATATCTTGTACTTGTTTGATTTCATTTATTTTAGCTTAATCACAATTTAGTTTATACAATCTTAATTTGCACATATAACTGTCCTTGGAACGATACACGGATTTTACCATTATCTATACTACTACACGATCGGGTACACTGCCCGTTAGTGTGTGTAATCTTTAAAACCGGTATTTTTCATACAACAATTCATATACCACTTTTCGCACATCAAGTTTTTGGCGCCGCTGCCGGGGACAGTTGTGTCAAGATAAGAATTGTTGACTAAGTTGTGATTATTATTTTTTAGATTTTATCATTTTTTTTTTTGTAGAATTTTTATTATTATTTTTTTTCTTTCACTGTTTAGTGTCGGTACTTTTATTCTTTTCTAGTTTTTGTCAGTTGCAGAAAATGGTTGACCATAGGAATATGACAATGGGTGAGAGAATGAGAGTAGAACGGAGGAAACTAATCAAATTATATTTATCTCCTAGTGTTACCAACGAGGGGTACCAAGAGAAAGAAGAAAATGAAGTTGTGGTTAACACTAAAAACATGTCTATGAAAGAAAGGATGATAGTCGAAGGTTTCTGCCCGTGTTTTTATGGGTCTTGGCAATGTTGCATGAATCCGAACGTAGAACATTCGAGTCCCCTACCCACTATGCAACTTGCTACCGATCATTATTCACCGTTGATTCTGTTTCCAAATGTGACAGAATCCAGTCTAGCTCCACAATTTGTAACTTCACAATCTATTTTGCAAGACGAACTGGTTGTTGAAAAATGTACTCGTTTAGATCCACTTTCTGAGCTTTTGTAGGATTTCCCAGAGTTACATTCTTACTCTTCTAGTTATATAGATGAGATTGTGTTAAAGGAGGAAGACGGTTTGCTACTCGTTCTCATGGCTAATGGTTATGAACTTACAACTGAAGAATTAAAGGAATTGAAGCTGGAAATTGAGCCCCGCTCAATAGTTGAGATTCACAGCGGGTCTATGCTTATTTCAGAGGATGTCAATTTGGGGAAGAAAATCTTTAAAGACCCATTTGACCAAGATCCACCAATAAGAATAAAAGTTTTACAGAAAGTCGCACATGGAGAGGAGTCGTATGTTAACCCTCGGGTTAGGTCATCCTTTTTCGGGAAACTGAAAAAGGATTTATCACATATAATATACACCACCCGAGGTGTAAATGATTGGCTCACTATTTTGATTCTTGAAACTTTTTCCACCGACTTCACGTCTCTTCCGATAAAGTGTGGGGGAGTTTAACCCCACTAGGCATTAAATTCTGGGGTCGAGTCGAGTGCATGAAAATTGCACGAGGTTTTTCAAGGTTTTAGTGACACTAGCATTAAAATTCAGCAAGGTACCTATCAAATTAGAATTTGTGTGATGAAGATCAAAGAATGAAGGATGCACCATCGCTCACCTATACTCCACGATCTCCGGTTTTTGAACCCAGGTTTTTCGAACTCCTTTTTCTCACTATTGTCCTCTCGAATTTAAATTTTACTAAGTAATGAGGGCATTACTTAATCTTAAGTGTGGGGGGATGGTATAAATTCTCGCGGGTATTCAAACGGTATGCAACTTGGCTTATTTTCGCATTTTAATGGGAAATTTTAAAATTTTTGAAAGAAAAGACTTAACGAAAAAGCCAAGTGTGGGGGATTTTACCAATCTTTTCGAATTACTATCAGCAAATTTTGCAAGTAAAGTGTTTTAAGGTACTTTTAGCTTGAAAATAAAACGAATAAAATGTCACTAAACTTAAAGGATGCATATAGTTCATCCATGAAGGAAGTAAAGTCTTCCAAATTTTTGCCTTACTTGATATAGCAAACTTCCTAAACTATATCATTTCATACCAATATCATATCACGATATAAAGGTACAGTGGGAAGGGAAAGTCTTGAACTTTCAAACCCGAAAATAAACTTGGTAGGGTAAATCCAAGTCGTTATCCAGTGCAAGACCGATTACGGTGTATAAGCTGGAGCAGGATCTGTCCCGCGCGATAGCTTAGTCTTCGCAGTTTTAACCCTTGATTTAAATGTACAAATTTTCATGAAAGACTGATATTTATATCGCGTCAGGGGGCGCCCGGTTAAGAGTTCCATGATACTACAATCATGGGGGCGGATAGCTTGCTAATCGCCGACTGAGACTTAGGTTTTCAGTTACCCTCAACCGGAATTTGAGGTTAAAACCCGGAAAATGTGTCTAGTGTAAAAACTAGCATGACATTTTAAAAAAATCAGAAAACGTTTTCACAAGATCCAATTTTCCCTAAAGATCCAAAATTTTTCGGAGCTTACAACAAAGTTCTTTTCTCCCGATCATTCCAAATGTGTGTGTGTGTGTGTGTGTGTGTGTGTTTCATATAGAGTGAGTTTGGTGTTCCAAAAAAAAATGTGTGTGTTTCGTCTACTTCGTGTGATTAGTGTAAACTTGTGTACTATATTGTGTGAGTGTGATTCCAATAAATGTGTGCTCCAATAAATGTGTGTGTTTCATATTTTTGTTTTGTATTCGAGTGTTTAAAACAAGACTTGCTTGAGGACAAACAAGAGATAAGTGTGGGGAATTTTGATATTGCTCAAAATAGACATATCATTAGTCGCAATATTAAGTCATTTTCATTGTTTTACATTTTTATTTGTATTATTTCCTTGTATATTTCATTGTATTTTAATTAAGCATAGAATCATTGTATACTTGAAGAAATGTTGAAGATAATGAATGAAACAACTCAAAGATCAAAACCAGAACAAGAAACGAAGAAACAAAAACGTGCACCCTGGGTGTGCACTCCGCGCACGCACCGCGCACGACCAATTTTGATCAGAAAGTTGCTTAAACAAAACATAAATGCGCACCGCGCAAAATTAAAGTGTGCACTCCGCGCACTACAGTGCGCACCGCGCACTACAGTGCGCACCGCGCACATCCTCCGTGCACGATCCCCTTTTTCGTCTGTAAAGTAGATCTGAGACGTGTAATCGAGCTGTAAAGTAAAAGGTGGTAGGTGGCTAGTGCGCCCCGCGCACCTAATTTTGTGCGCGCCGCGCACGCTGGCTTTTCCAGCTATATTCTTCCTTTTTAAGCCCCTTTCCAGCTTCATTCTTCAGACACCATTACACAGTCATTTTTAGAGGCAGAGGTTACGATTCAAGGTGATCCTTGGAGTAATCCAGGATCACCTAATCCATCATTTCAATCCGGATTCAAGAATCATCAGGATCATCATCCAAGATTCATATCAAAGGTCGATTCTTGTTATCACAATGAATTCTATCTTTATTTCCAGTTTGTTATTGTCTTTAAATATGATTGTTAGCTAGTTCTTTTTATGCTTGTCTAGATTAATAACCGAGATGTTGATTGTTACTTTGGTTGATTGATTGTTCTTATGTATGATAGTTTGATGTTTGAATACAAGAACCATGCTTGTTAAGTTTAATCTTTTCGATTCAATTAGTTAGTATACTTGTTCAACTAAGAAACACCATCTTGTTGATTTAGTATATTGATTTGCACCTAGTGACAAGTGTTTGCCCGTCTTTTACCAAAAGGGGTAAGTTGCGTCCAAACGATTAATCTATATAGGAATGTAAGAACGACTCTTGTAGATACTTTCGGATAGCTTATTTGATATGTGTAGTTGTCTAGGTAAACGATCAATTCCCTAGAATCTATTATACATATTTTCACTACTCAATTCCATATAGCTAATAGGTGTTAGAAATTTGCCTTATCTAGTGACATTTATAGGGATCCTATTACTACACTTAATTGATTATTTGGGTTGGGTGAATTGAGAATTTAACTGGACCAAGGGAATGAACTAAGCTAAACCATTAGTTGACATAGGAGTGGATCATGATCAACACATCATTGGCATGATCATCATTCAAGTCTTTAGACTAGTTGAATTAATTGATTACAAATAGGAGGTCTTAGATGACAAGAACATCACTTGCGTCGTGTAATCCCGTTTGAGTGTTTGCGCAAGACTACTCTTGGTAAACCGATTAATTAGTTCTCGTGCATAGTCAATCAATCCGGTCTTAATCCTAAAACAACAATCAACAATTGAGGGTAAAAAGTCTAGACGAGCATATTTGTTTAATTTGATATAAAAACTATCTTTCATCTTCATAAACCTAAAATACCAAAAATATTGTCTTTAAACTTATTCCTTTATTGATTTGCCCATCGTTAAAGGGCAACCCAATATCTTGTACTTGTTTGATTTCATTTATTTTAGCTTAATCACAATTTAGTTTATACAATCTTAATTTGCACATATAACTGTCCTTGGAACGATACACAGATTTTACCATTATCTATACTACTACACGATCGGGTACACTGCCCATTAGTATGTGTAATCTTTAAAACCGGTATTTTCCATGCAACAATTCATATATCACTTTTCGCACATCATTTACCTAATGCAATTTTGTTAATTTCTAGTGTAATTAGTGTTAAATTGTTAGTATTTTATGCATGTATAACCTATATTGATGCTATTTAACATGATTTGAAGCCAAAAACTTCAAAAATTTTAGAAATCTAGGGTTTGTGTTCTTGAGCAATTTGAGGCTTTTTGATATAAACAGGTTATGGCCAATTTTTGTCATGAATTATTGCTAAATTGAGTAGTGTAACATATTTAGATAGTTAAATGATCCAAACATTGATCCTAAACATGATTTTTGGAGATTAAAGTGGACTTTTTAAGTCCAAAATTCATGAACTTGATTAATTTGATATATTTACCATTTGAGACTTGTTTAATTATTAGTAATGACTATTTTGACATGATATTTGAGTTAAATGCTTATGAATTTTGTATACATTTTCATATGTGCTTATTTGAAAAGTGTAGAATTGTGAAAAATTGTGAAAATGTGTATAAGTTTAATTTTGATTTAACATGTTATAGTGATTGTTTTAAGTTGTTATTTTGCTAACACTAATGCATATTTGGATGCACAAATTTTGTGTTTAATGTGTTTTGCAGAAAGCCGATACTGGAGGTTCAGGAGCATCATCATCTAGACGACCAGCACCAGCACCAGAACCAGAACCAGAAATGCAACACGAACAAGAACCACAACAAGAACCACAACAAGAATTACAACAACAGCCTGATCAGCACATACCTTATTATGATCCGGTACAGTTTGTTGATGAATTCATAGTATTCCCAATGAGGTCGCCATTAGAATTCCCAACGATTCCTGAGCACACTCTGCATCCTAATCTGAGATTTGATAGGAGATGGAGAGATTACAAGACATATCAACTGAACAAATTCAAATTGGTAACAAAAAATGTAGAGGTGCCAAGGGTAATCGATTGGGCCCCTTTGGAAACGGTCCATCTAGCTGACCGTGTTAGACAGCTTTTGGTACAAAGGTATGGCAGTTCTTCTTTTACAGATTGGGAACGTCTTTTCACCATTCGTAGACCTGTATATAAGGAATGGTGTGTTGAGTTGATGAGTACTGTATCACTTGATACAAATATAGTTAGAATAGATGATAGAAGATTTCTTAGGTTTATCCTTGGTGGTAGGATGTACAGAATGTCCATGCTGGACATGGCCAGGGCCTTACAGATATATACTCCTGGTGAGTTGCTATTACCCGATTGCACAAATTTGATTCATTATGGTGAAAGGGTAGATAGTAACTTTGACGCTGACGCCATTTGGAGGTGTATGACACATTTTGATGTTTTTACACGAGCAGGAGGACACTCCTATACACATATTGACAGAGCCGAGCTTCGTATTATTCATAGATTTTTGGCTAACTCGATTACACAGAGAGGTCATAATAAAGAAAAAATTACCTTACATGATTTATTCTACCTAAAGTGTATTCGGAATCCTAGAAGCTTTGTCAATATCCCTTACTGTGTTGCTTTTTATTTATCTAAAATGGTAGAGGGAATGCAGGATGGGAGTATAATAGGAGGAGGTATTTTTGTTACTCTCATTGGAGAGTATTTAGGTGTTGATAGGAACCAAGGGGGTCCATTACAGCTTTGTAGAGAACAGGTTGAGCCCTTAGGATTGAAAGTTTATGTGGGTGCTAAGGTATTGAAAAGTAGACGTAACCAAGCAGTACCCTATGAGGGATCTCATCCTCAGGTAGAGAGAGGCTCAGACGAGGAAATGGAGGAGGCGGAAGACATTAGGGATGTCTTTCGAGATGCTATTCTTGACGTCCACGTTCGTATAGATGAGGAAGCAATGACGAACGCGGCCAGACATAGTATGTATGAGCAGTGGAACTCCGAGCGAGTATACGAGGATTATAGGCGACGACAACACGATAGCTGGTTAGTTCATCAGCACCAAATCATGAGCCAGCTATCATATCAGGTACCAAATAACTATGTACCTACTCGACCTGCTCATTTTCCGCCACACAGCCCCGATATCCGACCACCCTTTAACCGGTATGACTATAACCAAGCCTATCAAAACACCTATAATCAACAATGGAACCCACCTGACGAGATGAACTGGAACCCATATCCAGACTGATTTAGTTCCATTTGGTTATTTATATGATTTTTATGTTTTTATCTTTTTACTTATTCATGTTTAAACTTATGTTATTGAATATACTTATGTAATCTTTATCATTTTTATTATTATTGTGTACTAATATTTCACATATAGGATTTGAAAGTGGGATATTAAGTCCCATTTCAAATTGCCATGCATGTTTATATTTGTATGTATGTATATTGTAAATTGTACAAAACAGGGTAAAACAGCGCATTTTCAAAGACTGCATTAAGTTCAGCAAAAGCTACTAATTTTGACGACAAGATAAATGTGATGTAACAACAGACGAAATGAACAAATGATATGCACCATTTATCATTCAGCAAACAAACGCCAATATGTTTGGAAATTTTGGTAAAATTTAATCATTTTTCTACGCTAATTGATAAGGCTAAAAAGGAACATATATTTCATAGCAATATCCCTCCTAAATAATAGGTTTTCATATGTAATTGTATTATATTTTTATTGTAATTTTTTAAATAAATAAGTGCGAAGACAAAAGGTGAAAACAAAGATTTGAAGACACAAACGTCCAAAAAGCTCAAATGTACAAGATACAATTCAAAAGGTTCAATTTATTGATGAAAAACGTCTAAAAATGACAAGAGTACAAGTTACAAAACGCAAAGTACAAGATATTAAATTGTACACAAGGACGTTCGAAAATCCGGAACCGGTACCCGAGCCAACTATCAACGCCCGACGCAATGGACCAAAAATTACAAGTCTACTATGCACAAGAATATAATATAATATATAAATAATTATATTAATTATTTATATTTTATATTTATATATAAAATATGTCGACAAGCAAGGTTCCAAAATTATGTGAGCTGGATTTTCAAACTCCACAACTCGCGGAGTTTGCAGGCTTAAAACTCCACGACTCGCGGAGCTGTCAGAAATCAAAACGCCTATAAAAGGCCATGCATTCGTTCGATTTTAATATATAAAAAAAATATAAATAATAATAATAATACTCTGTAATAAATAATAAATAAATATATAATATATATATATATATATATATATATATATATAGTATAGGGTAGTTTTATATTAGATTAGTTCGGGTTATGTAAAGGTTATTTTACGGGTTTTTGAAGTCGAAATTCTGTCCGTGTAACACTACGCGATAAATACTCAATGTAAGTTATGTTCTCCTTTTTAAATTAATGTCTCGTACTTAAGTTATTATTATGCTTATTTGAGCCAAAGTAATCATGATGTTGGACTAAATATTAAAGATGAGGTAATTGGGCTTTGTACCATAATTGGGGTTTGGACAAAAGAACGACACTTGTGGAAATTAGACTATGGGCTATTAATGAGCTTTATATTTGTTTAACTAAATGATAGTTTGTTAATTTTAATATAAAGATTTAAAATTGGACGTCCCTATAAATAACCATATACACTCGATCGGACACGATGGGCGGGGTATTTATATGTACGAATAATCGTTCATTTAACCGGACACGGGAATGGATTAATAGTCTATGGAATTATTAAAACAGGGGTGAAATTATGTACAAGGACACTTGGCATAATTGATAACAAAGTATTAAAACCTTGGTTTACACGCAGTCGATATCCTGGTATAATTATTAAACAAAGTATTAAAACCTTGTTACAGTTTAAGTCCCCAATTAGTTGGAATATTTAACTTCGGGTATAAGGATAATTTGACGAGGACACTCACACTTTATATTTATGACTGATGGACCGTTATGGACAAAAACCAGATGGACTTATCAAATAATCCAGGACAAAGGACAATTAACCCAGGGTAATAAATAATCAAAACGTCAAACATCATGGTTACGGAAGCTTAAATAAGCATAATATATTTTATTTCATTTTTCCTCGTACTTTTATTTATTGTCATTTTAATTATTGTTATTTATTTTATATTGTTATTTAAATATCGTCATTTACTATACGCTTCGTTTAAAATATAAATCGACAAACCGGTCATTAAACGGTAAACCCCCTTTTATATATTATTATATATAATTATATATATTTTGTACAAATATAGTTGTTTAAAAATATAGTGTGCAATAAGCCCGCTCCCTGTGGAACGAACCGGACTTACTAAAAACTATACTACTCTACGATTAGGTACACTGCCTATAGTGTTATAGCAAGGTTTAGGTATATCCCATTTGTAAATAAATAATTAAAACTTGTCATATTTTGTGTAAAATTGTATCGTATTAAATAGTTTTTCCTAGTAAAATATAAACTATTTCGTACCCCCACGCTACGACATCAAGTTTTTGGCGCCGCTGCCGGGGAAGTCGGCGAAACTCTATATTTTTAATTTATTTTTGTATAAATATATTTATAGATATTTTTAGAAAAACAATATAAAATAATTTTAAAAAAAACCGAAAATGAAAACTCCACGACTCGCGGAGTTTGCAGGCTTAAAACTCCACGACTCGCGGAGCCACCCTGACGCGCCTGCAGAAACCCTAAATTTGCATTTATTACGGAGTTTTAATTATTATTATTAATTATTTAGTATTTAGGGTTAATTAATTTAGTATTTAATTTAAGTTTTATTTAATTTGTAATAATTAATTAGTTGTATTTAAATTGTAAAATTAATAGTTTTATAAAATAAATAATATAAAAATAATATTTTTATAAAAATTGTACTTTTTACAACTTTTAGTATATTTTTATATTTTGTTCCTTTTTAATTGTTTTAGATTAATTTTTGTATTTTATTTATTTAGTTTTAAGATATAGTTTTTGCCATAATTATTTTTACTTCTAGATTTTTAGGCTTTGCCGTAAAATCCCTTAAGTACTTTTTCTTTAGACTAAGATCTAGGTGCTTTAGAATTTTGCGATGTCTTTTTAAGTTTTAGTACCTTTTTAAGTTATTGCCATTTGGGATATAGTTTTACTTGTAAGCTTTAATATTTTTAGACGCAACTTTTAATTTTTTAGTTTTTAGTACCTTTTAAGTTACGACGCGCTACTTTCTTTTTATTTTCAACCTTTTATTTTTCGACGTTTTTCGACGCGCAATCTTTTTCTTTCTTATTTCTCGACACGCTAGTTTTTAGGACTTAGAATTTTCTCTATTTCTTCTCTATAATTTCTTTAAAATTTTAACAAAAAATTATTTTAAGCGGTTAAATTGATAGACATCCAAATTTTCTGCTTCGTAGTAATAGTTGGATTTGTTAGTGGCTGAGTTGTGAGCTTCCGATTTAAAGGGTTCTGGCTCCCTGCTGCATCTTTTGGCTATTCGAAACGTGGGCAAAAGCAGAAAAGTCTATTAATTGGACAACTTATATAAGTTTTTCTATTTTTATAATTAATAGGATAATTAGTAAATGCACCACATTGTAGCTAAAATTTGGCCATCGCAATAAAATGGAAAATTTTGAAAACAAGGCTATGGAAACTCTTTTTGATATCCAAAATCAATTAAATCAATACTCTCAAACGGGTGTTGATGACAATTCGTTCGGTCAATCTTGGATCACGAATGACGAAACAATAACTGGTTGTGAAATCTGTGGAGATTATCACTCAACATGGGAATGTTATTATTACGTTCCTATGGAAAATTACGCACCCACGAAACCCGAATGGAATGATTATGAAGAATACAATTCAAATTGGGATTATTCCCAAGAATATTTCCAAACTCAACAACCAGTAGACGAAGAAAATTACGTGTCTGAAATTTTATTAGACAATATGAAAATCAAACTCGAAGAACTCAATGCTCAAAATGAACAAATGAGAGAGTTTGTAAACCGGCAAGCTGAAACTCTATCAGACTACACACCTGTTGATATGAGGAGTATTGTGCAAGAAAATCTCATATCATCGAATTTTGATGAATTCGAGAGTTCCGAAATCACCAACTATCCCGATGATACTTTTTATTCAGCTTTACCAATTTCACAACATATCGACACATTAGCCTCTACCGACGAAATCATCGACCAATCAATGAATGAAGAAGAAGTAAGGGTGACAAATTGGTACTCTTGGAAAAATGATAACGTTGAAAATTTTACCCCCGAGACCAAAATGGTGAGACCAATAAGTACCATTAATGAAGAAGAATTTGCTTTGATCCCAAAATTCACCATTCCACAACCTTCCAATCCAATATTCTCAATAGACGAGTCATCCACCGGAAATGAACTACGAGCTATAATAGATAATGACACCTCAAATTTCACCCAATTGGGTAATAGAGGTGAAAACTTTGATCTCGAGAATAAAAGGAAGGAAATGTTAGGAATTGTCCGCCCTATAATATGTATGTCGATGTATATCGATCCATTTGACCAAGAACCAGAAAAAAAGACATATCCATCTACTAAAAGCTACACTTAAAAAAGAATTAAGTAGTGACGATCGGGAGAGTCTAAACTTTAAACCCATTGTTATATTATACACCACCCGAGATGTAAATAACTGGCTCACTATTTTAATTCGTGGAACTTATTATACCGACTTCACATGTCGTCAGTTAAGTGTGGGGAAGTCTAACCCCACTTAACGTTAAATTAGGGGTTCGGGTTAGTGCATAACTCGTTAAATAAACATGCATAATAAGTAAGGTTAAAAGACGCATTTTTAAATATTAGCAAACAGTTCAGAAAAGCAACCGTTTTTGAAAAAAAAAGCATGTGTGATAAAACAAGAAGGAATGAACGATGAGGTGCACCATCTATCATCCTACAAATCTATGGTATCTTTAACTACTTTTCTACACTAATCACCCTCATGAATTTATAATTATAGTCTGATTTCATGCAAATGAGGGCATTGCATGATCTCAAGTGTGGGGAAGGGTTATAAATTCTCTCGGATTTATACTTGGTTTATTTGCCAAATTTTATGAAAATTTGAAAAATTTTCAACTAAATGAATTTAAAATCATGTTTATATATTTATGAACGGTGAAAATTAGGTGTTAATACCGAAATTATCGTTACCTCGGAAAGGACATAAATTGAGAAACACCCTAAAATGCTTGAATTTATTTAAGAATAAAAAGGCAAAGAAAGAAACTAAGTGTGGGGAGAATGTACCTAGTTATTCAATTAAAAACTATCTAGCACATGTTTCCGTAAAGTTATTGCTGGTGCTTTTGTTTTGGACTAAATTAACTATTTTACCCGATGAATGAAAAGAAAAGATGGATCTACACGATGAATCAATTCCATCATTAAAAGGAAGTAAAGTCTTCCGAAAAAGACACGCGCTTCTTGATTTAGGTCAAGAAGTTGTCGTCCAGACCAGCTGTAGGTTGACGAAAAATCTAGAAAAGTCATCACTAAAATTAGCAGGAAATCCACGGACATCAGCATCAAACAGGGTCGCCAAGTGGTCAGATTTATCCTAACCATGAGAAGGATTTATGTCGTACAATGGGGGGGACACCGTGCAAATTAGCTTGATAAGACTAATGAATCAGATCCCCAGAAAGGATAATCTCCTTAAAGATTAAAAATCAGCTTTTAAGACTGATATTACTCAATCCTTGAGATTGACCTTAAAGATTGAGAATTCAAACTCATGGAATTCAATGATATCTAAACTCGAGCTTGAACGAGAAAATATTTTGATCAAAATTATAAACTGATTTATTTTCTGAAAACCCATTTTCAATGCGTTCATTACCATTGAACGTAAAATCCTAGGAATTCACCTGAAATTCATTAGGTCACCTGAACCAAATCGGGTGTCAACCGTAAGAACGGTGGTTGCATAGCATGGTCGAAGACAGGACCTTGTGCCAGACCGGAAAATTATAAGGGTGAGCTTTACTATTGCTCCTACCAAGGATAGTAATTGCGTCCGACACGTCTTTGGACCATAATCAAATGCATGTCATTAGACATTGCCTTAACAGTTTCTTGTTCATCGCTATCCTTTACAACCGGACGGTAGTTTATCGAAAGGTAATATATGGGACAAGTGAACTGGACGTGTTGCTTTCCTAATACAAGGTTAGCAAGTGGGTAACACAAAACCACAAGTGTTGAGCTAAAATTTTCAAATCTGAAACCCACACAACCCACAAAAATATTTTGCAAACACTGGTGAAGGGTTATTCCGAAAAACTTGTCTAGGGTAAAAGCTAGATTGAATTTTCAAAAGATCAAATGTTTTCATAAAGATTCAATTTTCTAACGGATCTAAATTTTCATAGTCATGTGAGACTGTAAACCGCCTTTCAAATGTGCACTTTGCTTTGGAAACCGAAAGTAAATCGGCTATTTGATTGCAAGTGTCGTTGACCTAAACCCGAGGCAACTGTGGATGTCACACCTACCTTTAACCATGGTTCTATCGTTACTATCATTGTTTATACCGCCATCTCAAAATCACTGATGTATAAAGTGTGAAGAATAAAGAAGTGATTCGTGTGATGTATTATATTATTTCAAGTTATGTATTGCTTGAGGACAAGCAACGTTTAAGTGTGGAGATATTTGATAAGGCTAAAAAGGAACATATATTTCATAGCAATATCCCTCCTAAATAATAGGTTTTCATATGTAATTGTATTATATTTTCATTGTAATTGTTTAAATAAATAAGTGCGAAGACAAAAGGCGAAAACGAAGATTTGAAGACACAAACGTCCAAAAAGCTCAAATGTACAAGATACAATTCAAAAGGTTCAATTTATTGATGAAAAACGTCTAAAAATGATAAGAGTACAAGTTACAAAACGCAAAGTACAAGATATTAAATTGTACGCAAGGACGTTCGAAAATCCGGAACCGGTACCCGAGCCAACTATCAACGCCCGACGCAATGGACCAAAAATTACAAGTCTACTATGCACAAGAATATAATATAATATATAAATAATTATATTAATTATTTATATTTTATATTTATATATAAAATATGTCGACAAGCAAGGTTCCAAAATTATGTGAGCTGGATTTTCAAACTCCACGACTCGCGGAGTTTGCAGGCTTAAAACTCCACGACTCGCGGAGCTGTCAGAAATCAAAACGCCTATAAAAGGCCATGCATTCGTTCGATTTTAATATATAAAAAAATATAAATAATAATAATAATACTCTGTAATAAATAATAAATAAATATATATATATATATATATATATATATATATATATATATATATATATATATATATATATATATATATATATATATATATATATATATATATATATATATATATATATATATAGTATAGGGTAGTTTTATATTAGATTAGTTCGGGTTATGTAAAGGTTATTTTACGGGTTTTTGAAGTCGAAATTCTGTCCGTGTAACACTACGCGATAAATACTCAATGTAAGTTATGTTCTCCTTTTTAAATTAATGTCTCGTACTTAAGTTATTATTATGCTTATTTGAGCCAAAGTAATCATGATGTTGGACTAAATATTAAAGACGGGGTAATTGGGCTTTGTACCATAATTGGGGTTTGGACAAAAGAACGACACTTGTGGAAATTAGACTATGGGCTATTAATGGGCTTTATATTTGTTTAACTAAATGATAGTTTGTTAATTTTAATATAAAGATTTAAAATTGGACGTCCCTATAAATAACCATATACACTCGATCGGACACGATGGGCGGGGTATTTATATGTACGAATAATCGTTCATTTAACTGGACACAGGAATGGATTAATAGTCTATGGAATTATTAAAACAGGGGTGAAATTATGTACAAGGACACTTGGCATAATTGATAACAAAGTATTAAAACCTTAGGTTACACGCAGTCGATATCCTGGTGTAATTATTAAACAAAGTATTAAAACCTTGTTACAGTTTAAGTCCCCAATTAGTTGGAATATTTAACTTCGGGTATAAGGATAATTTGACGAGGACACTCACACTTTATATTTATGACTGATGGACCGTTATGGACAAAAACCAGATGGACTTATCAAATAATCCAGGACAAAGGACAATTAACCCAGGGTAATAAATAATCAAAACGTCAAACATCATGGTTACGGAAGCTTAAATAAGCATAATATATTTTATTTCATTTTTCCTCGTACTTTTATTTATTGTCATTTTAATTATTGTTATTTATTTTATATTGTTATTTAAATATCGTCATTTACTATACACTTCGTTTAAAATATAAATCGACAAACCGGTCATTAAACGGTAAACCCCCTTTTATATATTATTATATATAATTATATATATTTTGTACAAATATAGTTGTTTAAAAATATAGTGTGCAATAAGCCCGCTCCCTGTGGAACGAACCGGACTTACTAAAAACTATACTACTTTACGATTAGGTACACTGCCTATAGTGTTGTAGCAAGGTTTAGGTATATCCCATTTGTAAATAAATAATTAAAACTTGTCATATTTTGTGTAAAATTGTATCGTATTAAATAGTTTTTCCTAGTAAAATATAAACTATTTCGTACCCCCACGCTACGACATCACTAATCACCCTCAATAATTTAAATTGTTACTGATTTCTTGCAAATGAGGGCATTGCAAGTTCTTAAGTGCGGGAAGAGGTTAAATTCTTTCGGATTTTAAAATTTTTACTTTATACACTTGGTTACCATTAGAAATACTAGTAAAGTAGTAGTTGTATTAGAATCTAGTGCTATCTGATAATAAAGAACAGCCCTAGTCTTATATACTGACTACCCAATTCTAGTAAAAATTTTCAAAATTTTCAATTAAATGAACTCAAAATCATGTTTATACATATTTATGAACGATAAAATTAGGTGTTAACACCAAAATTATTGTTACCTCAGAAAGGACATAAATTGAGAAACAAACCAAAATGTTAAAATTCATTTAAAATGGAATAGAGGACAATAAAAAGGAAAATAAAAGCCAAGTGTGGGAAAAATTACCAAGTAATCTTAAACATATGTCACATATTTCTGTAACAAATAATTGAAGATACTTTTGCTTTGGACTAAACTAAACTGTTTTACCCGATGAAAGAAAAGAAGAGATGGATCTACACGATGAATCAATTCCATCGTTAAAAGGAAGTAAAGTCTTTTAAAAAAGACACGCGCTTCTTGATTTAGGTCATGAAGTTGTCGTCCAGACCAGCTGTAGGTTGATGAAAAATCTAGAAAAGTCATCTCTAAAATCAGTAGGAAATCCACGAACCTCAGCATAAAACAGGGTCGCCAAGTGGTCAGATTTATCCTAGCCATGAGAAGGATTTATCTCGTACAATGGAGGGGCACCATGCAAATTAGCTTGATAAGACTAATAAATCAGATCCCCAGAAAGGATAATCTCTTTTAAAGATCAAAAATCAGCTTTTAAGCCTGATATTACTCAATCCTAGAGATTGACCTTAAAGATTGAGAATTACAAACTCATGGAATTCAATGATATCTAAACTCGAGCTTGAACGAGAAAATATTTTGATCAAATTACAAACCGATTTGTTTTCTGAAAACCCTATTTTCAATGCGTTCATTACCTTTGAACGTAAAATCCTAGGAATTCACCTGAAATTCATTAGGTCACCTGAACCAAATCGGGTGTCAACCGTAAGAACGGTGGTTGCATAGCATGGTCAAAGACAGGACCTTGTGCCAGACCGGAAAATTATAAGGGTGAGCTTTACTATTACTCCTACAAAGGATAGTAATTGCGTCCGACACGTTATAGACCATAATTAAAAGCATGTCAGGGGACATTGCCTTAACAGTTGCTTGTTCAACGCTTTCCTTTACAACCGGACGATAGTTTACCGAAAGGTAATATACGGAGAAAGTATACTGGACGTGTTGCTTTCCTAATACAAGGTTAGCAAGTGGGTGACACAAAACCACAAGTTTTGAGCTAAAATTTTCAAATCTGAAACCCACCAAACCCACAAAAATATTTTGCAAACACCGGTGAAGGGTTATTCCGGAAAACTTATCTAGGGTAAAAACTAGATTTAATTTTCAAAAGATCAAATGTTTTCATAAAGATCCAATTTTCTTAATGGATCTAAATTTTATAGTCATGTGGGACTGTAAACCACATCGTTACTACCATTGTTTATACCGCCGTAAAGAAATCACTGATGTACAAAGTGTGAAGAATAAAGAAGTGATTCTAGTATTTCAAGACTATATTGCTTGAGGACAAGCAACGCTCAAGTGTGGGAATATTTGATAATGCTAAAAACGAATATATATTTCATAGCATTATTCCTCAAGAAAGACAAGCTTTTAGTTGCAATTGTCCTATTTACAAGTGATATTTGTTTAAATAATAAAAGGTGAAGACAAAAGGCAGATTCGACGAATTGAAGACGCAAACGACCAAAAAGCTCAAAAGTACAAAAGACAATCAAAGAGGTTCCAATTATTGATAAGAAACGTCTCAAAATTACAAGAGTACAAGATTCAAAACGCAAAGTACAAGATATTAAATTGTACGCAAGGACGTTCGAAAATCCGGAACCGGGACCAGAGTCAACTCTCAACGCTTGACGCAATGGACTAAAAATTACAAGTCAACTATGCACATAAATATAATATAATATTTAAATAATTCTTATAATTATTTATATATTATATATTATATTATTAAAAACTGTCGGGAGAAAAAACAAAGGCATGTGAGCCTCCCCAGCTGGCCATGCGATCGCATGGCCTTGAAGGGTAAAGCTCATGCGATCGCATGAGCCACTTTTCCAGCCCACATGCCTATAAAATTCGCAGCTTGGTGAACATCAAAGCATCATCTTTTTCTTCTCCTCATTCAACGTATAATATTTATATTTATATTATAATTTTAATTTTAATTTTAATTTATAATAATAAGGGTGTGTTAGCGAATGTTGTAAGGGTGTAAGTCGAAATTCTGTCCGTGTAACGCTACGCTATTTTTAATCATTGTAAGTTATGTTCAACCTTTTTAATTTAATGTCTCGTAGCTAAGTTATTATTATGCTTATTTAATCCGAAGTAATCATGATGTTGGGCTAAAAATATTAAAATTGGGTAATTGGGCTTTGTACCATAATTGGGGTTTGGACAAAAGAACGACACTTGTGGAAATTAGACTATGGGCAATTAATGGGCTTTATATTTGTTTAACTAAATGATAGTTTGTTAATGTTAATATAAAGATTTACAATTGGGCATCCCTATAAATAACCATTTACACTCGATCGGACACGATGGGCGGGATATTTATATGTACGAATAATCGTTCATTTAACCGGACATGGGAATGGATTAATAGCCACTAGAATTATTAAAACAGGGGTGAAATTATGAACAAGGACACTTGGCATAATTGATAACAAAGTATTAAAACCTTGGGTTACACTCAGTCGACATCCTGGTGTAATTATTAAACAAAGTATTAAAATCTTGTTACAGTTTAAGTCCCCAATTAGTTGGAATATTTAACTTCGGGTATAAGGATAATTTGACGAGGACACTCGCACTTTATATTTATGACTGATGGACTGTTATGGACAAAAATCAGACGGACATATTAAATAATCCAGGACAAAGGACAATTAACCCATGAGCATAAAACTAAAATCAACACGTCAAACATCATGATTACGGAAGTTTAAATAAGCATAATTCTTTTATTTCATATTTAATTTCCTTTATTTTATATTTAATTGCACTTCTAATTATCGCACTTTTATTTTTTGTTATTTTATTTAATTGCACTTTTAATTATCGTACTTTTTAATTATCGCAAGTTTATTTTATCGCACTTTTATTTATCGCAATTTCATTATCGTTATTTACTTTACGCTTTAAATTAAGTCTTTTATTTATTTAATACATTTGGTTTTAACTGCGACTAAAGTTTTAAAATCAACAAACCGGTCATTAAACGGTAAAAAAACCCCATTTAAAATAATAATATTACTTATATATATATTCGTATTTTTATAAATTAAGCTAATATAGCGTTAAGCTTTGATTAAAAGATTCCCTGTAGAACGAACCGGACTTACTAAAAACTACACTACTGTACGATTAGGTACACTGCCTATAAGTGTTGTAGCAAGGTTTAAGTATATCCATTCAATAAATAAATAAATATCTTGTGTAACATTATATCGTATTTAATAGTATTTCCTTGTAAAATTTAATAGTATTTTATACCCCTTAGCTCTAACATCAGTGAACCTCCAGCCGCTTGATCGATAGAAATTCGGGTTGCAACATCACAACCCTTGTAAAAGATTTGAACTTGTTGGAAGGTATCCAACCCATGGTTTGGACAACCTCTCAGCATTTTGGAAAATCGATTCCATGCTTTGTATAAGGTTTCCATCGACTTTTGACAAATTTGGGTAATTTCTTGTTGGAGTATCGCGGACTTAGAAGCTGGAAAATATTTCTTAAGAAATTTTTCCAACATACCATCCCAAGTTTCTATTGTAGCCTCGGGCAAAGAATCTAACCAACTCCGTGCTTCCCCGTGGAGTGTCCATGGGAAAAGTCTTAAGAATATGGCTTGATCAGTGTCTGGTTGAAGTTTGAATAGAAGACATATCTCTTGAAAAAGACGAATATGTTCGTTTGCATCTTCATTCGGACCACCACCAAATTGACATCTGTTGTTAATCATTTGGAGAATAGGTCCTTTTATTTCAAATTTTACCTCACCAGGTGTCTGAGTAATTGCACTTCCTTGTCCGGTTCGGGTTGCCTTCATCTTGGCCGCCATTATTTGTCTTGGTACCACCGGTCTTGCCTCTCCTTCCATTTCAAAATTTGGAGGATGAACGGTTTCACCAAATTCAGAATATCTTGGCTTAGTTGTACTTGATTCTGAATTAAAAGTTTCTTGCTTTGATGAAGATTCAAAAAGTTCAAGTATTTCTTTTGGGATTCTACCAAGCTTCCTATCAGGTTCTGTAAGCGGTGTAAGTAATGGAGAATCTAAACTTCGGGTATGTGGCATATGCAACCTAAAATCTGTCAATCACACAACTAACAAAACTATTAAATGCACCGATTCTATAAGTATAAAAATCAAAGACTATTAATAATAAAAAAATATTAAGAAACTACTTAATCACAAATTAGTTAATAATTCTATTTTGACACAAAAATGTCCCCTGCAGCGGAGCCAAAACCTTGATGTGCAAAACGTGGTATATGAATTGTTGTATGAAATAGTATGGAAAAATACCGATTAAAGATTGTTACACACTAACGGGCAGTGTACCCGATCATGTAGTATAGTAAATGATAAATTCCGTGTATCGTGTAGTGACCCGAACTTTTCCATGTTTATATATATTAAATGAAATTGTTATTTACATGATTAAGTGTTTCCAACATGTTAAGCAATCAAACTTGTTAAGACTTGATTAATTGAAATAGGTTTCATATAGACAATTGACCACCCAAGTTAACCGGTGATTCACGAACGTTAAAACTTGTAAAAACTATATGATGTCATATATATGGATATATATATATATATATATATATATATATATATATATATATATATATATATATATATATATATATATATATATATATATATATATAGTTAACATGGTATTATGATAAGTAAACATATCATTAAGTATATTAACAATGAACTACATATGTAAAAACAAGACTACTAACTTAAGGATTTCAAAACGAGGCATATATGTAACGATTATCGTTGTAACGGCATTTAATTGTATATATATCATATTAAGATATATTAATATATCATAATATTATGATAATGTAATAATTTAACATCTCTTTAGATATAATAAACAATGGGTTAACAACATTTAACAAGATCGTTAACCTAAAGGTTTCAAAACAACACTTACATGTAACGACTAACGATGACTTAACGACTCAGTTAAAATGTATATACATGTAGTGTTTTATTATGTATTCATACACTTTTGAAAGACTTCAAGACACTTATCAAAGTACTTCTACTTAACAAAAATGCTTACAATTACATCCTCATTCATTTTCATCAACAATTCTACTCGTATGTACTCGTATTCGTACTCGTACAATACCCAGCTTCTAAATGTATTTACTATTGGTATATGCACTCCAATGATTAGCTCTTAGCAGCTCTTGTAAGTCACCTAACACATGTGGGAACCATCATTTGGCAACTAGCATGAAATATCTCATAATATTACAAAAATATTAGTAATCATTCATGACTTATTTACAAGTAAACAAAATTACACATCCTTTATATCTAATCCATATACCAACGAACAAAAACACCTACAAACACTTTCATTCTTCAATTTTCTTCATCTAATTGATCTCTCTCAAGTTCTATCTTCAAGTTCTAAGTGTTCGTCATAAATTCTATAAGTTCTAGTTTCATAAAATCAAGAATACTTCCAAGTTTGCTAGCTTACTTCCAATCTTGTAAAGTGATCATCCAACCTCTAGAAATCTTTCTTATTTATAGTAAGATATCTTTTTAATACAAGCTAATACTCATATTCAAACTTTGATTCAATTTCTATAACTATAACAATCTTATTTCGAGTGGAAATCTTACTTGAACTTGTTTTCGTGTCATGATTCTGCTTCAAGAACTTTCAAGCCATCCAAGGATCCTTTGAAGCTAGATATATTTTTCTCATTTCCAGTAGGTTTACCTACTAAAATTAAGGTAGTAATTATGTTCATAACATCATTCGATTCATACATATAAAACAATCTTATTCGAAGATTTAAACTTATAATCACTAGAACATAGTTTAGTTAATTCTAAACTTGTTCACAAATAAAGTTAATCCTTCTAACTTGACTTTTAAAATCAACTAAACACATGTTCTATATCTATATGATATGCTAACTTAATGATTTAAAACCTGGAAACACGAAAAATACCGTAAAACCGGATATACGCCGTCGTAGTAACACCGCGAGCTGTTTTGGGTTAGTGAATTAAAAACTATGATAAACTTTGATTGAAAATTTGTTCTTCTGGGAAAATGATTTTTCTTATGAACATGAAACTATATCCAAAATTCATGGTTAAACTCAAAGTGGAAGTATGTTTTCCAAAATGGTCATCTAGACGTCGTTCTTTCGACTAAAATGACTACCTTTAAAAAAACGACTTGTAACCTGTATTTCCAACTATAAACTTATACTGTTTCTGTTTTTATTCATAAACTTAAGTTCAATATGAAACCATAGCAACTTGAAACACTCAAAACGGATTTAAAACAAAGAAGTTATGGGTAAAACAAGATTGGATAATTTTTCTTGTTGTAGCTACGTGAAAATTGGTAACAAATCTATATTAATCATATCCTAGCTAACTCATATTGTATTATACACGTATTCTAATATATTATATAATCTTGGGATACCATAGACATGAATACAATGTTTTGACATATCATATCGACGCATCTATATATATATTTCGGAACAACCATAGACACTCTATATGCAGTAATGTTGGAGTTAGCTATACAGAGTTGAGGTTGATTCCAAAATATTATATATACTTTGAGTTGTGATCTAGCCTAAGGCTTGTATACACGAGGTCATGGATTGATTCAAGATAATATATATATTGCTTTTTTTTTCTGTACATCTAACTGTGGACAACTAGTTGTAGGTTATTAACGAGGACAGCTGACTTAATAAACTTAAAACAGCAAAACGTATTAAAAATGTTGTAAATATATTTTGAACATACTTTGATATATATGTACATATTTGTTATAGGTTCGTGAATCGACCAGTGGCCAAGTCTTACTTCCCGACGAAGTAAAAATCTGTAAAAGTGAGTTATAGTCCCACTTTTAAAATCTAATATTCCCTGATGAGAATACATGCAGTTTTATAAATGTTTTATAAAATAAACACAAGTAAATGAAACTACATTCTATGGCTAGATTATTAAACCAAATATGCCCCTTTTTAGTCTGGTAATCTAAGAATTAGGGAACAGACACCCTAATTGACGCGAATCCTAAAGATAGATCTATTGGGCCCAACGAGCCTCATCCAAAGTACCGGATGCTTTAGTACTTCGAATTCATCGTGTCCGAAGGAAGTCCCGGAATGATAGGGGATATTCTATATGCATCTTGTTAAGGTCGGTTACCAGGTGTTCACCATATGAATGATTTTTATCTCTATGTATGGGATGTATATTGAAATATGAAATCCTGTGGTCTATTATTACGATTTGATAAATATAGGTTAAACCTATAACTCACCAACATTTTTGTTGACGTTTAAAGCATGTTTATTCTCAGGTGATTATTAAGAGCTTCCGCTGTTGCATGCTATTATATGGACAAGATTTGGTGTCAGCATGCTTGTATAATATTGTTTAAAACTGCATTCGAGATTTATTTTGTTGTAACATATTAATATTTGTAAACCAATATGTATTGGTAGTGTGTAAGTGTGATATTTGTTAGATTATCATTTCTGGATAATCTAAGTGGTGTCTTGTTAACCTTGTCGATAAAATAAAGGTTATGGTTTGTTTTAAAAACGAATGCAGTCTTTGAAAAACGTCTCATATAGAGGTCAAAACCTCTCAACGAAATCAATTAATATGGAACGTTTATAATCAATATGAACGGGATATTTCAGTTGGTATCATAGCGTTGGTCTTAGAGAACCAGAAATTTGCATTAGTGTGTCTTATAGAGTTTGTTAGGATACATTAGTGAGTCTGGACTTCGACCGTGTTTTCTTTAAAAATGATTGCTTAACACTTTTGTTGGAAATTATATATTATTAACATGTAAATATTATGTGATATATTAACCTCTTAATGTGTTTGATATTGTGTGATAGATGTCTACCACTAGTATAAATCCCATTGATTCACCTAATAATAATGAAGAGTCGAATATATTTTGGGAAGATTCACAAATTCCCGAAGAGGAATCGGAAGAAGAGGAACCGAAAGAGGAGGAACCGGAAGAGGAGGAACCGGAAGAGGAGGAATCGGAAGAGGAGGAACCAGAAGAAGAAGAGGTTCCGGAGGAAGAAATATTGATACCTATAGTAAATCGATTAAATAAAAGAAAATCCTCAACCAACGGACCAAAGTTAATAATGGTCAATGGTGTTTCCACCGAGGAAGCAAAATATTGGGAAGATTACCAATTTTCCGATGAATCGGATCCCGATAAGGATTCCGATGATGTTATAGAAATTACCTCGACCCAATTTAATAAAGCGAAAGAAAATAATAAGGGAAAAGGTATAAAAATAGAGAAACCCGATTCCAACCCCGAGAACTTTATATGTATCGGCAACATCCATATTTCCTAAAATGTAACAATGACCTGGGAACCTCTAAACCACCAGGTTTTTCTAAATCATTGTGAAAAATGACGGCTCGTATTAGAGGAACACCATATATTCCTAGAAAATTGGGAAAACGAACCAAGTCCGAAGAAGAAGAAACCAGTGATTCAGATTAGAGGGTTGTAATCATGTTGTGTATTATATGTATTGTAGTGTGCTTGTACTTTTATGTTCTATGTAAAAATTGATTGTATTGTTTGTTAATTATCTTTTACGAATCTAATCCTTGTCTATTTTACAGTATAAAAACAAAATGGACGTTAAGGGTAGACAACCGAATATTTTAGAAGATCTACCAGAGGATATGATTGAGGAAATCTTGTCTAGAGTCGGTCAGAATTCATCAGCACAATTAATTATGGTAAAATTAACTTGTCAAACATTTGAAAGACTTTCCAGAAATGCCTTAGTTTATAAAAGGCTTTCCTTTGATAGGTGGGGTATATCACATTGGGGAGACCGTAAGTTACGCCGTGTTTTCTTTAAAGCGTTAAATGCGGGGAACCCAAATTTAATTTTACGCTACGGGTTAAGAACCTATTTTGACTCAACATATCTCAACATAGGATTTCGTGAATTAGAAAGAGCTTCTAACATGCAACATAAAGAAGTATGTTATGCTTACGGGTTAGTGATGTTCGCTTCTTACCAAAGTGAGAAAAAGAACATCGGATTGCAGCTTTTAAATAAAACCTTCCCACAAGTGACGGATTCAGTAGTTGGGGTGAGAAACAAGGTTTTTAGATTATTACGGGGCTGTTGGACATTACGAAACCCTCGTCCTTTTGAAGACATTACAACATGCTGCCTAGCCAATGGTCATAACGGTTATTTTCCACAAGACCAAGGATGGGAAGTCGTCTTAGTAAAACCAGAATGCATGACTTGTTTCTGGACTTATGAATTACGTGTCTTTATTTCCTTTACTAAACAACTTGCGTATTAACTAGATTTATCTTCAAAACTGTCTTGTATCAAAGTGTACTATATTTCATGTTATATGTAATATAGCGATGTTGTAAGTTTGAAGAATATTTATATGTGATATATTATTATAATCAGTTTTTCATATGGAATTGTAGTAGTTGAATTGTATATTAGCTACTAAGTATGAACTTAACGGGTAGGTAGTACCCGAATTTAAACTTATAAAACGCTAATATGAAGAAAAAGCTTTTATAAATGAGTTCATATTATGCTACAAAATACTATTGACTACTCTTAATATTCTGTATGATTAACTCGATTCAGTTGGCTATTTTGAAGGAAATGGCACCGACTACTCGACACACCATGAATATGAGCGAAGAGGAATTTTGTACCTTTCTTGCTGCAAACATAGCCGCAGTACAGGCTGCGCTACATACCAACAATAACTCTGAATCTAGCAATGCAGCTAACGGCGCAAGAAATCGTGTAGGATGCTCCTACAAAGAATTCACTGCCTCCAAACCTTTGGAATTTGATGGAACCGAAGGACTAATTGGATTGAAACGGTGGACCGAGAAAGTCGAATCGGTGTTTGCCATAAGTAAGTGTACTGAAGAGGACAAAGTTAAGTACGCTACGCATACCTTCACAGGTACTGCGTTAACGTGGTGGAACACCTATCTTGAACAGGTAGGACAAAATGCTGCTTATGCACTACCGTGGTCGGCATTCAAGAAATTGATGAACGAGCAGTATCGTCCTAGAAACAAAGTCAATAAGCTCAAGGTAGAGCTTAGAGAGTTACGAACACAAGGGTTCGACATTACCACGTATGAACGACGATTCACAGAGTTGTGCCTATTGTGTCCGGGAGCGTTCGAAGATGAAGAAGAGAAGATCGACGCGTTTGTAAAAGGGTTACCAGTAAGGATTCAAGAAGATGTGAGTTCACACGAGCCCGCTTCCATACAAAAGGCAAGTCGAATGGCTCATAAACTCATAAATCAGATTGAGGGAAGAATTAAAGAGCAGGCAGCCGAAGAAGCCAACACGAAACAACTCAAGAGGAAGTGGGAGGAAAACGGTGACAAGAGTCACCAGTACAACAACAATAACAATTACAACTACAATCGCAACAACTATCCCAACAACCGCAACAACAATCGCAACAATAACCGCAATCCTAACAATAACTACAACAAACATCCCAACAACAACAACAACTACAACAACTGTTTCAACAACAATAACAATCCCAACAACAACCTCAATAACAACAACGGCAACAAAAACCAAAAATAGCCATGTCATAGGTGTGAAGAAAATCATCAGGGGTTTTGCACGACATTTTGCAACAGGTGTAAAAGAAATGGTCATAGCGCGATAAAGTGTGAGGTCTACGGACCAAAGTTTAATAGAACTAAAAGAACAAATAGTGTCGGAACAAGTAATGCTGGAACGAATAGTGTCGGAGCAAGTAATACCAATGCTGTTTGTTATAAATGTGGAAAACCAGGCCACATTATTAGAAATTGCCCGAATCAAGGGAATACTAATGGGCAGGGCCGTGGAAGAGTTTTCAATATTAATGCAGCAGAAGCACGGGAAGTCCCGGAGCTTGTTACGGGTACGTTTCTTATTGATGATAAATCTGCTTATGTTTTATTTGATTCGGGTGCGGATAGAAGCTATATGAGTAGAGAATTTTGTGCTAAATTAAGTTGCCCATTGACGCCTTTGGATAATAAACTTTTACTCGAATTAGCAAATGGTAAATTAATTTCAGCAGATAATATATGTCGGGATAGAGAAATTAAACTGGGTGATGAAACGTTTAAGATTAATTTAATACCAGTCGAGTTAGGGAGTTTTGATGTAATAATTGGCATGGACTGGTTGAAGAAGGTAAGAGCAGAGGTCGTTTATTACAAAAATGCGATTCGCATTATGCGTGAAAAAGAAAAACCTTTAATGGTGTACGGAGAAAAGAACAACGCGAAGTTAAATCTTATTAGTAGTTTGAAGGCGCAAAAACTAATAAGAAAAGGTTGTTATGTCATTCTAGCACACATCGAGGAAGTTAAACCTGAAGAAAAGAACATCAGTGATGTTCCCGTCGCAAAAGAATTTTCCGATGTATTTTCGAAAGAATTACCGAGATTACCCCCACATCGATCCGTTGAATTTCAAATAGACCTTGTACCAGGAGCTGCACCAATAGCTCGTGCTCCATACAGACTCGCACCCAGCTAAATGAAAGAATTACAAAGTCAGTTACAGGAACTTTTAGAGCATGGTTTCATTCGACCAAGTACATCACCATGGGGAGCTCCTGTTCTGTTTGTCAAGAAGAAAGATGGTACATTCAGGTTGTGTATCGACTACCGAGAGTTGAACAAACTTACCATCAAGAACTGTTACCCATTACTGAGAATTGACGACTTATTTGATCAACTACAAGGCTCGTCAGTTTATTCGAAGATCGATTTACGTTCTGGATATCACCAAATGCGGGTGAAAGAGGATGACATTCCGAAGACTGCTTTTAGGACGCGTTACGGTCATTACGAGTTTATGGTTATGCCGTTTGGATTGACTAACGCACCATCTGTGTTCATGGACCTCATGAACCGAGTGTGTGGGTCATATCTTGACAAGTTTGTCATTGTTTTCATCGATGACATACTTATTTACTCGAAGAATGATCAAGAGCACGAAGAACATTTAAGAAAAGTGCTAGAGTTGCTGAGAAAAGAAAAACTGTACGCTAAGTTTTCAAAGTGTGCATTTTGGTTGGAAGAAGTTCAATTCCTCGGTCATATAGTAAACAAATAAGGTATTCAGGTGGATCCAGCAAAGATTGAAACCGTTGAAAAGTGGGAAACCCCAAAAACTCCGAAACACATACGCCAATTTTTAGGGCTAGCTGGTTATTACAGGAGATTCATCCAAGATTTTTCCAAAATAGCAAAACCCTTGACTGCATTAACGCATAAAGGGAGGAAATTTGAATGGAATGATGAACAAGAAAAAGTGTTTCAATTGTTGAAGAAAAAGTTAACTAAGGCACCTATATTCTCATTACCTGAAGGGAATGATGATTTTTTGATATATTGTGACGCCTCAAAGCATGGTCTCGGTTGTGTATTAATGCAACGAACGAAAGTATTTGCTTATGCGTCTAGACAATTAAAGATTCAAGAGCAGAATTATACGACGCATGATTTGGAATTAGGCGCGGTTGTTTTTGCATTAAAGACTTGGAGGCACTACTTATATGGGGTCAAAAGGATTATATATACTGACCACAAAAGTCTTCAACACATATTTAGTCAGAAATAACTGAACATGAGGCAGCGCAGGTGGATTGAATTGTTGAATGATTACGACTTTGAGATTCGTTATCACTCGGGGAAGGCAAATGTGGTAGCCGACGCCTTGAACAGAAAGGACAGAGAACCCATTCGAGTAAAAGCTATGAATATAATGATTCACAATAACCTTACTACTCAAATAAAGGAGGCGCAATAAGGAGTTTTAAAAGAAGGAAATTTAAAGGATGAAATACCCAAAGGATCGGAGAAGCATCTTAATATTCGGGAAGACGGAACCCGGTATAGGGTTGAAAGACTTTGGGTACCAAAATTTGGAGATATGAGAGAAATGGTACTTAGAGAAGCTCATAAAACCAGATACTCAATACATCCTGAAACGGGGAAGATGTACAAGGATCTCAAGAAACATTTTTGGTGGCAGGGTATGAAAGCCGATGTTGCTAAATATGTAGGAGAATGTTTTACGTGTTCTAAGGTCAAAGCTGAGCATCAGAAACCATCAGGTCTACTTCAACAACCCGAAATCCCGGAATGGAAATTGGAAAACATTACCATGGATTTCATCACTAAATTGCCAAGGACTGCAAGTGGTTTTGATACTATTTGGGTAATAGTTGATCGTCTCACCAAATCAGCACACTTCCTGCCAATAAGAGAAGATGATAAGATGTAGAAGTTAGCATGACTGTATTTGAAGGAAGTCTTCTCCAGACATGGAATACCAATCTCTATTATCTCTGATAGGGATGGAAGATTTATTTCAAGATTCTGGCAGACATTACAGCAAGCATTAGGAACTCGTCTAGACATGAGTACTGCCTATCAACCACAAACTGATGGGCAGAGCGAAAGGATGATACAAATGCTTGAAGACATGCTACGAGCATGTGTTATTGATTTCGGAAACAGTTGGGATCGATATCTACCGTTAGCAGAATTTTCCTACAACAGCTACCATTCAAGCATTGAGATGGCACCGTATGAAGCACTTTATGGTAGAAAGTGCAGGTCTCCGATTTGTTGGAGTGAAGTGGGGGATAGACAGATTACAGTTCCGGAGATAATACAACAAACTCGAGAAGATCATCCAAATTCAATAACGGTTGAAAACCGCCCAAAGTTAACAAAAGAGCTACGCTGACATTAAAAGAAAAGATATAGAATTTGAAATTAGAGAGATGGTCATGCTTAAAGTTGCACCTTGGAAAGGCGTTGTTCGATTTGGTAAAAGAGGGAAATTAAATCCAAGGTATATTGGACCATTCAAGATTATTGATCGTGTCGGACCAGTAGCTTACCGACTTGAGTTACCTCAACAACTCGCAGCTGTACATAACACTTTCCACGTCTCGAATTTGAAGAAATGTTTTACTAAAGAAGATCTCACTATTCTGTTAGATGAAATCCAAATCAACGAAAAACTTCAATTCATCGAAGAACCCGTCGAAATAATGGACCGTGAGGTTAAAAGACTTAAGCAAAACAAGATACCAATTGTTAAGGTTCGATGGAATGCTCGTAGAGGACCCGAGTTCACCTGGGAATAAGAAAATCAGATGAAGAAGAAATACCCGCACTTATTTTCAGAAGATACGTCAACACCTCCAACTGCTTAAAATTTCGGGATGAAATTTATTTAACGGGTAGGTACTGTAGTGACCCGAACTTTTCCATGTTTATATATATTAAATGAAATTGTTATTTACATGATTAAGTGTTTCCAACATGTTAAGTAATCAAACTTTTTAAGACTTGATTAATTGAAATAGGTTTCATATAGACAATTGACCACCCAAGTTGACCGGTGATTCACGAACGTTAAAACTTGTAAAAACTATATGATGTCATATATATGGATATATATATAGTTAACATGGTATTATGATAAGTAAATATATCATTAAGTATATTAACAATGAACTACATATGTAAAAACAAGACTACTAACTTAAGTATTTCGAAACGAGGCAGATATGTAACGATTATCGTTGTAACGACATTTAATTGTATATATATCATATTAAGATATATTAATACATCATAATATCATGATAATGTAATAATTTAACATTTCTTTAGATATAATAAACAATGGGTTAACAACATTTAACAAGATCGTTAACCTAAAGGTTTCAAAACAACACTTACATGTAACGACTAACAATGACTTAACGACTCAGTTAAAATGTATATACATGTAGTGTTTTAATATGTATTCATACACTTTTGAAAGACTTGAAGACACTTATCAAAGTACTTCTACTTAACAAAAATGCTTACAATTACATCCTCATTCATTTTCATCAACAATTATACTCGTATGCACTCGTATTCGTACTCGTACAATACCCAGCTTCTAAATGTATTTACTATTGGTATATACACTCCAATGATCAGCTCTTAGCAGCCCTTGTGAGTCTAACACATGTGGGAACCATCATTTGGCAACTAGCATAAAATATCTCATAAAATTACAAAAATATTAGTAATCATTCATGACTTATTTACAAGTAAACAAAATTACACATCCTTTATATCTAATCCATATACCAACGACCAAAAACACATACAAATACTTTCATTCTTCAATTTTCTTCATCTAATTGATCTCTCTCAAGTTCTATCTTCAAGTTCTAAGTGTTCTTCATAAATTCTATAAGTTCTAGTTTCATAAAATCAAGAATATTTCCAAGTTTGCTAGCTTACTTCCAATCTTGTAAAGTGATCATCCAACCTCAAGAAATCTTTCTTATTTATAGTAAGATATCTTTCTAATACAAGGTAATACTCATATTCAAATTTTTATTCAATTTCTATAACTATAACAATCTTATTTTGAGTGGAAATCTTACTTGAACTTGTTTTCGTGTCATGATTCTGCTTTAAGAACTTTCAAGCCATCCAAGGATCCTTTGAAGCTAGATCTATTTTTCTCATTTCCAGTAGGTTTACCTACTAAAATTAAGATAGTATTGATGTTCATAACATCATTCGATTCATACATATAAAACTATCTTATTCGAAGATTTAAACTTGTAATCACTAGAACATAGTTTAGTTAATTCTAAACTTGTTCACAAATAAAGTTAAACCTTCTAACTTGACTTTTAAAATCAACTAAACACATGTTATATATCTATATGATATGCTAACTTAATGATTTAAAACCTGAAAACACGAAAAACACCGTAAAACCGGATATACGCCGTCGTAGTAACACCACGGGCTATTTTGGGTTAGTTAATTAAAAACTATGATAAACTTTGATTTAAAAGTTGTTCTTCTGGGAAAATGATTTTTCTTATGAACATGAAACTATATCCAAAAATCATGGTTAAACTCAAAGTGGAAGTATGTTTACAAAAATGACTTGTAACCTGTATTTCCGACAATAAACTTATACTTTTTCTGTTTTAATTCATAAACTTAAGTTCAATATGAAACCATAGCAACTTGAAACGCTCAAAACAGATTTAAAACGAAGAAATTTTGGGTAAAACAAGATTGGATAATTTTTCTTGTTGTAGCTACGTGAAAATTGGTAACAAATCTATATTAATCATATCCTAGCTAACTCATATTGTATTATACATGTATTCTAATATATTTTGTAATCTTGGGATACCAAAGACACGAATATAATGTTTTGACATATCATATCGACCCATCTATATATATATTTCGGAACAACCATAGACACTCTATATGCAGTAATGTTGGAGTTAGCTATACAGGATTGAGGTTGATTCCAAAATATTATATATACTTTGAGTTGTGATCTAGCCTGAGTCTTGTATACACGAGGTCGTGGATTGATTCAAGATAATATATATATTGCTTTATTTTCTATACATCTAACTGTGGACAACTAGTTGTAGGTTATTAACGAGGACAACTGACTTAATAAACTTAAAATCGCAAAACGTATTAAAAATGTTGTAAATATATTTTGAACATACTTTGATATATATGTACATATTTGTTATAGGTTCATGAATCGACCAGTGGCCAAGTCTTACTTCCCGACGAAGTAAAAATCTGTGAAAGTGAGTTATAGTCCCACTTTTAAAATCTAATATTTTGGGATGAGAATACATGCAGTTTTATAAATGTTTTACAAAATAGACACAAGTAAATGAAACTACATTCTATGGCTAGATTATTAAACCGAATATGCCCCTTTTTAGTCTGGTAATCTAAGAATTAGGGAACAGACACCCTAATTGACGCGAATCCTAAAGATAGATCTATTGGGCCCAACGAGCCCCATCCAAAGTACCGGATGCTTTAGTACTTCGAATTCATCATGTCCGAAGGGAGTATCGGAATGATAGGGGATATTCTATATGCATCTTGTTAAGGTCGGTTACCAGGTGTTCACCATATGAATGATTTTTATCTCTATATATGGGATGTATATTGAAATATGAAATCTTGTGGTCTATTATTACGATTTGATAAATATAGGTTAAACCTATAACTCACCAACATTTTTGTTGACGTTTAAAGCATGTTTATTCTCAGGTGATTATTAAGAGTTTTCGCTGTTGCATGCTATTATATGGACAAGATTTGGTGTCAGCATGCTTGTATAATATTGTTTAAAACTGCATTCGAGATTTATTTTGTTGTAACATATTAATATTTGTAAACCAATATGTATTGGTAGTGTGTAAGTGTGATATTTGTTAGATTATCATTTCTGGATAATCTAAGTGGTGTCTTGTTAACCTTGTCGATAAAATAAAGGTTATGGTTTGTTTTAAAAACGAATGCAGTCTTTGAAAAACGTCTCATATAGAGGTCAAAACCTTGCAACGAAATCAATTAATATGGAACGTTTATAATCAATATGAACGGGACATTTCATATCGTTCCAAAGACAGTTGTATTAGTCAAACTAGAATTAGAAACTATATTATGATTAACTAAGTAAATGAAACTTAAAGGTACAAGATATTATGTTTTTGTGGCTATTTAACGATTAACCAAATCAGAGAAGATTAAAGGTAAAAACAATATTTTTCGTCTTTTAAGTTTTTATAATGAAAATAAGTGCAAAGAAAGCAAATAAGATAGTTTGATTTAGATTAAAGAGACGAAATGTTCATCTAGATCTTTTACCCTCGGTATTGGATGTAAGTTTTGATATTAAAACCCGATTGAATGATTATGTGCGTAAGTTATCTAATAGGTTCACTAAGAGTTCTCTTTAATAAATACGCAAACACAATTACAAGATCAAGGGTTCCCTTTTCACTATAGTTCTTGTATTTGTAATCGGATAACTTAACTAGTTCTAAGGCTTGAAACTTGACTTCTATGTTCATAGTTATCAATAATTGTACAAACGTTCGTTGCATACAATTCATCCCTATATCGTTTAACCTATTGAATCTAATTTACCCCCTTGGTCCGGTTTAGTAAACAATCAATCTGAGACAAGCTGATTGTAAATCAATATGATAAATCAACAAGAGTTCTCTTTATCAACAACATATCAATTAACTAGTTACAAATGATTTTTTAACATCAATAAGTATGTTCTTGAATCAAACTTAGAACTATCACACAAAATACATTCAATCCATAAGATTACATCCAATACCTCAGTTATTAATCTAGACAAACATTATAGAGTTTAGCCAATAATCATATTAACAAACAACAGATCAATCAAGTGATAAGTAGAATTCATTGTTAAGAACAAGAAATCAACCTATTAGAGAATGAATCTTGAATGGAGAAGGTGTTGAATCTTGATTCTTGGATGTTAAGCCTCTTCAAAGAGCTTGGAGTTCTCCAAAATAGCTCCTAAAATCGTCTTCCAACTCCTCTGGTTCGTGTCTGATCGTATCTCCCCTCACTGGCCTATCAATCATCTTCTTTTAAAGTGGGTAAAGTGGGTCAAAAGTCAAAAAGTCGGCTGAAACCTACTACTGGACGGCGTCCAAGACTCTGGACGGCGTCCAGTTGTAAAGGTCTGGACGGCGTCCCATTTCTTGGACGGCGTCCAGGTGTGAAGAACTGGACGGCGTCCCAATTTCTTGGACGGCGTCCAAATGAACTAAGGTTCACTGTCTCGTTTTTTAATGTTCTCCCTTCATTTGGACGGAGTCCCAATCATTTTGGACGGAGTTCAACATATCTGAAGCCTTGTTTTATCATTTTAGAGCGCTAATTTGACCCTAACTTGTATCGGGATCGACCATGATGATATCACAACTTTATATAATGGTCATAAATCATCAAAATTCTTTATAAACCACTTTCCGATACAATTTACATACCTTCGTGCATTGCTTGTAGAAACCGCCTTAACTATCCTTGATTCGAGAGTATTTCTCACGATATTGCGAGAGATATATATGATGTAATTTAGCAATATCACCCCATTATCTAACCAAACCCTAAATTTCTTTCTTCATATCAGCAACTAATTTTTATTTTATTTCTTGACATATATATATCATTACCATCAGTCAAATCAATGTTTAAAAACGTAAAATACCAAAACCCACATATATCAACAAGGAACATGTAACAATGGAATCCGACTAGAACTATCAGAGTTCTTCTGTCGGAGTATAAACATAACAACGACATCTGGCTAGAACTTTGACGGACCTGCAACCCTTAGATCTGACCACATGAGAACATGTAACCAGAGGGTTGCGAAATTAGTGATGTTTTTTAAAGGCACCACCTTCGTTCACTTTCATTATGTCTCTTGTTATCAAAAATGATGATGGTGTTACCGCCACCACCTCACATCCTCACATTACTCTCTGAAAATATGGAAGTCTGTATTCACACGAAAGAAATCATTATATAGTAAAAATATTCATATATGGGTTCATAATATTATTCATAAACAGAAAACTCAATTCATTGACGGTAGATACGCTGCAAATATTATTTCAGGTGGTGGCTATGAACTAATCGACGACCATGAACAAAATGATTTCCAGGCGCTTTTTTAAATTCTTCAATTTACATATGCAAATAGGAGGGTATGATATGAGCGTATAAAATTTCGAGTGTAGTTATCATGGTTTGTTGTCTAATAAAGTCGATACATTGTATGTGGGTATGATAAAGATAAGAATGTTTGCCTTTTCTAATCATGAATCATTTTGTATTATCAGTTTTTGTTTATTCAACTTTAGGTTGATAGATCTTAGATCGCTGAATAAGTATAAAGATGAAGATGATTAAAATTAAATGTAAAAAAGATAAAAGGATGAAAATACCTCTCATGTTTTGCACATGACAAGAATTTAACGGAGAAAAATCAATATCCGTCAGTTGCAGGGACTATCCGTCCAAGATTTATAAACCACATGATGAAACGTGAAAGTTTTGACAAACCACATGTACTAATAGAGATGACAATGAATCGGATATGGATTGAGTGATACGTATCCATATCCATATCTATATCCACTTAGTTTTTGTTTATCAATATTCATATCCAGTTAATTTCAGTTCATCCATCCATATTAAAATACACTAGATTAAATGGGTTAATGGATATACCTTGGATATTAAGACAACGTTATATTATTTCCTAATATGCGTTGAAAAGAAAAATGTAGTATAGATAAAATAGATATATAATATGACATAATTAAATCTATCCAGAAGAATGAGTGATCTCTGTCGAAGATAGAACACAATTTATTGAAATTACTATTATAAATAGATTATGAATAATTTGATATGTAATTTGTATGTTTATTTTGTTAAATATACGTGTTTTTTATAATAATATAGTTATAATTATTTCATTGTAAGGTTGAAAGCAAAATGTAAATTTAACGTTAAATACTTTTATAATAGTATATATGTAAGTTTATATTTATTTATTTGTATATGTATTTCGGGTGTAAATTGATATATCTATAGTTTCTATTAAAATCCTATAATGACGATTTCATTATTAGGCTAATTCCTTTGTTAAAAAAAATGAAAAAGAAAAAGAAAAAAATCTATGTTTGATGGGTGATATCATTAATCTAAATAATTTTGAATTAAAATTAAATCTTATTAATTAATTATTATTATTAAATTTTATTGATAATTATTTTAATTATTAAAATTAAATAATTTTGAATTATTTTAATTAGTTCTTTTGAATTAAGTACGGGAAAATATAAAAGCTAGGCAGAAGGAAACCAATTTTAAATTTATATTATAATTTACACTTTTAAAATAAAATGACAACCAATATTATCTCTTATGATTGGATGCGAGTTTTTTAATATGCATTTTAGGTGTTTGATGAAATGTTCAGCTGACGAGTTTCTTAGTCGGACTATGTGGTTCCACGGGTCATTAAACTAAATGACTTTAACATTTACGTTCACTTAATACCTAAAACATATCATTAAACTGTTTCGTTTAAATAAACCCGTAATTCCACGGGTCATTTCAATAGCATATGAATAAAAATTTTCATCCATGTTCATATGCATTTTTATTTGGGTTCATCTGTGTCTATATTTATATTCATTTAGACTTATCTATATTAATTATGAACCGGGTAAATCGGGTGAATATTATCTAGATGACATTATAGGTGTAATTATATTTAAATAAAATAATGAAAATATTATATATTTTATTATATTCTTATTCTTTTAACTATAAACAAGAGAACATATATGATCGGGCCGGCTTTTCATACAAAATTTCATTACACCAAAAAGTAAATCAGATACAGACAAACAATTGTTTGTATTGCAGTTGTGGAGTGTCTATCCCATCTTGTCACTTCACTTATTCACCTTTCAACAACTACCAAACCCTAATTTCTTTATTATTTTTTTATATCCTCCAATTGATTTATGATTTATTGATTCTTTTTCATCAAAATATCCACCAACCTAATCCTTGTTCTTGTTCTTTAGTTCCAACTAACCTATCTGATCGTATACATACATACACACATCAATTGCAATCATTCAAGTTTATTTATTTTTGTTTATACTGATAATTAATGACTACTGCTGCTTCTGCACATTGTTCTTTCACTGTAGCTGCTCATTTCAATGAAAATTCAAGCAATTTTGCTTCTAAATTTGATGCCTCTAGTTTTTATTTCAATTCTAATGGTGAATTTCAAAAAATCAGCTTGCATTCTAGCCCTGCTTCTAAAATTTGCTCAAAGGTGCGCCTTTTATATTTTACTATGTTATGTTATCCCTTAGGAATGTTTGTGATTTAAGATTTACATTTGTTTATTATTTTAGTTGTAAACTTTTATGATTGGTTAATTGTAATGACATTTGACCTGTGTTAATTTATATATTGAAAGGTGCTTAATACTAAATTTAGATTTAATCAAGAGGGAAGCACTTTTTTGGGGAAGTGGGGGGAAGTAATTTTTTTTCGTTTTTTGAAAAAACATTGTTCACGAACATTATAGATTAGATGAAAATATGAACATTTAAAAAAGACACTCTGTGATGAATGTCATTATTTTGGCGGGAAAACGCTCGAAGAAAAAAATAAAAACATTCAATGCTGAGTTTTTTTTAAGGGGTTAGAAATTAGGGTTTAGAAATTAGGGTTTAGAAATTAGGGGGTTATAAATTAAGGTTTAGCTATTAGGGTTTAGAAATTAGGGTTTTGGGTTTAGAAATTAGGGTTTAGGGTTTAGAAATTAGGGTTTAGATTGAATATTTTAACACGAACGGTTTAGAGTTTAGGGTTTAGGGTTTACGGAGTAAACCCGAAAACCCAAAACCCTAAACCCTAAACCATAAACTCTAAATCGGGCTAAATTCGAAAAAAACACTTCACACAAGATGAAAACAAAACGATGCAAATAAACTCAGCAGTAAAAAATTCAATGCATTGAATGTTTTTATTTTTTTCTTCGAGCGTTTTTCCGCCAAAATAATGACATTCATCACAAAGTGTCTTTTTTAAATGTTCATATTTTCATCTAATCTATAATGTTTGTGAACAAAGTTTTTTCAAAAAACGAAAAAATAAAAAAAAAATAATTTGCTTCCCCCTTCCCCAAAAAAGTGCTTCCCTCTTGATTATGACCCATACTAAATTTATGTATTATATTTTATACTTATATGTATGACTTACAAAATGGCCAATTAGTGAGTTTGGGGGAGGTGTATTTAAGCTGATTTCGATGATGTTAAATTCGAGTGTGGGGGCAAAAACGATTATAGGTACTGATTTTATGAGCATTCAGCGCAAAATAAGTTGCTTTAGAAACAAATCTAACTGGGATGGATGACAATCTAGTTACGAACACATAGTTATAAGCAACAGCGATTCACGTTCTAGAATTGAAATACTGACTTTGAAAACGCACATACACACGTTATCCTTACAATAATGCTAAACAAAAGAAATAAAAATAGTTCTTTAGGAGTCAGAGCTTTTGGACCAAAATGATGAAGTTTTTTTTATATTATTTTATTTTATTTTATTCATGCATTTGCGTTTACAACGTTAGTTCAAATTCACTTGTTGATACAAAGGAGTTTTTTTTTTTTTACAAGGATGTCTGTTTTATATTTGTCTTAACCTTTTTAACCCTTAATGTCGTGTGTTTATTCTTTGGTTTCACTAATACAGGGATATGTAGGTCGATTACGTGCTCTGCCAGAAGAAGGTGATACGTTTTCAGAGAAGCTCCCGACACCTATTCTTGATACGATCGAAACCCCTTTGCACTTAAAGAACCTATCACATAAGGTTTTATTAACTGCTAAAACCATCCCCTTTAGTTGGCAATTTTAACCCATTTACTTCCGAATGGGTCGATTTGGGTTGTGTTTTATTTGAGTCAATTAAGTCTGAAAGGGGTTAAAGTCGCCCAAAGTCTATTCTAATGCATTTCTTTTATTCATAGATTTAGACTTACTATTATTATCATAAAAACTGTAAGGTTAGTTTGCAATCGTAATTAACACATTGATTGCTTACAAAAAATATGTACAAAAGTGTTTGTCGGTCAGTCTGACCCTGTGAGTTTCGACCAAGATATAAAGGACCCGACAATCCATGCAGTGTGCCACCTGTACTCTTATCTTATGGATTTTTTAGCATATTAATTCTTTACTTACTAACCGAGCTATAATTAGGAATTGAAACAATTGGGTGATGATATTCGCTCAGAGTTGTCGTTTATAAGAAACGAGACACAAAAGTCTGTGAAAGCTAGCATGTCAGTAGTGGAGTTGACTATTGCTATACATCGCGTGTTTTCTGCCCCGATGGACAAAATATTGTGGGATGTTGGAGAGCAAGTAAGCTTGTATCTTACACTTATTACATGTATGCAAACTGTAGTTTTGAGTTTTAAAGTCCAATACCAATATATAAATGAAATCAAAGTACGATGCTTTTTGTTACAGTTTGTCTTTTAAAGTCCTAACGTCGTAGATTAACCATATCCAGATCCTTTTTATATACTACTGCAGCTGCTTCCTTTTTTTTCTTCTTTAGATTTTACTACGGTCCCTCTTAGAAGTGTTACAAATGTAGGTTTGGTGTGTTGTAATGTGAACTGTATGAAGTTTGATGCTTTTATGTAGATAAATATATAAATAAACACTTTATAGTAAGTGTTTTTTTTTTTTTTGAAATGGGAACAGACTTATGCACATAAGATTCTTACGGGAAGAAGGTCAGCTATGCGTATGCTTAGACAAAAGAACGGAATATCCGGCTATACATGTCGTTCCGAGAGTGAGTTTGATCCCTTTGGTGCTGCACATGGATGCAACAGTATTTCTGCTGGACTAGGTATATTTTTGTCATGTTTTTTGTTTTTTTTTTTGTTTTTTTTTCATGGTGACTTGTATATACATAAGCTACATCATTCAATGCACTATCACAACGTATTAGTTAAAGGTGGTAATATTGGTCAATTGAGGTTATGCTGTCCTTATTGGGTCAAATGGGTAGCTTTTAGGAAGTTAGTTAACATGGAAACGGGTTGAATTAAGTCGTTCAAAATATAATCAAAATGCATAAACCTCCCAACCTTTTAGTTTACAATTAAATAATCACTGTAATAATAGAGTCCTATCATATCTGGCTTATATATCCAAATAACAACTCAAGTTTTTTAATCTTTTTTGCTGGGTCAACTTAAACCACACTAAAAATTGCCCATTTTGACCCAAACTCGTTTTGGCTTGCTATCAACCATCATACCTATTTCTGCCACCTCTATATAAAGTTTACCGTGAGTCTCATTAGAATAACAGAGTATTATTCTTGTACAAAAACTTTTTCAGAGCATGTTCTTGCAATCATGCATATCTAGTAGATCATTTACAATAAATTGCCATTGCAAGTGAATTCCTGTATGAATTTTATGTTAAGTTGAAATAATCTGGTGGTTATTTACAGGAATGGCAGTTGCACGAGATCTTAAAGGGAAGAGAGAACGCATAGTTGCAGTCATAAGTAATGAAACAATCATGGCTGGACAACTTTATGAGGCTATGAGCAACGCAGGATATCTCGATTCAGATATGATTGTGATCCTAAACGATAGCCGTCAATCGTTACACCCAAAATTAGAAGTTCCTAAAACTCCAATTAACGCCCTTTCAAGTGCTTTTAGCAAGTTGCAATCTAGCAAATTGTTCCGCAAGTTTCGAGAAGCTGCTAAGGTATCCTTTTTATCTGTAAAATATTGCTTAATACACGTTTATGCTTGACTTAATCTAACATTGATCTTGTGTTGTAGGGTATGACAAAGAGAATTGGTAAGGGTACGTACGAATGGGCGGCTAAAGTTGATGAATATGCACGTGGTATGCTTGGTCCACTAGGGTCAACTTTATTTGAAGAACTTGGTTTGTATTACATTGGTCCTGTTGATGGTCACAATATTGAAGACCTTATTTGCGTTCTCGATCAAGTGGCGTCTTTGGATTCAACTGGTCCTGTTTTAGTTCATGTTATAACAAATGAAGATAAAGAAGTTAAAATCGAGAAGCGGATTGGGGTATCCAACAAATACAAGGAAGGTGTGTGCTTTTATCCCTTTTCTATTTTTTTTATTTGAATTCTTTATTTTTTAGTAATATTAACAAGGTTGCAAAAATCACTAGTTGGGGAGTACCCGTTCGGGAATCTTTAGGGAGTACTCGGCAACTCGGGGAGTACTCGGATGTTGACTAAGTTTGACTTTGACCAATTTTGACCGATTTATGCTCATTTTTGACCGAGTTTTGATCAGTTTTGACCTAGTTTTGAATGAGTTTTGACCGATTTCCCGAGTAATTCCGAATTATTGCAGAGTTTGACCATTTGACCAGCTTCTAACCGAGTACTCGTCGAGTAATTCCGAGTTCTGCAACACTGAGTATTGATAATATGCTCTTCAATATAATAATACACATAAAACAAACATCAATATAGCTTTACACATTTAGAGTAAAAAATATAAAATGTGGGAATGCAGGTAAAGATTAGCAATAAGTAAGGTAAATGCAAAATTAGATATATTATCCTTAAATTAACTAAGTTAATTTTTGTATTGGTTCAAATTTTTGCAAGAATCACTTTTAGTACTTTCATCCATACACGTTGACTTAAACCGTGACTTAACTTATTTTCCCTCTTATATGAAACAGATCCATATGACTCAGGCCCGCAACCGAGTCGACGTAGCCAAACGTATAGCGACCGGTTTGCTGAGGCTTTGATCATGGAAGCACAACTAGACAAGGATATAATGGTGGTTCATGCAGGAAATGGAATGGAACCGTCACTTAGATTATTTCAAGAAAAGTTCCCGGATCGGTTATTTGATGTAGGGATGGCGGAACAACACGCAGTCACGTTCTCGGCTGGTTTATCGTGTGGCGGGTTGAAGCCATTTTGTATAATACCGTCTACCTATCTTCAAAGAGCATATGATCAGGTTCCTTTTTCTCCATCACAATGTCTCGAGATTCTGATACGAATTATCATGGGTTGTAAAATGGGTTGGGTCGGGCAAGTAGGTTTGGAGACTAACCCATCCCGTTTTGCCCAAAATTCGGGCTCAGTCGGGTCTGAGTCAGTCAAAGTTGGTCAAAATTTTGATGTTTTTAAAATTAGATTTTGTGCCGTGAATCAATACTTGAAATATTTATGTTTTCTGTTTGATATATTTATGTGTAATATATATGTTTAATTTATTTTTTACTAAAAGTCAACTTTGGTCAACGCCCGAATCGTCCCCAACTCGCGACTTTTACAACTGCTCAAAATTGATTTTGAATCAAATTCCAGACATTAAAATGAAACTCAGAACCCACTTTTTTTATTTTATTTTATTGTATTTTATTTTATTTATTTTTTATCTTCATCCTATTTGACAGTCAAAGTCATAATATGGTTTAACTAGATCATGCAGTTATCTATTTATGACTGGGGTGGATTTTGGCAACATAGATGATAAATGGTCTAACTGTTTTCGTCTTCATTGCATGTATTAGGTGGTCCATGATGTAGATAGGCAAAAGATACCAGTGCGTTTTGTGATTCCGAGTGCCGGTTTGGTAGGCTCTGATGGTCCTATTAATTGTGGAGCTTTTGACATAACATTTATGTCATGTTTGCCAAACATGATAGTTATGGCACCTTCTGATGAGGTTGAGCTTGCTAACATGGTGGCCACTGCATCTTGCATTGATGATCGGCCCGTCTGCTTTCGATATCCTCGAGGTGCCATTGTCAAATCAAACAGCTCTATATGCCATGGAGTTCCCATTGAGGTATAAGTGGTCTGGGTTGATACATGTTACCTTTTAAGCGGGTCAAATTGGTCTGGGTCAAATGGGCCCACAAACCATTTTAGGTTTAATTAGATTTCGTTTTTTTATAAAGAACTAATGCGGTAATCATAATTACAAAGCAGAATAGTTTTTTTTTTAGTAATGATTTGAATCTTAAAATATATTAATATGTAGAGTTGTATAGATCAAAATAGAATTTGGAAGACTTCACCTCTTCCCCTTGTAGCATTTTCTTTCCCCTCTATTTTTGACCCGTTTGAGTTTAAAGACAATAGCTTTATAAGTAAATTGTTTGAAATTGTATCCATGGTTGCAAATGGCGGTTGGCGTATAATTTTGAGCACGTTTTATTATTCAACTGAACTGAATGTTGTTGTCTCCAGATTGGTAAAGGAAGAATTCTCGTAGAGGGCAAGGAGATTGCGTTGCTCGGGTACGGAGCGATGGTCCAGAATTGCCTACGAGCTCAGTCTCTTCTTTCGGAACTTGGTATCGAAGTAACAGTTGCTGATGCGAGATTTTGCAAGCCCCTTGATATAAAACTTGTTAGACAATTATGTGATAATCACTCGTTCTTGATCACTGTTGAGGAAGGCTCTATTGGAGGATTTGGATCACATGTTGCACAATTCATAACTCTTGATGGAAAACTTGATGGATCAATCAAGGTAAATGTATTTCATTAGATTGCAGAGGTGGCAAAATGGGTGGGTTGGGTTGGTAACAGGTTTGGTTCAAAAATGGTCATTCTTTGGTGTGGATCGAATTGTGTTGGACTACAAAAATAATATATTTGCACAATCTCAGTGGGTCCCATTACACCACTAGTTTGGATTTTTTCTTTTAACAAAGTACCCTTCAAATTGCACAGGTGACCACTAAATTTAACTACAAGGACCCATGTTTTTAGGATTTATGATTTTTTGAGGGTAAACAGCCGTACCCTTCAAATAATTAGTTTTGAGAAAAAAAAAATTGGGACCCTTTTGAGTTTGGATCCTAGATTCGCCACTGCATGTATATTTAAATATAGACCCTAATCTTGCATTAACTTGTTTACTATTTCAGTGGAGGCCGATAGTGTTGCCAGATAACTACGTGGAGCATGCATCACCAATGGAACAACTTGCTCTAGCCGGTCTAACCGGACATCACATTGCTGCAACAGCACTTAGCCTGCTTGGTCGAACCCGCGAGGCTCTTCTGTTGATGTGTTAAAAAGATGAAAATAGTTTGTTCTTGTTAATTTTGTACTGTGGTATCTTCACCTTCGGTTCAATTAATTGGAAGGGTCGAAAAGTACCCAGTCTCTTATTGTCCTATTGTACCTGCATACCCATCACATCTTACCCTGAGTAACCAAGTAAATATCCAACAACTTTTGTTCATTTGTAGAGCTTCATCACATAAAAATGTCTGTTGTATGTTCCGTTTGATGTACCTTGGGGTCATGAACGTTGCATACATCAAGAAGATTGGATGCTTTCTCGCTTTTGCAACATTAGACCACGTATTAACCCACATCAGCGCCACGTTAACACTAAGACTAAGAGTAAGACTGCAGACCTACCTATCGTAACAGACCCATGTCGTACTGGTCGGTCCCATAAATATGTAAGATCATGTTTATCCATTCAGTGGTAGATAGACCATAAAGCAAGTATTTACTTTTAAACAGATAGAAGATAGAAGATGAAATGGTATTTGTTCATAAAGGTGAACACGACTTGAATTTTGTGATGGTCAAAATTATAATTTGTAGCAATTAATTACATAGTTCTAGAGGCCCATCTTATTGTAGGCAGTTCAATGTGTACAGATCTATGGAGATAGGTTTGGGTCAGACTCAGATTCATTAAAACACTTTCATTCATTCATTCATGGCTATTAAATGTTAGTAACAAAATTCTTTCCTGATAGTGATATTAACAAGAGGAGGTTAGCTTGCTACGCTGTGCGAAATTACGAAATTATTCAATATTCGTATTTGCGTTGTAAGAAATTAATTGCACAGATTCGTCTCAATTATATTGTATACTATATTTTTTTAGATGTACCCAACACATAACTCATTGCCAAAAATGTTACTCATTAGGTTTAGGATAAAAACTAGATAAAATTCGACCGCGCGTTGCTGCGGTTGTATTCAACGCGCTATCGAATTTGGATATATGTTGTTTGGTACCCAATATATCTAATAAGTTGAGTTGTTTGTTGTACGTGTATGTATATGTATGAAATATAACCCGAAATATTTAGTGTTTTTTTAACGATGTTCGTTTCGTTCGTAGTTAGTCCCGTTTTGTTCGTTAGATTTTTTCTAGTTGAATGGTGATTTCGGAAAAATTTAACTCGCAACGAACGAGAAGATAAGACCCGTTAAAAATTCGGGTGGAATTATTATCTTTTATTTTAATAAAATTATGTATTTACGCTTTCTACTCCTGAAAAAGTGTAAAGTTGAGGGACCGTTTTGTAAATTGAGCCGAATTTGAGGGATCTGTGAACGCGAACTCAAAATGACAATAAAAAAATAGTTGAAACTACAAAATTCTCCATGTACTTTAGTGTATATATATATATACTATAAACGCGAACTCAAAATGACAATAAAAAAATAGTTGAAACTACAAAATTCTCCATGCACTTTAGTGTGTATATATATATATATATATATATATATATATATATATATATATATATATATATATATATATATATATATATATGTATATATAAAATTCGACCGCGCGTTGCTGCAGTTGTATTCAACACGCGATCGAATTTGGATATATGTTGTTTGGTACCCAATATATCTAATAAGTTGAGTTGTTTGTTGTACGTGTATGTATATGTATGAAATATAACCCGAAATATTTAGTGTTTTTTTAACGATGTCCGTTTCGCGCGTAGTTAGTCCCGTTTTGTTCGTTAGATTTTTTCTAGTTGAACGTTGATTTCGGAAAAATTTAACTCGCACCGAGCGAGAAGATAAGGCCCGTTAAAAATTCGGGTGGAATTATTTTTTTTTTTATTTTAATAAAATTATGTATTTATGCATTCTACCCCTGAAAAGTGTAAAGTTAAGGGACCGTTGTGTAAATTGAGCCGAATTTGAGGGATCATTTATAGTGTGAACGCAAACTCAAAGTGACAATAAAGAATAGATGAAACTACAAATATATCCATGTACTTTAGTATGTAGGGATAACTGAAAAGTGTAAAGTTAAGGGACCGTTGTGTAAATTGAGCCGAATTTGAGGGATCATTTAGAGTGTGAACGCAAACTCAAAGTGACAATAAAGAATAGATGAAACTACAAATATATCCATGTACTTTAGTATGTAGGGATAACTGAGAAGTGTAAAGTTAAGGGACCGTTGTGTAAATTGAGCCGAATTTGAGGGATCATTTATAGTGTGAGCGCAAACTCAAAGTGACAATAAAAAATAGATGAAACTACAAATATATCCATGTACTTTAGTATGTAGGGATAATAATAATAATAATAATAATAATAATAATAATAATAATAATTCATTTGCAAAATAAAACTGGGGCGTACTCCACTAAAGTTTAAAAATAAAAGTCACATCACCTTTATAAATAGATGATATATATATATATATATATATATATATATATATATATATATATATATATATATATATATATATATATATATATATATATATATATTGTTAAAGATTTATGTTTGGAGATGTATCATATTTGCGATGCATCTTTTCTAATATAGTGATAACAAATAAATATATGCGTAGTATAGATTCCGTAACCAATAATATAGTCGTCTACATTTTTTTTACCAAAGAACACTTTTCTTCACTCTTAGAGTTTGTAGTTAAAACAAAAAATGTGAATAGTAGCAGAGGACCAATCAGAGTGCATTATTCACTCCTGTATGTATAGTAATTTACATTTCTTCACCATGGGGTTATGACTTGGACCATGATTAACGGTCCCGTGCTAGGGGTCCTGTAACGACCCGACATTTTCGACTTGCTTTTGTGCCTTGTATTTTAACGAAACTGCGTTTTTGTGCGTACTGCGTTACTTTATTACTCCGGAACTCTGGCACACGCGTTTTATATTCATATATACTTAAAAACATGCGTTGATGTATGTGGAATGCTTAACTTGTCCATTGGATGCTTTATAACCGTTAGTGTTACTTGCCTTTACGAATAAACCGCGGACTGCGCGCACGTTTGACTCTTGTCGGAACCGGAACTTTTAGACTGCGAAATATTAATTATTATTTTATAATAATAATTACCTGGGCCGTTGGATGCTTACTTTTATTTATTTAATTGCTAAAGCCCAATAGTTAGTCTTGTTGGACTTTCTACCTTGTTGGGCTCAAGCCCACCCTACACTAGCTAGTGACCCAATTAATTAGCCCAAGTATTATTACTAGTGGCCCATAATAATAAATAAATAATAAATAAATTAATTAATGAGTCATACTAGCATAATGGATAAGGTTTATCTAAATGTTACATAAGATTCTAGCAAAAGGACACACTTTAGACACCATTAGCCAAAAAGCAAGTTTTTGTCTCCCCCTCCCCCTCTAAATGCCGTCCACCACCACCACCATGGTCATGGTCATGTCATCAATCCATGTGATCTTCATTTGTCTATAAATACTAGCCTTTAGTCCCTCATTCCAACACTTGATCATTTTGACATTTCACACACTTATTCTTTCTTTCCTTCCTAGCTTGTAAGTTTTTCTTTTCCTTCCTCTTTTCTTCGTAAATTCGTGTACATCATCATCATTATGTGAAAGATCAAGTTCCTTCTAGCTTTGATCTTACTTATATCTTGTTGATTCAAGCATGAATCTTTCAAGAACAACAAAGATTCAAGCTTTCTAGCTTGAATCTTCATATCTTTTGTAGATCTACTTCTTTTATACTTTAATCTTTCTATTTTGTGATAAAGATTCAAACTTTTGTTTGTAATCTTCATGCATCTTCAAGATCCAAGCTTTATGCTTCAAGATCTTCAAGAACAATTAAGATGCAAGCTTTCTAGCTTGAATCTTCATATCTTTTTGTTAGATCTAAGTTCTTTTTGCTTTGATCATGTTGTTTTGTGAAAAAGATTCAAACTTGTGTTTGTTATCTTCATATATCTTAAAGATCCAAGCTTTATGCTTCAAGATCTTCAAGAACACTTAAAGGTTCAAGCTTTCTAGCTTTGTAACCTTGTAACTTGTGTGAAATGGATCCAAACTCTCTAGCTTAGGGTTCCATCACCTCTTTTGACTTGGATTATGCTTATACTTGTTGAATTGATGTAAAGTTTGTAGCTTTAGTTGTTATTGTGACTTGTATTAGTGTTAAGACTAAGGATATGATGTAACCTTGGTTCATCATCCATCTAAGACTCATGAATGAGTTGTATTCTTACTTGGTCTTAACATATTGTGTATTGATGGTGAATCTTGATCAAAAGTGATGTTAAACCATCAACGAGTTGTACACTTGAAGCTACAAGCATCAAGGATGAGAACCGTGATGAGCATCAAGTACTAAGAACCCCACCGGAGCACATAACCCACTGATTTTCGTATCTGATCAGACCACCTGGACTACTGGAAAGTTGATTTTCAGTTAGTTCGGTTTGAGTAGATGATTTTCCGTTTAGGCCTCGTCTTAATCCGAGTTACGGTTTAGGATTTATGGCCCTCCGAGAGTCACTACACCCTATTAACGTTGTGCTGAAATTTCTGACCTACTCGCACTTAAACCGTCGCCACGGTCAAACGAAGACGAGTTAGGTTCTGAAAATTGTTCAGATGTTAGGGGACTCATATACAGAGCCATAGCCACTGACCGTGAGTCTTTTCGATTTACGTAGAGGTCGTAGCAGCTGACCGAAGTCAGCCTATTGTTTCGATCTCTATTCTCGTCAACTTACTTAGCTTTTATGATCATGAATGATGATGTTGATGACACTTAAACTTATTTTATGCACTATTGGAATATATAAAGACAACCTACTGACCTAGTAACCTTTGATTTAGGTTGGCGACCTTTCGTACCGACTTACTACTTGCGTACTTTCATTACCGACTTTACCGCTTTTATCACTGTGAGTTATAGCATCCCTTTTTACTTTAACTATTTTGGGACTGAGAATACATGTGCTTTTACGTTTTACATACTAGGCACGAGTACTTAAACTTTATATGTGTGTGGGTTATACAACGGCATAAACATTCTGTAACGACCCTGGTTTTTCCTACGTTATTTATTAATAATTATTATTATTAATACGCTTGATTAAACGAATGTATGTTATTACATTTACATGTTGCTTTAATTGCCCGTACTTGAACTTTAAATGCCCGAAACGTCTTTGTGACACTCGGAACTTGCACGAATAATATTTTAAGATATTATTTACATTCATGATTAATTTTATTAATCATTTTAATTAACTAAAGCTATTAGTTAGTTACTTGGGCTTAAGTTGGACTTTTAGTGGACTTACATGTTACTTGCATACAACTTGGGCTTTATACATGTACATGGACTTATGAGAGCCCACCCTACTTATTAGTTGGACATTATTAGCCCATAAGACTTGTAAGTAGTATTTAGAGAAGTAAACAAACTAGTTAAGAGACTTGGAATCTAGTTGACATGTGATTCCCATGTAAACACCACCATTACCCAACTTTTAAAACTTTGCACACAAGGAACTAGTAGGCAACACACTCCCCCCTCTTTTTTGCTGCTGTAACCGTGGACCTAGGGGGGGGATACAAGAGATTTTGTTTACCTTACTTACTCACTAGTTCACTTGCTCACTCATTTCTCATAAACACACACACACTTGCTTCATCTTTTCTCTTATCTTTCTCTCAAGTTCTTCTTTCTTTCTTGTAAGTGTTTGAAACAACTTCTTTTCTTCTTTTCTTTGTTGGTAAAAACTGATTTCTACATGAACATAATCATCATCAATCTTTGTTGTTAAAACTTTTGTTACTTGTTCTTGTTTAAAGTTAATTACTTGTAGGTTACTAAGTTGTTTACTTACTTACTTTCATGTTACAAGATCAAACTTCTTAGTTTGATTCTTCATTTATATCTTGTATTTAACAAGAACATCAAGAACATAATCTCTCTAGTTATGTTCTACATATTTTGTTTCAAAGAATTAAAGTTCATAGTTGTATAAACTCTTTACTTGTAGTTCTTGAAGTAACTTTGAAGTTACTTCACTTAAAGATCAACTTGGGTTGAATCTTTAAAAGTAAGAGCAACTATGAATCATCTTCTTGTTTAGTTAGCTTTCTACTCTATTTATTTCAAAGATTTAAAGTTTATAATTTTTATAATTGTTACTTGTGTTCTTGTTTGTTGTATGTTACTAGAATACCACCTTCATGGTTGGTTTAGGCTTATCATTCATTTTCTTTATTTCTTATTGTTAGTTGCTTACTACACATTTGAACAAGGACATGAAAACAACAAGAGCTTACACTTTGGTGCAAGTATCATGGATCCAACACTTGGTTGTGATCTTTCTTAGTGTTCATGAACTTGTTCATAAACTTACATGTAACCTTGGTTCATCAAACACCTACAACACTTGCACTTGAGTTATGATGGACAAACCTTGGTCAAAATGATGTTAACACATCAACGAGTTGTACACTTGAAGCTATACGCATCAAGAATGAGAACCGTGATGAACATCAAGCACCGAGACAACCGGAACTCTCCAAAACCCACTGTTCTGTCCAAGACCTACTGACCTGATGCTTCTGGAACAGACCAGCAGACCTGGGCTGTTCTAACCTTGATTTTTAGATAGAACTTTTCGAGTAGATAACTTTTCATATAGGACTCGTCTTAATCCGAGTTACGGTTTAGGATTTACGGCCCTCCGATCGTTACCATGTCCTTTAACGTTGTGCAGAAATTTCTGACCTACTCGCACTTAGACCGTCGCCACGGTCAAACCAAGACGAGTTTGCTTCTGTAAATTTTACCACACTTAAGGGACTCATAGACGGAGCCATGACCACTGGTCTCACCTTAATTCAGTAAGGGTAGAGGCCGTGGTGACTGACCGAAGTCAGCCTTTGTTTTAAACGACTTTCATAAACGAGTCTTACTTGTTACCTTTTGTTTAATGATGATTGATGATGACCCTTATGACCTTAATTACGTACTTGTAAACCTTTTGAGATGACTTATTGACTTAGTGCTATTTGACTTAGGTTGAGGACGTTTGGACCGTTACTTGCACACCACTTTCCGACTACTACCTTACCATTACTACTAATCATTGTGAGTTATAGCATTCCCTTTTTACTTTAACTCATTTTGGGAACTGAGAATACATGCGGATTTTATGTTTTACATACTAGGCACGAGTACTTAAACTTTATATATGTGTGGGTTATATAACGGCAGAAACATTCCCTTTAGCTCGGTAACGTTTAATCATTGGTTTTTGAACCGTGAACGCGAATCTTAGATATGGATCCATAGGGTTTGACATCCCCACTCGGGCTAGTAGCGCTAGCATTTAACGAGTGTTTAATACTTCGAGGTTATACGCACTTGCCAAGTGCACTTTAAGGGGGTACATTAAACGTTAAGTTAGTTACCGGGTGCCCACGGTTAAGCATATACTTTTACATACTTTTGAAACGCTCGTTGTAGCACTGAAATCTCGTGGCCTACTTACATTACTGTTATACTTAAACTATAGCTCACCAACCTTTGTGTTGACCTTTTTAAGCATGTATTTTCTCAGGTGCTTGAAGTCGCTTCCGCTATCTTACTAGTCGTGCTGTAGAACCCGCTGCCTAGTGTTGTTATCGCATGACTACTTATGTTGCATTCAAACTTTTTACTTATGAACTTATGTTATGTAACGACCATTATGGTCACGTACACTTATTTAATGCTTCTACTTAGCGAAGCATACTTTTGATTTGTAAAACAATTGACGTATGTTATGACGTCACTTTTATTTATGAATGTAAACTCTGTTTTGAAAACGCATATAGTACTTAACCTTGTAATGATCCTGTTGTTGATGGTCCGTACATGATGATTTAGTACGGGGCGTCACGTTTGGTATCAGAGCATTGGTTGTAGGGAATTAGGATGCATTAGTGAGTCTAAGACCGACCCGAGTAGGATTCACTAATAGGGCTAATCTACAACTTGTTAGTTTACTTGTTTCCGCTGAACTTACTGCATACTGCTGCTTACTGTTACTGCTATATGCCGTATGCTACTACGTGATTTCACTACTGCATGCTATTACTTGCTTTCGATTGCATGCTAGTTTCGTACGATTACTGATATTGCCATGCTACTTATTGTTATACATGATTTAAACTGTTGGCCTATTATTTGCTTGCTTTATGACATACTGACATGGAAAATTTATTTTTCCTTGTTCAGATGTCGGACGTTCCACCTACTGACATCTCTAGCGGCTCAGGCCCCGTTGTTCCACCCACTGCTGCACCTGTTGCTGCTGCTGCTGCTGCCGACATTCCGGCCCCGACACCCACTGGCGACCCCGGCGCCTCTAGTTCTGGAGCTAGCTCTAGTGTGCCTATCCCGGCGTCTTCTTCCAGACCCCTGAGGCAACTGGCTCGCATTGGTGGCATGGAGATCCCCGCGGAGTTCGGGGAAGGTCCCTTCCGTAATCACTGGCGCACACCTTGCCGACGCACTGCCGACGGCCGCTTAGCCGTGATTACGCCAGGCCGACACCGACAGATGTTGGCCGCTTTCGGATATGTTGAGCCACCCGCGCCACCACCGCATGATTCAGACGACGGTTCTTCCACCGATGCTTCTTCAGACGACACCTCATCTGACGACTCCAGTGATGAGGAGGATCCCGCTGACCGACCGATTCAGGCACCTTCTACCCCGCCGAAGAAGCGGTATCGCTTCGCTGGCATAATTCCTGGTCGTACTGTCACTGACGCTTATGGTCGGCGTCGTAGGATCACTGCTCGTAAACGGCTGGTGCCGTACCCCGCCGACCCACTGATATTACCGTCTCCACCCAGAGCCGGACCATCCACTTCAGCACCACCGGCTCCACCTGCACCGCCAGCACCACCTGCCCCACCATCTTCCTCTAATGAGGAAATGAGGCGGGAGATTGAGATTCTCCAGACTCGAGTTACTGAGCTCGAGGAGCAGATGACTCATGTTTTGGACATCTTGTACCCACCATCGCCGTAGGACTTAGTACTAGATTCTGTATTGTAATCTCTTTTTGTAATTTCATATTTCACTTATGTAATGTACGAACTTGTTGTAATGTATGAACTTATTATCATTAATGAATGGAATTTGTGTTGTTACTTTGTGCGCAAGTGTTCTATTTACATTATCATATCATGGTTTTGTGGTACTTATATATGCTTGCATTACTTAATCAACATGTGTTGTGCTGTTTTCATGTTGGTTGTTATATACTATATTATTATTATTTGCATAATGGATTTTGACTTGAGTCAAAATGTTTGTATAGAACATCATGGCCAACGGGAGATCTATCCCCACCGCGGCACAAATTGAGGAAATGATTAACGAGCGAGTCGCTGCTGCACTAGCTGAAAGACAACCCCAAGTTCCACCACCACCGCCTGTCAATCCACCTGTCGTCCGAGATGGGTGTACTTACAAGGAATTTCAAAACTGCAAGCCACACTACTTCAGTGGCACTGAGGGACCCGTCGGTCTCACCAGATGGTTCGAAAAGTTGGAATCGGTATTCAGGGTTAGCAATTGTTCTGAGGCTAACAAAACGAAATTTGCATCTTGCACGCTGTCTGATGGCGCGCTCACATGGTGGAATACCATGGCCCAAGCGAAAGGAATTGATGAGGCGTATGCTACGCCTTGGGAAGAATTTAAATGTGCTATGATCGAGGAATACTGTCCGAGAACCGAGATTCAAAAGATGGAAATCGAATTTATGCAATTGAAGACCGTAGGGAACGACCTTAACAGCTACAACCGTAGGTTTTTGGAATTGGCTCTTATGTGTCCAACCATGGTCACCCCCGAATTTAAGCGTTTGGAGAAATACTTCTCGGGACTTCCTAAGTCCATCAAGGGTAATGTTACCTCATCCAAGCCACCAAGTGTTCCCGAAGCAATGCGCATGGCGCATACTCTCTTGAATCAAATCATCCTTGACGAGCCGGAGAAGGCTAAGTTTGAAACTGTTAGTGGTGAAAAGAGGAAATGGGACAACAACCACAACAACAACAGGGGTAGGAACTATGATCAAAACCCGGCAAAACGACATGAAGGGTTCAGGCAAAACAACAACATGCACAACAACAACACCAACCCCAACAACAACAACCGCACCAATCCGAACTACAAAGGAACCTTACCACAATGCAATAGGTGCTACAAGCACCACACTGGGTATTGCAATGTTATCTGTGAGAAGTGCCAACGATCTGGACATGTTGGCAAGGATTGCAAGGTTACCACTTTGAATGTGAAGCCAAACCACAACAACAATGGGCCTAAGAAGTGTTATGAATGTGGAAAGATGGGCCATTTCAGAAACGAGTGTCCTAACAAGCGTAAGGATGGCGGACCACCACGTGCTAGAGCCTTCAATGTTAATGCAAGAGACGCTCGCGACAACCCCGACTTGGTGACAGGTATATTCAAGATCAACAATCTTTTAGCTTCTGTCCTATTTGATACTGGTGCCGATAGGAGCTATGTGTGTAGACATTTTTGTGATAAGTTAGATTGGTCGTTAGTTCCTTTGAAGGAAAGTATGCTTGTCGAGGTCGCCAATGGAAAACTTGAAAAGGTTGACCATATTAGTCGCGGAGCTATTATCAACATAGCTGGTGCAGATTTCGAAATTGATTTGATACCTATCAAACTGGGAAGTTTTGACGTGATCGTCGGTATGGATTGGTTGAGCAAGATAAAGGCCGATGTTATCTGTGGAGATAAAGCACTTCGCATACCACAAGGAGATGGCGAACCACTGGTTATCTATGGAGAGAGATGTACCTCGAAGTTGAACCTCATTAGTTGCGTGAAAGCACAAAAGATTATGAAGAAGGGACGCTTTGCTGTCCTAGCACATGTGAAAGCGGTAGAAACTGAGGTGAAGAACGTGAACGATGTGCGTATTGTGAACGAGTTTTCCGATGTCTTTCCCGAAGAATTGCCTGGATTACCACCGCAGAGAGCAGTAGAGTTTCAGATTGACTTAGTGCCAGGAGCTGCACCTGTAGCTCGCGCACCTTATAGACTCGCACCTTCCGAGATGCAAGAATTACAGAGTCAACTACAAGAGCTATTAGATCGAGGGTTTATCCAACCAAGCTTCTCGCCTTGGGGCGCACCTGTGTTGTTTGTAAAGAAGGAGGATGGATCCTTCCGTATGTGTATCGACTACCGTGAACTCAACAAATTGACTATCAAGAATCGATATCCTCTTCCACGAATTGATGATCTTTTTGATCAACTACAAGGATCGAGCGTTTATTCAAAGATCGATTTGCGATCCGGATATCACCAGCTGAGGGTGAAGGAAAGTGACGTGATGAAAACTGCATTCAGGACCCGTTATGGTCATTATGAGTTCCTAGTGATGCCATTCGGTTTGACAAATGCACCTGCCGTGTTCATGGATCTCATGAATCGTGTCTGCAAGCCTTACTTGGATAAGTTTGTTATCGTCTTCATAGATGATATCCTCATCTACTCTAAGAGCGAAGAAGAACATGAGCAACACCTTCGGCTAGTGCTTGAACTCTTAAGACAAGAGCAACTTTACGCCAAATTCTCCAAGTGCGAATTTTGGTTGAAGGAAGTACAGTTTTTGGGTCATGTTGTGAGCGACCAGGGTATCAAAGTTGACCCCGCCAAGATTGAAGCCATCAGCAAGTGGGAGACCCCCACTACTCCAACGCATATTCGCCAATTTCTAGGTCTCGCCGGTTATTATCGAAGGTTTATCGAAGGATTTTCTCTGATTGCGCGTCCTTTGACCGCACTGACTCACAAGGGCAAGAAGTTCACTTGGGAACCCACACAAGAATCAGCATTCCAAACTTTGAAGAAGAAGTTAACCTCCGCACCTATCCTATCACTTCCTGAAGGCAGTGACGACTTTGTTGTTTATTGCGATGCATCGAAGAGTGGTTTTGGTTGTGTACTGATGCAACGATCAAAGGTTATTGCCTATGCCTCCCGCCAATTGAAGATTCACGAGCGGAACTACACTACACATGATCTTGAACTTGGAGCCGTTGTCTTTGCACTCAAATTGTGGAGACATTATCTGTATGGAACTAAGAGCACTATCTTCACCGATCACAAGAGTCTCCAGCACATCTTTGATCAGAAGCAATTGAATATGAGACAGCGTCGATGGATCGAGACGCTCAACGACTACGATTGTGAACTCCGTTATCACCCTGGCAAGGCCAATGTTGTAGCTGACGCTTTAAGCCGAAAGGAGAGGACGGCACCTCTCCGTGTTAGGGCTCTGAACATCACCATCCACTCGAACCTCAACAACCAGATCAGAGTAGCCCAAGTTGAGGCTCTCAAGGAGGAGAACATATCTCACGAGCATTTGAACATACTTGTCTCTCGATTCGAGGTTAGAGAGTCTGGACTCCGATGTTATGCCGGAAGAATTTGGGTACCTTACTATGGAGATCTACGAAGCCTGATACTTGATGAAGCACACAAATCGAGATATTCGATTCACCCCGGTGCAGGTAAGATGTACCACGACCTTAAAGAACAGTATTGGTGGCCGAATCTTAAGAAGGACGTTGCGACTTATGTTGGAAAGTGTTTGACTTGCTCGAAGGTTAAAGCCGAGCATCAGAGACCTTCTGGGTTACTTCAACAGCCGGAAATCCCACAATGGAAGTGGGAAAGGATCACAATGGATTTCATTACTAAGCTGCCGAAGACGGTGGGCGGATGCGATACTATTTGGGTTATTGTTGACCGCCTCACCAAATCTGCACACTTCCTAGCGATGAAGGAAACTGATACAATGGAAAGACTTGCTCAGCTGTACATCAAAGAGGTTGTATCTCGTCATGGTGTACCTTTATCAATCATCTCCGATCGCGATCCCCGTTTTGCTTCCAGATTTTGGCGTTCTTTGCAAGAAGCCATGGGAACTCGTCTTGACATGAGTACTGCTTATCATCCTCAGACTGACGGGCAAAGTGAACGAACGATTCAGACCTTGGAGGACATGCTGCGTGCATGTGTCATTGATTTTGGGAAGGCCTGGGAAAGGCATTTGCCACTCGCCGAATTCTCGTACAACAACAGTTATCACTCAAGCATTAATGCTGCACCTTTTGAAGCATTGTATGGTCGTAAGTGCCGATCTCCTATTTGTTGGGCCGAAGTAGGCGATTCAGACTCGTCAGCAACCTCACCTACTACTGCTACCGACACACAGATCCCGTTAACCAGTGACCCCGGCGCTTCATCCTCCGAAACCAGCAGCCATACACCTGTACCAGTGGTTACCGCAGTCGGAACCCAGGACCCTCCGGAGATTCCAGCTCCAGTTGCCCCGGTACCTCAGGAGCCACAGCCCCGCCCCGGTGGTGTTGTGATTCCGGGGGAATACGGGGACGTCCCGTTCCGTAATGAGCATAACCATTGGTGCCGACGCCTTCCTGATGGACGTGTCATACCGATCCCACCTTTCAGATACCGGATTCTGACTACCGGTCGCCGATCATCGCCACCCCCAGCTGATTCATCATCCGACGACTCATCCACAGACGACACTAGTGACGACGACTCCGATGAAGAGAACCTTGATGATGCACCTGTGCAGCCACCATCCACCCCGCCGAAGAAGCGGTACCGTTTCGATGGCACCGTTATTCCGGGGATCAACGGAAGTCGAGCATTCACTGACGCACATGGCCAACGTCGTAGGGTTACCGCCCGTAAGCAGGTCGTGCCTTACCCGGCTGATCTGTTCGTGTGTAAGCCTTACCGCCTTGCAGCATCTACCTCTGGATCCGGACCATCTGCACCAGCAGCACCATCTGCACCAACAGTACCACCTGCACCAGCAGCACCGCCTGCTCTGCCATCCCCTCCCTCTGTCGAGGAACTGGAAAGGGAGGTGGAGATCCTTCGTGCTCGGGTAACTGAGCTCGAGGAGCAGATGTCCCATGTGCTGGACATCCTTTACCCACCATCACCATAGAGCTTTGTAGTAGGTTTCATTTTGTAATCTCGTTTGTAGTTCCATGTTTTCCTTATGTAATGTACGAACTTATGTATGCAACTCCTTATTAATGGAACTTTGCGTTGTTTAATCCTTGCATAGTGTTCTATTTACGTTACTGCATGTTGGTTTTGCGGTATTTATACCTGGTTGCGTTACTATATTGGCATGCGTTGTGTTGTTTCCCTGTTTACTATATACTATATTATTATATATTAAATGCTGTATTTTGACTTAAGTCAAAATTTCTGTTTCGAAGGGCAATGACAAACACACGAACAACACCCACAGCAGCTCAAATCGAAGAGATGATTAATGAACGAGTCGCCGCAGCCTTGGCGGAAATGAACCCTCAACCTGAACCACCGCCGGTTATTCAACCCGTTCGAAACGGGTGCACCTATAAGGAATTCCAGAGCTGTAAACCACATAACTTCAGCGGAACTGAGGGGCCTGTTGGTCTTACAAGATGGTTTGAAAAGCTTGAATCAGTATTCCGAGTCAGCAACTGTTCCGAGTCCAACAAAACCAAATTTGCTTCCTGCACGCTATCTGATGGCGCCCTCACGTGGTGGAACACCATGGCTCAGGAACAAGGTATTGATGAGGCGTATGCTACGCCATGGGAGGAGTTCAAAGCGGCTATGATTGATGAGTATTGTCCGAGAACCGAGATATAAAAGATGGAAATAGAGTTTATACAATTGAAAGCTGTTGGCAACGATCTCGATGGTTACAATCGGAGGTTTCTTGAGTTAGCTCTTATGTGTCCTACCATGGTCACCCCGGAATTCAAGCGTATGGAGAGATACTTCTGGGACTCCCTAAGTCTATCAAGGGTAATGTCACCTCGTCCAAGCCACCGAATGTTCCCGAAGCAATGCGCATGGTGCATACACTCATGAATCAGATTCTCATCGATGAACCAGAGAAGGCTAAGTCTGAAGCGGGTAGTAGTGACAAGCGAAAGTGGGATAACAGTAAGGGGAAGACCTATGATCAAACCCCCGCTAAGAGACACAACAACGGTGGAAACCCCAACCCCGGCACAAGTTCAAACCCGAACTACAAGGGCACTCTACCGCAGTGCAAGAGGTGTTACAAACACCACACTGGGTACTGTAATGCTGTTTGTGAAAAGTGCAACAGGATCGGACATGTTGGTAAGAACTGCAAGATTCCCGTCCCAGCTGCAAGATTCCCGTCCCAGCTGCAAGGACAAACCAAAATGGGCCAAGGAAATGCTATGAGTGTGGACAGCAGGGCCACTTTAGGAATGATTGCCCCAATAAGAAGAAGGACGGCGGACCACCGCGTGGTAGAGCTTTTAATGTTAATGCAAGGGATGCACGTGAGAACCCCGACTTGGTGACAGGTATATTCACTATCAACAATCTTTTAGCTTCTGTCCTATTTGATACCGGTGCCGATAGAAGTTATGTATGTAGACACTTTTGTGATAAGATAAATTGGTCATTAGTTCCTTTAAAAGAAAGTATGCTTGTCGAGGTAGCCAATGATAAACTTGAAAAGGTTGACCAAATTGGCCGAGGAGATATTATTAACATAGCTGGCGTGGATTTTGAAATTGACTTGATACCCATCAAATTGGGAAGCTTTGACGTGATTGTCGGCATGGACTGGTTTACTAAAGTAAGGGCCGATGTTATCTGTGGAGATAAAACTCTCCGTATACCACAAGGAGATGGTGAGCCACTGGTTATATACGGAGAGAGGTGTAGTCCAAAACTGAACCTCATTAGTTGGATGAAAGCGCAGAAGATCATGAAGAAATGACGTCTTGCTATTTTAGAACACGTGAAGGCTTTAGAAACAGAAGAGAAGAGTGTGAATGATGTGCGAATCGTGAATGAATTCCCCGATGTCTTTCCGGAAGAACTGCCTGGATTACCGTCACCAAGAGCAGTGGAGTTTCAGATCGATATAGTGCTGGGAGCTGCACCCGTAGCTCGCGCACCTTATCGACTAGCACCTTCAGAACTGCAAGAGTTGCTGAGTCAACTTCAGGAATTGCTCGACCGAGGGTTTATCCAACCGAGCTCATCGCCTTGGGGCGCACCTGTTTTATTCGTGAAGAAGAAGGATGGATCCTTCCGCATGTGTATCGATTATCGTAAGCTGAACAAATTGACGATCAAGAACCGATATCCACTTCCCCGAATTAATGATATTTTTGATCAGCTGCAAGGATCAAGCGTTTATTCTAAGATCGATTTGCAATCCGGTTATCACCAGTTGAGGGTGAAGGAGGGTGATGTGATGAAGACTGCATTTAGAACCCGCTATGGTCATTATGAGTTTCTCGTGATGCCGTTCGGATTAACCAACGCACCCACTGTATTCATGGACCTCATGAATCGTGTCTGCAAGCCATACCTGGATAAATTCGTTATCGTCTTCATAGATGATATCCTCATCTACTCCAAGAGCGAAGAAGAACATGAGCAACACCTTCGGTTAGTGCTCGAACTCTTGAGACAAGAGCAGCTTTATGCCAAATTCTTCAAGTGTGAATTTTGGTTGAAGGAAGTCCAATTTCTGGGTCATATTGTGAGTGATCAAGGTATCAAAGTTGACCCCGTCAAGATTGAAGCTATCAACAAGTGGGAGACACCCACTACTCTGACTCACATCCGCCAATTTTTAGGTCTTGCTGGTTACTATAGAAGGTTCATTGAAGGTTTCTCTTTGATTTCGCGTCCTTTGACTGCGTTAACTCATAAAGGGAAGAAGTTTGTTTGGGAAAAAGAACAAGAAGCAGCATTTCAAACCCTGAAGCAGAAGTTAACCACCGCACCTATCTTATCTCTTCCCGAAGGCAGTGACGACTTTGTTGTGTACTGCGATGCTTCGAAGAATGGTTTTGGTTGTGTGTTGATGCAAAGAATGAAGGTCATTGCCTATGCATCTCGTCAACTGAAAGTCCACGAGCGAAACTACACTACTCATGATCTCGAACTTGGAGCCGTCGTCTTCGCATTGAAGCTGTGGAGACACTATCTTTATGGAACAAAGAGTACTATCTTTACCGATCACAAGAGTCTCCAACACATCTTCGATCAGAAGCAACTAAACATGAGACAACGTCGATGGATTGAGACGCTAAACGACTACGATTGTGAACTTCGCTACCATCCGGGCAAGGCCAATGTTGTAGCTGACGCCTTAAGTCGAAAGGAGAGGACGGTACCTCTTCGCGTTCGGGCTCTGAACATCACCATCCATTCGAACCTCCACAGTCATATTCGAGTAGCTCAAGAAGAGGCTCTCAAGGAGGATAACATACCTCGCGAATACCTGAACATTCTCGTCTCTAAATTCGAGGTTAAGGAGTCTGGACTCCGATGTTATACCGGAAGAATTTGGGTACCTCGTTACGGAGATCTACGGAACCTTATACTTGATGAAGCCCACAAGTCGAGATATTCGATTCATCCAGGAGCCAGAAAAATGTACCACGATCTCAAGGAACAGTATTGGTGGCCAAATCTTAAGAAGGATGTTGTAACTTATGTTGGAAGGTGTTTCACTTGTTCGAAGGTTAAGGTTGAACATCAGAGGCCATCTGGATTACTTCAGCAACCGGAAATCCCACAATGGAAATGGAAAGCAATTACAATGGATTTCATCACGAAGCTACCAAAGACGGTGGGCGGATACGATACAATCTGGGTTATCGTTGACCGTCTTACCAAATCTGCTCATTTCCTAGCGATGAAAGAAACTGACACAATGGAGAAACTTGCTCAACTGTACATCAAAGAGGTTGTAACTTGTCATGGTGTACCTCTATCAATTATCTCAGATCGTGATCCCCGTTTTGCTTCCAGATTTTGGCGTTCCTTGCAAGAAGCCTTGGGAACCCGTCTCGACATGAGCACCACGTATCACCCCCAGACCGACGGCCAGAGTGAACGAACGATTCAGACATTGGAGGACATGTTGCGTGCCTGTGTTATTGACTTTGGAAAGCCTTGGGAAATGCATCTGCCGCTAGCCGAATTCTCTTACAACAACAGTTATAATTCAAGTATTAAAGCCGCGTCTTTTGAAGCGTTGTATGGCCGCAAGTGCCGTTCTCCTATTTGTTGGGCCGAGTTAGGCGAAGTGCAAATCACCAGACCCGAGATAGTCCATGAAACGACGGAGAAGATTTCTCAGATTCAGGCAAGACTTAAGACGGCCCGCGATCGCCAAAAGAGTTATGCTGATCTTAAACGTAAAGACTTCGAATTCAACGTAGGTGACCGTGTGATGTTGAAAGTCGTACCTTGGAAAGGTGTGATCCGATTTGGAAAGCGCGAAAAGTTAAACCCGCGATATGTTGGTCCTTTTGAAATTTTGGAACGTGTTGGACCCGTTGCTTACCGTTTGGATCTTCCGACTCAGTTGAGTGCCGTTCATCCTACCTTTCATGTATCAAATTTGAAGAAATGTCTTGCTCCACCGGAACTTATCATACCATTGGAAGAACTTACCAACTCCACTTCGTGGAAGAACCTGTCGAAATTATGGACCGTGAGGTCAAAACCTTGAAACGCAATAAGATTCCAATTGTCCGAGTTCGATGAAATGCCAAGCGTGGACCTGAGTTTACCTGGGAGTGAGAGGATCAAATGAAGCAGAAGTATCCTCACCTTTTTCCGACTCCATCACCATCAGCTTAAATTTCGGGACGAAATTTCCAATAACAGGTGGGTAATGTAACGACCCGACTTTTTCGACTTGCTTTTGTACCTTGTATTTTAACGAAACTGTGTTTTTGTGCGTACTGCGTTACTTTATTACTCCGGAACCTTGGCACACGTGTTTTATATTCATATATACTTAAAAACATGCCTTGGTGTATGTGGAATGCTTAACTTGTCCATTGGATGCTTTATAACCGTTAGTGTTACTTGCCGTTACGAATAAACCGCGGACTGCGCGCACGTTTGACTCTTGTCGGAACCGGAACTTTTGGACTGCGAAATATTAATTATTATTTTATAATAATAATTACCTGGGCCATTGGATGCTTAATTTTATTTATTTAATTGCTAAAGCCCAATAGTTAGTCTTGTTGGACTTTCTACCTTGTTGGGCTCAAGCCCACCCTACACTAGCTAGTGACCCAATTAATTAGCCCAAGTATTATTACTAGTGGCCTATAATAATAAATAAATAATAAATAAATTAATTAATGAGTCATACTAGCATAATGGATAAGGTTTATCTAAATGTTACATAAGATTCTAGCAAAAGGACACACTTTAGACACCATTAGCCAAAAAGCAAGTTTTTGTCTCCCCCTCCCCCTCTAAATGCCGTCCACCACCACCACCATGGTCATGGCCATGTCATCAATCCATGTGATCTTCATTTGCCTATAAATACTAGCATTTATGTAACACCCCAGCTTAACATGACCACAATATTGTCCGCTTTGCCCGCAGGCGCACGGCTTTTTTTGGCGACCACACACGAGAAGCACTTTCCCAGGAGGTCACCCATCCTGGTAGTGCTCTCGCTCGAGCACGCTTAACAACAACGTACTCGCACTTCTACTCAGCCTGTGATCCCAAAACGCGTTGTGTCATTTAAGCGTGAGTATTACCTTATAATCCCATGATCACTCATGTCCGTGGGCGATGTGGGATTTGCCTAGGGTGTTACATTCACCCCCCCTTAGGGACTCATCGTTCTCGATGAGGTTTGCCCCACCACCCCCAACGGTACATGAGTGGCTCTGATACCATTCTGTAACACCCAGCTTAACATGACCACAATATTGTCCGCTTTGCCCGCAGGCGCACGGCTTTTTCTTGGCGACCACACACGATAAGCACTTTCCCAGGAGGTCACCCATCCTGGTAGTGCTCTCGCCCGAGCACGCTTAACCACAACGTACTCGCACTTCTACTCAGCTTGTGATCCCAAAACGCGTTGTGTCATTTAAGCGTGAGTATTACCTTATAATCCCATGATCACTCATGTCTGTGGGCAATGTGGGATTTGCCTAAGGTGTTACAATTTAGTCCCTCATTCCAACACTTGATCATTTTGGCATTTCACACACTTATTCTTTCTTTCCTTCCTAGCTTGTAAGTTTTTCTTTTCCTTCCTCTTTTCTTCTTAAATTCGTGTACATCATCATCATTATGTGGAAGATCAAGTTCCTTCTAGCTTTGATCTTACTTATATCTTGTTGATTCAAGCATGAATCTTTCAAGAACAACAAAGATTCAAGCTTTCTAGCTTGAATCTTCATATCTTTTGTAGATCTACTTCTTTTATACTTTAATCTTTCTATTTTGTGATAAAGATTCAAACTTTTGTTTGTAATCTTCATGCATCTTCAAGATCCAAGCTTTATGCTTCAAGATCTTCAAGAACAATTAAGATGCAAGCTTTCTAGCTTGAATCTTCATATCTTTTTGTTAGATCTAAGTTCTTTTTGCTTTGATCATGTTGTTTTGTGAAAAAGATTCAAACTTGTGTTTGTTATCTTCATATATCTTAAAGATCCAAGCTTTATGCTTCAAGATCTTCAAGAACACTTAAAGGTTCAAGCTTTCTAACTTTGTAACCTTGTAACTTGTGTGAAATGGATCCAAGCTCTCTAGCTTAGGGTTCCATCACTACTTTTGACTTGGATTATGCTTATACTTGTTGAATTGATGTAAAGTTTGTAGCTTTAGTTGTTATTGTGACTTGTATTAGTGTTAAGACTAAGGATATGATGTAACCTTGGTTCATCATCCATCTAAGACTCATGAATGAGTTGTATTCTTACTTGGTCTTAACATATTGTGTATTGATGGTGAATCTTGGTCAAAATTGATGTTAAACCATCAACGAGTTGTACACTTGAAGCTACAAGCATCAAGGATGAGAACCGTGATGAGCATCAAGTACTAAGAACCCCACCGGAGCACATAACCCACTGATTTTCGTATCTAATCAGACCACCTGGGCTACTGGAAAGTTGATTTTCAGTTATTTTGGTTCGAGTAGATGATTTTCCGTTTAGGCCTCGTCTTAATCCGAGTTACGGTTTAGGATTTATGGCCCTCCGAGAGTCACTACACCCTATTAACGTTGTGCTGAAATTTCTGACCTACTCGCACTTAAACCGTCGCCACGGTCAAACGAAGAAGAGTTAGATTCTGAAAAATTTTCAGCTGTTAGGGGACTCATATACGGAGCCATAGCCACTGACCGTGCATCTTTTCGATTTACGTAGAGGTCGTAGCAGCTGACCGAAGTCAGCCTATTGTTTCGATCTCTATTCTCGTCAACTTACTTAGCTTTTATGATGATGAATGATGATGATGATGACACTTAAACTTATTTTATGCACTATTGGAATATATAAAGACAACCTACTGACCTAGTAACCTTTGATTTAGGTTGACGACCTTTCGGACCGACTTACTACTTGCGTACTTTCATTACCGACTTTACCGCTTTTATCACTGTGAGTTATAGCATCCCTTTTTACTTTAACTATTTTGGGACTGAGAATACATGCGCTTTTAAGTTTTACATACTAGGCACGAGTACTTAAACTTTATATGTGTGTGGGTTATACAACGGCATAAACATTCCCCTTAGCACGGTAACGTTTAGTCATTGGTTTTTGAACCGGTGAACGCGAATCTTAGATATGGATCCATAGGGTTTGACATCCCCACTCGGGCTAGTCGCGCTAGCATTTAACGGGTGTTTAATACTTCGTGGACATACGCACTTGCCAAGTGTACGTTCAGGGGGTTATAAACGTTAAGTCTAGTTACCGGGTGCCCACGGTTATACATATACTTTTCATACTGTTTTGATACGCTGTTGCAGCACTGAAATCTCGTGGCCTATCTTGCGTTACTGTTACAACTTAAACTATAGCTCACCAACATTCGTGTTGACTTTTTAAGCGTGTATTTCTCAGGTGCCTAGAGGTTTATTGCTTCCGCTGTTAGACTTGATGTCATGCTGTTATTGAATTGCTGTTATGGACCTACTGTACTCGTTATCCGCTGCATTACTAGAGATGTCTCAAATTATGAAACTTATGTTTTGTATTCGTAAACTTATGTTATTTTGGAGCAATGGTTTGTAATAAGTCTTATGACATGTTATCTTTGTAAAACGTTATCTTTTAATGAATGCAAATCGGTTTTCAAACAGCATATAGTGTTTGACCTTGTGATGATCCTGTTGTTGATGATCCGTACATGATGGTTTTGTACGGGGCGTCACAGGTCCAGTGCCGGTAACACGCCACCAACACGCCGCTAACAAGGCGTGTTGGTGGGTTTAGATTGAGGCGTGCGATGTGCTTGCACGGGAATGCAAGATGGCGTGTAGCCTGTTTCGTCGACGTGGAGGTGGAAGAAGAAGCCAGGTTGCATGTATTTTGAAATGTACTTACAGATGTATATGTAGTATAGAAACAAATATTGCAACGGATGGATGTACAACGGATAGTTTTCACTTTCCGCCAGGTCTCGCGCTCGGGGGGCTTGATTACCCGAGGTTTTACCTTCTATGGGAGAGCCAATGTGCTCGTTCATAGGAGGGTTTCCTTGCTTACTAAAAAAAAAAAAAAAATTATCAACTAGTTTACAACTTCAAACCATCCAAACCAATTCATATACTTCATCACAGTATACTTCATATACTTCACAACAATGTCAAACCCAAACCAAAATGATTGGTTGTTATACAACAACATTTTAACCGGCATCGGCGAGCCGACAACTCCCGGCTCATCATCTTCAAACCAATCGCGACCTTCACTTGGTTTTGCCAATTATACCACGGCTCATTCAACATGAACCAACAACTAGATATTGGCCAACAAATCCATAACCTTCATCAACTTCAAAAACTTCAAGAAATTCAACGAGGGCTCGGACTAAATAAAGTAATTTAGGACTTTATTTTATTGTAATTTTTTATTTTTAGGACTTTAATGTAATTGTATTAAACAAACTAAATTAAAATCAAGAAAAATGAAAAGAACGTGAAAAAGAAATTAAAAATACTCACCCATACCCAGCAACACGCCACTCAGCACGCCACCCATTAGCTAGCAGTTTACCAACACGCCCATTAAACACCCCACCCCCACCCACCAACACTCCAGCACACCCGGCATTGTTAAATATCAACTTATGAGTATCAACCAAGCATAATGGACAAATATGAGTGGTGCATAACGTTTGTAACTATCGTTAGATCGATGCATGCCAACTTACGAGCGATATTGTTATTCACTACAGGAAGTATTTTTCTAATATTATTTCTGTTGACCTTAATGATTTTCTTGTTTATAACTTTTTGGAAAGTTCTGAATTTTATATTTTTTTCTCTTATGATATTTAGATCATGAGATCATGATGGCGACTTATGGGAGTGAGACATATAGGTGACAACAATTCTCAATTAAATTATTAATGACATTAAAATTTATCTGGCTTGCATTGTTATTATTATCTCCAAAAAAAAAAAAAATTATCATGATATCATCATCAAAACTTGTTATAATTTGTCTGCATCTAAAATGTTAAGATGCTTACGGCTTTAAGTCTACTATAAAAGTACCAATTTATTCCCATTTTTTCTTATAAAAATCTGATCATGCCTAATACAGAAATTGACACCGGGGTTAAGGTAAGGAAGAAGGGTTTGAACCCTAGAGGACACCCGCGGTTCGTGGGCATCAGACAACGGCCGTCCGGGAGATGGGTGGCCGAGATCAAGGACTCGTTGCAGAAAGTTCGAATATGGCTCGGAACTTTCGATACAGCCGAGGATGTTGCCCGTGCGTACGATGATGCAGCCCGGGCGTTACGTGGAGTTAATGCTCGGACCAACTTTGAACCGTCTGATACCACGCATGATTCACTCGAAGGTTTGCATGAAAAAGCTGAGCCGTTTACGTTTGATGAAGCTTGTCGATCCATGGATCCCGAGGATGGTATGTTAGGAGCATTGAAGTCGAAATTATTGGTCCCCAAACATGACATGAATAAAGGGAAAATATTAGGTTTTCAAACAATGGAACACAATTTTGGTGTGAATATAAAAATATCATCCTTAGTTGCCATGCCCGTTGTGGGCCAGAGATCGAATGGTTTTGATGACGAACAATGGCAAAAGCCGTGTTACGAGCCTTTACCACAGTTAGAAACAATTCCATGGCCCACGGCTAACGAGCAAGTGGTGGATGTGCTTAGTAGTATTTGTGACACCAATGTAGTGGACTGTTTGTGGCCGATTTCAGATGGGGATACCAGCCACGCAATGGGTGGCATGATATCAACCATGGTTTGGCCGGAACATGATTACAGTTGGGGCGGTGGTGGTGGTAATGAAACTATCAATGGTTCAAACTGGGATCCATTTATCTACATTAATTCCGTTTTATGTTGACTTCAATAATCATGATACTACAGAAAGATTGTAAAGAAATTTTTTTTTTTTTTTTTAATTTTTTTTTAGTATATGCAATTATAATTAGGATACTATACACAATTAAGTAGTTTTTGTTATAAATCTCAAAAGTCAAGCAAGTGGAGGACCAACTTATTTCACCAAATCCATTCACTATTTTCATGTTGAATTTTGAGGCTTTTGTATAGTAACATTAGTACTATAAATATGATTATTAGATAAATATATAAATATGTACGTGTATGTATTGTATGATAGAATAGTCTAGAAGATATGTTTCTTATGATCAAAGATTGTATGTATTTTGTCCTTATTTATCTCTAGGTTTGTTAGGCAAGTGGATCACATGTACGTGTATATATTGGGTCGATATTGGAATGACTGGGCAAGCAATTCAATACAATTCTTATATGGTATCAGTCGCCTAGGTATCCATCTTCTTAGCCTATCACCTCCCACGTCCTCTATCTCTTTCACTAAACAATATCCATGGCCGATTCAAAGCTTCATCCTGCTATCACAGTCAACAATGTTAAAAACTTCATCCCTATTACCCTCGAGATGGAGAACAGTCAATACGAGTTTTGGGCAGGCTTGTTTCAAATACACTGCCATGCTTATGAAGTCATTGATCACATAATTCCTCCAACCATTACTCCTTCCTCATCGACTGTTCTTGATTCTGACACTCCAGTTGCTAATACTGCCACATGGGATCGACTAGATGCCATTGTTTTACAATGGATCTATGGGACAATCTCCAAAGACCTCCTTCGCACAATCTTCAAACCAGAATCTACTGCACAGCAAGCATGGGATCGCCTCAAAAATATGTTTCATGATAACAAGCATTCTTGGGCTGTCCATCTTCAACATTTGTTCACTAATACACGCATTAAAAACTTCACGAATGCGTCTGCCTACTGTCAAGAATTAAAGATCCTTGCCGATCAACTCACAAATGTTGGCCAACGTGTTGAAGATGATCGCCTTGTTCTTCAGCCTGTCAGCGGTCTAAACGATTCCTATGCTACCCTTCAATGTCTTATCACTCATCGTGAAAAATTGCCATCCTTCTATGAAGCTCGGTCGATGTTACTTTTGGAAGAGTCCTGCAAAATCAAGCAAGGTATGCCTATTCAAGCTGCAATGGTTGCGACCAACACTACCCCTTCACTGGCCCCGAAATCTGCTACAACCAGCAACAACTACAACAATTCCACTTCAGCCAGAAACTTTAATAACCGGGGTCGTGGTTCAAACCGTGGAAACTATCGAGGCCGTGGTTCTAATAATCGAGGTCGGGGTCGTGGTTACAACAACAACAACATCGCACCTTGGTCCAGTTATGCTCCCTGGAATTGGAATCAACAAAACTGGGCTATTCCACCATGCCCGTACCCCACTGCCGGTTGGGCCAGGCCCAATGCTCCTACCACTCATGCAGGTATTCTCGGCCCAAGGCCAACTCAGGCCCAAACCAACACTAATTCTGATGCAGGTTCTTACTGTGCTACGGATATTGAGAATGCTCTTCATACCATGACTTTAAACCCACCCGATGATACCTGGTATATGGATTCAGGGGCTACGTCTCACATGACTAATAATCAAGGTACAATCCTGTCATATTATCCTTTGAGCTTTTCAAAATACATAACTGTCGGAAATGGCCATTGCATTCCTATTAAAGGTTTCGGTAACTCGAACATCTACACTCCCTATCGACCTCTACTTTTACGAAATATACTCCATGCCCCTAGAATAATTAAAAATATTTTATCTGTACGCCGTTTTACTAGTGATAATAATCTTTCCATTGAATTTGACCCTTTTGGTTTTACTGTGAAGGAATTCCCGAAGAGCAAGCCAATCCTGAGATGTAACAGCACCGGGGATCTTTACCCCCTCACCAGTTCAGCACTTCGTCAACTCAACACGAATCTCTCATTTATTGCATCTACTTTAGACTTATGGCATCACCGCTTAGGACACCCTGGCGCTAATGTCTTAAGCTCTCTTAGAAATAAAAAGTACATTGAGTGTACCTCATCTGTTTTATCTTCTACTTGTCAGGCCTGTGTTTTTGGCAAATCAATAAAATTACCTTTCTTTGATTCTACATCGTGTACTTTACTACCTTTTGATATCATTCATAGTGACTTATGGACGTCACCTGTCATGAGTAGTGCTGGACATCGTTACTATATCTTATTTCTTGATGATTACACCAAATATATTTAGACATATCCGCTTGCTAATAAATCTGATGTTTTTACCACTTTCTTATCATTTAGTAAATTAATAAAAACTCAATTTGAAAGAGATATCAAGACATTTCAATGTGACAATGGAAAAGAATATAATAACACCAATTTCCATCAATTTTGTGCCACCAATGGCATGAAGTTCCGTTTCTCTTGCCCCTATACTTCGTCTCAAAATGGAAAATCCGAACGTAAAATACGCGCCATTAATAATATCATTCGGACTTTGCTTGCTCACGCCTCTGTTCCTTCTTCTCTTTGGCATCATGCTCTTGAAATGGCTACATATATTCACAATATACTCCCAAGTAAACTATTAAACTATCACTCCCCAACACAACTTCTCTATTGTCGCGATCCTTCTTATCATCATCTCCGAACTTTCGGATGCTTATGTTATCCATTGACTCCTTTTACCACCATTCATAAACTACAACCTCGTTCAACTCCGTGTGTATTCTTAGGCTATCCCTCCAATCACAGAGGATATAAATGTTTAGATCTTTCTGCTAACCGCATTATCATCTCACGTCATGTTATTTTTGACGAGTCAATATTTCCTTTTGCTAAGACCCCGCCTAAATCACCTCCTGACTACGATTTTTTACAATCATCTTTACATCCCTACTTTTACGATCCAAAGAATTTCAACACACCAACTCCTTTTGCCACTAACGCTTCTAGTCTATCTAGTCCTTCCAATAATCGGTCCAGTCCACCAGCAACTTCTTCCAGCACCTCACGGGTTCAGCCCACTTCCCTCAATGATGGGCTTTCTCCACCCTCATCTGGCCCAATAAATTTCTCCTCTAGCCCACTCTCACACACGTCCCATGACACCTCATCTAACCAGTCCACTACTCAATCTCCTTCTCCAAACTCAAGCTCGCCAGATTCTTCACCATCACCTTCTCCACCTCTACTTCGACAACCTTCTCACTCGATGCACCTTCGTAGCATGTCGGGTATACACAAGCCAAAAATCCCTTTCAATCTTTCTGCTACCACACATCTATCTCCTCTACCACGAACACCATCCGAAGCTCTTTCTAATCCCAATTGGCATCAAGCCATGACCGACGAGTTTAAAGCTTTATTGGATAATAAGACGTGGATACTTATACCTATAACTTCTAACATACAGGTAATCAGGAGTATGTGGATTTTTCGACATAAAGTGAAATCGGATGGCTCATTTGAACGCTACAAAGCTAGGCATGTGGGTGATGGTCGTTCTCAAACTATTGGCATTGATTGCAACGAAACATTTAGTCCGGTTATCAAACCGGCCACGATCCGTATGGTTTTGTCTATTGCTTTATCAAAATCTTGGGAGATTCATCAATTCGATGTAAAAAATGCTTTTCTACATGGTTCCCTTAATGAGACGGTCTATATGCATCAACCGTATGGATTTCGTGATTCAAAACGTCCGGATCATGTTTGTCTTCTCAAACGTTCGTTGTATGGATTAAAGCAAGCTCCACGAGCATGGTACCAACGCTTTGCGGATTTTGTGGCCACTATTGGTTTTAAACATAGCTACACGGACCATTCCTTGTTTATTTTTCACCATGGTACCGATGTTGCCTACATTTTATTATACGTGGATGATATTATTTTAACGACCTCTATGTAGTGACCCGAACTTTTCCATGTTTATATATATTAATTGAGATTGATATTTACATGATTAAATGTTTCCAACATGTTAAGCAATCAAACTTGTTAAGACTTGATTAATTGAAATATGTTTCATATAGACAATTGACCACCCAAGTTGACCGGTGATTCACGAACGTTAAAACTTGTAAAAACTATACAATGACATATATATGGTTATATATATAGTTAACATGTTTTTATTATAAGTATGTATCTCATTAGGTATTTTAACAATGAGTTATATACATAAAAATGAGACTATTAATTTAAGAAACTCGAAAACGATATATATAACGATTATCGTTATAACAACGTCTTACTAGGTACATATGAATCATATTAAGATATTGATACACTTGGTTAATTATGTTAAATGATAAGTAAATATATTATTAAGTGTATTAACAATGAAATACATATGTAAAAATAAGACTACTAACTTAATGATTTCGAAACGAGACATATATGTAACGATTATCGTTGTAACGACATTTAACTGTATATACATCATACTAAGATATATTATATATCATAATATCATGATAATATAATAATTTAACATCTCATTTGTTATAATAAACAATGGGATAACAACATTCAACAAGATCGTTAACCTAAAGGTTTCAAAACAACATTTACATGTAACGACTAACGATGACTTAACGACTCAGTTAAAATGTATATACATGTAGTGTTTTAATATGTATTCATACACTTTTGAAAGACTTCAAGACACTTATCAAAATACTTCTACTTAACAAAAATGCTTACAATTACATCCTCGTTCAGTTTCATCAACAATTCTACTCGTATGCACCCGTATTCGTACTCGTACAATACACAGCTTTTAGATGTATGTACTATTGGTATATACACTCCAATGATCAGCTCTTAGCAGCCCATGTGAGTCACCTAACACATGTGGGAACCATCATTTGGAAACTAGCATGAAATATCTCATAAAATTACAAAAATATGAGTAATCATTCATGACTTATTTACATGAAAACAAAATTACATATCCTTTATATCTAATCCATACACCAATGACCAAAAACACCTACAAACACTTTCATTCTTCAATTTTCTTCATCTAATTGATCTCTCTCAAGTTCTATCTTCAAGTTCTAAGTGTTCTTCATAAATTCCAAAAGTTCTAGTTTCATGAAATCAAGAATACTTTCAAGTTTGCTAGCTCACTTCCAATCTTGTAAGGTGATCATCCAACCTCAAGAAATCTTTGTTTCTTACAGTAGGTTATCATTCTAATACAAGGTAATAATCATATTCAAACTTTGGTTCAATTTCTATAACTATAACAATCTTATTTCAAGTGATGATCTTACTTGAACTTGTTTTCGTGTCATGATTCTGCTTCAAGAACTTCGAGCCATCCAAGGATCCATTGAAGCTAGATCCATTTTTCTCTTTTCCAGTAGGTTCATCCAAGGAACTTAAGGTAGTAATGATGTTCATAACATCATTCGATTCATACATATAAAGCTATCTTATTCGAAGGTTTAAACTTGTAATCACTAGAACATAGTTTAGTTAATTCTAAACTTGTTCGCAAACAAAAGTTAATCCTTCTAACTTGACTTTTAAAATCAACTAAACACATGTTCTATATCTATATGATATGCTAACTTAATGATTTAAAACCTGGAAACATGAAAAACACCGTAAAACCGGATTTACGCCGTCGTAGTAACACCGCGGGCTGTTTTGGGTTAGTTAATTAAAAACTATGATAAACTTTGATTTAAAAGTTGTTATTCTGATAAAATGATTTTTATTATGAACATGAAACTATATCCAAAAATTATGGTTAAACTCAAAGTGGAAGTATGTTTTCTAAAATGGTCATCTAGACGTCGTTCTTTCGACTGAAATGACTACCTTTACAAAAACGACTTGTAACTTATTTTTCCGACTATAAACCTATACTTTTCTATTTAGATTCATAAAATAGAGTTCAATATGAAACCATAGCAATTTGATTCACTCAAAACGGATTTAAAATGAAGAAGTTATGGGTAAAACAAGATTGGATAATTTTTCTCATTTTAGCTACGTGAAAATTGGTAACAAATCTATTCCAACCATAACTTAATCAACTTGTATTGTATATTATGTAATCTTGAGATACCATAGACACGTATACAATGTTTCGACCTATCATGTCGACACATCTATATATATTTCGGAACAACCATAGACACTCTATATGTGAATGTTGGAGTTAGCTATACAGGGTTGAGGTTGATTCCAAAATATATATAGTTTGAGTTGTGATCAATACTGAGATACGTATACACTGGGTCGTGGATTGATTCAAGATAATATTTATCGATTTATTTCTGTACATCTAACTGTGGACAACTAGTTGTAGGTTATTAACGAGGACAGCTGACTTAATAAACTTAAAACATCAAAATATATTAAAAGTGTTGTAAATATATTTTGAACATACTTTGATATACATGTATATATTGTTATAGGTTCGTGAATCAACCAGTGGCCAAGTCTTACTTCCCGACGAAGTAAAAATCTGTGAAAGTGAGTTATAGTCTCACTTTTAAAATCTAATATTTTTGGGATGAGAATACATGCAAGTTTTATAAATGATTTACAAAATAGACACAAGTACGTGAAACTACATTCTATGGTTGAATTATCGAAATCGAATATGCCCCTTTTTATTAAGTCTGGTAATCTAAGAATTAGGGAACAGACACCCTAATTGACGCGAATCCTAAAGATAGATCTATTGGGCCTAACAAACCCCATCCAAAGTACCGGATGCTTTAGTACTTCGAAATTTATATCATATCCGAAGGGTGTCCCGGAATGATGGGGATATTCTTATATATGCATCTTGTTAATGTCGGTTACCAGGTGTTCACCATATGAATGATTTTTATCTCTATGTATGGGATGTGTATTGAAATATGAAATCTTGTGGTCTATTATTATGATTTGATATATATAGGTTAAACCTATAACTCACCAACATTTTTGTTGACGTTTTAAGCATGTTTATTCTCAGGTGATTATTAAGAGCTTCCGCTGTCGCATACTTAAATAAGGACGAGATTTGGAGTCCATGTTTGTATGATATTGTGTAAAAACTGCATTCAAGAAACTTATTTTGTTGTAACATATTTGTATTGTAAACCATTATGTAATGGTCGTGTGTAAACAGGATATTTTAGATTATCATTATTTGATAATCTACGTAAAGCTTTTTAAACCTTTATTGATGAAATAAAGGTTATGGTTTGTTTTAAAATGAATGCAGTCTTTGAAAAACATCTCATATAGAGGTCAAAACCTCGCAACGAAATCAATTAATATGGAACGTTTTTAATCAATAAGAACGGGACATTTCACTCTAGTTCTTCTCTTCGCAAGCGGTTACTGACTCTATTATTGTAACGACCCGGATTTTTCCGCTAATATATAGAAGATTAATATTTATATAATTAATGTTTCCAACATGTTAAGCAATCAAACTCATTAAGACTTGGTTATTTGAAATGAATTTTATACAAATGTTTGGCCACCCAGTTTGTCTGACGATTCACGAACGTCATAACTCGAAATAATTATATAATGATGTATATATGGATATATATACTTATGATTTGATAAAATGATATTTAAGTATCTCATTACATATAATAACAATTGGTTATATACATAAAATGAGATTACTAACTTAAAGACTTCAAGACTATATACATATATATAACGATTAACGTTGTAGTAACTTCTAAATTAAAATGTATGTATATGTATTGTATTAATATGTATTAATACACTTTTGAAGGACTTAAACATATATACTAACATACTTATACTCAACAAAGATAGCTATACTCATTTTTCTCATTCAATTTTATCAAGAATTCTACTCGTATTCATTCGGTATTCATACCCGTATCACACCCAGCTTCTATACGTATATACTATTAGTATATACACATCACAATCACTTTATTAGCAGCCTTGAGTCAGCAAATTTTGGATCTTAGCATGCATGATTAATCAACTTGGCATATTACAAGACTTATTCACAATATTACAAACTTATACATTATATATCTATATCTATATCTAACATATCATATCTATATCTATATACCATTCCATTTCAATTTCTTACAACTCAAACACATACTCAAACACATTCCTCTCAAGAACACCACATAATTCAGCAACCTTCTTAATTCATATCATCATCTAGCTTCAATTATAATCTATAATCATCATAACAAAACTCTTCCAAGAACATATCAAGATAACCCTCCATTCCAAGAAGATTACTTTCACTTTTGTTAATTCAATCCAACAACTCTTTCAAGATCAAGAACATCTACTTCATCTCAGCAACTTTTCATTTTAAATCAAGGTAATAATCATATTCAAGCTTTGGTTCAAATTATATAAACATAACTATCTTAAATTCAAGATAGAATTCTTATTCAAACTTTTGTTGATTCCATGATTCTACTTCAAGAATTTCAAGCCATCAAAGCTACCTTTGAGCTAAATATTATTTACTATCTTTTCCAGTAGCTTTACCCTAGTAAGTTGAGATATAGCTATCTTATTTTGAGTTATAACTAATAACAACAAGAACATAGTTTAGATTATTTCTAAACTTGTTTGCAAATAAACTTAATCCTTCTAACTTGAGTTTTAAAATACTTCAACACATGTATTATGATAGTATGTCAAGCTAACATGAGGATATAAAACTTGTAAACACGAAGAACATCTTAAAATCGAATATACGCCGTCTTAGTCGAACGGGGGCTGTTTTGGGATTAATTTTGAAAACCTATCTTAAACTTTTAATTAAAAGTTTTCCTTTGGTGAAAAATCTTATTTTATATGGATATGAAATATATCCAAAATCCAAGGTTAAACTCTAAGTGGAAGTATGTTTTTCAAAAGGGTCATCAAGATGTCGTTCTTACGACGGATATGACTATCTTCTCTTATTTGACACCTAAGCTGTATTTTCAACTATAAACCTATACTTTTTCTGTTAAGATTAATAATGTTGAGTTCGATACGAAACCATGGCAACTCGAATCACTCAAAACGGATTTGTAACGAAGAAATTATGGGTAAAACAAAATTGGATATTTTTCTTAATTTTTAGCTACGGACATGATTTATAAAAATGGATGCTAACCTTATCCTAGCTAACTTACCTTGTATCCTACATGTATTTATACATGTCTTGTTCCCAAACTTATGGAAATACAATTTATAATAGTCGTGATTAAGTTCTACGACAATATATTATAGTCTTAATAAAGATCGTAAGGCACCATATATATATATGACTTGATCACCGTGGATTCGTATACAAAGTTTTAACATATCATTTTGACTTCTTCTATATATATTATTGGAACGAACTATTAGACACCATTGGCAGTAATCTTGAGTTAGCTGTGGGTCGAAGTGGATTCCAAAATATTATATACTTTGAGTTGTGATCGAGCCTGAGACATGTATACAATGGGTCGCGGATTGCTTCAGACAATATACATATTATGTGTCTTATTATATTAAGATAATATATTATAGTGTTAGTGAATTCTAACACAATATACGCATTTATATTTATATATTATATATATATTTATACTGTTGGACTATTGGACTATTGGACTACGAACGCTGGACTACTAACAATGGACAATTAAAATTATCACAAGTATCATAAGTATGGAATATTAATTATACATATATATATATCTTGACACAAGAATATTATTACTAGGTTCGTGAATTCGTCAAAAGGCCAAGTCTTATCACCATCTATTCGGAAATCATCACAAGTGAGTTATAGTCCCATTTTTACTATCTAAATTATTTTGGGATGAGAATACATGCAAAATTTATAAATGTTTTACAAAATAAGCACAAGTTCATGGAACTACATTCTACGATTGTTTTGTTATACCGGATATCTGTACTTATTATTATTATGCTTGGTAACCTAAGAATTAGTGAAAAACACTAATTGACGCGAATCCTAAAGGTAGATCTACGGGCACCAACCACCCCCATTTTCGAATAGTGGAAATGCTTTAGTACTTCGAAGGGTTCTTGTCATACATTTGAATAGTGGAATGTATGATGCCAGATATCTTAAGCGCTCTATGTTAAGGTCGGTTACCAGGCGACTCATCGTATGAATGATTTTTGCAGTTGTAATGATCCTGCGCATTTAATTAAATGAAATCTTGTGGCTTATTAAATGTTATGATTATTATATAGAAATTAAACCTATGACTCACCAACATTTTTGTTGACGTTTTAAGCATATTTATTCTCAGGTGAATATTAAAAATACTTCCGCTGTCCTATGCCAACCCAAGGTCAAGATTTGGAGTCGGCATAATTGTTTATATTGTTTAAACTTGCATTCGGAGTATTTGTTGTAATATATTTGATCATATTGTAATGGGTTGTGTAAAAACTTATTTATTTGAGGAGATTGTCTTTGATAGACAATCTAAATTATGTCATTAAGACCTTTATTCAATAATAAAGGTTATGGTTGTTTTTAAAAACGAATGCAAGATTTGAAAAACGTCTCATATAGAGGTCAAAACCTCGCAAAGAAACCAATTAATATGAAACGTTTATAATTAATATGAACGGGGCATTTCAGTTGGTAAAAGAGTTTGCAATGAAAGACCTCGGTCCGTTGAGCTCTTTTTTAGGTATTTCCTTCCAACGTACATCCCATGGTTTATTTTTGAATCAGTCCAGTTATGCACTCGACATTATTGAACGAGCTGGGATGGTTACTTGCAAACCTGTTCGTACACCCGTGGACACGAATGGTAAGTTAAGTTCGAATTATGGTACTCCTTATTCTGATCCCACGAAGTTTCGCAATCTAGCCGGTGCTTTGCAGTACTTAACATTTACACGACCCGACATTTCTTATGCCGTGCAACAAATTTGCTTACACATGCACGATCCAAGAGACTGTCACATGAATGCTCTTAAGTGGATTGTTCGTTATCTCCAGGGCACCATTCAGTTCGGTATTCATCTTCAGAAGTCCTCCATCAACGATCTTGTCTCATACACCGATGCTGATTGGGGTGGGTGTCCCGATACGCGACGTTCCACGTCGGGTTACTGTGTCTTCTTGGGGTCTAATTTGATTTCTTGGTCTTCCAAACAACAGCCTACGGTTTCCCGTTCGAGTGCTGAGGCTGAATACCGTGGTGTCGCTAATGTGGTATGTGGTATTCAAGAGTTGTTGGTTGCGTAATCTGCTATTGGAACTTCGTTGTCCAATTAAGAAAGCCACATTGGTTTTTTGCGATAATGTTAGTGCTATCTTTATGTCTGGGAATCCTGTACAACATCAACGGACCAAACATATAGAGATGGATATTCATTTTGTACGGGAAAAAGTTGCTCGTGGTCAAGTTCGTGTGTTACATGTGCCCATTCGTTTTCAGATTGCCGACATTTTTATTAAGGGGCTACCGCGTGTTTTGTTTGAATCCTTTCGGGACAGCCTAAGCGTCCGTCCTTCTCCCGCTTTGACTGAGGGGCTATATTAGATAAATATATAAATATGTACGTGTATGTATTGTATGATAGAATAGTCTAGAAGATATGTTTCTTATGATCAAAGATTGTATGTATCTTGTCCTTATTTATCTCTAGGTTTGTTAGGCAAGTGGATCACATGTACGTGTATATATTGGGTCGATATTGGAATGACAGGGCAAGCAATTCAATACAATTCTTATAATGATGCAAATGTAAGTCTATTGTGTACCAATTTTCATAAAATATCATTCTTACTTCTTCTATACTTTCTCTCTATTTTACTTAGCATACTATTATAATTTATATAATAGATTAGGCCACTATAGGTAACTATAAACTAACAATATTACAACACGTTATCAGCACGAAGTGCTCCGTATAATCAAGGTTTATCTAAGCAAGCACAAGTCACTAATCAAGGTAAGAAATTCTTTAACGATATCTTCTATTATTTATTAGTAAGGTAAATATTATTATCATCATAAATAAAATTATATTTATGTAATTTAACTTTTATTAACTTCACTAACATTTATATTTATGTTATTTAAGTTATATATGGTCGGTTATACCGCCTGAATTATATTTATGTAATCTAACTTTTATTAACTTCACTAACATTTATATTTATGTTATTTAAGTTATATATGGTCGGTTATACCGCCTGAATTATATTTATGTAATCTAACTTTTATTAACTTCACTAACATTTATATTTATGTTATTTAAGTTATATATGGTCGGTTATACCGCCTCAATTATATTTATGTAATCTAACTTTTATTAACTTCACTAACATTTATATTTATGTTATTTAAGTTATATATGGTCGGTTATACCGCCTGAATTATATTTCTATAATCTAACTCTTAACTTCACTAACATTTATATTTATGTTATCAAACATTTATGATTACTTATGCAATTAATCATTATTTATTTCATACATACTAATTTTATTCTTAAAATTTATTATTTATGCATAATATGTTTATTCTCTTAATCTTCGTATTTATACTAAACGTATTTATACTAAATGTATTTATAGTAATCGTATTTGTACTAATAAAATTCTTTTATTAAAATTATTAGTAATACAACGAGTACATAACAGTCGTTAACGTCAACTAACGACGTTACAACGGTCATATATACATAATGGTTGTTAACGTCAACTGACGACGTTACAACGACTATATTTTTCAAATATAAAATAAATATCTCCGTTTTCACATTTTCACAAATCAATCTTCATTTTCTCAGATTACCACTCTCAAAAAGTTTTTTGTAAAGATGATTCACACAAGGATGATTTTTCCTATTGTATTGGTCATACTAACTATCATCATTGTTGCTAATATACCACGTGTTGAACCTATATTCTATCCTGCTCTTGTGGTTTTATCATTTGTAATCATGCCATTATTCTGTTGTTTGCTACTTATGAATTTAAAATGATTCTAATTTCATTTTATTATTTGTCTATGAATAGAAGTTGATTATGATTATGATTTATGTTGTTCATCTTTTGATAATAGAAAATGTCGAATTTGAAAAGGTTTAAATTTGCTCCTTTAGAATCAAGTAGGAACAACTACTTAACATGGGTTATGAATGTAGAAAAACATCTCGAATCAATCGGTATTTTAGAAACCCTGAATGAAAATAACAATTGTTCCGAACAAGAGAAAGCAATAGCAAGTATTTTTATTAGCAAACATATTGACGAGTCCTTAGAATCTACATATTATATAATCGAAGATCCAAGTGTATTATGAAAAATACTCAAATATAGATACGATATTAATTATCAAGAAATAATGGTGATCCATGAAAGAATAAAATTGAAGATGTTAGTAGACGCTCTTATAAGAATCCCGGAGATTCTTATTAATGATCTGGTAACGTGGATCATCAGTCTAGTATTTCTTGAATACATGAACATCTTGTTTAGCTCTACAAATAAGTCCCAAAAGAAAAGAAAACGAGAGTGAATCTGTTGAAAAATCTTGATTAAATAAACTCTGAGCTACCTTGAGACTTGAATGGTTTGAATTTTTCTAAGATGCCTAGCTTGTTATGTATCACTCATAAATAAATGGTTTTAGACCATAACGCATATGTTTATTAAGTGTTATCTTTTATGTACTTCAAATTTTAACTTGTTTGCAGGTAATATAATTTGATTATCTTGCTGAAATATAACTCATTATTTGCTTATCTTATTTGAAGTTTTAGTATGAATCCTGCTAAAATACAACATCAATTAAATGGTAAAGACCTATGTATTGCAGATAGTGGTAACATACACACTATGATCAAATCTAAGAAATATTTCATTGATTTAAATCAAAATGAAGGAATTATAAATACTATATCAGGTCTTGCAAACTTAATATAAGAAACGGAAAAGGCAAAAATTCATATTACCAAATGGTACGAATTTTCTGATAAACAAAGCTTTGTTTTCTCCCAAATCAAAGAGAAATTTGTTAAGTTTCTCTGATATGTATCATAATGGATATGATTATCAGTCAATGATAACCGAAAATGAGAAATACCTATGTAGCACCGAAAAGCGCATATGATGAAAAGCGAAGCGCATATGATTAAAAGCGCATATGATAAAAAGCGCATATGATGAAAAGCGCAGCACATATGATTAAAAGCGCATATGATAAAAAGCGCATATGATGAAAAGCGCATCGTATATGATTAAAAGCGCAGCGCATATGATTAAAAGCGCATATGGTGAAAAGGATATATGATGAAAAGCGCATATGGTGATTAATGAAAAGCACATATGGTGATTAATGAAAAGCACATATGGTGATTAATGAAAAGAAAATTGAGAAAGAATCACCAATATTTCTTGAAAGAATTCAAGGTTATATATATGGACCAATTCATCTATCATGTGGACCATTTTGATATTTCATAGTTCTAATAGACGCATCTAGCGGATGGTCTCATGTTTGTGTGTTATCAAGCCATAATATGGCATTTGCAAAGTTTCTTGCACAAATTATTAAATTGAGAACACATTATTCTGATTACACCATTAAAAGGATGAGACTTGATAATGCTGGTGAGTTAACTTCTCAAGCATTTAATGATTATTATATGTCTACATGGATTGTTGTTGAACATCCAGTTGCTCATGTGCATACACAAAGCTAATAACTAGATAATTGGTAATGAGTACAAAACTCTCAATATTTATATGGGAACATGTAAATTTACATGATGTGATATTAATTCGCATTAAACCAAGTGCAAGTCATAAATATTCTCCATTACCAACTTAATTTTGGTCGAGAGCCAAATATTTTCCATCTTAGAACATTTGGTTGTGCGGTTTATGTTCCTATCGCACCACCACAACGCACTAAAATGGGTCCTCAAAGGAGGATGGGAATATATGTTGAATATGAAACATATTCAATTATAAGATATATTAAACCCATGACGGGTGCTGTTTTTACAGCACATTTTGCTGATTGTCATTATAATGAAAAATTGTTCCCTATATTAGGGGGGAAAATAAAAAATAAAGAAAAAGACGTTTCATGATGTGAACATCAATTAATGTATCTTGATCATCGCACAAAAGAATGCGAAAAGAAAGTTCAAAAATAATACATATGCAAGAACTTGCAATAAATTACCTGATGTATTTACAGATACAAAAAGGAGTGACTAAATCATATATACTAGTAGTAAATGCTTCAGATAGAATTGAAATTCTAAAAGCTGCCAATAATGTCACTCATGAGTCTTTGCCACGCCAGAAACGTGGGATACCAATTGGTTTCAAAGATAAAAATCCTCGGAAAAAAAAAAATCAGCTGATAATGAGGTAAAAGAAAGTGTTCAAGAAGAACCACAAATCAATACTCCTTCTGCAGAGGAGATTGATGATGTCAATACGAAAATTGCAATCAATTATGCACATTCAAAAAAAATATTATGGAACCGAAATGACATGAAAAATCTTGATGAGATATTTTCATATAATGTTGCATATGACATCATGAATGATGATGATGATCCAGAACCAAAATCTATCATGGAAAAATAGACATGATTGGGATCATTGGAAAGAAGCAATACGAGCTAAATTTGAATCGCTCAATAAAAAGAATAAGTTTCCGGATCAATAGTTATCACTTTTAAAGATGTGAAACGTATGGGATACAAATGAATTTTAATTCAAAAAAAAAAAAATAAGAAAAATGAACTTACAAGGTCAAGCCAGACTTGTAACTTAAGATTTCTCTCAAAGACCAGGAATGGATTATGAGGAAAACTTATCCTTCTGTAATAGATGCAATTACTTTTAGATACTTAATCAACATGGCAGTTTCTTAAAAAATGCATCTCATGGTTGTTGTTACTACCTATATATATGGATCACTTAATAGTGATATATATATATATATATATATATATATATATATATATATATATATATATATATATATATATATATATATATATGAATATACCTAAAGGGTTTAAGGTATCAAAAGCATTTAATGAACCAAGGAAATGTATTCCATTAAACCATAAAGGTTTTTATATGGGTTGAAACAATCGGGTCGCATGTGGTATACCCGATTAAGTGATTACTTGATAAGCTAAGTGTATACAAATAATCTTATTTGCCCATGTGTTTTCATTAAGAAAATAACATCCGAATATGTGATTATAGCTTTTTATGTCGATGATCTTAACATCATAGGTACAAATAAAGAGATTCATGAAATCATTCAACTTCTAAAGAAAGAATTTGAAATAAAAGATCTCGGAAAAACCAAGTATTGCTTTGGTTTACTGATTGAACATATGCCTAATGATTTACTTGTACATCAAACAAATTATACCAAAAAGGTTTTAAAACGCTTCAATATGGACTAGTCAAAACCATTAAGTACTCCTATGGTGGTTAGATCACTCAATGTTGACACTCATCCATTTCGTCCCCGAGAAGAACATGAAGATGTTCTTGGTTCAGAAGTTCCATATCTTAGTGCAATTGGAGCTCTTATGTACCTTACAAATTGTACGAGACCTGACATTTCTTTTGTAGTTAATTTGTTGACAAGGTTCAGCTCAACCCTTACAAAAAGACATTGAAATGAGATTCAGCAGATATTTTGATACCCTTGAGGAACTGCTGATTTAAAATTATTTTATTCTAACGCTTCAAAACAAGATTTGGTTGATTATGTATATGCAGGTCATTCATCAAATCCTCATAAAGATAAATCTCAAACTCGATATGTATTCCTAAATGGAGGTACCACAAAATCATGGCGTTCTTAAAACAAACACTTGTTGCAACATCATCAAATCATGACGAAGTGATTGCATTATATGAAACTACTCGAAAATGTGTTTGGTTGAGATCAATGACACAAATCATTATTGATTCTTGTGGACTAGAACGCTATAAAAGACCAACAACTATCTTCACCAACAACTATATATGAAGATAATGCAGCTTGCATAATACAAATGAAAGAAGAGTATCAAAAGTGACAGATTAAAATATAAATGCTGATGAGGCGTCAAAGCCATAGACGGTCTTAATGGTCATAAGTTTGATGGAAAAGAATGGTATGTTGGTAAGGCTCAGAAAAGACTAAAAGGGAATAGGAATTGAAACAAGGGTTTGAGCAAACCATGAAGGAGACTGTAGACAAATCACATGGGCTAAACTTGTACATAAAAGATTTAAATGATACAGTTTCAGATGAAAACCTCAGATTCTTCTCATATACTCAAAATCTCGTAAAAGACAACCAGATTGAAATGAGATATGTTCAATCCAGCAAAAACTCTGCCGATATTTTCACTAAAGCACTTCCAACTGCTATTTTCAGAACGCATGTTCACAATATTGGCATGAGACATGTTAAAAGGATTTAATACCTCAACGATGTCTACTTGAGGGGGAGTCAACTCTATGCTGCACTCTTTTTCCCTTAACTAAAGTTTTTTCCCACTGGGTTTTCTTTAGCAAGGTTTTTAACGAGGCAGTACTAGACTACTAGTTGATCTCTAATGAAATAAAATTGTCATCCAAGGGGGAGTGTTATAAATCTCAAAAGTCAAGAAAGTGGATGACCAACTTATTTCACCAAATCCATTCACTATTTTCATGTTGAATTTTGAGGCTTTTGTATAGTAACATTAGTACTATAAATATGATGCAAATGTAAGTCTATTGTGTACCAATTTTCATAAAATATCATTCTTACTTCTTCTATACTTTCTCTCTATTATACTTAGCATACTATTATAATTTATATAATAGATTAGGCCACTATAGGTAACTATAAACTAACGATATTACAACAGTTTTGGACTTTTGGGTAAAAATCACCTTTAAACAAACATAAGGTAGCTCTTCCATTTTCGGTAGTTTCTAAGAAATTTAAAGCAATTTAAGAGTTTCTTGGTACAAAAATAGATTTGAACACAATTCAAATAGGCGTGTAAACTAAAACTCCTATAGAAACGAGGTCTATTTTCAAAGGAAAACGCTGCCTCCTTCAGGGGAGGTCAGGAGTTCGACCCCCGTTGGCTACATATTTGTTGGTGCATGTAATCCTCAGCCGTAGATCGTTTATCGTTTTAATACATTTGGCCATGTAATAACATATCTTGGTGACTATTGATTATATATGTGTTTGTGTGTGATTATTTAATTAAACAATCAATATGTTAAACTGTATACACAGTCGACCGAGCGTGTCCATACAGTCGACCGACTGTGTGACTCAGTCGACCGACTGTGTCTGTCATGCAGTATATATACGAGTTAATACCTCCTTTGTGAGGTTACACATCCCATTAACCCTATTCGTTTGGTTTTCGTCCCAACCGAACCCTCACACCATTTACCATCGAAATCATTCGTTTAGGAGTCGATCTAATCTAGTTTATACGCTAGGTTTGACCAAATCAATCCCGACACGACCCGTATCTCGGTTTAAATCGATTCTAGTGATTGTGATTGCAAGCGACCTAAGATCCATCAATCTGTCGTCTACAATATTAACCCACAATTTCATCCCTACCATGAAGTTCCACCCATGGCACTTTTCCCAAATCACGTTGGGGGGTAAAAGGGAGGGGGTTTTTACCGTCCATGTCCCGTATGGGATTGGTGCGGGTTTCCTCCTGGGCACTGTGACGACCCGGCAATTTCTGACCAAATTTAAACTTAATCTATATATGTTTCTGACACAACAAGCAAAGTCTGTTAGGTTGAGTTTTAAAAATTTTGAACTGATTCTATATATGCAATTACCCTCTGACTGTTTCCGACAATTCACGAACAAATAATTGTAAATAAATATGTGTGTAAATATATACTAATAAATAATTCGAAATACAAATTTGAAGTATCATATTATTATTATCTTTATTATTATAGTATATATAATTAGATACATGCATCTGAACCGTACTGTTGTCTTCTCCTAAAACGAACAAGTCACCTTTAGTTATTACTATTATATCTCCTTCAAATCCAATATTACATATGTCAAAATCAATCAATTGAAGATACAAGATAATTTGAATATGTATAATGATTCTTTCTTTTATTTAATAACTTCGCTTTTTATACACACAACATGAACACAAGTAACATGAATACCTCACGTAAGATGACTATAACATCCAATAATTATTTTAATGATAAATTAATTCAAACTACATATCTATATCTTATAATTTTTTTTTTAAATCAACTTTTATATATACTTACAATAGTTAAGACTTTATGATTATCGAATCGTTCACAAGATATAATGATGATAATTATTGTGAGGCCTATCATTGGAGAAATGATGACAATTAGTGGACAATAATTCACGAGATGTGAAATAAAGTTAAAATACAGTTTTATATTAATACTGTTATTATTACTCTCATTAGGATTATCAAAATAAATATTGGTATTAATATTAAAAATTAGTATTTTTATATATAATATGTAGATATGAAATTTTATACAATTAATGTGTAATATTATATTTGTCATTATTAATATCATTTATAATTTTAGTTATTGTTATAATTATTATTATTATTACTCAAATTATTAAAAATTATTGTAAATATTCTTATTGTCATCATAATACAACTAATTACCACTATCACTAATAAAACTATTATTAATATTATCATTGTATGATATATTAATACTTTTTCTTTAATACAAATGGTATTATAATTATTAATATGTTTATTTATTTGTTATTATTAATTACTCCGTATAAAAGATAAAAACAGAAATATAAATGCAAGAAGATACAGATAAAATTTTAGATATATATGCAGATATATATATATATATATATATATATATATATATATATATATATATATATATATATATATATATATATATATATATATATATATATATATATATATATATATATATTAATACTTTTTCTTTAATACAAATGGTATTATAATTATTAATATGTTTATTTATTTGTTATTATTAATTACTCCGTATAAAAGATAAAAACAGAAATATAAATGCAAGAAGATACAGATAAAATTTTAGATATATATGCAGAGATATATATATATATATATATATATATATATATATATATATATATATATATATATATATACATACGCGTAATATATCCATCCTTATCAGTTTATTTATTTTAAATTTCTCTCTGTTTCTTCTTTTTGCCTTCTGTTCGCTCGTGATCCAGTGTCAACCCATTTCCATACTACAAAACAATATCGATCAATTATAAATTACTACATCAATCAGGTACACCATATTATCAACTATATCTGTTTTTCTTCTTAAAAAAAAAAGAAAAGAAAAGAAACTGAGCTCAAAACCTCTGTACGTGATTTTTTTTTCCTTCATAAGCCAAATTCAAATCAATATCAAAATCTAATATTGTAAGATTGTTAGGAACCTTTCATTAAAACTATCTGCAAAATCTTAGCTTTCAATTCCTCTTATTCATTTCAAAATTCAAAGTCAAAGGTAATTTCTAAAAAGTCAAATATTTTTGTTCGTCGCTAAATTCGTGAATGTGTTGATGTTTCTTGATCAATTGATGAATCCAATAGTTTATGGAAGTGATTTGGAAAATAGTTTGTGAAAGAATCATTATCTAAAAACCCCTAAAAATCAAAAATGAATTTTTTTTTCTTTCCTATACTCGACGAGCTGCTACTGCAGCAATTTTTTTTTTTTTTTTTCGTTCTCAATCTGTTCCAGGACACATTTAGATCGGTTTTATTTTGTTGGAAAGTATTAATTCAAATCACGAATTCCCTGTATGGTTAGTGGGTCTCGGTTTGTTTGATTGTTAGGAGAAGAAGAAGATGGGACTATGTAGTTTCGGGTTAAATAAAAAAGGGTCTGAGGTTATTTCAGAAAAACAAACTTGGCACGATGGTTTAGAGTGGTTGTGAGGGAGCGGGAGGTCGGGGGTTCAATCCCAGGCGTAGGCAGTTATTTCTCTAGAACTCTTTTTGAGGTAGTTTACTATTTGTTATTATTATTATTATTATTGTTATTATTATTATTATAAATATTATTGTTATCATTATTGATTATTGATATTATTATTATTATGCTTATGAATATAATTGTAATTAGAATATAGAAGATGATAATAGAAAGATAACAAAATAAGATAATATATAACTATGATTAAAATTGTTATTTTGATTATTATCGTTAACTTTAATATTAGTATTATTATCAACATAGTTATTAGTTAAGGTTATATACATATGCAGATTATAAATACAAACATGTTTATAAAAATGATTATACTTGTAATTGAATAATGAGTTAAAATGAAATATTATTATTATTAATATCATTATATTATTAATCATTATTATTATTAGTGTTATTATTGACATTAAAGATTATGGATGATATTAGGAACATGAGTACGATAAGTATGCTATAAATAAAGATGAAACCGTTAGTAATGATAATAAATAATATTATGAATACGCAAGAAATCTAAATAAATTTATAGATTGTATAAGTATGTATAACACATCTTTTATTGTTAAAACGTTATTATAATTAATACCAAATTTGTGATTTTTATCATTACCATAATTATACTAATATTATTACTATTAGTAATATTATAATTATTATCATTTTTACCACTATTAATATTATTTCGATATTACTATAACTACTATTATTAATATACAAATACAAATTATATATATATATATATATATATATATATATATATATATATATATATATATATATATATATATATATATTAAAAAAATATTTAATACATATAACATAACGAAAATTAATATTTTTATATAACAAAATGAATAAATGACACATATATATATATATATATATATATATATATATATATATATATATATATACATTCAATATAAAAACAACATAACTAATAAAGTTATATATATATATATATATATATATAGATATAAATTTGATCGATTACGAATATGTATATTAATAAATATACAAATGATATAGGTTCGTGAATCCGAGGCCAAAGAATTAGTAAACCGTACTAAATGACGCGAATCCTAAAGATAGATCTATGGGCCCGACGAACCCCATCCAAAGTACCGGATGCTTTAGTACTTCGATGTTGTTTTATATCATGTCCGAAGGATTTCCCGGAATGAAAGGGGATATTCTTATATGCATCTTGTTAATGTCGGTTACCAGGTGTTCAATCCATATGAATGATTATTTTTCTCTCTATGCATGGGACGTATATTTATGAAAACTGAAAATGAAAATCTTGTGATATATTAAAATGATGGAAATGATTATTTATGTTAAACTAATGAACTCACCAACCTTTTAGTTGACACTTTAAAGCATGTTTATTCTCAGGTACGAAAGAAATCTTCTGCTGTGCATTTGCTCATTTTAGAGATATTACTTGGAGTCATTCATGACATATTTCAAAAGATGTTGCATTCGAGTCGTTGAGTTCATCAAGATTATTATTAAGTCATTTATAGTTTAGATATATTATAAAATGGTATGCATGTCTGTCAACTTACGATGAAATAAAAGTTTGTCTTTTAAAAACGAATGCAATGTTTGTAAAATGTATCATATAGAGGTCAAGTACCTCGCTATGTAATCAACTGTTGTGAATCGTTTATAATCGATGTGGACTTCATCCGGATGGATTAAGACGGGTCTCTACAGGCACGCAGTTGGGGGGCGGGTATAACTTTGTAAGAGATGAACGCGTGGGTGGTTAAGTCCCCCCGAATAATCCTAACAGCTGTCAAAAAAAAAAAAGAAAAAAAAACCAGAAAATACAAAAGAACGGGGGAAACAGAAAGCTAACGCCTAGAAAACAACCATCTAAAACAAAAAACTATCTATAAACGAGCCCTCTAACAACCCGCAAAACCTTAATAAAACAAATTAACCAATACTAAACCGAATACAAAATGATAATAGCATGAACCAAACCAAACGAACCAAGTGAAATCAACAAACATGAAAAAAAAAAAAAAAAAAAAAAAGTAAATGAAAGATCACAAGACCAACTCAAGCTCTCAACCTCTAGGTCCCGCCCTTTTTAACTAACCATTAACCGTCTCTTTCAAGCTTAGGTGGCATTATACAAGATAAAGCTTGACTCGAGTTAGACCCGCGTATATATATAATAGTTATGTTATAATTTTATTTATATAATCAAAGAGTAATAAGTAATGTATATACACAAAAGACTCGTTTAAGCTCTCAAACTTATTCAAACTTGAGTTTGAGCTCGTTTACTAAAGGATATTCAAAAAATGTTCAAGCTCGGGCTCGGTGATGCTCGGCTCTAATCAAGATCTTGACAAATAGAGCTCGAGTAGCTCATCTCATTAACACCCCTAATCCCAAATCGACTCATTTACATGGAAATAGGTTTAAATTAGTAATTAAACACACTATATAACTAAATTTATTAGGATAAAAGACTATATTTGTATATCTATCTAATTTATGTATTTAGTACTTCACAAATCACAACTACATACTAATAACATCACTACTTGACAGCTCCACACACAATGAAGGATATACCCTTTGTATAGCAGCATACAATTATAAAACACGCACATATAGTATTTGATATGACATGATCCTACAGAGCTTAACTGGTTATGGAATCGTTCGTTGGTATAAAGGCAAAGCGCCCAAAGCTTCACGTTCTGCTCTCTCCCTCTTTACCTGCAAACAAACGGGTAAATACCAAATAATCACAAGGTTTCAGAAAACTTTTTATAATGCACACATGAGCTTAAAAAACAAAAGAACGAGATAAAACAATAGCAGACACATGTCCATATTTACAGAAATTTGTTTTAACCCGTTAGAAAACCTGCCTGATCCACTCACCTACAAGGTTAATTAAGATGTGATACTTGAAAAATTACAATACTTAGAACCTTAGAAATTTGTAGTTAATTATGCAAGGTTAATTAAGATGAATGTTGCTAAACTTACAAGAGCTAACATATCTTGAAGATAGCTTCTGAATGGCGTCTGTTGTGCCTGCACAAAAAAGTACCAAATATAAGTTCAGATACATAGGAATAGTATATTTAGAAACAGATGGTATGCCATTCAATTACTTCAAACTGTTTTTCTGTTAAGAACATATGCATTATTTTACTAATTTTAAAAAATATATTTCGATATGAATGGCTTTACAGTTTCAATGGAACACAAAAGTTTTAAAACGAAGCAATTATAATATAAATCTTAGGGTGCGTTTGATAATATATAATGATTAAGCGTTGGATGTTTCATAAACCGAATGAAAATAACATGTTCGATAATCATTAACGTATTAACCTTTTACATAAATAAATAAAAGAATATAATTGTTTATGTATATTTTAATGAGGTTATCAAAAGAAAATAAATGTACTTAATGGTTAAAAGATAATTTCATCTTTGAATAGTTTAACATGGATTTTTTTTTTTTTAATTCATCACCGCTTGTCATTCAGATGTTACAAACAAAGACAGTGAAAAATTCAACCCTTAAACATTTCATAATGAGTCAATCAAACACAGCCCAAGTAAAACTATAGATTTATTTAGGATCAAAAGATGGTTTTGATGGTTAATCTGGGGTAATTCAGTATGCAGGTAAAATTATTACAAGTAGTATCACCTTCGCCACTATCAATTTTTTTAAAAAAAAAAAAAAAAAAAAAAAAAAAAAAAAAAAAAAAAACAGAATAGTTGTTGATAACAAGTTAACAACAAACAAAAGTAATATTAAAAGTGACTGAAATCACAACCTGAAGGTGTTCAGGTAAGTACTCATGCTTCAATGAGAGATCCATAGCACGAAGCAGCCTCTGATTTCGAGCATCCACGACCTCACGTGGCAGCCGATCTAGAGCTTCCTTAACATCCAAATCATACAAAGGATCATACAGATCATCATATAGAAGACCTTCATAACATACATACAAATATTATCATAAAAAACAACATCAAAACATTGCAATTCGATCATGAAATGGTAATTTAAGTAACTAACCATATTTTCGGAGACGAGTTGACATAGATTTCTTATGTAGAGCAGCAAACCAGTTTTTGTTTGGGTTTAGGATCCACTGCATGAATGCAGAAGCCATTGAGCGCAATTTTCTATTTTATGATAGATTTTGAATTGAATTTGATGAATTGTTAGTTGGTTTGTGTAGAAAAAGGGAGGGAAGAAATAAAGATGTGTCTAGAAGATTCATTTGATTTAACAGTTGATATCTTCTAGATCACCCTTGAATTATCATCTATTTCAGTGAGACCCATTCTCAATTTAGAGGTCATATTTTTTACACGTTGAAACTTATTAACTTTATACGGTAGGATATATTTTACCAACCAACAAGTTATAAATTTGAAATTTGAATTTGAATTATAAAGTTCTTTCAAGATTATTTAATACTCTAACCTCTTATAATTTTAATTTTATAAATTGAAATTGATCATTTAATGAATATTACTAAACAGTCATCTCATTTCAACCATTAAGATGTGTAATGAATTTATATAAAACAAGATAACATCTGATAGGTTTATAAGACAGAAAGTAAAATATATCCTTTGTATGTAAACTACACTAACTCGAGATGAACGGGCTAACGAATAAGCTACATGGAATTGGAGTGACTAGCCATGAACACATGACCCCATACACATAGCGCATCGGACCAGTTAGATAACATTACCACACTTGTTAGGATTAACTAATCTAACAGACGAAAAGAAATAAAAACGTTATACGGATAGCATATACATAACCAAACAATGACATATCGAAACAGGTCAAAGAGCCACTATATTTATGTTCTACGAGAATTTTGAAATAACAAGATACAGTTTTATATGTAGCAAAATACTCATGAGACTTACAACAGAACCTGTGATCTTGTTTAAGGTGCATGCTGCCAGCCCAATTGTGGAATTGCAATATAGAGGATCCATCAATAGCATTCTGAATAAGTAAGCTGAGAACTAAAAACGTCTAGTGTTCACAAAAAAAAAAAAAAAAAAAAAAAAAAAAAAAAAAACAATTATGAATATTTTACAAACAACAAACAGTAAAACCTGCATTATATCCTTCCGTCCATCCACTTTAGAAAACATTATTAAGTCCCGCATCTGCATATCATTTTGCTTTTAAACGGATTATAACAGCTGCAAAGATGTAATGAGTTGCATAAACATGAATCAAAAATCTTCAATAATAAACTAACATATATCAGTAACAAGCAAGATGCAGCTGGATACATACCTTCATTCGTTTCTTCGTAGAAGTTTGTTACATTAGGTCACTAATTACAAAAATCCGATAGTCTACACCATTTTGGGGAATAGACAGAAGAACCTACCATATGTATATATTCTTACAATGTAGTAACTATTAAAGGATAAATAAAAGTAATAAAGAAGTTTATCTACTGCTAATCGAGTTTACCAGCTCCCAAAGATATTAAATTCCTTAACTCTGTCAGCTGTTCATCATTTGATATATGTAAACTGATGCGAAGATGGGTCAGCAATGCTTCTTTTTCCCAACTCAAAGGGTCCAGAAGCATATAATGCATTTAAAGTGGATCGATAAGCATGCAACTCTAACCTATGAATGGTTTCTGCTACCCCCTCTTCAGGGGTAGAAAAGTAATTTCCCTCATCCCTTGAAGTATCAAAAGACTCTGCATCATTTGGACCATCGCTAGAAATGCTACAACTACCGACAGAGCAATCTTCATCATCAGCTTCATTAGAATCATAAAAAGAGGCTTTCACGATTTTATCCTCTGAGGAAGTATAACCAAAAGCATATACGTTTTAGTTGCTGGATGCTTTTATTATTTTCAGGAGAAGCTTCAATATACGAAGAGCTATAGGAGGAAGCTCTTTTCAGTGTTTTAGAAGAGAGAACACGAGACTCGTGTAATCCAGAATCAATGTAGACAAGTGCGTTGTCATCGTTATCTTGAGAAAATTCTGCATTATTGGTATTCGCAACCCCAACTTTCCGTGACCATTTGGTTTCGCCATCTGGCTGACGTTCACATTTACATAGCTTCCTGAAATCTTTTCAAGTATAAAACAGTAAGTTAATTAGTATAATCTGTGGGCTCTGTAAGAAAAATACAAAATAAGATAATAACCGTATAACAACATTATACCATCTATACAGGTTTAAACAATATCAAATGTGAAGTGGTTTAAGTAACGAATTCTGAAAGCCCTCGTGTCCAACGAACAACACAACAACAACAACAACAACAACAACAACAACATACCCAATCCCACATGTGTAAATGAACGTACATTGCATTTTATTGCAATCTGCAGCTTTCTAATTTTAACAAACACATCAATAAAGGTTAGCCTTTTTCAAATCCTACAATCAAGCCTAGATCCTCAAAAATTTTATTACCATAATAAAGATGAGTGTAAATAAAGTAAGACAGCAAAAAAAATTATATACGTTTACAATTGGAAACCCAACGTCCATCATTCCAGGACTGTCGCGTCCTTGCCGAAAAGTAACCGTCATCAGAAACACTGCAAACTGTTGCAGTTCCCCATGAACTGTGATCAAACACTTCCACTGTATCACCAACAACCCAACTGCATAATTCGTTTGAACGAGGAGGACAAGGCCTAATAAATTCCATAGACACCTTTTCAAGACCTGGGTAACAATCGTACCTCAAATTATAGGTATGTTTGTTAAGTCAATAAAATGATGTACGTTTGACTAGTCATTTGACCTGAATATGTGATGCAAGGGAAAATGGTATGGGAATATAAATACCATTTTCCACTTAAATGCTTAAGCCTTTTGCACATAATTCCAATTTTCCAAGGTGTGATCTAGAAGTTTCTCTCAACCAATTGTAACAGAATTCACATCAAATGCATTCATCTTCATCATCTTTTAGTTCATTCATATACATCATTTTCATTACTCTAGATTTCCTCCTACTAATCAATCAAGCTTATAAATCACGAATTCAACAATTTCAAGATAAAACATCTGGTATCAGAGAAAACAACATTTGTTGATCGATCTTAGCTTCTAATTCATCTCTAAATTCACATATTCAACTGTTCTTAGAGTTTTCTAGGGTTTCGGTTCACTTTTGTCAAATATTGAGTTCAATTCAATGATTTAGAGCTTCACAATAGGATCTGGTCATAGATTTATGTTCTAGTACTCTAGTTTAATTTTCATTGATCAGAAAAACAGATTTACAATCATCAATCCATACCTCATTTAACAAAACCTAACTATAATTAATAAAAAAAAAATGTAAATGGACATCGGGTAAAGATTTGAAAATAAAGTATATTAAACGGAAACAATCATAGATAATTCATCATCAAACCAAAATCGAACACATTGGGGAAAACTGAAACAACAAAATTAAGAAATTAGTCACCTTTTTTTTTCAAAAAACGTTGATATTGCATAATTCAACTACGTTTATCTTAGCAATATCCTTCATTTTTAGTCCATTTGGATACGGTTTTGGTCTTTATTCGCGATAATTGGAAAGATTATGATTCGAGAGCCGAGAAGATCTTTTATACGCCTTTTTGATCATTTTGAGGTATGTTCCATGTTATTTTATCAGCGGTGCCTTAATATGATGAAGCAATGAGGTTTTAGGCATTTTTATGGTGTAAAATGATGAAGAATCTGTGCAAGTACTAAGCCGCGGCGCGGCCAGAAAGCCCGCGGCGCGGGTTATGCCTAATTTTGAGGGTCGAGCATTGTGAAAAAGGTTGGATTCTGGCTACGTTTTAAGCCGCGGCGCGGCTGTGAGGCCCGCGGCGCGGGTCGCATCTGGGTCGAATTTTTGGGGGTATAAATAAGGAATTAAACACTAACTTTTTATCACTTTTTATCCTGACGAATTCCAGCAACTTTGGGGCGATTTTTAGTGATTTTTGGGGAATCCCAACATCATCTAATCAACTCAATAATTCCGGAAACACGTTTTGATTCGTCAATCGTTCAAGATCAATATTTCAACTAGGTTTAATTCTTATCAACCATAATGAATTATCTTAATTGTTTGTTTTTGATTTCTATTGTTGCCATGGTTATTGGCTAAGTTATTTAATGTTTGTCTAGACTTATAAACCTATGTGTTGGATGCTACTTATCAGTTATTCGTTTAATTTATGATGTTTTGATGTTTGAATTAAAGAACGATTCTTATTAAAGCTAGACTTTTCGATTCAATTGGTTGTGTACTTTTTTGATAGGACGAGAGTTAATTAATTTAGTACATAAATTTACAATTGGTTTGTCTTAATTTATTGTTTGCTTACTCGGAGACGAGAGTAAATTGAATTCAAAAGGCTAGACGAATAGGGGTGAATTATACGCAACGAGAGTTGGTGTGATCGTGATTCGAGTCTTCATCTCAGTCGAAATATTTGGTCACAATTAGGAGGTCTTAGGCTACGGGGAATTCCGTGTCGTGTAATCTTAATTGAAGTGTTTGCGCTGGGGAATTCCAGGTGAAACGACTAGATAATTCACATAAGTTAGATAACAGTTGGGGCTTAATCTAGATGCATCCAATACTAGGTGTAAAAGGTCTAGACAAGCATTCGTTCTCCTATTTGTTTACAACTATCTTATTTTTACTTGTTTGTTTGCTTAAAGCTTAAATCTTAAAATACCAAAAATATTGTTCTTTCTTGTTATCAATTAAAGCTATCTTTGATTTGGCTAATCGTTAAATAGCCACCAAGACTATTATCTCGTAATTTCCATTTTCGAGATTAACTTAGTTTATTTCCATTAGTTACAATCTTAATTTTCACGTCTAAACTGTCCTTGGAACGAATACGAATTACCAACTTTATACTATTGCACGATCGGACACACTGCCCGTTAGTGTGTAGTGGTCCTTTTAACCGGTATTTCCCATTATATAAATTATGGACGCGATTTTACACATCAAGTTTTTGGCGCCGCTGCCGGGGACAGTTGTGTCGAAAATTAAGATTGTTATCTAATTGTTCTTAGTTTAGTTTTAGTTATAGTTTATTATTTTTTTTTCGTTTATTCTCAGTTGAATCGGTGCGTTTAATCAGTTGTTAGTTGTGATTTCGCAGATAACAGGTAGTGCATGCCACATACGCGTTCTTCTAATTCTCCTATTCTTCAACAGTTTGACGAACCCGAAAGAGAGTTATTCAGAGCGTTAAGTCAAGAGCAACAGTCTACAGTGGATTCATTTTTTTCTTCGAGTGCTAATATAATTAATTTGGGTAGTAGTTCTGAGACTGTGGTTCCCGATACACCACCTGAAATCAGAGAAGAAGAAGAATCTTACGTTTCATTAGATCTTTTCGAGACTGAAGATATGGCTGACCAAGCTGATCAACCAAATCGCCCTCAGACTATGGCAGAAAAGTTGAAGGCCACCCGAGCTGGCCAAGGCAATTCGATTACTCAACCGAACATCAGTCAGCCTTTTCAAATTACAGGTCCAATTCTTAGTTTGATTTCTTCTGACTGCCAATTTCATGGCAAGGATAGTGAGGATGCTAACGATCATCTTCGTATTTTCAATGATGTTTGCAACTTGTTCAAGCTGCATGAGGTTGCCGATACTTCGATCAAGACAAGACTTTTTCCCTGGACTCTTAAGGGAGAAGCTAAGAGATGGTTAGATAAGCAGCCAGAGGGAGCGATTACCTCATGGGAAGTTTTGGTGGATAAGTTTTTAGCAAAGTTTTTCCCTGCGTCTCGAGCTGCTAGACTTCAAGCAGATATTTCGCAATTCAGACAAAAGAGCAGTGAGACATTGTTTGATACTTGGGACCGTTATTCTAATATGTTACGCTCGTGTCCACAACACGGGTTGACTGATTTACAAAAGGTCCAGATTTTCTATAAGGGGTGTGACATACCAACTCGTCAGAGTATTGATCAAGCAGCAGGTGGAACTTTAATGGATAAAACCGAAGAAGAGGCACTAGAGATTATTGAAAAGCAAGCTACTTACACGCACGAATGGCATCAAGATCACGAGTCAACTCGTTCAGCATCAGTTAAGAGAACCGAAACCACTGGTGTGTATGATGATTATGGGTCTATTAATGCTAAGTTAGACAAATTTGGTAGACACTTGGAGAAGTTGGAGAAGGACATGCATGGTATTAAGGTTGGTTGTGAATTTTGCGGGGGATTACACTTAGGAAAAGATTGTGATGCTGGTTTGACTATGAACCAGAAAGAAGAGATCGTTTATATTAGTCAACAGAACAACAATCAGTTTCAGGGACGTGCGCAGTTTAATAGGAATTTCAACAATCCCTATAATCCTCAAGGTAATCAAGGTTCGAGGTTCCAGCCAGGTTCTAGTGGAGGATATCAACAGCAAGCTCCCGGGTATTTTCAGAAACCCCAAGCCGAAGAGAAAAAGTCCAACCTTGAAGCTATGATTGAAAAGCTTGTGATGTCTCAAACTCAGCTTGTTACTACTGTTACTCAAAACAATGAGAAGAACGATCAAATGTTTCGAAATCAACAAGCAGCTATTCAGAATTTGGAGAAACAAATTGGTCAACTTGCTAATCAGAATAATGAGAGGAAACCGGGGGAGTTACCAAGTAAGACAGATAATAACCCGAAGAATGGGCACGTAAATGCTATCACTACCCGAAGTGGTTTAGCATATGATCCACCGAGGAAGCCCGATGAGTATGATTTGCGAGTGCCGTTGGTTAAGGATAGTGAGCCGGTTGTTGTTAGTAAACCGGAGGGGGAAAAGGAGCCGGAACAGGTGATTGAGAAAGTTGTGAGGGTACCGAAAACTGTTGCTGCTAAACCGGTAGTTAAAGAGTATCAACCACCGCTCCCATTCCCAAGGAAGCAGAGATTGGAGAAGCTGGAGGCAGAAAAGTCCAAGTTCATGGACTTGATTAAAAAAGTTAATATAAATTTGCCTTTTATTGATGTGATTGCAGTGCCCAAGTATGCAAGGTTTCTTAAGGACTTGCTAACTAACAGGAAAAAGTTGGAGAATGTGTCTTCAGTCAGATTGAATGCCGCATGCTCAGCGGTAGTAGCAAACAAGCTTCCCGAGAAGCTTGAGGATCCTGGGAGTTTCACCATCCCTTGTTTACTGGGTAATTTGGATTGTATGAGGGCGTTGGCAGATTTGGAGGCTAGCATAAATTTAATGCCCTATTCTATTTATTTAAAGCTAGACCCCGGGGAGTTGAAACCCACGCGTATGGCTATTCAGCTAGCTGACCGCTCCATTAAATTCCCTTGTGGAATTATAGAGAATATGCTAGTTAAGACCGGGTCGTTGGTTTTCCCGGCCGATTTCGTGGTGTTGGATATGGAAGTGGATGAAAGGATTCCACTGATTTTGGGTCGGCCATTTTTAAATACGGCTAGATGTATCATTGATGTTTATGGCCAACAGTTGACCCTTAGGATAGATGATTTGCATGCAACTTTCTCAATCGACCATGCTTTAAAATACCCTGCCTACACTGATGATACATGTTACTCCATTTTCTTAATACTGCGAATGTCCAGTCTGAGTTTTTGCAGGAATTCCCAGAGTTACAGGGTTCAGGAGAATGTTCATTGGTTGAAATTGATGAAGAGTTGCAGGTTAAGGAGGTGGATATTTTGACCACCGTGATGGAAAACGGCTATGAGCCGACTGAGGAGGAGTTCAAAGAACTCGAACGTGATGTGGATTACCAGAGCAAGTATTCAATTGAAGAACCTCCCGAGTTAAAATTGAAGCCACTTCCAGATCATTTGGAATACGCTTATTTGCAAGAGGAATCTAAGCTCCCGGTAATTATTTCTTCTTCTCTTACTACAGGTCAGAAAACTGAACTTGTGACCATGCTAAAGGCCCATAAACCGGCCATTGCGTGAAAAATTCACGACATCAAGGGTATTAGTCCCTTCTATTGTGAAAGGATCCGTTCATATACATTATAAACGATTCACAATAGTTGATTACATCGCGAGGTATTTGACCTCTATATGATACGTTTTACAAACATTGCATTCGTTTTTAAAAGACAAACTTTCGTTACATCAAAAATTGACGGCATGCATACCATTTCATATTACATCCAACTATAATTGACTTAATATTAATCTTGATGAACTCAACGACTCGAATGCAACGTCTTTCAAAGTATGTCATGAATGACTCCAAGTAATATCCTTAAAATGAGCTAATGCACAGCGGAAGATTTCTTTAATACCTGAGAATAACCATGCTTTAAAGTGTCAACCAAAAGGTTGGTGAGTTCATTAGTTTATCATAATCAATCATTTCCGTAATAGTAATAGACCACAAGATTTCAGTTTCTATAAATATCCGTACACTCGCAAGTGTATAAAAGTATTCTATAAGTTGTAGGCACCCGGTAACAAGCCTTAACGTTCATGTTTTACCCTCTGAAGTACACCAGATCAGGTGTGTTTAAAATAACCTCGAAGTACTAAAGCATCCCATAATCAGGATGGGGTTTGTCAGGCCCAATAGATCTATCTTTAGGATTCGCGCCTACCGTACATAGACAAGTAGTTTAATGTTACCAAGCTAAGGGTATATTTCTGGTTTAAACCCACATAGAATTAGTTTTAGTACTTGTGCCTATTTCGTAAAATATTTATAAAACAGCGCATGTATTCTCAGCCCAAAAATATATATAAAAAGGGAGTAATGAAACTCACCATACTGTATTTCGTAGTAAAAATACATATAACGTCATTTAACAAGTGCAAGGTTGGCCTCGGATTCACGAACCTATATTAATTATATATATTTATATGTTGGTCAATATTTGTCTAACAATTTTTGGTCAAGTCATAGTGTACCACAATCCTAATGCTCGAGACTAATATGCAAAAGTCAACAAAAGTCAACTTAACCCAAAATGACTTCTAAAATTTACACGTGTTTATTATATAACTTAACTATAGTCATTTTATATATTTAAATATATTTATTAGATTTTATAATAATAAAAGTCATTTATTAATAAAAATTTATATTAACATTTATATATGATAAAATATACTTTTATATATCTTAAGTAGTAAAATTTATAAAGTTCACTTAATATCGTAAAACTATAGTGGTAAGTATTATTAATGTAATTATATTACGCGTGGTGAAAAATATCTTTGTATCCCCTATTTATTTGATAAAATAATATTGATCATAATAATAATAAGTAAAAGTTGTATTATTTTGTAATAATAATTATTATTATTCTATAAAAAAATAACAATATTTATATTTACTAAAAATGTTATTATGATAAAATGATAATACTAACATAATAGTAATAATGATATTTTATAATAACAATGATATTTCTATTAAAATAATAACGACGATAGTAATAATAATCATTTTAACAATAATACTAAAATTCAGTTGACTATAACTTCTAATCCGTTCATCGAAACCATTCAATATCTAAATGAAAAGTTCTTAATTTTTCGCTAGCTTTCCAATGACATGCATATCATATACCCTATCTCAGTAGCATATGTATCTAATTCAGGATTCAACAAACCTATCTAAGGACAATATCGAATGTACAAGCATGCATAATCCTATATACTCGAGCACTAGTCAGGGATACACTATTGAAATATAAAAGTTAAGTTATGAGTGCTCACGTATCAATATTGAGATTCAATATTGCAGGAAAGTACGTAGACGAAACGAAAATGATAAACGTTAGGTTGACCTTACGAGCAATACCCTCGATCAATACCCATAACCTCCATAGCTATAACCCATAATTTCCTTAGCTCTATTCCGTTTGAAAACTTATTTTAAAATCGTCTGAATATAACTCCGTCGTAGTATTTTATGTATACTAATAATATCTTGAAATAATACAAAGAAAATATATATGTGTAATTCGATTGAGAGAGTTTAGAGAAATATATTTTCAAGTTTCTATGAAATAATAAAACCTATTGAATTCTATTTATAATAGATTTTTGAATTATTAAAGTGAATTATTAAAGTATGAATTATTAAAGTGAATTATTAAAGTATGAATTATTAAAGTGAATTATTAAAGTGAATTATTAAAGTGAATTATTAAAGTGAATTATTAAAGTATGAATTATTAAAGTGAATTATTAAAGTATGAATTATTAAAGTTAAAGTAAAAAAAAAGTAAAGTAAAGGTAAAGTTAAAGTATAGTAAAAGTATAAAACTATGTACGTATAATACGCGTATAAATATATATGATATTAATTTAAATCGTTATATATATTTGATAAAATAAAATATAAATATCGTTATTTTATCATACTAGTTAAGTAATGAGTGGTCAAAAAGAATAGATTTCTTAAATCATAGTGGACCTCATAACATAGGCCCGTAATCATATCATAATGTATCTGATAATTCAATCATTTGATATTATCTCTTAATTCTGTCAATAAATATATCGAAACAAATACGTTCATGTAAAGTATCATATATCTAATACTTTGTTAATGTTTTCAGTTAATATTATATATTATATATACATATCTATATACACATAATTGTTCGTGAATCGTCGAACACGGTCAAAGGATAATTGATTACATGAATGTAGTTCCAAACTTTTTGAGATTCAACATTACAAATTCTGCTTATCGTGTCGGAAACATATAAAGGTTAAGTTTAAATTTGGTCGGAAATTTTCGGGTCGTCACAGTACCTACCCGTTAAAGAAATTTCGTCCCGAAATTTGATCGAGGTCGTCATGGCTAACTATAAAAATGTTTTCATGACGAATATGAGTTGATAAATAGAGTTTTATCATCATTGAGTAATATAGATAAAACAATTTGATTACGCGAAGAGTATAAGTGAAGCTATCGCAAGAGAGTGAAATGAGTAAACGTATATTTATTTTAACCGATGACGTAGTTATGATTGATTTCCAGAATTCATTGGATTTAAAGAAAATCTTTGCAATAAGATTTGGTTCTTCGGTGATTAAGAAAATCATGACCTTCTTTGATTAAATGCGATAATCTGTCTCGATTTCTCTGTCTGATATTTTACTATAAATCCACCCCCTTCGTTTCTTTATTTCCACAACTCACACCTTCTAGTCTTTTTCCCCAATTCATACTTTAAGCATTCGTTAATATGCTTCATCCAGTATTGATTCTTGATATACTCTTAACTTTCATATCTGTCATTCTTCTTTTTCATCTACCACCGGAGGAAGTTATTTTCTTCTACCATTACCTTGGGGTTATTGTGTTTTTCATTCTCCCGTGTCTTTATATTGCTATACGCATTGATATACACGGTTTGAAATTTCGAGGTTGTTATCGGGCTTTATATTCTCCATTTTATTTCGAAGCTTCATGCTTTCATTTTCTCTTCCCAGCCTTAAGTCAAGCGGATAATGGTCCAGAATTCGTAGATATGAATTTTTGGATGAACATAGTTAATGTTCCAAGAAGAAAATCGTAATGGAACGATCTTAATTTGGCAACTTACCAGAATATCTGAAAATATTGAGCTATCAAGATGATATGTTCTTAATATGTTTGGAAATTGGGTAGAATGTAAGAGTCGTGTAAATAGTACATGATGACGGTATGTTCTATGAATCATCACATTCCATTAGAAACTCAGCATGACTTACTGTAATATAATCACGTTGATCAAGTGTCATTATATTATACTAACTCATGTTTCAGTCCCCAACACTGCTTTAAAAACATTCATATTTTAAATTCGAATTTTTTTTTTCTTCAGAATTTAGAAACTAACACAGTTTCTTTTTATGTTGTAACGCAGATATTGCGAAGAGATAAAAGATTTCGGATAAGAATAAATGTGAAAATATCTTCAGGAATATCGAAGATATTTATAATAAAAGATACGATAATATCTTAGAATTCTTAACATAGATGGATGATGAAGAAGATTTGTCTGTGAAGGTTTAGAATAAGAAGTAAGGTGTTTGCTAACGATTTCAGTAGACACAGAAACATTTGGATCCTTTGAAGGTAGGTTTAGTCTTTGTGATTTGTCCACAGCCTCCTTCATGGCCTGCTCAATCCATTTTCCAGTTTCAAACCTTCTCTTTTTCTCAGCTTTACCACCATACTATTCTTTATCATCAAACTTTTGACTGTTAAAGTCGTTTACAGTTTTTGCTGCTTCATCAGCATTTTTCCAATTTCGGAGAACTAGTTCATAGTTTGGGGATGTTTTTCAGAAAATTCACATTCGAAGTATGTAAGTCTAGGAGATAGACGTTATATGTATACATATAACTTTTAACATAAAATTGTCTCGAAATTCAAAATACTGATTGCTAATTCCCAGTAGTTGGTGTGACAATTATTCTTACAGGATGTAGGTGAGTACATGATGGGGTTTTAATGAATAAGTATAGTGGATTTTCGGAGAGGCTTAAGTCGAAGGTTAATGAGTCGAAGGTTAATGAAGTTGTTGATAAGTTTACTGCTAATGTGACGAGATATGAAAGGTTCCCCGGTAACCATGATGAAGGGTTTATTCGTATAAACAAATGAAGGTGATTTGCTGGAGCTGTGACAAAACTGTCTATTTTGGAAAGAGATTGAAAAATTATATTTGGTAATAAATATCAAAGGATTTGACATGGATACGTGTTAAACTATAACTTTGGTTTCGAGAGCTTTTCAGGTGCATGACAGTGGGTAATGTGTGGTTGGATAATCATCTCGCATGTCTTTAGGAATTTCGAAGTGTTTGAACACATATTGTAATTGTTAATATACATATGATGTTCTAAGATTTTGAATGATACAAATATTTTTGTGAGTTCCATGAATAGAAATGAGGTTCTAGGACAGTTTTGAAGTCAAAGTATAGTTTTGAAAGATGTAGGAATCTAAGAGTGATGATTTCGGTTATATCTTGAATCGAATTCTGAGATTTTAAAATCAGAATATGTAATTAGATTTTGAATGAGTATGGTTGTTTTGATTTCTATAAAAGAATGTATATTGTTGTGAAAGTAGGGAGTATAATGGATGACTTGCTGAATCATATTCGAAGAATGTAACATATTAATTGTGAATTTATATATCTCTCGGGTATTACCTACCCGTTAAAAAAAATTCACAATTAATATTTTGTACAAAAGAATTTTATTACAGTCTTTATGGAAATATTTCTTCAGATGTAATATAGATTTAATGAGTTAATATTAAATTAAACTCATTTGATTTATGGTTAAGGCTAGGATAGATAATTTCTAAACTTTAGAAATTACATAATCGTCGTAGAATGTTTCCCCAATGAAGTTATGAATCAATACTTAATCGTTGTGGTATTCCTTGGTATCTACATGGCGTATGACGTCGATGCTCGTGGGACAGATTGTGAAGTTGAGATTTGCGATGCGGTTATTGTTGGTGGTGGTAATGGTACTGTTGATGTTGTTGATGGTGGTACTGGTTATGCTGCTGGTGCTGCTGCTGGTGTTTGTAACCTTTTCACCATATTCTCCAAAGCCACTACCCGAGCGCGAAGCTCGTTGACTTCTTCTATTACACCGGGGTGATTGTCGGTTCGGACGAGCGGATAAATAAGATCTAGAATTTGGTGTAGTATATAATTATGACGAGATACTCTGGAAATGAGAGAGAAAATGGTGTTTCAGACAGGTTCGCCAGTAAGTGCTTCAGGTTCATTGCCAAGAGGGCAATGTGGTGGATGAAAGGGATTACCTTCTTCTTGTCTCCAATGGTTAAGTAGATTACGAACCCATCCCCAATTCATCCAGAATAGATGATGGCTAATTGGTTGATCCATTCCGGTCACGCTGCTTTCGGAGCTCATGTGGAAATCCATATCGGCATAGCTGTCGGAATCCGAGGAACTCAAACTGGTTGAGGGATCCATCTTGTATGATCAGGGAAAGAATTTTTTTGTATGAAATAGATTGTAGAATTTAGATTTGGTATTCTTCAATACATAATTTACATATGTATATATAATACCAAAATCCCATAAATTACGGAGGAATCTTTGAAAGATGTCAGTCAAAGTTCACAGTAACAGATATGCTAAGATAAGAATTCGTCTATACACTATTATGCAATAAATGTAGAAAAACGCATCTAGACTTAAGAATGATAAGCAGGTAATTTCCTAAGGGTGGTAAGTAGATGATTTCAGACTAAAAATGATAAGCAAAACTTTTGACATGCAGACACGGTCGAAGTCCAGACTCACTGATGCATCTTAACAACTATCAGTTAGACACACTAATGCAAGACCTGGTTCGCTAAGACCACCGCTCTGATACCAACTGAAAGGATCCGTTCATATACATTATAAACGATTCACAATAGTTGATTACATCGCGAGGTATTTGACCTCTATATGATACGTTTTACAAACATTGCATTCGTTTTTAAAAGACAAACTTTCGTTACATCAAAAATTGACGGCATGCATACCATTTCATATTACATCCAACTATAATTGACTTAATATTAATCTTGATGAACTCAACGACTCGAATGCAACGTCTTTCAAAGTATGTCATGAATGACTCCAAGTAATATCCTTAAAATGAGCTAATGCACAGCGGAAGATTTCTTTAATACCTGAGAATAACCATGCTTTAAAGTGTCAACCAAAAGGTTGGTGAGTTCATTAGTTTATCATAATCAATCATTTCCGTAATAGTAATAGACCACAAGATTTCAGTTTCTATAAATATCCGTACACTCGCAAGTGTATAAAAGTATTCTATAAGTTGTAGGCACCCGGTAACAAGCCTTAACGTTCATGTTTTACCCTCTGAAGTACACCAGATCAGGTGTGTTTAAAATAACCTCGAAGTACTAAAGCATCCCATAATCAGGATGGGGTTTGTCAGGCCCAATAGATCTATCTTTAGGATTCGCGCCTACCGTACATAGACAAGTAGTTTAATGTTACCAAGCTAAGGGTATATTTCTGGTTTAAACCCACATAGAATTAGTTTTAGTACTTGTGCCTATTTCGTAAAACATTTATAAAACAGCGCATGTATTCTCAGCCCAAAAATATATATAAAAAGGGAGTAATGAAACTCACCATACTGTATTTCGTAGTAAAAATACATATAACGTCATTTAACAAGTGCAAGGTTGGCCTCGGATTCACGAACCTATATTAATTATATATATTTATATGTTGGTCAATATTTGTCTAACAATTTTTGGTCAAGTCATAGTGTACCACAATCCTAATGCTCGAGACTAATATGCAAAAGTCAACAAAAGTCAACTTAACCCAAAATGACTTCTAAAATTTACACGTGTTTATTATATAACTTAACTATAGTCATTTTATATATTTAAATATATTTATTAGATTTTATAATAATAAAAGTCATTTATTAATAAAAATTTATATTAACGTTTATATATGATAAAATATACTTTTATATATCTTAAGTAGTAAAATTTATAAAGTTCACTTAATATCGTAAAACTATAGTGGTAAGTATTATTAATGTAATTATATTACGCGTGGTGAAAAATATCTTTGTATCCCCTATTTATTTGATAAAATAATATTGATCATAATAATAATAAGTAAAAGTTGTATTATTTTGTAATAATAATTATTATTATTCTATAAAAAAATAACAATATTTATATTTACTAAAAATGTTATTATGATAAAATGATAATACTAACATAATAGTAATAATGATATTTTATAATAACAATGATATTTCTATTAAAATAATAACGACGATAGTAATAATAATCATTTTAACAATAATACTAAAATTCAGTTGACTATAACTTCTAATCCGTTCATCGAAACCATTCGATATCTAAATGAAAAGTTCTTAATTTTTCGCTAGCTTTCCAATGACATGCATATCATATACCCTATCTCAGTAGCATATGTATCTAATTCAGGATTCAACAAACCTATCTAAGGACAATATCGAATGTACAAGCATGCATAATCCTATATACTCGAGCACTAGTCAGGGATACACTATTGAAATATAAAAGTTAAGTTATGAGTGCTCACGTATCAATATTGAGATTCAATATTGCAGGAAAGTACGTAGACGAAACGAAAATGATAAACGTTAGGTTGACCTTACGAGCAATACCCTCGATCAATACCCATAACCTCCATAGCTATAACCCATAATTTCCTTAGCTCTATTCCGTTTGAAAACTTATTTTAAAATCGTCTGAATATAACTCCGTCGTAGTATTTTATGTATACTAATAATATCTTGAAATAATACAAAGAAAATATATATGTGTAATTCGATTGAGAGAGTTTAGAGAAATATATTTTCAAGTTTCTATGAAATAATAAAACCTATTGAATTCTATTTATAATAGATTTTTGAATTATTAAAGTGAATTATTAAAGTATGAATTATTAAAGTGAATTATTAAAGTATGAATTATTAAAGTGAATTATTAAAGTGAATTATTAAAGTATGAATTATTAAAGTGAATTATTAAAGTATGAATTATTAAAGTGAATTATTAAAGTATGAATTATTAAAGTTAAAGTAAAAAAGAAGTAAAGTAAAGGTAAAGTTAAAGTATAGTAAAAGTATAAAACTATGTACGTATAATACGCGTATAAATATATATGATATTAATTTAAATCGTTATATATATTTGATAAAATAAAATATAAATATCGTTATTTTATCATACTAGTTAAGTAATGAGTGGTCAAAAAGAATAGATTTCTTAAATCATAGTGGACCTCATAACATAGGCCCGTAATCATATCATAATGTATCTGATAATTCAATCATTTGATATTATCTCTTAATTCTGTCAATAAATATATCGAAACAAATACGTTCATGTAAAGTATCATATATCTAATACTTTGTTAATGTTTTCGGTTAATATTATATATTATATATACATATCTATATACACATAATTGTTCGTGAATCGTCGAACACGGTCAAAGGATAATTGATTACATGAATGTAGTTCCAAACTTTTTGAGATTCAACATTACAAATTCTGCTTATCGTGTCGGAAACATATAAAGGTTAAGTTTAAATTTGGTCGGAAATTTTCGGGTCGTCACATATTGCACCCACAAAATTCTAAAGGAGGATAACTCCAAACCTGTGGTGCAACGTCAAAGGAGGTTGAACCCACACATGCAAGATGTCGTGAAGAAAGAGATCATTAAGCTCCTCGATGCAGGTCTGATTTACCCGATTTCTGACAGTCCATGGATTAGCCCGGTGCACTGTGTACCTAAGAAGGGTGGTATGACTGTTACCGCTAATGATAAAAACGAGTTAATTTCCACTCGGACTGTCACGGGGTGGCGTGTTTGTATTGACTATCGTAAGTTGAACGACGCCACACACAAAGACCACTTCCCGTTACCTTTCATGGATCAAATGCTAGAGAGGTTGGCGGAAAATAGCTTTTATTGTTTTCTTGATGGTTTTTCAGGCTATTTTCAAATTCCTATCTCGCCCGAGGACCAGGAGAAAACAACTTTCACGTGTCCGTATGGCACATTCTCATACCGTCGCATGCCCTTTGGCCTTTGTAACGCTCCAGTCACTTTTCAAAGGTGCATGATGGCCATATTCCATGATATGATAGAAGATTTCATGGAGGTGTTCATGGATGACATTTCGGTCTTCAGTGACACTTTCGATTCATGCCTTCTTAATTTAGAGCGGATGTTGGTAAGGTGTGAGAAATCTAATCTCGTTCTCAATTGGGAAAAGTGCCATTTCATGGTACAAGGGGGCATAGTCCTCAGGCACAAGATTTTTAGGGATGGTATTGAGGTGGATCCCGCAAAGGTAACGGCTATTAAGAACCTTCCACCTCCCACCGATGTTAAGGGTGTTCGGAGTTTTCTCGGGCACGCCGGTTTTTACCGGCAGTTCATCAAGGATTTTTCCAAAATTGCTAATCCGATGAATAAACTCCTCGAAAAGGACACACCTTGGAACTTCTCCGAAAAGTGCCAAAAGGCATTCGAAATTCTTAAGGAGAAACTGATCAATGCACCCATCATAATTGCTCCGAATTGGTCCCTTCCATTCGAGCTTATGTGTGATGCATCCGAATTTGCTGTTGGCTCTGTTTTGGGGAAAAGGGTTGAGAAACATTTTTGACCCATTTATTATGCAAGCAAGACCTTGCAAGGAGCACAATTGAATTATACTACCACTGAAAAAAAGAGCTCCTTGCGGTGGTCTTTTCGTTTGATAAGTTCCGGTCCTACTTAGTCTTATCTAAGACTATAGTCTTTACGGAACATTCTGCTCTAAAGTACCTTTTTGCTAAACCGGATGCTAAACCTAGACTGCATAGATGGATCTTGCTTTTGCAAGAATTCGATGTTGAGATCCGGGATAAAAAGGGTGCCGAGAACTTAGCTGCCGATCACCTTTCACGTCTTGAGAATCCCTCCCATGAGGTTCTCGATGAGACTACTATTCATGATGATTTTCCCGATGAATATCTCATGAAGGTGGAGGAATGTGAAGACCCTTGGTTCGTTGATTTTGCTAATTACTTGGTTGGGGGTTCTTAGAAAAAGGTTGGTCACATCATAAACGTAAGAAATTCTTTAGTGACCTTAAGTATTATTTTTAGGAGGACCCTTATCTCTTTAGACGGTGTTCCAATGGAATGATCCGCCGATGTGTTTCCGGAGAGGAATGCGAGCGCATTCTTCTCCAATGTCATCATGGAGCGACGGGTGGGCATTATGGTCCCCAAGTGACGGGGCGAAAAGTCTTTGAGGCCGGTTTTTATTGGCCTACTATCTTCAAGGATGCCCACCGAATATGTCAATCGTGCAATGCTTGTCAACGGGCGGGCCAAATAACCCAACGAGATGAGATGCCTCAAAATGTTATCCAAGTTTGCGAGGTTTTTGATATATGGGGGATTGACTTCATGGGCACGTTCCCGAAATCCAATAATAAGCTCTACATTCTTGTTGCCATCGATTATGTTTCAAAATGGGTCGAAGCGCAAGCTTTGCCCACTAATGATGCACGGGTTGTAGTTTCGTTCCTTAAACAACTCTTTTCTCGATTTGGTGCCCCAAAAGCTTTAATTAGCGATCGAGGGACTCACTTTTGTAATGCCCAACTTGAAAAGGTGTTGAAACGATATGGGGTGACCCATAAAGTTTCTACATCTTACCATCCTCAAACCAATGGGCAAGTCGAAAACACCAACCGAGCTTTAAAGAGGATTCTTGAAAATACAATTGGTTCTAATCCTAAGGAGTGGTCGTTTAAGCTTGATGATGCCTTATGGGCATTTAGAACGGCGTACAAAATGCCAACCGGAACCACTCCTTTTCGGTTACTTTATGGTAAAGTGTGTCATCTCCCGGTGGAGATTGAACACAAAGCTTTTTGGGATCTCAAAACGAGCAATCTTGATCTTAAGGAGGCGGGTCGCCTTCGTTTGAGCCAATTAAATGAGTTAGAAGAGTTAAGGCTCGATGCTTATGAAAACTCGTTGATTAGTAAGGAGAGGACAAAGAAGTGGCACGATAGCCGTTTAAAAGATCCTAAGGAATTTAAGGAAGGGGATCGTGTGCTTCTTTTCAATTCACGATTTCGTTTGTTTCCCCAAAAGTTAAAGTCTAAGTAGTCGGGACCATTTATTGTTCGTAAGGTTTATCCCCATGGTGCGGTTGATTTGGTTAACTCGAAAGGGGAAGAGTTTAAAGTGAACGGTCATCGGATCAAACATTATGTCGATGGACCGCAAGAGGTGGACGATGAGGTTAAATTCATCTTTACCTCTAAGGACGCGTGATAATATTGGTGATAATCTTTGTTGTAAAGTTTGTATAATATTTTCTTTTTGTAGTTTTGTATATTTCGTGCTTGAATAGGTGCAATATGATCATTGGCCAAATGCGGAGTTGCAGGAAATTGAGTTTTTGTTTGAGAAACTTAAAATTTTAAAAAGGAAAAATCACCTGTTTTAAGCCGTGGCGCGGCTGGAGAGCCCGTGGCGCAGGTTAACACTATAATTGCAGGTCGAGGGTTTTCAAAAATTCAGGGGTTTTTGGTGTTTTAAGCCGCGGCGCGGCTGGTTGACCCGCGGCGCGGCCCGCGACTGAAGGAATTTCCTAACTCGTTTTTTTTTTATAAAAGGAAATGGGTCAAACCCGACTCAATGGCTATACCCGACGGGAATTTAGGTTATTTAGGGTTATTTGCTGTTTGAAAAACACACTTATCTTTTCTTAATCAAGCACGATTCAAAAACCTCTCAAACCCTATTCTTTAATCTTCAATCTTTGCTTAAATTTCTTCATCAAATCTCTAATCCATGGCACCAAAGGTCCGATTTTGACTTTCTTTATCTTGTTCTTGCCTAATTGCATGCTTATTTGTTGTTTAAATTCGGATTAGGTTGAGAATTAGTGTGGGGTTGTTAATTTTGGTCTTGAATACTTAAATTAATCATGGGTATTTGTTGAATATGATTAGTATGTATGAAATTCATAATCTTTTTGTGTTTTTGATGCATATCTTTGATTCTAGGGTTCATGGTTTATTTTATTTTGAATTAGAGATAAGTAATTGGGGAAAATTGGTTATGGGTCTTGTTAATTATGGTTTGACTTGAATGATAAGTGTGGGGTGTGTCAATTTGGCCGGGTCATTAGGGTTCTAGTCTTAATTGAATGGTTTTCTTAGAATTAATTTGCTTTTATATGATATAGATGCCATGATATTGATGCTATGATGACTTGGTGCTAGCTTGTTTGTTGAATTTTGGATTGAGTTGCTACATTTGGAGTTAAAATTATCTTTCCACTTAATGTTAATTGCTTCGAACGTCTTAAGTGTATGTTGAGATGTACTAATGAATGATAATTGTTTGAGTACTTGGAAAAGGTGATTAGTTATGGTTGTTTGCTTGTGATTTTGATGTTGGTCATAATTGATTTATGCTTGTAGAAGTTTGTTGACCAAGGTTGACTTATGCTTGAAATCTGGATTGTTTTGAATATGAGCAGGGACTAATCTTTAATGCTAATGGTAATGTTTGCTTTTGTGTTTTGTTTGTTTGGTGTTTGTTAATACAGAAGCAAAGAATCTCAAATGCTCAAAGGGAGGAAGAAAGACTTTTGGAAATTCAAACCAATCCTGAAAATTGGTTACAAGCGTTAAGGGATGATGAAGAGTATGCCGGAAGGTTTGGATATATTAGAAGGCGTCTCATCACCGGTACTTGGTATTTAGACTGGGCCCCGCTAGAGCAAGCGGGAAGACATTTGAGAGCTCATCTCCAAGAGGTGCTTACATGCGTAAAACAACCGGGAAACCATTTCATTCACGCATGGGAGCAGGCGTTTTTTTGTACGGATGTTATTTATGACGAGTTGGTGTGGGAATTCTTTTCCACATTAACTTTTAATCCTCACCGCGCGGTTTCGGATGTGAGTTTCTTACAGTTTCGTTTAGGAGGAATGGATCGGGAAATGAGTAGGTTTGATCTTTGTCGGGCATTAAATTTGTACCCCGAAATGGATGATTTCATTTTAGGACAGTATTTGAGAGAAAATAAATTTTATGGTGCTGAGTTTTTAATGCACAGTAATATTGGTATCAACTGAGTGGGAAGAATCCGTTTGTGTCTAGTGAATCAAAGGGGTCGGACATTCGTGACAAAGATGCAAGATTGATTCAGAGGTTGTTGGGTTGCACGTTTTGTGCACGAGTGAATGGGTATGACAAGGTGACGAATCATGATTTGTGGTCCATTTATATGATTAAGCATGGACAGTTTGCTGATTTGGCAAATTTGGTAGGTGAATATTTGCGTAAGCATGCGATGGAGAAACAAAAGGCAAAACCACTTTTGGGTGGTCATTATGTCACTAAAATTGCTCGGTTTTTAAATATTAACTTCACTCGTTGTACACCAGCTTGTGATTCAATGAAACCATTTGGGGTTCAATTTTATATTAATGCACAAATTTTGATGTGGAACTCGAATCGGTCTATGTTAGTTGAATATGTTGAACCGTCTCAATGAGGGGGAGCGAGTGGTAGTGGTGCGCGACATGATGATGTGTGACGATCGCTCCAAATCCATATGGACAAACACGTCATTCATTGATTTCATTGCGAGGTATTTGACCTCTATATGATACGTTTTGTAAACATTGCATGCTTTTCAAAAGGTACACAATAAATGAATATCAATTTCTAAGGTTTTCAACGTTTGATGATTTCTACATATAGACAATCACCATAAATAATAGTTTACCATAATAAATCCATTGACAATGAAGTCAAAATAAGATACACGGTGATGATTTTGTGAATGCAAAGTTTTCTTGAATAAAGCATGTATGACTCCATGCACATAGCTTGTATCACATATAAGCAAACAGCGGAAGACTTCTAGAAACCTGAGAATAAACATGCTTAAAAGTGTCAACACAAAGGTTGGTGAGTTCATAGTTTTAATGTTGCGCATAATCTGTATATAAAGGTGGATCACAAGATTTCAGTTGTTCAATCCAGAAACGTTTATCAAAATATTCTACGAAATTGAGCACCCTGGTAACTAAACTTAACGTATATATAATTTATACCCTTGTATAATCATCTTAATAATACACGCAGACCAACGTGTACGCTTCTCAAATAGCATACGTCCGTTAAAAGGATAGTGCTCTAGCTCGGACGGGGATATCAAGCCCTATGGATCCATATACTACTACTCGTGCCCACCAGTTCTTATAACTGGCAGTTACTAGTTACCAAAGCTAAGGGATTTTCGGTTCAAACTCAGTGTAGAATTTAGTATGTACTTGTATTCATTGCGTTTAAAATAAAGTGCATGTATTCTTAGCCCAAAAATATATATTGCAAAAGCAATTAAAAAGGGAGCAAATGAAACTCACGCATATAAATCTAGTATTTTCAGTATTTATAAACAGTCGCATGTATTCTCAGCCCAAAAATATATTGAGTAAAAGGGATCATATGAAACTCACCTTAGCAGCATATAAAGTTGTTCACCAAAATGTGACCGAAACTCGGTATATCAAATAATCGTAGATCTCAACCTAGAGAACATATGTTGGTCAATAAATGTCTATGAAGCTAGGTCAGGTCATAGTGTATCACAATCCTAATGCTCGATATTGACATACAAAAGTTATCCAATGTTGTTTCAAAAAGTCAATTTTGACAATAGTTTAACAAAACGAGACGTACCTTATATAAGGATTCATTTACTCGGTTGGTAATATTCAAAAATCCAATTTATCAATCTCGTAAACAAGTTGTTTAAATCTTAATTGTAGATTCAAAAGCAATTTCAATTAACTTCAATCATAATTCAGTTGCTCCTATCTTTTAATCCGTTCATCGAAATTATTCGATATCTAAATGAAAAGTTATTGATTTTTCGTCAGCTTTCCAAAAACATGTATAAATATATATACTCGAGCACTAGACATGGATACACAATTATTATATAAAAGATAAAATATAAGTACTTACATATCAATATTGAGATTCAATATTGTAGAAAAGTACGTAGACGTAACGGAGATGATAACACTAGGTTTGACTTGCAAATAATACCCATGAATATTACCCATAACCTCCTTGGCAATAACCCATAATTTCCTTAGCTTTATCCGGCTCATAAAACTATTTTGAAAGTGACACGCTCATGACCTCGTCGTAGTATTTTATGTATAATACTAATAATAATACAAATACTACTAATAATAATAAGATTAATAATAATATTAATCTTAATAATAATAATAATAATAATAATAATAATAATATAATTAATAAATATAATACGGAGTAATTTTTAAATTAAAACAGAGGCAGATATCTCGAGCTTTATAGGTGTGGCCTGTCCAGGACTGCCATGCGATCGCATGGCCTCCAAGACCATTTCCCATGTGATCGCATGAGATGGATTTCCAGCTCATGATCTTTTAACTTCTAGTGTGTCGACATATTTTTTAATTATTAATATAATATATTTAATTTATATAATTAATTATATATTATATTAAATTCACATGCATAGTTAACTTGTAATTTTTGTTCTGATAATTCGTACGTCGTCACTCGATTTATGTCCCGGTTCCGGTTTTTCGAACGTCCTATCGTATACTGAGAAAACTTGTACTTTACGTTTCGTGAATCGTACCTTTGTCAAAATATAGTCTTAAATCATCCACAAACTATACCACTGTAGCAAAGTCAATTTTTACTGTAGCAATTCACTGTAGCAAAGTCAATTTGAAAACTGTAGCAATTCACTGTAGCAAATAGTGATTTTTAAAAACACTGTAGCATTTTGGGTACTGTAGCAATTTGAAAATGTTACTATCGTTTACTAAATAACTTGAAATTATATATATGTATATATCTTTTTAATATATATAAATTAGTTTTTAAATACACATTGGAAGTTATTTATAAATAAATTTTAATAATAAATATTTCAACTTATCATATATATTCAAATAGATATTTAAACCAATAAGTTTAATGTACGATATCAAATAATTAATACATTGTTACCTTTTCAAATTATAGTATATATGTATCTATTTACATATAATTGTTCGCGAATCGTCGAAAACAACCGAAGGGTATTTAAATATATAAAAGTAGTTCAAAAATTTTGAGATTCAGTTTTACAGACTTTGCTTATCGTGTCGAAAATGTTAATCATACAAAGATTAAGTTTAAATTTGGTCAGAAATTTCCGGGTCATCACATGATGATGAGGAAGTCACGGCTCGCATCCACGAGTGTTTTGGTTCCGAGTCAGAGAAGCCTTATGGTTCGGGTAATGGTCAGCCTTGGGGTGTTTCAGAGACAGTTTGGAATGATTTGGTTTCGAGGGTTGATAATGTTCAAATCGGTGTGTCAGTAGATTTAATGATTTTCGGGAAGAACAACGGTTGCATAATGACCGTATGTGGGAAAGTCAGCAGCGGGTCGATGAGAGGTCGGCCGAGTCCTTACATGACCAGCAATGGATTACTTATGGGAACGATTGGCAAAGGCACAATGCTCGTCTTTTCTACTTCAACCCGGATCATTATTATGGTACTACTGCTCAGACACCCGTGTATTATCGTAGTCCAGTTCGGCCACGAGTGCAGGCCCCGATTTATAGTGAGCAGGAAAGGTTGGAAGATGCGCATCAGAGGTTTCAGCAGCAGTATCCGTACGACAATTGGCCGTATGATGGTTTTCAGTGAGGAGGGCCTGCGAGCCCGATGATCATGTTGTATTTTGTTTGCAAACATTTTATTTGGTTCTGTACTTGGATAATTATTTACTTTAATTATGTACTGTAGACTTATTCGAGGACAAGGCATTTCAGTACCGGGTGGTGCCACCTTGTCCCGTTTTATGTAGTTTCTTTTATGTTTGTTGGTGAAACGATTTTCAAGTCTGGCATTAAGTTCAGCAAAACTGCATGAGTGATGATATTGGTGTAAGGATCGGGAATGGATGATGTTCTTATGCTGGCAGTCAGTTCAGCGCCATTGGTCACTGTCATTCCACGATCAGTGGTTAACTCGATAAGTTTTTATTTTTCTTACCCTTTCGATTTTAATCTATTTTTGATCTCAAGTAATGGGGACATTACTCGATCTCAAGTATGGGGTAGGGATGTAAAATCTCTTGGGTTGGTTGTTAATGAAATCATCATCATATTAGTTTTGATATTAAAAGACTTGACGTTTCACGGGTTTTGGTCGTAAAAAAATTGAAAAATTTAGGGGAAAATAAAAAAAAAATGAGAAAAGTTAGAGAAAAAGAAAAAAAAAATAGAAAACCAATTGAAAATTCGGCCAAAACCCTTGTTTATGATATGGCTTGGTAATTTATGGTATATTTCGTAATTTCAAAGAAGCCAAAATTGTTTCACATGTTCATTACCATTGGACATGAAATCCTACGAGTTCGGGGAACTCAATAGTAGGTCACCTGTACCAAAACGGGTGTAAACCGTGAGAGAGCGGTGATTGCATAGCGTGATTGTGACCGAATCACGTGCCAGATCAAAAACTTTTGGTTACTTGTTATAGCAGACTTTCGAAACTATACCATTTTATTATTACATCATTTAATGGTGTGATACTGTGAGAAGAGGAGCCTTGAGCTTCACCAGTGTTGTCCTTTTTAGGAACAATAGCTACGTGCTTGTGTTTGCTTAGACAACACAACTCATAGCCAAAAGTTATGGCACCCAAAGGTTTTTAGGATTTAAACCGAGTGTCAATTGAAATAGATTGGCACTCCCGAGTGAGTCAGATCCACTCATTAAGGAAGTAAAGTCTTCCGACCGTTTAACTTAGTACGTATACCTCTTAAGTGATACCATTTCATTACCCATCATATCACGATGAGGTACTGTTAGAGGAGGAAGTCTTGAATTTTCAAAACATGTTCATTATTTTGAATGTGAAATCCTACATGAACATTGAAATTCATACGTAGGTCACTTGCACCAAGGCGGGTGTCAACCGTATGAACGGTGATAGTAGCGTGTGGTCGAAACCGGGCCATGCGCTAGATCGAAAACTTTAACAGGGTGATCCTCATTGTTTCTCCTAACAAGGACAATGTTGCGTCCGACCACTTATTTAACCACACAGGATGTATCTATTCCATCCTTAAGGGAGTCAAGTCTCCCAAACGACACACTTGCTGATTTATTTCAGAAGTTGTAGTCCAGACCAGTTGTAGGGTGACGAAAAATCTTGAAAAGTCATTGCTAAAATCGACTGGAAATCTACCAGGCCTCAACATCAAACAGGGAAACTGGTAGTCAAAGCTTATCTCAATGAGGGAGATTTGCTAGCCAAATGGGAAGCGCACCATGATACACAAAATGTCAGTGATTGTTCAGATTCTCAGTGGATAACCTCCGAAAAGGTAATATATCAGCTTTTAAGCCTGATGAACTTCAATCTTTATGGTTGATTTAACGGATTAGATGATTACCTCATAATTATCGATGATAATGTGTATCCTCCTAAGCACATTATTTTCTTACCGACATCTCACGATGTTAGGTACTGTAGGAGGCATTGGCTTGACCAATCGCGGGGTAGCCCGTACGGTTCTTTGGTTCATTGTTCATCTTCTCGGCTCATGGCTTCCATTTGTATCCCTTGTTTCATATATTTGAAGACATTATCAGGTTCGAGATCTTCTACATTTATTTGTATTACATATTTGGTACACTTATTTGAATTACCATTATTGTGCCGATACTTTATTTGGGGATGTTGGAGATTTTTGGGGATTACAAGTGGAAGTCACATTGTTGGTTTGTTCTCTTTAAACCGTACCCACGCTAGTTGCTCATTTGGTTATTGTTTGTTTCGTTCTACATACACTTTTGAAGATGTTATTATACGGTAAAAGATTATTTTCGAGTCAGATTTGCTTGAGGACAAGCAAGACTCTAGTGTGGGGTGATTTGATATTGCATAATTCAACTACATTTATCTTAGCAATATCCTTCATTTTTAGTCCATTTGGATACGGTTTTGGTCTTTATTCGCGATAATTGGAAAGATTATGATTCGAGAGCCGTTTATACGCCTTTTTGATCATTTTGAGGTATGTTGCATGTTATTTTATCAGCGGTGCCTTAATATGATGAAGCAATGAGGTTTTAGGCATTTTTATGGTGTAAAATGATGAAGAATCTGTGCAAGTACTAAGCCGCGGCGTGGCCCAAAGGCCCGTGGCGCGGGTTATGCCTAATTTTGAGGGTCGAGCATTGTGAAAAAGGTTGGATTCTGGCTACGTTTTAAGCCGCGGCGCGGCTGTGAGGCCCGCGGCGCGGGTTGCATCTAGGTCGAATTTTTGGGGGTATAAATAAGGAATTAAACACTAACTTTTTATCACTTTTTATCCTGGCGAATTCCAGCAACTTTGGGGCGATTTTTAGTGATTTTTGGGGAATCCCAACATCATCTAATCAACTCAATAATTCCGGAAACACGTTTTGATTCGTCAATCGTTCAAGATCAATATTTCAACTAGGTTTAATTCTTATCAACCATAATGAATTATCTTAATTGTTTGTTTTTGATTTCTATTGTTTCCATGGTTATTGGCTAAGTTATTTAATGTTTGTCTAGACTTATAAACCTATGTGTTGGATGCTACTTATCAGTTATTCGTTTAATTTATGATGTTTTGATGTTTGAATTAAAGAACGATTCTTATTAAAGCTAGACTTTTCGATTCAATTGGTTGTGTACTTTTTTGATAGGACGAGAGTTAATTAATTTAGTACATAAATTTACAATTGGTTTGTCTTAATTTATTGTTTGCTTACTCGGAGACGAGAGTAAATTGAATTCAAAAGGCTAAACGAATAAGGGTGAATTATACGCAACGAGAGTTGGTGTGATTGTGATTCGAGTCTTCATCTCAGTCGAAATATTTGGTCACAATTAGGAGGTCTTAGGCTACGAGGAATTCCGTGTCGTGTAATCCTAATTGAAGTGTTTGCGCTGGGGAATTCCAGGTGAAACGACTAGATAATTCACATAAGTTAGAGAATAGCTGGGGCTTAATCTAAATGCATCCAATACTAGGTGTAAAAGGTCTAGACAAGCATTCGTTCTCCTATTTGTTTACAACTATCTTATTTTTACTTGTTTGTTTGCTTTAAAGCTTAAATCTTAAAATATCAAAAATATTGTTCTTTCTAGTTATCAATTAAAGCTATCTTTGATTTGGCTAATCGTTAAATAGCCACCAAGACTATTATCTCGTAATTTCCATTTTCTAGATTAACTTAGTTTATTTCCGTTAGTTACAATCTTAATTTTCACGTCTAAACTGTCCTTGGAACGAATACGGATTTACCAACTTTATACTATTGCACGATCGGACACACTGCCCGTTAGTGTGTAGTAATCCTTTTAACCAGTATTTCCCATTATATAAATTATGGACGCGATTTTAGACATCAAACGTGTTGCAGTGGAATTCAACAACCTGCATTGGGGGTGAATTGAAGTTTGTTTGATTATCGGATCACCGATTTTGTGTACTTTTATTATTGTTTTTACCAAAATATAAAATATAAAAAATAACTAAAAATAAAGTTAATATTGTATGAAATTTAAATGGTGCTTTGTTTCTAGTTATATTTTTTTTGTTAAGCTAGTAAACCCTTCTATATGAAGGAGCGCATGGTAAAACATCAGGTAATTAAGTTCCATGAGCGTGAGACTTGGTACATCAAGAATTGCGCATTACGCACGCTCTCTAGTCACACTCTTTTTTTGAACAATTTGGCATAGCCAGGAATTGAACCCGGGTAGTGTACTTCATTGAGCAACTCGATGACCACCCATAATTCTAGTTATATTTTGAGAAGAAAAGAAGCTAAGTGGAGAAATTTAAATGGAATGGTACGTTTTTATTTCGTTAGAACGGAAAAAAACACGATCTAAAATTTGGTCTAATCTTATCTTCTAACTCTATTTCAATTTTGAAAAGATGTCACTTTTCTCACCTTCACTTCACTTCACTTCATTTCATCTCATTTATTTTCTTTCGTATAATAACTCGGGAACGCAACCCACGAATAAAGGTGAGAAGGGTGTTTAATACGCGCACTTAATTTGAAGATAAAATGTTGAGTTAATTATACAATTTGTCGGTTTATTCAAAATTACACCGTCAATTCTTTTATTAAAAAAAAACTATAACGATAGTTCATATGATTTTTAAAACGCATGACGTTGGTCCTATATATAACAATAGTTAATTTGTGCTGCTAAATAAGTGCATGTGAATTAAATCTTCTCTTTTATCTATTATAACAAAACTTAAATTACATAACTCTTATTTAAAAAATTCTACATGGCAAAGTCTCCCCCTTTAGATTAAAAGTTCTACTTTAATCTGAGCCGTCTAAAAAAACGATATGTTACAACTGCCAATTATACGTCACGCTGAATATCAAATTACAGCTTTAACCCTAAAACACTTCTGTTTTACACGATCCCAATCTTTTTTTTACATAAAAACTCCTTAAACGCTTATCGTTAAATGTATTAATTACTGGATGTTTTTCAATCTTTTAATTGCACGATGCATACATGATTCTGAGAGGAATTTGATTTACGATTACAATTCATGAGAACGATTGGAGGTAAGCGTTTAACCTAAATTCATTAACTGCCCTAATTCACTGCGATTTTAGTAATTTCATTATTCAGATGATGATTCTCCAAAATCCTGGGCATATTCATAGCCTTGATGAAATTAGGGTAGTCAAGGTAAGTTAATGAAATGTCCCGTTCATATTGATTATAAACGTTCCATATTAATTGATTTCGTCGCGAGGTTTTGACCTCTATATGAGACGTTTTTCAAAGACTGCATTCATTTTTAAAACAACCATAACCTTTATTTTATCGATAAAGGTTTAAAAAGCATTACGTAGATTATCAAATAATGATAATCTAAAATATACCGTTTACACACGACCATTACATAATGGTTTACAATAAGAATATATTACGTCAAAAATAAGTTTCTTGAATGCAGTTTTTACATAATATCATACAAGCATGGACTCCAAATCTTGTCCTTATTTTAGTATGCAATAGCGGAAGCTCTTAATAATCACCTGAGAATAAACATGCTTAAAACGTCAACAAAAATGTTGGTAAGTTATAGGTTTAACCTATATATTATCAAATCATAATAATAGACCACAAGATTTCATATTTCAATATACATCCCATACATAGAGATAAAAATTATTCATATGGTGAACACCACGTAACCGACATTAACAAGATGCATATAGAATATCCCCATCATTCCGGGACACCCATCGGACATGATAATTTCAAAGTACTAAAGCATTCCAAATTTCAGAATGGGGCTTGTTGAGCCCGATAGATCTATCTTTAGGATTCGCGTCAATTTGGGGGTCTGTTCCCAAATTCTTAGGCTACCAAGTTAAAAAGGGGTATATTCGGCTTCGATCATTCACCCATATAATGTAGTTTCATTTACTTGTGTCTATTTCGTAAAACATTTATAAAGTTGCATGTATTCTCATCCCAAAATATTAGATTTTAAAAGTGGGACTATAACTCACTTTCACATATTTTTACTTCGTCGGGAAGTAAGACTTTGCCACTGGTCGATTCACGGACCTATAACAAATATGTACATATAAATCAAAGTATGTTCAAAATATATTTACAACATTTTTTAATACGTTTTAATGTTTTAAGCTTATTGAGTCAGCCGTCCTCGTTAATAATCCTACAACTAGTTGTCCATAGTTAGATGTACAGAAATAAATCGATATATATTATCTTAGATCAATCCACGACCCAGTGTATACACGTCTCAGGCTAGATCACAACTCAAAGTAATATATTTTTGGAATCAACCTCAACCCTGTATAGCTAACTCCAACATTACTACATATAGAGTGTCTATAGTTGTTCTAAATAATATATATACATGGGTCGATATGATATGTCAAAACATTTGCATACGTGTCTATGGTATCCCAAGATTACATAATATATTAGAATACATTTATAATACAATATAAGTTAGCTAGGATATGATTTGTATAGAATTGTTACAATATTTCCCGTAGCTACAACAATCAAAAAAATATCCAATCTTTTTATACCCATAACTTCTTCGTTTTAAATCTGTTTTGAGTGAATCAAATTGCTATGGTTTCATATTGAACTCTATTTTATGAATCTAAACAGAAAAAGTATAGGTTTATAGTCAGAAATATAAATTACAAGTCGTTTTTGTAAGAGGTAGTCATTTCAGTCGAAAGAACGACGTCTTGATGGCCATTTTGAAAAACATCTTTCCACTTTGAGTTTAACCATGATTTTTGGATATAGTTTCATGTTCATAAGAAAAATCATTTTTTCAGAAGAACAACTTTTGAATCAAAGTTTATCATAGTTTTTAATTATCAAACCCAAAACAGCCCGCGGTGTTACTACGACGGCGTATGTCCGGTTTTACGGTGTTTTTCGTGTTTCCAGGTTTTAAATCATTAAGTTAGCATATCATATAGATATATAACATGTGTTTAGTTGATTTTAAAAGTCAAGTTAGAAGGATTAACTTTATTTGTGAACAAGTTTAGAATTAACTAAACTATGTTCTAGCGATTACAAGTTTAAATCATCGAATAAGATAGTTTTATATGTATGAATCGAATGATGTTATGAACATCATTACTACCTCAAGTTTAGTAGGTAAACCTACTGGAAGTGACAAGAAATGATCTAGCTTCAAAGGATCTTGGATGGCTTGAAAGTTCTTGAAGTAGAATCATGACACGAAAACAAGTTCAAGTAAGATTATCACTCGAATTAAGATAGTTATAGTTATAGGAATTGAATCAAAGTTTGTATATGAGTATTACCTTGATTTAGAATGATATCTTACTGTAAACAACAAGGATTTCTTGAGGTTGGATGTGTAGTGACCCGAACTTTTCCATGTTTATATATATTAATTGAGATTGATATTTACATGATTAAATGTTTCCAACATGTTAAGCAATCAAACTTGTTAAGACTTGATTAATTGAAATATGTTTCATATAGACAATTAACCACCCAAGTTGACCGGTGATTCACGAACGTTAAAACTTGTAAAAACTATATGATGACATATATATGGATATATATATAGTTAACATGATACTATGATAAGTAAACATATCATTAAGTATATTAACAATGAACTACATATGTAAAAACAAGACTACTAACTTAATGATTTTTAAACGAGACATATATGTAACGATTATCGTTGTAAAGACATTTAATGTATATATATCATATTAAGAGATATTCATACATGATAATATCATGATAATATAATAATTTAAAATCTCATTTGATATTATAAACATTGGGTTAACAACATTTAACAAGATCGTTAACCTAAAGGTTTCAAAACAACACTTACATGTAACGACTAACGATGACTTAACGACTCAGTTAAAATGTATATACATGTAGTGTTTTAATATGTATTTATACACTTTTGAAAGACTTCAATACACTTATCAAAATACTTCTACTTAACAAAAATGCTTACAATTACATCCTCGTTCAGTTTCATCAACAATTCTACTCGTATGCACCCGTATTCGTACTCGTACAATACACAGCTTTTAGATGTATGTACTATTGGTATATACACTCCAATGATCAGCTCTTAGCAGCCCACGTGAGTCACCTAACACATGTGGGAATCATCATTTGGCAACTAGCATGAAATATCTCATAAAATTACAAAAATATGAGTAATCATTCATGACTTATTTACATGAAAACAAAATTACATATCCTTTATATCTAATCCATACACCAACGACCAAAAACACCTACAAACACTTTCATTCTTCAATTTTCTTCATCTAATTGATCTCTCTCAAGTTCTATCTTCAAGTTCTAAGTGTTCTTCATATATTCTACAAGTTCTAGTTACATAAAATCAAGAATACTTTCAAGTTTGCTAGCTCACTTCCAATCTTGTAAGGTGATCATCCAACCTTAAGAAATCTTTGTTTCTTACATTAGGTTATCATTCTAATACAAGGTAATAATCATATTCAAACTTTGGTTCAATTTCTATAACTATAACAATCTTATTTCAAGTGATGATCTTACTTGAACTTGTTTTCGTGTCATGATTCTGCTTCAAGAACTTCGAGCCATCCAAGGATCCGTTGAAGCTAGATCCATTTTTCTCTTTTCCAGTAGGTTTATCCAAGGAAATTAACGTAGTAATGATGTTCATAACATCATTCGATTCATACGTATAAAGCTATCTTATTCGAAGGTTTAAACTTGTAATCACTAGAACATAGTTTAGTTAATTCTAAACTTGTTCGCAAACAAAAGTTAATCCTTCTAATTTGACTTTTAAAATCAACTAAACACATGTTCTATATCTATATGATATGTTAACTTAATGATTTAAAACCTGGAAACACGAAAAACACCGTAAAACCGGATTTACGCCGTCGTAGTAACACCGCGGGCTGTTTTGGGTTAGTTAATTAAAAACTATGATAAACTTTGATTTAAAAGTTGTTATTCTGAGAAAATGATTTTTATTATGAACATGAAACTATATCCAAAAATTATGGTTAAACTCAAAGTGGAAGTATGTTTTCTAAAATGGTTATCTAGACGTCGTTCTTTCGACTGAAATGACTACCTTTACAAAAACGACTTGTAACTTATTTTTCTGACTATAAACCTATACTTTTTCTGTTTAGATTCATAAAATAGAGTTCAATATGAAACCATAGCAATTTGATTCACTCAAAACGGATTTAAAATGAAGAAGTTATGGGTAAAACAAGATTGGATAATTTTTCTCATTTTAGCTACGTGAAAATTGGTAACAAATCTATTCCAACCATAACTTAATCAACTTGTATTGTATATTATGTAATCTTGAGATACCATAGACACGTATACAATGTTTCGACCTATCATGTCGACACATCTATATATATTTCGGAACAACCATAGACACTCTATATGTGAATGTTGGAGTTAGCTATACAGGGTTGAGGTTGATTCCAAAATATATATAGTTTGAGTTGTGATCAATACTGAGACACGTATACACTGGGTCGTGGATTGATTCAAGATAATATTTATCGATTTATTTCTGTACATCTAACTGTGGACAACTAGTTGTAGGTTACTAACGAGGACAGCTGACTTAAGAAACTTAAAACATCAAAATATATTAAAAGTGTTGTAAATATATTTTGAACATACTTTGATATATATGTATATATTGTTATAGGTTCGTGAATCAACCAGTGGCCAAGCCTTACTTCCCGACGAAGTAAAAATCTGTGAAAGTGAGTTATAGTCCCACTTTTAAAATCTAATATTTTTGGGATGAGAATACATGCCGGTTTTATAAATGATTTACAAAATAGACACAAGTACGTGAAACTACATTCTATGGTTGAATTATCAAAATCGAATATGCCCCTTTTTATTAAGTCTGGTAATCTAAGAATTAGGGAACAGACACCCTAATTGACGCGAATCCTAAAGATAGATCTATTGGGACTAACAAACCCCATCCAAAGTACCGGATGCTTTAGTACTTCGAAATTTATATCATATCCGAAGGGTGTCCCGGAATGATGGGGATATTCTTATATATGCATCTTGTTAATGTCGGTTACCAGGTGTTCACCATATGAATGATTTTTATCTCTATGTATGGGATGTGTATTGAAATATGAAATCTTGTGGTCTATTATTATGATTTGATATATATAGGTTAAACCTATAACTCACCAACATTTTTGTTGACGTTTTAAGCATGTTTATTCTCAGGTGATTATTAAGAGCTTCCGCTGTCGCATACTTAAATAAGGACGAGATTTGGAGTCCATGCTTGTATGATATTGTGTAAAAACTGCATTCAAGAAACTTATTTTGTTGTAACATATTTGTATTGTAAACCATTATGTAATGGTCGTGTGTAAACAGGATATTTTAGATTATCATCATTTGATAATCTACGTAAAGCTTTTTAAACCTTTATTGATGAAATAAAGGTTATGGTTTGTTTTAAAATGAATGCAGTCTTTCAAAAACGTCTCATATAGAGGTCAAAACCTCGCAACGAAATCAATTAATATGGAACATTTTTTATCAATAAGAACGGGACATTTCAGTTGGTATCAGAGCGTTGGTCTTAGAGAACCAGAATTTTGCATTAGTGTGTCTTATCGAGTTTGTTAGGATGCATTAGTGAGTCTGGACTTCGACCGTGTTTACTTGAAAAATGATTGCTTAACAAATTTTGTTGGAAACTATATATTTTTAACATGTGAATATTATGTGATATATTAATCTCTTAACGCGTTTGATATTATGTGATAGATGTCTACCTCTAGAACAAGTCCCATTGACTCACCTAATAATAATGAAGAGTCAAATATAAATTGGAATGATTCGTGGACTGATTCACAAGTTCTCGAAGAGGAACCGGAAGAAGAGTCGGAACCGGAAGAAGAATCGGAACCGGAAGAAGAATCGGAACCGGATGAAGAAATAGAACCGGTGGGGGAAATAATAAAACGGTTAAGTAAAAGAAAATCCTCATCCAACAGACCAAGGTTAATTATGGTCAATGGTGTTTCCGCCAAGGAAGCAAAATATTGGGAGGATTACCAATTCTACGATGAATCGGATTCCGACGAGAATTCCGATGATGTTATAGAAATTACCCCAACTGAATTTAAAAAGGCAAAAGAAAATAATAAGGGAAAGGGCATAAAAATAGAGAAATATAATTCTAACCCCGATGAACTTTATATGTATCGTCAACCCCCGAAGTCCTTAAGTTGTAACAATGACCCGGGAACCTCTAAACCACAAGGTTTTTCTAAACCAATGTGGATAACGACGGCTCGTATTAGGAGAACATCATATATCCCTAGAAACTTGGCAAAACGAACCAAAACCGAAAAAGAAGAAACAAGCGAGTCGGAATAAGATAGTTGTATTCGTGTGGTGTAATATATGTAATATAGTGTGCTTATGCTTTATGATATATGTAAAAATTGCTTGTATTAATAAGTATTTTTTTTTATGAATCTAACTCTTGTCTATTTTACAGTATAAAAACACAAAATGGATAGACAACCCAATATTTTAAGAGACCTACCCGGAGACATGATTGATGAAACCTTGTCTAGAGTCGGTCAGAATTCTTCGGCACAACTATTTAAGGCGAGATCAGTTTGTAAGACATTCGAAGAACGTTCCAAGAATGCCTTGGTTTATAAAAGGCTTTCGTTCGAAAGATGGGGGATATTACATTGGGAAATCCATAAGTTACGATGTGTTTACTTTGACGCATATATTGCGGGGAACCCAAATGCTATTTTACGCAATGGGTTAAGAAATTATTTTGACTCAATATATCCGAATATTGGACTTCGTGATTTAGAAAAAGCGGCTAACATGCAACATAAAGAAGCATGTTATGCTTACGGATTAGTAATGTTCGCTTCTCACCAAAGTGAGAACAAGAACATCGGGCTACAACTATTAAACAAAACGTTCCCACAAGTGACGGATTCGGTAATTGGGGTAAGAAATGAGGTTTTTAGATTGTTACGGGACTGTTGGACATTACGTAACCCTCGTCCCTTTGACGACGTTACAACACGCTGTCTTATCAACGGCCATAACGGTTATGTTCCACAAGACCAAGGATGGGAAGTAATCCTAGTAAAACCAGAATGCATGACTTGATTCTGAACGTATGAATTACGTGTCTTTATTGCCTTTGCTAAACGACTTGTGTACTAGCTAGAATTATCTTCACAACTATCTTGTATCAAAGTTATTGTGTGCTATATTTCATGCAATATGTAAAATAAGCGGTATTGTAAGTTGTAAAATATTGTGTAAAAGTTTGAATGCGAAATATTATTATAATCAGTTTTTTATATAGAATTGTAGTAGTTGAATTGTATATTAGCTACTAAGTATGAACTTAACGGGTAGGTACTACCCGAATTTAAACTTATAAAACGCTAATATGAAGAAAAAGCTTTTATAAATGAGTTCATATTATGCTACGAAATACTATTAACTACTCTTAATATTCTGTATAATTAACTTGTTCCATTTGACTATTTTGAAGGAAATGGCACCGACTACTCGACACACTGTGAATATGAATGAAGAGGAATTCCGTACTTTTCTAGCTTCAAACATAGCCGCAGTACAGGCTGCGCTACATACCAACAATAACCTTGGATCTAGCAGTACAGGAAATCGTGTAGGATGCACCTACAAAGAATTCACTGCCTGCAAACCTTTGGAATTTGATGGAACCGAAGGACCGATCGGATTGAAACGGTGGACCGAGAAGGTCGAATCGGTGTTTGCCATAAGTAAGTGTACTGAAGAGGACAAAGTGAAGTACGCTACGCATACCTTCACAGGTTCTGCGTTAACATGGTGGAATACCTATCTAGAGCAAGTGGGACAAGACGATGCGTACGCACTACCGTGGTCAGCATTCAAGCACTTGATGAACGAGAAGTACCGTCCCAGAACCGAGGTCAATAAGCTCAAGACAAAACTTAGAGGGTTACGAACCCAAGGATTCGATATTACCACGTACGAAAGACGATTCACAGAATTGTGCCTATTGTGTCCGGGAGCATTCGAAGATGAGGAAGAAAAGATCGACGCGTTTATGAAAGGATTACCAGAAAGAATCCAAGAAGATATAAGTTCACACGAGCCCGCCTCCATACAACAGGCATGTAGAATGGCTCACAAACTAGTGAACCAGATTGAAGAAAGAATTAAAGAACAGACTGCTGAAGAGACCAATGTAAAGCAAGTCAAAAGAAAGTGGGAGGAAAACGGTGATAAGAATCACCAATACAACAACAACAGCAATTACAACAGTAATCGCAACAATTATCCCAACAATCGCAACATCAATAGCAACTACAACAAACGGCCCAACAACAACAACAACAATAACAATAACTACAACAATCATCCCAACAACAATAATAACCGCAACAACAACAACAATTAGAAGCAGCTATGTCAAAGGTGTGAAAAGTATCACTCGGGGTTCTGCACCAAATTTTGCAACAAGTGTAAAAGAAATGGTCATAGCGCGGCGAAGTGTGAGGTCTACGGACCAGGGGTTAATAGAACGAAAGGAACAAATGGTGTTGGAACGAGTAATGGCGGAGCAAGTAGTGTCGGAGCAAGTTATGCCAATGTAGTTTGTTATAAATGTGGAAAACCGGGCCACATTATTAGAAATTGCCCGAACCAGGAGAACACGAATGGACAAGGCCGCGGAAGAGTTTTCAATATTAATGCGGCAGAGGCACAGGAAGACCCGGAGCTTGTTACGGGTACGTTTCTTATTGACAATAAATCTGCTTACGTTTTATTTGATTCGGGTGCGGATAGAAGCTATATGAGTAGAGATTTTTGTGCTAAATTAAGTTGTCCATTGACGCCTTTGGATAGTAAATTTTTACTCAAATTAGCAAATGGTAAATTAATTTCAGCAGATAATATATGTCGGAATCGAGAAATTAAACTGGTTAGCGAAACATTTAAGATTGATTTGATACCAGTAGAGTTAGGGAGTTTTGATGTGATAATCGGTATGGACTGGTTGAAAGAAGTGAAAGCAGAGATCGTTTGTTACAAAAATGCAATTCGCATTATACGAGAAAAAGGAAAACCCTTAATGGTGTACGGAGAAAAGGGCAACACGAAGCTACATCTTATTAGTAATTTGAAGGCACAAAAACTAATAAGAAAAGGTTGCTATGCTGTTCTAGCACACGTCGAGAAAGTACAAACTGAAGAAAAGAGCATCAATGAAGTTCCCATTGCAAAAGAATTTCCCGATGTATTTCCGAAAGAATTACCGGGATTACCCCCACATCGATCCGTTGAATTTCAAATAGATCTTGTACCAGGAGCTGCACCAATAGCTCGTGCTCCTTACAGACTCACACCCAGCGAGATGAAAGAACTGCAAAGCCAATTACAAGAACTTTTAGAGCGTGGTTTCATTTGACCAAGCACATCACCGTGGGGAGCTCATGTTTTGTTTGTCAAGAAGAAAGATGGTACATTCAGGTTGTGTATCGACTACCGAGAGTTGAACAAACTTACCATCAAGAACCGCTACCCACTACCGAGAATCGACGACTTATTTGATCAACTACAAGGCTCGTCTGTTTATTCAAAGATTGACTTACGTTCCGGGTATCATCAAATGCGGGTAAAAGAAGATGATATTCCAAAGACTGCTTTCAGAACACGTTACGGTCATTACGAGTTTATGGTCATGCCGTTTGGTTTAACTAATGCACCAGCTGTGTTCATGGACCTTATGAACCGAGTGTGTGGACCATACCTTGACAAGTTTGTCATTGTTTTCATTGATGACATACTTATTTACTCAAAGAATGACCAAGAACACGGTGAACATTTGAGAAAGGTGTTAGAAGTATTGAGGAAGGAAGAATTGTACGCTAAGTTTTCAAAGTGTGCATTTTGGTTGGAAGAAGTTTAATTCCTCGGTCACATAGTGAACAAAGAAGGTATTAAGGTGGATCCGGCAAAGATAGAAACTGTTGAAAAGTGGGAAACCCCGAAAACTCTGAAACACATACGCCAGTTTTTAGGACTAGCTGGTTACTACAGAAGGTTCATCCAAGACTTTTCCAGAATAGCAAAACCCTTGACTGCATTAACGCATAAAGGGAAGAAATTTGAATGGAATGATGAACAAGAGAAAGCGTTTCAGTTATTGAAGAAAAAGCTAACTACGGCACCTATATTGTCATTGCCTGAAGGGAATGATGATTTTGTGATTTATTGTGACGCATCAAAGCAAGGCCTCGGTTGTGTATTAATGCAACGAACGAAGGTGATTGCTTATGCGTCTAGACAATTGAAGATTCACGAACAAAATTATACGACGCATGATTTGGAATTAGGCGCGGTTGTTTTTGCATTAAAGACTTGGAGGCACTACTTATATGGGGTCAAAAGTATTATATATACCGACCATAAAAGTCTTCAACACATATTTAATCAGAAACAATTGAATATGAGGCAGCGTAGGTGGATTGAATTGTTGAATGATTACGACTTTGAGATTCGTTACCACCCGGGGAAGGCAAATGTGGTAGCCGATGCCTTGAGCAGGAAGGACAGAGAACCCATTCGAGTAAAATCTATGAATATAATGATTCATAATAACCTTACTACTCAAATAAAGGAGGCGCAACAAGGAGTTTTAAAAGAGGGAAATTTAAAGGATGAAATACCCAAAGGATCGGAGAAGCATCTTAATATTCAGGAAGATGGAACCCGGTATAGGGCTGAAAGGATTTGGGTACCAAAATTTGGAGATATGAGAGAAATGGTACTTAGAGAAGCTCATAAAACCAGATACTCAATACATCCTGGAACGGGGAAGATGTACAAGGATCTCAAGAAACATTTTTGGTGGCCGGGTATGAAAGCCGATGTTGCTAAATACGTAGGAGAATGTTTGACGTGTTCTAAGGTCAAAGCTGAGCATCAGAAACCATCAGGTCTACTTCAACAACCCGAAATCCCAGAATGGAAATGGGAAAACATTACCATGGATTTCATCACTAAATTGCCAAGGACTGCAAGTGGTTTTGATACTATTTGGGTAATAGTTGATCGTCTCACCAAATCAGCACACTTCCTGTCAATAAGAGAAGATGACAAGATGGAGAAGTTAGCACGACTGTATTTGAAGGAAGTCGTCTCCAGACATGGAATACCAATCTCTATTATCTCTGATAGGGATGGCAGATTTATTTCAAGATTCTGGCAGACATTACAGCAAGCATTAGGAACTCTTCTAGACATGAGTACTGCCTATCATCCACAAACTGATGGGCAGAGCGAAAGGACGATACAAACACTTGAATACATGCTACGAGCATGTGTTATTGATTTCGGAAACAGTTGGGATCGACATCTACCGTTAGCAGAATTTTCCTACAACAACAGCTACCATTCAAGCATTGAGATGGCGCCGTTTGAAGCACTTTATGGTAGAAAGTGCAGGTCTTCAATTTGTTGGAGTGAAGTGGGGGATAGACAGATTACGGGTCCAGAGATTATACAAGAAACTACCGAGAAGATCATCCAAATTCAACAACGGTTGAAAACCGCCCAAAGTCGACAAAAGAGCTACGCTGACATTAAAAGAAAAGATATAGAATTTGAAATTGGAGAGATGGTCATGCTTAAAGTTGCACCTTGGAAAGGCGTTGTTCGATTTGGTAAACGAGGAAAATTAAATCCAAGGTATATTGGACCATTCAAGATTATTGATCGTGTCGGACCAGTAGCTTACCGACTTGAGTTACCTCAACAACTCGCAGCTGTACATAACACTTTCCACGTCTCGAATTTGAAGAAATGTTTTGCTAAAGAAGATCTCACTATTCCGTTAGATGAAATCCAAATCAACGAAAAACTTCAATTCATCGAAGAACCCGTCGAAATAATGGATCGTGAGGTTAAAAGACTTAAGCAAAACAAGATACCAATTGTTAAGGTTCGATGGAATGCTCGTAGAGGACCCAAGTTCACCTGGGAGCGTGAAGATCAGATGAAGAAGAAATACCCGCATCTATTTCCAGAAGATTCGTCAACACCTTCAACAGCTTAAAATTTCGGGACGAAATTTATTTAACGGGTAGGTACTGTAGTGACCCGAACTTTTCCATGTTTATATATATTAATTGAGATTGATATTTACATGATTAAATGTTTCCAACATGTTAAGCAATCAAACTTGTTAAGACTTGATTAATTGAAATATGTTTCATATAGACAATTAACCACCCAAGTTGACCGGTGATTCACGAACGTTAAAACTTGTAAAAACTATATGATGACATATATATGGATATATATATATAGTTAACATGATACTATGATAAGTAAACATATCATTAAGTATATTAACAATGAACTACATATGTAAAAACAAGACTACTAACTTAATGATTTTTAAACGAGACATATATGTAACGATTATCGTTGTAAAGACATTTAATATATATATATATCATATTAAGAGATATTCATACATGATAATATCATGATAATATAATAATTTAAAATCTCATTTGATATTATAAACATTGGGTTAACAACATTTAACAAGATCGTTAACCTAAAGGTTTCAAAACAACACTTACATGTAACGACTAACGATGACTTAACGACTCAGTTAAAATGTATATACATGTAGTGTTTTAATATGTATTTATACACTTTTTAAAGACTTCAATACACTTATAAAAATACTTCTACTTAACAAAAATGCTTACAATTACATCCTCGTTCAGTTTCATCAACAATTCTACTCGTATGCACCCGTATTCGTACTCGTACAATACACAGCTTTTAGATGTATGTAATATTGGTATATACACTCCAATGATCAGCTCTTAGCAGCCCATGTGAGTCACCTAACATATGTGGGAACCATCATTTGGCAACTAGCATGAAATATCTCATAAAATTACAAAAATATGAGTAATCATTCATGACTTATTTACATGAAAACAAAATTACATATCCTTTATATCTAATCCATACACCAACGACCAAAAACACCTACAAACACTTTCATTCTTCAATTTTCTTCATCTAATTGATCTCTCTCAAGTTCTATCTTCAAGTTCTAAGTGTTCTTCATATATTCTACAAGTTCTAGTTACATAAAATCAAGAATACTTTCAAGTTTGCTAGCTCACTTCCAATCTTGTAAGGTGATCATCCAACCTCAAGAAATCTTTGTTTCTTACAGTAGGTTATCATTCTAATACAAGGTAATAATCATATTCAAACTTTGGTTCAATTTCTATAACTATAACAATCTTATTTCAAGTGATGATCTTACTTGAACTTGTTTTCGTGTCATGATTCTGCTTCAAGAACTTCGAGCCATCCAAGGATCCGTTGAAGCTAGATCCATTTTTCTCTTTTCCAGTAGGTTTATCCAAGGAAATTAAGCTAGTAATGATGTTCATAACATCATTCGATTCATACGTATAAAGCTATCTTATTCGAAGGTTTAAACTTGTAATCACTAGAACATAGTTTAGTTAATTCTAAACTTGTTCGCAAACAAAAGTTAATCCTTCTAATTTGACTTTTAAAATCAACTAAACACATGTTCTATATCTATATGATATGCTAACTTAATGATTTAAAACCTGGAAACACGAAAAACACCGTAAAACCGGATTTACGCCGTCGTAGTAACACCGCGGGCTGTTTTGGGTTAGTTAATTAAAAACTATGATAAACTTTGATTTAAAAGTTGTTATTCTGAGAAAATGATTTTTATTATGAACATGAAACTATATCCAAAAATTATGGTTAAACTCAAAGTGGAAGTATGTTTTCTAAAATGGTCATCTAGACGTCGTTCTTTCGACTGAAATGACAACCTTTACAAAAACGACTTGTAACTTATTTTTCTGAATATAAACCTATACTTTTTCTGTTTAGATTCATAAAATAGAGTTCAATATGAAACCATAGCAATTTGATTCACTCAAAACGGATTTAAAATGAAGAAGTTATGGGTAAAACAAGATTGGATAATTTTTCTCATTTTAGCTACGTGAAAATTGGTAACAAATCTATTCCAACCATAACTTAATCAACTTGTATTGTATATTATGTAATCTTGAGATACCATAGACACGTATACAATGTTTCGACCTATCATGTCGACACATCTATATATATTTCGGAACAACCATAGACACTCTATATGTGAATGTTGGAGTTAGCTATACAGGGTTGAGGTTGATTCCAAAATATATATAGTTTGAGTTGTGATCAATACTGAGATACGTATACACTGGGTCGTGGATTGATTCAAGATAATATTTATCGATTTATTTCTGTACATCTAACTGTGGACAACTAGTTGTAGGTTACTAACGAGGACAGCTGACTTAAGAAACTTAAAACATCAAAATATATTAAAAGTGTTGTAAATATATTTTGAACATACTTTGATATATATGTATATATTGTTATAGGTTCGTGAATCAACCAGTGGCCAAGCCTTACTTCCCGACGAAGTAAAAATCTGTGAAAGTGAGTTATAGTCCCACTTTTAAAATCTAATATTTTTGGGATGAGAATACATGCAGGTTTTATAAATGATTTACAAAATAGACACAAGTACGTGAAACTACATTCTATGGTTGAATTATCAAAATCGAATATGCCCCTTTTTATTAAGTCTGGTAATCTAAGAATTAGGGAACAGACACCCTAATTGACGCGAATCCTAAAGATAGATATATTGGGCCTAACAAACCCCATCCAAAGTACCGGATGCTTTAGTACTTCAAAATTTATATCATATCCGAAGGGTGTCACGGAATGATGGGGATATTCTTATATATGCATCTTGTTAATGTCGGTTACCAGGTGTTCACCATATGAATGATTTTTATCTCTATGTATGGGATGTGTATTGAAATATGAAATCTTGTGGTCTATTATTATGATTTGATATATATAGGTTAAACCTATAACTCACCAACATTTTTGTTGACGTTTTAAGCATGTTTATTCTCAGGTGATTATTAAGAGCTTCCGCTGTCGCATACTTAAATAAGGACGAGATTTGGAGTCCATGCTTGTATGATATTGTGTAAAAACTGCATTCAAGAAACTTATTTTGTTGTAACATATTTGTATTGTAAACCATTATGTAATGGTCGTGTGTAAACAGGATATTTTAGATTATCATCATTTGATAATCTACGTAAAGCTTTTTAAACCTTTATTGATGAAATAAAGGTTATGGTTTGTTTTAAAATGAATGCAGTCTTTCAAAAACGTCTCATATAGAGGTCAAAACCTCGCAACGAAATCAATTAATATGGAACGTTTTTAATCAATAAGAACGGGACATTTCAGGATGATCACTTTACAAGATTGGAAGTGAGCTAGTAAACTTGGAAGTATTCTTGATTTTATGAAACTAGAACTTGTAGAATTTATGAAGAACACTTAAAAATTGAAGATGGAACTTGAGAGAGATCAATTAGATGAAGAAAATTGAAGAATGAAAGTGTTTGTAGGTGTTTTTGGTCGTTGGTATATGGATTAGATATAAAGGATATGTAATTTTGTTTTCATGTAAATAAGTCATGAATGATTACTAATATTTTTGTAATTTTATGAGATATTTCATGCAAGTTTCCAAATGATGGTTCCCACATGTGTTAGGTGACTCACATGGTCTGCTAAGAGCTGATCATTGGAGTGTATATACCAATAGTACATACATCTAAAAGCTGTGTATTGTACGAGTACGAATACGGGTGCATACGAGTAGAATTGTTGATGAAACTGAACGAGGATGTAATTGTAAGCATTTTTGTTAAGTAGAAGTATTTTGATAAGTGTCTTGAAGTCTTTCAAAAGTGTATGAATACATATTAAAACACTACATGTATATACATTTTAACTGAGTCGTTAAGTCATCGTTAGTCGTTACATGTAAATGTTGTTTTAAAACCTTTAGGTTAACGATCTTGTTAAATGTTGTTAACCCATTGTTTATTATATCAAATGAGATGTTAAATTATTACATTATCATGATATCATGATGTATTAATATATCTTAATATGATATATATACATTAAATGTCGTTACAACGATAATCGTTACATATATGTCTCGTTTCGAAATCATTAAATTAATAGTCTTGTTTTTACATATGTAGTTCATTGTTAATATACTTAATGATATGTTTACTTATCATTTATCATGATTAAACATAGTGTATCAATATCTTAATATGATTCATATGTATTTAGTAAGACGTTGTTATAACGATAATCGTTATATATACCGTTTCGAGTTTCTTAATTCAATAAACTCAATTTTATGTATATAACTCATTGTTAAAATACCTAATGAGATACTTACTTATCATAATATCATGTTAACTATATATATAATCATATATATGTCATCATATAGTTTTTACAAGTTTTAACGTTCGTGAATCACCGGTCAACTTGGGTGGTCAATTGTCTATATGAAACCTATTTTAATTAATCAAGTCTTAACAAGTTTGATTGCTTAACATGTTGGAAACACTTAATCATGTAAATATCAATTTCATTTAATATATATAAACATGGAAAAGTTAGGGTCACTACAGTACCTACCCGTTAAATAAATTTCGTCCCGAAATTTTAAGCAGTTGGAGGTGTTGACGTATCTTCTGGAAATAAGTGCGGGTATTTCTTCTTCATCTGATCTTCTCATTCCTAGGTGACCTCTGGTCCTCTACGAGCATTCCATAGAACCTTAACAATTGGTATCTTGTTTTGTTTAAGTCTTTTAACCTCACGATCCATTATTTCGACGGGTTCTTCGATGAATTGAAGTTTTTCGTTGTTTTTTATTTCGTCTAACAGAATAGTGAGATCTTCTTTAGCAAAACATTTCTTCAAAATCGAGATGTGGAAAGTGTTATGTACAGCCGCGAGTTGTTGAGGTAACTCAAGTCGGTAAGCTACTGGTCCGACACGATCAATAATCTTGAATGGTCCAATATACCTTGGATTTAATTTCCCTCGTTTACCAAATCGAACAACGCCTTTCCAAAGTGCAACTTTAAGCATGACCATCTCTTCAATTTCAAATTCTATATCTTTTCTTTTAATGTCAGCGTAACTCTTTTGTCGACTTTGGGAAGTTTTCAACCGTTGTTGAATTTGGATGATCTTCTCGGTAGTTTCTTGTATTATATCCGGACCCGTAATCTGTCTATCCCCCACTTCACTCCAACAAATAGGAGACCTGCACTTTCTACCATAAAGTGCTTCAAACGGTGCCATCTCAATGCTTGAATGGTAGCTATTGTTGTAGAAAAATTCTGCTAACGGAAGGTGTCGATCCCAACTGTTTCCGAAATCAATAACACAGGCTCGTAGCATGTCTTCAAGCGTTTGTATCGTCCTTTCGCTCTGGCCATCAGTTTGTGGATGATATGCAGTACTCATGTCTAGACGAGTTCCTAATGCTTGATGTAATATCTGCCAGAATCTTGAAATAAATCTGCCATCCCTATCAGAGATAATAGAGATTGGTATTCCATGTCTGGAGACGACTTCCTTCAAATACAGTCATGCTAACTTCTCCAGCTTGTCATCTTCTCTTATTGGCAGGAAGTGTGCTGATTTGGTGAGACGATCAACTATTACCCAAATAGTATCAAAACCACTTGCAGTCCTTGGCAATTTAGTGATGAAATCCATGGTAATGTTTTCTCATTTTCATTCCGGGATTTCGGGTTGTTGAAGTAGACCTGATGGTTTCTGATGCTCAGCTTTGACCTTAGAACACTTCAAACATTCTCCTACATATTTAGCAACATCGGCTTTCATACCTGGCCATCAAAAATGTTTCTTAAGATCCTTGTACATCTTTCACGTTCCAGGATGTATTGAGTATCTGGTTTTATGAGCTTCTCTAAGTACCATTTCTCTCATATCTCCAAATTTTGGTACCCAAATTCTTTCAGCCCTATACTGGGTTCCGTCTTCCCGAATATTAAGATGCTTCTCCGATCCTTTGGATATTTCATCCCTTAAGTTTCCCTCTTTTAAAACTCCTTGTTGCGCCTCCTTTATTTGAGTAGTAAGGTTAGTGTGAATCATTATATTCATAGATTTTACTCGAATAGGTTCTCTGTCCTTTCTTCTCAAGGCGTCGGCTACCACATTTGCCTTCCCCGGGTGGTAACGAATCTCAAAGTCGTAATCATTCAACAATTCAATCCATCTGTACTGCCTCATGTTCAGTTGTTTCTGATTAAATATGTGTTGAAGACTTTTGTAGTCGGTATATATAATACTTTTGACCCCATATAAGCAGTGCCTCCAAGTCTTTAATGCAAAAACAACCGCGCCTAATTCCAAATCATGCGTCGTATAATTTTGTTCATGAATCTTCAATTGTCTAGACACATAAGCAATTACTTTTGTTCGTTGCATTAATACACAACCGAGACCTTGCTTTGAGGCGTCACAATATATCACAAAATCATCATTCCCTTCAGGTAATGACAATATAGGTGCCGTAGTTAACTTTATCTTTAACAATTGAAACGCTTTCTCTTGTTCATCTTTCCATTCAAATTTCTTCCCTTTATGCGTTAATGCAGTCAAGGGTTTTTCTATTCTGGAAAAGTCTTGGATGAACCTTCTGTAGTAACCAGCTAGTCCTAAAAATTGGCGTATGTCTTTCGGAGTTTTCGGGGTTTCCCACTTTTCAACGGTTTCAATATTTGCTGGATCCACCTGAATACCTTCATTGTTCACTATGTGACCGAGGAATTGAACTTCTTCCAACCAAAATGCACACTTTGAAAACTTAGCGTACAATTTTTCTTTTCTCAGCAACTCTAGCACTTTTCTCAAATGTTCTCCGTGCTCTTGATCATTCTTCGAGTAAATAAGTATGTCATCGATGAAAACAATGACAAACTTGTCAAGATATGGCCCACACACTCGGTTCATGAGGTCCATGAACACATCTGGTGCGTTAGTCAATCCAAACGGCATAACCATAAACTCGTAATGACCGTAACGCGTCCTAAAAGCAGTCTTTGGAATATCATCCCCCTTCACCCGCATTTGATGATATCCAGAACGTAAATCGATCTTCGAATAAACAGACGAGCCTTGTAGTTGATCAAATAAGTCGTCAATTCTCGGTAGTGGGTAGCGGTTCTTGATGGTAAGTTTGTTCAACTCTCGGTAGTCGATACACAACCTGAATGTACCATCTTTCTTCTTGACAAACAAAACAGGAGCTCCCCATGGTGATGTGCTTGGTCGAATGAAACTACGCTCTAAAAGTTTCTGTAACTGACTTTGTAATTCTTTCATTTCGCTGGGTGCGAGTCTGTATGGAGCACGAGCTATTGGTGCAGCTCCTGGTACACGGTCTATTTGAAATTCAACGGATCGATGTGGGGGTAATCCAGGTAATTCTTTCGGAAATACATCGGAAAATTCTTTTGCGACGGGAACATCACTGATGTTCTTTTCTTCAGGTTTAACTTCCTCGATGTGTGCTAGAATGACGTAACAACCTTTTCTTATTAGTTTTTGCGCCTTCAAACTACTAATAAGATTTAATTTCGCGTTGTTCTTTTCTCCGTACACCATTAAAGGTTTTCCTTTTTCAAGCATAATGCGAATCGCATTATTGTAATAAACAACCTCTGCTCTCACCTTTTCAACCAGTCCATGCCAATTATTACATCAAAACTCCCTAACTCGACTGGTATTAAATCAATTTTAAACATTTCATCCCCCAGTTTAATTTCTCTCTCCCGACATATATTATCTGCTGAAATTAATTTACCGTTTGCTAATTCGAGTAAAAATTTACTATCCAAAGGCGTCAATGGGCAACTTAATTTAGCACAAAATTCTCTACTCATATAGCTTCTATCCGCACCCGAATCAAATAAAACATAAGCAAATTTATCGTCAATAAGAAACGTACCTGTAACAAGCTCCGGGTCTTCCTGCGCTTCTGCCGTATTAATATTGAAAACTCTTCCGCGGCCCTGCCCATTAGTATTCCCCTGATTCTGGCAATTACTTCTAACGTGGCCCGGTTTTCCACATCCATAACAAACAAAGGCGGCATTACTTTTTTCGCCACTATTTGTTCCTTTAGTTCTGTTATTCTTTGGTCCGTAGACCTCACACTTTTTCGCACCATGGCCAGTTCTTTAACACTTGGTGCAAAATGTCGTGCAAAACCCCTGATGATTTTCTTCACACCTATGACATGGCTGTTTTTGGTTTTTGTTGCCGTTGTTGTTATTGAGGTTGTTGTTGGGATTGTTATTATTGTTGAAACGGTTGTTGTAGTTGTTGTTGTTGGGATGTTTGTTGTAGTTATTGTTAGGATTGCGGTTATTGTTGCGGTTGTTGGGATAGTTGTTGCGATTGTGGTTGTAATTGTTGTTGTTGTACTGGTGACTCTTGTCACCGTTTTCCTCCCACTTCCTCTTGAGTTGTTTCGTGTTGGCTTCTTCAGCCGCCTGCTCTTTAATTCTTCCCTCAATCTGATTTATGAGTTTATGAGCCATTCGACTTGCCTTCTGTATAGAAGCAGGCTCGTGTGAACTCACATCTTCTTGAATCCTTACTGGTAACCCTTTTACAAACGCGTCGATCTTCTCTTCTTCATCTTCGAATGCTCCCGGACACAATAGACACAACTCTGTGAATCGTCGTTCATATGTGGTAACGTCAAACCCTTATGTTCGTAAATCTCTAAGTTCTGCCTTGAGTTTATTGACTTCGTTTCTAGGACGGTATTGCTCGTTCATCAATTGCTTGAATGAAGACCACGGTAGTGCGTAAGCAGCATTTTGTCCTACCTGTTCAAGATAGGTGTTCCACCACGTTAACGCAGTACCTGTGAAGGTATGCGTAGCGTACTTAACTTTGTCCTCTTCAGTACACTTACTTATGGAAAACACCGATTCGACTTTCTCGGTCCACCGTTTCAATCCAATTGGTCCTTCGGTTCCATCAAATTCCAAAGGTTTGCAGGCAGTGAATTCTTTGTAGGGGCATCCTACACAATTTCTTGCGCCGTTAGCTGCATTGCTAGATTCAGAGTTATTGTTGGTATGTAGCGCAGCCTGTACTGCGGCTATGTTTGCAGCAAGAAAGGTACGAAATTCCTCTTCGCTCATATTCATGGTGTGTCGAGTAGTCGGTGCCATTTCCTTCAAAATAGCCAACTGAATCGAGTTAATCATACAGAATATTAAGAGTAGTCAATAGTATTTCATAGCATAATATGAACTCATTTATAAAAGCTTTTTCTTCATATTAGCATTTTATAAGTTTAAATTCGGGTACTACCTACCCGTTAAGTTCATACTTAGTAACTAATATACAATTCAACTACTACAATTCCATATGAAAAGCTGATTATAATAATATATCACATATAAATATTCTTCAAACTTACAACATCGTTATATTACATATAACATGAAATATAGTACACTTTAATACAGGACAGTTTTGAAGATAAATCTAGTTAATACGCAAGTTGTTCAGCAAAGGATATAAAGACACGTAATTCATAAGTCCAGAAACAAGTCATGCATTCTGGTTTTACTAAGACGACTTCCCATCCTTGGTCTTGTGGAAAATAACCGTTATGACCATTGGCTAGGCAGCATGTTGTAATGTTGTCAAAAGGACGAGGGTTTCGTAATGTCTAACAGCCCCGTAATAATCTAAAAACCTTGTTTCTCACTCCAACTACTGAATCCGTCACTTGTGGGAAGGTTTTATTTAAAAGTTGCAATCCGATGTTCTTTTTCTCACTTTGGTAAGAAGCGACATCACTAACCCGTAAGCATAACATGCTTCTTTATGTTGCATGTTAGAAGCTCTTTCTAATTCATGAAATCCTATGTTGGGATATGTTGAGTCAAAATAGGTTCTTAACCCGTAGCGTAAAATTGCATTTGGGTTTCCCGCATTTAACGCTTTAAAGAAAACACGGCGTAACTTACGGTCTCCCCAATGTGATATACCCCACCTATCAAAGGAAAGCCTTTTATAAACTAAGGCATTTCTGAAAAGTCTTTCAAATGTTTGACAAGTTAATTTCACCATAACTAAATGTGCTGATGAATTCTGACCGACTCTAGACAAGATTTCCTCAATCATATCCTCTGGTAGGTCTTCTAAAATATTCGGTTATCAACCCTTAACGTCCATTTTGTTTTTATACTGTAAAATAGACAAGGATTAGATTCGTAAAAGATAATTAACAAACAATACAAGCAATTTTTACATAGAACATAAAAGTACAAGCACACTACAATACATATAATACACAACATGATTACAACCTTCTAATCTGAATCACTGGTTTCTTCTTCTTCGGACTTGGTTCGTTTTCCTAATTTTCTAGGAATATATGGTGTTCCTCTAATACAAGCCGTCGTTTTCCATAAGGGTTTAGAAAAACCTGGTGGTTTAGAGGTTCCCGGGTCATTGTTACATTTTAGGAAATACGGATGTTGTCGATACATATAAAGTTCATCGGGGTTGGAATCGGGTTTCTCTATTTTTATACCTTTTCCCTTATTATTTTCTTTCGCTTTATTAAATTGGGTCGAGGTAATTTCTATAACATCATCGGAATCCTCATCGGGATCCAATTCATCGGAAAATTGGTAATCTTCCCAATATTTTGCTTCCTCGGCGGAAACACCATTGACCATTATTAACTTTGGTCCGTTGGTTGAGGATTTTCTTTTATTTAATCGAATTACTGTAGGTATCGATATTTCTTCCTCCGGAACCTCTTCTTCTTCCGGTTCCTCCTCTTCCAGTTCTTCTTCTTCCGGTTCCTCCTCTTCCGATTCCTCCTCTTCCGGTTCTTCTTCGGGAATTTGTGAATCTTCCCAAAATATATTCGACTCTTCATTATTATTAAGTGAATCGATGGGATTTGTACTAGTGGTAGACATCTATCACACAATATCAAACACATTAAGAGGTTAATATATCACATAATATTTACATGTTAATAATATATAGTTTTCAACAAAAGTGTTAAGCAATCGTTTTTAAAGAAAACAAGGTCGAAGTCCAGACTCACTAATGTATCCTAACAAACTCGATAAGACACACTAATGCAAATTTCTGGTTCTCTAAGACCAACGCTCTGATACCAACTGAAATGTCCTGTTCATATTGATTATAAACGTTCCATATTAATTGATTTCGTCGCGAGGTTTTGACCTCTATATGAGACGTTTTTCAAAGACTGCATTCATTTTTAAAACAACCATAACCTTTATTTTATCGATAAAGGTTTAAAAAGCATTACGTAGATTATCAAATAATGATAATCTAAAATATATCGTTTACACACGACCATTACATAATGGTTTACAATAAGAATATATTACATCAAAAATAAGTTTCTTGAATGCAGTTTTTACATAATATCATACAAGCATGGACTTCAAATCTTGTCCTTATTTTAGTATGCAACAGCGGAAGCTCTTAATAATCACATGAGAATAAACATGCTTAAAACGTCAACAAAAATGTTGGTGAGTTATAGGTTTAACCTATATATTATCAAAACATAATAATAGACCACAAGATTTCATATTTCAATATACATCACATACATAGAGATAAAAATCATTCATATGGTGAACACCTGGTAACCGACATTAACAAGATGCATATAGAATATCCCCATCATTCCGAGACACCCATCGGACATGATAATTTCAAAGTACTAAAGCATTCCAAATTCCAGAATGGGGCTTGTTGGGCCCGATAGATCTATCTTTAGGATTCGCGTCAATTTGGGGGTCTGTTCCCAAATTCTTAGACTACCAAGTTAAAAAGGGGCATATTCAGTTTCGATCATTCACCCATATAATGTAGTTTCATTTACTTATGTCTATTTCGTAAAACATTTATAAAGTTGCCTGTATTCTCATCCCAAAATATTAGATTTTAAAAGTGGGACTATAACTCACTTTCACAGATTTTTACTTCGTCAGGAAGTAAGACTTGGCCACTGGTCGATTCACGAACCTATAACAAATATGTACATATAAATCAAAGTATGTTCAAAATATATTTACAATATTTTTTAATACGTTTTAATGTTTTAAGCTTATTAAGTCAGTTGTCCTCGTTAATAATCCTACAACTAGTTGTCCATAGTTAGATGTACAGAAATAAATCGATATATATTATCTTGGATAAATCCACGACCCAGTGTATACACGTCTCAGGCTAGATCACAACTCAAAGCAATATATTTTTAGAATCAACCTCAACTCTGTATAGCTAACTCCAACATTACTGCATATAGAGTGTCTATGGTTGTTCCAAATAATATATATAAATGGGTCGATATGATATGTCAAAACATTTGCATACGTGTCTATGGTATCCCAAGATTACATAATATATTAGAGTACATGTATAATACAATATAAGTTAGCTAGGATATGATTTGTATAGAATTGTTACAATATTTCCCGTAGCTACAACAATCAAAAAAATATCCAATATTGTTTTACCCATAACTTCTTCGTTTTAAATCCGTTTTGAGTGAATAAAATTGCTATGGTTTCATATTGAACTCTATTTTATGAATCTAAATAGAAAGTATAGGTTTATAGTTGGAAATATAAATTACAAGTCGTTTTTGTAAGAGGTAGTCATTTCAGTCGAAAGAACGACGTCTTGATGACCATTTTGAAAAACATCCTTCCACTTTGAGTTTAACCATGATTTTTGGATATAGTTTCATGTTCATAAGAAAAATCATAGTTTTTAATTATCAAACCCAAAACAGCCCGCGGTGTTACTACGACGGCGTATGTCCGGTTTTACGGTGTTTTTCGTGTTTCCAGGTTTTAAATCATTAAGTTAGCATATCATATAGATATAGAACATGTGTTTAGTTGATTTTAAAAGTCAAGTTAGAAGGATTAACTTTATTTGTGAACAAGTTTAGAATTAACTAAACTATGTTCTAGCGATTACAAGTTTAAATCTTCGAATAAGATAGTTTTATATGTATGAATCGAATGATGTTATGAATATCATTACTACTTCAAGTTTAGTAGGTAAACCTACTGGAAGTGACAAGAAATGATCTAGCTTCAAAGGATCTTGGATGGCTTGAAAGTTCTTGAAGTAGAATCATGACACGAAAACAAGTTCAAGTAAGATTATCACTCGAATTAAGATAGTTATAGTTATAGGAATTGAATCAAAGTTTGTATATGAGTATTACCTTGATTTAGAATGATACCTTACTGTAAACAACAAGGATTTCTTGAGATTGGATGATCACTTTACAAGATTGGAAGTGAGCTAGTAAACTTGGAAGTATTCTTGATTTTATGAAACTAGAACTTGTAGAATTTATGAAGAACACTTAGAACTTGAAGATGGAACTTGAGAGAGATCAATTAAATGAAGAAAATTGAAGAATGAAAGTGTTTGTAGGTATTTTTGATCGTTGGTATATGGATTAGATATAAAGGATATGTAATTTTGTTTTCATGTAAATATGTCATGAATGATTACTAATATTCTTGTAATTTTAAGAGATATTTCATGCTAGTTGCCAAATGATGGTTCCCACATGTGTTAGGTAACTCGCATGAGCTGCTAAAAGCTGATCAATGGAGTGTATATACCAATAGTACAGACTGAAATGTCCCGTTCTTATTGATTAAAAACGTTCCATATTAATTGATTTCGTTGTGAGGTTTTGACCTCTATATGAGACGTTTTTCAAAGACTGCATTCATTTTAAAACAAACCATAACCTTTATTTCATCAATAAAGGTGTAAAAAGCTTTACGTAGATTATCAAATAATGATAATCTAAAATATCATGTTTACACACGACTATTACATAATGGTTTACAATACAAATATGTTACAATGAAATAAGTTTCTTGAATGCAGTTTTTACACAATATCATACAAGCGTGGACTCCAAATCTTGTCCTTATTTAAGTATGTGATAGCGGAAGCTTTTAATAATCACCTGAGAATAAACATGCTTAAAACGTCAACAAAAAATGTTGGTGAGTTATAGGTTTAACCTATATATATCAAATTGTAACAATAGACCACAAGATTTCATATTTCAATATACATCCCATACATAGAGATAAAAATCATTCATATGGTGAACACATGGTAACCGACATTAACAAGATGCATATATAAGAATATCCCCATCATTCCGGGACACCCTTCGGATATGATATAAATTTTGAAGTACTAAAGCATCCGGTACTTTGGATGGGGTTTGTTAGACCCAATAGATCTATCTTTAGAATTCGCGTCAATTAGGGTGTATGTTCCCTAATTCTTAGATTACCAGACTTAATAAAAAGGAGCATATTCGATTTCGATAATTCAACCATAGAATGTAGTTTCACGTACTTGTGTCTATTTTGTAAATCATTTATAAAACCTGCATGTATTCTCATCCCAAAAATATTAGATTTTAAAAGTGGGACTATAACTCACTTTCACAGATTTTTACTTCGTCGGGAAGTAAGACTTGGCCACTGGTTGATTCACGAACCTATAACAATATATACATATATATCAAAGTATGTTCAAAATATATTTACAACACTTTTAATACATTTTGATGTTTTAAGTTCATTAAGTCAGCTGTCCTCGTTAGTAACCTACAACTAGTTGTCCAAAGTTAGATGTACAGAAAAAAATTGATATATATTATCTTGAATCAATCTACGACCCAGAGTATACACATCTCAGGCTAGATCACAACTCAAAGTATATATATTTTTGGAATCAACCTCAACCCTGTATAGCTAACTCTCACATTACTGCATATAGAGTGTCTATGGTTGTTCCAAATAATATATACACATGGGTCGATATGATATGTCAAAACATTTGCATACGTGTCTATGGTATCCCAAGATTACATAATATATTAGAATACATGTATAATACAATATAAGTTAGCTAGGATATGATTAATATAGATTTGTTACCAATTTTCACGTAGCTACAACAAGAAAAATTATCTAATTTTGTTTTACCCATAACTTCTTCGTTTTAAATCCGTTTTGAGTGAATCAAATTGCTATGGTTTCATATTGAACTCTATTTTATGAATCTAAATAGAAAAAGTATAGGTTTATAGTCGGAAATATAAGTTACAAGTTGTTTTTGTAAGAGGTAGTCATTTCAGTCGAAAGAACGACGTCTTGATGACCATTTTGAAAAACATACTTCCACTTTGAGTTTAACCATGATTTTTGGATATAGTTTCATGTTCATAAGAAAAATCATTTTCCCAGAAGAACAACTTTTAAATCAAAATTTATCATAGTTTTTAATTAACTAACCCAAAACAGCCCGCGGTGTTACTAAGACGGCGTAAATCCGGTTTTACGGTGTTTTTCGTGTTTCCAAGTTTTAAATCATTAAGTTAGCATATCATATAGATATAGAACATGTGTTTAGTTGATTTTAAAAGTCAAGTTAGAAGGATTAACTTTTGTTTGCGAACAAGTTTAGAATTAACTAAACTATGTTCTAGTGATTACAAGTTTAAAACTTCGAATAAGATAGCTTTATATGTATGAATCGAATGATGTTATGAACATCATTACTACCTCAAGTTTTCTGGATAAAGCTACTGGAAATGAGAAAAATGGATCTAGCTTCAAAGGATCCTTGGATGGCTTGAAAGTTCTTGAAGCAGAATCATGACACGAAAACAGTTCAAGTAAGATTTTCACTCGAAATAAGATTGTTATAGTTATAGAAATTGAATCAAAGTTTGAATATGAGTATTACCTTGTATTAGAAAGATATCTTACTGTAGATAAGAAAGATTTCTTGAGGTTGGATGATCACTCTACAAGATTGGAAGTAAGCTAGCAAACTTGGAAGTATTCTTGATTTTATGAAACTAGAACTTGTAGAATTTATGAAGAACACTTAGAACTTGAAGATAGAACTTGAGAGAGATCAATTAGATGAAGAAAATTGAAGAATGAAAGTGTTTGTAGGTGTTTTTGGTCGTTGGTGTATGGATTAGATATAAAGGATATGTAATTTTGTTTTCATGTAAATAAGTCATGAATGATTACTCATATTTTTGTAATTTTATGAGATATTTCATGCTACTTTCCAAATGATGGTTCCCACATGTGTTAGGTGACTCACATGGGCTGCTAAGAGCTGATCATTAGAGTGTATATACCAATAGTACATACATCTAAAAGCTGTGTATTGTACGAGTACGAATACGGGTGCATACGAGTAGAATTGTTGATGAAACTGAACGAGGATGTAATTGTAAGCATTTTTGTTAAGTAGAAGTATTTTGATAAGTGTATTGAAGTCTTTCAAAAGTGTATGAATACATATTAAAACACTACATATATATACATTTTAACTGAGTCGTTAAGTCATCGTTAGTCGTTACATGTAAGTGTTGTTTTGAAACCTTTAGGTTAACGATCTTGTTAAATGTTGTTAACCCAATGTTTATAATATCAAATGAGATTTTAAATTATTATATTATCATGATATTATGATGTACGAATATCTCTTAATATGATATATATATACATTAAATGTCGTTACAACGATAATCGTTACATATATGTCTCGTTTCAAAATCATTAAGTTAGTAGTCTTGTTTTTACATATGTAGTTCATTATTAATATACTTAATGATATGTTTACTTATCATAATATCATGTTAACTATATATATAACCATATATATGTCATCATATAGTTTTTACAAGTTTTAACGTTCGTGAATCACCGATCAACTTGGGTGGTCAATTGTCTATATGAAACCTATTTCAATTAATCAAGTCTTAACAAGTTTGATTGCTTAACATATTGGAAACACTTAATCATGTAAATAACAATTTCATTTAATATATATATAAACATGGAAAAGTTCGGGTCACTACAATACCTACCAGCTAAATAAATTTCGTCCCGAAATTTTAAGCAGTTGGAGGTGTTGACGTATCTTCTGGAAATAAATGCGGGTATTTCTTCTTCATCTGATCTTCTCGTTCCCAGGTGAACTCGGGTCCTCTACGAGCATTCCATCGAACCTTAACAATTGGTATCTTGTTTCGCTTAAGTCTTTTAACCTCACGATCCATTATTTCGACGGGTTCTTCGATGAATTGAAGTTTTTCGTTGATTTGGATTTCATCTAACGGAATAGTGAGATCTTCTTTAGCAAAACATTTCTTCAAATTCAAGACGTGGAAAGTGTTATGTACAGCCGCGATTTATTGAGGTAACTCAAGTCGGTAAGCTACTGGTCCGACACGGTCAATAATCTTGAATGGTCTGATATACCTTGGATTTAATTTTCCTCGTTTACCAAATCGAACAACGCCTTTCCAAGGTGCAACTTTAAACATGACCATCTCTCCAATTTCAAATTCTATATCTTTTCTTTTAATGTCAGCGTAGCTCTTTTGTCGACTTTGGGCGGTTTTCAACCGTTGTTGAATTTCGATGATCTTCTTGGTAGTTTCTTGTATTATCTCCGGACCTGTAATCTGTCTATCCCCCACTTCACTCCAACAAATCGGAGACCTGCACTTTCTACCATAAAGTGCTTCAAATGGCGCCATCTCAATGCTTGAATGGTAGCTGTTGTTGTAGGAAAATTCTGCTAATGGTAGATGTCAATCCCAACTGTTTCCGAAATCAATAACACATGCTCGTAGCATGTCTTCAAGCATTTGTATCGTACTTTCGCTCTGGCCATCAGTTTGTGGATGATAGGCAGTACTCATGTCTAGACGAGTTCCTAATGCTTGCTGTAATGTCTGCCAGAATCTTGAAATAAATCTGCCATCCCTATCAGAGATAATAGAGATTGGTATTCCATGTCTGGAGACGACTTTCTTCAAATACAGTCGTGCTAACTTCTCCATCTTGTCATCTTCTCTTATTGGCAGGAAGTGTGCTGATTTGGTAAGACGATCAACTATTACCCAAATAGTATCAAAACCACTTGCAGTCCTTGGCAATTTAGTGATGAAATCCATGGTAATGTTTTTCCATTTCCATTCCAGGATTTTGGGTTGTTGAAGTAGACCTGATGGTTTCTGATGCTCAGCTTTGACCTTAGAACACGTCAAACATTCTCCTACGTATTTAGCAACATCGGCTTTCATACCCGGCCATCAAAAATGTTTCTTGATATCCTTGTACATCTTCCCCGTTCCAGGATGTATTGAGTATCTGGTTTTATGAGCTTCTCTAAGTACCATTTCTCTCATATCTCCAAATTTTGGTACTCAAATCCTTTCAGCCCTATACCGGGTTCTGTCTTCCCGAATATTAAGATGCTTCTCCAATCCTTTGGGTATTTCATCCTTTAAATTTCCCTCTTTTAAAACTCCTTGTTGCGCCTCCTTTATTTGAGTAGTAAGGTTATTGTGAATCATTATATTCATAGATTTTACTCGAATGGATTCTCTGTCCTTCCTGCTCAAGGCGTTGGCTACCACATTTGCCTTCCCCGGGTGGTAACGAATCTCAAAGTCATAATCATTCAACAATTCAATCCACCTACGCTGCCTCATATTCAGTTGTTTCTGATTAAATATGTGTTGAAGACTTTTGTGGTCGGTATATATAATACTTTTGACCCCATATAAGTAGTGCCTCCAAGTCTTTAATGCAAAAACAACTACGCCTAATTCCAAATCATGCGTCGTATAATTTTGTTCGTGAATCTTCAATTGTCTAGACGCAAAAGCAATCACCTTTGTTCGTTGCATTAATACACAACCAAGACCTTGCTTTGATGCGTCACAATAAATCACAAAATCATCATTCCCTTTAGGCAATGACAATATAGGTGCCGTAGTTAGCTTTTTCTTTAATAACTGAAACGCTTTCTCTTGTTCATTCTTCCATTCAAATTTCTTCCCTTTATGCGTTAATGCAGTCAAGGGTTTTGCTATTCTGGAAAAGTCTTGGATGAACCTTCTGTAGTAACCAGCTAGTCCTAAAAACTGGCGTATGTGTTTCGGAGTTTTCGGGGTTTTCCACTTTTCAACAGTTTCTATCTTTGCCGGATCCACCTTAATACCTTCTTTGTTCACTATGTAACCGAGGAATTGAACTTCTTCCAACCAAAATGCACACTTTGAAAACTTAGCGTACAATTCTTCCTTTCTCAATACTTCTAACACCTTTCTCAAATGTTCACCGTGTTCTTGGTCATTCTTTGAGTAAATAAGTATGTCATCAATGAAAACAATGACAAACTTGTCAAGGTATGGTCCACACACTCGGTTCATAAGGTCCATGAACACAGCTGGTGCATTAGTTAAACCAAACGGCATGACCATAAACTCGTAATGACCGTAACGTGTTCTGAAAGCAGTCTTTAGAATATCATCTTCTTTCACCCGCATTTGATGATACCCGGAACGTAAGTCAATCTTTGAATAAACAGACGAGCCTTGTAGTTGATCAAATAAGTCGTCGATTCTCGGTAGTGGGTAGCGGTTCTTGATGGTAAGTTTGTTCAACTCTCGGTAGTCGATACACAACCTGAATGTACCATCTTTCTTCTTGACAAACAAAACAGGAGCTCCCCACGGTGATATGCTTGGTCGAATGAAACCACGCTCTAAAAGTTCTTGTAATTGGCTTTGCAGTTCTTTCATCTCGCTGGGTGCGAGTCTGTAAGGAGTACGAGCTATTGGTGCAGCTCCTGGTACAAGATCTATTTGAAATTCAACGGATCGATGTGGGGGTAATCCCGGTAATTCTTTCAGAAATACATCGGGAAATTCTTTTGCGACGGGAACATCATTGATGCTCTTTTCTTCAGTTTGTACTTTCTCGACGTGTGCTAAAACAGCATAGCAACCTTTTCTTATTAGTTTTTGTGCCTTCATATTACTAATAAGATGTAGCTTCGTGTTGCCCTTTTCTCTGTACACCATTAAGGGTTCTCCTTCTTCTCGTACAATGCGAATTGCATTTTTATAACATACGATCTCTGCTTTCACCTTCTTCAGCCAGTTGGCGTCAATGGACAACTTAATTTAGCACAAAAATCTCTACTCATATAGCTTCTATCCGCACCCAATTCAAATAAAACGTAAGCAGATTTATTGTCAATAAGAAACGTACCCGTAACAAGCTCCGGGTCTTCCTATGCCTCTGCTGCATTAATATTGAAAACTCTTCCGCGGCCTTGTCCATTCATGTTCTCCTGGTTCGGGCAATTTCTAATAATGTGGCCCGGTTTTCCACATTTATAACAAAATACATTGGCATAACTTGCTCCGACACTACTTGCTCCGCCATTACTCGTTCTGACACCATTTGTTCCTTTCGTTCTGTTAACCCCTGGTCCGTAGACCTCACACTTCGCCGCGCTATGACCATTTCTTTTACACTTGTTGCAAAATTTGGTGCAGAACCCCGAGTGATACTTTTCACACCTTTGGCATAGCTGCTTCTGATTGTTGTTGTTGTTGCGGTTATTATTGTTGTTGGGATGATTGTTGTAGTTGCTGTTGTTGTTGTTGTTGTTAGGCCGTTTGTTGTAGTTGCGATTGATGTTGCGATTGTTGGGATAGTTATTGCGATTATTGTTGTAATTGCTGTTGGTGTTGTATTGGTGATTCTTATCACCGTTTTCCTCCCACTTTCTTTTGACTTGCTTCACATTGGCCTCTTCAGCAGTCTGTTCTTTAATTCTTTCTTCAATCTGGTTCACTAGTTTGTGAGCCATTCTACATGCCTGTTGTATGGAGGCGGGCTCGTGTGAACTTATATCTTCTTGAATTCTTTCCGGTAATCCTTTCACAAACGCGTCGATCTTCTCTTCCTCATCTTCGAACGCTCCCGGACACAATAGGCATAATTCTGTGAATCGTATTTCGTACGTGGTAATATCAAATCCTTGGGTTCGTAACCCTCTAAGTTCTATCTTGAGCTTATTGACCTCGGTTCTGGGACGGTACTTCTCATTCATCAAGTGCTTGAATGCTGACCATGGTAGTGCGTAAGCATCATCTTGTCCCACTTGCTCTAGATAGGTATTCCACCATGTTAACGTAGAACCTGTGAAGGTATGCGTAGCGTACTTCACTTTGTCCTCTTCAGTACACTTACTTATGGCAAACACCGATTCGACCTTCTCGGTCCACCATTTTAATCCGATCGGTTCTTCGGTTCCATCAAATTCCAAAGGTTTGCAGGCAGTGAATTCTTTGTAGGTGCATCCTACACGATTTCATGTACTGCTAGATCCAAGGTTATTGTTGGTATGTAGCGCAGCCTGTACTGCGGCTATGTTTGAAGCAAGAAAGGCACGAAATTTCTCTTCGCTCATATTCAAGGTGTGTCGAGTAGTCGGTGCCATTTCCTTCAAAATAGTCAAATGAAACGAGTTAATCATATAGAATATCAAGAGTAGTCAATAGTATTTTGTAGCGTAATATGAACTTATTTATAAAAGCTCTTTCTTCATATTAGCATTTTATACTCTTTAATTCGGGTAGTACATACCCGTTAAGTTCATACTTAGTAGCTAACATACCATTTCAACTACTACAATTCTATATGAAAAACTAATCACAAAAACAAAACAAAAAAAAAAATATATCATATTCAAGCCTTTATACAATAACTTGCAAACTTACAATACCGCTATTTTACATATAGCATGAAATATTGCACATAAAACTTTGATACAAAGTAGTTGCGAAGATAATTCTAGTTAATAAATAAGGCTTTCAGCAAAGGCAATAAACACACGTAATTCATACGTCCAGAAACAAGTCATGCATTCTGGTTTTACTAATACCACTTCCCATCCTTGGTTTTGTGGAATATAACCGTTGTGACCGATAGTAAGACAATGTGTTGTAACGTCGTCAAAAGGATGAAGGTTACGTAATGACCAACAGTCTCGTAATAACCTAAAAACCTCATTTCTTAGCCCAATTACCGACTCCGTCACTTGTGGGAACGTTTTGTTTAATAGTTGTAGCCCGATGTTCTTGTTCTCACTTTAGTGAGAAGCGAACATTACTGACCCGTAAGCATAACATGCTTCTTTATGTTGCATGTTAGCCGCTTTTTCTAAATCACGAAGTCCTATATTCGGATATATTGAGTCAAAATAATTTCTTAACCCGTTGCGTAAAATAGCATTTGGGTTCCCCGCAATATATGCGTCAAAGTAAACACATCGTAACTTATGGATTTCCCAATGTGATATCCCCCATCTTTCGAACGAAAGCCTTTTATAAACCAAGGCATTCTTGGAACGTTCTTCGAATGTCTTACAAACTGATCTCGCCTTAAATAGTTGTGCCGAGGAATTCTGACCGACTCTAGACAAGATTTCATCAATCATGTCTCCGGGTAGGTCTCTTAAAATATTGGGTTGTCTATCCATTTTGTGTTTTTATACTGTAAAATAGACAAGAGTTAGATTCATAAAAAAATACTTATTAATACAAGCAATTTTTACATATATCATAAAGCATAAGCACACTATATTACATATATTACACCACACGAATACAACTATCTTATTCCGACTCGCTCGTTTCTTCTTCTTCGGTTTTGGTTCGTTTTGCCAAGTTTCTAGGGATATATGATGTTCCCCTAATACGAGCCGTCATTTTCCACATTGGTTTAGAAAAACCTGGTGGTTTAGAGGTTCCCGGGTTATAGTCACAACTTAAGAAATACGGGTGTTGACGATACTTATAAAGTTCATCGGGTTTGGAATCAAATTTCTCTATTTTTATGCCCTTTCCCTTATTGTTCTCTTTTGCCTTATTAAATTGTGTTGAGGTAATTTCTATAACATCATCGGAATCCTTGTCGGGATCCGATTCATCGGAGAATTGGTAATCCTCCCAATACTTTGCTTCCTTGGCGGAAACACCATTGACCATAATTAAATTTGGTCGGTTGGTTGAGGATTTTCTTCTACTTAACCGTTTTATTATTTCCCTCACTGGTTCTATTTCTTCTTCCGGTTTCGATTCTTCTTCCGGTTCCGATTCTTCTTCCGGTTCCGACTCTTCTTCCGGTTCCTCTTCGGGAACTTGTGAATCAGTCCACGAATCATTTCAATTTACATTTGACTCTTCATTATTATTAGGTGAGTCAATGGGACTTGTTCTAGAGGTAGACATCTATCACATAATATCAAACGCGTTAAGAGATTAATATATCACATAATATTCACATGTTAAAAACATATAGTTTCCAACAAAATTTGTTAAGCAATCATTTTTCAAGTAAACACGGTCGAAGTCCAGACTCACTAATGCATCCTAACAAACTCGATAAGACACACTAATGCAAAATTCTGTTTCTCTAAGACCAACGCTCAGATACCAACTGAAATGTTCCGTTCTTATTGATTAAAAACGTTCCATATTAATTGATTTTGTTGCGAGGTTTTGACCTCTATATGAGACGTTTTTCAAAGACTGTATTCATTTTAAAACAAACCATAACCTTTATTTCATCAATAAAGGTTTGAAAAGCTTTACGTAGATTATCAAATAATGATAATCTAAAATATCCTGTTTACACACGACTATTACATAATGGTTTACAATACAAATATGTTACAATGAAATAAGTTTCTTGAATGCAGTTTTTACACAATATCATACAAGCATGGACTCCAAATCTTGTCCTTATTTAAGTATGCGACAGCGGAAGCTCTTAATAATCACCTGAGAATAAACATGCTTAAAACGTCAACAAAAAATGTTGGTGAGTTATAGGTTTAACCTATATATATCAAATCGTAACAATAGACCACAAGATTTCATATTTCAATATACATCCCATACATAGAGATAAAAATCATTCATATGGTGAACACCTGGTAACCGACATTAACAAGATGCATATATAAGAATATCCCCATCATTCCGGGACACCCTTCGGATATGATATAAATTTTGAAGTACTAAAGCATCCGGTACTTTGGATGGGGTTTGTTAGGCCCAATAGATCTATCTTTAGGATTCGCGTCAATTAGGGTGTCTGTTCCCTAATTCTTAGATTACCAGACTTAATAAAAAGGGGCATATTCAATTTTGATAATTCAACCATAGAATGTAGTTTCACGTACTTGTGTCTATTTTGTAAATCATTTATAAAACCTGCATGTATTCTCATCCCAAAAATATTAGATTTTAAAAGTGGGACTATAACTCACTTTCACAGATTTTTACTTCGTCGGGAAGTAAGACTTGGCCACTGGTCGATTCACGAACCTATAACAAATATGTACATATATATCAAAGTATGTTCAAAATATATTTACAACACTTTTAATACATTTTGATGTTTTAAGTTCATTAAGTCAGCTGTCCTCGTTAGTAACCTACAACTAGTTGTCCAAAGTTAGATGTACAGAAAAAAAAATTGATATATATTATCTTGAATCAATCTACTACCCAGTGTATACACATCTCAGGCTAGATTACAACTCAAAGTATATATATTTTTGGAATCAACCTCAACCCTGTATAGCTAACTCCCACATTACTGCATATAGAGTGTCTATGGTTGTTCCAAATAATATATACACATGGGTCGATATGATATGTCAAAACACTTGCATACGTGTCTATGGTATCCCAAGATTACATAATATATTAGAATACATGTATAATACAATATAAGTTAGCTAGGATATGATTAATATAGATTTGTTACCAATTTTCACGTAGCTACAACAAGAAAAATTATCTAATCTTGTTTTACCCATAACTTCTTCGTTTTAAATCCGTTTTGAGTGAATCAATTTGCTATGGTTTCATATTGAACTCTATTTTATGAATCTAAATAGAAAAAGTATAGGTTTATAGTCGGAAATATAAGTTACAAGTCATTTTTGTAAGAGGTAGTCATTTCAGTCGAAAGAACGACGTCTTGATGACCATTTTGAAAAACATACTTCCACTTTGAGTTTAACCATGATTTTTGGATATAGTTTCATGTTCATAATAAAAATCATTTTTCCAGAATAACAACTTTTAAATCAAAGTTTATCATAGTTTTTAATTAACTAACCCAAAACAGCCCGCGGTGTTACTACGACGACGTAAATCCGGTTTTACGGTGTTTTTCGTGTTTCCAGGTTTTAAATCATTAAGTTAGCATATAATATAGTTATATAACATGTGTTTAGTTGATTTTAAAAGTCAAGTTGGAAGGATTAACTGTTGTTTGCGAACAAGTTTAGAATTAACTAAACTATGTTCTAGTGATTACAAGTTTAAACCTTCGAATAAGATAGCTTTATATGTATGAATCGAATGATGTTATGAACATCATTACTACCTCAAGTTTTCTGGATAAAGCTACTGGAAATGAGAAAAATATATCTAGCTTCAAAGGATCCTTGGATGGCTTGAAAGTTCTTGAAGCAGAATCATGACTCGAAAACAGTTCAAGTAAGATTTTCACTCGAAATAAGATTGTTATAGTTATAGAAATTGAATCAAAGTTTGATTATGAGTATTACCTTATATTAGAAAGATATCTTACTGTAAATAAGAAAGATTTCTTGAGGTTGGATGATCACTCTACAAGATTGGAAGTAAGCTAGCAAACTTGGAAGTATTCTTGATTTTATGAAACTAGAACTTGTAGAATTTATGAAGAACACTTAGAACTTGAAGATAGAACTTGATAGAGATCAATTAGATGAAGAAAATTGAAGAATTAAAGTGTTTGTAGGTGTTTTTGGTCGTTGGTGTATGGATTAGATATAAAGGATATGTAATTTTGTTTTCATGTAAATAAGTCATGAATGATTACTCATATTTTTGTAATTTTATGAGATATTTCATGCTACTTGCCAAATGATGGTTCCCACATGTGTTAGGTGACTCACATGGGCTGCTAAGAGTTGATCATTGGAGTGTATATACCAATAGTACATACATCTAAAAGCTGTGTATTGTACGAGTACGAATACGGGTGCATACGAGTAGAATTGTTGATGAAACTGAACGAGGATGTAATTGTAAGCATTTTTGTTAAGTAGAAGTATTTTGATAAGTGTCTTGAAGTATTTCAAAAGTGTATGAATACATATTAAAACACTACATGTATATACATTTTAACTGAGTCGTTAAGTCATCGTTAGTCGTTACATGTAAGTGTTGTTTTGAAACCTTTAGGTTAACGATCTTGTTAAATGTTGTTAACCTAATGTTTATAATATCAAATGAGATTTTAAATTATTATATTACCATGATATTATGATGTACGAATATCTCTTAATATGATATATATACATTAAATGTCGTTACAACGATAATCGTTACATATATGTCTCGTTTCAAAATCATTAAGTTAGTAGTCTTGTTTTTACATATGTAGTTCATTATTAATATACTTAATGATATGTTTAATTATCATAATATCATTTTAACTATATATATAACCATATATATGTCATCATATAGTTTTTACAAGTTTTAACGTTCGTGAATCACCGATCAACTTGGGTGGTCAATTGTCTATATGAAACCTATTTCAATTAATCAAGTCTTAACAAGTTTGATTGCTTAACATGTTGGAAACACTTAATCATGTAAATAACAATTTCATTTAATATATATATAAACATGGAAAAGTTCGGGTCACTACACATACATCTAAAAGTTGTGTATTGTACGAGTACGAATACGGGTGCATACGAGTAGAATTGTTGATGAAACTGAACGAGGATGTAATTGTAAGCATTTTTGTTAAGTAGAATTATTTTGATAAGTGTCTTGAAGTCTTTCAAAAGTGTATGAATACATATTAAAACACTACATGTATATACATTTTAACTGAGTCGTTAAGTCATCGTTAGTCGTTACATGTAAATGTTGTTTTGAAACCTTTAGGTTAACGATCTTGTTAAATGTTGTTAACCCATTATTTATTATATCAAATGAGATGTTAAATTATTACATTATCATGATATCATGATGTATTAATATATCTTAATATGATATATATACATTAAATGTCGTTACAACGATAATCGTTACATATATGTCTCGTTTCGAAATCATTAAATTAGTAGTCTTGTTTTTACATATGTAGTTCATTGTTAATATACTTAATGATATGTTTACTTATCATTTATCATGATTAAACATATTGTATCAATATCTTAATATGATTCATATGTATTTAGTAAGACGTTGTTATAACGATAATCGTTATATATACCGTTTCGAGTTTCTTAATTCAATAAACTCAATTTTATGTATATAACTCATTGTTAAAATACCTAATGAGATGCTTACTTATCATAATATCATGTTAACTATATATATAATCATATATATGTCATCATATAGTTTTTACAAGTTTTAACGTTCGTGAATCACCGGTCAACTTGGGTGGTCAATTGTCTATATGAAACCTATTTCAGTTAATCAAGTCTTAAAAAGTTTGATTGCTTAACATGTTGGAAACACTTAATCATGTAAATATCAATTTCATTTAATATATATAAACATGGAAAAGTTCGGGTCACTACAGTTAATTTTCTTTTGAATTAGGGATTTACTTTTTTAAACTATTTGCGAACTTTCTGATATTTTTTTAAATTCTTGATTGGTGGAACTACTATGAAGCTAAAAGTTATGAAATTTATGTATGCTTGTGATAAAAATACGCCAAGTTATAACTCATTTTAACTATGTTTCAATGTATGATTGTGATCAAAACACTGCATGCTTGGAACTGTGAAATATAACTGAGCTATATAGTGTATGTTGTTTTCTTCTCGGGTTGTTAAAGGTGTTTATTATATGCTATTTTATGTCCTAAAATTCGAATGTAAAGTTCATTACCTGAAAATTTCTTTGAACTTCTATCCAAAGTGATATAGTGATTACCACTTGGGTTATGAATAATGTATCATGATGTTAAATTGCAGAATTTGTTTTTGTATGGATATGGTGCAATTATAAAAAAAAAATGGGGTGTGTGAGAGAGAAAGAGAGGAGAGAGAGATCGAGGAGAGAGAAAACAGAATCTCATCGACGGTTTAGAACGAATGAGAGGGATCGATACAACGGTGGCTTCGGGGATCGATTGAGAAGGCTTTTCAGAATTCAACTAACGTCGTTCATGTTCTTTAACTTCCCGGAAACATGGAATGTTTTAGATCAGTGGCGAACCTTCAAACAATACGGCAACATTCGAGACGTGTACATGGCAGGTAAAAGATTAAGAGGTGGAGAAAGATTTGCATTTGCGAGGTTTAGCCAAGTAAGAAATGCAGATCTATTACTTGCATCTTTGAAGAACATCATGTTTGATGGTAGGCCAATAAAAGTTTTTAATGCATATGAAAGGAATACCCTTGAAATTCCTGCTCGTTCTGTGACGACCCAAAAATTTCCGAACAAATTTAAACTTTAATCTTTATATGTTTCCTACACGATAAGCAAAGTTTGTTAAGTTAAATCTCAAGATTTGGAAACTGTGTTCATACGTTCATTTAACCTCGACCAAATTACGACGATTCACGAACTATTATATGAACGAACATGATTATATATGTATATGTGTATATATTATAACTTGAAAACATTAACAAAGTATTAGACGTATAATACTTTATATAAACGTATTTGTTTCAAAATACATTCTAATAGTTATCAATGGAATTAAAAGATGATATCAAATGATTGATTTATCAGATACATTGAATTATGATTACGAGTCCCTATTGAGAGGTCCACTTTGATTTAGAAAACCTTTCCTTTTTAACGATATTCGGAATAAATGGTAAAGTGATCTTCGAATAAGGACAAAGTGTCAAGTAGCGAGAGCAAGTCAGATTGGTGGAAATTTTTGTTAAATTCCAATACATGCCTTACAATAATTGCCTCGTGACTGTTGATAAGATAAATTAATTAACCTTCATATTAGGTATTGTGAAAGTGAAATTAGGGAATATAGGTAAATTAGAAAATAGATATTGACAAGTTAAATAGATCGACATTTTACATTAAGATGATTCCTTACGTTTGATTTTTCCTTTAGACTTAATCCTACGAATCATGATTTAAAATGGAAATTAAAGCCTTGAAACCTGATATGATTCATATATGATTTTACTTTCTTAAACGGAAACGTCTTTTCGATATAATAGACTTTTATTATTAAAAACGTCTTATGACATAACAACTTCTACTATTATAACCTTTGTAATAAAATGATTTTTGAATATAAAATAATTTGGTTATTAAAATGTTTTATGAACGATTGTATATAAATGAACTATATCAATTTTAAACTTTAAAATACAAATGTTACGAAATATAATTCTTAATATTTAAAAGATTTCTAAATATATAAGTTTTGAATGACGTTAGTTTTGAAAAACTATATTAAGTAAATAGTTCAAATTTGTATTTCGAAATGAAAATATAAATATATATAACTTAGTCATAAAACGTCCTGATTTAAAATAATATATTTTGATAAACAACGAGTCACTGATTTATAGAAGCAAATGACCACAACGCTCAATTTTATAAGTTACATTTTTTATAAGTTAATTTATTGATGAGTAAGTCAAATTATTAATAAGGGTACACCTCGCGTAATGTAAAAGGCTAGTTTTCTAAACGTACGAAAGTGCGTTCGAAAAACTGAAAGTGGTACATGAGTTGAGCGTCAACGTACAATTCATCGGTGCTAAAATTACAAATCAACTATGCACGAGAATATAATATAATATTTAATTAATTATAAAGATTAAATATATTATATATTAAATATATATATAATCTCTTTATAATGAACGAGTACATATAATTGTAAATTGCAATTGGATGTTTTAATTTTCTATGCTTCCGTGAACTTCTGTCGCTAACTAAAGTTAAAATGGGGTTAGGTGAGGAGAACATCTATAAAACGCGTTCGAGTTGGTTCAGTTTCATTCAAGTTTTACTCCGTATTAATACACTTACATATTATTATTATTATTATTATTATTATTATTATTATTAATATTAATCTTAAGAGTAGGAGTGTTATTATTAGTAGTATTACACATAAAATATTATGACGAGGTCATGAGCGAATTATTTCAAGACGGGTTTTTTGAATGGGATAGGGCTAAGGAAATTATGGGTTATAGCTATGGAGATGATGGGTAATGTTCGGGGGTATGCTCATGAGGTCAATCTAGTGTATCATCTCCGTTGCGTCTACGTACCTTTCCTGCAATATTGAATCTCAATATTGATACGTAAGCACTAATAATTTAATTTTTACATACTAATAGTGTATCATATATATATATATATATATATATATATATATATATATATATATATATATATATATATATATATATATAGTGCTCGAGTATATAGGATTATGCATGCTTGTACTTTTGATATTGCCGTTAGATAGGTTACGTTGAATCCTGAATTAGTTACATATGCGGTTGAGATAAGGTATAAGATATGCATGTCGTTGGAAAGCTAGCGAAAAATTAAGAACTTTTCATTTAGACATCGAATAGTTTCGATGAACGGCTTAGAAGTTATAGTCAATTGAATTTTTGTATTATTATTAAAAATAATTATTATTATCGTCGTTATTATCGTCGTTCTAATTTTTTATCTAATTATTATTATTATTGTTATTATTATTGTTATTATTATTATTATTATTATTATTGTTATTATTATTGTCTTTATCAATAAAAAGTGTTAACATTAAAATTTGTTATTTTTATTATTATTACTATCGTATTTATCGTTAAAATTATAATTAGTATTATTATTATTATTATTATTATCATTAAAATAGTTATTAAGTATTATCATTAAGATTATCATAATAATTATTATCATTAATACTATTAAAACTAATATTAGTAACATTTAATTTTTATGATTACTATTATTATCATTAAAATGAACACGTTATAAAAGACAATTAAAAGTTATTAAACGAATCGATTAGGAAATAATAAGTATGAGTATCATGATGAAATTAAAATATTTTAAGATATTGATTTAGACAAAATTATCGTTCTTATTATTTAATCATTACTATTATTAAAAGTATCGTTAGTATTAAAACTATCATTTTAACAAAAATTATCATTTTAAATGAAATGTTATAGTTATTACAAAATATCATTATTATTATCATTTTAAATAAAATTATTATTTTAAAGTTAATATTAAAAAGTATCGTAAATATTAAAGTTATCATAATTAGAATTATCATATTATCATAATACCATTTTTCGTAAATATAAATATTGTTATTATTATTAGTAGAAAAATAATAATTATTATTACAAAATAAAATAACTTTTACTTACTATTATCATAGATATTATTTTATCAAATAAATATGTGGTACAAACACATTTTTACTACGGGTAATAAAATTATTTTAATAATACCTATCATATTATCTTTATAATATTAAATGAGCTCTATAAATTTTATTACTTAATATATATAAAAGTATATTTTATTATATAAATTTTAATATAAAATTTATTTATTAATAAGTGAATTATATTATTTACTCTAATAAATCTTTTAAAAATATTTAAAAATATAAAACGACTATATTTAAACTATATACTAACCATGTATAGATTTTTGAAAATTATTTTTAGTCAAATTGAATTTTGTTGACTTTTGCATATTAGTCTCGAGCATTAGGATTGTGATACACTATGACCTAAACTAAATTGTTAAACAAATTTTGACCTATATATATATATATATATATATATATATATATATATATATATATATATATATATATATATATATATATATATATATATATATATATATATAATTAATATAGGTTCGTGAATCTGAGGCCAACCTTGCACTTGTTCAATGATGTTATATGTATTTTTACTACGAAATACAGTATGGTGAGTTTCATTTGCCTTTTTACCCTTTATATTTTTGGGCTGAGAATACATGCGAAATTTTTATAAATGTTTTACGAAATAGACACAAGTAATCGAAACTACATTATATGGTTGAATGATGCCCCTTTTTAGCCTGGTAGCCTAAGAATTTGGGAACAGACCCCCAAATTGACGCGAATCCTAAAGATAGATCTATCGGGCCCAACAAGCCCCATTCTGGAATTTGGAATGCTTTATTACTTCGATTTTATCATGTCCGATGGGTGTCCCGGAATGATGGGGATATTCTATATGCATCTTGTTAATGTCGGTTACCAGGTGTTCAATCCATATGAATGATTTTTGTCTCTATGCATGAGACGTATATTTATGAGAACTGGAAATGAAATTCTTGTGGTCTATTAAAATGATGAAAATGAATGATTATGATAAACTAATGAACTCACCAACCTTTTGGTTGACACTTTAAAGCATGTTTATTCTCAGGTGTTAAAGAAATCTTCCGCTGTGCATTTGTTCATTTTAAAGATATTACTTGGAGTCATTCATGGCATATTTCAAAAGACGTTGCATTCAAGTCGTTGAGTTCAGTAGAGATTATTATTAAGTAAATTTCAGATTAGGTCATTTATAGTTGGATTATGAAATGGTATGCATGCCTTTTAATTTTTGATGTAAAGAGAATTTATCTTTTAAAAACGAATGCAATGTCTGAAAAATGTATCATATAGAGGTCAAATACCTAGCGATTAATCAACTATTGAGAATCGTTTATAATGTATATGAACTGGTCCTTTCACGTTCAAGGCCAAACCATAGTACTACAAATCACAGTATGACAACCCGGTGTGCCCTTCAGGACCACCGGAACTATTGTGATGTGGCTGGAAACAAAGAGTATGATCTTAGATCCAAGCTGCAAAAACCAGACCTAAGGGAGAAACTAACCACGAAACTAGAAAGAAAGAAGGAAGGTGTCATGACAACCAAAAAAATCTACATTAGATCTGCTGACTGCATTACTCATCTCACAAAAAGATCGGTGATCGGTGTTATTAAAGACTGGAAAACCATCTCTAAAATATGCGTTCTTAGCAGAGCAGAAGGGATGATTAACTGTGATGTTAAGTATTTAGGAGGCTTGGAAATCTTATGGGTGTTCAACTCATCTTTTAAAGCTCAGAAAGTTAAGGTGGATCGAGATCATGCTATTCATAAATGGTGTGATAACATAAGGATTCTTGATGGGACCTATGTTTGTTCAAAAAGAATTGTTAAGCTTGATATTAGTAAATTACCACCGGTTTGCTCGAATGAAACCATCTTCGGTAATATAGCAAAATTGTGGGGGTCCATTCTTGATATGAAAAATTGTAATATATCTCAAGATAATCAAAACATGGAAACTGGACATGTAACAATACTCACAGATACATTCCATTGTATTGATGAACATGTCAATCTGTTCGTTGGGAATAATGAAGTTTCAGTACGTGTGAAAGAGGATAACCACGACGTTGTGGGATTTAATCCGCAAGTGGAAATTACTGAAGATGAAGAATATGACGAGAAGGAAGATGTTAATTCGATCAATCAAAAAAGTAACATAGAAAACAAAGAGAAAGAAGATGAGTTAGGGGATGATGATGAGTTAGGGGATGATGATGAGTTCATAAATGATACTTTTGATAATTCAGATGATTATTAATGTGAGTCTGAACTCTTTTGATTCTGTATATGACGAGGAGTTGGTCCTTGAGGATATTAATCTTCCTCAAAAATTGGTGAGAAAGTCAATGGATAATCAAAATCAAAAGGATGATAATCATTGCTAGGATCCGGTGAAATCTTCCGGTAGGCAACATGAATATGACCGGAAAATACAATCGGAGGACAACTTTGAAGATGGAGAGTCCAATTGTCTTGGAATTCGTGAACTTTTTCATGATATCGATATAGGGGATTATGCAAGACAACCGGACATGCAGTGTAACGGCAACTTTAATGATGAGCACGTTTCAAAAAGTCTTGGGGAACCAAAGGGGCAAAACCATGTGAAAGAATCACCTATAAAAAAACAAAACATAAATGGGCCCCTTGACCAAGATAATGCTCATAAAAAGCCACGCACATGTAATGTAAATGAAAAAGTAGATCATATGAAAAATGATGAATTAAGACAAGAAGAATCTAGGCTATCTAGAAAAGAAACTGTAAATGAGAAATTTTTAAATGATAGTGATGTAGGATGCGGTAATCCAAAGCCCAATAGCTTAAGTGGATCAGTTAAAAGGCCCGCTACAAAGGTAATCTCAATAAATCAATCTCATGGAAATTCTGGGCATGCAAATACAAAACAACAAAAATGGGGTAAGGTGAGATCAAGTCAAAATACAAAAAGCAAACAGGGAGTTTCTAACAAAAAGGGATCTGGAACTGAGCTTGAAAAGAAAAAACACTGCTGTTGGTCTAGTGTTCGTCGGTGGAAAGCTTCATCAAGAATGTTAAATATCAAAAACACTGCTAGGGGATTACGAACAGAGAGTCAACCGTTGAGATCGAGGTGCTCTTCGTGTGCAAAAACCGAACAGGCCAACTCAAGTAACACCAATTCGAATGGGGCATGCTCTCAAGTCAGGAAAGAATATGACACAAACAAATCAGAGATTCATCTAGAGGTGAGAGAGTATGGGAATAGATTGGGCCTTAAATGGAAGGAGAGGAAATCACCACAGTAAGTTTATTTTCCAATTGTCGAATTTTTAGTTCTCAATGAAGATTATATCTCTAAACATCAGGGGGTTTGGGTTGGGGAATTCGGAAGATAAATTCGGGTGGGTAAGACAATTGATAGTGAAAGAGAAACCGACTTTCTTAGCCCTTCAAGAAACGAGATTAAAAACAGTTAACAGTAAGTGGGTTCAAGGGTTATGGGCGTTTTCGAACTGTGACTTCATCCAAAAGGAAAGAATAGGTTTAGCAGGAGGTCGATTGATTATATGGAACACAGATTATTTTGCAGCAACTGATACAATTTTTAGGGATGGTGTAATTGGAATTCGTTGGTTGTGGAGGGATCAAAACAATTGTATCAATTTTTTAAACATTCATGGGCCACATGATGATGGGGGTAAAGTAAAGTTATGGGAGGAATTAACACAATTGGTGAAAGATAGTGATGATGCTTGGATCTTGTGTGGGGATTTTAATGAAGTGAGGGAACACTCGGATATGCTCAATTGTGAATTTATTGAATATAGGGCGAGAAGATTCAATGAGTTTATCTCCAATAATCGTTTGATGGAAATTCCGTTAGGTGGTAGAAACTTTACTAGAATAAGTGATGATGGGTTGAAGTTTAGTAAAATTGATCGATTTCTTGTATCCGAAAATTTTTACGAGTTATGGAAAGATATCTCGCTGTTGCCTTGGAACGTAAATTCTCGGATAACTGTCCGATAATGATGAAAGATGAAGAGAAGAATTTTGGCCCGAAACCTTTTAAGGTTTTTGACGCATGGTTTGAAGAAGAAGGTATTGACGAGGTAGTTCGTAATTCATGGGGACTCCTGGTACCTAACATTAACCGGAAAGATTGTATGTTTCGCAATAAACTAAAAAACGTAAAAAATGCTTTAAAGGAGTGGAGTGTGAACAAATTTGGGGGGTTAGATGGTGAGATTGAGGCATTGAAAATCCTGGCTCTAAATTACGAGTTAAAAGCTGAGAGTAATTTATTAAATGAGGAAGAAAGAAAAGAATGGCTAGAGTATAGAAAAAAGTGGGCGGAAAAGGAAAAAGTGAAGACGTGTATGTTGAAACAAAAAGCAAGGGTTAAGTGGATTTTAGAAGGAGACGAAAACACGAAGTACTTTCATTCAATTATTAACCGAAAAAACATCAAAAGCAACATGAGGGGATTGACTATCGACGGGGTGTGGAATGATACACCTAAAGATATTAAAGGTGAAGTTTCCAAGCACTTCAAGCATATGTTCGAGGAATTGGAAGTAGAAAGGCCAAGTATGGAAGATCTTATTTATCCTTACTTGACTTCGGTTAATGTAATGAATCTTGACGCCCCGTTTGATGAGAAAGAAATTAAAGATGCGGTTTTCAAATGCGGTGGTACCAAAGCTCCCGGACCCGATGGTTTCAATTTGCGTTTTTACAAAAAATATTGGGAAACAATAAAAGGTGAACTAGTAGACGCAATTGGTTGGTTTTGGGATAAGGGTGAGTTTTCTCGTGGTTGTAATGCATCCTTCGTAACTTTGATCCCGAAAAAGTCCGATCCAATTGGACTTGGGGATTATCTGCCGATAAGTTTGATTGAAAGTTACTACAAAGTTATTGCAAAAATCCTATCAAATCGACTAAGAAAGGTAATCCCCCATCTTATTGGTTCGGAACAAAGTGCATTTATAAAAGGTAGATTCATCCTTGATGGGGCATTGATCGTCAACGAAAGCATTGATTACCTTAGAGCTTCGAAGAAAAAAGGCATACTATTTAAAGTTGATTTCGAGAAGGCGTTTGATTGTCTAAATTGGAATTTTTTGATGGAAGTTATGGAAAGTATAGGTTTTGGTTCTAAATAGAGAAAATGGATACTCGCATGCCTTAACTCCGCATCCGTTTCAATACTAGTGAACGGGTCACCAACTAGTGAGTTTTTTCTTGAAAGAGGAATTCGTCAAGGTGATCCTCTCTCACCTTTCCTCTTCATCATTGCAGCGGAAGGCCTAAACATCCTTACTAAAGCGGCAACCGAAAAGGGACTTTTCAAATGTGTAGAAATTGGTGAGGAAAAAGTGAAAATATCTCATCTACAATATGCGGACGACACTATTTTCCTTGGTGAATGGAGCAACGAAAATATTATATATATATATATATATATATATATATATATATATATATATATATATATATATATATCACTTGCAAAATCTTTTGAAATGCTTTGAGCTAGCTTCGGGTTTGAAGGTGAATTTCCAAAAAAGCTGCCTTTACGGAATCGGATTGAAGGAGGAGGAAATTAATCTTTTTGCTAATCAATTGGGATGCCAAGTTGGCGCATTTCCTTTCACGTATCTTGGACTTCCAATAGGTGCAAAAATGAGTAAAGTTAGTAGTTGGAATCCGATTATTGACAAGATAAAATCCAAACTCTCTAGTTGGAAAATGCGTTCGATGTCCTTTGGAGGAAGATTGGTCCTCATCAAACCGGTCCTAAATAGCCTACCATTGTATTACTTCTCTCTCTATCGTGCTCCGTCTAGTGTGTTAAAAATACTTGAGAGTGTTAGAAGAGAGTTTTTTTGGGGTGGGTCGGACTTAAACTCAAAACTTTCATGGGTTAAATGGGAAAAGGTTGTGAATTCATACGAAAATGGGGGGTTAAATATTGGGTTATTAAAAACCAAAAACCTTTCTTTGTTGGGTAAGTGGTGGTGGAGGTTTTATACCGAAACCGATTCACTTTGGGTCAAACTAATACAAAGCATTTATGGTTCGTGTGGTGGATTGGATTTAGGGAATGAAGAAATTCACTCCTTAAAGCCGTCTACTTGGAGAAATATTCTGTTGACAGGTAACACCATCGAAGAAACAGGTATCAACTTCAAGGATTCATTCAAGCTATCGGTGAGCAGCAATTCAGCAGGCCTTTTCTGGGATTCGTTGTGGGTTGGCGGATCAAAGCTTCGATCCAGATTCCCACGGCTGTACCAGCTCGAGTTGAATAAACAAGCAAGCATACGGGATCGGGTCTTCATGAGTGATACAGGTGCGGAACTAATTGAAAACTGGTGCCGAACTCCGACTGGAAGAACAGCAAGCGAAAGAGAGGAATTGTGCAGTTTAATCGCGGAATATAATTTCAACATCGCGGAGAATGACACGTGTAACTGGATCATCTCAAATAACGGTATCTTCATTGTACGATTATCTCCTCATATTATCGATAATCATTTAGTGGCTGAAGATTCAAATAATTTTGAAACATTGAGGAACAACTTGGTACCAAAAAAGTTAGAGATTTTTGTTTGGCGGGCATGTCAAAAACGGTTACCAGCCTTGACCAAGCTTGACAAGAGAGGGATAGATTTGCATAGTGTAAGATGCTTGTTATGTGATGATGATCTAGAAACCGTGGAACACTCCTTGATTTTTTGTAAATGTGCCATGGATATTTGGGATCGAGTTTTTGCATGGTGGGGTCTTGGTAATATGACAAACTTTAGCATTGGTGAGCTATTACGTGGAAGAGGACCATCTTCATCAACGGCTTTTGGCAACAAAATCTGGCAAGCGGTTGAATGGGTTTGTGCTTACCTAATTTGGAGAAATAGAAACGAGAAAGTTTTTCGAGAAAAAAGTTGGAATCCACCGGTTGCGTTGAACGAGATTCAATTAAAGTCTTATGAATGGATCTCCAAAAGGGTGAAGAAATGGAAGCTCGATTGGCTCACGTGGATCAATAACCCGAGTGAATATCTCAATCTTGTGTAACCTGTGTTTCGTGTAATTGGTTTGCCATTCTCGCAAACCTTATGTCGTGTATTTTGTCGTGTTTTTAAGTTATAGAGCATCCATATATGCTCGTTGTAATAACGTTGGTTTTTTCAATATTATCTTGCCTTTCAAAAAAAAAAAAAAATGGATATGGTGCAATTTTTAACTTCTTAGGGATCCTTGGGTTTGTCATTTACAAAGGTACTAGCTACTAACTGACTTGAATATCTAACCTCCCAATTTGCATCTTTATTAAATTGAACTCACTAGAGCCGCATTCGTACTTAACATAAGAATAATGGTAACTGAGTTATTGCTTGTGTGAAAAAACTTACAATTTTGAATGCATATTGCAACTTTATAGTGGATTGATAAATTTGACTAATCATTGTACAGTGTTAAGTTGTATCATCTACATTATATATGTAACTGGTATCACTCTACATACCTTGAGAAGTTTTTTATATGTCATTCCATCCTTTCCCAATACATCACGCTCCATTATATCTAACCATTTACTGGCATGAGTTCTACTATGAATTTGTGCAGAAGCTCCCATATCCATTTAGTTTTGTTCATACATATTCATATCCATATTCATTTAATTTTAATTCATCTATCTATATCCATATCCGCTAGATCAAGCGGGTTAATTGATATTCATCGGATATTAAACAAATGTTATAATATTTCCTAATATGCGATGAAAACGAAAACATGGCATAACAATAATAAATATAACATGAGTTAATCAAAATCGATCCACAATAATGTGTAATGTTTGTCAAAGATAGTACACAATTTGTTGAACTAACAATTAAACGTAGATTATGAAATTTAAATATGCAACTTATGTTTATTTTGTTAAATATATGTGTTTTATGGTAACATATTACAGTTATTTAATATAAGGTTGAAAGAAAAAATGTAAATTTAACTATAAATGCATTAGTAAAAGTAATAATGTAAGCATATATTTATATTTATGTATTTGTATATGTATATCAGATTTTCGGGTGTTGATGGATATATCCATGGATGAAACTTTTCATCTATATCCATTTAGATTCATCCATATCTGTATCAATATCCATTTAGATTCATCCATATCCATCACAAGCGGGTAGATCAGATGGATATCCAATTAGTCGGGTGACCATTGCCATCCGTACGCAACACACGTGTGTGTGAAAGGCTGATCACTGAAATAAAACATTTTAAAGTTAATTATTCCATTCGTAGATGTCATCTTCTTGGATTGAACCATCTTCATGATTGGGGTTAACACTGACTACTTTTTTATGATTAATTAATGAAATCAATTTTGATTTTAGATCTAGAAACTTGATTTTATTTTCTATACAAGATTTTTGTTTTTTTGATTATTGGTTTAAAGATTGGTAGGGATATAAAGTTAAATGGTGAAGATGAATTATTTTAATAATGCTTTTAATATATAAACTAGTTTATAACCACTGAATTCGCTTTAATAATTATGTTATATATGATATGATATATTTACAATAAGTGGTTATGTAGGATTTTTTTTTTAAATGAATAAGAAGTGAAAACCAAATTTAAACTTGTTTCCACCCTTTCACACCCGGGTAGATGTCTTCGCGTTTGTCTATATTCTCAATATAATAACTTTTTATGCATTTGCATAAATTTAGTTTTTTACTGGATTATGCATTTGCTAGCATACTTTTAATCTAAGAGTAGTCAAACTAAAACATACATCTTATAATCCAAAATAAATAGTCCAAAAGAAGCTGTAGCAACAACCACCATATAAGAAGCTGTAACAACAAATATGTAAAGGCAAATTAAGTGTTGATATAGATATATAAAGGCAAATTAAGAAGCTGTAACAATAAATGCTTGCATCTAACGTAAATCAAACAAAATAGTAGCAACAACAAATTTATAAAGGCAAAAAGTACACACACCTTTTATTAACATAAATCAAACACAAAGAGCAACTATGTCATCATGATTTATGTTTCTTGGAGGATATTGTTGAATGAAATATATAGATTGGCCCAAGTCCGATTGTGGGCTTGGGTCCATTAGGGTTTTTGGGGTTACTGTGTATCGCTATAAATACGGCATCAATAATACAATTATAGTCACGAGGTTATATTCTATAACATGGTATCAGGCCAGTACGATCCTGGTTGAACCGCCATAAACCGCCCCTTCCATGGTGGTCGATGACCACCTCGAAGTGTTTTAACCCCATCACATATATCCGATCTATAAACTCTTTCTTTCTTTCCTTTTTTATAATTTGATTTCTGCTTCAAAAACTCCTATAATCACCGTCATATTTTACCAAACAATGCTTCGTGCTTCGTCACTTTCTTTCTGCCGCAACATATTTTTTGTTAAATTATCAAGCTTATTTCTCTCCTTTTCTTATGTCTAACTTAATGTGTTCTTCTGTTGTTTGTGTAAGGATTGGTGGTGCTGCCTTTTCCTATGCTTGAGGGCTCTTTTGCTCATCTGCTAAAGTTTAAGGGTGCTGCTGTTCGTTTGCCTTTTATGGAGGGGGGCTTTCTGCATTTTTGTTACTTTATTTATATGGCTGGATGAGTAGGGTTACACATCGACAGACACATTCACAACCTGCAGTCGCTTGTCATCTTCATCCTACTCAATCCCTAAAATCCAAATCCTTTTGATCAATTGTTTGAACCTGTTACTAGTATTGTTCTTTTACGCTTGTAATCTTGGTTCTTAATTTTGGCACACATATTTGTTTCTGTTGGTACTCCAATTGATTGTTGATTCTTACATGGTGACTGATTTTGATTCATAAGTTTGAGTTGCTGTTGCTTTATCCATTCTTTACATGGTATCAGAGCGTAGGCTCGTGATCTGCTGCTGGTGAATCGACTGATTTGAAGGAAACCCTAATTTTAAAATTAGGGTTAGGGCTCGATTGGTTATTGATCCATTTTTTCTGCACTAGTTTGTTGATCGGTTATTGATCGTGTTCTGTTTCTAATCGTCTTCCGCTGATCTATGCTACTGTGATAGAGAATTATTGCTCTATAGGGGAGTACTCTTCCTTTTCTTCCTTTATTTTATCTGTACCACCCTTTATTGACCGAATCCCAGTGCCCAACTCTTGATCTACGTTCTTGAAACGTGTGAAAACCTGATCAAGCACTTGGTTGATTCCTGACCTTTCTTGCTTATTCTCTGTTTTGTCTCTTTATCCTTACAGGTTTACTTGGTCTGTTTTTTGGAAAGTTTGTCTGTGTGCTTTGTGTTATTCCTCTTTTTGTGTGTGGTTTGTGTTTTTTACTCTTGTTGCCCTCATGGGGGATACTGAATCTTCTGCTGTTACTTTGATTACCAAACTGGACTTTGGGGACCCACTTTACCTTCACCTTAGTGACACCTCCACTACACCTTTAATCTCTTTAAAACTTAAAGGGACTGAAAACTATAAAATATGGAGTAGATCTGTGTTACTTGCTCTTGAAACTAAAAACAAAGTTGGCTTTATTGATGGCACTTGCATTAAAAATACCACTGATGAAGTTTTGTCTAAACAATGGGATAGGTGCAACTCTGTTGTCATGTCCTGGTTACTTGGGTCAATAGCTGATGAACTTTACTCTGGTCTCATTTTTTCAAAGAATGCTTCAACTGTCTGGACTGAATTAAAGGAAACATATGACAAGGTTGATGGGTCTGTTATTTTTAATGTTTACCATAAAATCAACTATTTAAAACAAAATGGATCCTCTTTGTCAGAATATTATCATAGTTTGAATGCCTTGTGGAAACAATATGATACCTTAGTTGTCATACCCACCTGTAACTGTGTTGCTGCAACTCACATTGCTGATCACAACAAGACCCTCAAACTTATGCAATTCCTCATGGGATTGGATGATTGCTATATGTCTGTTAGGAGTAACCTCCTTTTAAGAGACCCTCTTCCCGATGTCAAGACTGCCTATGATGTGGTATCAAGGGAAGAATCCCACAGGGGTTTCTCAAACAAAGATATCACAACTAAACCCCAAACTTCTGCTTTCATTGCCCAAACCTCTAATCACAGATTTCAAAATAACAATGGTAATAATAATAGAGGTCCTAACACCAGTCTTAAGTGCAAAAATGTAGCAAGGTTGGTCATACAATTGAAAGATGTTATGAAATTATTGGATACCCACCTGGATACAAAAGAAATGGACCTAGTTCTGGTAGTTGGAGACCCACTGCCCCTAGACCCTCTGCCAATAACGGTGTCTCCAATCCTCCTGATGAGGGTAACCCTTCTGGCACACCCATGTCCTTCTCAAATGAACAAATGCTCAAGCTTCTCAGTCTTATCAATGATAAGCCTGCTGCCACATCCAGTCATGCTAATGCTTCAGGTATCCTATTCAATAATAGCAAAAAATTTAATTCCAACTTTGATAAATTTTTCAACTTTAATTGCTCTCAAAACAAAGTTATATATCCTAGTTGGATCATTGACTCTGGTGCAAACCAGCACATGACCATGTCTGAAAAACTTCTTTGTGATGTCATTGATGTGTCAAAACTTAACCTTTCTGTTGGTCACCCAAATGGAACTAGGGCCAAAATCAAGTGGGTTGGGAATTTAAAGTTGACAAATGATTTGACTCTGTTTGATGTTCTTGTGGTTCCTGAATACTGTGTCAGCCTCTTATCTGTGCATAAACTTTCAAAAGATAGCAATCTAATGGTTAGCTTTAATGACTCTAAATGTTATATTCAGGACTTGAAAAAGGGGACTATAAAGGGGACTGGTAGCCAACATGATGGCCTGTACTTGTTTGATTATGTTCCTTATGTGAGTAACTGTTATGTGTCCTCTAAACTTTGACATTCTAGACTTGGACACCCATCCAATCAGGTTCTAAATGTTTTAAAACAAAAGTTAAACTTAAAAGATACTTTTGAAAATGAACCTTGTGATGTTTGTCATCGGGCAAAACAAACAAGGGACCCTTTCCCTTTGAGTAATCATAAATCTAACTCCCTTGGTGACTTAATTCACCTTGATTTATGGGGTCCCTTTAGAATCCAAAGTAGAGAGGGCTTTAAGTGTTTCTTGACTATTGTTGATGACTATTCCAGAGCTGTGTGGCTATATATATGCTAAAATCAAAAGATGAAGTTTATGATAATGTTAATATCTTTGTAAATCTCATTGAAAATCAATTTTCTGCTAAAATCAAAATCTTTAGAAGTGATAATGGAACTGAGTTCTTGAACTCTAGATTTCACAATCTTGTGTCAAACAAAGGAATTATTCATCAAACTACCTGTGCCTACACACCACAACAGAATGGAATAGTTGAAAGGAAACACAGGCACCTGCTAAATGTAGCTAGGGCCCTTATGTTTCAAGGGGGTTTGCCCCTAAATATGTGGAGTGAATGTGTTCTAACTGCTTGCTATTTGATCAATAGGACTCCCACTGCTGTGCTTTCTGGAAAGACCCCCTATGAAATGATTTTTAAAAGTGAACCCAATCTCTCCCATTTAAAGTGTTTTGGATGTTTATGTTTTGCTGCTATTTTAAATCCTTCTGACAAATTTCAAAGTAGATCCTTAAAATGTGTTCTCATTGGTTTTTCAAATGAAAAAAAGGGTTATAAACTTTATGATATTGAGTCAAAAACTGTTTTGTTCTCTAGGGATGTCAAGTTTTATGAAACTGTGTTTCCTTTAAAAACAAAAGAGTCTACAACTGATGAAAATGCTTTAAACCACAAAAACTTTTTTAATAGTGAAAACTTTACCTTTTTTGAAACTGACACTGAAAGTCCCAATGATGAAGGGAGAGATGTAAGTGATAATGATGGCAGTAGAGATAATGATCATGGTGCTAGTCATTGTAACAATGACCATGAACCTGATTGTAGTCCTACAGCAACTTTAAATGATCACTCTACTTCTTCTGAGGGCAATACTGATAACAATAATGATGGGTCACAACAACCTGAGGTTCATAATGAACCTGAAGTCCTAAGGAGATCTTCCAGAAACACTGCAATGCATAGGAAATTTGATGACTATTTGATAGAGGGTAAAGTTAAGTATGGGATAGAAAAAGTTGTTAATTATTCTTTGCTAAGTTCTGATAATTTGTGCTTTGTGTCCAATCTGAATAAATCTGTTGAACCTAAATCTTATGAGGAAGCCTGCCTTGATCCCAATTGGGTTGAGGCTATGAACCTAGAAATGGAAGCTCTCATTAGAAACAACACATGGGTTATCACTGACCTTCCTGATGATAGGACTCCAGTTGGAAATAAATGGATCTATAAAATTAAATATAAGTTAAATGGGGAGATTGAGAGGTACAAGGCCAGACTTGTAGCTAAAGGCTACAGTCAAAAGGAGGGCATAGACTATGATGAGACCTTTTCTCCTGTGGTAAAATATGTTACTGTCAGATGTTTTATTACCATTGATGTTCAAAATGGGTGGCCCTTATATCAACTTGAGGTTAACAATGCTTTTCTCTATGGTGACCTTCATGAGGATGTTTACATGACTTTGCCTAAAGGATACTATAGTGACTCTGATAAAAACCAAAGTGTGCAAACTGTCCAAGTCTTTATATGGGCTTAAACAAGCTCCAAGGCAATGGAATGAGAAGTTGAACTCTGCCTTGGTTGAAAATGGTTTTACTCAAAGTGAATCTGACTACTCTTTGTATGTGAAGAATAATGATAATGTGTTTATTGCCCTGCTTGTTTATCTGGATGATATTGTGATCACTGGGAACAACCCTGATGAAATTGACCAAGTCAAAAACTTTTTAAAATCCAAATTTATGATTAAGGACTTGGGAAAACTGAAATATTTCCTTGGTATTGAAATTCTGGAAAATAATGATGGTATATGCATGTCTCAAAGAAAGTATTGCCTTGATCTTCTAAATGACTATGGGCTGCTTGGGTGTAAACCTGTGTCAACCCCCATTGAACAAAACTTATGTGTGGCATGTGAACCTAGTGATAAGGATAAACCCATTACCAATCTCACTGAGTATCAAAAGCTTGTTGGGAGATTAATCTACTTATCTCTCACTAGGCCTGATATTTCCTTTGATGTCCAGGTGCTCAGTCAATACATGCATGCCCCTCTGCAATCTCACTTTGACCTTGCCATTAGGGTTCTAAGGTACCTAAAAGGTGCTCCTGGCAAGGGAATTCAAATGATGAAAGGCAAGGGGTACTACCTGTATGCCTACTGTGACTCTGACTGGGCAAAGTGCAAGCTTGATAGGAAATCTTTTGCTGGATATCTTGTGTTATTTTGTGGGTCACTTGTCTCTTGGAAAAGCAAAAAAACAAGCTACCATCTCCAGGTCCTCAGCTGAAGCTGAATATAGGGCCATGGGGTCCACTGCTTGTGAAATTGTGTGGTTAAAAAACCTTCTACTTGACTTTAATATTAAAGTCAATCTTCCCATTACCCTGTTCTGTGACAATAGCTCTGCAATTCAAATTGCAGCCAACCCTGTCTTTCATGATAGAACCAAACACTTTGACATTGACCTACATTTTATAAGACATAAAGTCACTTCTGGTTTAATCAGAACCGAAAAAATTGAGTCTGCAAATCAACTTGCAGATATTTTAACTAAAGGGTTGGGTACTGCTCAGCATAATCTCCTTTCAAAAGGGTTGGGACTTGTTGACATGTTCCAAAATAAGCTTGAGGGGGGATGTTAAATTATCAAGCTTATTTCTCTCCTTTTCTTATGTCTAGCTTAATGTGTTCTTCTGTTGTTTGTGTAAGGATTGGTGGTGCTGCCTTTTCCTATGCTTGAGGGCTCTTTTACTCATCTGCTAAAGTTTAAGGGTGCTGCTGTTCGTTTGCCTTTTATGGAGGGGGGCTTTCTGCATTTTTGTTACTTTATTTATATGGCTGGATGAGTAGGGTTACACATCGACAGACACATTCACAACCTGCAGTCGCTTGTCATCTTCATCCTACTCAATCCCTAAAATCCAAATCCTTTTGATCAATTGTTTGAACCTGTTACTAGTATTGTTCTTTTACGCTTGTAATCTTGGTTCTTAATTTTGGCACACATATTTATTTCTGTTGGTACTCCAATTGATTGTTGATGCTTACATGGTGACTGATTTTGATTCATAAGTTTGAGTTGTTGTTGCTTTATCCATTCTTTACATTTTTCTTTTATCTTTGCATACCAAATCACACATGTAACACACGTGTTACCAAATCACAATACCGGCCATCGATTATTACCACTCATCTCATCTCTTTCCTTTCATTTACGGAGTAAATATTTCTCCCTTTTAATTCTTCATCTACTAGAAAAATAATAAATATGTTACTCGTATAAATTAAACAACCTATATTTAGAGAGTTTTATTTTTTTTTTATCAATTTTACTTTATGTTATCCTCAATTCTTGCGATCAATAATCGGCGTGGGGATGAGCCGCCTAGCTAGACTAAGTTCCAAACCCCGAAAAAAAGAGGAATACAAAAAAAAACCTCTCTTGTTTTGCAGCATTGAAGAAGATTTAAGTTCAAAGCCCAAGTTCTGCTCAATCCTTAGGCAAGCAAGCCACGACGTAAAAAAAAACATTACAGAAAAGGAAACGCAGTCAAGTAACGCAACCAATCAACGATATCAATCAATTCGATACGAAAAATTAGAGAGAAAATTGTGTTTTTATTTATTCTTTTTTGTTTATAGTTTTCATCCAGTCCGAATTTTCGCGATTTCGCCGTTCGGACTGCGGGGGAGTGTTGAATGAAATATATAGATTGGTCCAAGTCCGATTGTGGGCTTGGGTCCATTAGGATTTTTGGGGTTACTATGTATCGTTATAAATACGGCATCAATAATACAATTATAGTCACGGGGTTATATTCTATAACAGATATTAGATGTCGATTACCTGGTTCGGTGAAAAGTGCTTTTTTGTGCCTGACATATCAGTTCTTGGATCTCTTGATGATGATGTTTCTTCAGATGGGGTGTTTGTTAATAAAACTGGTGCAGCCTCTGTTTGTGGAGGTGTGTAATGTGAGAGTTAGTTGATTCAAACACTTCGTTTGATGTATTTATTGAATCTGGAGTTGCTTCAAATGATTTTGGGTCCCACACTGTAGAGACCCGTCCTAATCCATCCGGACGAAGTCCATATCGATTATAAACGAATCACAACAGTTGATTACATCGCGAGGTACTTGCCCTCTATATGATACATTTTACAAACATTGCATTCGTTTTTGAAAAGACAATCTTTCATTACAACGAAAGTTGACGGCATGCATACCATTTTATAATATATCTAACTATAATTGATTTAATAATAATCTTGATGATCTCAACGACTCGAATGCAACGTCTTTTGAAATATGTCATGAATGACTCCAAGTAATATCTTTAAAATGAGCAATTACACAGCGGAAGATTCTTTCGTACCTGAGAATAAACATGCTTTCAAGTGTCAACCAAAAGGTTGGTGAGTTCATTAGTTTAACATAAATAATCATTTCCATCATTTTAATAGACCACAAGATTTCATTTTCAGTTCTCATAAATATACGTCCCATGCATAGAGACAAAAATAATCATTCATATGGATTGAACACCTGGTAACCGACATTCACAATATGCATATAAAAATATCCCCATCATTCCTGGATCCTCCTTCGGACATGATATAAATTTTGAAGTACTAAAGCATCCTGTACTTTGGATGGGGCTTGTTGGGCCCAATAGATCTATCTTTAGGATTCGCGTCAATTAGGGTGTCTGTTCCCTAATTCTTAGATTACCAGACTTAATAAAAAGGGGCATATTCGATTTCGATAATTCAGCCATAGAATGTAGTTTTAAGTACTTGTGTCTATCACGTCAAACATTTATAATGCAGCGCATGTATTCTCAGTCCCAAAAATATATATTGCAAAAGCATTTAAAAAGGGAGCAAATGAAACTCACGCATATAAATATTGTAAAAACAGTTAATAAAGCATTTGCATGTATTCTCAGCCCAAAAATGTAATGAGTAAAAAGGGAGCAAATGAAACTCACCTAATGTATTTTGTAGTAAAAATACATATGACTATATTGAACAATGCAGGGTTGGCCTCGGATTCACAAACCTATATCATTTGTATATTTATTAATATATATAATCGCGATTGAACAAATTCATATATTATAACTTATGTTATATATTATATATATTTAATTTGTGTATACAAAAATGATTAGTGTTTAGATAGTTATAATAATATATATTCAGTTAGTTTTATATTAAAAGTACCTGATTTGTTATATATGAATATTCGTAAAAAATTCGTTAATATGATTAATATGTACTTTTATGTAATATCACCTATAAATATATTTTTATATACATAATATTTATTTAGTAAAATATTATTAATAATGGTAAATGAAAGTTGTATTTGATTATAATAATAATATAAAAAAATAGTAATACTGATAACAATAATTATTATGGTAATTTTACTATTAATAATAGTTAGGATAATAGTTTTAGTAGTAATAATAATGTTACACATAATATTGATAATAATACTTATAATATTCTGATAATACTAATAATAATGATAATATTAATAATACACAATAATAATACTCATACTTATAGATTGATGTTAATGTTAATATTTATGAAAATAATAATAATAGCATTAATAACACTTATAACAATAATAATGATAAATATGATATTAATAATTATAAGTATATTGATAAAACTAATATTTAAAAAAGGATAACAATCCTAATATTACTGATAATAATAATATATTTTTATTACTTTCATAATAATAATAATGATAATAATTATAATACTTCTACATGTGATAATAATATTAATAATTTTAACACTAATAGTAATAATAATATCAATAACAATAATAATAATAATAATAATAATAATAATAATAATAATAATAATAATAATAATAATAATAATAATAATAATAATAATAATATCAATAACAATAACAATAACAATAACAACAATAACAATAACAATAACAATAACAATAACAATAACAATAACAATAACAATAACAATAACAATAACAATAACAATAACAATAATAATAATAATAATAATAATAATAATAATAATAATAATAATAATAATAATAATAATAATAATAATAATGGAAATAAGAATAAAAGAGTATACCCTCCTAAAAAGAAATGCACCAAACAGGACTCGAACCCGAGATCTCTCGCTCACCCATAACACCCCTTAACCATGGCTCTAATTCTATTTTTCCTAATTAATGTCGGTTTTTGATTTATTTAACCCATTAATTTTCATCTCGGCCCAACAGCAATTTTTACGGCCCAACATCAAGCACAAGCCCAACAGGAATCTAGAACTCAGCCCACAGGAAGTCATTTGGCCTGATATTGCTGTTTAATAAAAAGGGAGGAAAAAGACTGCAGCAGGTTGGGATCGAACTCAGAACCTCTCATTAAACCAACACTACACCAAACCATCTGCTCCATTTCATTTATCTGTTTTAAGACCCACTCGAATATTTATAACCCGTATAACAGCCTGTTTACCATCTTCTTCTTAGATTTCAAACTAAAATCAACCGGTGAGTTTTACAAATCAAAGTACCAAATCAATTATATTTTTGTTCTTCAGTAAACTAGTAACACATTAATATCAATGCTTATATTAATTGAAAAAAATAAAAATAAAAAATAAAAAAAATAAACAGCGACTGTTGCTGTTTGTAATGAAAAAGAAAAAAAAAATTGACTTGATGTTCAATCATGTAACCATTGATTTATGATTAATTGGAAAAAAAATAAAAATAAAAAATAAATAAAGAGCTGCGTCGCTGGTTGTTTTAAAAAAAAAATTGATTTAGATTTTTAGATCGTTATAGGCAAAAGTTATAACACGAAATATGTTTCAAATCTCCCTTAGAAACTTTATCAATCGTCAAATTAACCGAAAACATCGAAACGATTATGAATTTCGCGATGAACGCAAGTTTTGACTTTTTGTAAAAATACCTTTGACTCTGAAATTCGAGCTCGTTAAGATGAATTGGAAGCTGAGATTTTGTAGGTAGATTGAATAAAGGATTCCTATCACTTCTGCAATTTTAGTTTTGGCTAATTGTTTCGAAAATGTTTTATGGTATAAAAGTGCTAGTGAGCAGAGTAAATGGTGGGTTTTCCCTATATTTGTTTTTTTACATCTTCTCTTTCTAATGGTATCAAGTAGAGGAGGTATACAAGTAATTGAATGATTAGCAACGAAATTGTTAATTGTTGTTTTGTAGTTACAAGTGGACGACAAATCCTCACAGATAAACAGAAAGGGTAAATTAAAGAACTAATTTGTGATAAAAACAATTACAGATATAGTATTATTATTTATCTTTTATTTTATATATGATAAACACTAATAATTATTAATAATAATGTAATAATAATTTTGATCACATGTTGTTTGTTTAAAGGAAAAAAACAGGAAAGCCATCGGGAATGTTTGGATTATATTACCGACGGTTTCCACGGACTGTGTATCATGCGAAATCAGTGACGGATAAAAGTGTTTAGAAAAATCCCATATTTTTAAATTAATTATATTTATTTATTTTGGTCATTATGGTATAAAATTCAATCATTAATTTAATAAATAAAAATTTACATCAACCGTCCCTCTCATTTATGGGTGAAATATAAAAAGTGTTAAAACTTAACAAATAGTTCCTAAATATATTTTTAATAAGCCTAAAATTTATAGAACTCATTTTCATGTCACCTGTTTATTTTAAAATCAATCGTTGGTTAATTATTTGTTTGGTGATAGAGTAATAAGTGTAGTGGATTTGTGGATGGTGGTTACACATATTATATTATATGGTATATTATATCTTAGTTTCAATATACTCAAAAGTTGATGGGTTTCATCTTATAGCAAAGCATCTAGTGTAAAGTTTGCGAACAGTAGTCGAGTTAATTATCTTAGAATTGATTGACAAAAGTATCGTGCACGTATGTACATATAATATATTTATATGTCAAGTTGTGAAGCAAACAAGAGTATCCACAGTGACACAATCGATATTCAATATCTTTATTCTATTTGTATCAATCAATAATAGTTATACTATAACATAAATATATAAACGTGTGATTATATTAGCCGCCGCTTTTCACGGACTGGATTTCATGTAATAATTTATTTTATTTTTTAATATTAATAATAAATACATATAGATATATTAATGATAATAATACTCTAATATTAAAATGATAGTATTAACAAGTTGTATTTATAATGATCTTAATGGTTTTTTAGTAATCATGATGATACTAATAACGTTAATATTTATATTAGTAATAATATTAATAATAATGATAATATTAATAATAATATTAATATAACAAATTAATATTAATACATACTTATTTACATGTACATATCTATTGTTCGTGAATCGTCGGAAATAGTCGAAATTTAAATGAATGTAAAGAAATATTTCAAAATTTTGAGACTCAACATTACAGACTTTGCTTATCGTGTCGAAATCATATAAAGATTAAGTTTAAATTTGGTCAGAAATTCCCGGGTCATCACAGTACCTACCCGTTAAAGAAATTTCGTCCCGAAATTTGAGTGGGGTCGTCATGGCTAACAATAAATATGTTTCCCTGACGAGTATGAGCTGATAAATAGAGTTTTATCATTATTGAATAATACAGATAAAATAATTCGATTATTCGAAGAGCACGAATGAAGCTATCACAAAAGATTGAAATGAAGAAAATAAGATTCGCCTTAGCTTTTGACGTGGTCAGGGTTGAATTTAGAAAATAATGTGCGTCTTAACTTTTGACGTTGTCTTGGTTGAATTCCGGAATTCAAGGGATTTAAAAGAAATTCTTGGAAATCTATAAGATCTGATTCTTCGGCGAATAAGGAAATTAAGATCTCTATAATTAAATGCGATGATCTGTATCGATTGCTTTGTCTGGCATCTTCACTATAAATGAACTTCTTCCGTTCCCTTATTTTCACCATTCATATACCTTATTTCTTAATTCTTACATCCAAAAGATTGTGAAAATGCTTAATCCAGTTCTGATCCTTGTCCTTATCCTGACTATCGCCACAATCATTCTCCTTTTCCAACTTCCACCGGAGGAATCTGTTTTCTTCTACATCGCCCTTGGAGTTATAGTGTTTTTAATTCTCCCGTGTCTTTATGTTGCGATAAACATTGATATACACGGTTTGTAATTTCCGTGTTGTTTTTGGGCTTTATATCCCCCCTTATATTTCAATGTCCCCATTTCTATTTCCTATAATCATTGTTATCTACAGTTAATACTCCCTCCTATTTGCTGCGATTTATACTCCACTTTCTATTTCGGAGCTTTGTCCCTTCGTTTCTTTTTCTTGCGATTGGGTATTTCTTGTAATGGTCCAGAATTCGCGGATATAAGTTTCAGAATGAACATTGTTAATGTTCTAAGAAGGGAATGGTAATGGAATGATCTTGATTTGTTAAATTACCAGAATACCCTGAAAAAAACCGAATCATCAAGGAATATTTTCTTGATATTTTAGAGGTTTAAATAGAATACAAGAGTCGTGTAACATAACACATGATGACGTTAGAGTCTGTGAATCATCACGTTTCATTAGAAACTCAGCATGACTTACTGTAATATAATCACGTTGATCAAGTGTCATTATATTATACTAACTCATGCCTCAGTTCCCAACATTACTTCAATAATATTCATATTTTTAGCTTGAAAGTTTACAGAATATAGAAACTAACAGTTTCTATATGATGTAACACTGATAGCACGAAGAGATTAATGATTTCAGATAAGAATAGTTATAAAAATATCTTCAGAAATATGGAGGATATTTATAATGAAAGATACGATAATGTCTTAGAATTTTAGAATCAAATTTTGATGAAGAATTTCATTTACAATGATTTAGAGCAATTAATGAGCAAGGTATTCACTAAAGATTTTATCAGAAACAGAATCATCAAGATTCTTTATGTACAAGTTTAGTCCTTGTGATTTGTTCAGAGTCTCCTTCATGGTTTGCTCAATCCGATTTTCAGTTCCAACTTTTCTGAGCTTTGCCAACCTACAATTATTTATCATTAACTTCCGACAATTAAGGTCGTTTACGATTGTCTACAGTTTCTGCTGCTTCATTCAGCTTTTTCAACATTCAGATATTTGATTTGTAGACTGAGTGCTTTTCAGGATTTCAGATGAAAGATCATAATTCTAAGAGATAAATGTTATATGTTTACATATAACTGTTGATGTGGAAATGTTGCGAGGCTCACAATACAGATTTGCTGATTCTCGATAATTGGTATTGCAATTCTTGTTACCAGATGCGGATGAGAATATGATGAGACTTCAATAGATAAATGTAGTGATTTGTCGGAGGGATTTAAGCCCAAAGAGCAACGAGGTTGCTGGTACGTCTGCTGGTAATAAGATGAAATATAAAAGGTTTCCCGGTAACAATAAAAGAGTTCGCATATATATCAAAGTTATAATAAAGTTGTTTCGAATGAAAAGTCGAAGTTGTCTTGCTGGAGCTGTGACAAAATTGGCTATTTTGAAAAAGAACTGCAGAGTTATTTTGGGTAATAATAACACTAAAGGAATTGGCACAACTACGTGTTAAATGTTTACTCAGTTTTCGAGAGTTTTTCAGGTGTATAACTATATGCATAAATCTTTCCTTCTGTAGATGAAGTGTCGTTGGTTCATCCTCTCGATTGAGGTGTTTTCAAGAATCATGAAAGGTTTGAACGCAGAATGTAATCGTGAAGATACAAATAATGTTTAAGACGAAATCAAGTGGCAACTTGAAGAATTGTTTAGTTTCATATGTTATAATCAATATTTTAATTCATTTTAATTGTCCAATGTTATTAGTCGATAGTCCACAGTTGACAGTCCAATAATTCATATATAGTTTAATATATAATATTCGAATTAATTAACATGTGTCGTGACCCGTATACGTCTCAGACTCGATCACAACTCAAACTATATATATTATTGTAGAATCAACCTCAACCCTGTATAGAGAACTCGATCATTACTGCATATAGAGTGTCTATGGTGATTCCAAATAATATATATAGATGCGTCGATATGATATGTCAAAACCTTGTATACGTGTCCCGATATTTAAAGTGCGTAAAATAAATAACAGAAATTAAATAACGATAAATAAAGTGCGTAAAGTAAATAACAGAAATTAAATGACGATAAATAAAATTGCGAGAATGTAAATTGCGATAATTAAATTGCGATAAATAAAATGTAATCAGTTAGCTAGGAACAATTAGCTAGGAACAGTTAGCGTGGATTCTTAACAAAATTTCTCATAGTTAATTTGTTTGTTTCTAATAAATTTTATTTTGTCAAATGTTTTCTTCATTATGCCACTTGTTGAATTCTGATAAATCAAAATCCAAATATGAAATTGGATGAAAATGGTTATTCTGCGGTGAACGAATTCGTATATCTATGGATGTAAGTAGGATAGTGAATGACTGTTGAATCAGATTCGAAGATTGTACAGTGTAACTTATTAATGTGAAATCTAAATATTCCTCGGGTATTACCTACCCGTTAAAATATTTTCACCATTAACAGTTTGTACGAAAGAATTTTTAATTACAATCTTTATGAAAATATATACATATATATTTTCTTCAGATGTAATCATGGATTTAATGAGTCAATATGATATTAAACTCATTTGATTTACCGTTAGAACAAGAATATATAATCTCTAAAACATTAGAGATTACATATGTAGTGACCCGAACTTTTCCATGTTTATATATATTAATTGAGATTGATATTTACATGATTAAATGTTTCCAACATGTTAAGCAATCAAACTTGTTAAGACTTGATTAATTGAAATATGTTTCATATAGACAATTGACCACCCAAGTTGACCGGTGATTCACGAACGTTAAAACTTGTAAAAACTATATGATGACATATATATGGATATATATATATAGTTAACATGATACTATGATAAGTAAACATATCATTAAGTATATTAACAATGAACTACATATGTAAAAACAAGACTACTAACTTAATGATTTTTAAACGAGACATATATGTAACGATTATCGTTGTAAAGACATTTAATGTATATATATCATATTGAGAGATATTCATACATGATAATATCATGATAATATAATAATTTAAAATCTCATTTGATATTATAAACATTGGGTTAACAACATTTAACAAGATCGTTAACCTAAAGGTTTCAAAACAACACTTACATGTAACGACTAACGATGACTTAACGACTCAGTTAAAATGTATATACATGTAGTGTTTTAATATGTATTTATACACTTTTGAAAGACTTCAATACACTTATCAAAATACTTCTACTTAACAAAAATACTTACAATTACATTCTCGTTCAGTTTCATCAACAATTCTACTCGTATGCACCCGTATTCGTACTCGTACAATACACAGCTTTTAGATGTATGTACTATTGGTATATACACTCCAATGATCAGATCTTAGCAGCCCATGTGAGTCACCTAACACATGTGGGAACCATCATTTGGCAACTAGCATGAAATATCTCATAAGATTACAAAAATATGAGTAATCATTCATGACTTATTTACATGAAAACAAAATTACATATCCTTTATATCTAATCCATACACCAACGACCAAAAACACCTACAAACACTTTCATTCTTCAATTTTCTTCATCTAATTGAACTCTCTCAAGTTCTATCTTCAAGTTCTAAGTGTTCTTCATAAATTCCAAAAGTTCTAGTTTCATAAAATCAAGAATACTTTCAAGTTTGCTAGCTCACTTCCAATCTTGTAAGGTGATCATCCAACCTCAAGAAATCTTTGTTTCTTACAGTAGGTTATCATTCTAATACAAGGTAATAATCATATTCAAACTTTGGTTCAATTTCTATAACTATAACAATCTTATTTCAAGTGATGATCTTACTTGAACTTGTTTTCGTGTCATGATTCTGCTTCAAGAACTTCGAGCCATCCAAGGATCCATTGAAGCTAGATCCATTTTTCTCTTTTCCAGTAGGTTTATCCAAGGAAATTAAGGTAGTAATGATGTTCATAACATCATTCGATTCATACATATAAAGCTATCTTATTCGAAGGTTTAAACTTGTAATCACTAGAACATAGTTTAGTTAATTCTAAACTTGTTCGCAAACAAAAGTTAATCCTTCTAACTTGACTTTTAAAATCAACTAAACACATGTTCTATATCTATATGATATGCTAACTTAATGATTTAAAACCTGGAAACACGAAAAACACCGTAAAACCGGATTTACGCCGTCGTAGTAACACCGCGGGCTGTTTTGGGTTAGTTAATTAAAAACTATGATAAACTTTGATTTAAAAGTTGTTATTCTGAGAAAATGATTTTTATTATGAACATGAAACTATATCCAAAAATTATGGTTAAACTCAAAGTGGAAGTATGTTTTCTAAAATGGTCATCTAGACGTCGTTCTTTCGACTGAAATGACTACCTTTACAAAAACGACTTGTAACTTATTTTTCCGACTATAAACCTATACTTTTTCTGTTTAGATTCATAAAATAGAGTTCAATATGAAACCATAGCAATTTGATTCACTCAAAACGGATTTAAAATGAAGAAGTTATGGGTAAAACAAGATTGGATAATTTTTCTCATTTTAGCTACGTGAAAATTGGTAACAAATCTATTCCAACCATAATTTAATCAACTTGTATTGTATATTATGTAATCTTGAGATACCATAGACACGTATACAATGTTTCGACCTATCATGTCGACACATCTATATATATTTCGGAACAACCATAGACACTCTATATGTGAATGTTGGAGTTAGCTATACAGGGTTGAGGTTGATTCCAAAATATATATAGTTTGAGTTGTGATCAATACTGAGATACGTATACACTGGGTCGTGGATTGATTCAAGATAATATTTATTGATTTATTTCTGTACATCTAACTGTGGACAACTAGTTGTAGGTTACTAACGAGGACAGCTGACTTAATAAACTTAAAACATCAAAATATATTAAAAGTGTTGTAAATATATTTTGAACATACTTTGATATATATGTATATATTGTTATAGGTTCGTGAATCAACCAGTGGCCAAGTCTTACTTCCCGACAAAGTAAAAATCTGTGAAAGTGAGTTATAGTCCCACTTTTAAAATCTAATATTTTTGGGATGAGAATACATGCAGGTTTTATAAATGATTTACAAAATAGACACAAGTACGTGAAACTACATTCTATGGTTGAATTATCGAAATCGAATATGCCCCTTTTTATTAAGTCTGGTAATCTAAGAATTAGGGAACAGACACCCTAATTGACGCGAATCCTAAAGATAGATCTATTGGGCCTAACAAACCCCATCCAAAGTACCGGATGCTTTAGTACTTCGAAATTTATATCATATCCGAAGGGTGTCCCGGAATGATGGGGATATTCTTATATATGCATCTTGTTATTGTCGGTTACCAGGTGTTCACCATATGAATGATTTTTATCTCTATGTATGGGATGTGTATTGAAATATGAAATCTTGTGGTCTATTGTTACGATTTGATATATATAGGTTAAACCTATAACTCACCAACATTTTTGTTGACGTTTTAAGCATGTTTATTCTCAGGTGATTATTAAGAGCTTCCGCTGTCGCATACTTAAATAAGGACAAGATTTGGAGTCCATGCTTGTATGATATTGTGTAAAAACTGCATTCAAGAAACTTATTTTGTTGTAACATATTTGTATTGTAAACCATTATGTAATGGTCGTGTGTAAACAGGATATTTTAGATTATCATTATTTGATAATCTACGTAAAGCTTTTTAAACCTTTATTGATGAAATAAAGGTTATGGTTTGTTTAAAAATGAATGCAGTCTTTGAAAAACGTCTCATATAGAGGTCAAAACCTCGCAACGAAATCAATTAATATGGAACGTTTTTAATCAATAAGAACGGGACATTTCAGTTGGTATCAGAGCGATGGTCTTAGAGAACCAGAATTTTGCATTAGTGTGTCTTATCTAGTTTGTTAGGATGCATTAGTGAGTCTGGACTTCGACCGTGTTTACTTGAAAAATGATTGCTTAACAAATTTTGTTGGAAACTATATATTTTTAACATGTGAATATTATGTGATATATTAATCTCTTAATGCGTTTGATATTATGTGATAGATGTCTACCTCTAGAACAAGTCCCATTGACTCACCTAATAATAATGAAGAGTCAAATGTAAATTGGAATGATTCGTGGACTGATTCACAAGTTCCCGAAGAGGAACCGGAAGAAGAGTCGGAACCGGAAGAAGAATCGGAACCGGAAGAAGAATCGGAACCGGATGAAGAAATAGAACCGGTGGGGGAAATAATAAAACGGTTAAGTAAAAGAAAATCCTCAACCAACCGACCAAGGTTAATTATGGTCAATGGTGTTTCCACCAAGGAAGCAAAATATTGGGAGGATTACCAATTCTCCGATGAATCAGATTCCGACGAGAATTCCGATGATGTTATAGAAATTACCCCAACTGAATTTAAAAAGGCAAAAGAAAATAATAAGGGAAAGGGCATAAAAATAGAGAAATCTAATTCCAACCCCGATGAACTGTATATGTATCGTCAACCCCCGAAGTCCTTAAGTTGTAACAATGACCCGGGAACCTCTAAACCACCAGGTTTTTCTAAACCAATGTGGACAACGACGGCTCGTATTAGGGGAACATCATATATCCCTAGAAACTTGGCAAAACGAACCAAAACCGAAGAAGAAGAAACGAGCGAGTCGGAATAAGATAGTTGTATTCGTGTGGTGTAATATATGTAATATAGTGTTCTTATGCTTTATGATATATGTAAAAATTGCTTGTATTAATAAGTATTTTTTTATGAAACTAACTCTTGTCTATTTTACAGTTTAAAAACACAAAATGGATAGACAACCCAATATTTTAAGAGACCTACCCGGAGACATGATTGATGAAATCTTGTCTAGAGTCGGCCAGAATTCTTCGGCACAACTATTTAAGGCGAGATCAGTTTGTAAGACATTCGAAGAACGTTCCAAGAATGTCTTGGTTTATAAGAGACTTTCGTTTGAAAGATGGGGGATATCACATTGGGAAACCCATAAGTTACGATGTGTTTACTTTGACGCATATATTGCGGGGAACCCAAATGCTATTTTACGCAACGGGTTAAGAAATTATTTTGACTCAATATATCCGAATATTGGACTTCGTGATTTAGAAAAAGCGGCTAACATGCAACATAAAGAAGCATGTTATGCTTACGGATTAGTAATGTTCGCTTCTCACCAAAGTGAGAACAAGAACATCGGGCTACAACTATTAAACAAAACGTTTCCACAAGTGACGGAGTCGGTAATTGGGGTAAGAAATGAGGTTTTTAGATTATTACGGGACTGTTGGACATTACGTAACCCTCGTCCCTTTGATGACGTTACATCACGCTGTCTTATCAACGGCCATAACGGTTATGTTGCACAAGACCAAGGATGGGAAGTAGTCCTAGTAAAACCAGAATGCATGACTTGTTTCTGGACGTATGAATTACGTGTCTTTATTGCCTTTGCTGAACGACTTGTGTATTAGCTAGAATTATCTTCACAACTATCTTGTATCAAAGTTATTGTGTGCTATATTTCATGCTTTATGTAAAATAAGCGGTATTGTAAGTTTGTAAAATATTGTATAAAAGTTTGAATGCGAAATATTATTATAATCAGTTTTTCATATAGAATTGTAGTAGTTGAATTGTATATTAGCTACTAAGTATGAACTTAACGGGTAGGTACTACCCGAATTTAAACTTATAAAACGCTAATATGAAGAAAAAGCTTTTATAAATGAGTTCATATTATGCTACGAAATACTATTAACTACTCTTAATATTCTGTATGATTAACTTGTTCCATTTAACTATTTTGAAGGAAATGGCACCGACTACTCGACACACCGTGAATATGAATGAAGAGGAATTCCGTACTTTTCTAGCTTCAAACATAGCCGCAGTACAGGCTGCGCTACATACCAACAATAACCTTGGATCTAGCAGTACAGGAAATCGTGTAGGATGCACCTACAAAGAATTCACTGCCTGCAAACCTTTGGAATTTGATGGAACCGAAGGACCGATCGGATTGAAACGGTGGACCGAGAAGGTCGAATCGGTGTTTGCCATAAGTAAGTGTACTGAAGAAGACAAAGTGAAGTACGCTACGCATACCTTCACAGGTTCTGCTTTAACATGGTGGAATACCTATCTAGAGCAAGTGGGACAAGACGATGCGTACGCACTACCGTGGTCAGCATTCAAGCACTTGATGAACGAGAAGTACCGTCCCAGAACCGAGGTCAATAAGCTCAAGACAGAACTTAGAGGGTTACGAACCCAAGGATTTGATATTACCACGTACGAAAGACGATTCACAGAATTGTGCCTATTGTGTCCGGGAGCATTCGAAGATGAGGAAGAGAAGATCGACGCGTTTGTGAAAGGATTACCGGAAAGAATCCAAGAAGATATAAGTTCACACGAGCCCGCCTCCATACAACAGGCATGTAGAATGGCTCACAAACTAGTGAACCAGATTGAAGAAAGAATTAAAGAACAGACTGCTGAAGAGGCCAATGTGAAGCAAGTCAAAAGAAAGTGGGAGGAAAATGGTGATAAGAATCACCAATACAACAACAACAACAATCGCAACATCAATCGCAACTACAACAAACGGCTCAACAACAACAACAACAACAACAACAACAGCAACTACAACAATCATCCCAACAACAATAATAACCGCAACAACAACAACAATCAGAAACAGCTATGCCAAAGGTGTGAAAAGTATCACTCGGGGTTCTGCACCAAATTTTGCAACAAGTGTAAAAGAAATGGTCATAGCGCGGCGAAGTGTGAGGTCTACGGACCAGGGGTTAATAGAACAAAAGGAACAAATGGTGTCGGAACGAGTAATGGCGGAGCAAGTAGTGTCGGAGCAAGCTATGCTAATGTAGTTTGTTATAAATGTGGAAAACCGGGCCACATTATTAGAAATTGCCCGAACCAGGAGAACACGAATGGACAAGGCCGCGGAAGAGTTTTCAATATTAATGCGGCAGAGGCACAGGAAGACCCGGAGCTTGTTACGGGTACGTTTCTTATTGACAATAAATCTGCTTACGTTTTATTTGATTCGGGTGCGGATAGAAGCTATATGAGTAGAGATTTTTGTGCTAAATTAAGTTGTCCATTGACGCCTTTGGATAGTAAATTTTTACTCGAATTAGCAAATGGTAAATTAATTTCAGCAGATAATATATGTCGGAATCGAGAAATTAAACTGGTTAGCGAAACATTTAAGATTGATTTGATACCAGTAGAGTTAGGGAGTTTTGATGTGATAATCGGTATGGACTGGTTGAAAGAAGTGAAAGCAGAGATCGTTTGTTACAAAAATGCAATCCGCATTATACGAGAAAAAGGAAAACCCTTAATGGTGTACGGAGAAAAGGGCAACACGAAGCTACATCTTATTAGTAATTTGAAGGCACAAAAACTAATAAGAAAAGGTTGCTATGCTGTTCTAGCACACGTCGAGAAAGTACAAACTGAAGAAAAGAGCATCAATGATGTTCCCATTGCAAAAGAATTTCCCGATGTATTTCCGAAAGAATTACCGGGATTACCCCCACATCGATCCGTTGAATTTCAAATAGATCTTGTACCAGGAGCTGCACCAATAGCTCGTGCTCCTTACAGACTCGCACCCAGCGAGATGAAAGAACTGCAAAGCCAATTACAAGAACTTTTAGAGCGTGGTTTCATTCGACCAAGCACATCACCGTGGGGAGCTCCTGTTTTGTTTGTCAAGAAGAAAGATGGTACATTCAGGTTGTGTATCGACTACCGAGAGTTGAACAAACTTACCATCAAGAACCGCTACCCACTACCGAGAATCGATGACTTATTTGATCAACTACAAGGCTCGTCTGTTTATTCAAAAATTGACTTACGTTCCGGGTATCATCAAATGCGGGTGAAAGAAGATGATATTCCAAAGACTGCTTTCAGAACACGTTACGGTCATTATGAGTTTATGGTCATGCCGTTTGGTTTAACTAATGCACCAGCTGTGTTCATGGACCTTATGAACCGAGTGTGTGGACCATACCTTGACAAGTTTGTCATTGTTTTCATTGATGACATACTTATTTACTCAAAGAATGACCAAGAACACGGTGAACATTTGAGAAAGGTGTTAGAAGTATTGAGGAAGGAAGAATTGTACGCTAAGTTTTCAAAGTGTGCATTTTGGTTGAAAGAAGTTCAATTCCTCGGTCACATAGTGAACAAAGAAGGTATTAAGGTGGATCCGGCAAAGATAGAAACTGTTGAAAAGTGGGAAACCCCGAAAACTCCGAAACACATACGCCAGTTTTTAGGACTAGCTGGTTACTACAGAAGGTTCATCCAAGACTTTTCGAGAATAGCAAAACCCTTGACTGCATTAACGCATAAAGGGAAGAAATTTGAATGGAATGATGAACAAGAGAAAGCGTTTCAGTTATTGATGAAAAAGCTAACTACGGCACCTATATTGTCATTGCCTGAAGGGAATGATGATTTTGTGATTTATTGTGATGCATCAAAGCAAGGTCTCGGTTGTGTATTAATGCAACGAACGAAGGTGATTGCTTATGCGTCTAGACAATTGAAGATTCACGAACAAAATTATACGACGCATGATTTGGAATTAGGCGCGGTTGTTTTTGCATTAAAGACTTGGAGGCACTACTTATATGGGGTCAAAAGTATTATATATACCGACCACAAAAGTCTTCAACACATATTTAATCAGAAACAACTGAATATGAGGCAGCGTAGGTGGATTGAATTGTTGAATGATTATGACTTTGAGATTCGTTACCACCCGGGGAAGGCAAATGTGGTAGCCGATGCCTTGAGCAGGAAGGACAGAGAACCCATTCGAGTAAAATCTATGAATATAATGATTCATAATAACATTACTACTCAAATAAAGGAGGCGCAACAAGGAGTTTTAAAAGAGGGAAATTTAAAGGATGAAATACCCAAAGGATCGGAGAAGCATCTTAATATTCGGGAAGACGGAACCCGTTATAGGGCTGAAAGGATTTGGGTACCAAAATTTGGAGATATGAGAGAAATGGTACTTAGAGAAGCTCATAAAACCAGATACTCAATACATCCTGGAACGGGGAAGATGTACAAGGATCTCAAGAAACATTTTTGGTGGCCGGGTATGAAAGCTGATGTTGCTAAATACGTAGGAGAATGTTTGACGTGTTCTAAGGTCAAAGCTGAGCATCAGAAACCATCAGGTCTACTTCAACAACCCGAAATCCCGGAATGGAAATGGGAAAACATTACCATGGATTTCATCACTAAATTGCCAAGGACTGCAAGTGGTTTTGAAACTATTTGGGTAATAGTTGATCGTCTCACCAAATCAGCACACTTCCTACCAATAAGAGAAGATGACAAGATGGAGAAGTTAGCACGACTGTATTTGAAGGAAGTCGTCTCCAGACATGGAATACCAATCTCTATTATCTCTGATAGGGATGGCAGATTTATTTCAAGATTCTGGCAGACATTACAGCAAGCATTAGGAACTCGTCTAGACATGAGTACTGCCTATCATCCACAAACTGATGGGCAGAGCGAAAGGACGATACAAACGCTTGAAGACATGCTACGAGCATGTGTTATTGATTTCGGAAACAGTTGGGATCGACATCTACCGTTAGCAGAATTTTCCTACAACAACAGCTACCATTCAAGCATTGAGATGGCGCCGTTTGAAGCACTTTATGGTAGAAAGTGCAGGTCTCCGATTTGTTGGAGTGAGGTGGGGGATAGACAGATTACGGGTCCGGAGATTATACAAGAAACTACCGAGAAGATCATCCAAATTCAACAACGGTTGAAAACTGCCCAAAGTCGACAAAAGAGCTACGCTGACATTAAAAGAAAAGATATAGAATTTGAAATTGGAGAGATGGTCATGCTTAAAGTTTCACCTTGGAAAGGCGTTGTTCGATTTGGTAAACGAGGGAAATTAAATCCAAGGTATATTGGACCATTCAAGATTATTGATCGTGTCGGACCAGTAGCTTACCGACTTGAGTTACCTCAACAACTCGCGGCTGTACATAACACTTTCCACGTCTCGAATTTGAAGAAATGTTTTGCTAAAGAAGATCTCACTATTCCGTTAGATGAAATCCAAATCAACGAAAAACTCCAATTCATCGAAGAACCCGTCGAAATAATGGATCGTGAGGTTAAAAGACTTAAGCAAAACAAGATACCAATTGTTAAGGTTCGATGGAATGCTCGTAGAGGACCCGAGTTCACCTGGGAGCGTGAAGATCAGATGAAGAAGAAATACCCGCATCTATTTCCAGAAGATTCATCAACACCTTCAACAGCTTAAAATTTCGGGACGAAATTTATTTAACGGGTAGGTACTGTAGTGACCCGAACTTTTCCATGTTTATATATATTAATTGAGATTGATATTTACATGATTAAATGTTTCCAACATGTTAAGCAATCAAACTTGTTAAGACTTGATTAATTGAAATATGTTTCATATAGACAATTGACCACCCAAGTTGACCGGTGATTCACGAACGTTAAAACTTGTAAAAACTATATGATGACATATATATGGATATATATATATAGTTAACATGATACTATGATAAGTAAACATATCATTAAGTATATTAACAATGAACTACATATGTAAAAACAAGACTACTAACTTAATGATTTTTAAACGAGACATATATGTAACGATTATCGTTGTAAAGACATTTAATGTATATATATCATATTGAGAGATATTCATACATGATAATATCATGATAATATAATAATTTAAAATCTCATTTGATATTATAAACATTGGGTTAACAACATTTAACAAGATCGTTAACCTAAAGGTTTCAAAACAACACTTACATGTAACGACTAACGATGACTTAACGACTCAGTTAAAATGTATATACATGTAGTGTTTTAATATGTATTTATACACTTTTGAAAGACTTCAATACACTTATCAAAATACTTCTACTTAACAAAAATACTTACAATTACATTCTCGTTCAGTTTCATCAACAATTCTACTCGTATGCACCCGTATTCGTACTCGTACAATACACAGCTTTTAGATGTATGTACTATTGGTATATACACTCCAATGATCAGATCTTAGCAGCCCATGTGAGTCACCTAACACATGTGGGAACCATCATTTGGCAACTAGCATGAAATATCTCATAAGATTACAAAAATATGAGTAATCATTCATGACTTATTTACATGAAAACAAAATTACATATCCTTTATATCTAATCCATACACCAACGACCAAAAACACCTACAAACACTTTCATTCTTCAATTTTCTTCATCTAATTGAACTCTCTCAAGTTCTATCTTCAAGTTCTAAGTGTTCTTCATAAATTCCAAAAGTTCTAGTTTCATAAAATCAAGAATACTTTCAAGTTTGCTAGCTCACTTCCAATCTTGTAAGGTGATCATCCAACCTCAAGAAATCTTTGTTTCTTACAGTAGGTTATCATTCTAATACAAGGTAATAATCATATTCAAACTTTGGTTCAATTTCTATAACTATAACAATCTTATTTCAAGTGATGATCTTACTTGAACTTGTTTTCGTGTCATGATTCTGCTTCAAGAACTTCGAGCCATCCAAGGATCCATTGAAGCTAGATCCATTTTTCTCTTTTCCAGTAGGTTTATCCAAGGAAATTAAGGTAGTAATGATGTTCATAACATCATTCGATTCATACATATAAAGCTATCTTATTCGAAGGTTTAAACTTGTAATCACTAGAACATAGTTTAGTTAATTCTAAACTTGTTCGCAAACAAAAGTTAATCCTTCTAACTTGACTTTTAAAATCAACTAAACACATGTTCTATATCTATATGATATGCTAACTTAATGATTTAAAACCTGGAAACACGAAAAACACCGTAAAACCGGATTTACGCCGTCGTAGTAACACCGCGGGCTGTTTTGGGTTAGTTAATTAAAAACTATGATAAACTTTGATTTAAAAGTTGTTATTCTGAGAAAATGATTTTTATTATGAACATGAAACTATATCCAAAAATTATGGTTAAACTCAAAGTGGAAGTATGTTTTCTAAAATGGTCATCTAGACGTCGTTCTTTCGACTGAAATGACTACCTTTACAAAAACGACTTGTAACTTATTTTTCCGACTATAAACCTATACTTTTTCTGTTTAGATTCATAAAATAGAGTTCAATATGAAACCATAGCAATTTGATTCACTCAAAACGGATTTAAAATGAAGAAGTTATGGGTAAAACAAGATTGGATAATTTTTCTCATTTTAGCTACGTGAAAATTGGTAACAAATCTATTCCAACCATAATTTAATCAACTTGTATTGTATATTATGTAATCTTGAGATACCATAGACACGTATACAATGTTTCGACCTATCATGTCGACACATCTATATATATTTCGGAACAACCATAGACACTCTATATGTGAATGTTGGAGTTAGCTATACAGGGTTGAGGTTGATTCCAAAATATATATAGTTTGAGTTGTGATCAATACTGAGATACGTATACACTGGGTCGTGGATTGATTCAAGATAATATTTATTGATTTATTTATGTACATCTAACTGTGGACAACTAGTTGTAGGTTACTAACGAGGACAGCTGACTTAATAAACTTAAAACATCAAAATATATTAAAAGTGTTGTAAATATATTTTGAACATACTTTGATATATATGTATATATTGTTATAGGTTCGTGAATCAACCAGTGGCCAAGTCTTACTTCCCGACAAAGTAAAAATCTGTGAAAGTGAGTTATAGTCCCACTTTTAAAATCTAATATTTTTGGGATGAGAATACATGCAGGTTTTATAAATGATTTACAAAATAGACACAAGTACGTGAAACTACATTCTATGGTTGAATTATCGAAATCGAATATGCCCCTTTTTATTAAGTCTGGTAATCTAAGAATTAGGGAACAGACACCCTAATTGACGCGAATCCTAAAGATAGATCTATTGGGCCTAACAAACCCCATCCAAAGTACCGGATGCTTTAGTACTTCGAAATTTATATCATATCCGAAGGGTGTCCCGGAATGATGGGGATATTCTTATATATGCATCTTGTTATTGTCGGTTACCAGGTGTTCACCATATGAATGATTTTTATCTCTATGTATGGGATGTGTATTGAAATATGAAATCTTGTGGTCTATTGTTACGATTTGATATATATAGGTTAAACCTATAACTCACCAACATTTTTGTTGACGTTTTAAGCATGTTTATTCTCAGGTGATTATTAAGAGCTTCCGCTGTCGCATACTTAAATAAGGACAAGATTTGGAGTCCATGCTTGTATGATATTGTGTAAAAACTGCATTCAAGAAACTTATTTTGTTGTAACATATTTGTATTGTAAACCATTATGTAATGGTCGTGTGTAAACAGGATATTTTAGATTATCATTATTTGATAATCTACGTAAAGCTTTTTAAACCTTTATTGATGAAATAAAGGTTATGGTTTGTTTAAAAATGAATGCAGTCTTTGAAAAACGTCTCATATAGAGGTCAAAACCTCGCAACGAAATCAATTAATATGGAACGTTTTTAATCAATAAGAACGGGACATTTCAACATAATCGTCATATAGAATGAAGATAAATGATATAGAAGTCATATAGAACGATGATTATGCTCGAGATATAGGATGAGATGTTGAGGCATGGATTGTTGATGGTACTGGTGTTGTTACTGGTGGTACTGTTGGTGCCGGTGATGTTGCTGAAGCTGGTACATTTTGCACCATATTCTCCAGAGCCACTACTCGAGCGCAATGCTCATTGACTTCTTCTATTACACCGGGATGATTGTCGGTTCGGACGAGCGGATGAATGAGGTTTAGAATTTTAGATAGAATATAATCATGGCGAGATATTCGGGAAATGAGGGTGAAAATGGTGTTTCGGACTAGTTCACTGGTAAGTGCTTCGGGTTCTTCGTCAAGAGGCAAATTCGGTTGGTGAAAAGAATCGCCTTCTTCGCGTCTCCATTGATTAAGTTGACTATGAACCCATCAGATGAATTGGGGGTGGCTGACTAATGGATTCATTCTGGTGACACCGCTTTCGGAGCTTAGATGAATATCCATATCGGAATAGCTGTCGAAATAACTATCGGAATAGCTATCAAAATTTGAGGGACTCGAACTGATTGAGGGATTCATCTCGTACGATCAGATGAAGGATTTTCGATAAGAAATAGATTATAGGATGTAGATTAGTACCCTGCAATACATAATTTAGATATGCATATATAATACTAAAATCCCATAAATTACGGAGGAATCTACAGAAAATGACAGGCAAAGTTTACAATAACCGATACGCTAAGATATGAATTTATCTATACACTGTCTATGCAATAAAGGCAGTAAGACTTGTCTAGACTAAGAATGATAAGCAGGTAATTTTCTAAGGATGATAAGCAAATGATTTCCGACAAAAATGAAAAGCAAAACTTTTGACATGCAGACACGGTCGAAGTCCAGACTTATTAATGCATCCTAACGACTATCAGTTAGACACACTAATGCAAGACCTGGTTCGCTAAGACCACTGCTCTGATACCAACTGTAGAGACCCATCCTAATCCATCCGGACGAAGTCCATATCGATTATAAACGAATCACAACAGTAGATTACATCGCGAGGTACTTGCCCTCTATATGATACATTTTACAAACATTGCATTCGTTTTTGAAAAGACAATCTTTCATTACAACGAAAGTTGACGGCATGCATACTATTTTTTAATATATCTAACTATAATTGATTTAATAATAATCTTGATGATCTCAACGACTCGAATGCAACGTCTTTTGAAATATGTCATGAATGACTCCAAGTAATATCTTTAAAATGAGCAATTACACAGCGGAAGATTTCTTTCGTACCTGAGAATAAACATGCTTTCAAGTGTCAACCAAAAGGTTGGTGAGTTCATTAGTTTAACATAAATAATCATTTCCATCATTTTAATAGACCACAAGATTTCATTTTCAGTTCTCATAAATATACGTCCCATGCATAGAGACAAAAATAATCATTCATATGGATTGAACACCTGGTAACCGACATTCACAATTTACATATAAGAATATCCCCATCATTCCGGGATCCTCCTTCGGACATGATATAAATTTCGAAGTAATAAAGCATCCTATACTTTGGATGGGGCTTGTTGGGCCCAATAGATCTATCTTTAGGATTCGCGTCAATTAGGGTGTCTGTTCCCTAATTCTTAGATTACCAGACTTAATAAAAAGGGGCATATTCGATTTCGATAATTCAGCCATAGAATGTAGTTTTAAGTACTTGTGTCTATCACGTCAAACATTTATAAAGCAGCGCATGTATTCTCAGTCCCAAAAATATATATTGCAAAAGCATTTAAAAAGGGAGCAAATGAAACTCACGCATATAAATATTGTAAAAACAGTTAATAAAGCATTTGCATGTATTCTCAGCCCAAAAATGTAATGAGTAAAAAGGGAGCAAATGAAACTCACCTAATGTATTTTGTAGTAAAAATACATATGACTATATTGAACAATGCAGGGTTGGCCTCGGATTCACAAACCTATATCATTTGTATATTTATTAATATATATAATCGCGATTGAACAAATTCATATATTATAACTTATGTTATATATTATATATATTTAATTTGCGTATACAAAAATGATTAGTGTTTAGATAGTTATAATAATATATATTCAGTTAGTTTTATATTAAAAGTACCTGATTTGTTATATATGAATATTCGTAAAAAAATCGTTAATATGATTAATATGTACTTTTATGTAATATCACCTATAAATATATTTTTATATACATAATATTTATTTAGTAAAATATTATTAATAATGGTAAATGAAAGTTGTATTTGATTATAATAATAATATAAAAAATAGCAATACTGATAACAATAATTATTATGGTAATTTTACTATTAATAATAGTTAGGATAATAGTTTTAGTAGTAATAATAACGATACACATAATATTGATAATAATACTTATAATATTCTGATAATACTAATAATAATGATAATATTAATAATACACAATAATAATACTCATACTTATAGATTGATGTTAATGTTAATATTTATGAAAATAATAATAATAGCATTAATAACACTTATAACAATAATAATGATAAATATGATATTAATAATTATAAGTATATTGATAAAACTAATATTTATAAAAGGATAACAATCCTAATATTAATGATAATAATAATATATTTTTATTACTTTCATAATAATAATAATGATAATAATTATAATACTTCTACATGTGATAATAATATTAATAATTTTAACACTAATAGTAATAATAATATCAATAACAATAACAATAATAATAATAATAATAATAATAATAATAATAATAATAATAATAATAATAATAATAATAATAATATCAATAACAATAACAATCATAATAATAATATAATAATAATAATAATAATAATAATAATAATAATAATAATAATAATAATAATAATAATAATAATAATGGAAATAGGAATAAAAGAGTATACCCTCCTAAAAAGAAATGCACCAAACAGGACTCGAACCCGAGATCTCTCGCTCACCCATAACACCCCTTAACCATGGCTCTAATTCTATTTTTCCTAATTAATATCGGTTTTTGATTTATTTAACCCATTAATTTTCATCTCGGCCCAACAGCAATTTTTACGGCCCAACATCAAGCACAAGCCCAACAGGAATCTAGAACTCAGCCCACAGGAAGTCATTTGGCCTGATATTGCTGTTTAATAAAAAGGGAGGAAAAAGACTGCAGCAGGCTGGGATCGAACTCAGGACCTCTCGTTAAACCAACACTACACCAAACCATCTGCTCCATTTCATTTATCTGTTTTAAGACCCACTCGAATATTTATAACCCGTATAACAGCCTGTTTACCATCTTCTTCTTAGATTTCAAACTAAAATCAACCAGCGAGTTTTACAAATCAAAGTACCAAATGGAAAGCTTTTGTGCCTGGCATGTCAGTTCTTGGATCTCTTGATGATGATGTTTCTTCAGATGGAAAGCTTGTTAATAAAACTGGTGCAACCTCTGTTTGTAGAGGTTTGTACTGTGATCGTTAGTTGATTCAAACACTTCGTTTGATGTATATTTTGAATCTGGAGTTGCTTCAACTGATTTTGGGTCCTAAACAATGCGATACAATCTCTTAGACCATACCCGTTGGAAAGTATGCTCTTTCACCTTTCTATAAACAATTTATTTGTTAAAAAAGGAGTTACGTTTTGAAAGTTAAGGGCTTATTGTAAAACTCCTAAAAACCGATTTAACAACAGTAAGTTACAACAGCAGGTTCACAACAGTGTACAACCTCAAGATACTGATATGAACTTTATCTAAAACTCTTTTAAACTAACAAATCAAACATATCATATGTCAATTTAAAGTTTTCGGGAGTTATTTCTAACCCATCTATTATTTTTCACCAAACATAATTCATTTTTAACTTACGAACTCGCAAAGTAGGTCCGAGAGTCTCCTTTGACACTTTTATCAAAATGGTAAAAAAAATTCTGTTAACTTACGAACCCGCAAAGTAGGCCCGAGGATCACGTATATTTTCCAAATTTATAATTTTTTTAAATTGTATACGACACCACTAAATTTTACTACTCCCCATATATTTTTCGAATTTGTAGTTCTTTGAAAATACTCTACCACTAAAATATCATTTATGTTTAACCAGTAATGAAAAAAAATTCAGAACCCCGTTGACTTATAATCGCTACTGGTCATGTCATGCACGGGACAAATTAGTTATTGCAGTTAATAAATATACTTTATCTGTTGCACACAAGTATAAGATCTGTTCCATCGTTTGCAAAATCAATGTAGGATCGTGTAAATAGGATTAAACGACCTAGACTTCAATATCGATCGCGGAATAACTCGATATTGGATTTTATATCAAACAATCACTTAAAATAAAGATCTAAACGTGTTATTAAGACTTTAGGATGTATTAGATCGAACCACAAGAGTGCTAGTACTATTGGATGTCGGATACAAAGGTTGGAAGGGTTTAGAGTTCGTAACCCTAACAATGAACCCGAGATTAATATTAAATACTACCAACACCGTGCGGTTGCAAACTGAACCCGTACGGATGCATTCTGCATCCGTGCGGTTGCACAAACAGTGTTTAAATGAAACATTAAACGTATATTAACTCGTACACTATTACACACCGCATACTACCACAACGTAACGCTTATAATGAACTTGGGACTAACATTATGCACCAACAATCGAAAAACCAAAATTAACAATCCCCCCAAAACCAAAAGATAACAATCCCCCAACTTAATAAAATGAAGAAAGGCCCATTTTCAAGAACAAACAAAATTAATTCCAGAGGTGTTAACTATTTATTGATGGAACTAACAAATGTTCTGATTATAGTTATTGATTACTGATGCATGTTAATAATTTTAACGGACGACCTAAAGGCTACTGTTATTAATCAAATATAAAATAAGATTGAAAGTTGAAACAAAACGTTTATATTTATCGCATGAATACATGATCATTCATTGGTGAATGGATAAACGGATAAGGTTATATATAAGATGATGCTATGATCTAATTATGCAAACAGAAAAATATAACAATAACACAAAACATTATTCTCCATTTCCTTTTCTGTAAATTGAGTAACAGCATATCTTCAAGCTTTTATTCAAACATTCAACAATGAGTCAATAACAAAACAAAAACAACCTTATTCTAAGTCATTAAGGATTCTTTTTATGTCAGCTCAACAGAACCCTTACCGTGCTTCTTGGCTACCTCAACATCATTATAATTCGAGCTCTCAAGCCTTTCACCTTGTCCCCAAATCGCATACGCTTCTTCCCCATGAGCCGCCTCGTCTCCAATTTCCATATCCTCATCCGACATCCTCAGCGGCACAAACAGTTGCACAAACAAACACACTAAACTTGTCATCACAATGTTAAGTACTATCACGAATAAGATACCGAGTAGTTGAACACCCATTTGTCTAACTCCATAACGGACACTTTCTGAGCTTCCACGGTGCAAACCTACGAATAAGCCCATGTATTTGTTTTGAACACCGTAGAACAAATAGCACAAATGTGGCTCGGAGAATAGGCCAGTCAGAATGCCCCCTAAGGATCCTGCTATCGCGTGTGTGTGTAAAACAGCCATTGTGTCGTCGACTTGTTGGAGAAGCTTGGATCTCTTGTGCACCACCATCATGGTGAACCAAGGGATCGAGCCTGACAATAGTCCCATTAGTATCGCCGAGTATCCTTGCACCACACCTAAAAAAAAAAATCTATAGTTTAGATCAATTCGAAAAATCCATAAGCCATAATGTAAAACTCAGTCCTAAAATTAAATAAGTGGACACTTAGACTTATAAGCCATCGTCCATATTTACATATGGCCGATGTGGAATCATAACAAACATATCTTTATAAGTACTGTATATTTTTAAAGTGCATGTATACTTGTTGCAGAGTTGGGGTGTGTGCAATGGCGGAACTTGAACCTGGCCTGAGTTGGGCCAAACTAGTGAAAGGGGGTAAATACTAAAAAAAATTATTTTTTAACCAAAAAAATTTAGTGTAATTTTTTTTAATCGAGCATGGGCGGATACCCCTTTGGTTGCACTATGTTCGACTCTGGGTGTGTGAGTGTTTGTCGTTAAAAAAAGAGAGTATATACCAGCTGCAGGGGTGATGACAACTAGACCGGTGATCATGCCTTGAACAGCACCAATTACAGAAGCTTTCTTGAAGAAAACTACATCTAGGATGAGCCAAGTCAATAGGCTCGTAGCAGCGCACACATGGGTGTTCAGAACGGCTAAGGAAGCATCTGCGCTAGCAGAGTAAGGATCACCACCATTAAAACCGGTCCAGCCCATCCATAAGAGCCCAGCCCCAGCTAACATAAGAATTATGTTGTTTGGAGGAAACCTTTCCCTGTCCTGAGTCAACCTTGGACCAACCTAAACCAATACCAAAAAAAGAAAAAACAAATTGCTCACAACATCAAGAAACAAAAATAATTTATTTATTTATTTTACTTTTTGGCTCAGTTTATGATTAATTATAGTTATGTACCCAATAAGCAGCGGTGAAACCAGCAACACCCGAAGAAAGATGGATGACATAACCACCCGAATAGTCGATTATTCCCATTGTAGCTAACCAACCCTTAGTAGACCAAATCGTATAAGTACCAACCGTATACGAGAAAGTTAACCAAAGTGGAACAAACAACATCCACGCGTAAAAATTCATCCGTCCCAAAACTGCTCCCGCGATCAAAATCAAAGTTATGGCTGCGAAAACAAACTGAAAGAACACCATAGTAGCGTTTGGAAACATTCCAAGAAACGCCGGTTCAAGAAGGTACTTTTGCGACACAGCAAGGTTAAACTTTCCCCAAATAGGTACAAGTGGTGTCCCAAAAGAAAGCCTAAAACCCCATAAAACCCAACAAACAAGAACCATTGCAAATGCATATAGAGCCATAAAAGCAGAGTTAACTGCCCATTTCTTCTTGACGGCCCCACCATACAAGATTATAAGCCCCGGGACACTTTGTAAGCCCACTAGCGTAGCGGCTATAAGCTGCCACGCGTTATCACCTTTGTTCAGCCATTCAGGGCTCGCGTCACTAGGCAATAAGTTTGAAGGTAAGGCCTCGAAAAGTGCGGTTATGTTAATGGGTGGTGATGGTACTGAACCCATTCTTAGTTACTTAGTTATAGAAGCAAAGTAAGTTGTAATGAATATATCAAATGCATGAAAGAATGGAGGATATATAGTAAAAATTTGAAAGCTTTGTGTTGTTGATTCTCACGATAGTTGTTAAAATCTATGGTGGTCACCATTTTGTGCTTGTCATTTCTTGAAAAACTTATGCTGAAAGTTTCATCTTAAGAGGTGAACAAGTTAAGATGCATAATTCATCTTCATCCTACTTATGGAAAAAAATTTGTACTTACTTTCCATTTATGTTGATTGGTGATTGGTGATCGGTGAGAGATCAGAAGCAAATGAATATTTCTTTGTTTATATACAAAGGATTGAATCCATTTGACATCTTCATCCTCCAAAATGCATAATCTTAGGAAATTTTTTAACTCTTGTATATAGTTATTATTATGATTATATAGTTATCAACCAATTTACTTTTGTTGAACACAATCATTTTTATTACAATCTCGGATTAATAAAAATAATTTGAAGTTAGTTCCTTTCTCACTATGATTGTACGTAGTGATGGCCACATCAAGAGGCTATGGCGGTGGTGGTGGTGGTCATTGCAGTGATGCTCAACATTCGATTTCAAAGCGTTTAATTTGAAACGAAGCGCGTGAAAACTGAAAAAAAAAATCAAACGGAATTTGAATTTGATTTTCTGTTCAGTTTATATATATGAATTTGATATTTTAGGTCACTTTCCAATTTTACTTTTTCGAGTTTGGTTAAACCGAAAACTGAATTCTTAAATAATTAGTATATATAGAACACAATTGATTCAAAACCAATTTGGGTTCATAACCTTTTCATTACTGAGTATTATTTTGGTAGAACTATATATTTTTAAGTTTTACATACCAAATTCGGTTTTTGGTTTGATTTCGTTTTTAGTTTCAGTTTTAAAATTTGAATACGGTTTGGTTATGTTGCTCAAATAAGTTTCGGAACCGAATAAATCAAACTCAATAAATCAAAAATCAAACCGTTATCATACTCTGTAATTAGTTAAGTTAATTACTACTACAAATTAGTGTTTGAGTTACTATGTTGGTGCAAAAACAACTTGGATCTTAAAATCATCGATATCCAATCATCAGCCAGTTGTACGCGTTACATTCCAAAATTTCCCTTGCGATAGTTCCAACAAGTGTTCACTCAAAAATTCCGCAAATTAATACCGTTCCACTAGATATTTTCAATTTTTACTCGTATTTTTTAAGTAGTTATTTATATTAGTTTTAAGTAAACGAATTTTAGGTTTGTATAATGCATATACACTTACCGTATCTAAAAAAATTGATATTGAACTCATTTTCAACGTATAGTACAACTACATGTTTACAAGTTAATAAAATAGTAGTGTGATGATTCTTATAAATTATAACATTCTTTACTTGAATCTTTGAAAATAACAAACATTTGACAAAAAGATCTACTATGTCACCTAGAATCTAACAGCTACACCCTTTATCTTATTATGCACTATATATATCATACCTTTTATTTCATTGCATTAGGGACAACATTCAACAATTGTTGTTGTCTTGAATAGATCAAGTTATAAAAAATGAGTTTACCACCACCATCACCCATTAACGTAACCGAACTTTTCGCAGCGTTACCTTCAAACTTATTACCGAGCGATGCCAGTCCCGCTTGGTTAAACAAAGGTGACAACGCGTGGCAGCTTGTGGCCGCTACGCTTGTGGGCTTACAAAGTGTCCCGGGGCTCATAATCTTGTACGGTGGGGCCGTCAAGAAGAAATGGGCTGTTAACTCGGCTTTTATGGCTTTATATGCCTTTGCAATGGTTCTTGTTTGTTGGGTTTTATGGGGTTATAGACTATCTTTTGGGACACCACTTGTACCTATTTGGGGAAAAGTTAATACTGCTGTTGAACAACAGTATCTTCTCGAACCGGCGTTTACTGGAATGTTTCCGAACGCGACTATGGTGTTTTTTCAGTTTGTTTTTGCTGCAATTACTTTGATTTTGATCGCGGGTGCAGTTTTGGGACGGATGAATTTTTACGCGTGGATGTTGTTTGTTCCACTTTGGTTAACGTTTTCTTACACTGTTGGTGCGTACACGATTTGGTCCCTAAAAGGCTGGTTATCTGGTTTAGGAATAATCGACTACTCGGGTGGTTATGTCATCCATCTTTCTTCAGGGGTTGCAGGCTTCACTGCTGCTTACTGGGTACATATATGAGAACTTGATATGTGCATATAAACAGTGGCGGATCGAGGAATTTTTTTCGAAGGGTGTAAAATGTTAAAAATTTGAAAAGAAAAAAAAAAAGCAAGTAAACGGGGCAAAATGTCAACATTTAACGCATAAATACCCTAAACGTGAAACTTTAACACATAAATACATTGAAAAAATTTGGGTCGTTGGGGGCGGCTGACCCCGGTTGAACATTAATAGGCCCGCCCCTGCGTATAAAATCCATTTTTCGGTTTTTATACTCATGACTAATAATTTTTTTGTTTTTGCGCAGGTTGGTCCTAGATCGACGAAGGATAGGGAAAGGTTTCCTCCAAACAACATTATTCTTATGTTGGCTGGGGCTGGGATCTTATGGATGGGTTGGACTGGGTTCAATGGTGGTGACCCATATGCGGCTAGCGCTGATGCTTCACTAGCCGTTCTGAACACCCATGTGTGTGCTGCTACGAGCCTATTGACTTGGCTCATTCTTGATGTTGTTGTCTTTAAGAAAGCTTCTGTAATTGGTGCTGTTCAAGGCATGATTACTGGTTTAGTAGTCATCACCCCTGCTGCTGGTAATCCTTCTTTCGAAACATGAAAATCTTACAAGATATTAGTTTAGGCTATCAAGTTTGGGACTTTAATCAAATTGATACTTTTTTGATATCTTTTACATATAGTTTTGGACTTAAAAATGAAATAATAATTTACGTAGCTGTTTCTTTACTGCTCTTCTTTTATGGATCACTGTGGTTAGCTAGCGTACATCTGATTAAAAATACTGATTTTTTTTTTTTTAGCCTAAACAGGGGAAACCTTATTCGTTTACCAGTTTTACTCCCCCCTTTATATTTTAACGAATATTGACGATTCTGTTATTTTTCAGGAGTGGTGCAAGGCTACTCGGCTATAATAATGGAAACATTTGCAGGTTCAATCCCATGGTTCACAATGATGGTGTTGCACAAGAAATCGAAGCTCCTCCAAAGTGTCGATGACACAATGGCGGTACTACACACGCACGCAATAGCAGGGACATTAGGAGGCATTCTAACAGGCTTATTTTCAGAGCCACATCTGTGTGAATTATTCTATGGGCATACGAATAAATATATGGGATTACTAGTAGGATTAAACCATGGGTCCAGACAAAGTATCAGGTACGGGGTTAGACAGATGGGGATTCAACTACTCGGGATTATATTTGTTGTTACACTTAACGTTGTGATGACAACATTAGTTTGTTTATTTATACAATTAATCGTCCCATTGAGGATGTCGGATGAGGATATGGAAGTTGGTGACGAAGCAGCTCATGGGGAGGAAGCGTATGCAATTTGGGGACAAGGTGAAAGGCTTGAGACGTCGATGTACTCAAATTATCATGATATTGAGGTCCCAACTAAGGGTGGGCCGGGTTCCATTGAGTTGACATAAAAAGTACTCATAATGACTGTTTAATTATATGTTTAGTGGCTCAGAAGAATTAAGATCAGTTGTTTAATAAGCTCAAGAATGTGATTGTTTAATGAAATGAAAGACAGATTAAGAGGGTTATTATCTGTTGCCTGTTGTATCGGTTTTGTACTGTGTGTGATCTTTGGATTCGTTTATTTATTTTACTGTTTTTTCACCAATGATTTGAAACACATACATGTAGTAGCAACATATATCATCAATAAGTATATTTCATATAACACATTACAACTAAGAAAGGAACAGACCATATGAATGAAATTTCCACAAAGACCATCTTCAACCTTTTTCATCAATTCTTCAAATGAATTTTCTTAAAAAATGCATGAATTTTAAGAAGTAATCTGGCTGATCGAGGAGTCATAACGCATTGACATTACATTTTCAGTACTGTACGTCGTCCCAAATTGTCTTTGCATAACAGGTGACAGGGAGGAAAATTTCACCCACAAAAAGAAGTATATGTTCCTTTCTATTTATTCGAAATTATTTATTTAGTAGGTACTTAAGATATTTGGTAATGTTCCTTTCTATTGAGAAGAAAGGAATTTAAGTCCCGTACCCGTTGAGACCCAATTGTGCAGCGAGCCAATAACAAACATCATTCACTTCTTCAGGTATAGTGTAGTGACCAAGCCTATATGAATAACCATGCCAAGAACACCATACACACACTTAAAACATTGTTTCTTTTTGAGAAATGATGTTATGTTACTAGAATCCTAAAAAAAAGGTTACCCGTGGTAGGTTTGATATGTCAAGTTTTGAAATCCAGAAGAACGTAAAGTTTGTGCAGATTTCTCCCCGTGCTTGAGGTCAACAACATCATCAACTGAAACATGGAACTGTAACTTTTAACTACTGGCATTGATTATCAAAAGCATCCATTTTGTCCTTTAATTGTGTCTCTATATTCATCCTTTAAAATACAAAATATCATTTTTTTAAGGGATGCTTTTATCTTTTGAGTTTCACTTCACACTTCTAAACTAAGGTCTTTAGAGCACATATTATTTTCTGCTTATAAAGCCTGGCAAACGTGTTGGGTCGGGTTGGGTTGGGTCAAGACCCAAATGTCAAACCGGGTCAGGGGTCGAACGGGTCTCAAAATTCAAACGGGTCAAACGGGTCTCAAAATTCAAACGGGTCGAACGGGTCTCAAAATTCAAACGGGTCGAACGGGTCTCAACATTCAAACGGGTGGAACGGGTCTCAAAGCATCAGGTCAGGTCGAGACCCATTTTTAATAATAAAATTATTTCTTAAAAAACATATATATATTTATTTTTAAAAAAGAAAATTTAATTTTTTTTTAAAATATTTTTTCATTTTTTATTATTTTTTTAAAAATTAATTTTTTATATAGTTTTAATTTTTATGTTACTATTAATTTTTTTAAATTTTTTATTTTTCTATTTTGTGGGTTTATTATTTTTTTCATTTTTAAATTTTTTCATATTGAAAGGGTTGGAATTGGGTTTCAGCTTCAAATATATTAGTGGATTAAAGTGTCCATATTGGACGAATTCCCTTTATTTTTTCAAGACCCAATGAACTCAATTGGTTGACCCGATAGACCCAACTTTTTGGTGTATGGGTCTTTTGCTAGGTATTAACGGATCTTGTTTAAAAAAGCCAACATTATGGTTTTCCTCCGCCGGAATTGGTTATTCATGTATGTATAACCAACTAATTCGAGGGTAAAGTATTAACCAAATATATCTGATTCATACCTCAAAGAGTGAATGTTATAGTTTGATTCATACTCGTATTTTGTTATAATTTTTAGAAACGGCTTGAAGTAAGCATGATGATCTGACTTAGCCGTAAACAAATGAATGGGTACTGTTCTTACTCTTAAGATTATGAGCTTAGATATGTAGATGATCATCAAAACCAAATGTATTGTGTCATTAGACCATTCACGTGACATCCAAGCTGAACTTCTTAACTATTACATCAACGCACTGACCCAACGCTGAACCCACATTTCGTGACAGCAGGAATGACACATAGACTGGACCCACACAAATACACGTAAATACACACAAACACAATAACAAGATGATTTACCCAAGACTATATGGTGCCTATGGCACCAGGGTCAACACAAGACGAACAATAGGGAGAGATATTATGAAACTAATAATGTTTTCATAAATTCTAATTTGTATTACAAAAATTTGTAACCAGACACTTATGTTAGATTTTGGTGCCATAAAACTAGTAAAAGTTCACAAAATTTTGGTCATGTGAAGTAAAGCATTTTAGGAAGAACACAAAAAAGAGAGAGAAAAACAAAGTTAACTTTTATATATTTTGTCACTTGTTAATCTTTGTTGTAAAAATGTTGACACATTTTATAATCGTACTCAATATAAAATCTAGTTTTACAAACATTCAAAATTTTAATTTATCATCATCAAATTCATACAAAACATCCAGTTTCTCAAGTTGACAGACATGTACCAGTAGAAAACTTTTCTAAAACTATAGCCTATAATGGCAAATTTAGTATGTTCAAGTAATAAAATTAGTGTTATTATAATATAGTTTGAATCTTAGTTAAAACACAGGTTATATAGTTATTCATTCAAACTGAATACCTTTTTTCTTCTTTATTATCTTAAAAAGAAACATATGTTGTATCTTTTCAATATCAAGATCATTCTTATTTGCATACCTGGCTTGAAGAACCAAAAAGTACCAACACAGGAAGAGAAAACCCAAACATTTGCCTTTCACTGAGCTAAGAAGGAATGTTAAATAGTAACTTTCAAAGTCAAACATGATAATATTTCATACATCGTCGATCAACTCCAAGTGTCAATAACGTGAAGCTTAAAGCTCCTGGTACATAAGTAAGGTGGTTTTTCCTTTCAAATGAATACACTCATCCTTTTTTTGTGAAAGAAACGTCCATAAATTTACATACATTTTGGTTGGCACATGCGCCAAATATATGATTCCAACTTTGTGAATGACATACATAATCGTTGGATAAAAGGTAAATTCAATTTAACGAAAAACCTGAAAAGCATGCAAGTTTTTACAGACCTGAGGTCGCCACATTTTATTGCAATTCTACGACTCGTGTAAATTGTTAAGCTGGTATGTAGAGGGCCCACCGATGCTATCAAGCTGTAAAGCTCCCCACTAATGCGAGATGCCCACATATTGAGGGGGTTAAGCTGGTAGTGGAGGGCCGAACAATACCACCAAGTTGCAACAAATCCTCTCGCGTGCAAATCTGGCACTTATAAATTGCACCACTAACATGGTGCAAATCTGGCACAAAAAAATTGTACCATTAAGTGGTAAATATTAACCCAAGAATTTCCAAAACCCGAGCTCTGATACCATGTCAAGTCACCAACATCTAGAAGCTGAAGCTGGTAGATAAGGGGGCCCAACAATAATATCAAGCTTCGACAATCATTTTCTCTACCCCACTGCAAAACAAGTGAGTAGGCACAACTAAATAGTTTGAACAATATTAAGGAAATCTAGACCAAAAAATATCAAAAAACTTGGGAAAGATAGTACCGCAAATGAATTATAATACTACGAAAGAATGATCTTATATATACAAACATTTTGGTATCGTAAAAGAGTTTTTGAGGCATCCCACTAAATATTCCACTCGCTTAAAGCACCAGTCATCATTTTATATTTCTAATTTGATAGTGTTCCATAACAAAGGCTTGTAATTTTAGTTTTGTTTAATGTACCTATTCATCACAAAGGACACCTCAAAATAACTAAACCAGAATACCGACTTAATCAAACTATACCAGAAACTGATGCAATGCAATTCAATTCTAAAGATGTATGGTTACATGTAAGTATCATCTTTGCACACTCTTCCCCTAACCCTATAAGTAGGCTTATGTGATCTTGTGGCTCCTCTTAAGATATATTTGGTACTTATGTGAGATATTAATCATAGTGGTAGAGCCCATTAAACTCTAAGTTATCACAGTTATTATACTATAACCACTTTGTTATACTATTATCACTTTCTTATACTATAATCACTTCCTTAATATAGTAACTTTAGCCTGTGAATTATTAAAAACTTTTGGAGTTCAAAACTAAACATTTTTCCCAACTAAGATTAAAAACTTCTATGAATCACTGTTCACTAATTACTAGAAAATTTTTATTTTTTATCTGAACTTAAATCTAACACAATATGAAGAAAAGTTTATATAAACAGGAAGCATGATACCAATGCATATCAAGTTAGCATTAAGAACATTTATAAACAGAGTAGAGTAGATGTCACAGATATAATATGTGAATCATAAACAGTGAACTTGATGCAAAATAGGATTCCTGCAGTTAAGATAAAACCAGTTCAAAATATGTCTTTAATTACAAAGCAAATACCTTTTCCATGGCAGAGCAAAATAGGCAGTGCTGCTGCACGCCTTGCAGCCTCTTGTGATGCATGAACTCTGCTCCTCACAATCCTAAGATATCGTTTTCTTGTTAGTACTTTTATTTGCTTAACCAGTCAATCGTATATTAAAAAGTTTGAAATTGTAACAAAAGTCAAACCTTGAACATGGGAGCCAGCCGCTAAGCGCCACAGCTGCGCTGAGGTTGATTGGGTATCGGTTACCATTCCCAAATTGTCCTAAAGCACGACATGTTGCAGAGTAGAGTGCCATAGCTGCTCCCATACTGAAGCCCGCAACACCTAGTTTAACTGTAAATGTAAAAATCACAAGGTAAGGATAGTCCAAAATGACCAATATATAATATAGTTATCAAAGACAACATTTGACTCCTTAGAAATAATAATAATAAAAAATAAAAAAATCATAGCTAGATAAATAAGGGGCTAGCAGGTGCACTATCCCCCTTCAATTTTGTACGTGAAAGTGTGTGTAAATATGTAATAATAATTCATGAATTGAAAAACAAAATTATATCCCTAGTCTGTAAATTACATGATCCGTTAGTTCATAGATTTTGTAGCTAATCTACTATAGTTGTGGTCTATATCAAACATCCACTTTTAGACTGGGGAACCATAAGTTTTCAAATATGCCAATATTCTAGTTGTTGATTCCACGTATGGTAAACTGCTAATAGGAAACTGATAGATATTTACAGTTATGAGTAGTAGATACTTACTATCATCACGCTCATTGGACAACATATTCACAATATGGGCAGCAGAAGCATCTAAGCCCTCTACATCATCAGTAGCATTGTCGGACAAGTCTTCAACATTGAACCCTGATAATGCAAAAAAGTCTTTATAGACTAATCATACAAAAAGCAACATTCTTTTGTTCGCGGTTCTTACATAATGGACTAATAAGTAAATGATCAAGAAGTGTACGGTTGGTCTTTTAGAAGAAATATAACAAAAGACTTACATGCAGTACACTGCAATCCACCGAATAAAGTTACCGGGCGAGTTGGGGCAGTTGGGCATATCCACTTAACCTAAAGTGTAGATTAATATGTTCACTGTACAAATCGTACGAATACTTATACGTATAACAAAAAAGAAAGATACTAATTCTTACATTTGGAAGAGGAAGAGATTCCAAAAACTGGGACCAACTGTATAACAAAAAATATTCCAAAAAATGTGAGAAAAGTGGAAAACAGTCTTTTAATACACTCATCCATCAGTCTCATACTAATTTTAATTTAGGCTTTTCATGAGAATCAGAATCAGAATATGGGCCCGCATACACATTCCATTATATCGGAAGGTAAATATTGGAATGGTCCCAAATTTGGGTCAACAACCTTTTTCAAAACGAAAAAGATAACGTCTTACAAAGATTTCCCACTTATATAACCCTCAAAAGCATCTGATGTTGGCCTCGTGTCTCATAAACAAGAGACTAGATTGACAGAAAGGCGAGTTGGTAATATCCTAATCTATTGGATAGGGTGGAGTATTAAAATTGATATTAGAGCAAATGATGTTTTTGTTTGTTATTACAACAAATTCCATCTTTTGTGGTGTTCCTTGAAGTATTCTATGTTTGACTTTTTGAGTCAAAAGTACTTGTACGTCCACTTCGGTCAATACTGAAATTTGGTCCATGAAACGCCCCAACTTTCTCATCACTGAAGAATTTTTCGGACACGTGGTCGAAAGTTGATCACATGTGTAGAGTTGAGAGAAGAAACTTACCAAGAATAACTTGGAAAATACCAACTCTCAAGATCCTAAATCATCCATGTGTCATATATAGAAGAAAACGTATCATTAACAAAATTAATGAAGTCAAAACTCAATATCAAATGTCAAAATTTTCGAAATGAGTTCAACCCACTTCCTATTCTGAAGTTGATATCAATTTTGGCTTCCTATAAATCATATAATCATCACAATTCAAATCAAATCAATCATTCATCATCACCTTGATCCCGTTTCACCGATTCCATGTAACCAGACGATAGTTGCTTGATGAATTCCTCTAGGCTTGACCACGTAAGTCCTTCCAAACTCAAACGTGTTCCTCCCAACGTTCCTACTACCTGAAACAATGTATCAAGAACACGTACAAACACTTTAAATCTAAGTTGTATAATTATTTTCAGTCCTTTTACCATTTTAATTTATTTTTTAGTTGATGAATTGATAATCGGTTTTAGGTTGAAAGACTAACCAGAACCTATGTTTGATCTGTTGTAGCTCATTGTCTTAACTATTAACTATTGCACTCTAATGTTTGTGTAAATGAAAAAAAGAAAAATCCCCTTATAGTACAACCAGTAAGAGAACACAACAATGATTGCTTGAATAAAATGTGAAGTCTTCGGTATCTATTTATATCATTTTTAGGGTAGTAGACAAAATTAATTTGAGTTAAAAGTTACAACCTAAGGATCTGAATCAGCTACTCTTAGCTACACCAGTTATACCGGCCTGAAGCTACCTTTCAAATTTAATGCTAAATATGATAAAGGTTAAACCACAATAAAGATAAAAAGTTTAAAACTTTAGTGGACCAAGAATAAGATTCTGACCAATCTGATCAAGACAATGGTAAAATGATCCGATAAAACCCGACCCAATATTGTGTCTCAGGGTACAGTGAACATATACTTGAGAATATGTTCTTGTATACAGTGGCAGAAAAAAGTGCTAAAATAGTGACATTCTGAGAATATATTTTCCGCGTACAAGTAGCGTGCGTCGTGGCATTTCGTGTAGTCATGTAAAGAAGCATATCGGCATCAAAATGCAAATCGCTTTTTATACGGGTACAATATCTAGCACATATCCACTTGCAAACATAGATACAAGAACACATTTTTATTTTTTAGTGAGTAGAACATGATAATGTGATGAATGCAAAAAGTAGCAAGAAATTGTTGCAAAATATTACTCGAAATCTTATAACATTAAGCTCATAGCCCCAATGTTTAACTAGATTTTTAATGTTCGCAATTCAAGCAGAGTTTCCAAACCAATTGCTCAAATTGGCAATTAATGAAAACGAAATCATGATTTAACTCTATAAATGATAAGGTAATTCCAGTTTAATAAAAAAAAAAATGAAAATTATGAAATTGTACCAAGTATGAAACTTCATTAATCCACCTACCAGGAAATCAAACCATACATTTTATAAAAAAAACGAATTTTTATACAAATTTATTTAAATAAGGCTAGGTTTAACATTCTTCATAAATAAAAAGTTCCCAAAAAATTCCTGATAAACGTATAATTTTGCAAAGTAGTTGTATATATATATATATATATATATATATATATATATATATATATATACAGTTATACACATACATGTTACGCATAATATATAAAATATCTGACAAAATCCAAAAATAAAGGAATTTGTGGAACTGATCAGCATGTTGCAAAATTCTAATTTTCTGGCAAAGCATCATGAATATCGAAAATATCACGTCACATATACATACATAATATCGCAGCCTAATTACATATACCTACGAAACTTAGCATAAAAAAATGTAAAAAATTATATAAGTGAAACAGCTAGGGCTTGATAGGCAGTTAGATACCTGTAGTGAGAGATAAACGAATTAATTGAAGCAGTCTCTTCTATTTCGCCAGGAAGAACATGTAAAGAGGAGGATTGTGTTAATTTATTATTTATGTTACTAAAAATATTACTATTACTATTAGTATACTGTCTCATAATCATCAAACAATCAATAGTAAGAGTGAAGTTTGTTTAGCTTTTAACGGGTGTATGATTGGGGGTGACTACCGTCGTTCATAAAAAAGAAGAGTAGATATGAGAATTAACGGAATTGTCCCGGGTGATTTTTGTGAATGAAATTGTGTCATATTTTTCTGACCGTAATTGTGTAGGATTTTGTTATTAATATTGTATGACCGGAATTGTGACGGATTCAGAGCTTTGGTTATAACCATAAAAAGATTGTGTAAGACGGTGTCGAGACGGTCGGGTTCTAAAAACGTCGAGCCGTTCGAAATAGGGATGAGACAGGGGTCGAGACTGACGTTGACCAAAGTTGACTATTAAATATATATAAGTATATAAATGTATATATATGTACATATTTTAAAATAAAAACTTTAATTGACTAATTTGTACCCATAATCGCTATCACCGTTGATATAATACAGAAAATTCAAACTAAAATACGACAGATTTGACCTATTTTAACGACTTTCTGGATTCTCCGAATTTTGAGAGACTTTTACCTTATTTTTTCAATTTGACCCGAATTTTGACCGTTGACTGTCATGTTAGACATTTTGCTTCAAAACGGGACGGGCTAGTCACCAAACTGTCACAACGGCTCGAGACGGGGTGTTTTGCAACAGTGGATTGTGTTGCATTATTGTATGTAGTTGTAAAGAGGCATAAGGCTTCTTCTATTCGGGTTAGTAGGGAAGACGACTAAACCGATCACATACTCCAAGCAAAATTACTCTCTAGTTGTTTCCAACTCTCCCGTGACACTTTAAAATATTCGTCCTGAATAAAAGTTAAACCTGAAACTAACTCATGGCCTTAACCACTCAAACCCTAACCACTTCGCTATATTTGGGCTATTGTCTACATGATGTCTACTTAGACCGGTGTCTAATTAAAAAAATAAAGATAAAAAGGTAGTAAAAGGTTTTTTCATGTTTGGACTACACGGGAGGACAACTAATTTAACTCTATATTGTCTCCAATTCTATATCGTCTCTAATTTATGCAGACCAGCAAAATTATTTCCGACTATTTCCAACTATTTGTTAACCACCATAAAATATTCTTCACACACAAAATTCGAAATCGAGACTTCTCAAACAACTTACGGCTCAACCACTTAGCAATATTTGGGCTAGCTTATGTCTAATTAAGTAAACTTTAATTAGTGCCCGAGTTAACTAAACCTCAAAGTTCGTTATGTCATTGGGTTTAAAACCCTAAACCCTAATCTATATTACGTCTAATACTCCCTTACTGATTTTCTACTATCTTTTATTTACCATGAAAACGAAACGCAAAGAAAGTGAATTCGAAGAAGAGCAACAGTCGAAGAAGATTCAGAAATTAATGGAAACATCATCACCATCACCACCACCTCAACTTGGATTTGATAATGCGCTGCTTCCACTTGCAGCATACGACGAAGACGAAGAAGATGATGAACGTGATGTTAAGAAGATCGATCGTGCTGATAATAATCACAACATAACTGATGAGGATGATGATGAAGAAGAAGAAGAAGAAGAAGATCATAATAGTAATAATAATGGAAGAGGAGGGAGAAGAACCATTGAAATCCGTAGAGATTGTCCTTACCTTGATACCGTTAATCGTCAGGTAATCCTTCTTCCGTTACCCCCAATCCTCTTATAATATCATTAATTAATTACTGCTACAATGTGTTTAACCTTGTTATGATTTTAATTTTTGATTTTGATGTTGTCATCTGTACAGCGTTATTATCTTATTAGGTTTAGTTTTCTATTTTTAACCTACATTATTACGAGTAGTACATATCAAAGGTTGAAAAAAATCGTAACCGGGGAGCCTAGTTACATCACATCTGAGTATCTGACCATAGGTTGTGCCAATTAATCTCGATTTTCAGCAATATTGTACATATTATCACATATATAACAAACACACAATCTAAAAGAAGTAAGGTAAAAGGTAGAAGGTTTTCCCTCGGGCTACCGGGGGCAAGTAATCCGACCCCATACTCTGATGTACGCAGCCCCTGGCTGTTTCCAACCCATCACTGGCCACCTCAATATTCGCCCTATACGGGATTCGAACCTGAGACCTCTTGCAAGGAACTCAGACCCCAACCACTGGAAGAAGTCAGCATACTGGAAGAATTGAGCTATCCAAATGAAAGGATTACATGGAACTTTATTGAAATCTCTTGTTTGAAATTCTGTGGTGTTAGTACGTGTTTGTCGTAGTATACAATCATAACTTCAGTCATCATTATATCAAATTTTCGGTTCACATGCTCTCATTAACCCCATTGTATTTGATATCATATATTTATCTTAGGGCTAAGGATAGAAATTGTTGTTCCACTCTTACCTTATGATCAGATGTAGCAGTGTTGTGTACTTCGTCTGAAATAAAATTAAAATTGAGCCAGTTTGTTGAGCGTAACACGTCTGCAAATATTGAACTCCCAGTAATTTTCATATCTGTGATTTTATACGTGTGTTATGCATTGTCAGTATTTTCTGTAGATTTATATCGAGTTAATATGCTAAATTAGATAATTAAATGGTAAATTGAGATGAGCACCATAGAGACCTTTAGGATAAACTACAAATGGTGCTGCTGATTCTCGTCATAAACTTCAACAATCTACTATCCTCAGTAATGTGATTATTTTGTTCTCAATGTGAAACATTGGACTAGTATATCATTACTGGTATTGGTGAAATAGGAATCAACTAAAAACTGTAAGGTTGGTTGCTGTCACATATGGGTTATTTGTTCGTTGTATATTAATATTAGCCTCTATTGTGGTGTAGAGGATATTAGTTGGAGAATTTGATTGGTCATAACTCATCTGCAGGTTTTAGATTTTGATTTTGAAAAGTTCTGTTCAGTGTCTCTATCAAATTTGAACGTGTATGCGTGTTTGGTATGTGGTAAGTATTTCCAAGGAAGAGGGCAGAAGTCGCATGCATATACTCATAGCCTTGAAGCAGGACACCATGTCTATATCAATCTTCGAACAGAAAGAGTTTATTGCCTGCCTGATGGTTATGAAATCAACGATCCTTCACTGGATGATATACGCCATGTTCTGAATCCAAGGTTTGTCAATTCATCTTTTAGATGTCGCTTAACTTTTGTATTAACCGCATCTTGTTCATTTATATCTGGACATGGTGTCATCAACTCACAATGAGTATATAAAAAGTTTTTGTTTCTTTTTAGCGTATGAAGCTTTTGATTATCGTAACATATTACATCTCAATGAAGTTCTGAAAAATTTTGTAGACTTGAGGCTAACAGCCTACGTATTAAATATTCTAGAATGACTTTTGGTAGTTGCATTTCTTGCGTATTACAACTGTTTATTCTTGTATATTGATTTTGCTTCATCTATTCATAATGTGTATTATTATTCTTGTGTTACTTCATAGGTTCAGCCGAGACCAAGTTTTGCAGCTTGATACAAATAGACAATGGTCAAGAGCGCTTGATGGGTCTGATTATCTTCCCGGAATGGTAATTTGTTATTGCTATTGTCTATGGTGTTGTATTTACTTTGGTTAAATATTTTGATAAATTAGTTGGGTAGCATAAAGCTTTTTCATTTTTTATTTTTGGGCACTGATTGTAGTATATTATTTGTTAATTCTTTAGGTGGGGCTTAATAACATCAAGCACACTGATTTTGTTAACGTCACAATTCAATCATTAATGCGAGTGACTCCCTTGAGAAACTTCTTTCTCATCCCTGAAAATTATATGCACAGTCGATCTGTACTTGTTCATCGTTTTGGTGAGCTTACAAGGAAGATTTGGCATGCAAGAAACTTCAAAGGACAGGTTTGATTTCTACATACATCAACTGTGATTTATTTGTAGATCCATATCTTTTGCATATCTGATAATACTTTACTGAATTGTAGGTGAGCCCTCATGAATTTTTGCAAGCGATTATGAAAGCTAGTAAAAAGCGATTCCGTATAGGGGCGTCGTCTGATCCTGTTGAATTTATGTCGTGGCTTCTTAATACACTGCATAAAGACCTTAAAAGTTCAAGGACAAACAACAGCATTATTCATAGATGCTTTCAGGTACCGTTATATTATGTTTTATATTTTCTTTATTATTTTTATTTATTTATTGCAGAAATTAATGAACTTTTTAAGTAATATTCATATGTATACTGAATGGCGAGTTTTTAGGGTGAATTGGAAGTAGTGAAAGACATTCACGTTAAAGATGGTGGCGAGGGTGGGACTGCAGCTAATAATATTGTGTCTGAGACCAGTAGAATGCCGTTCTTGATGCTTGGACTGGACTTGCCACCACCACCACTTTTTAAAGATGTGATGGAGAAGAACATAATTCCTCAGGTTTGTGCTTTGAATATTTATCGTCTAATTTCTATATGGTTCAATGTTCATGATTGTAGTTGGATGCTTCCCTAACTGTGAGGCAACCCGAGCTGCACTGGTTGCACACATGTGTGTATTTGTGTGTGCAACTTATGATTTGATAACCTGAAGATTTCATACTTCACTAACGTTGAATAAGCTTTACGGGACATGCGATAAGGGTGGGTTTAAGGATTTTAGTGTATATTCTGAGGACATTAATAGCTATTGATCCATTGTAATACCTTTGGTGATTTTTAGGGTTATTTCTAAATGTGTCTATCTTCATTATAATGATAAGGGTGGGTTTTAGGGTTATTTCTAAATGTTTCTATCAATGTATGCTTGTTATTACGGCTTGATAGTAAATTAGTAGCAGATAATGAGCAGTCCCACCCAAGGTCAATGATCGAGAGAATAGCTTAAGATAACATATTGTATTTCGTGAAGCACTTGGCTTTAAAATGTAACTCTTTTGAACACATCACACTCTTGTTATTCCAAATGTTTTGAATGTATTGTCATGATAATAAATTTTTTGTTGATTTTGACTTAAATTGGTGTTTGTAGGTTCCACTTTTCAACATACTGAAGAAGTTTGATGGGGAGTCTGTTACTGAAGTTGTTCGGCCTCGTATTGCGAGGATGAGATATCGTGTTACAAGACTTCCTCAGTATCTTATTCTTCACATGCGCCGTTTCACAAAGAACAATTTTTTTGTGGAGAAAAACCCAACCCTTGGTGAGTCATTATTAAGCTGTTTATAGACTGATATAGAGGCATATGATGTGTTTCTCTTTATTTATTCTGCAAACAACTCGCTTTCATGGCACGTTTCATCATGCTTAATTTTGTTTTTTTGCCTATTTGTCGCAGTAAATTTTCCGGTGAAGAATTTGGAGCTGAAAGATTATATACCCTTACCTACACTGAAAGAGGAAGGAAAATTGCCTTCCAAGTATGATTTGATTGCAAATATAGTTCATGATGGTAGACCAGGTGAAGGGCCTTATAGGGTGTTTGTTCAGCGCAAATCAGAGGAGCTCTGGTACCCTTAGAACCACAATTATAATATATAAAATTGATGATTCTTGTTGAATTTTTGACTTGGATTATATTTTTGTCAGGTATGAGATGCAGGATCTTCACGTTGCAGAAACTCTTCCGCAGATGGTGGCACTATCAGAGACTTACATGCAGATATACGAGCAGCAGCAACCGATACAACAGTTGTTGGAGTAATGTTGGGATCTTCTTTTTATGCTTATTCAACGTGTTTTTTCATTTGGTAAGAGCTTCATGTGATGTTTATTCATTTGCTAAGATAAGGATCACTCCAGCATAAAATTTTATGTTTAATTCATGTCATAATTCTAGTCAAAATCAACTACATATGCTTTGTGGTAAATTGTTGCGAGAGTAAGACTTATCTACGTAGTCGAAGCTGTCTACTTGAGATATGTCTAAATATCCGATTTACCCTCAGTAGAAGAATGCAATGTGATTATCTTGTTCTCAATGTAAAACATTGGACTAGTATGTCATTGTTGGTATTGGTTAAATTGGAAAATATTAACGACTATAAGCAGGGGCGAAAGTAGTGTAGGCCGGGTGCCCCCAGTCAATTTCAAATTTTTAGTGTAAAATATTTGAATTCTTTCATTTTGCCTTTAGTCAATTTCAAATTTTTAGTGCAAAAATTTTGGATTTTTTCATTTTGCCCTCGGTCAATTTCAAATTTTTAGTGCAAAAAATTTGAATTTTTTCATTTTGCTCCCAGTGGATTTTTTTTTCCTTCCAAAACTCTTCATATTTTTGCCTCGAAGCTTTCCATATTTTGCTCAAAAACCTCCATATTTTGCCCAAAAACCTCCATATTTTACCCCAAAAAGACGCTACGCTTTTAAAAAAATTTCGCCTCCGGTGAAAAAAATTTCTGGTTCATATGGGATATCTCTGTTGTGGTGTTGAGGATATCAATTGGAGAATTTGATAGGTCATTATAACTCTTCTGCAGGTTTTGGATTTTAATTTTGAAATGTTCTGTTCAGTCTCTCTATCAAATTTGCCTGCCTGATGGTTATGAAATCAACGATCCTTCACTGAATGATATAAGGCATGTTCTGAATCCAAGGTTTGCTAATTCATCTGTTAGATGTCTCTTAACTAACTTTTTGTATTAACCTCATCTTGATCATTTATATGTGGCCATGGTGTGATCAACGCACAAGCTTTGTCTTCAGTTGGTGTTTTTGTGATTAATGTGCCACATTTCAATGGTCATCGGAAATTTAAGTGTTTTGGTTACGCATATACATCAGGAAATATTTATTATTATTTAAAATTTTGTATAATCTGGTATATATTAATGAACTAATGTTAATCGTTGTCTCCAAATTTTAAATTGTTACTAACATGAATTTTATACATATAATTTACCTATACCAACTACATAAAAGAAATGCCTAACATGGCCACTCCTGTGGCAGCAGCCGCAGCACCGTAAAAGAGAGTGAATGTCTCTTTGAGGTTTTTTTTTTTTTTTTTTTTTTTTTTTTTTTTTTTGTGGGTAGGCTAATCAATTGCGTTTAAAATCTTCAATTGAGATGCAAGCATTACTCACTACTCACAACCAAACAATTGACTATCATTTTTGTCAATAAATGCATGCTTCAGCCAACATGCGACATTAAATAGTTTTCGACAATCTCGTTGCGACAATCTCGTTCACAGCCATGACATTTTAATCTTTTAGTTGCAATTCATATTATTTTGTTAGTTAAAAGTTCAAACGAGAACCATAAAAATGGCGAGAACTGTAAGAACTTTTAATTTACAAAGATTTTTACATGTGAGTATATTGAATCACTCATAAATGTTGATGTAGAGTAAGAGTAACATAAAATAGTTTGAAAAAACTTATATTTTACCAATATAATCAAATATATAGTTTTTCGTTCACATTTGCATATTTGTTTGTGTAACATCTGAACTTTTATATAGTTAATAATTTAAAATGTAATTTTTGGTAATGAACATATGTTTATTAATGATATGAGTATTAATTAATATTTGCATGTAATTTGTTGCATTTAAATGCAGAAAAACTATGAAATTAAAAAGTTCTCGCAGTTCTCTTCCTTTTTGTGGTTCTCGCCCCTTATTTGCAAAGTAACGTCAACCCTACTTATTAGGACATTGTATAAATGTTTACATATGTTAAGTGTCATTTTATATCATATTAATATACCTGGCAAATGGGTCGGGTTGGGTCAAAGATCAAATGGGTTCGGGTCGAAATGGGTCATGGGTCGAAACGGGTCAGAATTAAAATGGATCGTACGGGTTGGGTCGAGACCCGGGTCGGGTTGGGTCGAGACCCGGGTCGGTTGGGTCGGGCTAGTAAAAATTTTATTGTTTGTGGCCCCGAAAACGGGCCCCGAAATTACGCGCCGAAAACGCGCGCCGGAAACGGCCGCAGAAAACGGGCCCCGAAATTGCGCGACAAAATCGGGCGCCGAAAACGCTCGCCGAAAACGCGATCAAAATCGCGCGCCGAAAAACGACCGCCGAAAAAGCGCGCCAAAAAACGGGAGCCAAAAACGGGCGACAGAAAACGCGCGCCGAAAACGGGCCCCGAAATCGCGCGCCGAAAACGGCCGCCCAAAACGGAACCCGAAATCGCGCGCCGAAAACGGGCCTCGAAATCGGCGCCGAAATCGCGCGCCGAAAACGAGCGCCGAAAACGGGCCCCGAAATCGCGCGCTGAAAACGCGCGCCGAAAACGAGCGACAAAAATAGCGTGCAGGAAAACGCGCGCCGAAAACGGCCGCCGAAAAAGCGCGCCGAAAACGGGCACCGAAATCGCGCCCCGAAAACGGGCCCCGAAATCGCGCCCCGAAAACGCCCACCCAAAACGAGCGCCCCGAAAACGGGCCCCAAAATCGGCGCCAAAATCGCCCGCCGAAAACGGGCCCCGAAATCGCGCGCTGAAATCGCCCGCCGAAAACAAGCGCAGAAAACGCGCGCCGAAAACGCGCCCCGAAAACGGCCGCCGAAAATGCGCGCCGAAAACAGGCCCCCAAATCGCGCCCCAAAACGCGCGTCGAAAAACAAATCTTTTGAAGTGAACCCATTTGGGTCTTCAAGTAATTTTTGTATTATGTGATTGGACCCATTTGGGTCTTTAAGATATTTGTTATGTTATATGTTTGGACCCATTTGGGTCTTCAAGTAAACCCAATGGACCCATTTTTAAGACTTTGGGTCCATTTTGACAGGTCTACATATTAATAATAATTTGTAAATTATATAATATTGTTACTCCATATTTAAGTTTGTTTATACTTTTGTTTTCATACACATTTTTTTGAAAACTAAATCTAATTTTATATTCACTAATGTTCAAGTCCGCAACGCTAATAATAAACTAGTTAAATATTAATAAAGGGCATAACTCTTTAAACATATTTTTTCCAAATCAATTTAACTCTCAAAATTAATCTCTACATCTGCTCCCGTCATTTTCTTCAAACTAGTCATTTTTTGCCGCATCATCTTTTCAATGGCCGTTAGGACTTAGTAGTCATTTTTTTTCCTTACTCCGTTCATCATTATTCAAGCAAATTATCATATTTTTTTCATATCCCATCTCTAAAATGAGTAAAAGATTAATGATGAACACTCTTTAGACAAATGATGCACATCGAATTTTCCTATATACTTATTGTACAATTTGTACAATGATTTTGATTTTCTTAAATTTTTATATGCATTTGCCGGGGCACTTTTAGTCATCTTTTCATATGAATCAAATCATGTAGGCATGCGCGCACGAACAAACATATGTAGTCAAAAGTTTAAATTAAATGAGAATAAAAAAAAAATACAATAAGAGGTTTTAACTTACATTTATTTTCACATGCTGAGTAGATTAATTTACGTATGAATGTTGATCGTGATTAAGATTGAACATAAAATAATTTGAAGCTCTAATTTACCTTTATAATTATAATTAAAATTAAATATATTATTTCTCATTCACGTGTACACATATATTTATGAACATGTAAACATTTTATATAATTTGTAAATTCTCGAATTTGAGTTTATTTAATCCTTATATATTTGTATAGGATATAAGTTGATCTGATCCCTTTTATATTGGTATCTAATCTAAATCCAATATTTATTATATAAACTCAAATCCTATATTGGTATCTAAATCAATATGTGGATTAGATAAAGTGATAAACTCGAATCTGTTGTAATTTTAATTATTATTAATAATTATTATGGCATATACTTTTGCAAGCAAGACTTATTTACTAATATGCATGAACAAAGCATGAGAATAAGTGGAGAATTTTGATTATGAAATTCGGGTGCAACTTACAAGCTTACATTAATGTAGTATTTATACTAAAAATTGATCATCCATATTTGACATTTCAACATCTATTTATGACTTTATGTATATTTATATTATATTATAACACTCCCCTCTGGATGACAATTTTATTAAAGAGCAACTGGTACTGCCTCGTTAAAAACTTTGCTAAAGAAAAACCCAGTGGGATAAAAACTTTAGTCAAGGGAAAAAGAGTGCAGTATAGAGTTGACTCCCCCTCAAGTAGACATCGTTGAGTCGTCACATCTTTTGAACTTGCCTCATGCCAATATTGTGAACGTGTGTTATGAAAACAGCTGTTGACAGTGCTTTGGTATAAAGATCAACAGAGTTGTTGATTGAACGTATCTCATTTTAATCTGGTTGTCTTTTACGAGATCTTGAGTATATGAGAAGAATCTGAGGTTTTCATCTGAAACTGTATCATCTAAATCTTTTATGTACAAGTTTAGCCCCTGTGATTTGTCTACAGTCTCCTTCATGGTTTGCTCTTTTCCATCAAACTTATGACCGTTAAGACCGTCTATGGCTTTGGCGCCTCGTCAGCATTTATATTTTGTTCTGTCACTTTTGATACTCTTCTTTCATTTGTAATATGCAAGCTGCATTATCTTCATATATAGTTGTTGGTGAAGATAGTTGTTGGTCTTTTATAGCGTTCTAGTCCACAAGAATCAATAATGATTTGTGTCATTGATCTCAACAAACACATTTCCGAGTAGTTTCATATAATGCAATCACTTCGTCATGATTTGATGATGTTGCAACAAGTGTTTGTTTTAAGAACGCCATGATTTTGTGGTACCTCCATTTAGGAATACATATCCAGTTTGAGATTTAGCTTTATGTGGATCAGGTAAATAACTTGCATCTGCATAACCAACTAAATCTTGTTTTGATTCGTTAGAATAAAATAATCCTAAATTAGTAGTTCCTCGCAGGTATCGAAATACGTGTTTGATCCCATTCCAATGTCTTTTGGTAGGAGCTGAGCTGAACCTTGCCAACAAATTAACTGCAAAAGAAATGTCAGGTCTTGTACAATTTGTAAGATACATAAGAGCTCCAATTGCATTAAGATATGGTACTTCTGGTCCTAGGATATCTTCATGATCTTCACAGGGACGAAATGGATCAGTGTCAACATTAAGTGATCTAACAACCATAGGAGTACTTAATGGTTTTGCCTTGTCCATATTGAAACATTTTAAAATCTTTTCTTATAAGTCGTTTGATGTACAAGTAAACCATTAGGCATATGCTCAATCTGCAAACCAAGGCAATACTTGATTTTTGCGGATCTTTCATTTCAAATTCTTTCTTTAGAAGTTGAATGGCTTCATGGATCTCTTTATTTGTACCTATGAGGTTAAGATCATCGACATAAACGGCTATGATCACATATCCGGATGTTATTTTCTTAATAAGAACACATGTTCAAATAAGATTATTTGTATACCCTTTTTCTTATTAAGTAATCACTTAATTAGTTATACTATTGTATCAACCCATATAAAAATCTTTTTGGCTCAATGGAATACATTTCTTTGGGTTTTGCATTAGATGCTTCTGATACCTTTAACCCTTCATGGATATTCATGTATATATCACTATCAAGTGATTCATTTAAATAAGTAGTAATAACATCCATGAGATGCATTTCGAATTTTTTTTAGAAACTGTTAGGCTGATTAAGTATCTAAAAGTAATTGCATCCATAACAGGAGAATAAGTTTTCCTCATAATCTATTCATGGTCTTTGAGAGAAATCTTGAGTTACAAGTCTAGCTTTACCTTGTAACTTCATTTTTTTTTTCTTTTTCGGATAAAAATTCATTTTATATCTCATACGTTTCACATCTTTAAAAGTGATAACGATTGATCCGAAAACTTTTCTTTTATTGAGCGATTCTAATTCAGCTCATATTGCTCCTTTCCATTGAGTCCAATCATGTCTATTTTGACATGCAATGACAGATTTTGGTTCTAGATCATCATCTTTATTCATGATGTCATTGTAAGATTATATGAAAAATCAATATTTGTCATTTTGTTTCGGCTCCATAATATTGCATAATTTATTGCAATTTATGTATTTACATCGTCAATATCCTCTGCAGAAGGAATATTGATTTGTGGTTCTTCTTGAACACGTTCTTTTACCTCATTATCCGCTGATTTTATTTTTCGAGGATTTTTATCTTTTGAACCAATTGGTCTCCCACGTTTCTGGCGTTTCAAAGACTCAAGAGTGACATTATTGCCAGCTTTTGGAATTTCAATTCGAGCTGGAGCATTTGCTGCTGGTATATATGATTTAGTTACTCTTTTTATATCTGTAAATGCATCAGGCAATTTATTCGCAAGTTTTTGCATATGCATTATTTTATGAACTTCGAACTCGCATTATTTTGTACGAGGATCAAGATACATTAATTGAGGTTCACGCCATGAAACATAATTTTCTTTATTTTTTATTTCTCCCCCTAATCTAGGGAACAATATTTTATTAAAATGACAATCAGCAAAACGTGATGTATAAACAACACCCGTCATGGGTTCAATATATCTTATGATTGAAGATGTTTCATATCCAACATATATTCCCATCCTTCTTTGAGGACCCATTTTAGCGCGTTGTGGTGGTATGATAGGAACATAAATCGCACAACCAAATGTTCTAAGATGGAAAATATTTGGCTCTCGACCAAAATTAAGTTGGTAATGGAGAATACTTATGACTTGCACTTGGTTTAATGCGAATTAATATCACATCATGTAAATTTACATATCACTATATAAATATTGAAAGTTTTGTACTGATTACCAATTGTCTAGTTATTAGCTGCAAGCGTTTATCTATTGATTCAGCTAAATCAATTTTGTGTATGCACATGAGCAACTGGATGTTCAACAACAATCCCTGTAGACATATAATAATCATTAAATGCTTGAGATGTTAACTCACCAGCATTATCAAGTCTCATCCTTTTAATGGTGTAATCAGAATAATGTGTTTTCAATTTAATAATTTGTGCAAGAAACTTAGCAAATGTCATATTATGGCTTGATAACACATAAACATGAGACCATCCGCTAGATGCGTCTATTAGAACCATGAAATATCAAAATGGTCCACATGATGGATGAATTTGACCATATATATAACCTTGAATTTTTTCAAGAAACATTGGTGATTCTTTCTCAATATTCTTTTCATTAATCACCATATGTGCTTTTCATTAATTACCATATGTGCTTTTTCATTAATCACCATATGCGCTTTTCATCATATATCCTTTTTACCATATGCGCTTTTAATCATATGCGCTGTGCTTTTCATCATATGCACTTTTCATCATATGCGCTGCGCTTTTCATCATATGCGCTTTTCATCATATGCATTTTTTATCATATGCGCTTTTAATCATATATCCTTTTCACCATATGCGCTTTTAATCATATGCGTTGTGCTTTTCATCATATGCACTTTTCATCATATGCGCTTTTAATCATATGCGCTGCGCTTTTCATCATATGCGTTTTTTATCATATGCGCTTTTAATCATATGCGCTGCGCTTTTCATCATATGCGTTTTTAATCATATGCGCTGCGCTTTTCATCATATGCGCTTTTTATCATATGCGTTTTTAATCATATGCGCTTTTTGGTGCTACATAGATATTTCTCATTTCCGATTATCATTGACTGATAATCATATCCATTATGATATATATCAGAGAAACTTAACAAATTTTTCTTTGATTTGGGAGAAAACAAGGCATTGTTTATCAGAAAATTCGTACCATTTGGTAATATGAATTTTTGCCTTTTCCGTTCCTTATATCAAGCTTGCAAGACCTGATATAGTATTTATAATTCCTTCATTTGATTTAAATCAATGAAATATTTCTTAGATTTGATCATAGTGTGTAGGTTACCACTATCTGCAATACATAGGTCTTTACCATTTAATTGATGTTGTATTTCAGGAGGATTCATACTAAAACTTCAAATAAGGTAAGTAAATAATGAGTTATATTTCAGCAAGATAATCAAATTATATTACCCGCAAACAAGTTACAATCTGAAGTACATAAAAGATAACAATTAATAAACATATGCGCTATGGTATAAAACTATTTATTTATGAGTGATACATAACAAGCTAGGCATATTAGAAAATTCAAACCATTCAAGTCTCAAGGTAGCTCAGGGTTTATTTAATCAAGATTTTTCAACAGATTCACTCTCGTTTTCTTTTCTTTTGGGACTTATTTGTAGAGCTAAACAAGATGTTCATGTATTCAAGAAATACTAGACTAATGATCCACGTTACCAGATCATTAATAAGAATCTCTGGGATTCTTATAAGAGCGTCTACTAACATCTTCAATTTTATTCTTTCATGGATCACCATTATTTCTTGATAATTAATATCGTATATATCTTTGAGTATTTTCCATAATACACTTGGATCTTCGATCATATAATATGTAGATTCTAAGGACTCGTCAATATGTTTTCTAAGAAAAATACTTGCCATTGCTTTCTCTTGTTCGGAACAATTGTTATTTTCATTCAGGGTTTCTAAAATACCGATTGATTCGAGATGTTTTTCTACATTCATAACCCATGTTAAGTAGTTGTTCCCACTTGATTCTAAAGGAGCAAATTTAAGCCTTTTCAAATTCGACATTTTCTATTATCAAAAGATGAACAACATAAATCATAATCAACTTCTATTCATAGACAAATAATAAAATGAAATTAGAATCATTTTAAATTCATAAGTAGCAAACAACAGAATAATGGCATGATTACAAATGATAAAATCACAAGAGCGGGATAGAATATAAGTTCACCCCGTGGTATATTAGCAACAATGATGATAGTTAGTATGACCAATACAATAGGAAAAATTATCCTTGTGTGAATCATCTTTACAAAAAAACTTTTTGAGAGTGGTAATCTGAGAAAATGAAGATTGATTTGTGAAAATGTGAAAACGGAGATGTTTATTTTATATTTGAAAATTATAGTCGTTGTAACGTCGTCAGTTAACGTTAACAACCGTTATGTATATATGACCGTTGTAACGTCGTTAGTTGACGTTAACGACTGTTATGTACTAGTTGTATTAATAATAATTTTAATAAAAGAATTTTATTAGTACAAATACGATTACTATAAATACATTTAGTATAAATACGTTTAGTATAAATACGAAGATTAAGAGAATAAACATATTATGCATAAATAATAAATTTTAAGAATAAACATTAGTATGTATGAAATAAATAATGATTAATTGCATAAGTAATCATAAATGTTAGATAACATAAATATAAATGTTAGTGAAGTTAATAAAAGTTAGATTACAGAAATATAATTCAAGTGGTATAACCAACCATATATAACTTAAATAACATAAATATAAATGTTAGTTGTAACATCCCGCCTTTTTCCATTTACTTTTCCGTTATACTAATATAAAGTCCGTTATATGTTTATAACATCTCCCGTTGATACGCGTTTTAAATTATCTCGTTTAGGTAATTCCCGCACCCGAACGAAAGTTGAGGGACTAAACTTGACAAGGGATCAAACCCTTGACTAGGTCAAAGGGTCAAACCCCTTTCACCCATTCATTTCCACCTCCATCTCTCTCTTTCTCTCTAGCAAGAACACACACTCAAAACCAAATTCATTCAATCATCATCTAAATTCGATCTAGGAGGCTTACAACAAAATAAATTACATATTCGTGATCCTCTCTTCATCCTCTTCGTTTTGGTACCAACTTCATCTCATTTGGGTAACTTTCTAAAATCACTAGATTTTGTGTTCTTGATGTTTTTAACTTATAAAAGTGTTAATTAGTGTCTATGGCTCAAGTCTAACATGAATATATGATTTATATGCTCGATCTCGTTGTTTTAGTGTAACTAGCATGAACTTGAATTTTGGTGTGTTATTCTTGAATTTTGGATGATCATATGTTGTTAGATGTTAAAAGTTGATGTTTTAATTGTGTTACTAGCATCACTAGCTTCAATTTGATGTGTAGGTTGCTTTAGAAAAGTTCATGAACTCGATTTATGATTTTGGTGAAATTGGGTTAGGGTTTGATGAACTTGAAATGGACTTTTGATGCATTGAATGCCATGGATTATGGTTGGTAAGTGTTTAGTTAGAATGTATGCTTGATTACCTTCGAAACGGCATATCATACAGATGGTATCAGAGCGTTGGTTGTAGGGATTTAGAGTTCATTAGTGTCAACCCCGAGTCATAGGGTACATTGGTGAGTCTAGACTACAACCGGCATATAGACTTGAAGTAGGAATTACTTGACTACTTGTGCATTTATACTCGAACGCTTCTACTCATATCTACTCTTAGTTCATCTTAATCTCACGTTGTTTAATTTGATTGACGAGCCACCTTGACTATATGAAATGATGTCGAATGCACATATGAATCAGGGTAATATAATTTCCGGGATTATATTACGGTGACTCATATGAACGTTCCGACATTATGACATAAAGAATTTAAGGCGAGTCGAGGAAAAAAAAAAAAAAAAAAAAAAAAAAACTTCTTCTCTTTATCTTTATTCTATATCACGGTTAGTATTATTGAGAATACTAATCAATGATATTCATGTGTCTTGAAGGAATAATGGCTCCTCGTCGTGTACGCCGCAATGAAACTCCCGAACAAGCTCTCGAACGGATGATAGCCACCGCCGTAGATGCGGCCATGGCCGGTCACTCATCCAACAACAATAATAATAACAACCACAACAACAACAACAACAACCAAGGAGCCGGTAACTCTAGCGAAGGGTGCTCCTACAAAGCTTTCATGGGGTGCAAACCCCACACTTATGATGGAACCGGGGGACTGGTTGTGCTTACTCGTTGGTTTGAACAAACCGAGGCCGTCTTTAGCATAAGCGGTTGCCGGGATCAAGACAAGGTCAAATACTCCACTCACACTTTCTCCGGGATTGCTCTAACATGGTGGAACACCTATGTTCAATCGGTGGGTACCGATGAAGCTCATGCCCTCTCTTGGGCCGATCTAAAGGAAAAGATGATTGTTGAATATTTTCCGCGCGAAGAAACCCGAAAGCTTGAGGAAGAACTAAGAGCTTTGAAAGCGGTCGGAAACGATCTTAAAGCTTATAATCAACGCTTCGCCGAACTATCCTTGATGTGTCCTAATCTTGTTAACCCCGAATCTCAAAGGATTGAGCTCTACATGCTCGGTCTTCCAAAAAGCATCAAACAAGGGGTGATGTCATCTAAACCCACTACTCATCAAGCCGCTATGAACATGGCTCGCCAACTAATTGAAACGGTTGACGAAATCGTAGTTCCGGCACCTAAGGCCGAGGATAAATCGGGCGGCAACAAAAGAAAGTGGGAACCCTCCCAATCAAGCAACAACAACTTTGCCAAGAAGCCTTACACCTCCGACGGCAAGAAAGGTTATGCCGGGAACCTACCTCTTTGCAACAAATGCAACAAACATCACTTTGGCGAATGTAGTAAGATAATTTGCCACCGGTGCCAAGGAGTTGGTCATAAGGCCAACGATTGTAAAAGTGCCACTCCCGTCGCTCGAAAGTGGCCCAATGCACCAAAGACGGGCACTTGTTACGAATGTGGCCAAACGGGTCATTATAGAAATGCATGCCCAAAGAAGAAAGATAACCCCAATATGCGCGGCCGAGCTTTTAACATCAACACCGAGGAAGCCCGGGATGACACTGAACTAGTCACGGGTACGTTTCTTCTCAACAATTCTTATGTCTCTTGCTTATTCGATTCAGGTGCCGATAAATGCTTTGTATCCAAGACTTTGACTCATTCTTTTAGCACTCCACCTCTTCCATTAGATACCACTTATACCATTGAAGTGGCTAACGGGAAACTATTAAGTGCCGACACATATTACCGGGGGTGTACGATAAACATCTTGGGTAAGGAATTTGAAATTGATTTGATACCCATGGAACTAGGAAGCTTTGATGTAATAATCGGTATGAATTGGTTAGTCAAAACGAAATCTCACATTCTTTGTGATCTTAACGCAATCCGAATTTCTATCGAGAATGGTGAACCTTTGATCGTCTATGGCGATAAGAGTTGCACCGGACTCAACCTCGTTTCGTGTATTAAAGTTAGAAAACTACTCCGTAAGGGTTGTTTTGCGATCCTTGCTCACGTTAAGAAAGTCGAGTCCGATGAGAAGCACATCGATGATGTGCCAATTGTTAGTGACTATTCCGATGTATTTCCCGACGAATTGCCGGGTCTTCCGCCTCATCGACCGGTTGAATTCCAAATAGATCTTATTCCGGGAGCCGCACCCGTAGCGCGTGCACCATATAGACTCGCTCCATCTGAAATGCAAGAATTGCAAAGTCAAATCCAAGAGTTACTTGACCGTGGTTTCATTCAACCTAGCCATTCACCATGGGGCGCTCCGATTTTGTTTGTTAAAAATAAAGACGGATCCCTACGAATGTGCATTGATTATCGTGAACTAAATAAATTGACGGTTAAGAACCGATATCCTCTTCCTCGCATCGATGACCTCTTTGATCAACTACAAGGGTCTTGTGTATATTCGAAAATCGATCTCCGCTCGGGTTATCATCAATTGAGGGTTAAGGGGGAAGATGTCTCCAAAACCGCTTTCCGAACTCGTTATGGTAGTTATGAATTCCTTGTCATGCCATTTGGTCTCACTAACGCACCGGCGGTGTTCATGGATCTTATGAACCGCGTGTGCAAACTGTATCTCGATAAATTCGTTATTGTGTTCATCGATGACATATTGATCTATTCTAAAAATGAAGAAGAGCACGAACAACATCTCCGACTTGTGCTTGAACTTTTAAGACAAGAACAACTCTATGCCAAATTCTCCAAGTGTGAATTTTGGTTAAAAGAAGTTCAATTTCTTGGTCATGTTGTAAGTGACCAAGGTATTAAAGTCGATCCAACGAAAATCGAAGCCATTAGCAAATGGGAGACTCCTACTACTCCTACTCACATTCGTCAATTTTTGGGTCTCGCCGGGTACTATCGTAGATTCATCGAAAACTTCTCTTTGGTTGCACGTCCTCTAACCGCATTGACTCACAAGGGAAAGAAATTCATTTGGGCGACCGAACATGAATCCGCATTCCAAATCTTGAAAACGAAGCTAACCACCGCTCCTATCTTGTCACTTCCCGAAGGCAATGATGACTTTGTTGTATATTGTGATGCCTCGAAACATGGTTTTGGGTGTGTATTGATGCAACGAACGAAAGTCATTGCTTATGCTTCTCGACAACTCAAAATTCATGAACGAAACTATACGACACATGATCTCGAACTCGGAGCCGTTGTCTTTGCACTTAAAATGTGGAGACACTATCTTTATGGAACCAAGAGTACTATCTTTACCGACCACAAAAGCCTCCAACACATTTTCGATCAAAAGCAACTAAACATGAGACAACGAAGGTGGATTGAAACCTTAAACGATTACGATTGCGAGCTTCGTTATCATCCCGGGAAGGCAAATGTAGTAGCCGATGCCTTAAGTCGAAAAGAAAGAGCGGTGCCTCTTCGTGTCCGAGCCTTAAACATCACCATCCACACAAACCTTAATAGCCAAATTCGGGTAGCCCAAGATGAGGCTCTCAAGGATGAAAACCTTTCACACGAGCTCTTGAACATTCTCGTCTCTCGATTCGAAATTAGGGAGACCGGACTCCGATATTACGCCGGAAAGATTTGGGTGCCTAGTTATGGGGACCTACGAAGCCTTATTTTAGATGAAGCCCATAAGTCACGATACTCGATTCACCCCGGTGCCAATAAGATGTACCACGACCTTAAACAACTATATTGGTGGCCGAACATCAAAAGGGACGTAGCTACTTATGTTTCCAAGTGTTTGACATGTTCCAAAGTCAAAGCCGAACACCAAAGACCGTCCGGACTACTTCAACAACCCGAGATCCCGCAATGGAAGTGGGAAAGGATAACGATGGATTTTATCACCAAGCTACCAAAAACGACGGGCGGTTATGATACCATTTGGGTTATTGTTGACCGTCTCACCAAATCCGCACACTTCCTTGCCATGAAAGAAACGGACAAAATGGAGAAACTTGCACAACTTTACATTAAGGAGATCGTAGCCCGACACGGTGTACCTATATCGATTATCTCCGACCGAGATGGCCGTTTCGTTTCTAGATTTTGGCGTACATTGCAAGAAGCGTTGGGAACGCGTTTAGACATGAGCACCGCATATCATCCTCAAACCGATGGACAAAGCGAACGTACAATTCAAACCTTAGAGGACATGTTACGAGCTTGCGTGGTTGATTTCGGAAAAGCTTGGGACAAGCACTTACCTCTCGCCGAGTTCTCTTACAACAATAGTTATCACGCGTGTATTAAAGCCGCACCTTTTGAAGCGCTATATGGCCGCAAATGTCGTTCACCTCTTTGTTGGGCCGAGGTAGGCGACGTGCAAATCACCAGACCCGAACTCATTCACGAAACCACCGAGAAAATCGTTCAAATCCGAGATAGGCTTAGGACGGCCCGAAGTCGTCAAAAGAGCTATACCGACAAACGACGCAACGATCTTGAATTTCAAATCGGTGACCGAGTAATGTTAAAAGTCGCACCTTGGAAGGGTGTAATCCGTTTTGGGAAACGCGGGAAGCTAAATCCGCGGTATATTGGTCCTTTCGAAATCTTGGAGCGTATTGGAACCGTTGCTTATCGTTTAGATCTTCCGCCTCAATTGAACTCCGTTCATCCTACCTTCCATGTATCTAACTTGAAAAAGTGTCTTGCCGAACCCGATATCGTCATCCCTCTCGAAGAACTTACTATTGATGACAAACTTCATTTTGTGGAGGAACCGGTTGAAATTGTGGACACCTCCGTCAAGACATTGAAACAAAGCCGAATCCCGATTGTTAAAGTCCGTTGGAACGCCAAAAGGGGACCCGAGTTTACTTGGGAAAGACAAGATCAAATGCGAAGGAAGTATCCTCATCTATTTGTGAATTCAGAAACGCAAGATCTCGAGGAAGAAACAACGACTACTACGCCTACTTAAATTTCGGGACGAAATTTATTTTAAGGAGTAGGTAATGTAACATCCCGCCTTTTTCCATTTACTTTTCCGTTATACTAATATAAAGTCCGTTATATGTTTATAACATCTCCCGTTGATACGCGTTTTAAATTATCTCGTTTAGGTAATTCCCGCACCCGAACGAAAGTTGAGGGACTAAACTTGACAAGGGATCAAACCCTTGACTAGGTCAAAGGGTCAAACCCCTTTCACCCATTCATTTCCACCTCCATCTCTCTCTTTCTCTCTAGCAAGAACACACACTCAAAACCAAATTCATTCAATCATCATCTAAATTCGATCTAGGAGGCTTACAACAAAATAAATTACATATTCGTGATCCTCTCTTCATCCTCTTCGTTTTGGTACCAACTTCATCTCATTTGGGTAACTTTCTAAAATCACTAGATTTTGTGTTCTTGATGTTTTTAACTTATAAAAGTGTTAATTAGTGTCTATGGCTCAAGTCTAACATGAATATATGATTTATATGCTCGATCTCGTTGTTTTAGTGTAACTAGCATGAACTTGAATTTTGGTGTGTTATTCTTGAATTTTGGATGATCATATGTTGTTAGATGTTAAAAGTTGATGTTTTAATTGTGTTACTAGCATCACTAGCTTCAATTTGATGTGTAGGTTGCTTTAGAAAAGTTCATGAACTCGATTTATGATTTTGGTGAAATTGGGTTAGGGTTTGATGAACTTGAAATGGACTTTTGATGCATTGAATGCCATGGATTATGGTTGGTAAGTGTTTAGTTAGAATGTATGCTTGATTACCTTCGAAACGGCATATCATTCATGTAAATTGGTTGCCCGAATCATTGAATTGCATTTATGAACTTGTATGCGATTAATGTTGAGCATTAGATGCGGTTTTGGTTGTTATAATAGGTAGATTGATTGATGAAATGTGTTTAGTTGTGTTCTTTGTCAAATTACCTTTCCAACGATATAAGGTGCGAGTTCTAAATGTTAGCGGTTTGTAATTTATGCTTGAAAGAGTTTTGATTTGGGACTTGAACAATTGAGACTGACCAGGTACCAGCGCACGGCCAATGCCGCGGCGCGGCCAGACTATGTCGCGGCGCGACATAAGCCGTGGTCAGGTTCTGACCACCATGTCCAAATTACGAAAAATGTTTGGCATACTATGGACCTCCGATTCACATGAAACTTGTTCTAACATACTCATATATGATTAAAAACCTCAGAAAAATAGTTCGGGACACGACCCGAACGTGTTGACTTTTTCGTTGACTTTGACCGACCAAAGTTTGACTTTTTGTCAAACTTAACCAAATGATTTTGCAACCTTCCTAACTTGTTTATATACTTGTATCTTGCATGAAACTTGACAATTTGATTTCACATGCTAAATAATCGAGTCGTAACGAGCCATAGGACTAATTGAACATCTTTAACCTATCGTGTTTACCGTTATTGATACGACCTATTTGTTTAGGTCAAGACTAGCACTATCCTTCGCACACGTTATTTTGTGAAGTACTTTTCGTACGTGCACTCAAGGTGAGATCATAGTCCCACTTTTACTCTTTTTGAACTTATATTGGGATGAGAAAACATAAACGATTCTTTTGAACTAAGTGAACACAAGAACGGGAAAACAAACATTCTACATACGAGTTTAGAACAAAATCCTCAATTCGATTATTATTAGTTACACTTGTCGGGTGTAAGCGAGAACTTATGTTGTATGGATCCATATGGGTTTGACAAACCCTCATTCAAACGGTTCGCTACCGTTTACGAATGAAATATATTTTCGAGAAACAGTGTTTGTTCTAGCACTAAGTGATGGGGTATACAATGGAAGGAATGTTAAGCTTTGATAATTGGGTGCTCGTGAAACAAACTTTTGGAATGTATTACTATTATTTCATTGATGCAAATCTTGTGGTTCACTTGTACTTACTTACTTAAACCTATGATTTCACCAACGTTTTCGTTGACAGATTTCTATGTTTTTCTCAGGTCCTTGAACGATACATGATACATGCTTCCGCTCATTATTTTGATACTTGCATTGGATGTCGAGTATATATGCATACATGGAGCGTCTTTTGGATACTTTTAAATTGTGTCGCATAAGTTTCATTTGTACTTAAAACTTTGTATCGTAACTTGTGGTGGAACTATTCTTGTAAACTTGAACAACCTTTACATTTGAGATGAATGCGACATATCTTTTGGTCAAACGTTGTTTTAAAGACTTATGACCACGTAACGGGACCTAAGTAGACGGCGCCGTCAATGACGATTTGGTCGGGTCGCTACAAGTTACAATCTGAAGTACATAAAAGATAACAATTAATAAACATATGCGCTATGGTATAAAACTATTTATTTATGAGTGATACATAACAAGCTAGGCATATTAGAAAATTCAAACCATTCAAGTCTCAAGGTAGCTCAGGGTTTATTTAATCAAGATTTTTCAACAGATTCACTCTCGTTTTCTTTTCTTTTGGGACTTATTTGTAAAGCTAAACAAGATGTTCATGTATTCAAGAAATACTAGACTAATGATCCACGTTACCAGATCATTAATAAGAATCTCCGGGATTCTTATAAGAGCGTCTACTAACATCTTCAATTTTATTCTTTCATGGATCACCATTATTTCTTGATAATTAATATCGTATATATCTTTGAGTATTTTCCATAATACACTTGGATCTTCGATCATATAATATGTAGATTCTAAGGACTCGTCAATATGTTTTCTAAGAAAAATACTTGCCATTGCTTTCTCTTGTTCGGAACAATTGTTGTTTTCATTCAGGGTTTCTAAAATACCGATTGATTCGAGATGTTTTTCTACATTCATAACCCATGTTAAGTAGTTGTTCCCACTTGATTCTAAAGGAGCAAATTTAAGCCTTTTCAAATTCGACATTTTCTATTATCAAAAGATGAACAACATAAATCATAATCAACTTCTATTCATAGACAAATAATAAAATGAAATTAGAATCATTTTAAATTCATAAGTAGCAAACAACAGAATAATGGCATGATTACAAATGATAAAATCACAAGAGCGGGATAGAATATAAGTTCACCCCGTGGTATATTAGCAACAATGATGATAGTTAGTATGACCAATACAATAGGAAAAATCATCCTTGTGTGAATCATCTTTACAAAAAAACTTTTTGAGAGTGGTAATCTGAGAAAATGAAGATTGATTTGTGAAAATGTGAAAACGGAGATGTTTATTTTATATTTGAAAATTATAGTCGTTGTAACGTCGTCAGTTGACGTTAACAACCGTTATGTATATATGACCGTTGTAACGTCGTTAGTTGACGTTAACGACTGTTATGTACTAGTTGTATTAATAATAATTTTAATAAAAGAATTTTATTAGTACAAATACGATTACTATAAATACATTTAGTATAAATACGTTTAGTATAAATACGAAGATTAAGAGAATAAACATATTATGCATAAATAATAAATTTTAAGAATAAACATTAGTATGTATGAAATAAATAATGATTAATTGCATAAGTAATCATAAATGTTAGATAACATAAATATAAATGTTAGTGAAGTTAATAAAAGTTAGATTACAGAAATATAATTCAAGTGGTATAACCGACCATATATAACTTAAATAACATAAATATAAATGTTAGTGAAGTTAATAAAAGTTAGATTACATAAATATAATTCAGGCGGTATAACCGACCATATATAACTTAAATAACATAAATATAAATGTTAGTGAAGTTAATAAAAATTAGATTACATAAATATAATTCAGGCGGTATAACCGACCATATATAACTTAAATAACATAAATATAAATGTTAGTGAAGTTAATAAAAGTTAGATTACATAAATATAATTCAGGCGGTATAACCGACCATATATAACTTAAATAACATAAATATAAATGTTAGTAAAGTTAATAAAAGTTAGATTACATAAATATAATTTTATTTATGATGATAATAATATTTACCTTAATAATAAATAATAGAAGATATCGTTAAAGAATTTCTTACCTTGATTAGTGACTTGTGCTTGCTTAGATAAACCTTGATTATACGGAGCACTTCGTGCTGATAACATGTTGTAATTTTAATTATTATTAATAATTATTATGGCCTATACTTTTGCAAGCAAGACTTATTTACTAATATGCATGAACAAAGCATGAGAATAAGTGGAGAATTTTGATTATGAAATTCTGGTGCAACTTATAAGCTTACATTAATGTAGTATTTATACTAAAAATTAGTCATCCATATTTGACATTTCAACATCCATTTATGACTTTATGTATATTTATATTATATTATAACAGAATCCAATATTTTCATATTAATCGTGTATATTGGTATATCTAATCTAATTTACTTTTCAATAGTGTGGTAGGATTTGAGTTTATCTAGTATTTATAACTTTCTTCTCTGATTTAAGTGGTGTACGTTTACATGTGGTATGCATCGACTTCTTTTTGCAAACTTATTTTATGCGCATTTTTTTCTATTGTGTTCTTTTTTGGCAGCGAGTAATCTCTCTGCCTGAAAAAAAAGAAGGGATAACTATCATTTTATTATTTTTATCGTTGTTATTATTAAAAGTATCATTAATATTAAAACTATCATTTTTTATTAAAATTATGATTTTAAAAGAAATATCATTGTTATTATTAAATATTATTATTATTATTATTATTATCATTTTAGTATTATTATTATTAAAAATTATCATAGAATTATTATTTTTATAAAATATTATTATTATGGCATTAGTATTATTATAAAAGATCATTATTAATTATCAAAATTATTATTATCATTTGTAAATATAATTATTGTTTTTATAATTAATATTATTATTACCACAAAATAATACAACTTTTACTTATTATTATTATTATTATTATTATTAATATTTAATTAATATTATTATTACCACAAAATAATACAACTTTTACAAAGATATTTTTATCATACGTAATATAATTACATTTATAATACATACCACTATATTTTTTTATGATATTAAGTGAGCTTTATAAATTGTTATTACTTTAAATATATATAAAAGTATATTTTTTTATCATATATAAATTTTAAAATAAAGTTTTATAAATGATTTGTATTATTTACTCTAATAAAATCTGTTAAATATATAAAATGACTATATTTAAATTATATATTAAACATGTATAGATTTTGGAAATCATTTTGGGTCAAGTTGACTTTTGTTGATTTTTGCATGATAATCTCGAGCATTAGGATTGTGATACACTATGACTTGACTTAGCTTATTAGACATATATTTGAACAACATATACTTAATATAGGTTCGTGAATCTGAGGTCAACCTTGCATTTGTTCAATGCCGTCATATGTATTTTTACTACAAAATACAGTATCGTGAGTTTCATTACTCCCTTTTTAAATGCTTTTGCAATATATATTTTTGGGACTGAGAATACATGCGCTTTTATAAATGTTTGACGAAATAGACACAAGTAATCGAAACTACATTATATGGTTGAATGATTGAAATCGAATATGCCCCTTTTAGTCTGGTAATCTAAGAATTAGGGAACTGGCCCCTAATTGACGCGAATCCTAAAGATAGATCTATCGGGCCCAACAAGCCACATCCATTGTTATGGATGCTTTAGTACTTCGAAATTTATCATGTCCGAAGGATGTCCCGGAATGATGGGGATATTCTATATGCATCTTGTGAATGTCGATTACCACGTGTTCAATCCATATGAATGATTTTTATCTCTATGTATGAGATGTATATTTATAAGAAATGGAAATGAAAATCTTGTGGTTTATTAAAAATGATGGAAATGAATATTTATGATAAACTAATAAACTCACCAACCTTTTGGTTGACACTTTTAAGCATGTTTATTCTCAGGTTTGAAAGAAATCTTCCGCTGTTCATTTGCTCATTTTAAAGATATTATTTGGAGTCATTCATGGCATATTTCAAAAGACGTTGCATTCGAGTCGATCGAGTTCAAAAAGATTATTGTTAAGTAAATGACAGATTAAGTCATTTATAGTTTGGATATATTGTGAAATGGTATGCATATTTGTCAACTTTCGATGAAATGAAAGTTTGTCTTTTAAAAACGAATGCAATGTTTGTAAAACGTATCATTTAGAGGTCAAATACCTCGCAATGTAACCATATGTTATTGTATTCGTCCTTATGGATTAGGACGAGTCGTCTCACAAAACATATTTTTAAACTGTTTTGTTTAAACAAACCCGTAATTTCATGGGTCATTTCACTAGTTGGTGATTAATTGTTTAACCACCCCAGCAATGCTAATCTCAATTCGGGTTGGCACGTTTATACTAAGAGCTAACCCACCCTGCTACTAAGTCATTATTTAATTGTACTCAAAGTTATTTTACACTTTATCAAATAGTGTGATGCCCCGTACAAAATCATCGTGTACGAATCATCAACAACAGGATCATTACAAGGTTAAGTACTACATGCTGTAATAAAAGAAGTTGCATTCACGATAAAAAAAGATGACATCATAACCGACGTCAATTGTTTTACACCAACAGTATGCTTCTACGAATAGCAAGCATGAATAAATGTATGTGACCCTTAGGTCGTTACAAAACATAGTCTCAAATGTATTAAAGTTTGAATGCAAGATAAACAGTTCATGCGGTGATAACACTAGAGCAGCGGGTGTCTACGGCAAGACTAGCACGACAGCGGGAGCAAATAACCTTAAGCACCTGAGAAAAACATGCTTAAAAATGTCAACACAAAGGTTGGTGAGCTATAGTTTAAGTATAACAGTATGTAAGTTAGGCCACGAGATTTCAGTGCTACAAAGAGCGTTTCAAAACAGTATGATAAAGTATATGTTAACCGTGGGCACTTGGTAACTAACTTAACGTTTATACCCCCTGAAAGTACACTTGGAAAGTGCATATATCTACGAAGTATTAAACACTCGTTAAATGCTAGCGCTACTAGCCCGAGTGGGGATGTCAAACCCTATGGATCCATATCTAAGATTCGCGTTCACGGTTCAAAAACCAATGATTAAACGTTACCGAGCTAAAGGGAATGTTTATGCCGTTGTACAACCCACACATATATAAGTTTAAGTACTCGTGCCTAGTATGTAAAACATAAAATCCGCATGTATTCTCAGTTCCCAAAATAAGTTAAAGTAAAAAGAGAATGCTATAACTCACAATGATAAAGTAGCGGTAAACTATGACTCGGAAAGTAAGCAAGTAATGAAGGTTGTCCAAACGGGTCCTCAACCTAAGTCAAATATCACTAAGTCAGTAAATCGTCCAAATAGGTTTAAAAGTATGTAAATAAGGTCTTAAGGGTCATCATCATTCATCATTAAACGAAAGGTGTAAAGTAGGTTTCGTTCATGAAAAGAGTTTAAAACAAAGGCTGAGTTCGGTCAGTCACCACGGCCTCTATACCTACTGAATTAATGTGAGACCAGTGGCCATGACTCCGTATACGAGTCCTTTAGTTGTGGTAAAAATTACAGAAGCAAACTCGTCTTCGTTTGACCGTGGCGACGGTCTAAGTGCGAGTAGGTCAGAATTTTCAGCACAACGTTAAATGGACATAGTGACGATCGGAGGGCCGTAAATCCTAAACCGTAACTCGGATTAAGACGAGTCCTATATGAAAAGTTATCTACTCGAACAGAGATATCTGAAAATCATAGTTACAGTAGCCCAGGTCATACGGGTCAGACACGGAAACAGTAAAACAGTAGGGTCAGTAGGTTCCGGTGGTTCTTGGTGTTCGATGCTTATCATGGTTCTCATCCTTGATGCATATAGCTTCAAGTGTACAACTCGTTGATGTGTTTGCATCATTTTCACCAAGGTTTGACCATCATAACCCAAGTGTAAGTCTAAGACATGAAGCACAACTAACTTAAGTGTTGCAAGTGTTTTGATGAACCAAAGTTATATCAAAGTCTTAGATCTAACACATACATGAACTTTAAAACTAATAATAAGTTACAAACTTGAAAGTGAACTTATGAAATCAAGATCTTAAGTTGTAGAACATAGTTCTTAGTTAGATCTTGAAGATCCAAGACTCAAAAGTCTAGTTCAAGCATAAGTATACAAAGTTATAATTAAAGAAAGCTTACTTACATGTTCTTGAACTTTTAAAGTTAACTTTAGTTCAAGATTAATGAGATCAAAGTTAACTAGTAACATTTGACCAATATTAACCAACAAAAAATGAATTTAAAGTACATAATATAAGGTAGTACACTAAGTAAACAAGTAAATGATTCATGGTGGTTCATACTTTAAAGATTCAAACCAAAGTTTGATCTTTAAGAAAGTAAACTTTAAAGTTTACTAACATGAATTACAAGTATGCTTTCCAACACATGAACTTACAATCTTTTAAGAAATTAAATGTAGAATCATAACTATTAAGTTAAGTTCTTGTGTGTTCTTGTTAATACAAGATAATATGGAGAATCAAAGTAAAGAGTTTGATTCTTTAACATGTATGTAAGTAACAACAAGAACAAGTGAGTAAGTAAACAACTACAACTAACAAGTAATCAACAATCAAACAAAGATGATGATGATGATGAGAGTGTTCTTGGTTTCGGTTTTAACAAGAAAAGAAGAAAGAAAGAAAGTTCAAGTTACTTACTAAGTATAGAGAGAAAAAGAGAGTAAAAGAGTTGCAAGTATGAGAGTGTTTTGTGTGTGAGAAAAAGAGAGCAAAATGCAAGTAAAATGTAATACCAAAAAATGAAACCAAATCCCATCTAAAAGGCCTATGGCCGACGGTCACCAAGAGCAAGAGGGGGGAGCAAATGGTCCACAAGTCCATGCATGGTAAAGGTTCATAAAGTTGGTTATTTGGTGTATGTGCATGGGGATTATCTGAAGACTAGATTCTTATTTCCTTAACTAACTAGTTACCATCTAAAGTGATACTTACAAGTGAAAGACATGGGCTATGTAACACCCCAGGTAAAACGTTCCCCGTAGCATGATATTGTCCGCTTTGTAGAGATAGGGACGTACCCTTATCTCCCCCGTAGGTTGCTCACGGATTTTTCTTGGCGACCAAACACGACGAGCACTTTCCCAGTAGGTCACCCATCCTGGTAGTGCTCTCGCCTGAGCACGCTTAACTGCAGAGTTCTCATGGGATCTGCTGCGCTTGTGGTCCCAAAACGCATCATGCTAAGAAAGGTCTCCACACCCTTATAAGGCATGCTTCGTTCCCCTCTCCAACCGATGTGGGACGGATGTAACACGGATGTTACAATCCTCCCCCCTAATGGGACACAACGTCCTCGCTGTGTACATTTGGTCCGGGGCCTGGCTCTGATACCATTCTGTAACACCCCAGGTAAAACGTTCCCCGTAGCATGATATTGTCCGCTTTGCAGAGATAGGGACGTACCCTTATCTCCCCCGTAGGTTGCTCACGGATTTTTCTTGGCGACCAAACACGACAAGCACTTTCCCAGTAGGTCACCCATCCTGGTAGTGCTCTCGCCTGAGCACACTTAACTGCAGAGTTCTCATGGGATCTGCTGCGCTTGTGGTCCCAAAACGCGTCATGCTAAGAAAGGTCTCCACACCCTTATAAGGCATGCTTCGTTCCCCTCTCCAACCGATGTGGGACGGATGTAACACGAATATTACAGGCTAAATAGTCCAACTAAGAAGTAGGGTGGGCTTATAAGCCCATATTCAAGAGTCCATTTACATTAATCAAGTCCAAGTTTCATTAATTAACAAATAAATCCAATTAAAGCCCAAGTAACTAACTAATCACCATAGTTAATTAAAATGATTAATAAAATCAATCATGAATGTAAATAATACTTGAAAGTATTATTCGTGTAATTTTCGCGTGTCACAAAGACGGTTCGGGCAATTAAAGTCAAGTACGGGCAATCATGGCAACATGTAAATGTAATAACATACATTCGTTTAATCACACGTATTAATAATAATAATAATTATTAATAAATAAACGTTGGAAAATCCAGGGTCGTTACATTACCCACCTGTTAAAGAAAATTTCGTCCCGAAATTTTAAGCTGAGGTAGAAGGAGGAGTTGGGAAAAGGTGAGGATACTTCTGCATCATTTGATCCTCTCGCTCCCAGGTAAACTCAGGTCCTCGTTTGGCATTCCATCGTACTCGAACGATCAGAATCTTGTTGCGTTTCAAAGTCTTGACCTCACGGTCCATAATTTCAACAGGCTCTTCCACCAAGTGGAGTTTGTCATCAATAGTAAGTTCTTCCAGCGGTATGATAAGTTCGGGTGCAGCAAGGCACTTCTTCAAGTTTGACACGTGGAAGGTAGGATGAACTGAGCTCAATTGTGCTGGTAAATCCAAACGGTAAGCAACGGGTCCAACACGTTCCAAGATTTCAAAAGGACCAATGTATCGTGGGTTTAACTTTCCACGTTTTCCAAAACGAATCACACCTTTCCAAGCTGCAACCTTTAACATTACACGGTCGCCCACGTTGAATTCAAAGTCCTTACGTTTAAGATCGGCATAACTCTTTTCACGATCGCGGGCAGTCTTAAGTCTAGCTTGAATCTGAGCAACCTTCTCCGTCGTTTCGTGGACTACCTCGGGTCCGGTGATTTGCTTTTCGCCTACTTCGGCCCAACAAATAGGAGATCGGCACTTGCGGCCATACAATGCTTCAAAAGGTGCGACATTAATGCTCAAGTGATAACTGTTGTTGTACGAGAATTCGGCTAACGGCAAATGCCTTTCCCAGGCCTTTCCGAAATCAATGACAAATGCACGCAACATGTCTTCCAAGGTCTAAATCGTTCGTTCACTTTGCCTGTCGGTCTGTGGGTGATATGCAGTACTCATGTCAAGACGAGTTCCCATGGCTTCTTGCAAAGAACGCCAAAATCTAGAATCAAAACGGGGATCGCGATCGGAGATGATCGATAAAGGCACACCGTGACGAGATACAACCTCTTTAATGTAAAGTTGAGCAAGTCTCTCCATCGTATCCGTTTCCTTTATAGCCAAGAAGTGTGCAGATTTGGTAAGACGGTCAACGATAACCCAGATGGTATCGTATCCGCCCACCGTCTTTGGTAGCTTGGTGATGAAATCCATTGTGATCCTTTCCCACTTCCATGGTGGGATTTCCGGTTGCTGAAGTAACCCAGAAGGTCTCTGATGCTCGGCTTTAACCTTCGAGCAAGTCAAACACTTACCAACATAAGTCGCAACGTCCTTCTTAAGATTCGGCCACCAATACTGTTCTTTAAGGTCGTGGTACATCTTGCCCGCTCCAGGGTGAATCAAATATCTCGATTTGTGTGCTTCATCAAGTATAAGGTTTCGTAGATCTCCATAAAGAGGTACCCAAATTCTTCCGGCATAACATCGGAGTCCAGACTCCCTAACCTTGAATCGAGAGACAAGTATGTTCAAATGTTCGTGAGATATATTCTCCTCCTTGAGAGCCTCATCTTGGGCTACTCTGATCTGGCTGTTGAGGTTCGAATGAATGGTGATGTTTAGAGCCCTAACACGAAGAGGTGTTGTCCTCTCCTTTCGGCTTAAAGCGTCAGCTACAACATTGGCCTTGCCGGGATGATAACGGAGTTCACAATCGTAGTCGTTGAGCGTCTCGATCCATCGACGCTGTCTCATATTCAGTTGCTTCTGATCAAAGATATGCTGGAGACTCTTGTGATCGGTGAAGATAGTGCTCTTGGTTCCATAAAGATAGTGTCTCCACAATTTGAGCGCGAAGACAACGGCTCCAAGTTCAAGATGGTGAGTAGTGTAGTTCCGCTCGTGAATCTTCAATTGGCGGGAGGCATAGGCAATAACTTTTGATCGTTGCATCAGTACACAACCAAAACCACTTTTCGATGCATCACAATAAACAACAAAGTCATCACTGCCCTCAGGAAGTGATAGGATAGGTGCGGTGGTTAACTTCTTCTTCAAAGTTTGGAATGCTGATTCATGTGCGGGTTCCCAAATGAACTTCTTGCCCTTGTGAGTCAGCGCGGTCAAAGGAAACGCAATCAGAGAAAATCCTTCGATAAACCTTCGGTAGTAACCGGCGAGACCTAAAAATTGGCGAATATGCATCGGAGTAGTGGGGGTTTCCCACTTGCTGATAGCTTCAATCTTGGCGGGGTCAACTTTGATACCCTGGTCGCTCACAACATGACCCAGAAACTGGACTTCCTTCAACCAAAATTCACACTTAGAGAATTTGGCGTAAAGTTGCTCTTGCCTCAAGAGTTCAAGTACTAGCCGGAGGTGTTGCTCATGCTCTTCTTCACTCTTAGAGTAGATGAGAATATCATCTATGAAGACGATAACAAACTTATCCAGGTATGGCTTGCAGACACGATTCATAAGGTCCATGAACACGGCAGGTGCGTTGGTCAATCCGAATGGCATCACGAGAAACTCATAATGACCATAACGGGTTCTGAATGCAGTTTTCATCACGTCACTTTCCTTCACCCTCAACTGGTGATAATCGGATCGTAAATCGATCTTTGAGTAAACGATCGATCCTTGTAGTTGATCAAAAAGATCGTCAATTCTGGGAAGAGGATACCGATTCTTGATAGTCAATTTGTTGAGTTCACGGTAGTCGATACACATACGGAAGGATCCATCCTTCTTCTTCATAAACAACACAGGTGCGCCCCATGGCGAGAAACTTGGTTGGATAAACCCTCGGTCAAGTATTTCTTGTAGTTGGCTCTATAATTCTTGCATCTCGAAAGGTGCGAGTCTATAAGGTATGCGAGCTACAGGTGCAGCTCCTGGTACTAAATCAATCTGAAACTCTACGGCTCTCGGCGGAGGTAATCCAGGCAATTCCTCTGGGAAGACATCGGAAAATTCATTCACAATTCGAACGTCGTTCACGCTCTTCACCTCAGTTTCTACTGTTTTCACATGCGCTAGGACAGCAAGACGTCCCTTCTTCATAATCTTTTGCGCTTTCACGCAACTAATGAGGTTCAGCTTCGAGGTACACTCTCTCCATAGATGATCAGTGGCTCACCGTCTCCTTGTGGTATACGAAGAGCTTTATCTCCACAGATAATATCGACCCTTATCTTGCTCAACCAATCCATACCGACGATCACGTCAAAACTTCCCAGTTTGATTGGTATCAAATCAATTTCGAAATCTGCACCAGCTATGTTGATAATAGCTCCACGACTAATATGGTCAACTTTCTCAAGTTTTCCATTGGCGACCTCGACAAGCACACTCTCTTTTAACGGGACTAACGACCAATTAATCTTATCGCAAAAATGTCTACACACATAACTTCTATCCGCACCAGTATCAAATAAGACAGAAGCTAAAAGATTGTTGATTTTGAATATACCTGTCACCAAGTCGGGGTTTTCGCGTGCGTCCCTTGCATTAACGTTGAAAGCTCTACCACGGGGTGGTCCGCCGTTTTTTCGCTTGTTTGGGCACGTATTTTTGAAATGGCCCGTCTGCCCGCATTCGTAGTACTTTTTTGGTCCATTGGTGTTCGGCCTTGCATTCAAAGTGGTGACCTTGCAATCCTTGTCAACATGCCCAGACCGTTGGCACTTCTCGCAGACAACATTGCAATACCCAGTGTGGTGTTTGTAGCACCGTTTGCATTGTGGTAAGGTTCCCTTGTAGTTCGGGTTGGAGTTGGTGTTGTTGTTAGGGTTGGGATTTCCACCGTTGTTGTTTCCTCTGAAACCCTCATGTCGTTTCGCCGGGTTCTGTTCATAGGTCTGTCCCCTGTTGTTGTTGTTGTTGTTGTTGTTGTTGTTGTTGTTGTTGTTGTTGTTGTTGTGGTTATCCCATTTGCGCTTCTCACTAGTACTTGCTTCAGTCTTAGCCTTCTCCGGCTCATCAATGGTGATTTGATTCATTAAAGTATGCGCCATGCGCATCACTTCGGGAACATTCGGTGGCTTGGACGAGGTGACATTTCCCTTGATACTCTTAGGGAGTCCCCAGAAGTACCTTTCCATTCGTTTGAATTCCGGGGTGACCATTGTCGGACACATCAGGGCTAGTTCCAAAAATCTCCTGTTGTAACCATCAAGGTCGTTCCCAACGGCCTTTAACTGCATGAACTCCATTTCCATCTTTTGTATCTCGGTTCTCGAACAATACTTCTCAATCATGGGACACTTAAATTCTTCCCATGGCGTAGCATACGCCTCATCAATGGCTTGTGCCTGTGCCATTGTGTTCCACCACGTGAGCGCGCCGTCAGACAGTGTGCAAGAAGCAAATTTGGTTTTGTTGTCCTCCGAACAGTTGCTAACTCGGAATACTGATTCACGTTTCTCGAACCATCTAGTGAGACCAACCGGTCCCTCAGTACCGCTGAAGTTATGTGGTTTACAGCTCTGGAATTCCTTGTAAGTACACCCATTTCGAATGGGTTGAATAACCGGTGGTGGTGGCGGTGGCGGTGGAGCTTGGGGTTGCATTTCCGCAATGGCTGCGGCTACACGTTCTTGGATCAATTCTTCAATTTGAGCAGCAGTAGGTGTGGATCGACTGTTAGCCATGGTGTTCTAAACAAAAATTTTGACTCAAGTCAAAATCCAGCATTCAAATAGTAATAATACAGTATATAGTAACCAACATGGAATCAAAATATCACATGTTATTAAATAAAGCATCTAGGTACAAATACCACAGAATCATCATACAGTAATGTAAATAGAACATCGTGCAAGAATTAAGTAACCAAAAGTTCCATTAATAATAATAATAAGTTTCATACATCTGAATAAGTTCGTACAATACATAAGTGAAGCATAAAACTACAACTAGATTACATAATGAAATCTAAATACAAAAGTCCTACGGTGAAGGTGGGTGAAGGATGTCCATAACATGGGACATCTGGTCCTCTAGCTCAGCAACTCGAGCTCGGAGGGTCTCCACCTCCCTTGTCAATTCCTCGACAGTGGGAGATGGTGGGGCAGGTGGTGTTGGGGGTGCGGGTGGTGCCGATGGTGCGGGTGGTGCCGGTGGTGCAGACATTACATAACGGGGTGCAGATGTTCCGGCTCCAGAAATAGTCAGTACGTAACGGGGTGCCTTACGCACTTGTGGGTCGGCAGGGTGCGGCACAAGCCGCTTACGAGCAGTAACCCTACGACGCCGACCAAATGCGTCAGTGAAAGCACGACCTCCATTCACCCCTGGAATGATGGTGCCATCAAAACGGTACCGCTTCTTCGGCGGGGTGGAGGGTGCCTGTATAGGTACATCAGCAGGGTCCTCATCATCATTGGAGTCGTCTGAGGAGGTGTCGTCGGATGAAGCATCAGTGGATGACGGGTCGTCCGAATCATGTGGTGGCTGTACGGGTGGCTGAACTGGCCGTCCTTGAGCGGCCATCATCTGTTGGTAACGAGCGGGTCCGATCGGAATGAGACGTCCATCAGGGGCGCGTCGGCACCAATGGCGATACCGGTTACGAAATGGACCTTCCCCGAACTCCGCGGGAATCACAATCTCACCGGAGCGGGGCTGTGATCCTGAGGGTCCGGGGGCAGATGGAGCTGGAATCTCCGAAGGGTCCTGGGCTCCGCTAGAAGTAACCACTGGGGCAAGCGCCTGGCTGCTAGTCCCGGAAGATGAAGCGCCGAGATCACTCGTGGGTAGCGGGATCGGTGTGTCGGCAGCAGCAGCAGGTGGGGTGGCTGACGTGTCTGAACTGCCCAAAATGATAGCAGGTGGAGTATCCGACATCTGAACAAGGAAAAATAAATTTTTCCATGTCAGTAAGTCATAAAGCAAGCACGTATTAGGCCAACAGTTTAAATCATGTATAACAATAAGCAGCATGGCAATAATAACGAATCGTACAGAAGTAGCATGCAATCGAAAGCAAGTAATATCATACAGTATTGAAAAAATGTAGTAGCATACGGCATATAGCAGTAAAAGTAAGCAGCAGCATGCAGTAAATTCAGCGGAAACAAGTAAACTAGCAAGTTGTAGATTAGTCCTATTAGTGAATCCTACTCGGGTCGGTCTTAGACTCACTAATGCAACCTAATTCCCTACAACCAATGCTCTGATACCAAATGTGATGCCCCGTACAAAACCATCGTGTACGAATCATCAACAACAGGATCATTACAAGGTTAAGTACTACATGCTGTAATAAAAGAAGTTGCATTCACGATAAAAAGATGACGTCATAACCGACGTCAATTGTTTTACACCAACAGTATGCTTCTATGAATAGCAAGCATGAATAAATGTATGTGACCCTTAGGTCGTTACAAAACATAGTCTCAAATGTATTAAAGTTTGAATGCAAGATAAACAGTTCATACGGTGATAACACTAGAGCAGCGGGTGTCTACGGCAAGACTAGCATGACAGCGGGAGCAAATAACCTTAAGCACCTGAGAAAAACATGCTTAAAAATGTCAACACAAAGGTTGGTGAGCTATAGTTTAAGTATAACAGTATGTAAGGTAGGCCACGAGATTTCAGTGCTACAAAGAGCGTTTCAAAACAGTATGATAAAGTATATGTTAACCGTGGGCACTTGGTAACTAACTTAACGTTTATGAAATGTCCCGTTCTTATTGATTAAAAACGTTCCATATTAATTGATTTCGTTGCGAGGTTTTGACCTCTATATGAGACGTTTTTCAAAGACTGCATTCATTTTTAAAACAAACCATAACCTTTATTTCATAAATAAAGGTTTAAAAAGCTTTACGTAGATTATCAAATAATGATAATCTAAAATATCCTGTTTACACACGACCATTACATAATGGTTTACAATACAAATATGTTACAACAAAATAAGTTTCTTGAATGCAGTTTTTACACAATATCATACAAGCATGGACTCCAAATCTCGTCCTTATTTAAGTATGCAACAGCGGAAGCTTTTAATAATCACCTGAGAATAAACATGCTTAAAACGTCAACAAAAAATGTTGGTGAGTTATAGGTTTAACCTATATATATCAAATCATAATAATAGACCACAAGATTTCATATTTCAATACACATCCCATACATAGAGATAAAAATCATTCATATGGTGAACACCTGGTAACCGACATTAACAAGATGCATATATAAGAATATCCCCATCATTCCGGGACACCCTTCGGATATGATATAAATTTCGAAGTACTAAAGCATCCGGTACTTTGGATGGGGTTTGTTAGGCCCAATAGATCTATCTTTAGGATTCGCGTCAATTAGGGTGTCTGTTCCCTAATTCTTAGATTACCAGACTTAATAAAAAGAGGCATATTCGATTTCGATAATTCAACCATAGAATGTAGTTTCACGTACTTGTGTCTATTTTGTAAATCATTTATAAAACCTGCATGTATTCTCATCCCAAAAATATTAGATTTTAAAAGTGGGACTATAACTCACTTTCACAGATTTTTACTTCGTCGGGAAGTAAGACTTGGCCACTGGTTGATTCACGAACCTATAACAATATATACATATATATCAAAGTATGTTCAAAATATATTTACAACACTTTTAATATATTTTGATGTTTTAAGTTTATTAAGTCAGCTGTCCTCGTTAGTAACCTACAACTAGTTGTCCACAGTTAGATGTACAGAAATAAATCGATAAATATTATCTTGAATCAATCCACGACCCAGTGTATACGTATCTCAGTATTGATCACAACTCAAACTATATATATTTTGGAATCAACCTCAACCCTGTATAGCTAACTCCAACATTCACATATAGAGTGTCTATGGTTGTTCCGAAATATATATAGATGTGTCGACATGATAGGTTGAAACATTGTATACGTGTCTATGGTATCTCAAGATTATATAATATACAATACAAGTTGATTAAGTTATGGTTGGAATAGATTTGTTACCAATTTTCACGTAGCTAAAATGAGAAAAATTATCCAATCTTGTTTTACCCATAACTTCTTCATTTTAAATCCGTTTTGAGTGAATCAAATTGCTATGGTTTCATATTGAACTCTATTTTATGAATCTAAACAGAAAAAGTATAGGTTTATAGTCGGAAAAATAAGTTACAAGTCGTTTTTGTAAAGGCAGTCATTTCAGTCGAAAGAACGACGTCTAGATGACCATTTTAGAAAACATACTTCCACTTTGACTTTAACCATAATTTTTGGATATAGTTTCATGTTCATAATAAAAATCATTTTCTCAGAATAACAACTTTTAAATCAAAGTTTATCATAGTTTTTAATTAACTAACCCAAAACAGCCCGCGGTGTTACTACGACGGCGTAAATCCGGTTTTACGGTGTTTTTCGTGTTTCCAGGTTTTAAATCATTAAGTTAGCATATCATATAGATATAGAACATGTGTTTAGTTGATTTTAAAAGTCAAGTTAGAAGGATTAACTTTTGTTTGCGAACAAGTTTAGAATTAACTAAACTATGTTCTAGTGATTACAAGTTTAAACCTTCGAATAAGATAGCTTTATATGTATGAATCGAATGATGTTATGAACATCATTACTACCTTAATTTCCTTGGATAAACCTACTGGAAAAGAGAAAAATGGATCTAGCTTCAACGGATCCTTGGATGGCTCGAAGTTCTTGAAGCAGAATCATGACACGAAAACAAGTTCAAGTAAGATCATCACTTGAAATAAGATTGTTATAGTTATAGAAATTGAACCAAAGTTTGAATATGATTATTACCTTGTATTAGAATGATAACCTACTGTAAGAAATAAATATTTCTTGAGGTTGGATGATCACCTTACAAGATTGGAAGTGAGCTAGCAAACTTGAAAGTATTCTTGATTTTATGTAACTAGAACTTGTAGAATTTATGAAGAACACTTAGAACTTGAAGATAGAACTTGAGAGAGATCAATTAGATGAAGAAAATTGAAGAATGAAAGTGTTTGTAGGTGTTTTTGGTCGTTGGTGTATGGATTAGATATAAAGGATATGTAATTTTGTTTTCATGTAAATAAGTCATGAATGATTACTCATATTTTTGTAATTTTATGAGATATTTCATGCTAGTTGCCAAATGATGGTTCCCACATGTGTTAGGTGACTCACATGGGCTGCTAAGAGCTGATCATTGGAGTGTATGTACCAATAGTACATACATCTAAAAGCTGTGTATTGTACGAGTACGAATACGGGTGCATACGAGTAGAATTGTTGATGAAACTGAACGAGGATGTAATTGTAAGCATTTTTGTTAAGTAGAAGTATTTTGATAAGTGTATTGAAGTCTTTCAAAAGTGTATAAATACATATTAAAACACTACATGTATATACATTTTAACTGAGTCGTTAAGTCATCGTTAGTCGTTACATGTAAGTGTTGTTTTGAAACCTTTAGGTTAACGATCTTGTTAAATGTTGTTAACCCAATGTTTATAATATCAAATGAGATTTTAAATTATTATATTATCATGATATTATCATGTATGAATATCTCTTAATATGATATATATACATTAAATGTCTTTACAACGATAATCGTTACATATATGTCTCGTTTAAAAATCATTAAGTTAGTAGTCTTGTTTTTACATATGTAGTTCATTGTTAATATACTTAATGATATGTTTACTTATCATAGTATCATGTTAACTATATATATATCCATATATATGTCATCATATAGTTTTTACAAGTTTTAACGTTCGTGAATCACCGGTCAACTTGGGTGGTCAATTGTCTATATGAAACATATTTCAATTAATCAAGTCTTAACAAGTTTGATTGCTTAACATGTTGGAAACATTTAATCATGTAAATATCAATCTCAATTAATATATATAAACATGGAAAAGTTCGGGTCACTACAGTACCTACCCGTTAAATAAATTTCGTCCCGAAATTTTAAGCTGTTGAAGGTGTTGACGAATCTTCTGGAAATAGATGTGGGTATTTCTTCTTCATCTGATCTTCACGCTCCCAGGTGAACTCGGGTCCTCTACGAGCATTCCATCGAACCTTAACAATTGGTATCTTGTTTTGCTTAAGTCTTTTAACCTCACGATCCATTATTTCAATGGGTTCTTCGATGAATTGGAGGTTTTCGTTGATTTGGATTTCATCTAACGGAATAGTGAGATCTTCTTTAGCAAAACATTTCTTCAAATTCGAGACGTGGAAAGTGTTATGTACAGCCGCGAGTTGTTGAGGTAACTCAAGTCGGTAAGCTACTGGTCCGACACGATCTATTATCTTGAATGGTCCAATGTACCTTGGATTTAGTTTCCCCCGTTTACCAAATCGAACAACGCCTTTCCAAGGTGAAACCTTTAGCATGACCATTTCTCCAATTTCAAACTCTATATCTTTTCTTTTACTGTCCGCGTAGCTCTTTTGTCGACTCTGGGCGGTTTTCAATCTTTGTTGAATTTGGATGATTTTCTCAGTAGTTTCTTGTATTATCTCCGGACCCGTAATCTGTCTATCCCCCACTTCACTCCAACAAATCAGAGACCTGCACTTTCTACCATAAAGTGCTTCAAACGGCGCCATCTCAATGCTTGAATGGTAGCTGTTGTTGTAGGAAAATTCTGCTAACGGTAGATGTTGATCCCAACTGTTTCCGAAATCAATAACACAAGCTCGTAGCATGTCTTCAAGCGTTTGTAGCGTCCTTTCGCTCTGCCCATCAGTTTGTGGATGATAGGCAGTACTCATGTCTAGACGAGTTCCTAATGCTTGCTGTAATGTCTGCCAGAATCTTGAAATAAATCTGCCATCCCTATCAGAGATAATAGAGATTGGTATTCCATGTCTGGAGACGACTTCCTTCAAATACAGTCGTGCTAACTTCTCCATCTTGTCATCTTCTCTTATTGGCAGGAAGTGTGCTGATTTGGTGAGACGATCAACTATTACCCAAATAGTATCAAAACCACTTGCAGTCCTTGGCAATTTAGTGATGAAATCCATGGTAATGTTTTCCCATTTCCATTCTGGGATTTCGGGTTGTTGAAGTAGACCTGATGGTTTCTGATGCTCAGCTTTGACCTTAGAACACATCAAACATTCTCTTACGTATTTAGCAACATCGGCTTTCATACCCGGCCACCAAAAATGTTTCTTGAGATCCTTGTACATCTTCCCCGTTCCAGGATGTATTGAGTATCTGGTTTTATGAGCTTCTCTAAGTACCATTTCTCTCATATCTCCAAATTTTGGTACCCAAATCCTTTCAGCCCTAAACCGGGTTCCGTCTTCCCGAATATTAAGATGCTTCTCCGATCCTTTGATTATTTCATCCTTTAAATTTCCCTCTTTTAAAACTCCTTGTTGCGCCTCCTTTAAATTTCCCTCTTTTAAAACTCCTTGTTGAATCATTATATTCATAGATTTTACTCGAATGGGTTCTCTGTCCTTCCTGCTCAAGGCATCGGCTACCACATTTGCCTTCCCCGGGTGGTAACGAATCTCAAAGTCGTAATCATTCAATAATTCAATCCACCTACGCTGCCTCATATTCAGTTGTTTCTGATTAAATATGTGTTGAAGACTTTTGTGGTCGGTATATATAATACTTTTGACCCCATATAAGTAGTGCCTCCAAGTCTTTAATGCAAAAACAACCGCGCCTAATTCCAAATCATGCGTCGTATAATTTTGTTCGTGAATCTTCAATTGTCTAGACGCATAAGCAATCACCTTCGTTCGCTGCATTAATACACAACCGAGACCTTGCTTTGATGCGTCACAATAAATCACAAAATCATCATTCCCTTCAGGCAATGACAATATAGGTGCCGTAGTTAGCTTTTTCTTCAATAACTGAAACGCTTTCTCTTGTTCGTCATTCCATTCAAATTTCTTCCCTTTATGCGTTAATGCAGTCAAGGATTTTGCTATTCTGGAAAAGTCTTGGATGAACCTTCTGTAGTAACCAGCTAGTCCTAAAAACTGGCGTATGTGTTTCGGAGTTTTCGGGGTTTCCCACTTTTCAACAGTTTCTATCTTTGCCGGATCCACCTTAATACCTTCTTTGTTCACTATGTGACCGAGGAATTGAACTTCTTCCAACCAAAATGCACACTTTGAAAACTTAGCGTACAATTCTTCCTTCCTCAATACTTCTAACACCTTTCTCAAATGTTCACCATGTTCTTGGTCATTCTTTGAGTAAATAAGTATGTCATCAATGAAAACAATGACAAACTTGTCAAGGTATGGTCCACACACTCGGTTCATAAGGTCCATGAACACAGCTGGTGCATTAGTTAAACCAAACGGCATGACCATAGACTCGTAATGACCGTAACGTGTTCTGAAAGCAGTCTTTGGAATATCATCTTCTTTCACCCGCATTTGATGATACCCGGAACGTAAGTCAATCTTTGAATAAACAGACGAGCCTTGTAGTTGATCAAATAAGTCATCGATTCTCGGTAGTGGGTAGCGGTTCTTGATGGTAAGTTTGTTCAACTCTCGGTAGTCGATACACAACCTGAATGTACCATCTTTCTTCTTGACAAACAAAACAGGAGCTCCCCACGGTGATGTGCTTGGTCGAATGAAACCACGCTCTAAAAGTTCTTGTAATTAGCTTTGCAGTTCTTTCATCTGGCTGGGTGCGAGTCTGTAAGGAGCACGAGCTATTGGTGCAGCTCCTGGTACAAGATCTATTTGAAATTCAACTGATCGATGTGGGGGTAATCCCGGTAATTCTTTCGGAAATACATCGGGAAATTCTTTTGCAATGGGAACATCATTGATGCTCTTTTCTTCAGTTTGTACTTTCTCGACGTGTGCTAGAACAGCATAGCAACCTTTTCTTATTAGTTTTTGTGCCTTCAAATTACTAATAAGATGTAGCTTCGTGTTGCCCTTTTCTCCGTACACCATTAAGGGTTTTCCTTTTTCTCGTATAATGCGAATTGTATTTTTGTAACAAACGATCTCTGCTTTCACTTCTTTCAACCAGTCCATACCGATTATCACATCAAAACTCCCTAACTCTACTGGTATCAAATCAATCTTAAATGTTTCGCTAACCAGTTTAATTTCTCGATTCCGACATATATTATCTGCTGAAATTAATTTACCATTTGCTAATTCGAGTAAAAATTTACTATCCAAAGGCGTCAATGGACAACTTAATTTAGCACAAAAATCTCTACTCATATAGCTTCTATCCGCACCCGAATCAAATAAAACGTAAGCAGATTTATTGTCAATAAGAAACGTACCCGTAACAAGCTCCGGGTCTTCTTGTGCCTCTGCCGGATTAATATTGAAAACTCTTCCGCGGCCTTGTCCATTCGTGTTCTCTTGGTTCGGGCAATTTCTAATAATGTGGCCCGGTTTTCCACATTTATAACAAACTACATTGGCATAACTTGCTCCGACACTACTTGCTCCGCCATTACTCGTTCCGACACCATTTGTTCCTTTCGTTCTATTAACCCCTAGTCCGTAGACCTCACACTTCGCCGCGCTATGACCATTTCTTTTACACTTGTTGCAAAATTTGGTGCCGAACCCCGAGTGATACTTTTCACACCTTTGGCATAGCTGCTTCTGATTGTTGTTGTTGTTGCGGTTATTATTGTTGTTGGGATGATTGTTGTAGTTGTTGTTGTTGTTGTTGTTGTTGTTGTTGGGCCGTTTGTTGTAGTTGCGATTGATGTTGTGATTGTTGGGATAATTGTTGCGATTATTGTTGTAATTGCTGTTGTTGTTGTATTGGTGATTCTTATCACCGTTTTCCTCCCACTTTCTTTTGACTTGCTTCACATTGGCCTCTTCAGCAGTCTGTTCTTTAATTCTTTCTTCAATCTGGTTCACTAGTTTGTGAGCCATTCTACATGCCTGTTGTATGGAGGCGGGCTCGTGTGAACTTATATCTTCTTGGATTCTTTCCGGTAATCCTTTCACAAACGCGTCGATCTTCTCTTCCTCATCTTCGAATGCTCCCGGACACAATAGGCACAATTCTGTAAATCGTCTTTCGTACGTGGTAATATCAAAGCCTTGGGTTCGTAACCCTCTAAGTTCTGTCTTGAGCTTATTGACCTCGGTTCTGGGACGGTACTTCTTGTTCATCAAGTGCTTGAATGCTGACCACGGTAGTGCGTACGCATCGTCTTGTCCCACTTGCTCTAGATAGGTATTCCACCGTGTTAACGCAGAACCTGTGAAGGTATGCGTAGCGTACTTCACTTTGTCCTCTTCAGTACACTTACTTATGGCAAACACCGATTCGACCTTCTCGGTCCACCGTTTCAATCCGATCGGTCCTTCGGTTCCATCAAATTCCAAAGGTTTGCAGGCAGTGAATTCTTTGTAGGTGCATCCTACACGATTTCCTGTACTGCTAGATCCAAGGTTATTGTTGGTATGTAGCGCAGCCTGTACTGCGGCTATGTTTGAAGCTAGAAAAGTACGGAATTCCTCTTCATTCATATTCACGGTGTGTCGAGTAGTCGGTGCCATTTCCTTCAAAATAGTCAAATGGAACAAGTTAATCATACAGAATATTAAGAGTAGTTAATAGTATTTCGTAGCATAATATGAACTCATTTATAAAAGCTTTTTCTTCATATTAGCGTTTTATAAGTTTAAATTCGGGTAGTACCTACCCGTTAAGTTCATACTTAGTAGCTAATATACAATTCAACTACTACAATTCTATATGAAAAACTGATTATAATAATATTTCGCGTTCAAACTTTTATACAATATTTTACAAACTTACAATACCGCTTATTTTACATAAAGCATGAAATATAGCACACAATAACTTTGATACAAGATAGTTGTGAAGATAATTCTAGCTAGTACACAATTCATTCAGCATAGGCAATAAAGACACGTAATTCATACGTCCAGAAACAAGTCATGCATTCTGGTTTTACTAGGACTACTTCCCATCCTTGGTCTTGTGGAACATAACCGTTATGGCCGTTGATAAGACAGCGTGTTGTAACGTCGTCAAAGGGACGAGGGTTACGTAATGTTCAACAGTCCCGTAACAATCTAAAAACCTCATTTCTTACCCCAATTACCGACTCCGTCACTTGTGGGAACGTTTTGTTTAATAGTTGTAGCCCGATGTTCTTGTTCTCACTTTGGTGAGAAGCGAACATTACTAATCCGTAAGCATAACATGCTTCTTTATGTTTCATGTTAGCCGCTTTTTCTAAATCACGAAGTCCAATATTCGGATATATTGAGTCAAAATAATTTCTTAACCCATTGCGTAAAATAGCATTTGGGTTCCCCGCAATATATGCGTCAAAGTAAACACATCGTAACTTATGGATTTCCCAATGTGATATCCCCCATCTTTCGAACAAAAGCCTTTTATAAACCATGGCATTCTTGGAACGTTCTTTGAATGTCTTACAAACTGATCTCGCCTTAAATAGTTGTGCCGAAGAATTCTGACCGACTCTAGACAAGATTTCATCAATCATGTCTCCGGGTAGGTCTCTTAAAATATTGGGTTGTCTATCCATTTTGTGTTTTTATACTGTAAAATAGACAAGAGTTAGATTCATAAAAAAAAATACTTATTAATACAAGCAATTTTTACATATATCATAAAGCATAAGCACACTATATTACATATATTACACCACACGAATATAACTATCTTATTCCGACTCGCTTGTTTCTTCTTCTTCGGTTTTGGTTCGTTTTGCCAAGTTTCTAAGGATATATGATGTTCCCCTAATACGAGCCGTCGTTTTCCACATTGGTTTAGAAAAACCTGGTGGTTTAGAGGTTCCCGGGTCATTGTTACAACTTAAGGACTTCGGGGGTTGACGATACATATAAAGTTCATCGGGGTTGGAATTAGATTTCCCTATTTTTATGCCCTTTTCCTTATTATTTTCTTTTACCTTTTTAAATTCAGTTGAGGTAATTTCTATAACATCATCGAAATTCTCGTCGGAATCCGATTCATCGGAGAATTGGTAATCCTCCCAATATTTTGCTTCCTTGGCGGAAACACCATTGACCATAATTAACCATGGTCGGTTGGTTGAGGATTTTCTTTTACTTAACCGTTTTATTATTTCCCCCACCGGTTCTATTTCTTCATCCGGTTCCGATTCTTCTTCCGGTTCCGACTCTTCTTCCGGTTACTCTTCGGGAACTTGTGAATCGGTTCACGAATCATTCCAACTTATATTTGACTCTTCATTATTATTAGGTGAGTCAATGGGACTTGTTCTAGAGGTAGATATCTATCACATAATATCAAACGCGTTAAGAGATTAATATATCACATAATATTCACATGTTAAAAATATATAGTTTCCAACAAAATTTGTTAAGCAATCATTTTTCAAGTAAACACGGTCGAAGTCCAGACTCACTAATGCATCCTAACAAACTCGATAAGACACACTAATGCAAAATTATGGTTCTCTAAGACCAACGCTCGGATACCAACTGAAATGTCCCGTTCTTATTGATTAAAAACGTTCCATATTAATTGATTTCGTTGCGAGGTTCTGACCTCTATATGAGACGTTTTTCAAAGACTGCATTCATTTTTAAAACAAACCATAACCTTTATTTCATAAATAAAGGTTTAAAAAGCTTTACGTAGATTATCAAATAATGATAATCTAAAATATCCTGTTTACACACGACCATTACATAATGGTTTACAATACAAATATGTTACAACAAAATAAGTTTCTTGAATGCAGTTTTTACACAATATCATACAAGCATGGACTCCAAATCTCGTCCTTATTTAAGTATGCAACAGCGGAAGCTTTTAATAATCACCTGAGAATAAACATGCTTAAAACGTCAACAAAAAATGTTGGTGAGTTATAGGTTTAACCTATATATATCAAATCATAATAATAGACCACAAGATTTCATATTTCAATACACATCCCATACATAGAGATAAAAATCATTCATATGATGAACACCTGGTAACCGACATTAACAAGATGCATATATAAGAATATCCCCATCATTCCGGGACACCCTTCGGATATGATATAAATTTTGAAGTACTAAAGCATCCGATACTTTGGATGGGGTTTGTTAGGCTCAATAGATCTATCTTTAGGATTCGCGTCAATTAGGGTGTCTGTTCCCTAATTCTTAGATTACCAGACTTAATAAAAAGGGGCATATTCGATTTCGATAATTCAACCATAGAATGTAGTTTCACGTACTTGTGTCTATTTTGTAAATCATTTATTAAACCTGCATGTATTCTCATCCCAAAAATATTAGATTTTAAAAGTGGGACTATAACTCACTTTCACAGATTTTTACTTCGTCGGGAAGTAAGACTTGGCCACTGGTTGATTCACGAACCTATAACAATATATACATATATATCAAAGTATGTTCAAAATATATTTACAACACTTTTAATATATTTTGATGTTTTAAGTTTATTAAGTCAGCTGTCCTCGTTAGTAACCTACAACTAGTTGTCCACAGTTAGATGTACAGAAATAAATCGATAAATATTATCTTGAATCAATCCACGACCCAGTGTATACGTATCTCAGTATTGATCACAACTCAAACTATATATATTTTGGAATCAACCTCAACCCTGTATAGCTAACTCCAACATTCACATATAGAGTGTCTATGGTTGTTCTGAAATATATATATAGATGTGTCGACATGATAGGTCGAAACATTGTATACGTGTCTATGGTATCTCAAGATTACATAATATATAATACAAGTTGATTAAGTTATCGTTGGAATAGATTTGTTACCAATTTTCACGTAGCTAAAATGAGAAAAATTATCCAATCTTGTTTTACCCATAACTTCTTCATTTTAAATCCGTTTTGAGTGAATCAAATTGCTATGGTTTCATATTGAACTCTATTTTATGAATCTAAACAGAAAAAGTATAGGTTTATAGTCGGAAAAATAAGTTACAAGTCGTTTTTGTAAAGGCAGTCATTTCAGTCGAAAGAACGACGTCTAGATGACCATTTTAGAAAACATACTTCCACTTTGACTTTAACCATAATTTTTGGATATAGTTTCATGTTCATAATAAAAATCATTTTCTCAGAATAACAACTTTTAAATCAAAGTTTATCATAGTTTTTAATTAACTAACCCAAAACAGCCCGCGGTGTTACTACGACGGCGTAAATCCGGTTTTACGGTGTTTTTCGTGTTTCCAGGTTTTAAATCATTAAGTTAGCATATCATATAGATATAGAACATGTGTTTAGTTGATTTTAAAAGTCAAGTTAGAAGGATTAACTTTTATTTGCGAACAAGTTTAGAATTAACTAAACTATGTTCTAGTGATTACAAGTTTAAACCTTCGAATAAGATAGCTTTATATGTATGAATCGAATGATGTTATGAACATAATTACTACCTTAATTTCCTTGGATAAACCTACTGGAAAAGAGAAAAATGGATCTAGCTTCAACGGATCCTTGGATGGCTCGAAGTTCTTGAAGCAGAATCATGACACGAAAACAAGTTCAAGTAAGATCATCACTTGAAATAAGATTGTTATAGTTATAGAAATTGAACCAAAGTTTGAATATGATTATTACCTTGTATTAGAATGATAACCTACTGTAAGAAATAAATATTTCTTGAGGTTGGATGATCACCTTACAAGATTGGAAGTGAGCTAACAAACTTGAAAGTATTCTTGATTTTATGTAACTAGAACTTGTAGAATTTATGAAGAACACTTAGAACTTGAAGATAGAACTTGAGAGAGATCAATTAGATGAAGAAAATTGAAGAATGAAAGTGTTTGTTGTTTTTGGTCGTTGGTGTATGGATTAGATATAAAGGATATGTAATTTTGTTTTCATGTAAATAAGTCATGAATGATTACTCATATTTTTGTAATTTTATGAGATATTTCATGCTAGTTGCCAAATGATGGTTCCCACATGTGTTAGGTGACTCACATGGGCTGCTAAGAGCTGATCATTGGAGTGTATATACCAATAGTACATACATCTAAAAGCTATGTATTGTACGAGTACGAATACGGGTGCATACGAGTAGAATTGTTGATGAAACTGAACGAGGATGTAATTGTAAGCATTTTTGTTAAGTAGAAGTATTTTGATAAGTGTATTGAAGTCTTTCAAAAGTGTATAAATACATATTAAAACACTACATGTATATACATTTTAACTGAGTCGTTAAGTCATCGTTAGTCGTTACATGTAAGTGTTGTTTTGAAACCTTTAGGTTAACGATCTTGTTAAATGTTGTTAACCCAATGTTTATAATATCAAATGAGATTTTAAATTATTATATTATCATGATATTATCATGTATGAATATCTCTTAATATGATATATATACATTAAATGTCTTTACAACGATAATCGTTACATATATGTCTCGTTTAAAAATCATTAAGTTAGTAGTCTTGTTTTTACATATGTAGTTCATTGTTAATATACTTAATGATATGTTTACTTATCATAGTATCATGTTAACTATATATATATCCATATATATGTCATCATATAGTTTTTACAAGTTTTAACGTTCGTGAATCACCGGTCAACTTGGGTGGTCAATTGTCTATATGAAACATATTTCAGTTAATCAAGTCTTAACAAGTTTGATTGCCTAACATGTTGGAAACATTTAATCATGTAAATATCAATCTCAATTAATATATATAAACATGGAAAAGTTCGGGTCACTACAGTTTATACCCCCTGAAAGTACACTTGGCAAGTGCATATGTCTACGAAGTATTAAACACTCGTTAAATGCTAGCGCTACTAGCCCGAGTGGGGATGTCAAACCCTATGGATCCATATCTAAGATTCGCGTTCACGGTTCAAAAACCAATGATTAAACGTTACCGAGCTAAAGGGAATGTTTATGCCGTTGTATAACCCACCCATATATAAGTTTAAGTACTCGTGCCTAGTATGTAAAACATAAAATCCGCATGTATTCTCAGTTCCCAAAATAAGTTAAAGTAAAAAGGGAATGCTATAACTCACAATGATAAAGTAGCGGTAAAGTATGACTCGGAAAGTAAGCAAGTAATGAAGGTTGTCCAAACAGGTCCTCAACCTAAGTCAAATATCACTAAGTCAGTAAATCGTCCGAATAGGTTTAAAAGTATGTAAATAAGGTCTTAAGGGTCATCATCATTCATCATTAAACGAAAGGTGTAAAGTAGGTTTCGTTCATGAAAAGAGTTTAAAACAAAGGCTGAGTTCGGTCAGTCACCACGGCCTCTATACCTACTGAATTAAGGTGAGACCAGTGACCATGGCTCATTATACGAGTCCTTTAGTTGTGGTAAAAATTACAGAAGTAAACTCATCTTCGTTTGACCGTGGCGATGGTCTAAGTGCGAGTAGGTCAGAATTTTCAGCACAACGTTAAATGGACATAGTGACGATCGGAGGGCCGTAAATCCTAAACCGTAACTCGGATTAAGACGAGTCCTATATGAAAAGTTATCTAATCGAACAGAGCTATCTGAAAATCATAGTTACAGTAGCCCAGGTTGTGACGCCCCGAACAAAATCATCGTGTACGGTACATCAACAACAGGATCATTACAAGGTCAAACACTATATGCTGTTTGAAAATCAGTTTTGCATTCATGAAAAGATAACGTTTTACAAAAGATGAATAGGAAACATTAACATGAGTACATGATACTAAGGTCATTACAAAGCTATTGTTTTGAAAATAACATAAGTTGGGAATGCAAAGTAAAAGTTTCATGCTTGAGACATCTCTAAGTAATGCAGCGGAAGTCTAACACAGCAAGTCTGTAACAGCAAGTCTATACACCGAGACTAGAACAGCAAGGCTAACAGCAGAAGCAACAACGTCTAAACACCTGAGAAATATATGCTTAAAAAGTCAACACGAATGTTGGTGAGCTATAGTTTGTTTGTATTCAGTAATGTAATGTAGGCCACAAGATTTCAGTGCTTCAAACAAGCGTTTCAAATCAGTAATTCAAATCAGTATGATAAAGTATATGTATAACCGTGGGCACTCGGTAACTAACTTAACGTTTATACCCCCTGAAAGTACACTTGGCAAGTGCGTATGTCTACGAAGTATTAAACACTCGTTAAATGCTAGCGCTACTAGCCCGAGTGGGGATGTCAAACCCTATGGATCCATATCTAAGATTCGCGTTCATGGTTCAAAAACCAATGATTAAACGTTACCGAGCTAAAGGGAATGTTTATGCCGTTGTATAACCCACACATATATAAGTTTAAGTACTCGTGCCTAGTATGTAAAACATAAAATCCGCATGTATTCTCAGTTCCCAAAATAAGTTAAAGTAAAAAGGGAATGCTATAACTCACAGTGATAAAAGCGGTAAAGTCGGTAATGAAAGTACGCAAGTAGTAAGTCGGTCCGAAAGGTCGTCAACCTAAATCAAGGGTTGCTAGGTCAGTAGGTTGTTTTTATAAATTCTAATAGTGCATAAAATAAGTTTAAGTGTCATCATCATCATCATCATTCATCATCATAAAAGCTAAGTAAGTTCGACAAGAATAGAGATCGAAACAATAGGCTAACTTCGGTCAGCTGCTACGACCTCTACGTAAATCGAAAAGATGCATAGTCAGTGGCTATGGCTCCGTATGTGAGTCCCCTAACCGCTGACCAATTTTCAGAACCTAACTCGTCTTCGTTTGACCGTGGCGACGGTTTCAGTGCGAGTAGGTCAGAAATTTCAGCACAACGTTAATAGGGTGTAGTGACTCTCGGAGGGCCATAAATCCTAAACCGTAACTCGGATTAAGACGAGGCATAAACGGAAAATCATCTAATCGAACCGAACTAACTGAAAATAAACTTTCCAGTAGCCCAGGTGGTCTGATCAGATACGAAAATCAGTGGACAAGTGCTCCGGTGAGGTTCTTGGTGCTTGATGCTCATCACGGTTCTCATCCTTGATGCTTGTAGCTTCAAGTGTACAACTCGTTGATGGTTTAGCATCACTTTTGACCAAGATTCTACCATCAATACACAATATGTTAAGACCAAGTGGTAACACAACTCCTTTAAGAGTCTTAGATGGATGATGAACCAAGGTTACATCATATCCTTAGTCTTAACACAATTACAAGTCCTATTTACAAACAAAGTTACAAACTTTACATCAATCAAACAAGTATGAACATGATCCAAGTCAAAAGAGGTGATGGAACCCTAAGCTAGAGAGCTTGGATCCCTTTCACACAATTTATAAGGTCACAAAGCTAGAAAGCTTGAACCTTTAGTGTTCTTGAAGATCTTGAAGCATAAAGCTTGGATCTTTAAGATATATGAAGATAACAAACAAAAGTTTGAATCTTTATCACAAAATAACAAGATTAAAGTAAAAGAAAGATGAATCTACAAAGTTGGTGAAGATTCAAAGCTAGAAAGCTTGAATCTTCCATGTTCTTGAAAGAATCATGCTTGAATCAACAAGATATAAGCAAGATCAAAGCTAAAAGGAACTTTGATCTCCATAATATGATGATGATGGCCACGAAAATGAAAGGAAAAGAAGAAGAAAAAGAAGACTTACAAGCAATACTAGAAAGGGAAGAAAGAAAGAACAAGTGTGTGTGAAAACCAAATGAGCAAGTGATTAGAATGAGAGGTAAATGGCTAGTATTTATAAGCAAGGAATTTGACAAGGATTGATGACATGGACAAGAGCTAGTATTTATAAGTAAGGAATTTGACAAGGATTGATGACATGGACAAGGGCTAGTATTTATAAGCAAGGAATTTGACAAGGATTGATGACATGGACAAGGGCTAGTATTTATAAGCAAGGAATTTGACAAGGATTGATGACATGGACAAGGGCTAATTAATTGGGTCACTAGCTAGAGTAGGGTGGGCTTGAGCCCAACAAGGTAGAAAGTCCAACAAGACTAACTATTGTGCATAATTAAATTACTACGCGTAATTAAGCATCCAAAAACCCAGGTAATTATTATTATAAAATAATAATTAATATTTCGCAGTCATAATATTCCGATTATGACAAAAGTTAAACGTGCGCGCAAGTTCGCGGTTTATTCGAAACGTCAAATAACACTAACGGTTATAAAGGCTTCCAATGATCAAGTTATGTATCCTACGTACTCTAAGGCACGTTTTAACATATAAATGGAAGTAAACCACGTAAATCAAGTTTCCAGAGTATAAAGTAACACAGTACGCACAAATACGCAGGTTCGCAAAAACACAAGGCACAAAAGCAAGTCGAAAAAGCCGGGTCGTTACATTACCCACCTGTTAATGGAAATTTCGTCCCGAAATTTGAGGAGTGAAAAAAAAAATGGTACCGTATTTAAATAAGAAGTAGCGTATCAAAGTTCCGAAAGATTTGTGGGCTAAAAAGTGAGCTATTTACCTTGAAAGGTACTCTGGCGTATAAAAGTAAGAATAGGTATATGCTATTAATTAAGTCTCTTAGGAGATCAACAAATTGATTTCGTTTCTGGTTAACATGAGTATGTTGTCTGAATATATCCACAAAAGAAAAGATGATGTTTTTAGCCTTACAGGCATCTTTAGTAAGCTGGATGCATGAAATACATCATGAATGTTACTAAACTCATCTAAAACATTGAGCGCTTATGTCGCAATACAAAGCTGACAGGTAGGATGGAAAACATGGTGATCATAACCATGCGATTTGATGTCTGGATAGTGTTAGCCACGGATTTTACTAACCCCTTGATTTCGGAAAGAGACCATAGGCATAAAGAACTCGATATTTAAGAACGTTTCATTTGACTATATGAATTGAAACTTTTGCTGAAAGTGAATAATCGGACTTATATGCAATGCAAGCCATAATTATCTATAGTGCCTTCAGGACGGTTTGAACGAACAATGAAGGATATCACCCACTTTACCATACTGCAGGTGAACTTATCCTTAGATGGAATGAAAGAACAGTTCCATAATGTAACTTTATCCTTTCAGTTACATGTTGAAGTTAGGGTTAACATTAACTAGAACAACATATAGTTGCAACCAACGAAGAAAGGAATGTGTAGAGTAACCATATCCGTATTACAGATGTTTTAAGCAGTCCCTTCCAAGAGGATAACAAGATTCATAGATTCCTAAAGTATGTTACTTTACATTTCCGAAAGAGAATCGCACGAAAGGTGTGATCTTTGAACCAGGGTGAACTCTTCGAGCGGTTTGTTCTGAATTTATCCTTATACTTAAGGATATGCGCGGACAAGAAGATACGTGGACCCTTGGTCGTAAAGAACGGTTTACTCTAAGTGAAAAGAATCTCAAAACGATTCCTTGTACCTCAACCTACTAATTCATAGAGATGATTTTTACGAGGATGTTGCGATTAACCGTGAAATATTGAGAATAGAAACCCACCTAGTGCCCTTCCTACAATGGGGTGACCATTGCGTGTACCTCAGAAAACTGATTTATCGGCCCGCGATTTTGCTATGTTTAACCTTAAAAGGAACATTTTTCGAGTACAAAGACTTCCTAACAATTTTTTTTTTTTTTTTAAATCTGCCACCCAAAGTGGCTCAAGCGTTTTAACAAGGATTTTAATTGTAAGCTTCATCCCTAACGGAGGGAGAGAAGAAGTGTGATCCCTACATGGTGTAGTCTAATACGGAAACCTTTAATAAAATCGACCGAGGAAGTTTTTAAAAACCTTTAAACGTTTGATGCGACAACATAAATGGAACGAAGTTCTTGGTAAATTTAGAAGTATGTATTACGAGTACCATTTGCACAAAATTATTTGACTTAAAACAACTCAATAAAGGAGCAATTTTTAATCATCTTGAAGGTATAACTTAGTATGTACTAACCCAAAATAAGTAAGGGTAAATTTATACATATATGATTTTATAAATCGCGTAAGTGATAGAAAAGTTTTTAGTACTTTCATTTGTCCATAAATCTCGTGAGCACTGCACAAATAAGCAACGTGTAAATCAACGTGTAAAAATTTTGATAAACATAGTTTTTCGTATTTCAGAGGTTACGAGTTGAAAAAGGTCGAGTGAAAAATCTTTGAATCATCGGTTGACATGTTACTAGGTAATGAAAACTAATGAATTAAATGTAGTTTTGATGATTATCCGAACTTAAGTCTTTGGCCCAAAAATGTTTACGTGTGATAAGGCTAAAAAGGAACATATATTTCATAGCATTATCCCCCAAGAAAGACAAGATTTTAGTTGCAATTGTTCCATTTTCAAGTGATATTCGTTTATATTAAATAAGTGCGAAGACAAAAGGCAGATTCGACAAATTGAAGACAAAAAGGTCCAAAAAGCTCAAAAGTACAAGATACAATTAAAAAGGTTCAAATTATTGATGAAGAACGTCTAAAAATGACAAGAGTACAAGTTACAAAACGCAAAGTACACGATATAAAATAGTACGCAAGGACGTTCGAAAATCCGGAACCGGGACATGAGTCAACTCTCAACGCTCGACGCAACGGTGTAAAAATTACGAGTCAACTATGCACAAGAATAAAATATAATATTTAAATAATTCATAATAAGAATAATATTAAATAATAAAAAGTTGTTAATTTAGCATAGTTCAGGGGTCGTAAATGAAAATTCAATTTCATATTTTGCCTATAAAAGGCGATGATTATCGATCAATTTAAGATCATCTCTTTTTCTATCCTAAAAATCTATTATCAATATCAATATCTAAAAATCTCTATCATAATGTTAATGTAATAAGATATAACAATAATCTTAATTTTAATTTTAAATTATGATAATAATAAGATTTATGATAGAGATCGTTTGAGTGTGTAAGTCGAAATTCTGTCCGTGTAACGCTACGCTATTTTTAATCATTGTAAGTTATGTTCAACCTTTTTATATTAATGTCTCGTAGCTAAGTTATTATTATGCTTATTTAAAACGAAGTAATCATGATGTTGGGCTAATTACTAAAATTGGGTAATTGGGCTTTGTACCATAATTAAGGTTTGGGCAAAAGACCGACACTTGTGGAAATTGGACTATTGACTATTAATAGATGGGGGGTATTGTCTAATTGAGTGACAACTCATTGGAGTCTGTCGAACCTATCTTCAAATTAATTATCCTAATAATTAATAATGATTATGGTTGTCCTATTTAGTGACGTTCATATGGAATCTATTATAATCATTTAATTAATTATTCGGGTTGGGTAATTGATTATTCAAACTGATCAAGTGGGTAAATTAATATTCATATCTAATCAAAACAGGGGTAGATTACATACAGTGATAACTGGTGTAATTGTTGACAGAAGTGATAACTGCGTCACAGTTTAAATCCTTAATTAGTTGGAATATTTGACTTCGGGTATAAGGGTAATTTGACGAGGACACTCGCACTTTATATTTATGACCGATGGACTATTATGGATAAAAACCAGATAGGTATCAAATAAACCATGACAAAGGACAATTAACCCGAGTAACAATTAATTAAAATCAAAACGTCAAACATCATGATTACGGAAGTTTAAATAAGCATAATCCTTTTATTTCATATTCTATCGCAATTTTATTTATTGTTATTTTATTTATCGTCATTTATTTATTTTACGCACTTTAATTATTGTCATTTATCTTTACGCTTAAAAATATAAAATCGACAAACCGGTCATTAAACGGTAAAAACCCCCCTTTTATAATAATATTACTACTTATATATATATATATATATATTTATATAAATATAGTTTTATAAAAATATAGTACGTAATCACTAGCTCCCTGTGGAACGAACCGGACTTACTAAAAACTACACTACTCTACGATTAGGTACACTGCCTATAGTGTTGTAGCAAGGTTTAGGTATATCCCATCCGTAAATTAATAAAACTTGTGTCATATTTTGTAGTATTTTCTAGTAAAAATAATACTATTTCGTACCCTCACGCTACATCATCAAGTTTTTGGCGCCGCTGCCGGGGAGCGCTAAAACGCTATATTTTTAATTATAATAATAATTTAATAAATATAATAATATAATAATATTGAAATAAAATATAATAATATAATAATATTGAAATAGAATATAATAATATAATAATATTGAAATAGAATATAATAATATAATAATATTTTAGAATATATTTTGAATCGTAAAAGTTTTAAAAAGTCGTATTTATTAAATACTTCAGGGGTATATTATGTAACTTGTAATTAATAATTTCTATTATGTCGCTTTCATGTGAATAGTAAATTAATTAATTTCTTTTTATTTACTATTCATAAATAGTAAATGAATTAAAAAAAAAAGTTTTGAAAAAAAAATAATAATTATAAAAAAAGTATTAATTTGTAAAAAAAATTCGTTTTTTTTTTTTAAAAAAAAAAAATTGTAAAAAAAAACGTTTTTTTTTAAGAAAAAAAAATTCGTTTTAAAAAAAAAAAAAAAAATTTAAAAAAAAAAAAATTGTAAAAAAAACGTTTTTTTTTTAAGACTATAGTTACAATTTTTAGTATTAAGTTTAGTTTTGCCATAATTATTTTTATTTCTAGAATTTTTAGGCTTTGCCGTAAAATCCCTTAAGTGCTTATTCCTTAGACTAAGATTTAGGTGCTTTAGAATTTTGCGACGCCGTTTTTCGCGCTACTTTCTTATTTTTATTTTTCGACGCCTATTTTTCGACCTTTTATTTTTCGACATTTTTCGACGCGCAATCTATTTCTTTCTTATTTCTCGCCATTCTAGTTTTTAGGACTTAGAATTTTTTCTACTTCTTCTCTAAATTTCTTAAAATTACGAAAATTTATTTTAAGTGGTTAAATTGATAGACATCAAAATTTTCTGGTTCGTAGTAATAGTTGGATTTGTACGTGGACCGGGTTATTGGAGCCAAACAGTACTCAATTATATTGAGACCAAACGAATCCTGCCCCTCTGCTGCATCTTTTGGCTATTCGAAACGTGGGCAAAATCAGAAAAGTCTATTGATTGGATAACTTATTATAATTTTTCTTTCTTTTTAAAAACTAATAGGATATTCAGTGAATGCACCGAGCAAGACGTTCACCACCTTTTGTACGTTCACCACCTGTAACTAGATCAAGACATTTAGCAAATATAACCGCCGTTGATTTTTCTTTAGAATCGTCATCCAGTCAACCAAGTACTTCAGTTCAAATTTCCGATAATCCATTTTTTGAACCCAACCTCACAATTGAGAATCCAGAGAATATTCAGGAACGGTTCGTAGATCCTGAACCACTAAACTTTCCTCCGGAGCCACCAATCATTCAAACAGAGATTGTTGAGGAACGAACCATTAAATCAGAATCATCTAGTGATACCGATTCAACGAATTCAATTATGGAAGTAACGGAACCTCTAAGTATGGAAGATCGAATGAGAGCCACACGCACGGGCCAAGGTCACGCCATTATTAAGCCAGAAGTTAATGCGCCAGATTATGAAATCAAAGGACAAATTCTACACATGGTAACTAACCAAAGCCAATTCAGTGGTGCACCGAATGAAGATCCTAACGAACACCTTCGTACGTTTAAAAGAATTTGTACACTATTCAAAATCCGAGAAGTGGAAGATGAGCAGATCTATCTCATGTTGTTTCCCTGGACTTTAAAGGGAGAAGCCAAAGATTGGTTAGAATCGTTACCTGAAGGGGCGATTGACACATGGGATGTTTTAGTTGAAAATTTTCTTAAACAATTCTTTCCGGCATCTAAAGCCGTGAGACTTCAAGGAGAAATTGTTACGTTCGCGCAAAATCCAAATGAAACATTATATGAGGCGTGGACAAGATTCGGAAGGATGTTGAGAGGATGTCCTCAACACGGATTAGATACTTTTCAAATAGTACAAATCTTCTATAAAGGCGTAGACATCGCCACACGAAAAGACATCGACATAACCGCTGGTGGATCCATTATGAAGAAAACCGCAACTGAAGCTTACAAAATTATTGATAACACAGCCTCCCACTCGCATGAGTGGCACCAAGAAAAAGATATCTTTCGATCATCTAAAGCGGCTAGAGCCGATTCTAGCCATGACTTTGATTCCGTTTCCGCAAAAATAGATGCTTTCGAAAGACGAATGGAAAAGATGAATAAAGATATTCACGCAATACGAATCAGTTGTGAGCAATGCGGTGGACCACACTTATTGAAAGATTGTCACATTGAACCAACCATGGAACAACGAGAGAATGTTTTCTATATGAACCAAAGGCCGGGAAATAATTATCAAAATAATTATCAACCACCAAAGCTAAACTTCAATCGAAATCAAAACATTCTTTACAATCCAAAAGGACCCGAAAATAACTGGTATAACCAACAAGGTCCTAATAACCAACCAACTCAAAACAACACTTTCAATCAACAAAGACCTGGCTTATATAAACCACAACAACAAACCGAAGAGAAAAAGTCAAATATGGAAGACGTGGTATTCAAGCTAGTTGAATCTCAAACACAATTTATTGAAACTCAAACCCAAACGAACGAGAGATTTGATCAGTCATTAAGAACTCAACAAGCTTCCATTTTGAATCTAGAAAAACACGTAGGTACTCTTGCTAGCATGATGAGTGAGAGGGAACAAGGAAAGCTACCGAGTAATACTGAAGTAAATCCTCGGAATGAGAATGTTAATATGGTTTCAACGAATTCTGAAAAACCAGCACCAGAAGATGGGAAGGTTTTAGATGAGAGTAACAATGAAGAAGTTACACCACCACCACCCGAGTATGTAAAGCCAGTGGTGGCACCATACAAACCACCCATCCCGTTTCCAAGAAAAGGAGTTGAGTATGAGCAAGTGATAGGTAATAAAGATTGTGATACCTCTGGAAAGAAGAAGAAGAAAAAGAATAAGAAAGTGCAAGAAACAAAAGCCGTAAATATAAACCCGGTGAAGACAGTTCCACCAAAACCTCCACCTAGGGTAGGTGATCCGGGTGAATTTATTGTTCCTTGTCTACTTAGTGATTGTGTCATGTATGATGCACTAGCAGATTTAGGTGCAAGTGTAAGTGTTATGCCTCTTTCCTTATATAAGAGATTAGGTGTAGGTAAGTTAAGTCCAACGCATATGAGTGTTCAACTCTTTGATCAAACCATTAAGCACCCAGTTGGAATTGCTGACAACCTACCCGTTCAAGTAGGCAATTTAACCTTTCTAGTCGAATTTATTGTCATTGACATAGAAGAGGACCCAAACATTCCTCTAATTTTAGGTCGGCCATTCTTAGCGTCCACCAAGGCGTTATTTGATGTAGGAAATGGAAGAATGACACTTAAAAGTGGTGACAAATCGATCACCTTTATGATTCGAAAGTCTAAATCTCCACCAGCCAAAACCGTTGAACCAGTAAAAACAATTGGTAAGAACCATGTGCTTTTACCAACTCCAACGGTAATACTTAGCAATAATGAAACGCCTAAGTGTGGGGAAAATGAAGTAACACCTAATGATGACATGATAACAAAGAACCCCGTTGTTGATACGAAATTAAATGATCCCGTTATTAATAGTTCAATGAAGAAACTTATTAAACGGATTCGCGATGCTAGAACCAAGGGGAACTTTAAGTTATGTAACCGGTTAGTATCCAATCTATCACCTAAAGAAAAGGAGAAACTAGTTGAAATTGTGGATATTACACAGGAATCCGACCAATGGCTTAAAGAAAAAGTCACGGATATGCAAGTTGATTATGGACCAAGAGAAATTGACGATGAAGTTAATCACAATTTCGACACCACAGCTACCTAAGTGTGGGGAGATTTAAATGTTCTAAAAAGAAAATGCTGTCTAGAGTTAATTGTTCTGTTCTCGTGTAGTTCCGAAAATGGAATCCGATTGGTCTTTTCCGCTAGCAGACACTAAAGAACTAGTTTTCTCCCACCATTCTGAATTTTTATTTTTAAGGTTTTAATTAATATGCCTTTTAAATTTAAGTTTTGTGTGATTTTAAAAACAAAATTTACTTTATTTCATTAAGTTTAAAAAATTGATTTCTAAAATTCGTCGTAAGTTGAAGACTAGGTTGTTGAACTGAAATTGCTTTACCCAAGGACGGGGCGATAAATTTTGTTATCATTATTTTTTTAATTTTATTGATCTAAAGTATGCAAAAATATATATATATATATATATATATATATATATATATATATATATATATATATATATATATATATATATATATATATATATATATATATATATATATATATATATATATATTATATTTTATAAATTTTTAAACGTGGGATAATATATCAAACTTTAAAAATATGTATATATATGTTTGTATTTTATGTTATGTACAAAACAGGGTAAAACAGCGCACTTTCAAAGAATGTCATTAAGTTCAGCAAAAGCTTCTAATTTTGACGACAAGACGCAAAATATCAAATGTGATATAAAACAACATGTTTGCAAACTCGGTATTTCCAATAACTTTTCTACACTAATCACCCTCATGAATTTATAATTAGAGTCTGATTTCATGCAAATGAGGGCATTGCATGATCTTAAGTGTGGGGAAGGGTTATAAATTCTCTCGGGTTTACACTTGGTTTATTTGCCAAATTTTGCGAAAATTTGAAAAATTTTCAACTAAATGAAATCAAAATCATGTTTATATATATTTATGAACGATGAAAACTAGGTGTTAATACTGAAATTATTGTTACCTCAAAAAGGACATAAATTGAGAAACAACCCAAAACGCTTGAATTCATTTAAAATGGAATAAAGGAGAATAAAAAGGCAAAGAAAGAAACTAAGTGTGGGGAGAATATACCAAGTTATTCAATTAAAAACTATCTATCACATGTTTGTGTAAAGTTTATTGCAGGTGCTTTTGTTTTGGACTAAATTAACTGTTTTACCCGATTTATTGTAATACTTTTGAAAAAAGAGATGGATCTACACGATGAATCAATTCCATCATTAAAAGGAAGTAAAGTCTTCCGAAAAAGACACGCGCTTCTTGATTTAGGTCATGAAGTTGTCGTCCAGACCAGCTGTAGGTTGACGAAAAATCTAGAAAAGTCATCACTAAAATCAGCAGGAAATCCACGGACCTCAGCATCAAACAGGGTCGCCAAGTGGTCAGATTTATCCTAACCATGAGAAGGATTTATCTCGTACAATGGGGAGGCACCGTGCAAATTAGCTTGATAAGACTAATGAATCAGATCCCCAGAAAAGGATAATCTCCTTAAAGATTAAAAATCAGCTTTTAAGACTGATAATACTCAATCCTAGAGATTGACCTTAAAGGTTGAGAATTCAAACTCATGGAATTCGATGATATCTAAACTCGAGCATGAACGAGAAAATATTTTGATCAAAAATACAAACCAATTTGTTTTCTGAAAAACCATTTTCAATGCGTTCATTACCATTGAACGTAAAATCCTAAGAAATTCACCTGGAATTCATTAGGTCACCTGAATCAAATCGGGTGTCAACCGTAAGAACGGTGGTTGCATAGCATGGTCGGAGACAGGACCTTGTGCCAGACCAAAAAAATTATAGGATGATCTTTACTATCGCTCCTACCAAGGATAGTTCTAGCATCCGACACGTTAATAAGACCATAATCATCTGCATGTCACGGGACATTGCCTTAACAGTTTCTTATTCATCGCTTTCCTTTACAACCGGACGGTAGTTTACCGAAAGGTAATATACGGAACAAGTAAACTGGATGTGTGCTTTCCGATACCGGGATAGCAGTGGATTACACGAACCTAAAAGTTTTAGCCAAAATATTGATCCACAAATATATTTTGCAACACCGATGATGGATCAAATCAGAAAACTTATCTAGGGTAAAAGCTAGAATGAATTTTCAAAAGATCAAATGTTTTCATAAAGATCCAATTTCCTTAATGGATCTAAATTTTTATAGTCATGTGGGACTGTAAACCATATCGTTACTACCATTGTTTATACCGCCATATCAAAATCACTGATGTACAAAGTGTGAAGAATAAAGAAGTGATTCTAGTATTTCAAGACTATATTGCTTGAGGACAAGCAACGCTCAAGTGTGGGGATATTGATAAGGCTAAAAAGGAACATATATTTCATAGCATTATCCCCCAAGAAAGACAAGATTTTAGTTGCAATTGTTCCATTTTCAAGTGATATTCGTTTATATTAAATAAGTGCGAAGACAAAAGGCAGATTCGACAAATTGAAGACAAAAAGGTCCAAAAAGCTCAAAAGTACAAGATACAATTAAAAAGGTTCAAATTATTGATGAAGAACGTCTAAAAATGACAAGAGTACAAGTTACAAAACGCAAAGTACACGATATAAAATAGTACGCAAGGACGTTCGAAAATCCGGAACCGGGACATGAGTCAACTCTCAACGCTCGACGCAACGGTGTAAAAATTACGAGTCAACTATGCACAAGAATAAAATATAATATTTAAATAATTCATAATAAGAATAATATTAAATAATAAAAAGTTGTTAATTTAGCATAGTTCAGGGGTCGTAAATGAAAATTCAATTTCATATTTTGCCTATAAAAGGCGATGATTATCGATCAATTTAAGATCATCTCTTTTTCTATCCTAAAAATCTATTATCAATATCAATATCTAAAAATCTCTATCATAATGTTAATGTAATAAGATATAACAATAATCTTAATTTTAATTTTAAATTATGATAATAATAAGATTTATGATAGAGATCGTTTGAGTGTGTAAGTCGAAATTCTGTCCGTGTAACGCTACGCTATTTTTAATCATTGTAAGTTATGTTCAACCTTTTTATATTAATGTCTCGTAGCTAAGTTATTATTATGCTTATTTAAAACGAAGTAATCATGATGTTGGGCTAATTACTAAAATTGGGTAATTGGGCTTTGTACCATAATTAAGGTTTGGGCAAAAGACCGACACTTGTGGAAATTGGACTATTGACTATTAATAGATGGGGGGTATTGTCTAATTGAGTGACAACTCATTGGAGTCTGTCGAACCTATCTTCAAATTAATTATCCTAATAATTAATAATGATTATGGTTGTCCTATTTAGTGACGTTCATATGGAATCTATTATAATCATTTAATTAATTATTCGGGTTGGGTAATTGATTATTCAAACTGATCAAGTGGGTAAATTAATATTCATATCTAATCAAAACAGGGGTAGATTACATACAGTGATAACTGGTGTAATTGTTGACAGAAGTGATAACTGCGTCACAGTTTAAATCTTTAATTAGTTGGAATATTTGACTTCGGGTATAAGGGTAATTTGACGAGGACACTCGCACTTTATATTTATGACCGATGGACTATTATGGATAAAAACCAGATAGGTATCAAATAAACCATGACAAAGGACAATTAACCCGAGTAACAATTAATTAAAATCAAAACGTCAAACATCATGATTACGGAAGTTTAAATAAGCATAATCCTTTTATTTCATATTCTATCGCAATTTTATTTATTGTTATTTTATTTATCGTCATTTATTTATTTTACGCACTTTAATTATTGTCATTTATCTTTACGCTTAAAAATATAAAATCGACAAACCGGTCATTAAACGGTAAAAACCCCCCCTTTTATAATAATATTACTACTTATATATATATATATATATATATATTTATTTATATAAATATAGTTTTATAAAAATATAGTACGTAATCACTAGCTCCCTGTGGAACGAACCGGACTTACTAAAAACTACACTACTCTACGATTAGGTACACTGCCTATAGTGTTGTAGCAAGGTTTAGGTATATCCCATCCGTAAATTAATAAAACTTGTGTCATATTTTGTAGTATTTCCTAGTAAAAATAATACTATTTCGTACCCTCACGCTACATCATCAACGTGCGAAGCCGTTGCTAAAAAGTGAGGTATGATGGATAGAGCATGAGGATGAGAAGTTAATCGCTTCTTGACTTTGCAGAATGCCACACAGGTTATGGCTAATATTAAAGTCGGAATACTAATGATGTTAATATCGCTAGATGAGAATTTCCTTGGAATAGGTCAGGACTTTGAGTTATGTAAGATAGAGCATCGCTCCGACAGGTGTGAAGAATAAGATCCCTGGGGTAACGCAGTAATTTTGAATGGTTTAAGTGTTTGTGGATGCCCGAAGGCTCTGCATGACGTGGTAGTAAGTGCCTTCATCACATACACACACATGAATCTCTTAGTTTCGACAGTTGTCTGTCTTCATGATGACTTGGATACGAATAAGCAACGAAAAATTTTATATTGACAAGCAACGAAAATTTTATAGAATTCATTTAAGGTGACAATGTAAGAAAAGAAATTAAGTTCTTAGCAAACTAGGGTTATGTACAACACGTACCATTCAAGGTAAAATATCCTTTAAATAAAAGATTTGATTTGTAAAAGTGAAAGTAAAATTTCATATGTATTTGTCAAAAAGAAGTAATTATTTACTTTATTTTATATAACGTATACGATTTCAAAAATTTGCACGAATGGCAAATAAAATAAATTTATTTTTATTAAGTTTTGAGAGGATCGCACAGTAAAATAGTGTAAGTAAAATTTTGGCAAACAAAATTTTCATATTTCGGAGGTTACAAGTTGAAAAAAGATTGATGAGAATCGAGTAAAAGACTTTTGAAAATCTCGAGTGATATTTGAGCAAAAATGTTACGAGGTAATGAAAACTGTTGAATTTTAATGTGGTTGATGACTATTAGTAGGGCATAAGTCCTTCGACCAAAAATGCTTAAGTATAAAGTTGTTGCTTATAAGTGAGAAACAAAAGGGAGAGTATGAGGACGGGGATTAACTACCCATTGATTTTGGAAATTCCGAACTGGTATGACTAATATCGAAGTAAGAAGGGTAATGGTGTGATTATCGTTGATTAAGAATTCTCTCAGAATAAGTTAGGATTCAGTGTCGCATAAGAATGAGTATCAAATACGATTCTTGGGTAGTATAGAATTTGAATTGCTGAAGTAACGGGATACAATTTCCTTTATGTATCGTTGTCCATTGTATCGGTTTCTTTCATGGCTAGAAAGTGAGCAGATTTGGTGAGGCGATCAACGATAACCCCGATAGTGTCATAACTGCCGACTGTTTTCGGTAGTTTCAGAATGAAATCCATCGTCATCCCTTCCCATTTCCATTGTGGGATCTCGGGTTGTTGAAGTAATCCATATGGCTTTTGGCTCACCATTCTCGCGAGGTATACGAATAATCTTCTTACTATAAATAACTTTCGCTTTCGTCCTTGAAAGTCAGTCCGTTCCAACTATTTCCTCAAAGCTTTCTAACTCGATGAGTATTAGGTTAATTTCAAGGTCCATTCCAACCAAATCTTATTATACTGCCGTGAAAATTTTTATCAACCTTCTCAAATAACATCTTCTTGTGCGCAGGTAACTAATCCTTTCCAACTACTACTATAAAACTTCCAAGTTTTGTTGGCATGAGGTCATCTCCAAATAACCCACCTGTTAATTTTTAAGGTACTATCTTAAATTACTCCTCTATCTCTGCCAACTTACCATTAGCTTGTCCTATAGAATACTTAACTCTCATGATTGTTAATGGCTTATTAGTCATCACACTAGGATTCTTAGATATAAGGTTTATATCACTCTAGTATTAAATAATTCTGAGACGATAAATCGTTGTGAAGAAACGTACCCTAACTAAAATCAGGATCCATGCGAGTCTCAATAGCTGAGATAACGATTGCTCTATCGTATGTGAGTCCAAAGTTTTTTTTTTCCTATTTGAGAACTTTTTCCTTAAGTATCCAGGGTGTCTGTATCTATAAAAATTTTCGGGTTATCAATTCTGCAGTCCAGGCCCTTCTCGTACAGTATCTAGACCAAGTGGTTATTCCTGCCTTTATCAGACCATAATGCGTATACTCAAGTGGTTCCTACCAAAATTTCCTTTGAATCGCTTCATATTCCTTATGTAGTAACATTGGGACTTCTGCATGATTCACTTCAATATAATTACGCTGGCCTGGCGTCATTATATTGTACTAAATCGTACGTTCATTTCAATATCACTCCATATGGTCAATGTAACGTGATCACTTTCAGTTCTACTCAATTTCATCCAACGATGCTTTATCTATGCTATCTCAAAACAAAATATACATAATTAATCTCACGGTTCCTCGGTGTGGGTGTGTAAGTTCCGTAGGTCATGCACCAATGCCTAAATGTCCTGAAATTTCTTCAAAATGTTCAGGTTCAGGTAACATCGTTAGGTTCCTTTCTAGAAATTCAATCTGGGTCTCGCGTCGAGTTGTATGTGTAGCAAGTAGTAGTACTGTGACGCCCCGTACTAAATCATCATGTACGGACCATCATCAACAGGATCATTACAAGGTTAAGTACTATATGCGTTTTAAAAACCGAGTTTGCATTCATTAATAAAAGTGACGTCATAACATACGTCAATTGTTTTACAAATCAAAAGTATGCTTCACTAAGTAGAAGCATTAAATAAGTGTACGTGACCATAATGCTCGTTACATAACATAAGTTCATAAGTAAAAAGTTTGAATGCAACATAAGTAGTCATGCGATAACAACTCTAGGCAGCGGGTTCTACAGCACGACTAGTAAGATAGCGGAAGCGACTTCAAGCACCTGAGAAAATACATGCTTAAAAAGGTCAACACAAAGGTTGGTGAGCTATAGTTTAAGTATAACAGTAATGTAAGTAGGCCACGAGATTTCAGTGCTACAACGAGCGTTTCAAAAGTATGTAAAAGTATATGCTTAACCGTGGGCACCCGGTAACTAACTTAACGTTTAATGTACCCCCTTAAAGTGCACTTGGCAAGTGCGTATAACCTCGAAGTATTAAACACTCGTTAAATGCTAGCGCTACTAGCCCGAGTGGGGATGTCAAACCCTATGGATCCATATCTAAGATTCGCGTTCACGGTTCAAAAACCAATGATTAAACGTTACCGAGCTAAAGGGAATGTTTCTGCCGTTATATAACCCACACATATATAAAGTTTAAGTACTCGTGCCTAGTATGTAAAACATAAAATCCGCATGCATTCTCAGTTCCCAAAATAAGTTAAAGTAAAAAGGGAATGCTATAACTCACAATGATTAGTAGTAATGGTAAGGTAGTAGTCTGAAAGTGGTGTGCAAGTAACGGTCCAAACGTCCTCAACCTAAGTCAAATAGCACTAAGTCAATAAGTCGTCTCAAAAGGTTTACAAGTACGTAATTAAGGTCATAAGGGTCATCATCAATCATCATTAAACAAAAGGTAACAAGTAAGACTCGTTTATGAAAGTCGTTTAAAACAAAGGCTGACTTCGGTCAGTCACCACAGCCTCTACCCTTACTGAATTAAGGTGAGACCAGTGGTCATGGCTCCGTCTATGAGTCCCTTAAGTGTGGTAAAATTTACAGAAGCAAACTCGTCTTGGTTTGACCGTGGCGACGGTCTAAGTGCGAGTAGGTCAGAAATTTCTGCACAACGTTAAAGGACATGGTAACGATCGGAGGGCCATAAATCCTAAACCGTAACTCGGATTAAGACGAGTCCTATATGAAAAGTTATCTACTCGAAAAGTTCTATCTAAAAATCAAGGTTAGAACAGCCCAGGTCTACTGGTCTGTTCCAGAAGCATCAGGTCAGTAGGTTTTGGACAGAACAGTGGGTTTTGGAGAGTTCCGGTTGTCTCGGTGCTTGATGTTCATCACGGTTCTCATTCTTGATGTGTATAGCTTCAAGTGTACAACTCGTTGATGTGTTAACATCATTTTGACCAAGGTTTGTCCATCATAACTCAAGTGCAAGTGTTGTAAGTGTTTGATGAACCAAGGTTACATCAAGGCTTAGTTTCAACACTTACATGAACTTTAGAAGTAAAAACAAGTTATAAACTTAAATCAACAACTAGTAAAGTGTATGTAAGCTTTATAGCTTTTGTTTATGACAATTTAAGAAGACCATAAGCTAGATAACTTAGATCTTTCAAAGGTATTTGAAGTTGTAACTTGTAAGTTACACTTCTATGTTCTTGAAACTCATAAGTTAACTTTTAAGTTCAAGAAGATTATGAGATCAAGTCTAACTTGTAGTACTTGACCAAATAAACTAACAACATATAAATAAAGTGCATAAATGGAGTAGTAACTTAAGTAAACAAGAAAATGATTCATAGTTGCTCATACTTTTAAAGATTCAACCAAAGTTGATCTTTAAGTGAAGTAACTTCAAAGTTACTTCAAGAACTACAAGTAATGAGTTTATACAACTATGAACTTTAATCTTTTGAAACAAAATATGTAGAACTTAATTAGATAGATTATGTTCTTTGAATGTTCTTGTTATAACAAGATAAAGATGAAGAATTCAAACTAGTAAGTTTGTTCTTGAAAGCTAGAAAGTAAGTAACAAATAACAAACAAGTAATCAAAGACTAGTAGCAAGTAAACAAAAGAATGATGATGATGAATGTAGATTTTGGTTTTAAACAAAAAGAAAAGAAGAAGAAGTTGTTGATAATACTTACAAGTAAAGAGAGAAAAAAAAAAGAGAGAAAGTAAGTTGTAAGTTTGAAGAGTTTTGTGTGTGTGTTTTTGAGAGAGGATTCTAATAAGTGTAGTAATGCAAAATTGAAACAAAAACACTCCTAAAGAGGAGCTTGGCCGTTGGTTTGGAGCCAAGGAGGGGGAGAGGGAAAGTTCATCATGTAATTGCAAGTAAAGCCTTCAAAAGTTGGTTAAAAGGGTGGTTTTCATGGGGATAGCAAGTAACAAGATTCTAAATGGATGTAACTAACTAGTTACACTTAAGTTTGATACTTGCAAGTCTTAATGGGCTAATTAAGTCCAACTAATAAGTAGGGTGGGCTCTCATAAGTCCATGTACATGTATAAAGCCCAAGTTGTATGCAAGTAACAAGTAAGTCCACTAAATGCCCAAGTAATTAACTAATAGTCTTAGTTAATTAAAATGATTAATAAAATTAATCATGAATATAAATAATACTTGAAAATATTATTCGTGCAAGTTCCGGGTGTCACAAAGACGTTTCGGGCATTTAAAGTTCAAGTACGGGCAATTAAGGCAACATGTAAATGTAATAACATACATTCGTTTAATCACACGTATTAATAATAATAATTATTAATAATTAACGTTGGAAAAACCAGGGTCGTTACATTACCCACCTGTTAAAGAAAATTTCGTCCCGAAATTTTAAGCTGAATCTGAAGGTGATGGAGGAGGTGGGAAAAGGTGAGGATACTTCTGTCTCATGCGGTCCTCTCGTTCCCATGTAAACTCAGGTCCTCGTTTGGAATTCCATCGAACTCGGACGATCGGAATCCTATTGTGTTTCAACTCCTTGACTTCTTTTTCCATGATTTCAACGGGCTCTTCCACAAAGTGGAGTTTGTCATCGATAGTAAGTTCCTCCAATGGTATGATAAGTTCAGGTGGAGCAAGACACTTCTTCAAGTTTGATACATGGAAGGTAGGATGAACTGAGCTCAATTGTGCTGGAAGATCAAGACGATAAGCAACGGGTCCAACACGTTCCAAAATTTCAAATGGACCAATGTACCGCGGGTTTAACTTTCCGCGTTTCCCAAAACGAATCACACCCTTCCAAGGTGCAACCTTCAACATAACACGATCACCAACGTTGAATTCAAAGTCTTTACGTTTAAGATCAGCATAACTCTTTTGGCGATCACGGGCTACCTTGAGTCTGTTTTGAATCTGAGCAATCTTTTCCGAGGTTTCATGGACTATCTCGGGCCCGGTGAGTTGCACTTCACCTAGCTCGGCCCAACAAAGAGGAGAACGGCACTTGCGGCCATACAACGCTTCAAAAGGTGCAGCTTTAATGCTCGAGTGATAACTGTTGTTGTACGAGAATTCGGCGAGTGGCAAATGCCTTTCCCAGGCCTTTCCAAAATCAATAACACATGCACGTAGCATGTCCTCCAAGGTTTGAATTGTTCGTTCACTTTGCCCGTCAGTCTGAGGGTGATATGCAGTGCTCATGTCGAGACGAGTTCCCATGGCTTCTTGTAGAGAACGCCAAAATCTAGAAGCAAAACGAGGGTCGCGATCGGAGATGATTGATATAGGTATACCGTGTCGTGATACGACCTCCTTGATATAAAGTTGAGCAAGCCTCTCCATTGTATCGGTCTCTTTCATTGCTAAGAAATGTGCAGTCTTGGTAAGACGGTCAACAATAACCCAAATGGTATCATATCCGCCCACCGTCTTTGGCAGCTTGGTGATAAAGTCCATAGTTATCATCTCCCACTTCCATTGTGGGATTTCCGGCTGTTGAAGTAACCCAGAAGGTTTTTGATGCTCGGCCTTAACTTTTGAGCAAGTCAAACACTTACTAACATAAGATGCAACATCTTTCTTGAGATTGGGCCACCAATACTGCTCTTTAATATCATGATACATCTTGCCCGCTCCGGGATGAATCGAATATCTAGACTTGTGAGCTTCATCAAGTACGAGGCTTCGTAGATCTCCATAACGTGGTACCCAAATTCTTCCGGCATAACATCGGAGTCCGGATTCCCTAACTTCGAATTTAGAGACGAGAATGTTCAAATACTCATACCGCAAGTTCTTCTCTATGAGAGCCTGTTCTTGGGCTGCTCGGATTTGGTTCTGAAGATTGGAATGAATCGTGATGTTCAATGCTCGAACACGAAGAGGTGCCGATCTCTCCTTTCGGCTTAATGCGTCAGCAACAACGTTGGCTTTACCCGGATGGTAGCGAAGTTCACACTTGTAATCATTTAGTGTCTCAATCCATCTTCGTTGTCTCATATTCAAATGTTTCTGATCGAATATATGCTGGAGACTCTTGTGATCGGTGAAGATAGTGCATTTAGTCTCATACAGATAGTGCCTCCACAATTTGAGTGCGAAGACAACGGCTCCAAGTTCAATATCGTGTGTGGTATAGTTTCGTTCGTGGATCTTAAGTTGACGAGAAGCATAGGCGATGACCTTCATGCGTTGCATCAGTACACAACCATAACCAGTTTTCGAGGCGTCGCAGTAAACAACAAAATCGTCATTACCCTCAGGAAGTGATAAGATAGGTGCGGTGGTTAACTTCTGTTTCAAGAATTGAAATGCCTTCTCTTGTTCGTCTCCCCAAACAAATTTCTTTCCTTTGTGAGTGAGTGCGGTTAACGGACGTGAAATCAGAGAGAAACCTTCGATAAACCTTCGGTAGTAACCGGCAAGACCCAAAAATTGGAGGATGTGAGTCGGAGTAGTGGGGGTCTCCCACTTGCTGATCGCTTCTATCTTGGCGGGATCAACTTTGATGCCCTGGTCACTCACAACATGACCCAAAAACTGAACTTCCTTCAACCAGAATTCACACTTAGAAAACTTCGCGTAGAGTTGCTCTCGTCTCAAGAGCTCAAGTACTAATCGGAGATGATGCTCGTGTTCTTCCTCGCTCTTAGAGTAGATGAGGATATCATCAATGAAGACTATAACAAACTTGTCCAAGTACGGCTTGCAAACACGGTTCATAAGGTCCATAAATACAGCAGGTGCATTGGTTAGACCGAATGGCATTACAAGAAACTCATAATGACCATAGCGGGTTCTAAATGCAGTTTTCATCACGTCGCTTTCTTTCACCCTCAACTGGTGATAGCCCGATCGCAAATCGATCTTTGAGTAAACACACGATCCTTGCAGTTGGTCAAAAAGATCGTCAATCCGTGGAAGAGGATACCGATTCTTGATTGTTAATTTGTTAAGCTCACGGTAGTCGATACACATTCGGAAGGATCCATCCTTCTTCTTCACAAACAATACAGGTGCGCCCCACGGCGAAGAACTTGGTTGAATAAACCCTCGATTAAGTAACTCTTGTAGTTGGCTTTGCAATTCTTGCATCTCGGAAGGTGCAAGTCTATAGGGTGCGCGAGCTACAGGTGCAGCTCCTGGCACTAAGTCAATCTGAAACTCTACGGCTCTCTGCGGCGGCAATCCAGGCAATTCCTCTGGGAAGACATCGGAAAATTCGTTCACAATACGCACATCTTCCACTTTCTTCTCCTCGGTTCCTACGGTTTTCACATGAGCTAGGACAGCAAGGCGTCCCTTCTTCATTATCTTTTGCGCTTTTACGCAACTAATGAGGTTCAGTTGTGAGGTACATCTCTCGCCATAAATGGTTAGTGGCTCACCGTCTCCTTGGGGTATACGAAGAGCTTTGTCTCCACAAATAATCTCGGCTCTAATCTTAGTCAACCAATCCTTACCAATAATAACATCAAAACTTCCCAACTTAATGGGAATCAAGTCTATCTCAAAGTCTACACCGGCTATGTTGATAATAGCCCCTCGGCCAATTTGGTCCACTTTTTCAAGTTTTCCGTTGGCTACCTCGACAAGCATACTTTCCTTTAAGGGAACTAACGACCAATCTAACTTATCACAAAAATGTCTACACACATAGCTCCTATCGGCACCAGTATCAAACAAGACAGAAGCTAAAAGATTGTTGATTGTGAATATACCTGTCACCAAGTCGGGGTTATCGCGTGCATCTCTTGCATTAACATTGAAGGCTCTAGCACGTGGTGGTCCGCCATCCTTACGCTTGTTAGGACACTCGTTTCTGAAATGGCCCGTCTTTCCACATTCATAACACTTCTTAGGCCCATTGTTGTTGTGGTTTGGCTTCACATTCAAAGTGGTAACCTTGCAATCCTTGCCAACATGTCCAGATCGTTGGCACTTCTCACAGATAACATTGCAATACCCAGTGTGGTGCTTGTAGCACCTATTGCATTGTGGTAAGGTTCCTTTGTAGTTCGGATTGGTGCGGTTGTTGTTGTTGGGGTTGGTGTTGTTGTTGTGCATGTTGTTGTTTTGCCTGAACCCTTCATGTCGTTTTGCCGGGTTTTGATCATAGTTCCTACCCCTGTTGTTGTTGTGGTTGTTGTCCCATTTCCTCTTTTCACCACTAACAGTTTCAAACTTAGCCTTCTCCGGCTCGTCAAGGATGATTTGATTCAAGAGAGTATGCGCCATGCGCATTGCTTCGGGAACACTTGGTGGCTTGGATGAGGTAACATTACCCTTGATGGACTTAGGAAGTCCCGAGAAGTATTTCTCCAAACGCTTAAATTCGGGGGTGACCATGGTTGGACACATAAGAGCCAATTCCAAAAACCTACGGTTGTAGCTGTTAAGGTCGTTCCCTACGGTTTTCAATTGCATAAATTCGATTTCCATCTTTTGAATCTCGGTTCTCGGACAGTATTCCTCGATCATAGCACATTTAAATTCTTCCCAAGGCGTAGCATACGCCTCATCAATTCCTTGCGCTTGGGCCATGGTATTCCACCATGTAAGCGCGCCATCAGAAAGTGTGCAAGATGCAAATTTCGTTTTGTTAGCCTCAGAACAATTGCTAACCCTGAATACCGATTCCAACTTTTCGAACCATCTGGTGAGACCGACGGGTCCCTCAGTGCCACTGAAGTAATGTGGCTTGCAGCTTTGAAATTCCTTGTAAGTACACCCATCTCGGACGACAGGTGGATTGACAGGCGGTGGTGGTGGAGCTTGGGGTTGTCTTTCAGCTAGTGCAGCAGCGACTCGCTCGTTAATCATTTCCTCAATTTGTGCCGCGGTGGGGATAGATCTCCCGTTGGCCATGATGTTCTATACAAACATTTTGACTCAAGTCAAAATCCATTATGCAAATAATAATAGTACATTATATAACAACCAACATGAAAATAGCACAACACATGTTGATTAAATAACGCAAGCAGATATAAGTACCACAAAACCATGAGATGATAACGTAAATAGAACACTTGCGCAAGAAGTAAGCAACACAAATTCCATTCATTAATGATAATAAGTTCATACATTACAATAAGTTCGTACATTACATAAGTGAAATATGAAATTACAAAAGAGATTACAATACAGAATCTAGTACAAAGTCCTACGGCGATGGTGGGTACAAGATGTCCAAAACATGAGCCAACTGCTCCTCGAGCTCAGTAACTCGAGTCTGGAGAATCTCAATCTCCCGCCTCATTTCCTCATTAGAGGAAGATGGTGGGGCAGGTGGTGCTGGCGGTGCAGGTGGAGCCGGTGGTGCTGAAGTGGATGGTCCGGCTCTGGGTGGAGACGGTAATATCTGTGGGTCGGCGGGGTACGGCACCAGCCGTTTACGAGCAGTGATCCTACGACACTGACCATAAGCGTCAGTGACAGTACGACCAGGAATTATGCCAGCGAAGCGATACCGCTTCTTCGGCGGGGTAGAAGGTGCCTGAATCGGTCGGTCAGCGTGATCCTCCTCATCACTGGAGTCGTCAGATGAGGTGTCGTCTGAAGAAGTATCGGTGGAAGAACCGTCGTCTGAATCATGCGGTGGTGGCGCGGGTGGCTCAACATATCCGAAAGCGGCCAACATCTGTCGGTGTCGGCCTGGCGTAATCACGGCTAAGCGGCCGTCGGCAGTGCGTCGGCAAGGTGTGCGCCAGTGATTACGGAAGGGACCTTCCCCGAACTCCGCGGGGATCTCCATGCCACCAATGTGAGCCAGTTGCCTCGGGGGTCTGGAAGAAGACGCCGGGATAGGCACACTAGAGCTAGCTCCAGAACTAGAGGCGCCGGGGTCGCCAGTGGGTGTCGGGGCCGGAATGTCGGCAGCAGCAGCAGCAACAGGTGCAGCAGTGGGTGGAACAACGGGGCCTGAGCCGCTCGGGATGTCAGCAGGTGGAACGTCCGACATCTGAACAAGGAAAAATAATTTTCCATGTCAGTATGTCATAAAGCAAGCAAATAATAGGCCAACAGTTTAAATCATGTATAACAATAAGTAGCATGGCAATATCAGTAATCGTACGAAACTAGCATGCAATCGAAAGCAAGTAATAGCATGCAGTAGTGAAATCACGTAGTAGCATACGGCATATAGCAGTAACAGTAAGCAGCAGCATGCAGTAAGTTCAGCGGAAACAAGTAAACTAACAAGTTGTAGATTAGCCCTATTAGTGAATCCTACTCGGGTCGGTCTTAGACTCACTAATGCATCCTAATTCCCTACAACCAATGCTCTGATACCAAATGTGACGCCCCGTACTAAATCATCATGTACGGACCATCATCAACAGGATCATTACAAGGTTAAGTACTATATGCGTTTTAAAAACCGAGTTTGCATTCATTAATAAAAGTGACGTCATAACATACGTCAATTGTTTTACAAATCAAAAGTATGCTTCACTAAGTAGAAGCATTAAATAAGTGTACGTGACCATAATGCTCGTTACATAACATAAGTTCATAAGTAAAAAGTTTGAATGCAACATAAGTAGTCATGCGATAACAACTCTAGGCAGCGGGTTCTACAGCACGACTAGTAAGATAGCGGAAGCGACTTCAAGCACCTGAGAAAATACATGCTTAAAAAGGTCAACACAAAGGTTGGTGAGCTATAGTTTAAGTATAACAGTAATGTAAGTAGGCCACGAGATTTCAGTGCTACAACGAGCGTTTCAAAAGTATGTAAAAGTATATGCTTAACCGTGGGCACCCGGTAACTAACTTAACGTTTAATGTACCCCCTTAAAGTGCACTTGGCAAGTGCGTATAACCTCGAAGTATTAAACACTCGTTAAATGCTAGCGCTACTAGCCCGAGTGGGGATGTCAAACCCTATGGATCCATATCTAAGATTCGCGTTCACGGTTCAAAAACCAATGATTAAACGTTACCGAGCTAAAGGGAATGTTTCTGCCGTTATATAACCCACACATATATAAAGTTTAAGTACTCGTGCCTAGTATGTAAAACATAAAATCCGCATGCATTCTCAGTTCCCAAAATAAGTTAAAGTAAAAAGGGAATGCTATAACTCACAATGATTAGTAGTAATGGTAAGGTAGTAGTCTGAAAGTGGTGTGCAAGTAACGGTCCAAACGTCCTCAACCTAAGTCAAATAGCACTAAGTCAATAAGTCGTCTCAAAAGGTTTACAAGTACGTAATTAAGGTCATAAGGGTCATCATCAATCATCATTAAACAAAAGGTAACAAGTAAGACTCGTTTATGAAAGTCGTTTAAAACAAAGGCTGACTTCGGTCAGTCACCACAGCCTCTACCCTTACTGAATTAAGGTGAGACCAGTGGTCATGGCTCCGTCTATGAGTCCCTTAAGTGTGGTAAAATTTACAGAAGCAAACTCGTCTTGGTTTGACCGTGGCGACGGTCTAAGTGCGAGTAGGTCAGAAATTTCTGCACAACGTTAAAGGACATGGTAACGATCGGAGGGCCATAAATCCTAAACCGTAACTCGGATTAAGACGAGTCCTATATGAAAAGTTATCTACTCGAAAAGTTCTATCTAAAAATCAAGGTTAGAACAGCCCAGGTCTACTGGTCTGTTCCAGAAGCATCAGGTCAGTAGGTTTTGGACAGAACAGTGGGTTTTGGAGAGTTCCGGTTGTCTCGGTGCTTGATGTTCATCACGGTTCTCATTCTTGATGCGTATAGCTTCAAGTGTACAACTCGTTGATGTGTTAACATCATTTTGACCAAGGTTTGTCCATCATAACTCAAGTGCAAGTGTTGTAAGTGTTTGATGAACCAAGGTTACATCAAGGCTTAGTTTCAACACTTACATGAACTTTAGAAGTAAAAACAAGTTATAAACTTAAATCAACAACTAGTAAAGTGTATGTAAGCTTTATAGCTTTTGTTTATGACAATTTAAGAAGACCATAAGCTAGATAACTTAGATCTTTCAAAGGTATTTGAAGTTGTAACTTGTAAGTTACACTTCTATGTTCTTGAAACTCATAAGTTAACTTTTAAGTTCAAGAAGATTATGAGATCAAGTCTAACTTGTAGTACTTGACCAAATAAACTAACAACATGTAAATAAAGTGCATAAATGGAGTAGTAACTTAAGTAAACAAGAAAATGATTCATAGTTGCTCATACTTTTAAAGATTCAACCAAAGTTGATCTTTAAGTGAAGTAACTTCAAAGTTACTTCAAGAACTACAAGTAATGAGTTTATACAACTATGAACTTTAATCTTTTGAAACAAAATATGTAGAACTTAATTAGATATATTATGTTCTTTGAATGTTCTTGTTATAACAAGATAAAGATGAAGAATTCAAACTAGTAAGTTTGTTCTTGAAAGCTAGAAAGTAAGTAACAAATAACAAACAAGTAATCAAAGACTAGTAGCAAGTAAACAAAAGAATGATGATGATGAATGTAGATTTTGGTTTTAAACAAAAAGAAAAGAAGAAGAAGTTGTTGATAATACTTACAAGTAAAGAGAGAAAAAAAAAAGAGAGAAAGTAAGTTGTAAGTTTGAAGAGTTTTGTGTGTGTGTTTTTGAGAGAGGATTCTAATAAGTGTAGTAATGCAAAATTGAAACAAAAACACTCCTAAAGAGGAGCTTGGCCGTTGGTTTGGAGCCAAGGAGGGGGAGAGGGAAAGTTCATCATGTAATTGCAAGTAAAGCCTTCAAAAGTTGGTTAAAAGGGTGGTTTTCATGGGGATAGCAAGTAACAAGATTCTAAATGGATGTAACTAACTAGTTACACTTAAGTTTAATACTTGCAAGTCTTAGTGGGCTAATTAAGTCCAACTAATAAGTAGGGTGGGCTCTCATAAGTCCATGTACATGTATAAAGCCCAAGTTGTATGCAAGTAACAAGTAAGTCCACTAAATGCCCAAGTAATTAACTAATAGTCTTAGTTAATTAAAATGATTAATAAAATTAATCATGAATGTAAATAATACTTGAAAATATTATTCGTGCAAGTTCCGGGTGTCACAAAGACGTTTCGGGCATTTAAAGTTCAAGTACGGGCAATTAAGGCAACATGTAAATGTAATAACATACATTCGTTTAATCACACGTATTAATAATAATAATTATTAATAATTAACGTTGGAAAAACCAGGGTCGTTACAAGTACGATATGTCTTGAGGCGACTCCCAAGTCTTTGGGTATGGTTGAGCATCAGTAGAAGGCACTCTGACCTTGTGAAAGGAGATGTCCTCCCGACTTCCCCAATGCCTAAGAGTGTTAGGGTACTAAATACAGAAATGTTGTCAGATCGTCGACCAGTGGTGAAGAACGAAAGAGATAAGTGACGGTCATGAAAGCGTACGAGATACGAGCCATCTTGCAGGAACTGAACAACCTTCGAATGAAAAATCCTCCAATATCTCCTCCTCCGAGGATCGACTTTAGTGGGCGTGTAATCCGAGGGGTACTCCTCCTAGATTGCGTGAAGAATCGTTTCGATCTCTGGAACGGTGGAACAGTAGTAACAGGTGGATTACAATACTAATCCTTAGGGTTAGACGTGTGGGAAATGGGTTCAGAAGAACATCTGAACTAGGAAAGGTAAGTTTTTCCAAGTCGGTGCAGCGAATAGCAGGCATGAAGCAAGCACGTAATCAGGCACTACAGCAACCTAGCTCGTTTACAGCAGTATATAGCATGGCAATATTAACAGTACTAACCAAAAGTAACATGCAATCGAAAGCAGATAGTAGCATGCAGTAGCTAGAATAAGCAAACGCATGCAGCGAGTTTACATAGCAGTAAAAGGAAACGGTAGCATGCAGCAAGTTCATACGGTAGTAAAAGTAAGCAGTGGCATGTAGTAGTAGTAGTAAGCAGTAACATGTAGTAATAAAACACAGTAGCATGCAGCAGGTTCCGCAGAAACAAGTAAACTAGCAAGTTGTAGATTAGTCCTATTAGTGAATCCTACTCGGGTCGGTCCTAGACTCACTAATGCAACCTAATTCCCTACAACCAATGCTCTGATACCAACTGTGACGCCCCGAACAAAATCATCGTGTACGGTACATCAACAACAGGATCATTACAAGGTCAAACACTATATGCTGTTTGAAAACCAGTTTTGCATTCATGAACAGATAACGTTTTACAAAAGATGAATAGGAAACATTAACATGAGTACATGATACTAAGGTCATTACAAAGCTATTGTTTTGAAAATAACATAAGTTGGGAATGCAAAGTAAAAGTTTCATGCTTGAGACATCTCTAAGTAATGCAGCGGAAGTCTAACACAGCAAGTCTGTAACAGCAAGTCTATACACCGAGACTAGAACAGCAAGGCTAACAGCAGAAGCAACAACGTCTAAACACCTGAGAAATACATGCTTAAAAAGTCAACACGAATGTTGGTGAGCTATAGTTTGTTTGTATTCAGTAATGTAATGTAGGCCACAAGATTTCAGTGCTTCAAACAAGCGTTTCAAATCAGTAATTCAAATCAGTATGATAAAGTATATGTATAACTGTGGGCACTCGGTAACTAACTTAACGTTTATACCCCCTGAAAGTACAATTGGCAAGTGCGTATGTCTACGAAGTATTAAACACTCGTTAAATGCTAGCGCTACTAGCCCGAGTGGGGATGTCAAACCCTATGGATCCATATCTAAGATTCGCGTTCATGGTTCAAAAACCAATGATTAAACGTTACCGAGCTAAAGGGAATGTTTATTGTAGTGACCCGAACTTTTCCATGTTTATATATATTAATTGAGATTGATATTTACATGATTAAATGTTTCTAACATGTTAAGCAATCAAACTTGTTAAGACTTGATTAATTGAAATATGTTTCATATAGACAATTGACCACCCTAGTTGACCGGTGATTCACGAACGTTAAAACTTGTAAAAACTATATGATGACATATATATGGATATATATATATATAGTTAACATGATACTATGATAAGTAAACATATCATTAAGTATATTAACAATGAACTACATATGTAAAAACAAGACTACTAACTTAATGATTTTTAAACGAGACATATATGTAACGATTATCGTTGTAAAGACATTTAATGTATATATATCATATTAAGAGATATTCATACATGATAATATCATGATAATATAATAATTTAAAATCTCATTTGATATTATAAACATTGGGTTAACAACATTTAACAAGATCGTTAACCTAAAGGTTTCAAAACAACACTTACATGTAACGACTAACGATGACTTAACGACTCAGTTAAAATGTATATACATGTAGTGTTTTAATATGTATTTATACACTTTTGAAAGACTTCAATAAACTTATCAAAATACTTCTACTTAACAAAAATGCTTACAATTACATCCTCGTTCAGTTTCATCATCAATTCTACTCGTATGCACCTGTATTCGTACTCGTACAATACACAGCTTTTAGATGTATGTACTATTGGTATATACACTCCAATGATCAGCTCTTAGCAGCCCATGTGAGTCACCTAACACATGTGGGAACCATCATTTTGCAACTAGCATGAAATATCTCATAAAATTACAAAAATATGAGTAATCATTCATGACTTATTTACATGAAAACAAAATTACATATCCTTTATATCTAATCCATACACCAACGACCAAAAACACCTACAAACACTTTCATTCTTCAATTTTCTTCATCTAATTGATCTCTCTCAAGTTCTATCTTCAAGTTCTAAGTGTTCTTCATATATTCTATAAGTTCTAGTTACATAAAATCAAGAATACTTTCAAGTTTGCTAGCTCACTTCCAATCTTGTAAGGTGATCATCCAACCTCAAAAAATCTTTGTTTCTTACAGTAGGTTATCATTCTAATACAAGGTAATAATCATATTCAAACTTTGGTTCAATTTCTATAACTATAACAATCTTATTTCAAGTGATGATCTTACTTGAACTTGTTTTCGTGTCATGATTCTGCTTCAAGAACTTCGAGCCATCCAAGGATCCATTGAAGCTAGATCCATTTTTCTCTTTTCCATTAGGTTTATCCAAGGAACTTAAGGTAGTAATGATGTTCATAACATCATTCGATTCATATATATAAAGCTATCTTATTCGAAGGTTTAAACTTGTAATCACTAGAACATAGTTTAGTTAATTCTAAACTTGTTCGCAAACAAAAGTTAATCCTTCTAACTTGACTTTTAAAATCAACTAAACACATGTTCTATATCTATATGATATGCTAACTTAATGATTTAAAACCTGGAAACACGAAAAACACCGTAAAACCGGATTTACGCCGTCGTAGTAACACCGCGGGCTGTTTTGGGTTAGTTAATTAAAAACTATGATAAACTTTGATTTAAAAGTTGTTATTCTGAGAAAATGATTTTTATTATGAACATGAAACTATATCCAAAAATTATGGTTAAACTCAAAGTGGAAGTATGTTTTCTAAAATGGTCATCTAGACGTCGTTCTTTCGACTGAAATGACTACCTTTACAAAAACGACTTGTAACTTATTTTTCCGACTATAAACTTGTACTTTTTCTGTTTAGATTCATAAAATAGAGTTCAATATGAAACCATAGCAATTTGATTCACTCAAAACGGATTTAAAATGAAGAAGTTATGGGTAAAACAAGATTGGATAATTTTTCTCATTTTAGCTACTTGAAAATTGGTAACAAATCTATTCCAACCATAACTTAATCAACTTGTATTGTATATTATGTAATCTTGAGATACCATAGACACGTATACAATGTTTCGACCTATCATGTCGACACATCTATATATATTTCGGAACAACCATAGACACTCTATATGTGAATGTTGGAGTTAGCTATACAGGGTTGAGGTTGATTCCAAAATATATATAGTTTGAGTTGTGATCAATACTGAGATACGTATACACTGGGTCGTGGATTGATTCAAGATAATATTTATCGATTTATTTCTGTACATCTAACTGTGGACAACTAGTTGTAGGTTACTAACGAGGACAGCTGACTTAATAAACTTAAAACATCAAAATATATTAAAAGTGTTGTAAATATATTTTGAACATACTTTGATATATATGTATATATTGTTATAGGTTCGTGAATCAACCAGTGGCCAAGTCTTACTTCCCGACGAAGTAAAAATCTGTGAAAGTGAGTTATAGTCCCACTTTTAAAATCTAATATTTTTGGGATGAGAATACATGCAGGTTTTATAAATGATTTACAAAATAGACACAAGTACATGAAACTACATTCTATGGTTGAATTATCTAAATCGAATATGCCCCTTTTTATTAAGTCTGGTAATCTAAGAATTAGGGAACAGACACCCTAATTGACGCGAATCCTAAAGATAGATCTATTGGGCCTAACAAACCCCATCCAAAGTACCGGATGCTTTAGTACTTCGAAATTTATATCATATCCGAAGGGTGTCCCGGAATGATGGGGATATTCTTATATATGCATCTTGTTAATGTCGGTTACCAGGTGTTCACCATATGAATGATTTTTATCTCTATGTATGGGATGTGTATTGAAATATGAAATCTTGTGGTCTATTATTATGATTTGATATATATAGGTTAAACCTATAACTCACCAACATTTTTGTTGACGTTTTAAGCATGTTTATTCTCAGGTGATTATTAAGAGCTTCCGCTGTCGCATACTTAAATAAGGACGAGATTTGGAGTCCATGCTTGTATGATATTGTGTAAAAACTGCATTCAAGAAACTTATTTTGTTGTAACATATTTGTATTGTAAACCATTATGTAATGGTCGTGTGTAAACAGGATATTTTAGATTATCATTATTTGATAATCTACGTAAAGCTTTTTAAACCTTTATTGATGAAATAAAGGTTATGGTTTGTTTTAAAATGAATGCAGTCTTTGAAAAACGTCTCATATAGAGGTCAAAACCTCGCAACGAAATCAATTAATATGGAACGTTTTTAATCAATAAGAACGGGACATTTCAGTTGGTATCCGAGCGTTGGTCTTAGAGAACCAGAAAATTTGCATTAGTGTGTCTTATCGAGTTTGTTAGGATGCATTAGTGAGTCTGGACTTCGACCGTGTTTTCTTTAAAAATGATTGCTTAACATTTTTGTTGGAAACTATATATTTTTAACATATGAATATTATGTGATATATTAATCTCTTATCGTGTTTGATATTATGTGATAGATGTCTACCTCTAGAACAAGTCCCATTGACTCACCTAATAATAATGAAGAGTCAAATGTAAATTGGAATGATTCGTGGACTGATTCACAAGTTCCCGAAGAGGAACCGGAAGAAGAGTCGGAACCGGAAGAAGAATCGGAACCGGAAGAAGAATCGGAACCGGAAGAAGAAATAGAACCGGTGGGGGAAATAATAAAACGGTTAAGTAAAAGAGAATCCTCAACCAACCGACCAAGGTTAATTATGGTCAATGGTGTTTCCGCCAAGGAAGCAAAATATTGGGAGGATTACCAATTCTCCGATGAATCGGATTCCGACGAGAATTCCGATGATGTTATAGAAATTACCCCAACCGAATTTAAAAAGGCAAAAGAAAATAATAAGGGAAAGGGCATAAAAATAGAGAAATCTAATTCCAACCCCGATGAACTTTATATGTATCGTCAACCCCCGAAGTCCTTAAGTTGTAACAATGACCCGGGAACCTCTAAACCACCAGGTTTTTCTAAACCAATGTGGATAACGACGGCTCGTATTAGGGGAACATCATATATCCCTAGAAACTTGGCAAAACGAACCAAAACCGAACAAGAAGAAATGAGCGAGTCGGAATAAGATAGTTATATTCGTGTGGTGTAATATATGTAATATAGTGTGCTTATGCTTTATGATGTATGTAAAAATTGCTTGTATTAATAAGTATTTTTTTTATGAATCTAACTCTTGTCTATTTTACAGTATAAAAACACAAAATGGATAGACAACCCAATATTTTAAGAGACCTACCCGGAGACATGATTGATGAAATCTTGTCTAGAGTCGGTCAGAATTCCTCGGCACAACTATTTAAGGCGAGATCAGTTTGTAAGACATTCGAAGAACGTTCCAAGAATGCCTTGGTTTATAAAAGGCTTTCTTTCGGAAGATGGGGAATATCACATTGGGAAATCCATAAGTTACGATGTGTTTACTTTGACGCATATATTGCGGGGAACCCAAATGCTATTTTACGCAACGGGTTAAGAAATTATTTTGACTCAGTATATCCGAATATAGGACTTCGTTATTTAGAAAAAGCGGCTAACATGCAACATAAAGAAGCATGTTATGCTTACGGGTTAGTAATGTTCGCTTCTCACCAAAGTGAGAACAAGAACATCGGGCTACAACTATTAAACAAAACGTTCCCACAAGTGACGGAGTCGGTAATTGGGGTAAGAAATGAGGTTTTTAGGTTATTACGAGACTGTTGGTCATTACGTAACCCTCGTACCTTTGATGACATTACAACACGCTGTCTTATCAATGGCCATAATGGTTATGTTCCACAAGACCAAGGATGGGAAGTAATCCTAGTAAAACCAGAATGCATGACTTGTTTCTGGACGTATGAATTACGTGTCTTTATTGCCTTTGCTGAACGACTTGTGTACTAGCTAGAATTATCTTCACAACCATCTTGTATCAAATTTATTGTGTGCTATATTTCATGCTATATGTAAAATAAGCGGTATTGTAAGTTTGTAAAATATTGTGAAAAAGTTTGAACGCGAAATATTATTATAATCAGTTTTTCATATAGAATTGTAGTAGTTGAATTGTATATTAGCTACTAAGTGTGAACTTAACGGGTAGGTACTACCCGAATTTAAACTTATAAAACGCTAATATGAAGAAAAAGCTTTTATAAATGAGTTCATATTATGCTATGAAATACTATTAACTACTCTTAATATTCTGTATGATTAACTTGTTCCATTTGACTATTTTGAAGGAAATGGCACCGACTACTCGACACACCGTGAATATGAATGAAGAGGAATTCCGTACTTTTCTAGCTTCAAACATAGCCGCAGTACAGGCTGCGCTACATACCAACAATAACCTTGGATCTAGCAGTACAGGAAATCGTGTAGGATGCACCTACAAAGAATTCACTGCCTGCAAACCTTTGGAATTTGATGGAACCGAAGGACCGATCGGGTTGAAACGGTGGACCGAGAAGGTCGAATCGGTGTTTGCCATAAGTAAGTGTACTGAAGAGGACAAAGTGAAGTACGCTACGCATACCTTCACAGGTTCTGCGTTAACATGGTGGAATACCTATCTAGAGCAAGTGGGACAAGACGATGCGTACGCACTACCGTGGTCAGCATTCAAGCACTTGATGAACGAGAAGTACCGTCCCAGAACCGAGGTCAATAAGCTCAAGACAGAACTTAGAGGGTTACGAACCCAAGGATTTAATATTACCACGTACGAAAGACGATTCACAGAATTGTGCTTATTGTGTCCGGGAGCATTCGAAGATGAGGAAGAGAAGATCGACGCGTTTGTGAAAGGATTACCGGAAAGAATCCAAGAAGATATAAGTTCACACGAGCCCGCCTCTATACAACAGGCATGTAGAATGGCTCACAAACTAGTGAACCAGATTGAAGAAAGAATTAAAGAACAGACTGCTGAAGAGACCAATGTGAAGCAAGTCAAAAGAAAGTGGGAGGAAAACGGTGATAAGAATCACCAATACAACAACAACAGCAATTACAACAATATTCGTAACAATTACCCCAACAATCGCAACATCAATCACAACTACAACAAACGGCCCAACAACAACAACAACAACAACAACAACAACAACAACAACAGCAACTACAACAATCATCCCAACAACAATAATAACCGCAACAACAACAACAATCAGAAGCAGCTATGCCAAAGGTGTGAAAAGTATCACTCGGGGTTCTGCACCAAATTTTGCAACAAGTGTAAAAGAAATGGTCATAGCGCGGCGAAGTGTGAGGTCTACGGACCAGGGGTTAATAGAACAAAAGGAACAAATGGTGTCGGAACGAGTAATGGCGGAGCAAGTAGTGTCGGAGCAAGTTATGCCAATGTAGTTTGTTATAAATGTGGAAAACCGGGCCACATTATTAGAAATTTCCCGAACCAGGAGAACACGAATGGACAAGGCCGCGGAAGAGTTTTCAAAATTAATGCGGCAGAGGCACAGGAAGACCCGGAGCTTGTTACGGGTACGTTTCTTATTGACAATAAATCTGCTTACGTTTTATTTGATTCGGGTGCGGATAGAAGCTATATGAGTAGAGATTTTTGTGCTAAATTAAGTTGTCCATTGACGCCTTTGGATAGTAAATTTTTACTCGAATTAGCAAATGGTAAATTAATTTCAGCAGATAATATATGTCGGAATCGAGAAATTAAACTGGTTAGCGAAACATTTAAGATTGATTTGATACCAGTAGAGTTAGGGAGTTTTGATGTGATAATCGGTATGGACTGGTTGAAAGAAGTGAAAGTAGAGATCGTTTGTTACAAAAATGCAATTCGCATTATACGAGAAAAAGGAAAACCCTTAATGGTGTACGGAGAAAAGGGCAACACGAAGCTACATCTTATTAGTAATTTGAAGGCACAAAAACTAATAAGAAAAGGTTGCTATGCTGTTCTAGCACACGTCGAGAAAGTACAAACTGAAGAAAAGAGCATCAATGATGTTCCCATTGCAAAAGAATTTCCCGATGTATTTCCGAAAGAATTACCGGGATTACCCCCACATCGATCCGTTGAATTTCAAATAGATCTTGTACCAGGAGCTGCACCAATAGCTCGTGCTCCTTACAGACTCTCACCCAGCGAGATGAAAGAACTGCAAAGCCAATTACAAGAACTTTTAGAGCGTGGTTTCATTCGACCAAGCACATCACCGTGGGGAGCTCCTGTTTTGTTTGTCAAGAAGAAAGATGGTACATTCAGGTTGTGTATCGACTACCGAGAGTTGAACAAACTTACCATCAAGAACCGCTACCCACTACCGAGAATCGACGACTTATTTGATCAACTACAAGGCTCGTCTGTTTATTCAAAGATTGACTTACGTTCCGGGTATCATCAAATGCGGGTGAAAGAAGATGATATTCCAAAGACTGCTTTCAGAACACGTTACGGTCATTACGAGTTTATGGTCATGCCGTTTGGTTTAACTAATGCACCAGCTGTGTTCATGGACCTTATGAACCGAGTGTGTGGACCATACCTTGACAAGTTTGTCATTGTTTTTATTGATGACATACTTATTTACTCAAAGAATGACCAAGAACACGGTGAACATTTGAGAAAGGTGTTAGAAGTATTGAGGAAGGAAGAATTGTACGCTAAGTTTTCAAAGTGTGCATTTTGGTTGGAAGAAGTTCAATTCCTCGGTCACATAGTGAACAAAGAAGGTATTAAGGTGGATCCGGCAAAGATAGAAACTGTTGAAAAGTGGGAAACCCCGAAAACTCCGAAACACATACGCCAGTTTTTAGGACTAGCTGGTTACTACAGAAGGTTCATCCAAGACTTTTCCAGAATAGCAAAACCCTTGACTGCATTAACGCATAAAGGGAAGAAATTTGAATGGAATGATGAACAAGAGAAAGCGTTTCAGTTATTGAAGAAAAAGCTAACTACGGCACCTATATTGTCATTGCCTGAAGGGAATGATGATTTTGTGATTTATTGTGACGCATCAAAGCAAGGTCTTGGTTGTGTATTAATGCAACGAACGAAGGTGATTGCTTATGCGTCTAGACAATTGAAGATTCACGAACAAAATTATACGACGCATGATTTAGAATTAGGCGCGGTTGTTTTTGCATTAAAGACTTGGAGGCACTACTTATATGGGGTCAAAAGTATTATATATACCGACCACAAAAGTCTTCAACACATATTTAATCAGAAACAACTGAATATGAGGCAGCGTAGGTGGATTGAATTGTTGAATGATTACGACTTTGAGATTCGTTACCACCCGGGGAAGGCAAATGTGGTAGCCGATGCCTTGAGTAGGAAGGACAGAGAACCCATTCGAGTAAAATCTATGAATATAATGATTCATAATAACCTTACTACTCAAATAAAGGAGGCGCAACAAGGAGTTTTAAAAGAGGGAAATTTAAAGGATGAAATACCCAAAGGATCGGAGAAGCATCTTAATATTCGGGAAGACGGAACCCGGTATAGGGCTGAAAGGATTTGGGTACCAAAATTTGGAGATATGAGAGAAATGGTACTTAGAGAAGCTCATAAAACTAGATACTCAATACATCCTGGAACGGGGAAGATGTACAAGTATCTCAAGAAACATTTTTGGTGGCCGGGTATGAAAGCCGATGTTGCTAAATACGTAGGAGAATGTTTGACGTGTTCTAAGGTCAAAGATGAGCATCTGTCATAACCCGTCCTTAACCATAAGAACGTGTTAGATAACGTATGATTTCATTGCGAGGTATTGACCTCTATATGCGACATTTTTAAAAAGGAAAACTGCATATATTATACATTACAAACCAAACCATTATTTTTGTTACAAGCTTTAGACAATAAAAAGATGATTATCGTTTAACGATAATCTTCGACTTACAAACTTTACAAATGATAATAACAACACGATTTCTAGCATATTTTACAACACACGTCCTCGGATATGCAGTTTTATTTTTGACACAAATATGAGTACGCATGATCCTGCTTAGATTCAACATAATGCAGCGGAAGCTTTAATTATCACCTGAGAATAAACATGTTTAAAAACGTCAACATAAAGTTGGTGAGATATAGGTTTAGTGCGCAGCAATATATATATATAGACCACAAGATTTCGTATATAAACATTTCAATAAAAATATTCTAAGTGGTTGAGCACTTGGTAACCATACTTAACATTTTCACGTCGCATATTCCCTTTAATATGAAATCTTACTACACCGTACCAAGTGTAGTCACAAAACGAAGTACTGTGCAACCGTTGAATACTGGTCGTCCAGTCCGATTGGGGTTGTCAGGCCCGATAGATCTATCAACAGGATTCGCGTTTACAATACCGCTGTAAATAACAGTTACCAAGCTACAGGGAAGTATGCCAGTGGTACAACTCAACGTAGAATATATTTTTCAGTTACTTGTGTCCATAACGTAAAACATAAAATACATGTATTCTCATCCCGAAATATTTAGAGTTTAAAAGTGGGACTATATACTCACTCTTGTCTTGATGATATATATATTTTGACTCGGTCTTCCGGTTGATATCACGAACCTATCCATATATAATATATCAATATGTTTTCATTTTTAAACAAACGTTATAAATATATACTTGTTATACTTTTAATACTTTGAATAATTCCTTAGTCCGTAGTTAGCAGTCCGATGTTAGTAATTCAATTTTAATGGTTCATTTTTAGATGTTTAATATACCCGCAATGAAATAAATAAAACCCCCAACGAAATCAATAAAACCCCATCGTATATGTGTTGGTCGAGATTAATCTTGACCCATGGTACCGGTGTTGTCAAATGACGTGTTGCGTACATAAAGTACCGGTGTTGTCAAATGACGTGTTGCGTACAAACATGGGATCTTATGATTAATCTTCTCGTATTGTTTACGGGTGATCCTGAACCATATAAAATTGAATTATAAGTACATATATATAAAATATCATGTTATCTTAGAAATATGTGATTTATATCATTTTTTTCCAATTGATCCCGTAGTTGAAATGATCTAGGATAACCAATTTTGTTTCGGTCATAGTTTCTTCGTTACAAATCCGTTTTCGTTGATTCAAATTGCCATCTTCTTGGATCGAGTTCTTCTTTAAGACTATGAACTGTAAATACCTTGGTTTGTATTCAAAATCATACGGCATAAGTGAAACATTAGTGAAACATATGAAGTTAAACATTTTTGTTACAACAAAATCATTTAATGACCATTTTTCTAAAAATACTTATACTTTGAAAAACCAAGTTTTACCTTGTTAAATTAGTATATACATAAGTTATATTACAGGTCTTGAAGTATTTTAAAAGTTAAGTTAGAAGGATCTATTTAGTTTGCAAACAAGTTTGAAAACATTCAAACTATGTTCTTGTTGTTAAACTTTTGTACCACAAAATAAGATAGCTATATATATATGAATCGAATAAGGTTATGAACATAGTTACTACCTCAAGTTCCTTGGATAAGTTTGCTGTAAAAGAGGAGTAAGAAGCTAGAATCAAAAGGGTGATAGAAGTGGATGAAAGATTGGAAGTAAGTTGGTGTTCTTGGAGGGTTTTCTTGAAGTGTTTTTGTATGGTTTTCTTATGGTGTTTTAGTATGGTTTTTGAAGCTAGATCTTCAAGGTAAGTTGCTGAATTGTTATGGAGTTTAAGACTCTTGAATGTGTGTGTGTTTTTAGCTAGAGAATGGAAGTAAAAATGAACTAAAATGATGATACATATATACACCATAAAAAACGTGTTTCATGGGCATACATGGACAAATTTTAGTTTGTAATCTTGCTAATTAGTCTTGCAATCATACAAAAGTAATTACCTAGCTCTAAGGGCATGAATAATGGCTGGTTAGGTGGTGATTTTGATGTGTATTTACTATTAGTAAATACGTATAGGAGCTAGGTATGATACGAGTACAAATACTCTAGGTATACGTATAGAAATTTTGTGAAAAATGAAATGAGGATTCAAATATAGCTATCTTTTGTGAATACACTTATATGGTTTTATGTATTTAAGTTCTTTAAAAGTAATTAAATACATTACTTATACAATATATGTATAACATTATAAGTCTTAAGTATATATGTCAAATAACGTTACGTATTGTTATCGTTTTGAAAACTTAAGTTAGTAGTTTCAAAATACACATATAACTTGTTGTTATTAATATAAAATGAGGTATTAAATCATTCTTTAATCATGTTAAATATGTATATATACATATATATACACAGACGTATAATTATCATATATTGTATAGTTCGTGATATCATCGGTCAAACTAGACGGTCAAACGTTGTATAAAACTCTTTTCGGAAATATAAGTCTCAACAATTTGGATTACTTATCATGTTGGTAAGGTTTAATTTATGTAAATATCAATCTTATAAGTATAGAACGATCGAAAAAGTGCGGGTCGTTACATTACCTCCCCGTTAAATAAATTTCGTCCCGAAATTTTAAAATTGTACCTGTTTTGCGTTATTGAGAAACAAGTGCGGATACTTTCGTTTCATCTGATCCTCGCGTTCCCAAGTAAACTCGGGACCTCTTCTAGCATTCCAACGAACCTTAACAATCGGTATATTACTCTGTTTGAGCTGTTTAACTTCACGGTCCATGATTTCGATTGGTTCTTCGACGAATTGTAGTTTCTCGTCGACATGGATTTCTTCAAGAGGAATGGTGAGGTCTTCCTTTGCAAGACACTTCTTAAGGTTTGAGACGTGAAAGGTATTATGTACTCCGGCGAGTTGTTGTGGTAACTCGAGTCGATAAGCTACCGGTCCAATGCGTTCGATGATCTTAAACGGGCCTACGTATCTTGGGTTCAGTTTACCCCTTTTGCCGAAACGTATTACACCTTTCCAAGGTGACACCTTTAGCATAACCATGTCCCCGACCTGAAACTCTAATGGTTTCCTTCGAACATCGGCGTAGCTCTTTTGGCGACTACGGGCTGTTTTCAATCTCTCCTTGATTTGCACTATCTTCTCAGTCGTTTCATGTATGATCTCGGGACCAGTTAAATGTCGATCTCCTACTTCATTCCAACAGATAGGAGATCTACACTTCCTTCCGTACAATGCTTCGAATGGCGCAGCTCCAATGCTCGCATGATAACTATTATTATACGAGAATTCTGCTAACGGTAGATATTTATCCCATCCGTTTCCAAAATCGATCACACATGCCCTGAGCATGTCTTCGAGAGTCTGAATCGTTCTCTCACTCTATCCATCGGTTTGTGGATGATATGCGGTACTCATATCCAACCGAGTTCCTAGTGCCTCCTGTAGTGATTGCCAAAATTTTGAAGTAAATCTACTATCACGATCGGATATAATGGAAATAGGTATTCCATGCCTTGAAACTATTTCCTTTATATATAATCGTAATAATTTCTCCATTCTATCTGTTTCCTTTATAGGCAAGAAATGTGCAGATTTGGTAAGACGATCAACAATTACCCAAATGGTGTCGTATCCCCAGGCAGTCTTTGGTAACTTCGTGATGAAATCCATGGTAATACCATCCCATTTCCATTCTGGGATTTCTGGTTGTTGAAGTAACCCTGACGGCTTTTGGTGTTCTGCTTTGACTTTGGAACAAGTTAAACATTCCCCAACATATGTTGCAACGTCTGTCTTCAAATTAGGCCACCAATAATGCGTCTTAAGATCTTGGTACATCTTTCCAACTCCAGGATGTATCGAATATCTTGTCTTATGTGCCTCGTTCAATATCAACTTCCTTAATCCACCCAACTTCGGTACCCAAATACGATTTGCAAAATATCGAATTCCATCTTCCCGCATAACGAGTTGCTTCTCATACTTCTTCATTATTTCATTTCCTATATTTTCTTTAGTAAGTGCTTCTCGTTGAACTTCTTTGATTTGTGAGTTGAGATTCATGCGAATTTTTATGTTCATCGCTCGTACTCGAATTGGTTCTCGTTCCTTTCTGCTTAGAGCATCGGCCACCACGTTCGCCTTCCCGGGATGATAACAAATTTCACAATCATAGTCGTTTATCAGCTCGACCCACCTACGTTGCCTCATGTTCAGCTGTTTTTGATCGAAAATATGTTGAAGGCTTTTATGATCAGTAAACACAGTGAATTTAACCCCATACAAGTAGTGTCTCCACATCTTCAATGCAAACACGACTGCTCCTAATTCTAGATCATGCGTCGTATAATTTCGCTCGTGAATCTTCAATTGTCGGGATGCGAATGCAATAACTTTCTTCCGTTGCATAAGAACACAACCAAAACCTTGTCGCGAAGCGTCACAATATATTTCGAAATCATCGTTCCCTTCTGGTAACGATAATATAGGTGCCGTAGTTAACTTCTTCTTCAGTATTTGAAATGCGTTCTCCTGCTCCGAGGTCCATTCGTATTTCTTCCCTTTTTGCGTTAATGCTGTCAACTGCTTAGCTATTCGAGAAAAATCTTGAATAAACCTTCTATAATAACCGGCTAAACCCAAAAATTGGCGTATCTGCATTGGTGTCTTAGGAGTCTCCCATTTTTCAATGGCTTCAATTTTTGCTGGATCAACCTGAATTCCTTTGCTACTAACAACGTGGCCAAGAAATTGTACTTCTTTCAACCAGAAAGCACACTTAGAAAATTTAGCATATAGCTGTTCTTTTCTCAACAACTCTAATATCAACCTTAAATGCTGCTCATGCTCTTGCTCACTCTTGGAATAGATAAGAATATCATCAATGAAAACGATAACAAACTTATCTAAATACGGACTACAAACTCGATTCATAAGGTCCATGAATACAGCTGGCGCATTCGTCAATCCAAACGGCATAACCAAAAATTCGTAATGACCATAACGTGTCCGAAAAGCAGTTTTCGGAATATCCTCTTCTTTGACGCGTAGTTGATGATAGCCCGATCTTAAGTCGATTTTTGAATAAACACATGATCCTTGCAATTGATCAAATAAGTCATCAATTCTCGGTAGTGGATACCGATTCTTGATAGTTAACTTATTTAATTCACGATAGTCTATACACATCCTAAAAGATCCATCTTTCTTCTTAACAAACAAAATTGGAGCTCCCCACGGTGAAGTACTCGGTCGTATGAATCCACGGTCCAGTAATTCTTTTAACTGACTTTGAAGTTCTTTTAACTCGGACGGTGCAAGTCTATATGGAGCACGAGCCACTGGTGCAGCTCCTGGTACTAAATCTATTTGAAATTCTACCGATCTAAATGGAGGTAATCCCGGCAATTCTTCCGGAAAAACTTCAGGAAAATCTCTTGCCACAGGCACGTCGTTGATGCACTTTTCTTTCTTTTCGACTTTATTAACATGTGCTAAAATAGCGTAACATCCCTTTTCTAAACACTTCTTGGCTTTCAAACAGCTAATGAGTTTTAGCTTTGAATCACCCTTCTCTCCGTAAATCATCACCGGCATTTTATCCTTACCAGGAATACGAATTGCCTTCTTGGCACAAACAACTTCCGCTCCTATTTTGGACATCCAGTCCATGCCAACTATTACATCAAAACCTCCTAATTCTACGGGTATTAAGTCGATTTTAAACGTTTCTCCGGCTAGATTTATTTCACAATCACGACAAATTTTATCGGCTTTAATTAGCTTACCATTAGCTAACTCAATCAAGTACTTAGCATCTAGAGGTAATGATGAACAATTCAATTTAGTGTAAAAATTTCTACACACATAACTTCTATCGGCGCCAGTATCAAATAAAATAGATGCTGATAAGTTATTAATGGTAAACGTACCCGTAACAAGCTCCGGGTCTTCTCGTGCCTCTCTAGCATTAATAACAAACGCTCTTCCACGTGCAGGTCCGCCATTCTGATTCGGGCACTGGCTCTTATAATGACCTTGTTTTCCACACCCAAAACAAGTAATGTTAGCCAAAGCAGTTCTATTTGCGTTGATGGCAGGAGTCTTGTTACCATTTGCATTTGTAACGAGAGCCTTACAATCTTCAGCAAGATGTCCCTGTCTATTGCATTTAGTGCACAACACACTACAGTAACCAAAATGATGTTTGTGACAACGGTTGCATAAAGGACTTTGTCCTTTGTAACCAAAGCCTGAACCGCTACCCGCACCTTTCGTGGTTTCTTGTTTCTTATAAGGTTGTTGTTGGTTACCTTGATCATAACCTCCATTCCACTTTTTCTTGTTCCCCAATACCTTCACCTCAGTATTGAATGCTTTCTTGTCCAAAATGACCTGATCCATTAGCTCGTTTGCCATGGTTATAGCTTCATGAATTGTCTTAGGTTTCGATGCTGTAACGTTTGCCTTGACCTTTTTGGGCAAACCACCTTTGTACATTTCAATCTTCCGTGCTTCGGTTGGAACCAATTCAGGACATAGCAAAACTAATTCCATGAATCGCTGGTTGTAGTTGGTGATTTCAGTACCAACCACCTTCAAACTTCGTAACTCATCTTCTAACTTAATAACCTCATTCCTTGGACAATACTCGGTGATTATCATTGCTTTGAATTCTTCCCATGTAGTATCATAAGCTACATCTCCTCCTACCGCCTTCACATAATTCTTCCACCATGTGAGTGCACTATCTTGTAAAGTGCACGATGCAAACTTGGTCATGTCTTTTTCATCACAACCGCTGATTTTGAACACCGTCTCCATCTTTTCTATCCATCGGGTTAAACCGATAGGTCCTTCCGTTCCACTGAATGATGATGGCTTGCAAGCTTGAAACGTCTTGTAGGAGCATCCTACACGAGGATTTGGATTAACTGCAGCAGCTCTTGCAGCCTCAACCCATAACATTCTGTCGTTCACTCGCTGGTTGATGAGTTCCTCGAGTTCTTGTTCCGTCATTCGATTCAATCGCGCCATTTCCTAATGAAAGAAAATAATTATTCACATGGATTATTATAGATGTAGTGTGTATTTATAGTACATTATAGCTTATTAATAATATGAACTAGGTATTATTATAAAAGCCTTTTCTTCTTATTAGCGTTTTATAATTATATCTTGGGTAGTACCTACCCGTTAATGTTCATACTTAATAGCTTAGTACAGAATCAATTACTACAATCTAAATAATACTTAACCATGGAAAATTATTGCATTTCATACTTCAATATTTTACATATGCTTATCTTACATCGAACATTAAGCAAACCACACTATTAATATTATACAAAACATTATTCGGTTCCATGGTTTGACACAGCAGCGCATCGTTTGATCTATTTTCTAGGACGTTTAGACACAAAGATTTGCTTAACGCTTATCCTAACTGTCTGCCTATATTTTGGCTGTGGGACTGAAGAACTGGATGCCGGGACAGAACGAATAGGAATAGCGGGGATAGGGGTGGTAGTGTTGAGTGGAATTGGTGCCACATCATTCTCATTAAACTCGGGATTTGGATTTTCTAATTCATTAGCCTTTCGTTTCTTTCCTAGTTCGAACTCGTCTTTTGTAATTTCCTGTATTTCTTCCTCGGGTTCACTTTCCTCCTCGGGTTCACTTTCCTCCTCGGGTTCACTTTCCTCCTCGGGTTCACTTTCCGATATTTCTATAGTTGGTTCATCCGGAAATTGTGAGTCTTCCCCAAGGATATCATTTTCGTCATCGGACAGGTTAATGACTGGAACGCCATCTGAAGATTCTGATTCGGAGTCGTTGATTGTGATAACAATTTTTGAGCTCGACATCTATCACACAACAACTAACCCATTAGTACTTATATAATATTTACATATAAATTTTAACCAACAGTGATAAGCAATGGTTTTTTTTTTTTAAATCAGACCCGGTCAAAGTCCAGACTTACTAATGTATCCTAACGGCTTCTCGGTTAGACACACTAATGCAGACCTGGTTCGCTAAGACCAACGCTCTGATACCACATGTCATAACCCGTCCTTAACCATAAGAACGTGTTAGATAACGTATGATTTCATTGCGAGGTATTGACCTCTATATGCGACATTTTTAAAAAGGAAAACTGCATATATTATACATTACAAACCAAACCATTATTTTTGTTACAAGCTTTAGACAATAAAAAGATGATTATCGTTTAACGATAATCTTCGACTTACAAACTTTACAAATGATAATAACAACACGATTTCTAGCATATTTTACAACACACGTCCTCGGATATGCAGTTTTATTTTTGACACAAATATGAGTACGCATGATCCTGCTTAGATTCAACATAATGCAGCGGAAGCTTTAATTATCACCTGAGAATAAACATGTTTAAAAACGTCAACATAAAGTTGGTGAGATATAGGTTTAGTGCGCAGCAATATATATATATAGACCACAAGATTTCGTATATAAACATTTCAATAAAAATATTCTAAGTGGTTGAGCACTTGGTAACCATACTTAACATTTTCACGTCGCATATTCCCTTTAATATGAAATCTTACTACACCGTACCAAGTGTAGTCACAAAACGAAGTACTGTGCAACCGTTGAATACTGGTCGTCCAGTCCGATTGGGGTTGTCAGGCCCGATAGATCTATCAACAGGATTCGCGTTTACAATACCGCTGTAAATAACAGTTACCAAGCTACAGGGAAGTATGCCAGTGGTACAACTCAACGTAGAATATATTTTTCAGTTACTTGTGTCCATAACGTAAAACATAAAATACATGTATTCTCATCCCGAAATATTTAGAGTTTAAAAGTGGGACTATATACTCACTCTTGTCTTGATGATATATATATTTTGACTCGGTCTTCCGGTTGATATCACGAACCTATCCATATATAATATATCAATATGTTTTCATTTTTAAACAAACGTTATAAATATATACTTGTTATACTTTTAATACTTTGAATAATTCCTTAGTCCGTAGTTAGCAGTCCGATGTTAGTAATTCAATTTTAATGGTTCATTTTTAGATGTTTAATATACCCGCAATGAAATAAATAAAACCCCCAACGAAATCAATAAAACCCCATCGTATATGTGTTGGTCGAGATTAATCTTGACCCATGGTACCGGTGTTGTCAAATGACGTGTTGCGTACATAAAGTACCGGTGTTGTCAAATGACGTGTTGCGTACAAACATGGGATCTTATGATTAATCTTCTCGTATTGTTTACGGGTGATCCTGAACCATATAAAATTGAATTATAAGTACATATATATAAAATATCATGTTATCTTAGAAATATGTGATTTATATCATTTTTTTCCAATTGATCCCGTAGTTGAAATGATCTAGGATAACCAATTTTGTTTCGGTCATAGTTTCTTCGTTACAAATCCGTTTTCGTTGATTCAAATTGCCATCTTCTTGGATCGAGTTCTTCTTTAAGACTATGAACTGTAAATACCTTGGTTTGTATTCAAAATCATACGGCATAAGTGAAACATTAGTGAAACATATGAAGTTAAACATTTTTGTTACAACAAAATCATTTAATGACCATTTTTCTAAAAATACTTATACTTTGAAAAACCAAGTTTTACCTTGTTAAATTAGTATATACATAAGTTATATTACAGGTCTTGAAGTATTTTAAAAGTTAAGTTAGAAGGATCTATTTAGTTTGCAAACAAGTTTGAAAACATTCAAACTATGTTCTTGTTGTTAAACTTTTGTACCACAAAATAAGATAGCTATATATATATGAATCGAATAAGGTTATGAACATAGTTACTACCTCAAGTTCCTTGGATAAGTTTGCTGTAAAAGAGGAGTAAGAAGCTAGAATCAAAAGGGTGATAGAAGTGGATGAAAGATTGGAAGTAAGTTGGTGTTCTTGGAGGGTTTTCTTGAAGTGTTTTTGTATGGTTTTCTTATGGTGTTTTAGTATGGTTTTTGAAGCTAGATCTTCAAGGTAAGTTGCTGAATTGTTATGGAGTTTAAGACTCTTGAATGTGTGTGTGTTTTTAGCTAGAGAATGGAAGTAAAAATGAACTAAAATGATGATACATATATACACCATAAAAAACGTGTTTCATGGGCATACATGGACAAATTTTAGTTTGTAATCTTGCTAATTAGTCTTGCAATCATACAAAAGTAATTACCTAGCTCTAAGGGCATGAATAATGGCTGGTTAGGTGGTGATTTTGATGTGTATTTACTATTAGTAAATACGTATAGGAGCTAGGTATGATACGAGTACAAATACTCTAGGTATACGTATAGAAATTTTGTGAAAAATGAAATGAGGATTCAAATATAGCTATCTTTTGTGAATACACTTATATGGTTTTATGTATTTAAGTTCTTTAAAAGTAATTAAATACATTACTTATACAATATATGTATAACATTATAAGTCTTAAGTATATATGTCAAATAACGTTACGTATTGTTATCGTTTTGAAAACTTAAGTTAGTAGTTTCAAAATACACATATAACTTGTTGTTATTAATATAAAATGAGGTATTAAATCATTCTTTAATCATGTTAAATATGTATATATACATATATATACACAGACGTATAATTATCATATATTGTATAGTTCGTGATATCATCGGTCAAACTAGACGGTCAAACGTTGTATAAAACTCTTTTCGGAAATATAAGTCTCAACAATTTGGATTACTTATCATGTTGGTAAGGTTTAATTTATGTAAATATCAATCTTATAAGTATAGAACGATCGAAAAAGTGCGGGTCGTTACAGCATCAGAAACCATCAAGTCTACTTCAACAACCCGAAATCCCGGAATGGAAATGGAAAAACATTACCATGGATTTCATCACTAAATTGCCAAGGACTACAAGTGGTTTTGATACTATTTGGGTAATAGTTGATCGTCTCACCAAATCAGCACACTTCCTGCCAATAAGAGAAGATGACAAGATGGAGAAATTAGCACGACTGTATTTGAAGGAAGTCGTCTCCAGACATGGAATACCAATCTCTATTATCTCTGATAGGGATGGCAGATTTATTTCAAGATTCTGGCAGACATTGCAGCAAGCATTAGGAACTCGTCTAGACATGTGTACTGCCTATCATCCACAAACTGATGGGCAGAGCGAAAGGACGATACAAACGCTTGAAGACATGCTACGAGCATGTGTTATTGATTTCGGAAACAGTTGGGATCGACATCTACCATTAGCAGAATTTTCCTACAACAACAGCTACCATTCAAGCATTGAGATGGCGCCGTTTGAAGCACTTTATGGTAGAAAGTGCAGGTCTCCGATTTGTTGGAGTGAAGTGGGAGATAGACAGATTACGGGTCCAGAGATTATACAAGAAACTACCGAGAAGATCATCCAAATTCAACAACGGTTGAAAACCGCCCAAAGTCGACAAAAGAGCTACGCTGACATTAAAAGAAAAGATATAGAATTTGAAATTGGAGAGATGGTCATGCTTAAAGTTGCACCTTGGAAAGGCGTTGTTCGATTTGGTAAATGAGGGAAATTAAATCCAAGGTATATTGGACCATTCAAGATTATTGATCGTGTCGGACCAGTAGCTTACCGACTTGAGTTACCTCAACAACTCGCGGCTGTACATAACACTTTCCACGTCTCGAATTTGAAGAAATGTTTTGCTAAAGAAGATCTCACTATTCTGTTAGATGAAATCCAAATCAACGAAAAACTTCAATTCATCGAAGAACCCGTCGAAATAATGGATCGTGAGGTTAAAAGACTTAAGCAAAACAAGATACCAATTGTTAAGGTTCGATGGAATGCTCGTAGAGGACCCGAGTTCACCTGGAGCATGAAGATCAGATGAATAAGAAATACCCGCATCTATTTCCAGAAGATTCGTCAACACCTTCAACAGCTTAAAATTTCGGGACGAAATTTATTTAACGGGTAGGTACTGTAGTGACCCGAACTTTTCCATGTTTATATATATTAATTGAGATTGATATTTACATGATTAAATGTTTCTAACATGTTAAGCAATCAAACTTGTTAAGACTTGATTAATTGAAATATGTTTCATATAGACAATTGACCACCCTAGTTGACCGGTGATTCACGAACGTTAAAACTTGTAAAAACTATATGATGACATATATATGGATATATATATATATATAGTTAACATGATACTATGATAAGTAAACATATCATTAAGTATATTAACAATGAACTACATATGTAAAAACAAGACTACTAACTTAATGATTTTTAAACGAGACATATATGTAACGATTATCGTTGTAAAGACATTTAATGTATATATATCATATTAAGAGATATTCATACATGATAATATCATGATAATATAATAATTTAAAATCTCATTTGATATTATAAACATTGGGTTAACAACATTTAACAAGATCGTTAACCTAAAGGTTTCAAAACAACACTTACATGTAACGACTAACGATGACTTAACGACTCAGTTAAAATGTATATACATGTAGTGTTTTAATATGTATTTATACACTTTTGAAAGACTTCAATAAACTTATCAAAATACTTCTACTTAACAAAAATGCTTACAATTACATCCTCGTTCAGTTTCATCATCAATTCTACTCGTATGCACCCGTATTCGTACTCGTACAATACACAGCTTTTAGATGTATGTACTATTGGTATATACACTCCAATGATCAGCTCTTAGCAGCCCATGTGAGTCACCTAACACATGTGGGAACCATCATTTGGCAACTAGCATGAAATATCTCATAAAATTACAAAAATATGAGTAATCATTCATGACTTATTTACATGAAAACAAAATTACATATCCTTTATATCTAATCCATACACCAACGACCAAAAACACCTACAAACACTTTCATTCTTCAATTTTCTTCATCTAATTGATCTCTCTCAAGTTCTATCTTCAAGTTCTAAGTGTTCTTCATATATTCTATAAGTTCTAGTTACATAAAATCAAGAATACTTTCAAGTTTGCTAGCTCACTTCCAATCTTGTAAGGTGATCATCCAACCTCAAAAAATCTTTGTTTCTTACAGTAGGTTATCATTCTAATACAAGGTAATAATCATATTCAAACTTTGGTTCAATTTCTATAACTATAACAATCTTATTTCAAGTGATGATCTTACTTGAACTTGTTTTCGTGTCATGATTCTGCTTCAAGAACTTCGAGCCATCCAAGGATCCATTGAAGCTAGATCCATTTTTCTCTTTTCTATTAGGTTTATCCAAGGAACTTAAGGTAGTAATGATGTTCATAACATCATTCGATTCATATATATAAAGCTATCTTATTCGAAGGTTTAAACTTGTAATCACTAGAACATAGTTTAGTTAATTCTAAACTTGTTAGCAAACAAAAGTTAATCCTTCTAACTTGACTTTTAAAATCAACTAAACACATGTTCTATATCTATATGATATGCTAACTTAATGATTTAAAACCTGGAAACACGAAAAACACCGTAAAACCGGATTTACGCCGTCGTAGTAACACCGCGGGCTGTTTTGGGTTAGTTAATTAAAAACTATGATAAACTTTGATTTAAAAGTTGTTATTCTGAGAAAATGATTTTTATTATGAACATGAAACTATATCCAAAAATTATGGTTAAACTCAAAGTGGAAGTATGTTTTCTAAAATGGTCATCTAGACGTCGTTCTTTCGACTGAAATGACTACCTTTACAAAAACGACTTGTAACTTATTTTTCCGACTATAAACTTGTACTTTTTCTGTTTAGATTCATAAAATAGAGTTCAATATGAAACCATAGCAATTTGATTCACTCAAAACGGATTTAAAATGAAGAAGTTATGGGTAAAACAAGATTGGATAATTTTTCTCATTTTAGCTACTTGAAAATTGGTAACAAATCTATTCCAACCATAACTTAATCAACTTGTATTGTATATTATGTAATCTTGAGATACCATAGACACGTATACAATGTTTCGACCTATCATGTCGACACATCTATATATATTTCGGAACAACCATAGACACTCTATATGTGAATGTTGGAGTTAGCTATACAGGGTTGAGGTTGATTCCAAAATATATATAGTTTGAGTTGTGATCAATACTGAGATACGTATACACTGGGTCGTGGATTGATTCAAGATAATATTTATCGATTTATTTCTGTACATCTAACTGTGGACAACTAGTTGTAGGTTACTAACGAGGACAGCTGACTTAATAAACTTAAAACATCAAAATATATTAAAAGTGTTGTAAATATATTTTGAACATACTTTGATATATATGTATATATTGTTATAGGTTCGTGAATCAACCAGTGGCCAAGTCTTACTTCCCGACGAAGTAAAAATCTGTGAAAGTGAGTTATAGTCCCACTTTTAAAATCTAATATTTTTGGGATGAGAATACATGCAGGTTTTATAAATGATTTACAAAATAGACACAAGTACATGAAACTACATTCTATGGTTGAATTATCTAAATCGAATATGCCCCTTTTTATTAAGTCTGGTAATCTAAGAATTAGGGAACAGACACCCTAATTGACGCGAATCCTAAAGATAGATCTATTGGGCCTAACAAACCCCATCCAAAGTACCGGATGCTTTAGTACTTCGAAATTTATATCATATCCGAAGGGTGTCCCGGAATGATGGGGATATTCTTATATATGCATCTTGTTAATGTCGGTTACCAGGTGTTCACCATATGAATGATTTTTATCTCTATGTATGGGATGTGTATTGAAATATGAAATCTTGTGGTCTATTATTATGATTTGATATATATAGGTTAAACCTATAACTCACCAACATTTTTGTTGACGTTTTAAGCATGTTTATTCTCAGGTGATTATTAAGAGCTTCCGCTGTCGCATACTTAAATAAGGACGAGATTTGGAGTCCATGCTTGTATGATATTGTGTAAAAACTGCATTCAAGAAACTTATTTTGTTGTAACATATTTGTATTGTAAACCATTATGTAATGGTCGTGTGTAAACAGGATATTTTAGATTATCATTATTTGATAATCTACGTAAAGCTTTTTAAACCTTTATTGATGAAATAAAGGTTATGGTTTGTTTTAAAATGAATGCAGTCTTTGAAAAACGTCTCATATAGAGGTCAAAACCTCGCAACGAAATCAATTAATATGGAACGTTTTTAATCAATAAGAACGGGACATTTCATTTATGCTGTTGTATAACCCACACATATATAAGTTTAAGTACTCGTACCTAGTATGTAAAACATAAAATCGGCATGTATTCTCAGTTCCCAAAATAAGTTAAAGTAAAAAGGGAATGCTATAACTCACAGTGATAAAAGCGGTAAAGTCGGTAATGAAAGTACGCAAGTAGTAAGTCGGTCCGAAAGGTCGTCAACCTAAATCAAGGGTTGCTAGGTCAGTAGGTTGTTTTTATAAATTCTAATAGTGCATAAAATAAGTTTAAGTGTCATCATCATCATCATTCATCATCATAAAAGCTAAGTAAGTTCGACAAGAATAGAGATCGAAACAATAGGCTGACTTCGGTCAGCTGCTGCGACCTCTACGTAAATCAAAAAGATGCATAGTCAGTGGCTATGGCTCCGTATGTGAGTCCCCTAACCGCTGACCAATTTTCAGAACCTAACTCGTCTTCGTTTGACCGTGGTGACGGTTTAAGTGCGAGTAGGTCAGAAATTTCAGCACAACGTTAATAGGGTGTAGTGACTCTCGGAGGGCCATAAATCCTAAACCGTAACTCGGATTAAGACGAGGCATAAACGGAAAATCATCTAATCGAACCGAACTAACTGAAAATAAACTTTCCAGTAGCCCAGGTGGTCTGATCAGATACGAAAATCAGTGGACAAGTGCTCCGGTGAGGTTCTTGGTGCTTGATGCTCATCACGGTTCTCATCCTTGATGCTTGTAGCTTCAAGTGTACAACTCGTTGATGGTTTAGCATCACTTTTGACCAAGATTCTACCATCAATACACAATATGTTAAGACCAAGTGGTAACACAACTCCTTTAAGAGTCTTAGATGGATGATGAACCAAGGTTACATCATATCCTTAGTCTTAACACAATTACAAGTCCTATTTACAAACAAAGTTACAAACTTTACATCAATCAAACAAGTATGAACATGATCCAAGTCAAACGAGGTGATGGAACCCTAAGCTAGAGAGCTTGGATCCCTTTCACACAATTTATAAGGTCACAAAGCTAGAAAGCTTGAACCTTTAGTGTTCTTGAAGATCTTGAAGCATAAAGCTTGGATCTTTAAGATATATGAAGATAACAAACAAAAGTTTGAATCTTTATCACAAAATAACAAGATTAAAGTAAAAGAAAGATGAATCTACAAAGTTGGTGAAGATTCAAAGCTAGAAAGCTTGAATCTTCCATGTTCTTGAAAGATTCATGCTTGAATCAACAAGATATAAGCAAGATCAAAGCTAAAAGGAACTTTGATCTCCATAATATGATGATGATGGCCACGAAAATGAAAGGAAAAGAAGAAGAAAAAGAAGACTTACAAGCAATACTAGAAAGGGAAGAAAGAAAGAACAAGTGTGTGTGAAAACCAAATGAGCAAGTGATTAGAATGAGAGGTAAATGGCTAGTATTTATAAGCAAGGAATTTGACAAGGATTGATGACATGGACAAGGGCTAGTATTTATAAGTAAGGAATTTGACAAGGATTGATGACATGGACAAGGGCTAGTATTTATAAGCAAGGAATTTGACAAGGATTGATGACATGGACAAGGGCTAGTATTTATAAGCAAGGAATTTGACAAGGATTGATGACATGGACAAGGGCTAATTAATTGGGTCACTAGCTAGAGTAGGGTGGGCTTGAGCCCAACAAGGTAGAAAGTCCAACAAGACTAACTATTGTGCATAATTAAATTACTACGCGTAATTAAGCATCCAAAAACCCAGGTAATTATTATTATAAAATAATAATTAATATTTCGCAGTCATAATATTCCGATTATGACAAAAGTTAAACGTGCGCGCAAGTTCGCGGTTTATTCGAAACGTCAAATAACACTAACGGTTATAAAGGCTTCCAATGATCAAGTTATGTATCCTACGTACTCTAAGGCACGTTTTAACATATAAATGGAAGTAAACCACGTAAATCAAGTTTCCAGAGTATAAAGTAACATAGTACGCACAAATACGCAGGTTCGCAAAAACACAAGGCACAAAAGCAAGTCGAAAAAGCCGGGTCGTTACACAGGTTGTGATGCCCCGTACAAAACCATCGTGTACGAATCATCAACAACAGGATCATTACAAGGTTAAGTACTATATGCTGTAATTAAAGAAGTTGCATTCATGATAAAAAGGTGATGTTATAACCGACATCAAATGTTTTACATTTCAAAAGCATGCTTCACTAAGTAGAAGCAAATAATAAGTGTACGTGACCACAATGGTCGTTACAAGTCATAGTTCAAAAGTACGAATGTTTGAATGCAAAGTAAAGTAGTTCATGCGTGGACAACTCTAAGCAGCGGGTTCTACAGCACGACTAGTACACAGCGGAAGCAACCTCAAGCACCTGAGAAATACATGCTTAAAAATGTCAACACAATGGTTGGTGAGCTATAGTTTAAGTATAACAGTATGTAAGGTAGGCCACGAGATTTCAGTGCTACAAAGAGCGTTTCAAAACAGTATGATAAAGTATATGTTAACCGTGGGCACTTGGTAACTAACTTAACGTTTAAAATACCCCCTGAGAGTACACTTGGCAAGTGCGTATGTTTATGAAGTATTAAACACTCGTTGACTGCTAGCGCGACTAGCCCGAGTGGGGATGTCAAACCCTATGGATCCATATCTAAGATTCTCGTTCACGGTTCAAAAACCAATGATTAAACGTTACCGAGCTAAAGGGAATGTTTCTGCCGTTATATAACCTACACATATATAAGTTTAAGTACTCGTGCCTAGTATGTAAAACATAAAATCCGCATGTATTCTCAGTTCCCAAAGTAAGTTAAAGTAAAAAGGGAATGCTATAACTCACAATGATATGTAGCGGTAAAGTAGTAGTCGGGAAAGGTGTGCAAGTAAATGGTCCGAAGTCCTCAACCTAAGTCAAATAGTACTAAGTCAGTAAATCGTCTTAATAGGTTTAAAAGTATGTATTTAAGGTCTTAAGGGTCATCATCAATCATCATTAAACAAAAGGCGTAAAGTAGGTTTCGTTTATGAAAGTAGCTTAAAACAAAGTCTGAATTCAGTCAGTTACCACGGCCTCTACCCTTACTGAATTAAGGTGAGACCAGTGTCCATGGCTCCGTCTATGAGTCCTTTAAGTGTGGTAAAATTTACAGAAGCAAACTCGTCTTGGTTTGACCGTGGCGACGGTCTAAGTGCGAGTAGGTCAGAAATTTCTGCACAACGTTAAAGGACATAGTGACGATCGGAGGGCCATAAATCCTAAACCGTAACTCGGATTAAGATGAGTCCTATATGAAAAGTTATCTACACGAACTGAGATATCTGAAAATCAAGGTTACAGTAGCCCAGGTGTACTGGTCTGTTACAGAAACCAGAAAAACAGAAACTGTACACAGGAAACAGAAAAGTAAATGGACATAGTGACGCTCGGAGGGCCGTAGACTCTAAACCGTAACTCGGATTAAGACGAGTCTTATATGAAAAGTTATCTACTCGAAAAGTTCTATCTAAAAATCAAGGTTAGAACAGCCCAGGTCTACTAGTCTGTTCCAGAAGCATCAGGTCAGTAGGTTTTGGACAGAACAGTGAGTTTTTAAGGGTTCCGGTGGTCTTGGTGCTTGATGTTCATCATGGCTCTCATCCTTGATGCATATAGCTTCAAGTGTACAACTCCTTGATGTATCTACATCATCTTAACCAAGTCTTGACTATCATAACCCATGCGCAAGTCTAAGACATGAAGCACAACTCACTTAAGAGTTGTATGAAGTTTGATGAACCAAAGTTGCATCAAAGTCTTAGATCTAACACATACATGGACTTTAAAGCTAATAACAAGTTACAAACTTGAAAGTAAACTAACTAATCAAGATCATAAGTAGTAGAACATAGTTCTTAGTTTGATCTTGAAGATCCAAGACTCAAAAGTCTAGATCCAAAGTTACATTTAAAGAAAACTTGTTTGTGTGTTCTTGAACTTTCAAAGTTAACTTAATTTGTTCAAGAGATATGATATCAAGACTAACTTGTAGTACTTGACCATATAAACTAACTACATGAAATTAAAGTGTATAAAATAAAGAAACAAGTTAATTAAACAAGTAATTAGTTCAAGGGTTGCTCATACTTTAAAGATTCAACCAAAGTTGATCTTTAAGTAAAGTAAACTTTAAGTTTACTTCCATGACTTACAAGCATGATTTCAACAACAAGAACTTTATAATCTTTGAAACATTATATGTAGAACTTAAACTAGAGAGTTTAGTTCTTGATTGTTCTTGTTAAAACAAGATAAAAGATGAATCAAACTAGAAAGTTAGATTCTTGAAACATGTAAGTAAATAACAACAATTAACAAGAAAAGTAACATTAACAACAAAGAACAACAAATGATGATGATGATTTGCATGTATGTATAAGGTTTTAAGAAGAAAAGAAGAAGAGAAAAATGTTCTTGTTACTTACAAAAATGTAGAAGAATATGAGAGAAAGTTTGAGAGAAAAGTGAGTGTGTGTGTGTGTGTGTGTGTGTAAATGAAAGAGTAATATGAATACCAGTGAGTATGTAGTGTAAAAAAAAATCAAATCACCACTAAATGGCCCCAAAGGATTCGGCATTCAGCAGAAAAAAAAGGGAGGAGGCTAATGTTTAATGGCTCTTCATGTGTTAAAGCTTAAAAGTTGGATAATGAGGATGCATGCATGGGAAATGTATGTTAACTAGATTCCAAGTGTTGAAACTAACTAGTTACCATTCAAACTAATACTTACAAGTTGCAAGAGTGGGCTAAAGGTCCATTAATAAATGTAGGGTGGGCTTGGAAGTCCAATAACATGAGTCCATTACACTAACAAAGCCCAAGTTCAAATAAATCACAAATTAAACCAATTAAAGCCCAAGTAATTAACCAACAACCTTAGTTAATTAAAATGATTAATAAACTAATCATGAATGTAAATAATACTTAAAAATATTATTCGTGCAAGTTCCGGGTGTCACAAAGACGTTTCGGGCACTTAAAAGTCAAGTTCGGGCAATCATGGCAACATGTAAATGTAATAACGTACATTCGTTTAATCACACGTATTAATAATAATAATAATTAATAAATAAACGTTGGAAAATCCAGGGTCGTTACATTACCCACCTGTTAAAGAAAATTTCGTCCCGAAATTTAAGCTGAGGTAGATGGAGGAGTCGGGAAAAGGTGAGGATATTTCAGCATCATTTGATCCTCTCGCTCCCAAGTAAACTCAGGTCCTCGTTTGGCATTCCATCGTACTCGTACAACCGGAATCTTGTTGCGTTTCAAAGTTTTGATCTCACGATCCATAATTTCAACAGGTTCTTCCACAAAGTGGAGTTTGTCGTCAATAGTAAGTTCTTCCAATGGTATGATAAGTTCAGGTGCAGCAAGACACTTCTTCAAGTTTGACACATGGAAGGTAGGATGAACTGAGCTCAATTGTGCTGGTAGATCCAAACGGTATGCAACGGGTCCAACACGTTCCAATATTTCAAAAGGACCAATGTATCGTGGGTTTAACTTTCCACGTTTTCCAAAATGAATCACACCTTTCCAAGGTGCAACCTTCAACATAACATGGTCTCCAACGTTGAATTCAAAGTCCTTACGTTTAAGATCGGCATAACTCTTTTGGCGATCACGGGCAGTCTTAAGTCTAGCTTGAATCTGAGCAATCTTCTCCGTGGTTTCGTGGACTACCTCGGGTCCGGTGATTTGCTTTTCGCCTACTTCAGCCCAACAAATAGGAGATCGGCACTTACGACCATACAATGCTTCAAAAGGTGCAGCATTAATGCTAGAGTGATAACTGTTGTTGTACGAGAATTCGGCGAGTGGCAAATGTCTTTCCCAGGCCTTTCCAAAATCAATGACACATGCACACAACATGTCCTCCAAGGTCTGGATCGTTCGTTCACTTTGCCCGTCAGTCTGGGGATGATAAGCAGTGCTCATGTCGAGACGAGTTCCCATGGCTTCTTGCAAAGAACGCCAAAATCTAGAAGCAAAACGGGGATCGCGATCGGAGATTATCGATAAAGGTACACCATGACGAGATACAACCTCTTTGATGTACAGCTGAGCAAGTCTTTCCATTGTATCAGTTTCCTTCATCGCTAGGAAGTGTGCAGATTTGGTAAGGCGGTCAACAATAACCCAAATAGTATCACATCCGCCCACCGTCTTCGGCAGCTTGGTAATGAAATCCATTGTGATCCTTTCCCACTTCCATTGTGGGATTTCCGGCTGTTGAAGTAACCCAGAAGGTCTCTGATGTTCGGCCTTAACTTTCGAACAAGTCAAACACTTCCCAACATAAGTTGCAACATCCTTCTTAAGATTCGGCCACCAATACTGTTCTTTAAGGTCGTGGTACATTTTGCCCGCACCGGGGTGAATCGAATATCTCGATTTGTGTGCTTCATCAAGTATCAGGTTTCGTAGATCTCCATAATAAGGTACCCAAATTCTTCCAGCATAACATCGGAGTCCAGACTCCCTAACCTCGAATCGAGAGACAAGTATGTTCAAATGTTCGTGAGATATGTTCTCCTCCTTGAGAGCCTCAACTTGGGCTACTCTGATCTGGCTGTTGAGGTTCGAATGGATGGTGATGTTCAGAGCCCTAACACGAAGAGGTGCCGTCCTCTCCTTTCGGCTTAAAGCGTCAGCTACAACATTGGCCTTGCCAGGGTGATAACGGAGTTCACAATCGTAGTTGTTGAGCGTCTCGATCCATCGACGCTGTCTCATATTCAGTTGCTTCTGATCGAAGATGTGCTGGAGACTCTTGTGATCGGTAAAGATAGTGCTCTTAGTTCCATACAAATAATGTCTCCACAATTTGAGTGCAAAGACAACGGCTCCAAGTTCAAGATCATGTGTAGTGTAGTTCCGCTCGTGAATCTTCAATTGGCGGGAGGCATAGGCAATAACCTTTGATCGTTGCATCAGTACACAACCAAAACCACTCTTCGATGCATCACAATAAACAACAAAGTCATCACTGCCTTCAGGAAGTGATAGGATAGGTACGGTGGTTAACTTCTTCTTCAAAGTTTGAAATGCTGATTCGTGTGCGGGTTCCCAAATGAACTTCTTGCCCTTGTGAGTCAGCGCGGTCAAAGGACGCGCAATCAGAGAGAAACCTTCGATAAACCTTCGATAGTAACCGGCGAGACCTAGGAATTGGCGAATATGCGTCGGAGTAGTGGGGGTCTCCCATTTGCTGATGGCTTCAATCTTGGCGGGATCAACTTTGATACCCTGGTCGCTCACAACATGACCCAGAAACTGTACTTCCTTCAACCAAAATTCGCACTTAGAGAATTTGGCATAAAGTTGTTCTTGTCTCAAGAGTTCAAGTACTAGTCGGAGGTGTTGCTCATGTTCTTCTTTGCTCTTAGAGTAGATGAGAATATCATCTATGAAGACGCTAACAAACTTGTCCAAGTAAGGCTTGCAGACACGATTCATGAGGTCCATGAACACGGCAGGTGCATTTGTCAAACCGAATGGCATCACGAGAAACTCATAATGACCATAACGGGTTCTGAATGCAGTCTTCATCACGTCACTTTCCTTCACCCTCAACTGGTGATAGCCGGATCGCAAATCGATCTTTGAATAAATGCTCGATCCTTGTAGTTGATCAAAAAGATCGTCAATTCGTGGAAGAGGATACCGATTCTTGATAGTCAATTTGTTGAGTTCACGGTAGTCGATACACATACGAAAGGATCCATCCTTCTTCTTCACAAACAGAACAGGTGCGCCCCAAGGCGAGAAACTTGGTTGGATAAACCCTCGATCTAACAGCTCTTGTAGTTGACTCTGTAATTCTTGCATCTCGGAAGGTGCGAGTCTATAAGGTGCGCGAGCTACAGGTGCAGCTCCTGGCACTAAATCAATCTGAAATTCTACGGCTCTCGGTGGTGGTAATCCAGGCAATTCCTCTGGGAAGACATTAGAAAATTCGTTCACAATTCGAACGTCGTTCACGCTCTTCACCTCAGTTTCTACCGCTTTCACATGTGCTAGGACAGCAAAGCGTCCCTTCTTCATAATCTTTTGCGCTTTCACGCAACTAATGAGGTTCAACTTCGAGGTACATCTCTCTCCATAGATAACCAGTGGTTCGCCATCTCCTTGTGGTATGCGAAGTGCTTTATCTCCACAAATAACATCGGCCTTTATCTTGCTCAACCAATCCATACCTACGATCACGTCAAAACTTCCCAGTTTGATAGGTATCAAATCAATTTCGAAATCTGTACCAGCTATGTTGATAATAGCTCCACGACTAATATGGTCAACCTTTTCAAGTTTTCCATTGGCGACCTCGACAAGCATACTTTCTTTTAACGGGACTAATGACCAATTAATCTTAGCTCAAAAATGTCTACATACATAACTTCTATCCGCACCAGTATCAAACAAGACAGAAGCTAAAAGATTGTTAATTTTGAATATACCTGTCACCAAGTCGGGGTTATTGCGTGCATCCCTTGCATTAACATTAAAAGCTCTAGCACGCGGTGGTCCGCCATCCTTTCGTTTGTTCGGGCACTCGTTTCTGAAATGGCCCGTCTGCCCGCATTCGTAACACTTTTTCGGCCCGTTGGTGTTCGGCCTCCCTGTCATTGTGGTAGTCTTGCAGTCTCTACCGATGTGCCCGCTCTTCTTGCACTTCTCACAAACAGCATTACAATACCCGTTGTGGTGCTTGTAGCACCTCTTGCAATGTGGTAGCGTGCCCTTGTAGTTCGGGTTGGAGTTGTTGTTGTTGGGGTTGGGGTTGTTGTTGTTTTGCCTGAACCCTTCATGTCGCTTCGCCGGGTTTTGATCATAGTTTCTACCCCTGTTGTTGTTATTGTTGTTGTGGTTGTTGTGGTTGTTATCCCATTTCCTCTTTTCACTACTACCGGCTTCAAACTTAGCCTTCTCCGGCTCATCAAGGATGATTTGATTCAGGAGAGTATGCGCCATGTGCATTGCTTCGGGAACATTCGATGGTTTGGATGAGGTGACATTTCCTTTGATGGACTTAGGAAGTCCCGAGAAGTATTTCTCCATGCGCTTGAATTCGGGGGTGACCATGGTCGGACACATAAGAGCCAACTCCAAAAACCTACGGTTGTAACTTTTAAGGTCGTTCCCTACGGCCTTTAACTGCATAAATTCGATTTCCATCTTCTGAATTTCGGTTCTCGGACAATACTCATCAATCATAGCCGCCTTGAATTCCTCCCATGGCATAGCATACGCCTCATCGATACCTTTCACTTGAGCTAACGTGTTCCACCACGTTAGCGCGCCGTCTGATAGCGTGCAAGATGCAAACTTGGTCTTATTGTCCTCCGAACAGTTGCTAACTCAGAATACTGATTCAAGTTTTTCGAACCATCTGGTGAGACCAACTGGTCCCTCGGTGCCGCTGAAGTTATGCGGTTTACAGCTCTGGAATTCCTTGTATGTACACCCATTTCGAACGGGTGGGATAACTGGTGGTGGTGGCGGTGGAGCTTGGAGATTTCTTTCTGCTAGGGCTGCAGTGACCCGTTCGCTGATCATGTCCTCAATCTGGGCGGCGGTAGGTGTGGTTCTTCCATTAGCCATGGTATTCTAAACAAAAATTTTGACCCAAGTCAAAATTCAGTATGCAAGTAGTAGTAATACAGTATATAGTGACCAACATGGAATCAAAACATCACATGTTATTAAATAATGCATCTAGGTACAAATACCACAGAATCATCGTACAGCAATGTAAATAGAATATCGTGCAAGAATTAAATAACGCATAGTTCCATTCATTAATAATAATAAGTTTCATACATCTGAATAAGTTCGTACAATACATATGAAATACATGAAACTATATCTAGATTACATCATGAAATCTAAATACAAGGTCCTACGGTGAAGGCGGGTGAACTGCTCCTCGAGCCAACTGCTCCTCGAGCTCAGTGACTCGAGCTCGGAGAGTCTCAGTCTCCCTCATCAGTTCCTCGTTAGAGGGAGCTGGTGGGGCAGGCGGTGCAGGTGGGGCGGGTGGTGCGGGTGGTGCTGATGTAGATGGTCCGGTTCCGGATGTAGACGGTACGTCCCTAGATGTAAGCGGTCCGTATCTAAATCTAGGTGGTTCAGTTCCAGGAATAGTCAATACGTAACGGGGAACCTTACGTATCTGTGGGTCGGCAGGGTATGGCACAACTCGTTTACGAGCAGTAACCCTACGACGATGGCCAAAAGCGTCAGTAAAAGCACGACCTCTATTCACCCCTGGAATGACAGTGCCGTCGAAACGGTACCGCTTCCTCGGCGGGGTGGAGGGTGCCTGAATAGGTCTATCAGCAGGATCCTCATCATCGCTGGAGTCGTCTGATGATGAAGAATCGGCGGATGATGAGTCATCCGAATCGTGTGGTGGTGACACTGGTGGCTGAGCTGGTAATCCGAAGCGTCCGAAGGCGGCCAACATCTGTCTGTGTCTGCCTGGCAGAATCACGACTAAACGTCCGTCGGGAGTGCGTCGGCAAGGCGTGCGCATGTGGTTACGAAACGGCCCTTCCCAGAACTCCGCGGGGATCTCAATACCACCAATGCGGGGCTGTGACCTCGAGGGTCCGGGAGCAGACACTGGGGCAGGTGCACTAGTACCAGCTCCGGAAGTAGAAGCGCCGGGATCACTAGTGGGTGTCGGGGCCGGTGTATCGGCAGTAGCAGCAGCAGGTGTAGCAGTAGGTAGGGTGACGGGGTCTGAGTCTGTACTGCCCGAAATGCCAGCAGGTGGAACATCCGACATCTGAACAAGGAAAAATAAATTTTCCATGTCAGTATGTCATAAAGCAAGCAAATAATAGGCCAACAGTTTAAATCATGTATAACAGTAACTAGCATGGCAATAACAGTAATCCGTATGAAAGTAGCATGCAATCGAAAGCAAGTAGCATCATGCAGTAGTGAAATCATGTAATAGCATACGGCATATAGCAGAAAAAGTAAGCAGTAGCATGCAGTAAATTCAGCAGAAACAAGTAAACTAGCAAGTTGTAGATTAGTCCTATTAGTGAATCCTACTCGGGTCGGTCTTAGACTCACTAATGCAACCTAATTCCCTACAACCTGGCTCTGATACCAAATGTGATGCCCCGTACAAAACCATCGTGTACGAATCATCAACAACAGGATCATTACAAGGTTAAGTACTATATGCTGTAATTAAAGAAGTTGCATTCATGATAAAAAGGTGATGTTATAACCGACATCAAATGTTTTACATTTCAAAAGCATGCTTCACTAAGTAGAAGTAAATAATAAGTGTACGTGACCACAATGGTCGTTACAAGTCATAGTTCAAAAGTACGAATGTTTGAATGCAAAGTAAAGTAGTTCATGCGTGGACAACTCTAAGCAGCGGGTTCTACAGCACGACTAGTACACAGCGGAAGCAACCTCAAGCACCTGAGAAATACATGCTTAAAAACGTCAACACAACGGTTGGTGAGCTATAGTTTAAGTATAACAGTATGTAAGGTAGGCCACGAGATTTCAGTGCTACAAAGAGCGTTTCAAAACAGTATGATAAAGTATATGTTAACCGTGGGCACTTGGTAACTAACTTAACGTTTAAAATACCCCCTGAAAGTACACTTGGCAAGTGCGTATGTTTACGAAGTATTAAACACTCGTTGACTGCTAGCGCGACTAGCCCGAGTGGGGATGTCAAACCCTATGGATCCATATCTAAGATTCGCGTTCACGGTTCAAAAACCAATGATTAAACGTTACCGAGCTAAAGGGAATGTTTCTGCCGTTATATAACCCACACATATATAAGTTTAAGTACTCGTGCCTAGTATGTAAAACATAAAATCCGCATGTATTCTCAGTTCCCAAAGTAAGTTAAAGTAAAAAGGGAATGCTATAACTCACAATGATATGTAGCGGTAAAGTAGTAGTCGGGAAATGTGTGCAAGTAAATGGTCCGAAGTCCTCAACCTAAGTCAAATAGTACTAAGTCAGTAAATCGTCTTAATAGGTTTAAAAGTATGTATTTAAGGTCTTAAGGGTCATCATCAATCATCATTAAACAAAAGGCGTAAAGTAGGTTTCGTTTATGAAAGTAGCTTAAAACAAAGTCTGAATTCAGTCAGTTACCACGGCCTCTACCCTTACTGAATTAAGGTGAGACCAGTGGCCATGGCTCCGTCTATGAGTCCTTTAAGTGTGGTAAAATTTACAGAAGCAAACTCGTCTTGGTTTGACCGTGGCGACGGTCTAAGTGCGAGTAGGTCAGAAATTTCTGCACAACGTTAAAGGACATAGTGACGATCGGAGGGCCATAAATCCTAAACCGTAACTCGGATTAAGACGAGTCCTATATGAAAAGTTATCTACACGAACTGAGCTATCTGAAAATCAAGGTTACAGTAGCCCAGGTGTACTGGTCTGTTACAGAAACCAGAAAAACAGAAACTGTACACAGAAAACAGAAAAGTAAATGGACATAGTGACGCTCGGAGGGCCGTAGACTCTAAACCGTAACTCGGATTAAGACGAGTCTTATATGAAAAGTTATCTACTCGAAAATTTCTATCTAAAAATCAAGGTTAGAACAGCCCAGGTCTACTGGTCTGTTCCATAAGCATCAGGTCAGTAGGTTTTGGACAGAACAGTGAGTTTTTAAGGGTTCCGGTGGTCTTGGTGCTTGATGTTCATCATGGCTCTAATCCTTGATGCATATAGCTTCAAGTGTACAACTCATTGATGTATCTACATCATCTTAACCAAGTCTTGACCATCATAACCCATGCGCAAGTCTAAGACATGAAGCACAACTCACTTAAGAGTTGTATGAAGTTTGATGAACCAAAGTTGCATCAAAGTCTTAGATCTAACACATACATGGACTTTAAAGCTAATAACAAGTTACAAACTTGAAAGTAAACTAACTAATCAAGATCATAAGTAGTAGAACATAGTTCTTAGTTTGATCTTGAAGATCCAAGACTCAAAAGTCTAGATCCAAAGTTACATTTAAAGAAAACTTGTTTGTGTGTTCTTGAACTTTCAAAGTTAACTTAATTTGTTCAAGAGATATGAGATCAAGACTAACTTGTAGTACTTGACCATATAAACTAACTACATGAAATTAAAGTATATAAAATAAAGAAACAAGTTAATTAAACAAGTAATTAGTTCAAGGGTTGCTCATACTTTAAAGATTCAACCAAAGTTGATCTTTAAGTAAAGTAAACTTTAAGTTTACTTCCATGACTTACAAGCATGATTTCAACAACAAGAACTTTATAATCTTTGAAACATTATATGTAGAACTTAAACTAGAGAGTTTAGTTCTTGATTGTTTTTGTTAAAACAAGATAAAAGATGAATCAAACTAGAAAGTTAGATTCTTGAAACATGTAAGTAAATAACAACAATTAACAAGAAAAGTAACATTAACAACAAAGAACAACAAATGATGATGATGATTTGCATGTATGTATAAGGTTTTAAGAAGAAAAGAATAAGAGAAAAATGTTCTTGTTACTTACAAAAATGTAGAAGAATATGAGAGAAAGTTTGAGAGAAAAGTGAGTGTGTGTGTGTGTGTAAATGAAAGAGTAATATGAATACAAGTGAGTATGTAGTGTAAAAAAAATCAAATCACCACTAAATGGCCCCAAAGGATTCGACATTCAGCAGAAAAAAAAGGGAGGAGGCTAATGTTTAATGGCTCTTCATGTGTTAAAGCTTAAAAGTTGGATAATGAGGATGCATGCATGGGAAATGTATGTTAACTAGATTCCAAGTGTTAAAACTAACTAGTTACCATTCAAACTAATACTTACAAGTTGCAAGAGTGGGCTAAAGGTCCATTAATAAATGTAGGGTGGGCTTGGAAGTCCAATAACATGAGTCCATTACACTAACAAAGCCCAAGTTAAAATAAATCACAAGTTAAACCAATTAAAGCCCAAGTAATTAACCAACAACCTTAGTTAATTAAAATGATTAATAAACTAATCATGAATGTAAATAATACTTGAAAATATTATTCGTGCAAGTTCCGGGTGTCACAAAGACGTTTCGGGCACTTAAAAGTCAAGTTTGGGCAATCATGGCAACATGTAAATGTAATAACGTACATTCGTTTAATCACACGTATTAATAATAATAATTATTAATAAATAAACGTTGGAAAATCCAGGGTCGTTACACAGGTCGTACGGGTCAGACACAGAAACAGTAAAACAGTAGGGTCAGTAGGTTCCGGTGGTTCTTGGTGTTCGATGCTTATCATGGTTCTCATCCTTGATGCATATAGCTTCAAGTGTACAACTCGTTGATGTGTTTGCATCATTTTCACCAAGGTTTGACCATCATAACCCAAGTGTAAGTCTAAGACATGAAGCACAACTCACTTAAGTGTTGCAAGTGTTTTGATGAACCAAAGTTACATCAAAGTCTTAGATCTAACACATACATGAACTTTAAAACTAATAATAAGTTACAAACTTGAAAGTGAACTTATGAAATCAAGATCTTAAGTTGTAGAACATAGTTCTTAGTTAGATCTTGAAGATCCAAGACTCAAAAGTCTAGATCAAGCATAAGTATACAAAGTTATAATTAAAGAAAGCTTACTTACATGTTCTTGAACTTTTAAAGTTAACTTTAGTTCAAGATTAATGAGATCAAAGTTAACTAGTAACATTTGACAAATATTAACCAACAAAAAATGAATTTAAAGTACATAATATAAGGTAGTAAACTAAGTAAACAAGTAAATGATTCATGGTGGTTCATACTTTAAAGATTCAAACCAAAGTTTGATCTTTAAGAAAGTAAACTTTAAAGTTTACTAACATGAATTACAAGTATGCTTTCCAACACATGAACTTACAATCTTTTAAGAAATTAAATGTAGAATCATAACTATTAAGTTAAGTTCTTGTGTGTTCTTGTTAATACAAGATAATATGGAGAATCAAAGTAAAGAGTTTGATTCTTTAACATGTATGTAAGTAACAACAAGAACAAGTGAGTAAGTAAACAACTACAACTAACAAGTAATCAACAATCAAACAAAGATGATGATGATGAGAGTGTTCTTGGTTTCAGTTTTAACAAGAAAAGAAGAAAGAAAGAAAGTTCAAGTTACTTACCAAGTATAGAGAGAAAAAGAGAGTAAAAGAGTTGCAAGTATGAAAGTGTTTTGTGTGTGAGAAAAAGAGAGCAAAATGCAAGTAAAATGTAATACCAAAAAATGAAACCAAATCCCATCTAAAAGGCCTATGGCCGACGGTCACCAAGAGCAAGAGGGGGGAGGAAATGGTCCACAAGTCCATGCATGGTAAAGGTTCATAAAGTTGGTTATTTGGTGTATGTGCATGGGGATTATCTGAAGACTAGATTCTTATTTCCTTAACTAACTAGTTACCATCTAAATTCTAAAGTGATACTTACAAGTGAAAGACATGGGCTAAATAGTCCAACTAAGAAGTAGGGTGGGCTTATAAGCCCATATTCAAGAGTCCATTTACATTAATCAAGTCCAAGTTCCATTAATTAACAAATAAATTCAATTAAAGCACAAGTAACTAACTAATCACTATAGTTAATTAAAATAATTAATAAAATCAATCATGAATGTAAATAATACTTGAAAATATTATTCGTGTAAGTTTCGCGTGTCACAAAGACGTTTCGGGCAATTAAAGTCAAGTACGGGCAATCATGGCAACATGTAAATGTAATAACATACATTCGTTTAATCACACGTATTAATAATAATAATTATTAATAAATAAACGTTGAAAAATCCAGGATCGTTACAAATAGAGTCATTTGTAGGACCCGAACACGTAAAATGGGTCAACAGAAGTCCGTTGACTTTTCTAGCTTTGAACACCATTAACATTCTGATGAACAATTTTAGCCCGTGTTTACTTGATACCATCTGGTCCAATCTAATGTTTCCCAAGCTTAACTTGCATAATGTGATCCAAAATCACCAAACTCAAGTTACATTCCGTCGATAACTTCAAACATCTAAGCTTTGATTATTTCAAGCTCATTCTCATAGCCCCTAACAAGTTTCTTAACTTAGTTTATTGGATATGCATGATACTATGATAGAAGAATGGTAGCTTATTAGATGTTCAATGACATAATGCATTTGATGGGTCTTGTAATCAAAATCGAATAATATCGCATGTAAAACCAGTATTCAAAATGATATCTTTAACCTGTGCAAACGTGCAGGCTTAGGCATGATAACCCCTTCAGCATTGAACGCAAGTAGTTCAGCAAACTAAAACAAATGATCCATCGATGCATAAAAAAATCTTAATGTACTAAATTCACAGGCAGAATTTTAAATGTCAACTGATTCAAAGAGACAAAAATAGGCACCAAACTGGGCATTTCTATTGAGGTGAACTGTAGCTAGTAGTTTGATCATTAACACATGCAATTTCAGCAGCAAAATAGAAACCATCAGAGCTGGCAACCTTCAGGAAGCCACAAGAAAATTGAACGGTGTGTCCCGACACTTGTTTTGTGCACTTGCAGTTCCGTTGTCTTGTAAATATTTTTTGCGAGCATGAATCTAGTTCTAACAAAGCAGTGTTATTTTTGCTTCTAGATGCGCATGCTGATTTTCTGCATATAGAAACCATAAAACACAAACAAACAAATAAATAAATACTAATGTAAGTGATGTATCATGCTTTTTATTAGTTGCAGTACACTAATGATGTGTATAATTTTAAAGAACATCATGTTGTAGAGTGCTTTTATTCTTAGATGAGAGCAAGACAAAAAAAAAAGGCTGCTACTTTTTTGCCAAAAGATTTCATTCAAATGTTATAAGATTATATTAGCAAAAGGAAAAAGAAATGAAATTATTTTTGACCCAAACCAAATTTACATGTGAATCATACAAAAAGCGTCAATAAATTTCCATTCCCATTCTTTCCAACTTCGGAACATAAAAAAACTCCAATCGAAGTACTACACAATGTCCATTCTTTCGACAAGTGAATACACACACACACACACACACACACACACACACACACACACAAAAAATAGAATTATTCTTCTATTGGCAAGCTTAGAGAACAATGAGAATTCTGTAATAATTTAATAATCATAGATAAAAGAAATGTCAAAAGTAAGACAGGCTGACCTTTAAAATGGAGCGGTTTAGAAGTTGTTATTTCGAGGAGTAAGAGGAGGGAAAGAAGGAACCGACTTTAATATGAACTTTCTGCCACTTTTCAAAGAGCTTGAACCAAACTCATGCAGCCGAACAAGTTTAGGTGGAGAAACACGCTTCTTATTTGGTGATGTTCCTATCACTTTGTTGGGTTGAATCGAAGAAGACTCTTTTAGTATAGTTGGTGTGTCATCATCATCTGCAATGTCAAAAGACGATTTTGCCCCACCAAACAGAGTGACCGGGGTGAGTGAAGAGTCATGGTAGCTAAGAGAAGAAAGGTTTACACTACTAGGAGGTAGTAATTGAGATCTTGTATTGTTTGACCAGTCTCCAGGTGAAAATTCGTCCGTATATTCGATATTCGGATATGAATCTTGATCGAAAATAACCATTTCGGGATTGTGGTTACTTGTTTCGGTAATCATGTCAAAGCTTGAATCTTTAGGAGACGTAGGGGTAGTTACGTAATTAGGGTAAAAAGTGCATTCAGATTCGGGTGATGGAGCGTATTTTCCAGGAACAGCCCGAGCTTTTGATACATCCTTTCCATTGCTGAACAAGAATTTGAAAGCAAGCAAAATAAAGATTAAAAAAATTAAAACTTTAGAATTTTTTTGGTAAAATAATATTGTTTTAACAACTTACTTTGAATGTTGAAAAGAGGGTGTCTGAGGAGTCAAATTGTGCGGTTTATGATATTCAGGATGTGAGGATCTCGACCTAATGGAACCCACTCTGAACTTGTCGTCAAATGAAGCGTTTAATGTCTCGTTAATGGTATCCATGCCCATTTCTCTACTCATGCCGCTTACTGAAACCCATAGAAAAAAGTAAACAATCGAAAGTTTACAAAGAGATTAGTTTCAGTTACGAAGTTTCGAAGGTAAACACGAGTGTACAACCAAGTACGTTTTATGAAATACCTGCTTTTGTGCCATAGATATTTTGGCAGCCTTCACAACGGCATCCATCAGAGCATCCAACATTAGCCTATCAATATGAATCCAATCAAATTAGTATATCGTACGAACCGCAGGGAGAAAAATGGGAACACCTGACATGGAGTAAACCATACTAACAAGAAAAAATGGGCCCACCTGATAGCATTCGCAATACTTCTTCAAGCACATGGACTTTTTACAGTTGCAGCCTCGTTTGTGTCGTCCTGCAAGCGGCGTTACTTGATCTCCGTCCTGTGTTAATGTAACAAGTTCAACTGTTCTAACTATAAATAGTTCAATTCAGTTAATGGTTAATCTATAAACATCGTAAGTCAAATGAATCCAACAGGTTAAAAGTAGCCCAAAAGGAATTTTTAAATCCATCAAATGAAAACCTCCAAGCTTATTATTTAGTAATTGTAATCATAATTGACATTATAACTATTTGATAAATTTGAAGGGGAAGTTTTGGACAAAAAAATTTACCTGATCCACCCATTTTGACACATTTAGCAGTCAAAAAATCAAGTAATTATATTGTATAACATACCGCAGTCTGGGTTTTTGGAGGTTGTGTAACGCGATGAATAACCTTAGGAGCAAATGCAAATGGATTCCGTGATTCAATTTGTTGGCGTGTTTCAAGAACAGTTTGTTCATGTTCAGGTCGGTTGAAGCACCCTTGGCAAGAACAAGGACCAGCACAATAGACGCCAGCAGCAAAGCAGTCACAGTAACTGCAGGAAAATCTTTCAAGATCCAAAATTTAAAGCAGACAAAGTAATTTAACATGTTCAATTTACTTACAGTTTCAAACATTTGGTCTTCTTACAATTGCAGCGTTTGCAACCATCACCTATGCTATCTGTCTTCTTTCTGAGATATATGTACAAACACGTTGGAAAAGGTTACTGTAAGAAAAGCATAAAGAAGCAGCAATTCCATCCATTAACCTAAAAATGGGTACATTTCGGTTACATTTATCATTAAAGAGTTGATTTGTTACTGACAATTAGTTCAAAGATGTTATACCTATAAGTATGTTTTTCAGCTTGAATTAGTTGCCTAAGTGACCTCGAATGCTCAAATAACGAGTAAAACAGTTATATTAAGAAATGTAAAGAATCACTACACTATTATTTTTAAATTGGCATGGCTTTGTCATCATATTTGATAAATTAATAAATATCAAAAAATGGACATAGATAGTGTTATTGGGTCCAGTGTTGTAAATCTCCCGAGATCTCCCCTGAGATCTCCCCCGAGATCTCGTTTTTAGAAGGCGACCGAGAAGAAATGTTCATCTCCCGAGATATCTCGGTCAACGGGGTCAAACTTAGTCAAAGCCACGATTTCTCGGATTTTCTTGCTAATTTGTAAGATTTTCTTGTAAAATTCATAATTTCTAAGATTTTCTCGCTCATTTCTCGTATATTTTTGTAAAATCTCGTAAAAACGTATATAAATATACATATGTTTATGTTTTTATGTATATTTTTATTAAAAAAACTATAAAGTCAACGTAAGTCAACGTCCGAGATCTCCCCGAGATTATTCCGAGATGTCGAGATCTCCCTAAAAAATTACAAACGAGATCTCCCCGAGATCCGAATTCTCCAACCTTGATTGGGTCAACACATTAAGACCATATTTGACCCATCCCGACCAGCCCATATTCAACCTAAAAAATTCACCAGAATATGGTAATTTTGTCTCCTATACTTGCTAATGGATTGATTTAAGTTGTCTTTCATCTCAAACATTTCAGATAAATAAAATCGAAAAGGTAAAAGGTAAGCAAGTGAAACGGGTTGAACAGGTCAGTCAGACAGCTTAGGAGGTGCTTGCTTTAAGGGCTTAAGACAAGAGTAATGCGAATAATAGATAGTGTTCATTTGATATATTGGTTACATAAATGGGAATCAAACCCTCATACCAAGTATTCCCTTAAACCCATTCTACTTGAATATCGAACCTATAGCCATACCATTCCATACAGCAAACCAAACACTTTTAATGGAACCAATTTAAAGAAGTTGATCTAACAAAAAGTGTGAAGACATACCTTTTCTTTTTAGGAGCAGCTTTCTCAGACTTATCAACTCGCTCAGCTAGTTTCGAGCCCAAAATCCCCCGATTAAAATTGTCTTTGTATTCATCAATCGTCATCCCGGGATTTGTGTTATCGTATAGAGTTTCATGTGTACAATCATCACTTCTAGCTGAAACGTTATCTACTAAATTCGAATCGGATGACATTGACGGACATTGACTGTTATCTCGCATTTGAGTACTAATCGATATCGAACTTTTCCTTCCAACAATCGAAAAGGTCGTAGGCATGGCGTTAACAACACTATTCAAGTGCAAGCCTATACCCGATGGTTTCGAAATACTTAAACTAGAATTCCTGATTTTTTGAGACGAAGAAGAGTCTAGAACATCTGATTTGGCAGCAGTATCTGATGGACTTTTATAGCCAGGTTCGTTTTCCACGTTTATTTCTTGAGTTGCTTCAAATTGAAGGCGTCTTCTTTTACCAAGTTGACTTTGACCGACCTACATTAAGTGTTAGGATCATGGTAATCAAGTCCAGATGACAACAAATTAAGAAGATGCTATTTACAAAATGTGAATAAAATGACAAAAAGAAGCAACACGTCATGAAAAAAGGACAAAACTAATTTGCAAAATAGTTAAAGGCATATCAGAATCTACCTGTGCCACTCGGTCATATTGTTGAACAGAAGTATAATCATCAGATACATTTCGCTCACGACTTTGGCAAATATTAGATTGCAGGCAACCTCCATTTTGCCCATTTTCAACAGATTTAGGACAATATGATAAATTCCCATCAGGGTCCTGTTCTGCCAACATGTTGCATTCAATAGATCCCTCGTGGTTCATTGAATCGATCACTTTAGAATAAGCATCTTCAGAGTTTTTCAAACTTGAACTTTCTGAGGCTGTAAGATTTGCAACGGTGGTAGTATTGCCTGTATCATCTTGAACACGCAATTCTGAGTGGGGTAGTAGACGACACTGGGAGCTGAAGATAATTTAAACAATTAGTCAAGTTACAGTCAAAGCAGTATGCAGAGTTGGTAAAAAAGAGTCAGGTAACGAGTTCACGTGTTTAGATTGAAATGTGTCTTAAGTGCAGGTAAAAAACAGACAGGCAAGGTTGTCCCGTCTACATTTTGTATATATAATTAGGCCACTATATATGGTTCGGACACTGTCTTATTACAATGACAAAAGGTACTCTTTAAAGATATAATTCAGCATTAAAAAGACGGACTTTATGACCCATTTACTCGCTTGCCTGGTATCTAAGTTTTTTATTTCAACCATTAAGACTTAGGGATAAGCGAACCGACCCAATCATTAACAAATGGGTTGAAAGTGTCACGTTAGTAATGTGTATTAGATTAATATCCAAACGAAACTAGACCTTTTCAAACCGATAGATTTTTTATGTGCATTGACCCGAGGTGATGTAAATACAAGGGGAGGGGAAGTAATCCGAGGAAGGACTTGTGTAACCGATGTCCCCTTAACCGGCTTTATAGGAGAAAGACTGTTGATGTAATTAAAGATAGAAGAGTCCTGAAACGAGACAAACAAAATTAGGATCAGCAGAACTATATCAATAGAATGTTCAAATCATTAATAACAATTTCAACTTTTTACTAAAATGACGATAATAAGAGAAGCATCCAACTACACTTAATAAACTTATCCAACATCATATCATGTGGATTCTAATTACATTCTCGAAATGAATTCCATAATTAGTCCCACAACCTTATTCCTAAATCTCTCGAATTCATACTCTTGATATAATAATCAACCATACTGTAGTCAGTCCAATTAAAACCAAATTCGATCACAAATACATTAACGATTAGCTTCTAGCATATAATTTAGTATCGGAAAAATCGAAAACCTACCCAAAATGAGCACCACCAGTTAACTCCAATAATCTAACAATTGCACATTACATGCAACCTCTTATATATAAAATCTAACAATCACTTATGCCTACAAAATTGCATCAATATCTTCCTAACTACATAATAATAACCTAACATTGTTCGCATAATAGCCCTACATAAACTTCGAAAAATTTGCACAAATTTGTAACGTAGCATACAATTAACACGCCAAAATTACAGCACAGACCAATCACAAAAATCTGTAATTAATTTAATTATTAAATATAAGTTAGTCGATGTACAATCGGAAAGAAATATAACAAATATGTATATAATTTGTTGTATTTACATGGATAGAAGCAGCGGATTGTGGTGAAGTGATGGAGGCGATGATCGTTGATGCACTGAATTTATTATTATTATTATTATTAATTTCTTTTTTATTATTAACAATTACAATATTTGGTTTTTTAGGGGATCCCATTTTATGAAAAAACCCTAACCCTAACACTCAGTAAGCTGTATCTCTCACACTGAGTTGCTGAAAATGGTTGTATAAGCAATGTAGGTATGTATGTGTGTGTGTGTGTGTGTGTGTGTGTGTGTGTGTGTGTGTGTGTGAGTGGTAAAAAGTTAAATTAAAATTAGAATGTGTTATTTTCCCTCTTAAAAATTTGGTGAAACTGAACAATAATTGCAAAATATTTATTTTTATTTGAGTATTTAATTTAACGTATCATTTTAATTTTATTTATTTAAATTACTTTTATAAAAATATTACTGTAATTGTGTATATAGTCCTTATAATTTACATACATTTTTATCGTCAATTCAAGTGTTTTATATTTTACATTTATGTAATATGAAATTTTTGGTCTCTGATGTAGTCATTTTAGCTTAATCAGAGACAAAGAAAAAAATGCAACAAATTTTATATTATTGTACTTATGTACAATTATAAAGACCAATTGTGATAATTTATGTAACCACAAACTCCATCTGTGTAATTAAATTTATAAAAATGCAATATTACTTGCAGAGTAGTTCAATAAAAAAAATTAAACTGAGAAAAAAAAGTGGTGAATAATAGGTGCGAGATTTTGTAATTTGTAACAACTTTCTTGACGGGAATTTTAATAGGATACGTTATTATTTCACTCATGACCTAACAAAGAACAAGTCCATGCCATAATATATAATGGTGTGTATTTTTTGTGTTCTGTAACTTTCATTTCTAGCGGTTACAAAAACTATAACTTCATCCAAATGTAATATCAACAGTTTATTAAGATGTTTTGATTTATGCTCTTGTAAATTGTAATAACTCCACTTTTGTTCCTAAATATATTTAAGAAGTAAAACTATGTCCTTTTTTAGGAGAACTCCATTTTTTCACATTTGACACCAAGATAATAGAAGGTACAAAAGGTTCGACTTAATAGAGCTTGGGTAAACTAATGGTATAATCGAACTAATGGAAACACACTAGCACAAGGACACTAAAATCAACGCATCGGGACTATCTAAATAAAACTATGTTTCCGAATCCGATGACGCGCAGGAGGGGCAACATGAGCAACAAACATCGTCCTCTTCCGAGTCTTTCATCACATTATCGATAAAATATCTCTCGTGCCATCGAAAATTATCCCTACGTCGGCTACGTTTCATATTTCTTCGTCCCCAAACATGCTTAATGAAGTGACTTTTAATCAGAGGATGGACTTGTTTTTCTTTAGCACGAAAACGAGCAACCGCGGTATGAGATAAATTAGAGGCCACGACACAATCTTTTTCGTATGAGCTAGGAGCATTCTCGTCACATTCACCCAGGCCTGGCCCATTTAAAGAAAATTTGTCCATTTCAGAAGCAAATGAACAATCTGGCCCAAATGTTTGATCTGGCCCGACATGATTTTGAATTTTCATTGGGACTTGCAAGGGACTAGAATCACGCGTGCAGTTATCATCCTCGGAACTAACACATGCCACCTTGGAAGACGTAACCTGGTCCCTCGGCTTTTGAACTTCATCCGACAACTGAACGACGTCTGCTTCCGATGTGGATACCGGTGCCGGAGGATCGTCGGACGGAGCCCTATAATCATTGATTTCAGGTGGCCTGATCTCCCCTTCTTCCACCTCATCAAAACCCTCTGCAGGAACACAATTACTTTGTTCATCAACAGGATTTCCTTTGTTTTCTTCAACAAATGATCGATTACTCTCATCCATATTTAATGATTCCATATTCTCTCTTGACGACTCCTTACCCTCACCCGACAGTTCATTATTACCCACGGATTTATCTATGGTCGTTTTCGATTGAAAACCTCCATTAGCGATATCGACTTTAAGCTTGTTCACTTCAACCAGAGTCCAAGATAGTCGGTCATTGTTGAAGCTAAAAACGAGGTTATGATTGCTTACCGAATCAGGTAGATCGAAAACTATCCATTTACCCCCGACTTTTATCTCGATGAGATTAGAATTAGGAATCTGCGACACCTTGGGGTTATGGTTAAACCCTGCAAGTGATTTTGCAAAGCTCTTCCCTTCCCATCTTGATGGTTTCGATGATCCCTGATGATTCCAGGGAGCCGGTGGGAAGTCTTCGAACCCTTCAATATTCAGTTTGAAATCTCGATTCTTACTCGATGAATGTTTAGCTATATTCCTCTCCAAAGCTTTGTAAGCACGAATCCATCTTCCATTGACTTGAATGGTGTTTAACACTCTTGCAAAAGAATCAATATCTGAAATGCCTTTAAAACGGACATACCCGAATCGTTGGCCACTCGACAATCTCTTACGTGCAAAGTACGCGCCTTTGAGAGTCCCGTAATTCTCGAAAACTCTTCGGCAATCATCACGAGACCATGTATCCGGAAAATTGAAGATCAAGAACGAAGTTACACGAATATCACCCGACTTTAAAAACGAAAAGCCGTTTGGCTTCGACATTGAGATTACATCATCGTCCGCCAGAAGATTGGCCGGAGAAGATGATGAATGGATGGTCGGAAGGGATGGTGGTAGGGTGTTGAAGTTGGTGGTTTTTTTTTTTTTTTTTTTTTTTTTAATCCGAATTTAGATAATTTGAAAATAACAGAAGAAAAGACAACCCAGTTTCAAAAAACTCAACAAAATCAAAAGAAAAGCCCTAAAATTTCACCAGAATCAAAACAAAAAGAAGAAATTTAACGCTGTAGAAGAAAAACCTTAATTTTGGTTTGAGAACTTAAGAAAATCAAAAGAAAACCCTAATTTTGAGAAAAAGAAAAAGAAAAAGAAAAAACATACAGAGACAAGAATTAGAGGCATAAATCATACAGCAATCGATTAGAAGAGAAATACGAGATTGATGGAACTTGAAACTTCACATAGATCTGTAGTCGGTCAGGAATTCAATTAAGAACACAACCTCGAATCGATGCTATAAAACCCAGATCTGTAATCGATGCTCCCGAAACTCTAAATCGACGGTAGTAGTAATTCTCAAAAGTACTATTTACCAATTTGTAAAGTACCTGCTCAATTTTTGTTCGTGCGTATAATTGTGCGGATACGTGTGGTTGTGTCATAGCTAGCTACTTGCTAGTTTGTTTCGTGTACTTTTTATAATTTTAATAAAACTTACTTGCCTTTCAAAAAAAAAAAAAAAAAACTAATGGTATAATCAAGAATCAGACGTAGGTAGGAATTAATCAAATGGATTTAGTTGTTTCCATTTTCAAAACGGTTTAGTTATAGAATAAAGCAAGCCACCAGTCGAGCCCTTAACCCCACATGTGTAAACTCAATCAGAGAACTTCACGCAATGTCGACTCCAGAAACGAAACTCAGTGGGGTCACAATTTTTTTCCAGTATTAGTTATATTTGAATGTTATTATTGTGATTGTTTACCTTCAAAAAATTGCGAATTCAAAATATAAATGAGGTCCAACTAGTTAAATTTAATGGTATCCAATATAGTTTAAAAGAATAATTATAAACTCGAAAAGGGTCTTGTAATTAAATTTAGTGGTGTCCTATACATTTAAAGAGTATTTTCTACACAAAATTTTCAAAATAGTGGTGTTCCGTGACCTCACTGATCAAAGGGTAGAGTCGCCTCTGACTCCAGGCTGCAAAGCGGCTAGTCGTTCTGAAATAGTCGGCTTACAAAGCGAGTTAAAAACTCAAGTATACTAAAATAACTAATATACAAAATGTACTTTTTTCTAACGTAATACTGAGTATATAATGGTCATGCATAATGTATTATGTTAATGTTAACTAGACCACGCAACTTCCATGTTCAATCTAGATAAGTTCAATCAAACTTCCATGTTTTTTCATATGTGTTCATTATTATTTAATCATGTCACCTAGTTAGTGCTAAAAGTAAGCTTGCAACACCTTGAAAATAGAATTTTATAAAACATGATAAAATGCTGTTTGAATGTTGACATCATGTGGTAATTTCAAATAGGGCCGGACTTGGGGGTGGGCGAGACGCGCAACCGCACTGGGCATCACAAGGCGAGGGGCATCAAAATTTAAGATCGACTATGGGTTTTTTAGAATAAACTTTGTAATTTTTAATTGAGTTAATGGAATTGTATGTATATTACTACATGAAAAAGATATAAGAAAAGGGAAAGTAACTTTATGGGTTTAACATCATTCATAAGGTCGAGAGAAGGATGTCATGCCCGGACAAAAGGAATTGTAAAGGTCCCTCTTAGTTGTAATCGTTTTTTTTTTCCCTTGTCTTGTAGGTTTGTTGTTGTTCTTATTTTGGGTTGTATTTAGGGTGTTTCGTCGCTATGTTTAGTTTGGAGGTGGTTGATTGTAGCTTGTTTTATTGGTTCTGGTTGTTTTTTAGTGATTTTTCTCGTTTTGGTTCAGACTGAGTTAGCTATGTTTTAGGTCTTTCTATATTGTTTACTCTTTTCGAGCCATAACAATCGTCGATTTATAGAATCCGTCATTTATTGATGACTGTATTCTTATGTTAATAGTGATCGTTATTTTCGTAAAAAGAAAAATAATACTATCCCATTATAATGTGCGGATTATAGTTTTTTTTTTATTTATTTAAAATAACGATTACTATTGAAGTTAGGTAGCCTTAAGAAATAAATGAAGGATCTTGTGAACCAATACAATCATTCCAAACAAAACGGCTCATTATTACTTTATGAGATCCATAATTATTTTATAAAATTACCCATTATTATTTTTATTGTTATATTTCAGTAATTTTTTATAAATTTAATATACGACAATATAAATAGTTCTTTACATTTCAAAGGTTAACATTTGATGAGACTATAATTTTATTAATTCATTTAAATTAAAATACAACATTCAATAGTCTTATATTTTTAACAATGATACGTGCTCGATTCATAATTGGTACTCATTCAGCTATTTAAATTAAAAGTTTTATTGATTTAATATTACTTATAAAAAACTTTGTCATTTAAAGTTTGAAGGACATATTTTGATCTTTTCGCACTGTGCATCACAATTAACAGGACATACCCTGAATTTTTAAATATAGCTGAAACAGTTGGATAAACCCTCGAATCAACTTGAAGCTAGCAACTTCTTTGAGCTTGTGCTAATTACCACCATACATACTACGCATTAGGGGGTAATTTTAAATTTTTATTTTATACTCCTAATAAATTAAGCTTAGTACATACAATAATTTATATTTATAATTTAAGTTGTAGGAAAAAAAATAAGTGACCTGTAGAGTGGCTGGTTTTATGCTACTCCCTCAGGCCTCAAATTTTATTTACTCATGGGCTTGGCCTATATATTTAACTTGGACTTGTTCATTCGGGCTTTGTAAAATAAACATCACCCGCCTCAAATTTTATCTACTCATGGGCTTGGCCCATAAGTTCAATTTAGTAGTTGATATTTTAACTTGGACTTGTACATTGGCCTTTGTAAACTAGACACCTTTAGAAATAAGACGTAGCAAGTAAAGTTTTCACTGAAAGTTATAGGGAGGATAATGTGTGGAAAAAAATTTGTAAATCGTATCCGTTTCGGGATGAACGAGTCATTGGTCCTTCGGGTGTAAAACCCCATTCCTAATCCATGATACCCATTAGTCTAGCTTAGATATGGCATATGGGTATAAGTTAATTTCTCTTATATACTATTAGAACTATACATATAGGTAAAAAGTTAGATATTCATGTTGAACTATACGTATAGGTAAAAAGTAAATATTCATGTTGTTTAATGTACCTAGTTGTAGAGCGTTATTGAAAAATTTACCATTTACCGTATCAACTAAAATGGTTATGAGTTCATTATTTGTTCGCGAGTTAACTTAATATTTAGAATGATGTTTATATTACTTGAGATGTTTCCTAATAATTGAATTGAATATAATTTTAAATGATAACTTATTTGAATGTTTTTAAAGTAAACACTTGTTACTTCGTAAATTTATTTTATAAGATCTGTTGATAAACAGTAATTCATTAATATTCACGAGTCGCGAGTATACGTGTAAGAATAAACCATCCAATGATAGAAATTTCACGCGTTGAAAAAATTTGCGGGTAAGAGTCTTGTTAATGGCAGATTTACCTTGTTTGGTGTGGTGTCACGTGACACTACTATTTTGAGAATCTTCTTTAAAAAAACACCACTCAGATTGTAACCACACCATTAAATTTAATGATAGGACCTGTCTATGTTTAAAAATTATGATTTTTAAAGTTAAACAACTCCTCAAATTGTATATGGTCCCTTAGAGTTTTTGAACCTAACTAGAATCATCACTAGACTCACACATTAATCGGATCTGCGCTCATGACCAGCGGGTGTAATTTTTAGAAAGAGCTCGACGGCAGTGATGACAAGTGTGTGAAAGTGGAAACAAGCTCATATCTATTTTAAGGAAATTGCAATTATAGGCAACCTCTAGCCAATCTTTTTTATGTCATTACTTAATTTGTTTAATATGCAGTTCAAACCTTTTTTCGTGTAATTGAGACAGTAAGTCAGTAATTAAGCTAAGTTTTACGTTTACTTACGTTAATTACCGAGTTCTAGAGTACTAACAAAATAAGTAAAAATTAAAAGGGAAAGGGAATTGAATAAAAAAGTAATCAGAAGTACTGTGTTGATGGTGGTGAATGGTGATTGCATGGAGGCATTTCCCAAAGAGAATCGAATCAATCACTTGCTCCTTTTTATTTCCCCTTTTCCACTTCTCTTTACCCTCGCCCAATAAAATCCTTAATTATCACGTACGTACAGCTAATTATCCATCATGCATGATTTTTTCAATATTACTACGTACTCCGTATTATATATCGTTACATTTCTGTAAATACCACTTACGTTTCCAGTAATCTCTGATTTCTTTATGTAAAGTATGCCGTCTCAACAATTTAAAGGTCTTAGACGAAAATAAAAATGAACCCACATACAGGGGCGGATCCAGGATTGGAAGTCACTGGTGTCACCGATTAAAATCCAAAAAAATTTCTACTAAATGTCTTATTTGAATGGTGTCACTCAAAAAAATTTACCCTATTCACTGGTGTCATTAGTTAAAAACCCAAAAAAAATTCCATACATCGCGTATTTGAGTGGGTCCCGTGCCACCACGGGTAATTGTATATCTCCGCCCCTGCCCACATATATACGTTGCAATTTTTTACTACACATAAAAAAATAATACTCTAATTTATCTATTTATTTACTTACATTATATTTAACTATTAAAAACAAGGTATTTGACTTTAATTAACAATTTTTATTTGATTTAATTAAAAAATTATGAAAAATATTTAAATATTCAAATTTTTGAGTCCTTCTAAATTTTTGGGCCCTAAGCAGTTGCTTATGCTTGAAGACACCTCTGACTATATGCGTGTCACTGTAACTAGTTAATTTTATTTATATATAAGAGCTTAACTATCTAATGTAGTAACTGCATTAAATAAAATGTAGTAACTGCATTAATTTTATTTATTTGGCCGTTCAAGAAAAAAAAAATGTAGTAACTGCATTAAATAAGCATCATTAAATTCCCTACTATAGCTCTCTGTCCCTGTTTGATTTTGCAATATATATATATATATATATATATATATATATATATATATATATATATATATATATATATATATATATATATGCACTTCGTCTCATAATAAATGTCTTGTTTGACTTTTCAAAGTCATAATTTTAAACTTTTGACTTCAAATATTTTTATTTGAGTTATGTAATATTTGATAAAACTTATATCAATGAAAACACCTTTTAAAACCGAATTTATTCATATAAGTTTCATCAAATATTGCATAACACAAACAAAAATATTCGAAGTCAAAATTTTAAAAGTAAGACCATGAAAAGTCAAATAGGACACTTATTATGGGACGGAGAGAGTATATATATATATATTTTTTGAAAGACAACCATTTCATTAAGAAAAAAGATTACAATGTTCTTCCTTTAAGGAAAAGGAAGCATAAGCAAATGAAACAAAATTACAATGGGAAACTAACTATGACAAAAAGAAAACGAGAGAACGACAAAACGAAAAATACAACTATCCGTGATCCTCAACTGAGTTCGGACCTGACAACCATTGCAACCAATCGAATGATTTCCGACCGGATCTATTGACAATCCAATCGTAACTATAATGATATATATTAAACTATGTATTTTTTTTATTTTTATTTTTATTTTATTTTTTGTCGAAAACAATTAAAATGAGACTGATCAATGAGTAGTTTTTATCATGCGTGATTTCATTAACATATCTAATATCTAATACTTATTTAAAGTGTCTTATTTGAGTATGAAATATGTGTGTGCTAAAAATGACAGCAAAAAAGGGAAAATGTTGAGAAAAGGAAAAGAAAAAAGTTATAGTCAAATTAGGCCTCGAAGACATCTCTTCCATCATCAATTTCGACCATCTTTTCTTTTTTCTTTCTATATTGTATCAAATATCAAATTTCTTCATTCTTTTGTGCAGCTATGTTCAACTCTGATTAATTGACTCTTCAATTTGATGCCGTCTTTGTTTGTTTATTTTTTTTCGAAAAGCAAGAATAAATTAACACAAGCTCACTAAAGGGGGGAAAACCCGTACAAAAAGGATCGACAATGAAACACACAAATGCGAAACTCGACTACAACCAAGTTGCGGAGGAAGCAACTACAAAAGCTATGCTACACAAGACAAGACTATGGATTTGAGATCCAACCTAACCACTCTAACTTTCTATCATTATGAGTGATGATATTCATAATTTTATTACTATTACTATTGTATATTAAATTATAATTATGATTATAGATATTGCAAGAAGATTATACTATACATATAAAATAATGTACAGTTTGATACGTAGTATATTTTTAAAAAAAATTATGACTTTCTACATTTATATATAATAATTATATCATTATTATTATCAGATGCGTCTTCGAGCATAGACAACATAGACAACTAGAGTCCAAAATTTTGAAGAGTCCAAAATTTTGAATATCTATATACTTTTCTTATTCTCGTTTTGGTTTTAATCTACTTGCTTTTCAAAAAAAAAAATATACTTTTCTTAAAATATTCTATTTAATTAAATAAAGAATTGTCAATTAAAGTTGTATTAGTGTAATTTTAAATAGTTAAATACATTGTAAGTAAATAAATAAATAAATTTAAGTATTATCTTTTTATATGTAATAAAAAATTAAACGTGTACGAGGGCTCACTTTTGTTTTCGCCTAGGGCCTTTAAATTGTTGAGACGACTCTAATTATTATTATTATTATTATTATTATTATTATTATTATTATTATTATTATTATTATTATTATTATTATTATTATTATTATTATTATTATTATTATTATTATTATTATTAATTGATAAATTTATATGAATATAAATTGGATACATGAAACAAATGTTGATTGCCATGCAACTGACACACACGAGTGACCTCAAAATCTAAACACCTAAACATTAAATTAAATTGCTCCTAGCCCTTCATTTTTATTACTATAAACAATCTAAAATTTTAATTTCTATTGTGTTTACACTTGTGTAACAAAATGTTTTTTTTTTCGTATACACAATTTACTTATATTTCATTACAGCGCTTGTAACTTTATGTTTCCTTCATGACGTTTATTTTGTATCGAATTTTGGACTCGTCAATATATTTCAGAATAAAAAGTGTCATACAAGACCCTACTCAAAAGAAACTAACATAAAAACAAGAATATTCAAAATTCACATCACAATCACAATAATATTAAACGAAAAGTTAATTTCTTTTTGACGTGCAATGCATAACATATTGTTTGAAAGTGAGACATGACACATCCTTGTTAATTCAATTCAAGAATAATTATAAGTAGGGTCAATTTGTATTTATAAAGTTATCAGATATCCTTGAATCTTATATCCTTGAATCTTATGAAAATTTATTGATTTTTTAAGCTTAGAATTGCATCATATTTATAATTGGATGAATATATAGTTAAATCCTCTGTTTTTGATGTTTTTTAAGTATCAACAAGGCTTATTAAATTCTTCACGTTCATTGTGTTTCGAGTTTCAATTTGCAACAATAGAAAACACTTTGGTATACAGGTTTCGATCTATATTGACAAGCCAAGCCGAGAGAAAAAAAAAAGTCGTCATCATCTACTTAGTTCTAGGAAAATCAACAACACGTGTTTAGTTTAACAACAAATTTTATTAACAACTCAAACTTCTACCAAGTAAGGAGCTAGAAAGTTACAAAAAATTTGCAAGTTATTCATTCAAACAACTACGTTAAAATTACCTCTGTATTTTAACCATCTAAAAGAAAAGGTGTGAATTAAATTAAAAACTTCAAATTTTTTGACTGTGAAAGCTGAATATGGATATAAGACTTTAATCCTGTATATTCAAAGCATATAAACAGTAGCTAGAACAATTTTGTTAAACCTTTCCTTTCAAATTCTTGAACACGAGAACCAAGCAGGTATAGCAGTATCAGATCGCATGGGAGGCCCAAAGGAGAGCAACCCGATCGACTGCTCACGAAACAGGATTTTTAGGGGCCCAATTTCACACACACACACACACACACACACATATATATGTATATATATACAAAATCTGGGATTTAAGAAACATGGAAACTAGAAAAACAAAACCGAGGTGGCGAAGAAACAACACAATGGGCCCCAAAACAACAATTAAATGCCCCAGAAAAAAAAATCAAAGTCCTTTAGCATTCTAGCAAGTCCCAAATGACCTTTTTAAAATAGCTTATATTATTCATTCGGGTATAAGGACTCTTTTCAATAGCTTATATTATTTGTTAAGGCCTCTTTTTACCTCGTTCTAGGTACTTAAATTCTCGGGGACCGTCTCTGTCAAATCGTAACCTAAATTTCATCCATATCTCATCCGCAATCGAACAATAAACAGATCATGATTCAATGATTCGATTGTATACATACAAACAAGGCAAGTGATATCTTGGATCTCTAAATCATGCCGGGTTAAATTTTACCTTGTATAAAATCTATCCACCGTCACTCTCTATATAAAAATATTTAACTTCAAAGGTATAACTTGAGACCACCTATTAACATAATCGACGATAGGAAGCATCCTTTCATCAATGTGTAGCCTAGCCTCATTGACAAAATATCATGCTTATGTGGAAAGAATCTAGCTTCTCGAGTCCTGCAATTCAGATAGATTTAAACCATACCCACAACCATTCGCCATTTATGAACGTGTTTGATATCATGCAATCCTTATCCACCTCCAAATGAGAGAGTTCACCAAATCTTTTGAAGTGATTCATCCCCGACCCAAAAATCTTTCCACAACCTGGTAAACTGATCATTTCCATCATGAATCTAATTGGGTCTTTGGGATCAAACCTTGTTCTTGTGCAGCCTTGAAGCAAGACATGATATTCTCCTAAATGCCTTTCTTCGACACCGAACCTAAATAGACTCCATCACCATGGATTGCTTTGATTGTTAAAGACCAAATAGACTTAGGTTGAGTAAGCATTCACCACACCCATATATTAAATAAGACTAAGATCATACGCCTTCATAGAACCAACATTGAGGCCATGCTCAAAAGATGGCAAAACCTGCTCCTAATGAACCCAGGGCGAGGTTCCCAAAAAAATACTTGGCACATAGACTTTCAAGCGCATATAAAACCATTTCAGGCACTTGAACAAGGTAAAGTAATAGATATATGAGCCCAATACATATTTAATCAGAGTAAATCGACCACCTATCGATAATAAATTCGCCTTCCACTTTGATAATTACAATTTGACCAGATCCACCAAAGGTCGGCAACTTGCGACTAGATTCATGTATGTTAACACCTGTCAGAAAGCCTATATACAATGATAACCCTCCTGTAAGTAACTAGAGGGGGGTGAATAGTTACTTAGTCGATTTTAAAAAAATTTCTTTGAGTTTTTCTCGAACTTGAACTTAATATAGTGTTACTTGAAATGTTTGTTCTCAAATAGTACTAACAAGATACATACATATATAAATGTAATCAAAGAGATAAGGGAAGAGAGAACAAACACAACGATTTATAGTGGTTCGGGAAGATGTTAACTAATCTTCCTTAATTCACTCCTCAATTCTACGAATTGAGATTTTTCTTCACTATGATACTTCAAACTCGGTGGAGTGTCCGGATACAACACTAGTACTTAGATAAGCCGCAACTTGTGAGCCCTTACGTCCCTTTGAAGACTTCACAAACACCTATAGGTCTTACCACAATATCCTAATGCACTATCCTAGTGAAAAACACAATTACCTTCTAGATCCCTTTAAGAAGATAGTTTACAAGTAAACTTACAACTTAAGCTTACAAGTACTCTTGCTAGAATCACTCTAAAAGATTACAATTAAATTGTGAGAATAATATCAGTAAGTATGTGAAAATATAAGTGCAAGAGGAGAGTCTTCAAATGCTTCAAAGCTTGGCTTTTATAGGAAAGAGAAATATGCCTAGAAGCTACACGGCTCGCTGCACGCTCGACCGTGGTTCGACCGTGTACCTCTGACATCTGATTCTTATGGCCGTTTTTGTCCTTTGAAAATTGTCATTTTCCCTTGTTGAATAGCTGCAACTAAAGGGCAATCATCTTTGAAATTATTCCCATTACCCCTTTTGTTTTGGACATAAGCATGGAAGTTGACATATCCATTAAAGAAGAAAGTCTTCAATCTTTGACCATTTGTCATTGATTACCTAAAGAGGTAATTGCAGAATTTTGTCACTTGACAAACCATTATCTTCCAAAATATTCATCACCCTTTCTTAATTACTTGTCATTTTGCTTATGGGAGTATCTTGTCCTTTGGAATATTGTTGCATCTTAAATGAACTAGTTTGAGTCTAGTTGAAACTTAATGATCTTTGTTACAACCTTAACTAGCTTGGACTAATTACATTTACAAACATACAATGGTACATAAAACTAATGGGAAAAACCATCCAAGCATAGCCTGGGTGGCCACCAGGACTTCCAATGAAGCAAGAGGTCACGGGTTCGATTCCCTTCAAGGCAAATACCTTGGGGCGAGCTCCATTTAGTGACTGATTGACTAGAGGATGCTTTGCCTGGTAGCGGTGGAGGCCTGGCTTGCCGTTTACAAGGGGTTTACCAACTAGAGGGGAGCCATTATGGCTCGTCGCTAGGGGGGTTCCTCGTAAAAAAAAAAAAAAAAAACTAATGGGAAAACAACTCTTTAATTGAGACTTTAATGACCATTATTAGTATGTTTAAATGACATTGTGTACTAGAATGAAAAGATATAACACTTGTGTGTTTAATCTAAATTTGGCTTAACATGTCATTAAGATGTCTGTAACATCCCAACCCGCTATCCAACCGAATACGCGAAATATATAAATTTTTTTAAACAGAGGAGTGCGCGGCGCCCAACCCCTCTATGTGCGCGGCACGCACAAGCCAATTCAACTTCTGTTCGGTTTTGCCAATTTTCAAATAAAGATCCCCCCACTTCCCGACACATTTAGACGAAATACTTTTCACAACATGTTATAATAGTTAAAACTCACACGATTCAATAATAAAATAAGTTTTACGAAACCGGGCCCACATATGCCGTAATACGAGTTTCGTACAAAATATAAGTTTCGACCACAATATTTTAAATTCCAAACTACACTTTGAGCATGGTGTTTGGGGTTAAACTACCCAAATCTTGGTCAAACTTCAAAAGCTATACGTCCAAAAGCTTCTCCTAATATAATGAAGCGGGATCACTAATCCAAACAAACGCCCTTACCCTTGTCCACGCCGGAGCCTATAAAAAGGTAAACAACGAGAGGGTAAGCAAAACGCTTAGTGAATGCAATAATTATACACATACATATATAATATACCTACTTGCAATCACTTACAAACATACCGCATACATGCTAGCAATATAATTAGCATACCATCTCAAATACGAAGCTAATAATCTCTAAAACCGCAACTAGCATAATCAATAGCATATAATTGACATAATACAATATGCTACAATACAATACACAACCATGGTTAACCATTCTCGCGTCATGGTGCTACCAGCTCTTTGGTTCACACCATACGCAACGGTTATGATGCTACCGGCTCTTTGGTTCACATCACAACCCGAGTCATACTCGCGCTAAAGTGCTACCGGCTCTTTGGTTCACACTCTAACAACTCGTGCCGTAGTGCTACCGGCTCTTTGGTTCACACTACAACACACGTACTATGACGCTATCAGCTCTTTGGTTCACATCATAGCACAATCGCACATACTATGGCACTACCGGCTCTTTGGTTCAAACCATAACATACAAATAAATACATTATATACATACGCATATAATCATTTCACTCACATTAACGCCTTCGGTGAATGTTTTATACTTCCGCAAGCTTCAAGGCTAAGTACCTGATACAATAAGTACTCAATCAACACACAAACTAGTTGGACTAAACACCAACTATTCACTCATGTGCATTTAATGACTTAAATGCATTAAATGCCCCATATTCACCAAAACCGTCCATTTAAGGTCAAGACCATCACATATCACTAAAAGCTAGTGACTAAGGTCCAACAATACTAACTAATACACAATTAGGTATTTCATACACATCTTTCCCAACTAGGTCAATTATTACCCATTTAACCATTTTAAAGTCACACACCTATTTCGGGTCATCCACTAACCCCATTAACACCCATTTGCTTAATAACTAGGTGTGCTAGTAATTAACTAACTAATTATGACTCATAAGTCCATTTAACATTTCCAAAACCCTAGGTTAGTCATCATTGGGTCCTCATGACCCAATCTTACCCAAGAACACACAAAATCACTAAATATGAGTTTTATGTTCATCACTAACCCAAACCCTAACCCTTAAATAAATTAAAATAAGAAAATCAAAGTTAGAGCTTACCACCACAATCACAACGTAGCTAGTGATTAGATGAACAACTTTAACACACGCGGTTTGGCCCGAAATCAACTTCTTCCTCCTTGATTTGAGCTTTCTCTCTCTCAACTGGGTTTCTCTCTCTAAACTTGAAGTAGAAAGATGAAGGTGGTTGAAAGTGGAGTTATGACACTCCATCCACTGATCTTGTGGCCCTTAACTCGGCCCTAAGTGAATTTACCAAAAAGCCCTTCCAAAATATCAATTAAAAGAAACAGAATCCGGCTACAGTAGCAGTGCGCCACGCGCACCCTTAAGTGTTCGCTCAGCGCACCCTGGTCTGGGCAGGCTCTGACCTCTGTTTAACTGCACAATATTTCCCACACTTCAAGTACCCTCTTTACACCACTGTACAATAATTATTCGGGTCTTACAACTCTCCCCCACTTGAATCGGAGCGCGTCCTAGCGATCCAAGCCGCATAACAAGAGGGAAGATAAACCAACACGAACTCTTCGGGCTCCCAAGTAAACTTGGAACCTATACTACGACGCCATTGAACTTTAAAAGTTCTCACCTCTTTATTTCTCAATATTTTGACCTTCTCATCGAGTATAGCAATCGGCTCCTCAACGTACTCTAACTTATTGTTTAGCTCAATCTCGTCTAATGGCACCCATGAAGAATCATCCGCAAGACACTTACGGAGATGGGAAACATGAAATATATTATCGATCTCCGCAAGCTCTTCGGATGATTCCAAATGATACGCAACTTCACCAACACGAGCTAAAATTGTAAATGGCCCAATAAACCGAGGAGCTAACTTTCCCAGTTTTCGAAACCGAATAATACCCTTCCATGGCGAAACCTTAAGCATCACCATGTCACCTTCTTGAAACTCAATCGGTCGCCTTCGTTTGTCGGCATACGCCTTTTGTCTATCTTGAGCCTTTTTCAAATGAGCCCGAATCATATCAATCTTGCTATTCGTCTCTAAAACCAAATCGGTACTCCCGATTTCTCTTTGACCCACTTTACCCCAAAAAATCGGGGTTCGACACCTACGCCCATAAAGCATCTCGTAAGGTGGCATCCCGATACTAGTATGATAACTATTATTGTACGAGAATTCCACCAATGGTAAATGCTCATCCCAAATACCGCCGAAATCAATAATACACGCCCGTAACATATCCTCCAATGTTTGATTCGTACGTTCGGTTTGACCGTCCGTTTGAGGATGGTACGCCGTGCTCAATTTCAATTGTGTACCCATATCTTCATGAAACTTTTCCCAAAACCAAGATGTGAAACGAGTATCTCGATCCGAAATAATAGATATAGGAACCCCGTGTCTCGATATCACCTCCTTGATAAATAACTTAGCCAAGGTCTCCGACGATATCGCTTCCCGAATGGGAAGAAACAAAGCACTTTTCGTCAATCGATCAACTATCACCCAAATCGTATCAAATTGGGTGCTCGCCGTCTTTGGTAACTTTGTGATGAAATCCATGGTAATGTGCTCCCATTTCCATTTCGGAATTTCTAACGGTTATAACATACCATACGGCTTCTGGTGTTCGACTTTAACTTGCAAACACGTGACGCATTGTTCAACATACTTAACAACATCACGTTTCATGCCCGGCCACCAATACTCCTTCCTTAAATCAAGATACATTTTCGTCGCGCCCGGATGAATGGAATACTTTGACTTATGTGCTTCATCAAGTAGCACTCGTCAAAAATCTACCATTCTAGGCACCCACACTCGTCCTTAAAAAGACAACAAACCATGCGGACCTAAGGTAATAGACTCCATTTGTCCCACGATTCGTTCCTCATGTTTATTGTTAACAAAGGCTTCAATTTGAATCTCACCGAGCTTCACAAGAAAATCGTTAGTAATAATCATGCGTAACGATCCTATTCGTATCGCCGGATGTTGACTCTTCCGACCTAACGCATCCGCGACCACATTCGCCTTACCTGGATGATAAAGTATTTCACAATCATAATATTTTACCACATCCATCCACCTACGTTGTCGATAATTCAAGTCTCGATGATCAAAAAGATGTTTCAAACTCTTATGATCCAAATAAATCGTACACTTGACACCATACAAGTAGTGGCACCAAATTTTCAACGCATGCACCACCGTCGCCAATTCAAGGTCATGAGTCGGATATCTCTTTTCGTGTTCCTTTAATTGTCGAGAGGCATAAGCGATGACTTTACCTCTTTGCATTAGAACACACCCGATCCCATTTAAAGAAGCATCACAATAAACCGTCATGTCTTCTACACCTTCCGGTAATACTAACACCGGAGCTTGACACAATTTCTCCTTTAACAATTGGAAAGCGATCTCTTGCTTATTTTCCCAATTAAATTTAGCGTTCTTCCTCGTCAACTTCGTCAATGGAGAAGCGATCTTAGAAAAGTCTTGGATAAACCGACGATAATAACCAGCCAATCCGAGAAAACTTTGAATTTTCATATGCGTAGTCGGTCGTCCTCAACTCTTCACCGTCTCAATCTTTCTCGGATCTACTTGAATCCCCTCTTTATTAACAATATGGCTAAGGAATTGAACTTCCTTAGCCAAAATTCACATTTGGAGAATTTAGCATACAACTTCTCCTTTCGCAACGTCTTCAATACTTCACGCAAATGGCGTTCATGTTCTTTCATACTTTTCGAATAGACAAGTATGTCGTCAATGAACACAGTTACCGACTTGTCCAACATACGTTGGCACACTCGATTCATAAGACCCATGAATGCCGCCGGTACATTCGTAAGACCGAAAGGCATAACTACAAACTCAAAATGCCCGTAACGCGTTCGAAAGGCCGTTTTCCCGATATCTTCCTCACGGACCCGCATTTGTTGATAGCCGGACCGTAAGTCAATTTTAGAAAAATAAGTCGCGCCTTGGAGTTGATCAAACAAATCGTCAATCCGAGGCAATGGATAGCATTTCTTGATCGTCACTTTATTCAACTCCCGATAATCGATGCACATCCGCATACTACCATCTTTCTTCTTCACGAATAAAACCGGAGCGCCCCATGGCGAAGCACTCGGTCGGATAAAACCCTTTTCAAGCAACTCTTGGGTTTGATTTAACAACTCTTGAATTTCCGTTGATGCTAAACGATAAGGTGTTTTAGCAATGGGAGTAGCACCCCGGAACCAACTCAATGCGAAATTCTGCTTGTCTTTTCACCGAAACACCCGGTAATTCGTCCGAAAAAATATCTTCGAATTCACTAACCACCGGAATTTCACGAATGGATGGTGGCTCTTCACGAGTATCAACCACATGGGCAAGAAAAGCCATGCCACCACTAACAAGAAAACGTCGTGCCCGTGCATAAGTGCATAATGGCACAATTCTTCTCCATCTCTCGCCATGAATAATTAACTCTCCCCCACTTGGGGTCTTCACACGAATAGATTTTTTATGGCATGCAATATCGGCTATATGACGATCGAGCCAATCCATACCAACGACAATATCGAATTCACCCAAGGTCATCGGGATAAGATCAATTTTAAACGTTTCGGTACCAAACACAATATCACAATCATTACAAACATCAACCCCTAGCACCGTCTTACCATCCGCTATTTCGACTTCTCCCGGATGACTTAACTTAGCTAGCGGTTTATCAAGCTTAGACACAAATCTCGGAGAAACAAACGATAAATTAGCACCGCTATCAAATAGGATCCTTACCGGATTAGAGTTAACCATGAAAGTACCTTAGACAACTTCGTTTGATTGCTTGGCCTCATCATGGGTCATTAAGTAATTTCGTCCCCTCGCCATCCCCACCGCCTTTTCTAGCTTCTTAACTTGATCATTCCTCAAATCGGGACATTCCGTCCTTCGGTGACCCTATTTATTACAATTAAAACAAACAATTTTGTTGGAATATGAGTTCATACAATCACGGGCCATGTGCCCTTGTCGACCACAATTGTATCACGTGGGTCCAAAACTCTTAGAAGCCCCCTTTTTCACACTACCGACACTCTCGGTCACACTCCTACTCTTCTTGTTCGAGTGGCTAGTAGCTTCAGATTTTCATTTGCCAAAGGTGAAGTCACTCTTTCTCAGAGCAAGCGACTCAAAACCCTTAGCGATATCAAATAGCTCATCAAAAGTTTTCGCCGAATTCCTACTAATCCTTTCTTAATAGTTATCATTCAAGGTTCGGTAGAAATCTTCTTTCAACATATGGTCATTCCCTACATACTCTGGGCAAAATTGGGTCTTTGATAAGAAAGTGGACTTGAGAGTGTTCAAATCCATTGACCCTTGCCTTAAAGTACGCAACTTGTCCTTAAGCCTTGAAAGATCGGCCGAAGTTCGGTACTCCTTGAAAAATTCCTCCTTAAACTCGTCCCACGTCAAACTCATACTTTGTTCTTCACCATAAAGTCGGATTTTCGCATCCCACCACAACTTGGCATCACCCCTCATCATGCTACTACCATACCTTGTCCTTTTTATCGAGAGGGCACTCACTAGTACGAAAAGCCCCCTCCATGTCGAAGATCCAACGATCACTCTTGAGCGGGTCTCGTTCACCCTCAAAGGTAGGAGGTTGAGCATCTTTGAAATTTTTATAGTGGAAGTCTCGCCTTCCAACGTTATCCTCTTGAAGAACAATCTTAACTTGTTCCTTGACTAGATTGACTACTTGCTCATCAATCGAATCTAAGAACATCTTCCTAACATCCTCTAGAAAGGCCGCATGATGCCTTTTCATAATGGCCTCAACCTTGGCTGTAAACTCGACATCCTCATTCATACCCCCTTCATTGTTCTCGGATCCGTTTCTCGTCTTCATACTATAAAACGGAAATAGGTTAAACAATGAAACGAAAGGACATAACATAAAAGCATATATGTACATCTCACACCGCCCCATCTTGCTCAACAATTGTCGTACTTCGCTTGTTTGACATGATTTGAACCAGTAACAATGGTAGCTAATCATTGTTACGCGATCACGTCGCATTAACTTGCTAGTACAACGTCTATATCGCTTGATGATTGTAAATACAACACAAAACAATTAGCGTATAGTTAATTCACCTAAACCTAGGCACTAACAAATCCCCGGTCCGACCCGTCTCCTACAAGTCCCGCATAAAGCGCATTCACAATAAAGTCTAAGTCTAGGAACCTATCTCAAGTCGCCTAAATCCCTTAGACCATGCTCTGATACCACTTGTAACATCCCAACCCGTTATCCAACCGAATACGCGAAATATATATATTTTTTTAAACAGAGGAGTGCGCGGCGCACAACCCCTCTATGTGCGCGGCGCGTAGAAGCCAATTCAGCTTCTGTCCGGTTTTGCCAATTTTAAAATAAAGATCCCCCACTTCCCGACACATTTAGACGAAACGCTTTTCACAACATGTTATAATAGTTAAAACTCATACGATTCAATAATAAAATAAGTTTTACGAAACCGGGCCCACATATGCCGTAATACGAGTTTCGTACAAAATATAAGTTTCAACCACACTAGTTTAAATTCCAAACTACACTTTGAGCATGGTGTTTAGGGTTAAACTACCTAAATCTTGGTCAAACTTCAAAAGCTATACGTCCAAAAGCTTCTCCTAATATAATGAAGCGGGATCGCTAATCCAAACGAACGCCCTTACCCTTGTCCACGTCGGAGCCTATAAAAAGGTAAACAACGAGAGGATAAGCAAAACGCTTAGTGAATGCAATAATTATACACATACATATATAATATACCTACTTGCAATCACTTACACACATACCGCATACATGCTATTAATATAATTAGCATACCATCTCAAGTACGAAGCTAATAATCTCCAAAACCGCAACTAGCATAATCAATAGCATATAATTGACATAATACAATATGCTACAATACAATATACAACCATAGTTAACCATTCTCGCGTCATGGTGCTACCGGCTCTTTGGTTCACACCATACGCATCGGTTATGATGCTACCGGCTCTTTGGTTCACATCACAACCCGAGTCATACTCGCGCTAAAGTGCTACTAGCTCTTTGGTTCACACTCTAACAACTCGTGCCGTAGTGCTACCGGCTCTTTGGCTCACACTACAACATACGTACTATGACGCTACTGGCTCTTTGGTTCACATCATAGCACAATCGCACATACTATGGCACTACCGGCTCTTTAGTTCATACCATAGCATATGATATTGCTTTAAACATACATATATTTTGACGCAATATCATTTATATTTCATCGGCTTTTAACGAAACGAAGACATTCAAATGCATAATTCACGAGAAAAACGGCAAAAGTAAACGCGAGCGTGAAGTTTGAAGAAATGATAATAAACGACGGATTTAAACCAAATATATATCGAGATAACGTTACTCGAATGCAAGTCCAAGATGATCGAAGAAAAAGATTTTAAATGAAAGTTCCAAGTCAATATACGTCAACATGAGATCAACAAAGAACAAACGAAAAAAAATAAGAATAAGAAAAGTTCTGTTTTCAACTTACGCGGATCGCGTATGTAGCCACGCGAAACGCGTAATAATTTACTCCTACGAGGACCGTGTACCTCCTTACGCGAAACGTGTAATATCGAGACCAGATTCAGATACAAATTAACATGGGACGGTCGCTTTTTGGGTTTAATATTACAACTTTTCAGCTTTACAGATACAAAGGAGGATATACACTCAAGTTTACCTACTACTCTTCAACTATAATACGGAGTATATTGGTAGAAAAAAAGGAGAGTCAGCAATATAGTACTACACACACATACAGATAGAGAGAGGAGGGATCATCATAAAAAATTAATTTACTAGTGTTTTTATTTCTTTCAAAGTACTTGTATCATTATGATTTTCAGTTCCAAGGTTCACTATTTAGGATAGTTTTAATATTAAGGGTGTATTGTTCGTGATTAAGGGTATTATTGTGCGAGTGCAAGGGTGTTGTTATTGTAATTTTTCTACCGTTTGAAGTTAATGAATGTGAAGATTTTCGTAAGTATATTCTGTTAAAATTATCGTTATCAATTTTTATCGTTATTATTATGTTTGTATATTTATATTTTAATGTTTATCCTAGTTTAATGAGTAGCTAAATTTCCCTAGTGTTTACTTAGATGTAGAGCCCTTAGTGAAATGAATTGTTATTATTTGTAAAAATTAAAATGTAACTTAAGTATTTTTAACATTGAACCTAATTAAAAGAACCATTATTATGTATTTGAATATTTAACCCTTGTTACTTAATTTATTAGATTCAAATGACGAAAGTTATTTTTATAAATTAAGCTTCAACATTAAAAGTGATTTAGACGAACTTATGAATAATTTATTAACACTAAATTAGAAATAAAGTTCGGTGGTTTGGGTAATATCATTAGATATATAATAGTGAAATTGTAAAAAGGGAAACCGTTATGATTTAGGTTTTGGCGAAAGTTAAAACTGGGTTGGGTCTCAATTTAAATACTTGGGGACTAGTAACTATCTAAATAAGATCCGATGAAAATTAGACTTAATTTAGCTAGTTGAAACTTTATTTATTCGAAAGAAAAATATAAAGTTTTATACTAAACATTTTAATAGAGCTTAAAACTAAAACAATCCATGGATCTAGAGGTGACACATTTAAGTAAACACTCCTATTTATATATTGAAAATAATTATTATTATTATTGTTTTTACATATTGTAATTCATCTAAAAAAATTAAAATTATAACTCAATTAAACTTCAGTTTATACGTACTGTTTTGTCACATCGAATAAACCATACGCGGATCGCGTATAATTTCACACGAACCGCGTATCTTTTAAAGTATAAGCGAAACGCTTATGTATAACACCAGTACTGTTACGAAATTAGTTAAAATCTAAGTATTAATTAAATCTTTTATTATTATTTTAAAGTAATTAATTTATAATTAGTTTAATTATTATAATTATCTTTAATCCACCTTTAATTTAATTAAAACTTATTATTTAGTTACTTTAAGATAATTTGTATTCTATTTTATTGTTTAAGTTAATTTGTATTTTATTTTATTGTTTTAAATAAATTCTTATTCAATTAGTTTTATAAAAAATTATTGTTATGCTTATTACCATTTAATAAAATATTCCTATCACAATTAATATAGTTTCAATTAATTCACTTTTAAGTTAATAATTATAAATCATGTAATCTGATAATTTTAATTAATAGTTCAATTTAATTAAGATTAAGTTATATTTTATTATTATTATGCTAAATATAAATTCCTAATCCAAAACCCCCTTTAAATAAGTTTAACTTCAAAGACTATTAAAAAACCATTAAAACACTCCATCTCCCTGTGGAACGAACCGGATTTACCTATAAAACTAAACTATGCGAATATGACTAGTTGCCTATATGTGTGAAATCAACCTGAATTCATTAAAACACCACATATACAATAAATCAATTCGTGTAACAAAATAACTCAAATCCGTTCATAAAATAAAGGTACTGTTTCAACGCATCAACTTTTTGACAAATAAATACATTATATACATACGCATATAATCATTCCACTCACCTTAACGCCTTCGGTGAATGTTTTATACTTCTGCAAGCTTCAAGGCTAAGTACCTAATACAATAAGTACTCAATCAACACGCAAACTAGTTGGACTAAACACCAACCATTCACTCATGTGCATTTAATGACTTAAATGCATTAAATGCCCCATTTTCACCAAAACCGTCCATTTAAGGTCAAGACCATCACATATCACTAAAAGCTAGTGACTAAGGTCCAACAACACTAACTAATACACAATTAGGGTATTTCATACCCATCTTTCCCAACTAGGTCAATTATTACCCATTTAACCATTTTAAAGTCACACACCCATTTCGGGTCATCCACTAACCCCATTAACACCCATTTGCTTAATAACTAGGTGTGCTAGTAATTACCTAACCAATTATGACTCATAAGTCCATTTAACATTTCCAAAACCCTAGGTTAATCATCCTTGGGTCCTCGTGACCCAATCTTACCCAAGAACACCCAAAATCACCAAATATGGGTTTTATGTTCATCACTAACCCAAACCCTAACCCTTAAACAAATTAAAATAAGGAAATCAAAGTTAGAGCTTACCACCACAATCACAACGTAGCTAGTGATTAGATGAACAACTTTAACACACGCGGTTTGGCCCGAAATCAACTTCTTCCTCTCTCTCAAATGGGTTTCTCTCTCTAAACTTGAAGTAGAAAGATGAAGGTGGTTGAAAGTGGAGTTATGACACTCCATCCACTGATTTTGTGGCCCTTAACTCGGCCCTAAGTGAATTTACCAAAAAGCCGTTCCAAAATATCAATTAAAAGAAATAGAATCTAGCTACAGTAGCAGTGCGCCACGCGCACCCTTAGGTGTGTGCTGAGCGCACCCTGGTCTGGGCAGGCTCTGACCTCTGTTTAACTGCACAATATTTCCCACACTTCAAGTACCCTATTTACACCACTGTACAATAATTATTCGGGTCTTACAATGTCATTAGGTGTCATTAGTAAAACTTAACCTCTTTTGGTTCAAAAACTCTTTTGAGATAAAAAAAGGACAACTATTATAAGTATGTTTAAAAAGGTTTTGCAAATTATACATGCCTCAAAGTGGTCTAACTTAAAGTGGATGATTTTGGTTACAGAGAAAACTGCGATCGAGCTGCGGTAGTCCGCGAGGTTAGCCGTAGATTGAAAGTTTTAGAAAAACTTGAATTCGTTGGTACAGGACATACACGGTCAGTTTCACGGTCGACCATAGTGCAGCCGCGTAACATTTTTACCAAGATAATTATTGATGTATTGGTCTTTTGCTAAAGATAGTTTAGGCTTATGAACCCATTTCGTCCTACATATGACTAATCACTTATCTCTTGTGTGTCATCATCAAAACAAAGTGATTAACCTTTGAATATTATGATTGGAATCTTAACCGACACCTCCTTTTTGATAGCTTGGTAAGATAATCAAATGCGATTCTTCAATCTAATTCAATCCGATACCAAATATGTGAGACTTAGAAGCATTTAACCTTAATCCGAAAGCCAAATAAAAATTATGCATTGATGTGCTCCAAAACCACGTCCTAATTTGAAAACAATATTATATCATCAGAATAAAATAAATGTATATAACGATAATCTTTCACCTCTGATCAACACTCCCTTGAAAAAGGCCGAATGTAACAACTTTTTTGATCTCCAAGTGTAAAGCCTCCATAACTAGAAGAAATAAGAAATGACTCAACGAATCTCTTTGACGGAGGCCACATTCTAGTCTAAACTCCTTTTTTGGGCTTCCGTTTACTAACACTGAGTTATGAGCCATCCTTAAACACATTTGAATATACTCTCTCCATTAAATGACAAAACAAAGCACCGCATCATATGATCTAGATACTCTCAATTGACTGAATTAAAGGTTTTTACAAAATCGACCATTAAAAGAATGAGTTTCTTTTTGTGTATCTTATACCTCTCTCAAAATCAGTAGGTGATCTAACACTTGTCTTGAGCAATAAACACGAACTGCTCTTTACCTATTACCTTACCAATTACTTTTGACAACCGTATAGCAAGGATTGTAATGATTATCTTATATTTAATAACTCTTAATGATATAGGACGAAACTCCTCAATAAAAGTAGGATTGGATACCTTCGATATAAACATCTCATAATCAACCCTTAAGTTATTCATCCTTTTTCATTCATTAGAACCTCGCAATATAAGTACAATCGCATATCTTTCACCCATATTGTAGAAAGCAATCTAGCAAACCTCTCTTTATCTTTAACTTCAAAGAATATTAAAAGTAGCATCCACAATATGACCAAAAGGTTGGCACAATAACCATAAACTATCGTTATCAACACGACCATGAACATTTGTAACAAAGAAAGTCGATGCAACCTCATCTCCATCTATATCCTTCCTGAAAGGATTAGATATTGCTTTTAGATCTCACGTGATTGTCATTTCGAACCTTCCACTGCTAGCCATTCTCGTTCATAAACAAGAAAGTCCCCCCATCACCCCCAGTGGCCGAAGTAATTGAACGACAACTGTAAAAATCGTGAATTGAGAATCTAAAATTTTTGAAACCCATAGAGTTTTTTTTAATTAACATTTTATTTCATCGTCAAATTATTTTTCTTATTTAATGATAGAAAGCTCACATCTGAGGTAGAGAAATGAGTCTCTTATACTCTATGTTAGTAAATGTAATGTGCAACAATATTGACACAATAGTGATCGTGATTTATTCATTGCCATATACAAGAAATCATGCCCTATAAATAGATTGTAACCAAACCTAATGGACTAAGTGAAACAACCCAACCCGTATTCAACCGGATAATTTTTTTTATTAGTATAAACCAATAACGCGCCATTCAATAAATCGGAAGATGTAAACCATTACATAATCCCATTTAAACTTACAAAATTTTTTAATGTTTACAAAAGGCACGAAGGCCATTAATCGATTGTAATACAAGTTCGACCCATAGATGATAGTTTTAAACCAAACGACACTCGAGCATGGTTTGGGGCTAAACTACCCAAAACTAGATCAACTTCCAAAAGCTTCATCTAAAGCATCCCCTATTAAAACAAAGCAGGAGGCCCCTAATCCAAACGAACACTCTTACTCTTGTCCACGTCGGAACCTAAAAGAGTAAACAACGAGAGGGTAAGCAAAACGCTTAGTGAATAAAATAATTATACACATACATATATAATATACCTACTTGCAAACACATACTCACATACCGCATACATGCTAGCAATACAATTAGCATACCATCACAAGTACAAGCTAAAAGTCTCCAATACCGCAACTAGCACAATCAATAGCATATAAATCGACATAATACAATACGCTACAAATACAACATACAACCATGGTTAACCATACTCGCGTCATGGTGCTACAGGCTCTTTGGTACACACCATACGCATCGGTTATGATGCTACCGACTCTTTGGTTTACATCACAACCCGAGTCATACTCGCTATAAGTGCTACCGGCTCTTTGGTTCACACTCTAATAACTCGTGCCGTAGTGCTACCGGCTCTTTGGTTCACACTACAACACACGTACTACGATGCTACTGGCTCTTTGGTTCACATCATAGCACAATCGCACATACTATGGCACTACCGGCTCTTTGGTTCATACCATAGCATACAAATAAATACATTATATACATACGCATATAATTATTCCACTCACCTTATCGCCTTTGGTGAACTAGGAATCAAGCTCGGAACCTTCAATGATATGCACCTATCACATTATGTATTTAATTAACATACAACTCTAGTGGACTAACCACCAACACTTTTCCCTTAAGCATTTAATGCCCTAAAAGCATTAAATGATTCACATCCACCAAAATCGCCCATTAATGGCTATGTCTCGTCATAAATCACTAAAAGCTAGTGATTAGGGTCTACTAACACCAACTAACACAATTTATGGGTATTTCATACTCATCTCACCCAACTAGGTCAACAATCACCCATTTGACCCATTAAATACTTAGACTTACAATTTTAGTCAAACTTGACCCATTAACAATTCTTTCATCATTTTACAAGTGTGTTAGTGACTAGTAACTCAATTTAACACTTACCAATCCCAATTACATGATCAAACCCTAGATTAACACCATTTGGGTTTCCTTACATCAAATTAACCCCAATTCACCCATTAAATCCCCAAATGGTTCTTACAAGTCTCAAATGACCCAAACCCTAGCCATAAATTAACTAAAACTCAAAACACGGAGTTAAGACTTACCAACACTATCCACTCATAGCTAAGAACAAGGAGAACAACTTTACTTCTTGCTCCAAGGATTGATTCACAATTCTTCACTCTCAAATCTCACTTTGAAATCAAATGGGTTTTATGTTTTGAGAGGAAATAGAGAAAGAAAAGAGAAAAGAAATGAATAAAGATGAATAAGTGGTGGAGATTAAATTTCCCAATCAGATCTACACATAAAAGGACGAAATTACCCTTGGACCACTTATTTTAAAAATCGAAACAGGAACCAGCTCATCCAGTTTATCGCGACGCGACTCCCAAATGCCGCGGCGTGGTGATACACTGATTTCTCGAACTGTTTAGCAAGCCTCCTGAATCTGATTCACGTTATTCATCGCGGCGCGCCCAGGAAACTTGCGACGCAGCAATGGCCTGCACCTGACCATTTCGACTACGTTAAACCAATTATCGAATTATACGACTAGTACACCTCGTTCACGCTTCCTATATACATCTAAACTTCGTCTTTAAACCTCACATGACTTAACACCAACAGAACCCATGCATATACTTATACATGCATGCATTCTCAATATATATATATATATATATATATATATATATATATATATATATATATATATATATATATATATATATATATATATATACATCCACACATCGACTAACACTTTATTTCGCTTCATCATGTGAACGAACGAGTTATAAGCATACTGATGGTTAAATATGTACCTTAAATCACGTGTGGGAAAAACGGGATATTATAACTCTCCCCCACTTGAATCGGAGCGCGTCCTCGCGATCCAAGCTGCATGACAAGCCGGAAGATACACTAATACAAACTCTTCGGGTTCCCATGTAAACTAGGACCCTTTACTACGACTCCATTGAACCTTTAAAGTTCTCACCTCCTTATTTCTCAACCTCTTTACCTTTTCGTCGAGTGTAGCAATCGGCTTCTTAACATACTCTAACTTGTTGTTTAGTTTGATCTCGTCTAAAGGCACCCATGAAGAATCATCCGTAAGACACTTACGGAGATGGGAAACATGAAATGTATTATGGATCCCCGCAAGCTCTTTGGGTAACTCCAAACGATACGCGACTTCACCAACACGAGCTAAAATCTTAAAAGGACCGATAAACCGAGGAGCTAACTTTCCTCATTTTTGAAACCGAATAACACCTTTCCATGGCGAAACTTTAAGCATCACCATGTCGCCTTCTTGGAGTTCAATCGGTCGCCTTCGTTTGTCGGCATACGACTTTTTTCTATCTTGAGCCTTTTTCAAATGCGCCCGAATCACCTCAATTTTGCTATTCGTCTCTAAAACCAAATCGGTACTCCCGATTTCTCTTTGTCCCACTTCACCCCAACATATAGGAGTTCGACACCGATGCCCATAAAGCATCTCATACGGTGGCATTTCAATACTAGCATGATAGCTATTGTTGTATGAGAATTCCATCAAAGGTAAGTGCTCATCCCAACTACCACCAAAATCGATAATACACGCTCGTAACATATCCTCCAATGTTTGATTCGTACGTTCGGTTTGACCGTCCGTTTGAGGATGGTACGCCGTGCTCAATTTCAATTGTGTACCCATATCTTCATGAAACTTTTCCCAAAACCGAGATGTGAAACGAGTATCTCGATCCGAAATAATAGATATAGGAACCCCATGCCTTGATGTCACTTCCTTGATAAACAACTTAGCCAAAGTCTCCGACGATATCGCTTCCCGAATGGGAAGAAACAAAGCACTTTTCGTCAATCGATCAAATATCACCCAAATCGAATCAAATTGGGTTCTCGCCGTCTTTGGTAACTTTGTAATAAAATCCATGGTAATGTGCTCCCATTTCCATTTTGGGATTTCTAGCGGTTGTAACATACCATACGGCTTTTGGTGTTTGGCTTTAACTTACAAACACGTGACGCATTGTTCAACATACTTAACAACATCACGTTTCATGCCCGGCCACCAATACTCCTTCCTTAAATCAAGATACATTTTCGTCGCGCCCGGATGAATGGAATACCTTAACTTATGTGCTTCATCGAGTAGCCCTCGTCGATTATCCCTCATCTTCGGCACCCACACTCTTCCTTAAAAGGACAGCAAACCATGCGGGCGTAAAGTAATTGACTCCGTTTGCCCTACGATTCGTTCCTCATGCTTGTTGTTAACAAAAGCTTCAATTTGAATCTCACCAAGCTTTACAAGAAAATCGTTAGTAATAATCATGCGTAACGATCCTACTCGTATTGCTGAATGTTGACTCTTTCGACTCAACGCATCCGCGACCACATTCGCCTTGCCCGGATGATAAAGTATCTCACAATCGTAGTCTTTCACCACATCCATCCACCTACGTTGACGATAATTCAAATCTCGTTGATCAAAAAGATGTTTCAAACTATTATGATCCGAATAAATCGTACTCTTGACACCATACAAGTAGTGGCACCAAATTTTCAACGCATGAACCACCGCCGCCAATTCAAGATCATGGTTCGGGTATCTCGTATCGTGTTCCTTCAATTGTCGAGAGGCATAAGCGATGACTTTACCTCTTTGCATTAGAACACACCCGAGCCCATTTGAAGAAGCATCACAATAACCATCATGTCTTCTACACCCTCCGACAACACTAACACCGGAGCTTGACACAACTTCTCTTTTAACAATTGGAAAGCGATCTCTTGCTCATTTTCTCAATTAAATCTAGCGTTCTTCCTCGTCAATTTCGTCAATGGAGAAGCAATCTTAGAAAAGTCTTGGATAAATTGACGATAATAACCGACTAATCCGAGAAAGCTTCGGATTTTCGTAGGTGTAGTCGGTTGTCCCCAACTCTTCACCGTCTCTATCTTCCCCAGATCTACTTGAATACCATCCTTGTTCACAATATGACCAAGGAATTGAACTTCTGTTAGCCAAAATTCACATTTGGAAAGTTTACAACTTCTCCTTTCACAACGTCTTCAACACACTACACAGATGATGTTCATGTTCCTTCATACTCTTCGAATAGACAAGTATGTCGTCAATGAACACAATTATCGACTTGTCCAACATAGGTTGGCACACTCGATTCATAAGATTCATGAATTCCGCTGGTGAATTCGTAAGACCAAAAGGCATAACTACAAATTCAAAGTGCCCATAACGCGTTCGAAAGGCAGTTTTCTCAATATCTTCCTCACAGACCCGCATTTGGTGATAGCCGGACCGTAGGTCAATCTTAGAGAAATACGTTGCACCTTGGAGTTGGTCAAACAAATCGTCAATCCGAGGCAATGGATTAGGATTCTTTATCGTCACTTTATTCAACTCCCGATAATCGATGCACATCCGCATACTACCATCCTTCTTCTTCACGAATAAAACCGGAGCGCCCCATGGAGAAGCACTCGGTCGGATAAAACCTTTCTCAAGTAACTCTTGGGTTTGAATCAACAACTCTTGCATTTCGGTCGGCGCTAAACGATAAGGAGTTTTAGCAATGGGGGTAGCCCCCGGAACCAACTCAATGTGAAATTCAACTTGTCTTTCCGCCGGAACACCCGGTAATTCATCCGGAAAGACATCTTCGAATTCACTTACCACCGGAATTTCGCGAATGGATGGTGGCTCCTCACGAGTATCAACTACATGAGCAAGAAAAGCCATACCACCACTAGTAAGAAAATGACGTGCCCGTGCAATAGTGCATAGTGACACAAGTCTTCTCCGTCTCTCGCCATGAATAATTAATTATCCCCCACTTGGGGTCTTCACACGGATAGACTTTTCATGGCAAGCAATATCGGCTCTATAACAATCGAGCCAATCCATGCCAATGACAATATCAAATTCACCCAACGTCATCGGGATAAGATCAATTTTAAACATTTCGGAACCAAACACAATATCACAATCATTACAAACGTCAACCCCTAGCACCGTCTTACCATCCGCTATTTCAACTTCTACCGGATGACTTAACTTAGCTAGCGATTTATCAAGCTTAGACACAAAATGCAGAGACACAAACGATAAATTTGCACCGCTATCAAATAGAATCCTTGCCGGATTAGAGTTAACCATGAAAGTACATAAGACAACTTCGTTGGATTGCTTGGCCTCATCATGGGTCATTAAATAATTTCTTCCCCTCGCCGTCCCCGCCGCCTTTTCTAGCTTCTTAACTTGATCATTCCTCAAATCGGGACATTCCGTCCTTCGGTGAACCTTTTTATTACAACTGAAACAAACAATTTTGTTGGAAGATGAGTTCGTACAATCACGGGCCAAGTGCCCTTGTCGCCCACAATTGTAGCACGTGGGTCCAAAACTCTTAGAAGCTGATGTTATGCGAGGTGTATATAAAATAGTTTATATTTTACTAGGAAAAACTATTAAATACGATACAATTTTACACAAGATATTTATTTATTTATAGAATGGATATACTTAAACCTTGCTACAACACTTATAGGCAGTGTACCTAATCGTAAAGTAGTGTAGTTTTTTGTAAGTCCGGTTCATTCCACAGGGAATCTTTTTTTTTTAAACAAAGCTCAACGCTATATTAGTTTACTTTTATAAAAATACAAATATATATAAGTAATATTATTATTATAAAGGGGAGTTTTTACCGTTTAATGACCGGTTTGTCGATTTTAAGACTTTAGTCGCAGTTAAAACCTAATGTAAAATATAAAATAAATACAAGACTTAAATTAAAGCGTAAAGTAAATAACGATAATGAAATTGCGAATAATAAAAGTGCGATAAAATAAACTTGCGATAATTAAAAAAAGTACGATAATTAAAAGTGCGATTAAATAACAATAAATAAAAGTGCGATAATTAGAAGTGCAATTAAATATAAAATAAAGGAAATTAAATATGAAATAAAAGAATTGTGCTTATTTAAACTTCCGTAATCATGATGTTCGACGTGTTGATTTTAGTTTTATGCCCATGGGTTAATTGTCCTTTGTCCTGGATTATTTAATATGTCCGTCTGGTTTTTGTCCATAACAGTCCATCAGTCATAAATATAAAGTGCGAGTGCCCTCGTCAAATTATTCTTATACCCGAAGTTAAATATTCCAACTAATTGGGGATTCGAATTGTAACAAGGTTTTAATACTTTGTTTAATGAATACACCAGGTTATCGACTGCGTGTAAACCAAGGTTTTACTACTTTGTTAACAATTACACCAATTACCCTTGAATGTAATTTCACCCCTGTTTTAATTATTCTAGTGGCTATTAATCCATTCCCGTGTCCAGTTAAATGAACGATTATTCGTACATATAAATATCCCGCCCATCGTGTCCGATTGAGTGTATATGGTAATTTATAGGGACGCCCAATTGTAAATCTTTATATTAACATTAACAAACTTTCATTTAGTTAAACAAATATAAAGCCCATTAATAGCCCATTGTCTAATTTCCACAAGTGTCGTTCTTTTGTCCAAACCCCAATTATGGTACAAAGCCCAATTACCCAATTTTAGTAATTAGCCCAACATCATGATTACTTCGTTTTAAATAAGCATAATAACGGCTTAGCTACGAGACATTAATGTAAAAAGGTTGAACATAACTTACAATGATTAAAAATAGCGTAGCGTTACACGGACAGAATTTCGACTTACACCCTTACAACATTCGCTAACATACCCTTATTATTAGAATTAAAATTAAAATTAAAATATAAATTATATATATATATATATCGTTTACGTATGATAAGAAGAAGAAAAAGATTATGAATTGCGATCAGAATTCGGTTGCTTTTATAGGAAAAGTTGATTTTTGGGGCTCCGCGACTCGCGGTGATTTTGGCCTTCAAACTCCGCGAGTCGCGGAGAATGAATTTACAGCTCAGTCCTTGGAGTCTTTCTCTGCCGACGGTTTTATTTATAAATATAATATATATATAATTAATATAATTAATTATATATTATATTATATTTATATACATAGTTAACTTGTAATTTTTAGTCCGTTGCGTCGAGCGTTAAGAGTTGACTCTGGTCCCGGTTCCGGATTTTCGAACGTCCTCGCGTACAATTTTATATTTTGTACTTTGCGTTTTGAATCTTGTACTCTTGTAATTTCGAGACGTTTCTTATCAATAATTGGAACCTCTTTGATTGTCTTTTGTTCTTTTGAGCTTTTTGGTCGTTTGCGTCTTCAATTCGTCGAATCTGTCTTTTGTCTTCACCTTTTATTATTTAAACGAATATCACTTGTAAATAGAACAATTGCAACTAAAAGCTTGTCTTTCTTGAGGAATAATGCTATGAAATATATGTTCGTTTTTAGCATTATCAAATATTACCACACTTGAGCGTTGCTTGTCCTCAAGCAATATCGTTTTGAAATACTAGAATCACTTCTTTATTCTTCACACTTTGTACATCAGTGATTTTCTATACGGCGGTATAAACAATGGTAGTAACGATATGGTTTACAGTCCCACATGACTATAAAAATTTAGATCCATTAAGGAAATTGGATCTTTATGAAAACATTTGATCTTTTGAAAATTAAATCTAGTTTTTACCCTAGATAAGTTTTCCGGGATAACCCTTTACCGGTGTTTGCAAAATATTTTTGTGGGTTTGGTGGGTTTCAGATTTGAAAATTTTAGCTCAAAACTTGCGGTTTTGTGTCACCCACTTGCTAACCTTGTATTTGGAAAGCAACACGTCCAGTTTACTTGTCCCGTATATTACCTTTCGGTAAACTACCGTCCGGTTGAAAGGAAAGCGTTGAACAAGCAACTGTTAAGGCAATGTCCCCTGACATGCTTTTAATTATGGTCTATAACGTGTCGGACGCAATTACTATCCTTTGTAGGAGCAATAGTAAAGCTCACCCTTATAATTTTTCGGTCTGGCACAAGGTCCTGTCTTCGACCATGCTATGCAACCACCGTTCTTACGGTTGACACCCGATTTAGTTCAGGTGACCTAATGAATTCCAGGTGAATTCCTAGGATTTTACGTTCAATGGTAATGAACGCATTGAAAATAGGGTTTTCAGAAAACAAATCGGTTTATAATTTTGATCAAAATATTTTCTCGTTCAAGCTCGAGTTTAGATATCATTGAATTCCATGAGTTTGAATTCTCAATCTTTAAGGTCAATCTCTAGGATTGAGTAATATCAGTCTTAAAAGCTGATTTTTAATCTTTAAGGAGATTATCCTTTCTGGGGATCTGATTCATTAGTCTTATCCAGCTAATTTGCATGGTGCCCCCCCATTGTACAAGATAAATCCTTCTCATGGTTAGGATAAATCTGACCACATGGCGACCCTGTTTAATGCTGAGGTCCGTGGATTTTCTGCTGATTTTAGTGATGACTTTTCTAGATTTTTCGTCAACCTACAGCTGGTCTGGACGACAACTTCATGACCTAAATCAAGAAGCGCGTTTCTTTTTCGGAAGACTTTACTTCCTTTTAATGATGGAATTGATTCATCTTGTAGATCCATCTCTTCTTTTCTTTCATCGGGTAAAAACAGTTTAGTTTAGTCCAAAGCAAAAGTATTTTCAGTTATTTGTTACAGATATATGTAACATATGTTTAAGATAACTTGGTAAATTTTCCCACACTTGGCTTTTATTTTCCTTTTTATCGTCCTCTATTCCATTTTAAATGAATTTTAACATTTTAGTTTGTTTCTTAATTTATGTCCTTTCCGAGGTAACAATAATTTCGGTGTTAAAACCTAGTTTTATCGTTCATAAATATGTATAAACATGATTTTGAATTCATTTAATTGAAAATTTTGAAAAATTTTACTAGAATTGGGTAGTCAGTATATAAGACTAGGGCTGTTCTTTTTTATCAGAGAGCCACAACTACTGCTTTACTAGTATTTTTAATGGTAACCAAGTGTATAAAGTAAAAAATTTTAAAATCCGAAAGAATTTAACCCCTTCCCACACTTAAGATCTTGCAATGCCCTCATTTGCAAGAAATCAGTAACAATTTAAATTATTGAGGGTGATTTGTGTGAAAATGATTAAATTTTACCAAAGTTTCCAAATATATTGGCGTTTGTTTGCTGAATGATAAATGGTGCACATCATTTGTTCATTCCGTCTTGTTGTTATTTCACATATATTTTGCATCTTGTCGTCAAAATTAGTTGCTTTTGCTGAACTTAATGCCAGTCTTTGAAAATGCGTTGTTTTACCCTGTTGTGTACATAAGATAAACTGCAAATATATATACATATTTTTGAAGTTTGGTATATTACCCCACATTCAAAAATTATTAAAATCTCAGAATAAAAGTTAGACAATTATAAAAATGATTACAATATTAACAAAAGTATTAAACGTATCAATAATTACAAATTACAAAAAAAAAAAAAAATAATAATAAGTAAACTAAGGATGATATTGGTACCAATAGGGGTTCCAGGCATAACCATAAGTGCTATAGAATGCTTCGGCAGGGTCATACGTAGGATATGGTGGCTGCATCTCTATAGACCAAGGAGGGAAGATGGGTTTCGGTGTAGGAATATAGTTTCTACCTATATGTTGGCAATGAGCTATGATTTGGTTCTGATGAACTTGCCAATCTTCAAATGCTCTCTGTCTAGCATTTTCGTATTCCTGAGAAGCTATAAACCTATGCATTTCTTGCATCTCATTCCCCCCTCCTACATTACCTTGTTGCTGGTTTCTCTCCACCTGTGGATGTCTACCATGGTATCGTACTGCGGCGTTATTTCGCCTCTTCAAAACTTTCGCACCATGGTATACATTTAAACCTATAGTATCGCGGGGTTCCGGCTCTTCTAGTAATAATCCCCCCCGACTTATATCCACACCGAGATATTCACCAATCAAAGTAATAAAAATACCACCTCCTATTATGCTATGTGGTCGCATCCCCCGAACCATAGCTGATAAATAATAACCCACACAATATGGTATACTTACAGCGCTTTGTGGGTCTCGAATACACATATGGTAAAACAAATCTTGTTCATTTACCTTTTCTTTGTTTTTACCCCTTTGTGTAATCGAATTAGCTAAAAACCTATGTATCACTCTTAATTCGGCTCTATCTATATCCAAATAAGAGTAATTTCCCCCTTTGAAACGGTGATGGCTTGTCATTTGACTCCACACACCGTGTGTATCAAAATTTTCATCTATCTTTCTACCGTTTAGTATCAATCCTCTACAATCGGCAGACGCTAACTCCTCAGGCGTATATATACGTAAAGCCTGAGCCATGTCCAGTAAAGACATGTGGCGCATCGAACCGCCTAACAAAAATCTAATAAAAGAACGATCGGTTAAACTTGCTACCCGATCATTCAACTCTATACTACATAACAATTCTTCACACCATACTTTATATACAGGTCTACGTATGGTGAATAAACATACCCAGTCATTAAAAGAAGAATTACCATACCTCTGTACAAGTAATTCCCTAATTGGCCCGGCCAATTCTACAGCTTCTAAGGGTCCCCATTCTATGACCCTTGGTACCTCAACAACCTTAGAATGAAGAGTATGCAAACCCCGTTGATATTTTGGATAATCTATCCAAAGTCTGTCAAATCTCAGGTTCGGGTGCAACTCTTCCAAGTGCATATCGGAAAAGGTCATGACTGGATGAGGTATATCCTGCTTGTAGTAGTTATCCACCTCCTGTTGTTCCAAATTCTCAGCAGGAGCATTGCGGGCTTGGGATGAAGATTCACCCCTTTCATTCTGCAAAACACATCAAACACAATTTTTGTGCATCCAAATATGCATTAGTGTCAGCAAAATCATCAATCAAAATAATTACAATGACATTATCAATTTATATCAAACTTAAGCTCATTTTCACATTTTTATCAAATCTACACTTTTTCAAATAAGCATATACGAAAATGTTCGCCAAGTTCATAAGCATTCAACTCAAATAACATGTCAAAATAATCATTACTAGCAATTAAACAAGTCTCAAATGGCATTATCTTTCAAAAATCAAGTTCATGAATTTTAGACTTGAAAAAGTCCACTTTAATTCTCAAAATCATGTTTAGGCTCAAAGTTTGGATCATTTAACTACCTAGACATGTTACACTACTCAATTTAGCAACAATTCATGACAAAAATTGGCCATAACCTGTTTATATCAAAAAGCCCCAAATTTGCTCAAGAACACAAACCCTAGATTACTCAAAATTTGAAGTTTAAGGCTTCTAATCATGTTAAACAGCATCAATCTAGGTTATACAAGCATAATACATAAACAATTTAAGCATAATTACACTAAAAAGCATCAAAATCAAATTGGGGAAAAAATTGCTCAAGAACACCAAATTTCGAATTAAATGGTGTTTAGGTGTAGAAATTTACCGTTTTTCTTGAGTAATTCTTAGATAGCATCCTTCTCAACATGATTTTAGCAAAAAATTTGGTGATTAACGGTTAAAAATTGGGATTTTTTGGGGTGTTTTTCGGGTTTTTCGCGTGCAGAATTCGCTGTGTTTTTTTTGCTGTTGTTTGAGTTGTGTGGAGCACTGATCTGTGTTTTTACGTTTTATTTTTTTTCTGTAAATTGGTCCCTCCGCGAGTCGCGGAGATTAACCCTCCAAACTCCGCGAGTCGCGGAGTTTGGTATTTTTTTTTTTATAATCATTAACTTATTAAAACAATTAAGTACTTAATTTTAAAATTTTGTTTCCCTTGTTATTTAGGACGAGGTCGTTTCGGATCGATGTCCTAGTTCGTCCCTCGACAAAATTTTAAAATTTGTCTTTTTGTAGCGATTGTTTTAAAAGCTAAGATTTTTGGGTTTTTTCAATGTTTTTGGCATACTTTAATTCAATAAGATTAAAAATAATGATATTAAAAGTTCTCGTCCCTCCCTCGGGTAAAGCAATTTCGGTTCAAAGACCTAGTCTTCAACTTACGATGAATTTTAAAAATCATATTCTTAACTTAATGAGATAAAGTAAATTTTTGTTTTTAAATTCACACAACTTAAATATAAAATTCAAAATTAATATTAAAAATTCACACCAAACTTAAAATTTGAAATGCATAAAATTAAAAATTCATATTTTTAAAAAAATTAAAAATTCACACCAATCTTAATTTAAAAATTCATATTATAAATTCATACCAAACTTATATTAATTTTTCAAATATTTACAATTTTAAATATATTGTTTTTACAAAGTTTACAATATTAATTTAAGATTTATATTAATTTTAAAAACATGGTAAAAATAAAATTAAAAATCTTTTTGTCTTTTTATCCCACTTTAATCAATCAAATATTATCAAAAATATGCGCCCCTCTTTTCGGTAAAGTAATTTCGGTTCCAAGACCTAATTTAACTCATGACGAATTTTTGAAATATTTTGGGTTGATTGATTAAAGATATTTATACCTTAAGAATAAACGTTAAATTTCGCAGTGATGTAATAAATTTTTGAATGATATCAATAATTTCGGTCGCCAAACCTAATTTTATTTAATACCAATTTAATACTTTTTAGCGAACAAATTAGCGTTTATTATCAAAAGGTTAAAAATAAAAATAAAAATAAAAACTGTACAGACATACCTGTGAAATAGATTTCTTAGTTATATGATCTATCCCATTCATAAGATAGTCGGTTTAATTGGTTTTCCATGGCTACATAGGCGTAACCTCGAGCATTCAGTGTCTTTTCTTCTAAACATATGAACGGTCCGTCTCTGCATAAAGTAACAAATTCGGTATTTGAATAGGTTTGATTATTTGAACATTTACCTCCATGTGACCATTTTCCGCATTTGTGACATCGTTCTAGGTGTCGTGCTCTTCTTTTCGCTGCGGATTTTGATTTTCCTTTACCAAATTGTAAATTATTATCTTCGCATCTGGATTCTTTTCTAACTCCGTCCATTCTTTCTCTGATTACTGATACTATTTCACTCGGTAGTATGTCATTATTACGTTTAGTGATCAAAGCGTGTAGCATTAGACCATGGTTTAGTTCACAGGCAGTCTTCATTTCGTAAAAACCTAAAAAAAATAAAAATTCAGAATGGGGGGAGAAGACTAGTTCTTTAGGGTCTGCTAGGGAAAGACCATTCGGGTTCCATTTTCGAGAACTACACGAAAACAGACAATCTAACTCTAACAGAAATACATATTATCCTTTAAAGACTTGATTCTCCCCACACTTAGTTAGCTGTGGTGTCGAAATTGTGATTAACTTCGTTGTCGACTTCCATCGGACCATGTATGTAATGTTTAACTCTGTGACCATTAACTTTAAATTCAATCCCATTTGAATTTATTAATTCTATCGTTCCGTATGGGAAAACTCTTTTGACTATGAATGGTCCAGACCATCTTGATTTCAATTTTTCAGGAAATAGCTTGAATCGTGAATTGAAAAGAAGAACTTTGTCTCCTTCTTTAAATTCTTTTGAACTTCTGATTCTTTTATCATGCCATTTCTTCGTTCTTTCTTTATAGATTAACGAATTTTCGTATGCTTCATGTCTTAATTCTTCTAATTCGTTTAGTTGACTTAATCGTAGACGTCCGGCTTCATGTAAATCAAGATTACATGTTTTCAAAGCCCAAAATGCTTTGTGTTCAATTTCTACTGGAAGATGACATGCTTTTCCATAAACAAGTCTAAAAGGTGTGGTTCCAATTGGAGTTTTGTAGGCTGTTCTAAAAGCCCAGAGTGCATCCTCCAATTTAATGGACCATTCCTTCGGATTTGATCCTACGGTTTTCTCTAGAATACGTTTTAAAGCTCGGTTGGTATTTTCAACTTGTCCACTTGTTTGTGGATGATATGCGGTGGAGATTTTATGAGTTACTCCATATCTTTTAAGAACTTTCTCAAGTTGATTATTACAGAAATGAGTACCCCGATCACTTATTAAAGCTTTCGGTGTTCCAAACCTTGCAAAAAGACGTTTTAAAAAGTTGACTACAACTCGTGCATCGTTAGTTGGGAGAGCTTGTGCTTCCGACCATTTAGATACATAATCAATGGCTACGAGTATATATAGATTATTATGAGATTTTGGAAATGGACCCATAAAGTCAATACCCCAAATGTCAAATACTTCACATACTTGGATGACATTTTGTGGCATTTCATCACGTTGACTTATTTTTCCGGCCCTTTGACATGCATCACAGGATTTGCAAAGAAGGTGTGCGTCTTTGTAAATTGTAGGCCAATAGAATCCAGCTTCATAAACTTTTCTTGCTGTTAGTTGAGGCCCATAATGCCCTCCTGTTGGTCCTGTGTGACAATGGTTTAAAATTTTACTAGCTTCATCTCCAAATATACATCGGCGTATTATTCCATCGGGACAACTTTTAAACAAATGTGGATCTTCCCAGAAATAGTGTTTTATATCACTGAAGAATTTCTTTCGTCTTTGGTATGATAATCCTTTTTCAAGGAATCCACAAACTAAGTAGTTTGCATAGTCTGCAAACCATGGGATTTCATTATAATCTATCTTCAATAGATATTCATCAGGAAAGTTGTCTTGTATGGCTGATTCATTTAGAACTTCTAATTCGGGATTTTCAAGACGAGAAAGATGATCAGCGGCGAGATTTTCTGCTCCTCTTTTATCTCGGATTTCAATATCAAACTCTTGTAAGAGTAAGATCCAACGGATTAATCTTGGTTTAGCATCTTGTTTTGAAAATAAGTATCTAAGAGCAGAATGGTCGGTATAGACCACCGTTTTTGCTAGAACGAGATATGATCGAAATTTGTCAAAAGCAAAGACAATAGCAAGGAGTTCTTTTTCAGTAGTTGTATAGTTCGTTTGTGCTCCTTGTAACGTCTTACTAGCATAATATATAGGTTGAAATCGTTTTTCAATCCTTTGTCCTAAAACGGCTCCCATTGCAAAATCACTTGCATCGCACATTAGTTCAAATGGTAGATTCCAATTTGGTGTTATCATGATTGGTGCATTAGTGAGTTTCTCTTTAAGAATATTAAAAGATTTGATACACTCATCTGAAAAGATGAATGGCGCATCCTTTTCTAGGAGTTTATTCATAGGAGTGGCAATTTTAGAAAAATCTTTTATGAAACATCGGTAAAAACCGGCATGCCCTAGAAAACTCCTAACTCCTCTAACATTTGTAGGATGTGGAAGTTTAGCAATTACATCTACTTTAGCTCTATCCACTTCAATTCCTTCTTTTGAAATTTTATGTCCAAGAACGATGCCTTCTTTAACCATGAAATGGCATTTCTCCCAATTAAGTACTAGATTTGATTGTTCGCATCTAATTAGCATTCGTTCCAGATTAACTAGACATGATTTAAATGTATCACCGAAGACTGAAAAGTCATCCATGAATACTTCCATGCATTCTTCTATCATGTCGTGAAAAATCGCCATCATACACCTTTGAAAGGTTGCAGGGGCGTTGCAAAGTCCAAATGGCATGCGTTTGTAAGCAAAAGTACCATAAGGGCACGTGAATGTGGTTTTCTCTTGGTCCTCGGGTGCTATTGGAATTTGAAAATATCCGGAAAATCCATCTAGAAAACAATAGTAACTATTTCCGGCTAATCTTTCCAACATTTGATCTATGAAAGGTAAGGGAAAGTGATCTTTTCTGGTGGCGTCATTTAATTTTCTATAATCAATACATACACGCCATCCTGTTACAGTCCTAGTAGGAATAAGCTCATTTTTCTCATTTGTAATGACAGTCATGCCACCCTTCTTAGGTAAGCATTGAACTGGGCTTACCCATGGACTATCAGAAATTGGATATATCAAACCTGCATCTAGCAGTTTAATAATCTTTTTCTTAACTACATCTTGCATATTAGGATTTATTCTTCGTTGGCGTTGCACATACGTTTTATGACCTTCTTCCATAAGGATTTTATGTGTGCAATACGAAGGACTTATTCCTTTAATATCATGAATCTTCCATGCAATGGATGGTTTATGAGCTTTCAACACAGAAATGAGTTGTGATTTCTCATTTTCAGTAAGAGAAGACGATATTATTACAGGTAATTCAGATTCACCATGTAAATAAGCGTATTCCAAATGGTTTGGAAGTGGCTTTAACTCTAATTTCGGAGGTTCTTCTATCGATGATTTATATCGATATCTGTCTTCTTCTTTTAGCATTTGAATTTCTTCTGTTGTTGGTTCATATCCATTAGCTATAAGTGTAGCTAACATTTCAGCTTCATCAATTGGTTCATTACCTTCTCCTAAAGAACATTCTCCCGTTCCTTGTAATTCTGGAAATTCTTCTAATAATTCTGCATGTGCATCTATAGTTTGAATATAATAACATGTATCATCTGCAGATTGTGGTTGTTGCATTGCTCTATCAACTGAAAAGGTAACACTCTCATCCTCTATACTTAGGGTCAGTTTCTTACCGAACACGTCTATCATTGCTTTAGCCGTGTTTAAGAATGGTCTTCCTAATATGAGAGGAACTTGAGAATCTTCTTCCATGTCCAAAACAACAAAATCTACTGGAAATACTAAAGTACCAACTTTAACTAGCATGTTCTCCATTATCCCTCTAGGATATTTTATTGATCTATCGGCTAGTTGTATGCTTATTCTGGTTGGTTTCAATTCTCCAAGGTCTAGTTTAGCGTATAGTGAATACGGCATTAGATTTATACTAGCACCTAAGTCTGCCAATGCTTCTATTGAACTAAGACTACCCAGAAAACATGGAATTGTGAAACTTCCTGGATCAGATAGTTTTTCTGGTATCTTATTCAACAGCACTGCTGAACAATTAGCATTCATAGTAACAGCCGAGAGTTCTTCCATTTTCTTTCTATTTGAAATTAGATCTTTCAAGAATTTAGCATATCTTGGCATTCCTGAAATCACATCAATGAAAGGAAGATTTACATTTATCTGTTTAAACATATCCAAGAATTTGGATTGCTCGGCTTCAAGTTTTTCTTTCTTCATTTTACTCGGGTAAGGAAGTGGTGGTTGGTATGGTTTAACATAAGGTTTATCCTTAACTGTGTTATCTTCATTAATCTTTTCAACTACCGGTTCTTTTTCCTTATCTTGATCAGGTTGTGGTTCTTGTGGAGTAGGAATGGTTTCATCAGAAGTTACAGGTATTTCAGGTGGTTTAAGTGTTGTACCACTTCTTGTGGTAATAGCTTTAGCTGTTTCATTTCGGGGGTTAGCATTTGTATAACTAGGTAGACTTCCCGGTATTCTTTCACCTATTAATCTTGCTAGGTTACTTACTTCTTGTTCCAGATTTTGAATAGAAGCTTGTTGATTTCTAAATGCTTGAGCATTTTGTTCATTGGTTTGTTTCTGAGATGTGAAAAACTGCGTTTGAGTTTCAACTAGCTTCGTCATCATATCTTCTAAATTCGGCTTTTTATCATCGGTTTGTTGTGGTGGTTTGTTTTGAAAATTTGGTCTTTGCTGGTTGTAAGTATTATTGGATACTTGTTGATTGCTAGGACCTTGTTGGTTGTTGTATGGAATATTTCGGTTATAATTCTGGTTTTGATTGTAAGTCGGTCTTGGCGGTTGATAACTATTCTGATAATTATTTCCAGGCCTTTGGTTTATGTATGAAATATTCTCTCTTTGTTCCATTGTTAATTCAATACTGAGACAATCTTTTGTCAAATGTGGTCCTTCACACTGCTCACAACTAATTCGTATTGAGTGAATATCTTTAGTCATCTTTTCCATTCGTCTCTCTACAGCATCTATCTTTGCGGAAATGGAATCTAAGTCATGGCTAGAATCGGCTCTAGCTGCTTTAGATGATCTAATGATATCTTTTTCTTGGTGCCACTCATGTGAGTGGGAAGCAGTATTATCAATAATTTTGTAAGCATCAGTTTCGGTTTTCTTCATAATAGAACCACCAGCTGCTATATCTATGTCTTTTCTTGTAGTGATGTCGCATCCTTGGTAGAATATTTGTACTATTTGACAGGTGTCTAAACCATGTTGCGGACATCCTCTTAACAACTTTCCATATCTAGTCCACGCCTCATATAGAGTTTCATTTGGTTTCTGTGTAAACGTAACAATTTCTGCTTGAAGTCTTACGGCTTTAGATGCAGGAAAGAATTGTTTAAGAAATTTGTCAACTAAAACATCCCATGTATCAATCGCCCCTTCAGGTAACGATTCCAACCAATCTTTGGCTTCTCCCTTTAAAGTCCAGGGAAATAACATGAGATATATCTGTTCATCCTCCACTTCTCGGATTTTAAATAGTGTGCAGATCCTATTAAAGGTACGTAGATGTTCATTTGGATCTTCCTTCGGCGCACCACTAAATTGGCATTGATTAGTCACCATGTGTAGAATTTGTCCTTTGATTTCATAATCTGGCGCATTAATGTCTGGATGAGTAATTGCGTGACCTTGGCCAGTGCGTTTAGCTCTCATTCGGTCTTCCATACTTAAAGGTTCCAGATTCTCCATAATTGAATTTGTTGAATCGGTATCACTAGATGATTCTGATTTAATGGTTCGTTCCTCAACAATCTCTGTTGGAATTATTGGTGGCTCCGGAGGAAAGTTTAGTGGTTCAGGATCTACGAACCGTTCCTGAATATTTTCCGGATTCTCAATTGTGATGTCGGGTTCAAAAAATGGATTATCGGAAATTTGAACTGAAGTACTTGGTCGACTGGATGACGATTCTAAAGAAAAATCAACGGCGGTTATATTTGCTAAATGTCTTGATCTAGTTACAGGTGGTGAACGTACAAAAGGTGGTGAACGTCTTGCTCGGTGCATTCACTGAATATCCTATTAGTTTTAAAAAGGAAAGAAAAATTATAATAAGTTATCCAATTAATAGACTTTTCTGATTTTGCCCACGTTTCGAATAGCCAAAAGATGCAGCAGAGGGGCAGGATTCGTTTGGTCTCAATATAATTGAGGACTGTTTGGCTCCAATAACCCGGTCCACGTACAAATCCAACTATTACTACGAACCAGAAAATTTTGATGTCTATTAATTTAACCACTTAAAATAAATTTTCGTAATTTTAAGAAATTTAGATAAGAAGTAGAATAAAAAAAAATCTAAGTCCTAAAACTAGAATAGCGAGAAATAAGAGAGAAAAAGAGTTCGTCGAAAAAGGTCGAAAAAGAAAAAATGGTTGAAAAATAAAAGGTGACGGAAAAATAAAAGAAACTTATAAAAACTTAAAAATACTTGACTAACCTAACCTTATTACTACAACTAACTTAAAATTATAATCGCAAATTGATATTACTAATTGGAATGATAATTGATACATAGTAAAAGGTCGTCTAAAAATATTAAAGCTTACAGGAAAAAACTAAATCCCAAATGGAAATAACTTAAAAAGAAACTAAAACTTAAAAAGGCGTCGCAAAATTCTAAAGCACCTAAATCTTAGTCTAAAGAAAAAGCACTTAAGGAATTCTACGGCAAAGCCTAAAAATCTAGGAGTAAAAATAACTATAGCAAAAACTAAGTTTAAAATTAAATATGAGCTAAAAATACAAAAGTTATGCTACAACGATTAAAAAGGGACAAAATATAAAAATATACAAAAAGTTGTAAAAAGTACAATTTTTATAAAAATATTATTTTTATATTATTTATTTTATTAAACTATTAATTTTATAATTTAATTAAAACTAATTAATACTAAATAAAACAAATTAAATAAAAAGTAAATCTTAAAATAAAATTAATTATAATAATAATAATAATTAGGGTTTAATAATAATTAATTAATTAATACCCGTAATTAATGCTGAATTAGGGCTTCTGTCCGTGTGTCAGGTATCCTCCGCGAGTCGCGGTAATTTAATAAGAAAACCCCGCGAGTCGCGGGGTTCAGAATTTCAGATCTGGAGCAGTTTGAAATTTTACGCGTTTTTTTTTTTATTTATTTTTTTTATTTTCTGTTTTCTGTTTTTTATAAATAAAAGATATTTAATAAAACTTATATTTTTATAAATAAAAATAAAAATAAAGAAACTTATAAAACTTAAATATTTAACAAAATCTTAAAAAAATACTTATATTTTTGTTTTTCTTTTTATATTTTTTTTGAATAATTAAAACGTATTTTTACAAAAGCGAATTTTAATAAAAGTAAACAAAATTTTTTTTTTTTTTTTTATTAGCGTTGCGCTTCAGGCGTTTAGAAAATTCCCCGGCAGCGGCGCCAAAAATACTTGATGTTATGCGAGGTGTATATAAAATAGTTTATATTTTACTAGGAAAAACTATTAAATACGATACAATTTTACACAAGATATTTATTTATTTATAGAATGGATATACTTAAACCTTGCTACAACACTTATAGGCAGTGTACCTAATCGTAAAGTAGTGTAGTTTTTTGTAAGTCCGGTTCGTTCCACAGGGAATCTTTTTTTTTTAAACAAAGCTCAACGCTATATTAGTTTACTTTTATAAAAATACAAATATATATAAGTAATATTATTATTATAAAGGGGAGTTTTTACCGTTTAATGACCGGTTTGTCGATTTTAAGACTTTAGTCGCAGTTAAAACCTAATGTAAAATATAAAATAAATACAAGACTTAAATTAAAGCGTAAAGTAAATAACGATAATGAAATTGCGAATAATAAAAGTGCGATAAAATAAACTTGCGATAATTAAAAAAAGTACGATAATTAAAAGTGCGATTAAATAACAATAAATAAAAGTGCGATAATTAGAAGTGCAATTAAATATAAAATAAAGGAAATTAAATATGAAATAAAAGAATTATGCTTATTTAAACTTCCGTAATCATGATGTTCGACGTGTTGATTTTAGTTTTATGCCCATGGGTTAATTGTCCTTTGTCCTGGATTATTTAATATGTCCGTCTGGTTTTTGTCCATAACAGTCCATCAGTCATAAATATAAAGTGCGAGTGCCCTCGTCAAATTATTCTTATACCCGAAGTTAAATATTCCAACTAATTGGGGATTCGAATTGTAACAAGGTTTTAATACTTTGTTTAATGAATACACCAGGTTATCGACTGCGTGTAAACCAAGGTTTTACTACTTTGTTAACAATTACACCAATTACCCTTGAATGTAATTTCACCCCTGTTTTAATTATTCTAGTGGCTATTAATCCATTCCCGTGTCCAGTTAAATGAACGATTATTCGTACATATAAATATCCCGCCCATCGTGTCCGATTGAGTGTATATGGTAATTTATAGGGACGCCCAATTGTAAATCTTTATATTAACATTAACAAACTTTCATTTAGTTAAACAAATATAAAGCCCATTAATAGCCCATTGTCTAATTTCCACAAGTGTCGTTCTTTTGTCCAAACCCCAATTATGGTACAAAGCCCAATTACCCAATTTTAGTAATTAGCCCAACATCATGATTACTTCGTTTTAAATAAGCATAATAACGGCTTAGCTACGAGACATTAATGTAAAAAGGTTGAACATAACTTACAATGATTAAAAATAGCGTAGCGTTACACGGACAGAATTTCGACTTACACCCTTACAACATTCGCTAACATACCCTTATTATTAGAATTAAAATTAAAATTAAAATATAAATTATATATATATATATATATATATATATATATATATATATATATATATATATATATATATATATATATATATATATATATATATATATATATATATATATCGTTTACGTATGATAAGAAGAAGAAAAAGATTATGAATTGCGATCAGAATTCGGTTGCTTTTATAGGAAAAGTTGATTTTTGGGGCTCCGCGACTCGCGGTGATTTTGGCCTTCAAACTCCGCGAGTCGCGGAGAATGAATTTACAGCTCAGTCCTTGGAGTCTTTCTCTGCCGACGGTTTTATTTATAAATATAATATATATATAATTAATATAATTAATTATATATTATATTATATTTATATACATAGTTAACTTGTAATTTTTAGTCCGTTGCGTCGAGCGTTAAGAGTTGACTCTGGTCCCTGTTCCGGATTTTCGAACGTCCTCGCGTACAATTTTATATTTTGTACTTTGCGTTTTGAATCTTGTACTCTTGTAATTTCGAGACGTTTCTTATCAATAATTGGAACCTCTTTGATTGTCTTTTGTTCTTTTGAGCTTTTTGGTCGTTTGCGTCTTCAATTCGTCGAATCTGTCTTTTGTCTTCACCTTTTATTATTTAAACGAATATCACTTGTAAATAGAACAATTGCAACTAAAAGCTTGTCTTTCTTGAGGAATAATGCTATGAAATATATGTTCGTTTTTAGCATTATCAGAAGCCCCCCTTTTTCACACTACCGACGCTCTCGGTCACACTCTTACTCTTCTTGTTCAAGTGGCTAGTAGCTTCAAATTTCCGTTTACTAAAGGTAAAGTCACTCTTTCTCGGAGCAAGCGACTCAAAACCCTTAGCGATATCAAACAACTTATCAAAAGTTTTCGCCGAATTTCTACTAATCCTCTCTTGATAGTTATCATTCAAGGTTCGGTAGAAATCTTCTTTCAACATATGGTCATTCCCGACATACTCCGTGCAAAATTGGGTCTTTGATAAGAAAGTGGACTTGAGAGTGTTCAAATCCATTGACCCTTGCCTCAAAGTACGCAACTCGTCCTTAAGCCTCGAAAGATAGGCCGAAGTTTGGTACTCCCTGAAAAATTCTGCCTTAAACTCGTCCCACGTCAAACTCATACTTTGTTCTTCGCTATAAAGTCGGATTTTCGCATCCCACCACAACTTGGCATCACCCCTCATCATGATACTACCAAACCTCGTCTTTTTATCGAGAGGGCACTCACTAGTACGAAAAGCCCCCTTCATGTCGGAGATCCAACGAGCACTCTTGAGCGGGTCTCGTTCACCCTCAAAGGTAGGTGGTTGAGAGTCTTTGAAGTTTTTATAGTAGAAGTCTCGCCTTCCGACGTTATCTTCTTGAAGAACAATCTTAACTTGTTCCTTGACTAGATTGACTACTTGTTCATCAATCGAATCTAAGAACATCTTTTTAACGTCCTCTAAAAAGGCCACATGACGCCTTTGCATAATGGCCTCAATCTTGGCCATAAACTCAACGTCCTCACTCGTACCCCCGTCATTGTTCTCGGGTCTGTTTCTCGTCTTCATACTATAAAACGGAAATAGGTTAAACAATGAAACAAAAGGACATAACATAATTTTCATATACACCTCACTGCCCCATTTCGCTCAGCAATCGTCGTACATCACTTGTTCGACACGATTTAAACCCGTAACAATGGTAGCTATTCATTGTTACGTGAGCACGACGCGTTAACTCGCTAGTACAACGTCTATCTCACTTGATGATTGCAAAACACAATACAAAACAATTAGCGCATAGTTAGCTCACCTAAACCTAGGCACTAACCAATCCCCGGTCCGAACCGTCTCCTACAAGTCCCACATAAAGCGCACACACAATAAAGTCTAAGTCTAGGCACCTATCTCAAGTCGCCTAAATCCCTTACACCATGCTCTGATACCACTTGAAATAACCCAACCCGTATTCAATCGGATATTTTTTTTATTATTAGTATAAACCAATAACACGCCATTCAATAAATCAGAAGATGTAAACCATTACATAATCCCATTTAAACTTATAACGTTTTTAGTGTTTACAAAAGGCACGAAGGCCATTAATCAATTGTAATACAAGTTTGACCCATAGATGATAGTATTAAACCAAACGACACTCGAGCGTGGTTTGAGGCTAAACTACCCAAAACTAGATCAACTTCCAAAAGCTTCATCCAAAGCATCCCCCTATCAAAACAAAGCGGGAGGCCCCTAATCCAAACGAACACCCTTACCTTTGTCCATGCCGGAACCTAAAAGAGTAAACAATGAGAGGGTAAGCAAAACGCTTAGTGAATGCAATAATTATACACATACATATATAATATACCTACTTGCAAACACATACTCATATACCGCATACATGCTAGCAATACAATTAGCATGCCATCGCAAGTACAAGCTAAAAGTCTCCAATACCGCAACTAGCACAATCAATAGCATATAAATTGACATAATACAATACGCTACAAATACAACACACAACCATAGTTAACCATACTCGCGTCATGGTGCTACCGGCTCTTTGGTGCACACCATACGCATCAGTTATGACGCTACCGGCTCTTTGGTTCACATCACAACCCGAGTCATACTCGCTATAAGTGCTACCGGCTCTTTGGTTTACACTATAATAACTCGTGCCGTAGTGCTACCGGCTCTTTGGTTCACACTACAACACACGTACTACGATGCTACCGGCTCTTTGGTTCACATCATAGCACAATCGCACATATTATGGCAGTACCGGCTCTTTGGTTCTTACCATAGCATACAAATAAATACATTACATACATACGCATATAATTATTCCACTCACCTTATCGCCTTTGATGAACTAGGAATCAAGCTCGCAACCTTCAATGATATGCACCTATCACATTATGTATTTAATTAACATACATCTCTAGTGGACTAACCACCAACACTTTTCCCTTAAACATTTAATGCCCTAAAGTATTAAATGATTCACATCCACTAAAACCGCCCATTAATGGCTATGACTCGTCATAAATCACTAAAAGCTAGTGATTAGGGTCTACTAACACCAACTAACACAATTTATGGGTATTTCATACCCATCTCACCCAACTAAGTCAACAATCACCCATTTGACCCATTAAATACTTAGACTTACAATTTTAGTCAAACTTGACCCATTAACAATTCTTTCATCTTTTTACAAGTGTGTTAGTGACTAGCAACTCAATTTAACACTTACCAATCCCAATTACGTGACCAATCCCTAGATTAACACCATTTGGGTTTCCTTACACAAATTAACCCCAATTCACCCATTAAATCCCCAAATGGGTCTTACAAGTCTCAAATGACCCAAACCCTAGTCATAAATTAACTAAAACTCAAAACACGGAGTTAAGACTTACCCACACTATCTACTCGTAGCTAAGAACAAGGAGAACAACTTTACTTCTAGCTCTAAGGATTGATTCACAATTCTTCACTCTTAAATCTCACTTTGAAATCAAATGAGTTTTATGTTTTGAGAGGAAATAGAGAAAGAAAAGAGAAAAGAAATGAATAAAGATGAATAAGTAGTGGAGATTAAATGTCCCAATCAAATCTAGCTAATTTGCACGGCCTCCTCCCCATTTTACAAGACAGATCCTCTCATGGTTAGGATAAGTCTGACCACTTGGCGACCCTGTTTGATTCTGAGGTCCGTGGATTTCCTGCTGATTTTAGTGATGACTTTTCTAGTTTTTTCATCAACCTACAGCTGGTCTGGACGACAACTTCATGACCTAAATCAAGAAGTGCGTTTCTTTTTCGGAAGACTTTACTTCATTTTAATGATGGAATTGATTCATCGTGTAGATCCATCTTTTCTTACAGATATATTATAATAAATCGGGTAAAACTGTTTAGTTTAGTCCAAAGCAAAAGTATCTTCAATTATTTGTTACAGAAATATGTGACATATGTTTTAAATAACTTGGTAAATTTTCCCACACTTGGCTTTTATTTTCTTCTATTCCATTTTAAATGAATTTTAACATTTTGGTTTGTTTCTCAATTTATGTCCTTTCCGAGGTAACAATAATTTCGGTGTTAACACCTAGTTTTATCGTTCATAAATATGTATAAACATGATTTTGAATTCATTTAATTGAAAATTTTGAAAATTTTTACTAGAAGTGGGTAGTCAGTATATAAGACTAGGGCTGTTCTTTGTTATCAGAGAGCACTAGATTCTAATACAACTATTACGTTACTAGTATTTTTAATGGTAACCAAGTGTTTAAATCAAAAATTTTTAAAATCCGAAAGAATTTAACCCCTTCCCACACTTAAGATCTTGCAATGCCCTCATTTGTAAGAAATCAGTAACAATTTAAATTATTGAGGGTAAATAGCGTAGAAAAATGATTAACTTTTACCAAAGTTTCTAAACATATTGGCGTTTGTTTGCTGAATGATAAATGGTGCATATCATTTGTTCATTCCATCTTGTTGTTTCATCATGTTTGTTTTTCGTTTTGTCGTCAAAACTAGCTTTTGCTGAACTTAATGTCAGTCTTTGAAAATTCGCTGTTTTACCCTGTTTTGTACAATTGACAATATACATACATACAAATATAAACATGCATGGCAATTTGAAATGGGACTTAAAATCCCATTTTCAAATCCTAAATGTGAAATATTAGTACACAATAATAATAAAAATGATAAAAATTACATAAATATATCCAATAACATAAGTTTAAACATGAATAAGTAAAAAGATAAAAATCATAAAAATAACCAATGGAACTAAATCAGTCTGGATAGGGGTTCCAGTTCATCTCGTCAGGTGGGTTCCATTGTTGGTTATAGGTGTTCTTTTCTTACTCCGTCCAATTCACCTCTGATTAATGATACTATTTCACTTGGAAGGGTGTCATTATTACGTTTAGTGATCAAAGTGTGTAGCATTAGACCATGGTTTAATTCACAGGAAGTCTTCATTTCGTAAAACCTAAAAAAAATAAAATTTAGAATGGGGGGAGAAGACTAGTTCTTTAGGGTCTGCTAGGGAAAGACCACTTGGGTTCCATTTTCGAGAACTACACGAAAACAGAAAATCTAACTCTAACAGAAATAAATAGTATCCTTAAAAGACTTGATTCTCCCCACACTTAGTTAGCTGTGGTGTTGAAATTGTGATTAACTTCGTTGTCGACTTCCATCGGACTATCTATGTAATGTTTAACTCTGTGACCATTAACCTTAAATTCAAATCCATTTGAATTTATTAATTCTATTGTTCCGTATGGGAAAACTCTTTTGACTATGAATGGTCCAGACCATCTTGATTTCAATTTTCCAGGAAATAGCTTGAATCGTGAATTGAAAAGAAGAACTCTATCTCCTTCTTTAAATTCTTTTAAACTTCTGATTCTTATATCATGCCATTTCTTTGTTCTTTCTTTATAGATTAACGAATTTTCATATGCTTCATGTCTTAATTCTTCTAATTCGTTTAGTTGACTTAATTGTAGACGTCCAGCTTCATGTAAATCAAGATTACATGTCTTCAAAGCCCAAAATGCTTTGTGTTCAATTTCTACTGGAAGATGACATGCTTTTCCGTAAACGAGTTTAAAAGGTGTGGTTCCAATTGGAGTTTTGTAGGCTGTTCTAAAAGGCCAGAGTGCATCCTCCAATTTTATGGACCACTCCTTCGGATTTGATCCTACGATTTTCTCTAGAATACGTTTTAATGCTCGGTTGGTATTTTCAACTTGTCCACTTGTCTGTGGATGATAAGCAGTGGAGATTTTATGAGTTACTCCATATCTTCTGAGAACTTTCTCAAGTTGATTATTACAGAAATGAGTACCCCGATCACTTATTAAAGCTTTCGGTGTTCCAAACCTTGCAAAAAGACGTTTTAAAAAGTTGACTACAACTCTTGCATCATTAGTTGGGAGAGCTTGTGCTTCCGCCCATTTAGATACATAATCAATGGCTACGAGAATGTAGAGATTATTATGAGATTTTGGAAATGGACCCATAAAGTCAATACCCCAAATGTCAAATACTTCACATACTTGAATGACATTTTGTGGCATTTCATCACGTTGACTTATTTTTCCGGCCCTTTGACAAGCATCACAGGATTTGCAAAGAAGGTGTGCATCTTTGTAAATTGTAGGCCAATAGAATCCAGCATCATAAACTTTTCTTGCTGTGAGTTGAGGCCCATAATGCCCTCCTGTTGGTCCTGTGTGACAATGGTTTAGGATTTGACTAGCTTTATCTCCGAATACACATCGGCGTATTATTCCATCGGGACAACTTTTAAACAAATGTGGATCTTCCCAGAAATAGTGTTTTATATCACTGAAGAATTTCTTTCGTTTTTGATACGATAATCCTTTTTCAAGGAATCCACATACTAAATAGTTTGCATAGTCTGCAAACCATGGAATTTCATTATAATCTATCTTCAATAGATATTCATCAGGAAAGTTGTCTTGTATGGTCGATTCATTTAGAACTTCTAATTCGGGATTTTCAAGACGAGAAAGATGATCAGCGGCGAGATTTTCTGCTCCTCTTTTATCTCGGATTTCAATATCAAATTTTTGTAAGAGTAAGATCTAACGGATTAATCTTGGTTTGGCATCTTGTTTCGAAAATAGGTATCTAAGAGCAGAATGGTCGGTATAGACAACCGTTTTAGCTAGAACGAGATATGATCGAAATTTGTCAAAAGCAAAGACAATAGCAAGGAGTTCTTTTTCAGTAGTTGTGTAATTTGTTTGTGCTCCTTGTAACGTCTTACTAGCATAATATATAGGTTGAAATCGTTTTTCAATCTTTTGTCCTAAAACGGCTCCCATTGCAAAATCACTTGCATCGCACATAAGTTCAAACGGTAAATTCCAATTTGGAGTTATCATAATCGGCGCATTAGTGAGTTTTTCTTTAAGAATATTAAAAGATTTGATGCATTCATCTGAAAATATGAATGGAGCATCTTTTTCTAGGAGTTTAATCATAGGAGTGGCAATTTTAGAAAAAACTTTTATAAAACGTCGGTAAAAACCGGCATGCCCTAGAAAACTCCTAACTCCTCTAACATTGGTGGGATTTGGAATTTTAGCAATTACATCTACTTTAGCTCTATCCACTTCAATTCCTTCTTTTGAAATTTTATGTCCAAGAACGATGCCTTCTTTAACCATGAAATGGCATTTCTCCCAATTAAGAACTAGATTTGATTGTTCGCATCTAATCAGCATTCGTTCAAGATTAGCTAGACATGATTCAAATGTATCACCGAAGACTGAAAAGTCATCCATGAAAACTTCCATGCATTCTTCTATCATATCGTGAAAAATCGCCATCATACACCTTTGAAAGGTTGCAGGGGCGTTGCAAAGTCCAAATGGCATGCGTTTGTAAGCAAAAGTACCATAAGGGCACGTGAATGTGGTTTTCTCTTGATCTTCGAGTGCTATTGGAATTTGAAAATATCCGGAAAAACCATCAAGAAAACAATAGTAACTATTTCCGGCTAATCTTTCCAACATTTGATCAATAAAAGGTAAGGGAAAGTGATCTTTTCTGGTGGCGTCATTTAATTTTCTATAATCAATACATACACACCATCCTGTTACAGTCCTAGTAGGAATAAACTCATTTTTCTTATTTGTGATGACAGTCATGCCACCTTTCTTAGGCACGCATTGAACTGGGCTTACCAATGGACTATCAGAAATTGGATAAATTAAACCTGCATCTAGCAGTTTAATAATTTCTTTCTTAACAACATCTTGCATATTAGGATTTAGTCTTCGTTGGCGTTGCACATACGTTTTATGACCTTCTTCCATAAGGATTTTATGTGTGCAATACGAAGGACTTATTCCTTTAATATCATGAAACTTCCATGCAATAGCTGGTTTATGAGCTTTTAACACAGAAATGAGTTGAGATTTTTTATTTTCAGTAAGAGAAGACGATATTATTACAGGTAATTCAGATTCACCATGTAAATAAGCGTATTCCAAATGGTTTGGATGTGGCTTTAACTCTAATGTCGGTGGTTCTTCTATCGATGATTTATATCGATATCTGTCTTCTTCTTTTAGCATTTGAATTTCTTCTGTTGTTGGTTCATATCCATTAGCCATAAGTGTAGCTAACATTTCAGTTTCATCAATTGGTTCAGTACCTTCTCCTAAAGAACATTCTCCTGTTCCTTGTAATTCTGGAAATTCTTCTAACAATTCTGCATGTGATTCTATAGTTTGAATATAATAACATGTATCATCTGCAGATTGTGGTTGTTGCATTGCTCTATTAACTGAAAAGGTAACACTCTCGTCCTCTATACTTAGGGTCAGTTTCTTACCGAACACGTCTATCATTGCTTTAGCCGTGTTTAAGAATGGTCTTTCTAATATGAGAGGAACTTGAGAATCTTCTTCCATGTCCAGAATAACAAAATCTACTGGAAAGACTAAAGTACCAACTTTAACTAGCATGTTTTCCATTATCCCTCTAGGATATTTTACTGATCTATCGACTAGTTGTATGCTTATTCTTGTTGGTTTCAATTCTCCAAGGTCTAGTTTAGCGTATAGTGAATACGACATTAAATTTATACTAGCACCTAAGTCTGCCAATGCTTCTATTGAACTAAGACTACCCAGAAAACATGGAATTGTGAAACTTCCTGGATCAGATAGTTTTTCTGGTATCTTATTCAACAGCACTGTTGAACAATTAGCATTCATAGTAACAGCCGAGAGTTCTTCCATTTTCTTTCTATTTGAGATCAGATCTTTTCAGAAATTTAGCATATCTAGGCATTCCTGAAATCACATCAATGAAAGGAAGATTTACATTTATATGTTTAAACATATCCAAGAATTTGGATTTCTCGGCTTCAAGTCTCTCTTTTCTCATTTTACTCGGGTAAGGAAGTGGTGGTTGGTATGGTTTAACAAAAGGTTTAGCCTTAACTGTGTTATCTTCATTAACCTTTTCAACTACCGGTTCTTTTTCCTTATCTTGATCAGATTGTGGTTCTTGTGGAGTAGGAATAGCTTCATCAGAAATTACAGGTATTTCAGGTGGTTTAAGTGTGATACCACTTCTTGTGGTAATGGCTTTAGCTGTTTCATTCTGGGGGTTAGCATTTGTATCACTAGGTAGACTTCCCGGTTTTCTTTCACCTATCAACCTTGCTAGGTTACTTACTTCTTATTCCAAATTTTGAATAGAAGCTTGTTGATTTCTAAATGCTTGAGCATTTTGTTCATTGGTTTATTTTTGAGATGTGAAAAACTGCATTTGAGATTCAACTAGCTTCGTCATCATATCTTCTAAATTTGGCTTTTTATCATCGGTTTGTGGTGGTTTGTTTTGAAAATTAGGTCATTGCTGATTGTAAGTATTATTGGATACTTGTTGATTACTAGGACCTTGTTGGTTGTTGTATGGAACATTTCGATTATAATTCTGGTTTTGATTGTAAACTGGTCTTGGCGGTTGATAATTATTCTGATAATTATTTCTAGGCCTTTGGTTTAGATATGAAACATTCTCTCTTTGTTCCATTGTTAGTTCAATACTGAGACAATCTTTTGTCAAATGTGGTCCTCCACACTGCTCACAACTAATTCGTATTGAGTGAATATCCTTAGTCATCTTTTCCATTCGTCTCTCGACAGCATCTATCTTTGCGGAAATAGAATCTAAGACATGGCTAGAATCGGCTCTAGCTGCTTTAGATGATCTAACGATATCTTTTTCTTGATGCCTGATAATGCTAAAAACGAACATATATTTCATAGCATTATTCCTCAAGAAAGACAAGCTTTTAGTTGCAATTGTTCTATTTACAAGTGATATTCGTTTAAATAATAAAAGGTGAAGACAAAAGACAGATTCGACGAATTGAAGACGCAAACGACCAAAAAGCTCAAAAGTACAAAATACAATAAAAGAGGTTCCAATTATTGATAAGAAACGTCTCGAAAATTACAAGAGTACAAGATTCAAAACGCAAAGTACAAGATATTAAATTGTACGCAAGGACGTTCGAAAATCCGGGACCGGGACCAGAGTCAACTCTCAACGCTCGACGCAACGGACTAAAAATTACAAGTCAACTATGCACATGAATATAATATAATATATAATTAATTCTTAAAATTAATATATATATATATTATAATATATTTAAAAATCGTCGGCAAACAAAGAGCCAAAGCTGGGTGAGCTGTAAAAACAAACTCCGCGACTCGCGGAGTTTGAAGAAGAAAAAGGCCGCAAGTCGCGGAGATCACCTGGACTCAATTCCCTATAAAAGCCAGCGCAGTTCGACGTAAAAAAATATCAAAAATCAATCTCTCTATATATGTATACGTAATATTTATATTTATATTTTAATTTTAATTTTAATTTTAATTTTAAATCCTAATAATAAGGGTATGTTAGCGAATGTTGTAAGGGTGTAAGTCAAAATTCTGTCCGTGTAACACTACGCTATTTTTAATCAATGTAAGTTATGTTCAACCTTTTTAATTTAATGTCTCGTAGCTAAGTTATTATTATGCTTATTTAATCCGAAGTAATCATGATGTTGGGCTAATTACTAAAATTGGGTAATTGGGCTTTGTACCATAATTGGGGTTTGGACAAAAGAACGACACTTGTGGAAATTAGACTATGGGCTATTAATGGGCTTTATATTTGTTTAACTAAATGACAGTTTGTTAATTTTGATATAAAGATTTACAATTGGACGTCCCTATAAATAACCATATACACTCGATCGGATACTGTGACGCCCCGTACCAAATCATCATGTACGGACCATCAACAACAGGATCATTACAAGGTTAAATACTATATGCGTTTTCAAAAAGAGTTTGCATTCATAATTAAAAGTGATGTCAAACCAACATCTAAAGTTTTACAATCCAAAAGCATGCTTCGCTAAGTAGAAGCAATAAATAAGTGCACATGACCACAATGGTCGTTACAAGTCATAGTTCAAAAGTACGAATGTTTGAATGCAAAATAAAGTAGTTCATGCGATGACAACTCTAAGCAGCGGGTGTCTAATGCACGACTAGTACACAGCGGAAGCAACCTCAAGCACCTGAGAAATACATGCTTAAAAACGTCAACACAAAGGTTGGTGAGCTATAGTTTAAGTATAACAGTATGTAAGGTAGGCCACGAGATTTCAGTGCTACAAAGAGCTTTTCAAAACAGTATGATAAAGTATATGTTAACCGTGGGCACTTGGTAACTAACTTAATGTTTATACCCCCTGAAAGTACACTTGGCAAGTGCGTATGTATACGAAGTATTAAACACTCGTTAAATGCTAGCACTACTAGCCCGAGTGGGGATGTCAAACCCTATGGATCCATATCTAAGATTCGTATTCACGGTTCAAAAACCAATGATTAAACGTTACCGAGCTAAAGGTAATGTTTATGCCGTTATATAACCCACACATATATAAGTTTAAGTACTCGTGCCTAGTATGTAAAACATAAAATCCGCATGTATTCTCAGTTCCCAAAATAAGTTAAAAGTAAAAAGGGAATGCCATAACTCACAATGATAATGTAGTCGTAAAGTCGGTTCGGAAAAGGTATGCAAGTAATCGGTCCGAAGGTCCTCAACCTAAGGCAAATAATACTAAGTCAGTAAATCGTCTTAATAGGTTTAAAAGTATGTATTTAAGGTCTTAAGGGTCATCACCATTCATCATTAAACAAAAAGCGTAAAGTAGGTTTCGTTTATAAAACTAGTTTAAAACAAAGTCTGACTTCAGTCAGTCACCACGGCCTCTGTGACGACCCCTCCAAAACACTTAACGGATCCGTCAGTTGGTCCCATAGCTTGATCGGACTTAAATGAATTAAATAAACAAAGTTGCATTCTTTTATTTCAAAATGTTGCCCAAAAAGGAAACAAACCCAATTAAGTAGTTTAAATCAACCAACCATAGTAATGAACCAAAAGTTGACACAAAACATTGCCAACAAACCCACAATTTAAATTATCCAAAATAGAATGCAAGCTTAAGTTTCATAAATAGTTTCATAAAATCTGCCCAAATGCATGCAGACTCTTCTAACGACAGCGGAAGCATCAAATAACTCAAGTACCTGTGAAAACATGCAAGTAAACTGTCAACACAAAGGTTGAGTGAATTATAGGTTTAAATAAATATGTAAACTTTAGACCACAAGATTTAAAAATGTTAGAAAACATTAAACATTATTCCATTATCAATGAGCCACCTGGTAACCACTTAACCCTTTATTTACCCTTGCCAAACACAATAAAAATATACACTTGGACAGTGTATCTACAACAAATTACGAAGTACTAAACATTCCGATTATAAATTGCTAGCGCGACTAGCTCGAAATGGGGTTGTCAAACCCGATAGATCTATCCGTAGGATTCGCGTTCACCGGTAGAAACCAATGATTACAGTTACCAGACAAGGGAATATTTTTGTCCAACTCACAATGAATAATTAAATTTAACTGTTACTTGTGTCTAACCGTAAATAAAAATCTGCATGTAATCACATCCCAAAAATATACTTTGAAAAGTATGTAAAAACGGGACTATAACTCACCTTAAATAGCAACTGAAGAAATCTCACAAACAAGCGAACAGCAAGTAAAGTAAAGTGATCAAGAAAGATCACAACGCCGACCTATAAATAAAGCAGGTCGAAATAAATAACTAACTTAGGCCAAGTCTTAGTATGATAGCTATTGTACATGTTGCAAGTAGGCATAGAACATTACTCAGCAAGCATCGGTTTGATTGGAACAACATAAGGACACACACTTTCTATTTTTAGAAAGTTTCTATTTTTAGCAGGTTTCCATTTTTGGAAAGTTTTCTATTTTTGGAAAGTTTCTATTTTTGGAAAGTTTCTATTTTTGGAAAGTTTCCAAATTTAGAAATTTCTATTTTTAGAAAGTTTTGAAGTTAGGAAAGTTTCCTTATTTAGAAAGTCAACAAAAGTCAACTGAAAGTCAAAGTCAACCGAAAGTCAACTCAAAAGTCAACCTTGGTCAAACATAGTCAACATTAATTTTAAAAGTGTAAGTTACAATAATAACATAGGTTATAATGTTAATTAAAGTCAAAAGTGTATAATAATGTCTTAACATAAGTTTAATTAAATAAAATGAATTATTAAAGTTAATATAAGTTGAAATGTTATAATTAGTATAACATAAGTATTTAATTAATTAATTAAATATTAATCATAATATAAATATTATTAATTTATAATAAATTTTAAATCATATCATAAGTATTATTAATTAATAATGAATTATTAATCATATCATAAGTTTCTAATTAAAATTATTAAATCATAAGTATTTAATAATTAAATCATAATTAAATAATAATTAAGTCTTATAATAATTAAATAATTAAATAATATTTATTATAAGTCTTTTAATAATTTCTCAAAAACAAATTTAATACTTATCATAAGTATTTTCCTTTAATAATAAAAGTATTATTAATCATAAGTTTAATTAAAATGTTAATTAAATTATAATTAATAATTAAATGATATAATAAATATTTATATCATAAGTCTTAAATAATAATAATTACTTCTTTTATCATAAGTAATTAATTAATAATGAAATCCATTAATTTTAACATAAGTTTAATCATTAACCATAAGTTTTAAGTTTAAAAGTTCATCGGGTCGTATCTTGAGCCCCGGATGTCGGTTTCGGGCAAGCCACATATGCAACTTCACCTACTCAAACCACCCGACACAATTATGAACTCAAAAACACTCCAAGAACAGTCCCTAGGTCGTGGATATCAGCCATGACAACATTTGGGAAATCAATTTACTCAAAACAGTAATTCGGGCACAACGGGTGAACCGTGGCTCGGATTTAGGTGACCCGAACATGAAAATTCGTCTCACCATCAGTCCTAAACAAATGACACACCCTAAAGACACCAAGGATGGTCACAAAGTCGGACCCAACCTTGTTCATGCCAAGAACACCTTTCAATCTTTAACAAAAATCAAATTAAGCATATCTAGGGCTCCGGGAATCGAAACGACATGAATCCGGAGTCTAAAATTAATGTCTTGATGAGAGGAACTCATTTATGTACTTTATTTTAACATTCATATCAGTTACAAAGTCAGAAAACACGAATCAAACTGCTGTCCAAAATTTACAAACCGAAAACATATGCAAACGAGTAATTCTACGCATCCAAACAACATTACAACAACTAATATACATCATACTAATAATATAAACTCAAAATACAGAAATATAAATAAATATGAAAAGTTCTAGGGTTAGGGTTTATACCCAAATCGAGAATCAAAGAATATGGATGTGTAGAGAACGAAACAAGGAACGCGATTATGATCTTCAATTCTTAAATCAAGCAATAATTTTTGATGATGATGATGCTAGGGTTGGTGATGGCGATGGCAAAGGGAGAGGGAGAAGGAGGGTGAGAGCAAAATTTTAGAGGATTAGGTTTTTGATAAATTTGGAATTGTAAAAATAAAATGGGAAAAGGAAAAATCAAGGGAGTATACTCCCTCCCTTGGTTTCAGCCGATGGGGTCATGGGGGTGGGCTCCTCATGGCCCAAATTTGCTAAATGTGTAATTCCTTGTGGCCCGAAATCCCGAACGAAGCCCGAAACGCGAAAACACGCTTACGCGATTAAAAATCCGGAAAGATATCAAACGCGCGACGAAAAATAAATATAAATACACCTATTAATAATATGATCTTAAAATATCATATTTAAAATATTTAGGATTTAAAAATCTCGAAAGCTCGACCGTTGGTTTAAAAACCGAAAAGATTCGCCGGATGGAAATCCGCGAGACGTAGAAACGTATAAATTAAAATATGAATACATATATTCACATGACACATAATAATTAATATATATATATATATATATATATATATATATATATATATATATATATATATATATATATATATATATATATATATATATATATATATATATATATATATATATATATATATATATATATATATTATTACAAATAATAATATAGGTCATAGAAATGACGTGGCACACTAACAGTTAACGGTCGTTAAATAATTAACAGAAAAAGATAACGGAAAAAGTAGGGTCGTGACAGTACCTCCCCGTTACGGAAATTTCGTCCCGAAATTTAAGCAGGCGCAGGGGTTGACTCGGCATCTGAGAACAAATGCGGGTACTTCTGCTTCATTTGGTCTTCACGCTCCCAAGTGAACTCGGGACCGCGTCTAGCGTTCCATCGGACCCGAACAATAGGAATTCTGCTCTGTTTAAGAGTCTTAACCTCTCGGTCCATGATCTCAACTGGATCCTCAATAAAATGCAATTTCTTGTCAACTTGAAGTTCCTCCAAAGGAATATTCTGATCAAATTCAGCCAAACACTTCTTTAAGTTCGAAATATGGAAAACATCGTGAACGACACTGAGTTCTTGTGGCAACTTCAAACGATAAGCCACCGGTCCAACTCTTTCAATGATCTCAAACGGTCCCACGAAACGAGGACTTAACTTCCCTCTTTTACCAAAACGAATAACACCCTTCCAAGGCGAAACTTTTAACATAACACGATCACCAACTTGAAATTCAACATCTTTCCTTCCTTTGTCGGCATAACTCTTTTGCCGACTTCTAGCAGTTTTCAATCTTTCCTTAATTCGTACAATCTTCTCGGTAGTCTCATGAATAATTTCTGGACCCGTGAGTTGAGCATCCCCAACCTCATTCCCACAGACAGGAGACCTACACTTCCTACCGTACAAAGCTTCAAACGGTGCGACTTTAATACTTACGTGATAACTGTTGTTATAAGAAAACTCAGCTAACGGCAAATACTTATCCCACCCATTCCCAAAATCAATCACACAAGCTCGCAACATATCTTCCAACGTCTGAATGGTCCTCTCACTTTGACCATCCGTTTGAGGATGATAAGCGGTGCTCATATCTAATCTAGTTCCCAAGGCTTCCTGTAAAGATCGCCAAAACCTCGATACAAAACGACTGTCTCGGTCCGAAATAATGGATACAGGAACACCATGCCTAGAAACAATCTCTTTCAAGTACAAACGAGTGAGCTTCTCCATTGAATCTGTTTCCCTGATCGGCAAAAAGTGAGCCGACTTAGTGAGTCGATCTACAATCACCCATATCGCATCATAACCACCCGAAACTCTTGGTAACTTAGTGATAAAATCCATAGTGATTCCTTCCCACTTCCACTCGGGAATTTCTGGTTGTACCAACAATCCGGACGGTTTTTGATGTTCAGCTTTGACCTTAGAACAGGTCAAACACTTAGACACATACTTAGCTATGTCACCCTTCAAATTATGCCACCAATACAGCTCCTTAAGATCCTGATACATCTTCCCTGAACCAGGATGAATAGAGTATCTAGACTTATGAGCCTCATCTAAAATCAACTGTCGAAGACCTCCAAACTTCGGAACCCAAAGACGTCCCGCAAAGTACCTAGTACCATCAGCTCGAACTTCAAACTTCTTAGCTACCTTGGCTACATTCTCTTTCACGAAATTCTCCTCCTTTAAGGCTTCTTGTTGTGCCTCAAGAATCTGCCTAACGAGGTTTGATCTAACTGTCATATTCAAAGCTCTAACCCTTCGAGGTTCAGCCCTTTCTTTACGACTCAAAGCATCAGCCACAACATTGGCTTTACCCGGATGATACAAAAGGTCACAATCATAATCATTCAACGTCTCAATCCATCTTCGTTGTCTCATGTTCAAATGTTTTTGATCGAGAATATGTTGAAGACTCTTATGATCGGTGTACACAGTACACTTAACACCTAAAAGATAGTGTCTCCAAATCTTCAGTGCAAAAATAACAGCTCCTAACTCTAAATCATGAGTTGTATAGTTCTGTTCGTGAACCTTCAACTGACGTGACGCATACGCAATAACCTTCTTTCGTTGCATCAAAACGCAACCATAGCCTTGTCGTGATGCATCGCAATAAACAACAAAATCATCATTACCTTCCGGTAGAGACAATATCGGAACGGTAGTCAGTTTCTTCTTCAAAATCTGAAAAGCATTCTCCTGTTCATCCTTCCACTCATACTTTTTCCCCTTATGCGTTAAAGCAGTCAGAGGTTTCGCTATACGAGAGAAATCCTGGATGAACCTTCGATAGTAACCTGCCAATCCTAAGAACTGACGAATTTGAGTAGGAGTTTTCGGGGTTTCCCACTTTTCAATCGCCTCAATTTTAGCAGGATCAACTTGTATTCCTTGTTTGCTAACAATATGACCAAGGAACTGAACTTCTCTTAACCAAAAAGCACACTTAGAGAACTTAGCGTACAACTCTTCTTTCTTTAACAAATCAAGCACTAACCTCAAATGTTCTTCGTGCTCTTCATCACTCTTAGAATAGATAAGAATGTCATCGATGAAAACTATAACGAACTTGTCCAGATAGGGTCTACACACACGGTTCATGAGGTCCATGAACACAGCAGGTGCATTTGTCAATCCGAACGGCATAACAAGAAATTCAAAGTGACCGTAACGGGTGCGAAAAGCAGTTTTTGAAACATCAGATTCTTTAACACGCAACTGATGATAGCCAGAACGAAGATCAATTTTTGAATAAACAGAAGAACCTTGAAGCTGATCGAACAGATCATCAATTCTCGGAAGAGGATAACGATTTTTAACAGTGAGCTTATTCTGTTCACGATAATCAATGCATAAACGAAAAGAACCATCCTTCTTCTTAACAAACAGAACAGGAGCTCCCCAAGGGGACGAACTAGGACGAATAAAACCTTTGTCTAACAACTCACGGAGTTGACTTGACAATTCTTGAAGTTCAGAAGGCGCAAGACGATAAGGAGCACGTGCTACAGGAGCAGCGCCGGGAACAAGATCAATCTGAAATTCTACCGCGCGTTGCGGCGGAAGGCCAGGTAAGTCATCAGGAAACACCTCGGGAAAATCCCTAACAATATGAACGTCATCAACGTTCTTTACTTCCTTACTAGGATCAACAACATGAGCAAGGATAGCATGACAGCCCTTACGGAGATGTTTACGAACTTTCATACAGCTAATAAGGTTTAACTGTGCGCATTTCTTATCTCCATAGACCATCAGTGGCTCTCCAATAACATCAGTAACACGAATAGCCTTATCATAACAGACGATCTCGGCACGGTTCGCGGACAACCAATCCATACCAATAACAATATCAAAACTACCAAGTTCAATCGGTATCAAATCTATCTCGAAATCCCTACCACCCAGATTAATGTTACACTTACGATGTACAGTCTTAGCAGTAAGTTCCTTACCATTAGCTACTTCAACAACATAAGTATTGTCTAAGAGAGTTAACGGCGTTTTGATTCTCGAACTTAATTTACTCGACACGAAACTTAAATCAGCCCCTGAATCAAATAACACATAAACTGATAAATCATTGACTGAGAACATACCAGTAACAAGCTTAGGATCTTCCTCCGCATCCTTAGCATTAATGTTGAACGCTCGGCCGCGTGCAGTCTCTGCAGTCTTCTTGTTGGGACAAGCATCTCGGAAATGCCCCGGCTTCCCACACTCATAACAAACCCTTGGATTACCACCATTATTCGATTTCCCATTACCGTTACCGTTACCACCTCTATTACCAACATTATTATTATTACCACCAGTCGCGGGAGTAGCAGACCCCGGCAAAAGCACTGTACAATCTTTAGCAATGTGCCCTTGCTTAGAGCACCTCTTACAAGTAACTGTGCAGTAACCATCATGAGCTTTATAGCAACGAGGGCACACCCGCTAATTTCTGTTATTAGCACCTGAGGTATCCTGTTTCTTCTGCTGACCCTGGTTTTGATTGCGGTTGTTATCCCACTTTCGTTTCCCATTGTCAGCCTTCTTGACAACCTCCTCACTACTTTCAACAACTGTAGTCTTGCTTCTTCTCAACACCTTGTCATTAAGTTTGTGGGCCATAGACATAGCTGCCTCAATAGTCTGGGGTTCACTGGACTCAACCCCGTGTTCAATCTTCTCGGACAAACCATCAATGTAAGCCTCAATTTTGCGGTCCTCATCCGCATAAACCCTAGGACACAGCAAAGTTAACTCGAAAAACCTTCGTTCATAGGCATCTAACTCGGTGCCATGCATTTTCAAATTCTTGAGCTCAACCTCTAGCTTCTTAAGCTCACCCCGAGGTCTATAGCGGGTGATCAATCTTTCCTTAAAATCATTCCAGGCCAAACCATAAGCTACATCGCTTCCCAAACTACTAACTAGATTGTTCCACCATGTCAAGGCACTATCCTTGAGAGTGCAACTAGCGAAACTAACTTTGTCCTCTTCACGGACCCGACTGACCCTGAAAATAGATTCGATTTTCTCGAACCAACGAGTAAGCCCTATTGGTCCTTCCGTACCACTGAATTCTTGGGGTCGACCAGCCATAAAAGTTTTGTGGGAGCATCCCACGTTGTTGTTCACATTGGCATTAACATTAGCATTTGCTGCCATAGCAGCAGCAATTCCTTCATTGATCAGGCGTTGCATACGCGCTTCAGTGGACTCTCTTGGAGGCATGATCTTCAAAATAGAATAACACATCCGTTAGTACCAAGAATAATACTAGTGTCATAAAGGAATAGATCAAAACACGAAAAGACTAACCATTAAGATATTAGTTAACTAACACTATGAGTAATAACATGACAGTTATGATTGTTATAGAAATAACCATCACATGCATACGTATTTTATGATAACATCATACAACATACATAGCACCTAACATACATGAACATATATTACGCATAATATAACATGCCAAGAGCCACAACATCAGAAATAAAACATGATAATGATAATAGATGTCATAAAAATAACCATCCATACATAATGAAAAATATCCCATAACAAAATCTTAATAAAATCCTCGGCAAAACGCCGTACATAACCCAAAATGTATGTATAAAAAGGACATTAAGTCTGATGAAATAGATAATCAATATGAATAATCACATCACATTCGCTTAGAGCGGGTGTGATAAGCTGGTCCAGCATGAGTCTCAGCAGGATCCTCATACTTGCGCAACTTCCCTTTCACAACATCCAACTCTTCCTTCAACACACGAACAGTGCTCTCGAGAGCCTCGAACTTAGCATTAACTTCTCGATCACGCTTACGGTTCGCATCCTCAACCCTATGCTTGAAAGTGATAAAGTTACCCATGTCGGCACGAATCTCGTCCATAACTTCATTATGTGGCAAAGTGCGCAAACAATCACTAAGGGCGTTAATACGTGTCACCTCATTATAAGCCCGGTTCATATGAGTAATGGTAGAAAAATAGTAATGAACAGGATCATCGATCTCTGGTTGATTAGCACGACGTCTAGCAGGAGACGGTGGAGCAGGAGCAGCAACAGAGTTATCGCTCGAAGTCGACATCTGCAAACAGCAAAACCGCAAACCACATACCAAAAAGATATAAAAGCTAATAATATAACTTATACGAAATGAAATGCATATTAATGCTATAGCAAAAAGATCGGGCTGTAGACTAGACTCTAATGCACCCTAATAACCACGGGTTGACCACATTAAGACCGCCTAGTTCCCTACAACCAGAGCTCTGATACCACATGTGACGACCCCGCCAAAACACTTAACGGATCCGTCAGTTGGTCCCATAGCTTGATCGGACTTAAATGAATTAAATAAACAAAGTTGCATTCTTTTATTTCAAAATGTTGCCCAAAAAGGAAACAAACCCAATTAAGTAGTTTAAATCAACCAACCATAGTAATGAACCAAAAGTTGACACAAAACATTGCCAACAAACCCACAATTTAAATTATCCAAAATAGAATGCAAGCTTAAGTTTCATAAATAGTTTCATAAAATCTGCCCAAATGCATGCAGACTCTTCTAACGACAGCGGAAGCATCAAATAACTCAAGTACCTGTGAAAACATGCAAGTAAACTGTCAACACAAAGGTTGAGTGAATTATAGGTTTAAATAAATATGTAAACTTTAGACCACAAGATTTAAAAATGTTAGAAAACATTAAACATTATTCCATTATCAATGAGCCACCTGGTAACCACTTAACCCTTTATTTACCCTTGCCAAACACAATAAAAATATACACTTGGACAGTGTATCTACAACAAATTACGAAGTACTAAACATTCCGATTATAAATTGCTAGCGCGACTAGCTCGAAATGGGGTTGTCAAACCCGATAGATCTATCCGTAGGATTCGCGTTCACCGGTAGAAACCAATGATTACAGTTACCAGACTAGGGAATATTTTTGTCCAACTCACAATGAATAATTAAATTTAACTGTTACTTGTGTCTAACCGTAAATAAAAATCTGCATGTAATCACATCCCAAAAATATACTTTGAAAAGTATGTAAAAACGGGACTATAACTCACCTTAAATAGCAACTGAAGAAATCTCACAAACAAGCGAACAGCAAGTAAAGTAAAGTGATCAAGAAAGATCACAACGCCGACCTATAAATAAAGCAGGTCGAAATAAATAACTAACTTAGGCCAAGTCTTAGTATGATAGCTATTGTACATGTTGCAAGTAGGCATAGAACATTACTCAGCAAGCATCGGTTTGATTGGAACAGCATAAGGACACACACTTTCTATTTTTAGAAAGTTTCTATTTTTAGCAGGTTTCCATTTTTGGAAAGTTTTATATTTTTGGAAAGTTTCTATTTTTGGAAAGTTTCTATTTTTGGAAAGTTTCCAAATTTAGAAATTTCTATTTTTAGAAAGTTTTGAAGTTAGGAAAGTTTCCTTATTTAGAAAGTCAACAGAAGTCAACTGAAAGTCAAAGTCAACCGAAAGTCAACTCAAAAGTCAACCTTGGTCAAACATAGTCAACATTAATTTTAAAAGTGTAAGTTACAATAATAACATAGGTTATAATGTTAATTAAAGTCAAAAGTGTATAATAATGTCTTAACATAAGTTTAATTAAATAAAATGAATTATTAAAGTTAATATAAGTTGAAATGTTATAATTAGTATAACATAAGTATTTAATTAATTAATTAAATATTAATCATAATATAAATATTATTAATTTATAATAAATTTTAAATCATATCATAAGTATTATTAATTAATAATGAATTATTAATCATATCATAAGTTTCTAATTAAAATTATTAAATCATAAGTATTTAATAATTAAATCATAATTAAATAATAATTAAGTCTTATAATAATTAAATAATTATTTAATATTTGTTATAAGTCTTTTAATAATTTCTCAAAAACAAATTTAATACTTATCATAAGTATTTTCCTTTAATAATAAAAGTATTATTAATCATAAGTTTAATTAAAATGTTAATTAAATTATAATTAATAATTAAATGATATAATAAATATTTATATCATAAGTCTTAAATAATAATAATTACTTCTTTTATCATAAGTAATTAATTAATAATGAAATCCATTAATTTTAACATAAGTTTAATCATTAACCATAAGTTTTAAGTTTAAAAGTTCATCGGGTCGTATCTTGAGCCCCGGATGTCGGTTTCGGGCAAGCCACATATGCAACTTCACCTACTCAAACCACCAGACACAATTATGAACTCAAGAATACTCCAAGAACAGTCCCTAGGTCGTGGATATCAGCCATGACAACATTTGGGAAATCAATTTACTCAAAACAGTAATTCGGGCACAACGGGTGAACCGTGGCTCGGATTTAGGTGACCCGAACATGAAAATTCATCTCACCATCAGTCCTAACCAAATGACACACCCTAAAGACACCAAGGATGGTCACAAAGTCGGACCCAACCTTGTTCATGCCAAGAACACCTTTCAATCTTTAACAAAAATCAAATTAAGCATATCTAGGGCTCCGGGAATCGAAACGACATGAATCCGGAGTCTAAAATTAATGTCTTGATGAGAGGAACTCATTTACGTACTTTATTTTAACATTCATATCAGTTACAAAGTCAGAAAACACGAATCAAACTGCTGTCCAAAATTTACAAACCGAAAACATATGCAAACGAGTAATTCTACGCATCCAAACAACATTACAACAACTAATATACATCATACTAATAATATAAACTCAAAATACAGAAATATAAATAAATATGAAAAGTTCTAGGGTTAGGGTTTATACCCAAATCGAGAATCAAAGAATATGGATGTGTAGAGAACGAAACAAGGAACGCGATTATGATCTTCAATTCTTAAATCAAGCAATAATTTTTGATGATGATGATGCTAGGGTTGGTGATGGCGACGGCAAAGGGAGAGGGAGAAGGGGGGTGAGAGCAAAATTTTAGAGGATTAGGTTTTTGATAAATTTGGAATTGTAAAAATAAAATGGGAAAAGGAAAAATCAAGGGAGTATACTCCCTCCCTTGGTTTCGGCTGATGGGGTCATGGGGGTGGGCTCCTCATGGCCTAAATTTGCTAAATGTGTAATTCCTTGTGGCCCGAAATCCCGAACGAAGCCCGAAACGCGAAAACACGCTTACGCGATTAAAAATCCGGAAAGATATCAAACGCGCGACGAAAAATAAATATAAATACACCTATTAATAATATGATCTTAAAATATCATATTTAAAATATTTAGGATTTAAAAATCCCGAAAGCTCGACCGTTGGTTTAAAAATCGAAAAGATTCGCCGGATGGAAATCCGCGAGACGTAGAAACGTATAAATTAAAATATGAATACATATATTCACATGACACATAATAATTAATATATATATATATATATATATATATATATATATATATATATATATATATATATATTATTACAAATAATAATATAGGTCATAGAAATGACGTGGCACACTAACAGTTAACGGTCGTTAAATAATTAACGGAAAAAGATAACGGAAAAAGTAGGGTCGTGACAGCCTCTACCCTTACTGAATTAAGGTGAGACCAGTGGCCATGGCTCCGTCTATGAGTCCCTTAAGTTTGGTAAAATTTACAGAAGCAAACTCGTCTTCGTTTAACTGTGGTGACGGTTTAAGTGCGAGTAGGTCTGAAATTTCTGCACAACGTTAAAGGACATAGTGACGATCGGAGGGCCATAAATCCTAAACCGTAACTCGGATTAAGACGAGTCCTATATGAAAAGTTATCTACTCGAAAAGTTCTATCTAAAAATCATGGTTAGAACAGCCCAGGTTTGCTGGTCTGTTACAGAAACAGCAGGTCAGTAGGTTTTGGACAGAAACAGTAAGTTTAAAAGGGTTCCGGTGGTCTTGGTGCTTGATGTTCATCATGGTTCTCATCCTTGATGCATATAGCTTTAAGTGTACAACTCATTGATCTATCTACATCATATTAACCAAGTCTTGACCATCATAACCCTAGTGCAAGTCTAAGACATGAAGCACAACTCACTTAAGAGTTGCATGAAGTTTGATGAACCAAAGTTACATCAAAGTCTTAGGTTTGACACTTACATGAACTATAAAATTGAAAGTTAACTAACTAATCAAGATCATAAGTAGTAGAATATAGTTCTTAGTTTGATCTTGAATTTCCAAGACTCAAAAGTCTAGATCCAAAGTTATAATTAAAGAAAACTTATTTATGTGTTCTTGAACTTTCAAAGTTAACTTAATTTGTTCAAGAGATATGAGATCAAGACTAACTTGTAGTACTTGACCATATAAACTAACTACATGAAATTAAAGTGTATAAATTGAAGAAGTAAACTTAAATAAACAAGAAAAGGTTCATGGTTGTTCATACTTTAAAGATTCAAACCAAAGTTTGATCTTTAGAAAGTAAACTTTAAAGTTTACTTCATGAGCTTCAAGTATGTCCTTAATCAACACATGGAACTTGCAACTTTTGAAACAATATATGTAGAACCTAAACTAGAGAGTTTAGTTCTTGAATGTTCTTGTTAATACAAGATAAAGAAGAATGAAACTAGTGAGTTTAATTCTTGAAACATGTAAGTAACTAACTAGTAAGTAAACAATCATCAAGACAAGTAACAAATCAAACAAAGAATGATGATGATTAAAGGGTATAAGGTGGCGGTTTTGTCAAGAGAAAAAGAGGAAGAGAAAGCTTTGAAAGAACTCAAACTTTAGAGTGCAAATGAGAGAAAAGTTGTAAGTGTTTGTGTGAGTGTTTGAATGAAAGAGAAATGCAAGTAATGTAGTGATAAAAAAAAAATTTGAAACTCCTCCTATATGCCTAAAGGCCCACGGTTTTGCTGCATAAAAAAGAGGGAGGAGTTTGTTTTGTGGATACTTGCATGTTAAAGCTAAAAAGAGTGGTTAAAGGATGGCCATGCATGGGGATAAGTTGCTAACTAGATTCCAATTACAACAACTAACTAGTTCCATCTTAAATTGATACTTTCAAGTGCAAGACATGGGCTAACTAAGTCCATTAATAATGTAGGGTGGGCTTGGAAGTCCAATAACATGAGTCCATTACACTAACAAAGCCCAAGTTCAAATAAATCACAAGTTAAACCAATTAAAGCCCAAGTAACTGACTAATAGCCTTAGTTAATTAAAATGATTAATAAATTTAATCATGAATGTAAATAATATCTAAAAATATTATTCGTGAAAGTTTCGGGTGTCACAAAGATGTTTCGGGCCATTAAAGTCAAGTTCGGGCAATCATGGCAACATGTAAATGTAATAACGTACATTCGTTTAAACACGCGTATTAATAACAATAATTATTAATAAAATAACGTTGGAAATTCCAGGGTCGTTACATTACCCACCTGTTAAAGAAAATTTCGTCCCGAAATTTAAGCTGAGGTAGATGGAGGAGTCGAAAAAAGGTGAGGATACTTCCGCATCATTTGGTCCTCTCGCTCCCAAGTAAACTCGGGTCCTCGTTTGGCATTCCATCGCACTCGGACGATCGAAATCTTGTTGCGTTTCAAAGTTTTGATCTCACGATCCATAATTTCAACAGGTTCTTCCACAAAGTGAAGTTTGTCATCAATCGTAAGTTCCTCAAGTGGTATGATAAGTTCCGGTGTAGCAAGACACTTCTTCAAGTTTGACACGTGGAAGGTAGGATGAACTGAGCTCAATTTTACTGGTAGATCCAAACGGTAAGCAACGGGTCCAACCCGTTCCAAGATTTCAAAAGGACCAATGTATCGTGGGTTCAACTTTCCACGTTTTCCAAAACGGATCACACCTTTCCAAGGTGCAACCTTCAACATTACACGATCACCCACGTTGAATTCAAAGTCCTTACGTTTAAGATCGGCATAACTCTTTTGGCGATCACGGGCAGTCTTAAGTCTAGCTTGAATCTGAGCAATCTTCTCCGTGGTTTCGTGGACTACCTCGGGTCCGGTGATTTGCTTTTCGCCTACTTCGGCCCAACAAATAGGAGATCGGCACTTACGGCCATACAATGCTTCAAAAGGTGTAGCATTAATGCTTGAGTGATAACTGTTGTTGTACGAGAATTCGGCGAGTGGCAAATGTCTTTCTTAAGCCTTTCCAAAATCAATGACACATGCACGCAACATGTCTTCCAAGGTCTGAATCGTTCGCTCACTTTGCCCGTTAGTCTGAGGATGATAAGTAGTGCTCATGACGAGACGAGTTCCCATGGCTTCTTGCAAAGAACGCCAAAATCTAGAAGCAAAACGGGGATCACGATCTGAGATGATCGATAAAGGTACACCATGACGAGATACAACCTCTTTGATGTATAACTGAGCAAGTCTCTCCATTGTATCAGTTTCCTTCATCGCTAGAAAGTGTGCAGATTTGGTAAGGCGGTCAACAATAACCCAAATAGTATCGTATCCGCCCACCGTCTTTGGTAGCTTGGTGATGAAATCCATTGTGATCCTTTCCCACTTCCATTGTGGGATTTTCGGCTGTTGAAGTAACCCAGAAGGCCTCTGATGTTCGGCCTTAACTTTCGAACAAGTCAAACACTTCCCAACATAAGTTGCAACGTCCTTCTTAAGATTCGGCCACCAATACTGTTCTTTAAGGTCGTGGTACATCTTGCCCGCACCGGGGTGAATCGAATATCTCGATTTGTGTGCTTCATCAAGTATCAGGTTTCGTAGATCTCCATAAAGAGGTACCCAAATTCTTCCGGCATAACATCGGAGTCCAGACTCCCTAACCTCGAATCGAGAGACAAGTATGTTCAAATGTTCGTGAGATATATTCTCCTCCTTGAGAGCCTCAACTTGGGCTACTCTGATCTGGCTGTTGAGGTTCGAATGGATGGTGATGTTCAGAGCCCTAACACGAAGAGGTGCCGTCCTCTCCTTTCGGCTTAAAGCGTCAGCTACAACATTGGCCTTGCCAGGGTGATAACGGAGTTCACAATTGTAGTCGTTGAGCGTCTCGATCCATCGACGCTGTCTCATATTCAGTTGCTTCTGATCGAAGATGTGTTGAAGACTCTTGTGGTCGGTGAAGATAGTGCTCTTAGTTCCATACAAATAGTGTCTCCACAATTTAAGCGCAAAGACAACGGCTCCAAGTTCAAGATCATGAGTAGTGTAGTTCCGCTCATGAATCTTCAATTGGCGGGAGGCATAGGCAATAACTTTTGATCGCTGCATCAGTACACAACCAAAACCACTCTTCGATGCATCACAATAAACAACAAAGTCGTCACTGCCTTCAGAAAGTGATAGGATAGGTGCGGAGGTTAACTTCTTCTTCAAAGTTTGAAATGGTGATTTGTGTACGGGTTCCCAAATGAACTTCTTGCCCTTGTGAGTCAGTGCGGTCAAAGGACTCGCAATCAGAGAAAATCCTTCGATGAATCTTCGGTAATAACCGGCGAGACCTAGGAATTGGCGAATATGCGTCGGAGTAGTGGGGGTCTCCCACTTGCTGATGGCTTCAATCTTGGCGGGGTCAACTTTGATACCCTGGTCGCTCACAACATGACCCAGAAACTGGACTTCCTTCAACCAAAATTCACACTTGGAGAATTTGGCGTAGAGTTGCTCTTGTCTTAAGAGTTCAAGCACTAATCGGAGGTGTTGCTCATGTTCTTCTTCGCTCTTAGAGTAGATGAGGATATCATCTATGAAGACGATAACAAATTTGTCCAAGTAAGGCTTGCAGACATGATTCATGAGGTCCATGAACACGGCAGGTGCATTTGTCAAACCGAATGGCATCACGAGAAACTCATAATGACCATAACGGGTCCTGAATGCAGTTTTCATCACGTCACTTTCCTTTACCCTCAGTTGGTGATATCCGGATCGCAAATCGATCTTTGAATAAACGCTCGATCCTTGTAGTTGATCAAAAAGATCATCAATTCGTGGAAGAGGATACCGATTCTTGATTGTCAATTTGTTGAGTTCACGGTAGTCGATACACATACGGAAGGATCCATCCTTCTTCTTCACAAACAGAACAGGTGCGCCCCAAGGCGAGAAACTTGGTTGGATAAATCCTCGGTCTAACAGCTCTTGTAGTTGACTATGTAATTCTTGCATCTCGGAAGGTGCGAGTCTATAAGGTGCGCGAGCTACAGGTGCAGCTCCTGGCACTAAATCAATCTGAAACTCTACTGCTCTCTGCGGTGGCAATCCAAGTAATTCCTCTGAGAAGACATCGGAAAATTCGTTCACAATTCGAACGTCGTTCACGCTCTTCACCTCAGTTTCTACCGATTTCACATGTGCTAGGACAGCAAAGCGTCCCTTCTTCATAATCTTTTGCGCTTTCACGCAACTAATGAGGTTCAACTTCGAGGTACATCTTTCTCCATAGATAACCAGTGGTTCGCCATCTCCTTGTGGTATGCGAAGTGCTTTATCTCCACAGATAATATCGGCCTTTATCTTGCTCAACCAATCCATACCAACGATCACGTCAAAGCTTCCCAGTTTAATAGGTATCAAATCAATTTCGAAATCTGCACCAGCTATGTTGATAACAGCTCCACGACTAATATGGTCAACCTTTTCAAGTTTTCCATTTGCGACCTCGACAAGCATACTTTCTTTTAACGGGACTAATGACCAATTAATCTTATCGCAAAAATGTCTACATACATAACTTCTATCCGCACCAGTATCAAACAAGACAGAAGCTAAAAGATTGTTGATTGTGAATATACCTGTCACCAAGTCGGGGTTATCGCGTGCATCCCTTGCATTAACATTAAAAGCTCTACCACGAGGTGGTCCTCCATCTTTTCGCTTATTTGGACATGCATTTCTGAAATGGCCCATCTGCCCGCATTCGTAACACTTCTTCGGCCCTGTGGGGTTCGGCTTCCCATTCAAAGTGGTGACCTTGCAGTCTTTTCCGATATGCCCAGCCCGTTGGCATTTCTCACAAACAACATTGCAATACCCAGTGTGGTGTTTGTAACACCTCTTGCATTGAGGTAGGGTTCCCTTGTAGTTCGGGTTGGAGTTGGTGTTGTTGTTAGGATTAGTGTTTCCACCGTTGTTGTGCCTCTTGGCGGGGGTCTGATCGTAGTTTCTCCCCCGGTTATTGTTGTTGTTGTGGTTGTTGTGGTTGTTATCCCATATCCTCTTCTCGCTACTACCAGCTTCAAACTTAGCCTTCTCCGGCTCATCAAGGATGATTTTATTCAATAGAGTATGCGCCATGCGCATTGCTTCGGGAACATTCGGTGGTTTGGATGAGGTGACATTTCCTTTGATGGACTTAGGGAGTCCCGAGAAGTATTTCTCCATGCGCTTGAATTCGGGGGTGACCATGGTCGAACACATCAGTGCTAACTCCAAAAACCTACGATTGTAACTGTTAAGGTCGTTCCCTACGGCCTTCAACTGCATGAATTCAATTTCCATCTTCTGAATTTCGGTTCTCGGACAATACTCATCAATCATAGCCGCCTTGAATTCCTCCCATGGCGTAGCATACGCCTCATCGATACCTTTCGCTTGAGCTAACGTGTTCCACCACGTTAGCGTGCCATCAGATAGCGTGCAAGATGCAAACTTGGTCTTATTGTCCTCCGAACAGTTGCTAACTCGGAATACTGATTCAAGTTTCTCGAACCATCTGGTGAGACCAACTGGTCCCTCGGTTCCACTGAAGTTATACGGTTTGCAGCTCTGGAATTCCTTGTATGTACACCCATTTCGAACGGGTGGAATAACCGGTGGCGGTGGCGGTGGAGCTTCGAGATTTCTTTCTGCTAGGGCTGCAGTGACCCGTTCGTTGATCATGTCCTCAATCTGGGCGGCGGTTGGTGTGGATCTTCCGTTAGCCATGGTATTCTAAACAAAGATTTTGACTCAAGTCAAAATTCATTATGCAAGTAGTAGTAATACAGTATATAGTGACCAACATGGAATCAAAACATCACATGTTTTTAAATAATGCATCTAGGTACAAATACCACAGAATCATTGTACAACAATGTAAATAGAACATCGTGCAAGAATTAAATAACGCAAAGTTCCATTCATTAATAATAATAAGTTTCATACATCTGAATAAGTTCGTACGATACATATGAAATACATGAAACTATAACTAGATTACATCATGAAATCTAAATACAAAGTCCTACGGTGAAGGCGGGTGAACTGCTCCTCGAGCTCGGAGAGTCTCAATCTCCCTCATCAGTTCCTCGTTAGAGGGAGCTGGTGGGGCAGGCGGTGCAGGTGGGGCGGGTGGTGCCGGTGGTGCTGATGTAGATGGTCCGACTCCGGGTGTAGACGGTACGTCCCTAGATGTAAGTGGTCCGTATCTAAATCTAGGTGGTACGGTTCCAGGAATAGTCAATATGTAACGGGGAACCTTACGTATCTGTGGGTCGGCAGGGTATGGCACAACTCGTTTACGAGCAGTAACCCTACGACGATGGCCAAATGCGTCAGTAAAAGCACGACCTCCATTCACCCCTAGAATGACGGTGCCGTCGAAACGGTACCGCTTCTTCGGCGGGATGGAGGGTACCTGAATAGGTCTATCAGCAGGATCCTCATCATCGCTGGAGTCGTCTGATGATGAAGAATCGGCGGATGATGAGTCATCCGAATCGTGTGGTGGTGACACTGGTGGCTGAGCTGGTAATCCGAAGCGTCCGAAGGCGGCCAACATCTGTCTGTGTCTGCCTGGCGGAATCACGACTAAACGTCCGTCGGGAGTGCGTCGGCAAGGCATGCGCATGTGGTTACGAAACGGCCCTTCCCCGAACTCCACGGGGATCTCATTACCACCAATGCGGGGCTGTGACCTCTAGGGTCCGGGAGCAGACACTGGGGCAGGTGCACTAGTACCAGCTCCGGAAGTAGAAGCGCTGGATCACTAGTGGGTGTCGGGGCAGGTGTATCGGCAGTAGCAGCAGCAGGTGTAGCAATAGGTAGGGCGACGGGGTCTGAGTCTGTACTGCCCAAAATGCCAGCAGGTGGAACATCCGACATCTGAACAAGGAAAAATAAATTTTCCATGTCAGTATATCATAAAGCAAGCAAATAATAGGCCAACAGTTTAAATCATGTATAACGGTAACTAGCATGGCAATAACATTAATTCGTATGAAAGTAGCATGCAATCGAAAGCAGGTAGCATCATGCAGTAGTGAAATCAGGTAGTAGCATACGGCATATAGCGGAAAAAGTAAGCAGCAGCATGCAGTAAGTTCAGCGGAAACAAGTAAACTAGCAAGTTGTAGATTAGTCCTATTAGTGAATCCTACTCGGGTCGGTCTTAGACTCACTAATGCAACCTAATTCCCTACAACCAATGCTCTGATACCAAATGTGAAGCCCCGTACCAAATCATCATGTACGGACCATCAACAACAGGATCATTACAAGGTTAAATACTATATGCGTTTTCAAAAAGAGTTTGCATTCATAATTAAAAGTGATGTCAAACCAACATCGAAAGTTTTACAATCCAAAAGCATGCTTCGCTAAGTAGAAGCAATAAATAAGTGCACGTGACCACAATGGTCGTTACAAGTCATAGTTCAAAAGTACGAATGTTTGAATGCAAAATAAAGTAGTTCATGCGATGACAACTCTAAGCAGCGGGTGTCTACAGCACGACTAGTACACAGCGGAAGCAACCTCAAGCACCTGAGAAATACATGCTTAAAAACATCAACACAAATTTTGGTGAGCTATAGTTTAAGTATAACAGTATGTAAGGTAGGCCACGAGATTTCAGTGCTACAAAGAGCGTTTCAAAACAGTATGATAAAGTATATGTTAACCGTGGGCACTTGGTAACTAACTTAACGTTTATACCCCCTGAAAGTACACTTGGCAAGTGCGTATGTATACGAAGTATTAAACACTCGTTAAATGCTAGCGCTACTAGCCCGAGTGGGGATGTCAAACCCTATGGATCCATATCTAAGATTCGCGTTCACGGTTCAAAAACCAATGATTAAACGTTACCGAGCTAAAGGGAATGTTTATGCCGTTATATAACCCACACATATATAAGTTTAAGTACTCATGCCTAGTATGTAAAACATAAAATCTGCATGTATTCTTAGTTCCCAAAATAGGTTAAAAGTAAAAAGGGAATGCCATAACTCACAATGATAATGTAGTCGTAAAGTCGGTTCGGAAAAGGTATGCAAGTAATCGGTCCGAAGGTCCTCAACCTAAGGCAAATAATAATAAGTCAGTAAATCATCTTAATAGGTTTAAAAGTATGTATTTAAGGTCTTAAGGGTCATCATCATTCATCATTAAACAAAAAGCGTAAAGTAGGTTTCGTTTATGAAAGTAGTTTAAAACAAAGTCTGACTTCAGTCAGTCACCACGGCCTCTACCCTTACTGAATTAAGGTGAGACCAGTGGCCATGGCTCCGTCTATGAGTCCTTTAAGTTTGGTAAAATTTATAGAAGCAAACTCGTCTTCGTTTAACCGTGGTGACGGTTTAAGTGCGAGTAGGTCTGAAATTTCTGCACAACGTTAAAGGACATAGTGACGATCGGAGGGCCATAAATCCTAAACCGTAACTCGGATTAAGACGAGTCCTATATGAAAAGTTATCTACTCAAAAATTTCTATCTAAAACTCATGGTTAGAACAGCCCAGGTCTGCTGGTCTGTTACAGAAACAGCAGGTCAGTAGGTTTTGGACAGAAACAGTAAGTTTAAAAGGGTTCCGGTGGTCTTGGTGCTTGATGTTCATCATGGTTCTCATCCTTGATGCATATAGCTTCAAGTGTACAACTCATTGATGTATCTACATCATCTTAACCAAGTCTTGACCATCATAACCCTAGTGCAAGTCTAAGACATGAAGCACAACTCACTTAAGAGTTGCATGAAGTTTGATGAACCAAAGTTAAATCAAAGTCTTAGGTTTGACACTTACATGAACTATAAACTTGAAAGTTAACTAAATAATCAAGATCATAAGTAGTAGAACATAGTTCTTAGTTTGATCTTGAAGATCCAAGACTCAAAAGTCTAGATCCAAAGTTATATTTAAAGAAAACTTATTTGTGTGTTCTTGAACTTTCAAAGTTAACTTAATTTGTTCAAGAGATATGAGATCAAGACTAACTTGTAGTACTTGACCATATAAACTATCTACATGAAATTAAAGTGTATAAATTGAAGAAGTAAACTTAAATAAACAAGAAAAGGTTCATGGTTGTTCATACTTTAAAGATTCAAACCAAAGTTTGATCTTTAGAAAGTAAACTTTAAAGTTTACTTCATGAGCTTCAAGTATGTCCTTAATCAACACATGGAACTTGCAACTTTTGAAACAATATATGTAGAACCTAAACTAGAGAGTTTAGTTCTTGAATGTTCTTGTTAATACAAGATAAAGAAGAATGAAACTAGTGAGTTTAATTCTTGAAACATGTAAGTAACTAACTAGTAAGTAAACAATCATCAAGACAAGTAACAAATCAAACAAACAATGATGATGATTAAAGGGTATAAGGTGGCGGTTTTGTCAAGAGAAAAAGAGGAAGAGAAAGCTTTGAAAGAACTCACACTTTAGAGTGCAAATGAGAGAAAAGTTGTAAGTGTTTGTGTGAGTGTTTGAATGAAAGAGTAATGCAAGTAATGTAGTGATAAAAAAAAAAAATTTGAAACTCCTCCTATATGCCTAAAGGCCCACGGTTTTGCTGCATAAAAAAGAGGGAGGAGTTTGTTTTGTGGATACTTGCATGTTAAAGCTAAAAAGAGTGGTTAAAGGATGGCCATGCATGGGGATAAGTTGCTAACTAGATTCCAATTACAACAACTAACTAGTTCCATCTTAAATTGATACTTTCAAGTGCAAGACATGGGCTAACTAAGTCCATTAATAATGTAGGGTGGGCTTGGAAGTCCAATAACATGAGTTCATTACACTAACAAAGCCCAAGTTCAAATAAATCACAAGTTAAACCAATTAAAGCCCAAGTAACTAACTAATAGCCTTAGTTAATTAAAATGATTAATAAATTTAATCATGAATGTAAATAATATCTAAAAATATTATTCGTGAAAGTTCCGGGTGTTACAAAGACGTTTCGGGCCATTAAAGTCAAATTCGGGCAATCATGGCAACATGTAAATGTAATAACGTACATTCGTTTAAACACGCGTATTAATAATAATAATTATTAATAAAATAACGTTGGAAATTCCAGGGTCGTTACAGATACGATGGGTGGGGTATTTATATGTACGAATAATCGTTCATTTAACCGGACACGGGAATGGATTAATAGTCACTAGAATTATTAAAACAGAGGTGAAATTATGTACAAGGACACTTTTCATAATTGTTAACAAAGTATTAAAACCTTGGGTTACACGCAGTCGATAACCTGGTGTAATTATTAAACAAAGTATTAAAATCTTGTTACAGTTTAAGTCCCCAATTAGTTGGAATATTTGACTTCGGGGATAAGGATAATTTGACGAGGACACTCGCACTTTATATTTATGACTGATGGACTGTTATGGACTAAAACCAGACGGATATATTAAATAATCCAGGACAAAGGACAATTAACCCATGGGCATAAAACTAAAATCAACACGTCAAACATCATGATTACGGAAGTTTAAATAAGCATAATTCTTTTATTTCATATTTAATTTCCTTTATTTTATATTTAATTGCACTTCTAATTATCGCACTTTTATTTATTATTATTGTATTTAATTGCACTTTTAATTATCGTACTTTTTAATTATCGCACTTTTATTTATCGAAATTTCATTATTGTTATTTACTTTACGCTTTAAATTAAGTCTTTTATTTATTTAATATTTTACATTTGGTTTTAACTGCGACTAAAGTTTTAAAATCGACAAACCGGTCATTAAACGGTAAAAACCCCCCTTTATAATAATAATATTACTTATATATATATTTGTATTTTTATAAATTTAAACTAATATAGCGTTAAGCTTTGTTTAAAGATTTTCCCTGTGGAACGAACCGGACTTACTAAAAACTACACTACTGTACGATTAGGTACACTGCCTATAAGTGTTGTAGCAAGGTTTAAGTATATTCATTCAATAAATAAATAAATATCTTGTGTAAAATTGTAACGTATTTAATAGTTTTTCCTAGTAAAATTTAATAGTATTTTATACCCCTTAGCTTTAACGATCAAATATTTTTGGCGCCGCTGCCGGGGAACATCTAGCTTAAAAGCCGGAAGCGCAACGCTAATATAAAAAAAAAATTATTTTTTTACTAATATAAAAAAATACGCTTTTGTAAAAATACGTTTTAAATATTCAAAAATATAAAAAGAAAAACAAAAATATAAATATTTTTAAGAGTTTGTTAAATATTTAAGTTTTATAAAGTTTCTTTATTTTTATTTTATAAAAAATATAAGTTTTATTTAAATATTTTGTGTTTATTTAAAATATAAAAAATTTTAAAAAAACCAAAAAAATATATATATAAATCTATTTTTTTAGATTGTTATTTTTATAAAATTATAAAGTATTTCTATTTTTATTTTAGTTTTTAAAACATAAGTTTTATTTAATTTATAAAAATATATTATATAAATATTTAAAACAGAAAAAATAAACACAGCAATATAAAAAAAAAAATAATAAAACATTCGGCCTGCTACTATAGCAGCCCGTAACCTGGCCCAAAATCCTAGCTCATGCAATCGCATGAGCCCGAAGGCATAAACTCATGCGATCGCATGAGATCGTCTGACACGCCACAGTTTACCCTAATTCAGCATTTATTACGGGTATTAGTTATTATTATTAATTTAAAACCCTAATTAGGTTATATATGTATTATATTATTTAGTTTAGTTATTTTATTATTTGTATTATTTAGTTTAATTAGTTTAATTAATTTATAAAAATAATAGTTTTATAAAATAAATAATATAAAAATAATATTTTTATAAAAATTGTAATTTTTGCAACTTTTAGTATATTTTTATAATTTGTTCCTTTTTATTCATTTTAGCGTAATTTTTGTATTTTTTGCTCATTTTTAGTTTTAAAATATAGTTTTTGCCATAGTTATTTTTATTTATAGATTTTTAGGCCTTGCCGTAAAATCCCTTAAGTGCTTTTTCTTTAGACTAAGATTTAAGTGCTTTAGAATTCTGCGACGTTTTCTTTTTAAGTTTTAGTTTCTTTTTAAGATATTGCCATTTGGGATATAGTTTTACTTGTAAGCTTTAATATTTTTAGACACCTTTTACCTATGTATCAATTATCATTCCAATTAATAATCTCAATTTGCGATTATAATTTTAAGTTAGTGATAGTAATAAGGTTGGGTTAGTCGAGTTTTTTTTTTTTTTAAGTTTTATAGTCATTTTTTTTCTTTCTTATTTTTCGACGCCTTTTATTTTTCGATCTTTTTTTTTTGACCTTTTTCGACGCGCTCTTTTTCTTTCTTATTTCTCGCTATTATAGTTTTAGGACATAGATTTTTATTCTACTTCTTATCTAAATTTCTTAAAATTACGAAAATTTATTTTAAGTGGTTAAATTGATAGACATCAAAATTTTCTGGTTCGTAGTAATAGTTGGATTTGTACGTGGACCGGGTTATTGGAGCCAAACAGTCCTCAATTATATTGAGACCAAACGAATCCTGCCCCTCTGCTGCATCTTTTGGCTATTCGAAACGTGGCAAAATCAGAAAAGTCTATTAATTGGATAACTTATATAATTTTTTCTTTCCTTTTAAAAACTAATAGGATATTCAGTGAATGCACCGAACAAGACGTTCACCACCTTTTGTACGTTCACCACCTGTAACTCAATCAAGACATCTAGCAAATATTACCGCCGTTGATTTTTCTTTAGAATCATCCAGTCGACCAAGTACTCCAATTCAAATTTCCGATAATCCATTTTTTGAACCCGACCTCACAATTAGAATTCGGAGAATATTCAGGGACGATTCATAGATCCTGAACCATTAAATTTTCCTCCGGAACCACCAATCATTCAAACAGAGATTGTTGAGGAACGAACCATTAAATCAGAATCCTCTAGTGATTCCGATTCAACAAATTCAATTATGGAGAATCTGGAACTTTAAGTATGGAAGACCGAATGAGAGCTAAACGCACTGGCCAAGGTCACGCAATTACTCATCTTGACATTAATGCGCCAGATTATGAAATCAAAGGACAAATTCTACACATGGTGACTAATCAATGCCAATTTAGTGGTGCGCCGAAGGAAGATCCAAATGAACATCTTCGTACCTTTAATAGGATCTGCACACTATTTAAAATCCGAGAAGTGGAGGATGAACAGATATATCACATGAGTGGCACCAAGAAAAAGATATCGTTAGATCATCTAAAGCAGCTAGAGCCGATTCTAGCCATGACTTAGATTCCATTTCTGCAAAGATAGATGCTATCGAGAGACGAATGGAAAAGATGACTAAAGATATACACTCAATACGAATTAGTTGTGAGCAGTGTGGAGGACCACATTTGACAAAAGATTGTCTCAGTATTGAATTAACAATGGAACAAAGAGAGAATATTTCATACATAAACCAAAGGCCTGGAAATAATTATCAGAATAATTATCAACCGCCAAGACCGATTTACAATCAAAATCAAAATTATAACCGAAATATTCCATACAACAACCAACAAGGTCCTAGCAATCAACAAGTATCCAATAATACTTACAACCAGCAAAGACCTAATTTTCAAAACAAACCACCACAAACCGATGATAAAAAGCCAAATTTAAAAGATATGATGACGAAGCTAGTTGAAACTCAAACGCAGTTTTTCACATCTCAGAAACAAACTAATGAACAAAATGCTCAAGCATTTAGAAATCAACAAGCTTCTATTCAAAATTTGGAACAAGAAGTAAGTAACCTAGCAAGGTTAATAGGTGAAAGAAAACCGGAAAGTTTACCTAGTGATACAAATGCTAACCCCCGGAATGAAACAGCTAAAGCCATTACCACAAGAAGTGGTACAACACTTAAACCACCTGAAATACCTGTAACTTGATCCAAATGAACATCTTCGTACCTTTAATAGGATCTGCACACTATTTAAAATCCGAGAAGTGGAGGATGAACAGATATATCTCATGTTATTTCCCTGGACTTTAAAGGGAGAAGCCAAAGATTGGTTGGAATCGTTACCTGAAGGGGCGATCGATACATGGGACGTTTTAGTTGAAAATTTTCTTAAACAATTCTTTCCGGCATCTAAAGCCGTAAGACTTCAAGGAGAAATTGTTACGTTCACACAGAAGCCAAATGAAACTCTATACGAGGCATGGACAAGATTTGAAAAGTTATTAAGAGGATGTCCGCAACATGGTTTAGATACCTGTCAAATAGTACAAATATTCTACCAAGGATGCGACATCATTACAAGGAAAGACATAGATATTGCAGCTGGTGGTTCCATTATGAAAAAAACCGAAACTGATGCTTACAAAATTATTGATAACACTGCTTCCCACTCACATGAGTGGCACCAAGAAAAAGATATCGTTAGATCATCTAAAGCAGCTAGAGCCGATTCTAGCCATGACTTAGATTCCATTTCTGCAAAGATAGATGCTGTCGAGAGACGAATGGAAAAGATGACTAAAGATATACACTCAATACGAATTAGTTGTGAGCAGTGTGGAGGACCACATTTGACAAAAGATTGTCTCAGTATTGAATTAACAATGGAACAAAGAGAGAATATTTCATACATAAACCAAAGGCCTGGAAATAATTATCAGAATAATTATCAACCGCCAAGACCGATTTACAATCAAAATCAGAATTATAACCGAAATATTCCATACAACTGATGGAATACCTCATGTAAACAAAATCACAAAACCCATTTTGTATGTAAATATATTCGTGTATATATGTATAGATTAAGCGGAAGCATTTTAAATTTGCATGTGAATTTTAACCTTTTAAAATGTATTCCATTTCATAGATCTAGTCTTGAAATTATACTAAAATGTAAATAGAGCTAGATAAAGATTTATACCTCCTCTTAAAGTGAGGGTGAAGAACTAAGAAAGATGATGAAGATGAATCTTAGTTTCTAACTTGAAACCTCAAGCAAGATATACCCACAAGCTTTATGTATCAACACCCACGAACTAGGTTAGGATTTGGACACCAAAATAACTAGCAAAATCAAGTGAAGAACCCTTGTTCTTGCTTCTTCAAAATCGGCCCAAAAAGAGGAAGAATGGAGAGGATATTTTGCTTGGTTATTTTGAAATGCAAGAGTGTGTAAAAATTCAAGAAGGAGTGCATCTTGCATGCTCTTGATATATGCAAATTTAGTGTAACAAGGCAAGCATGGGGACATGCCTTGGAGTCCCAAAAAACCGTCCACCCCCATGCCCATTTTATTATTTTTTTTTTTTTTTTTTTTTCTTTTAAATAAGTGGAAGCCAATTGTTACTTGCATACTTTAATACTTTCATAACCTTTTATAAAAGTTATATGTAATAGTTTAATAACAATTAAACTTATACATATATAATTATCCAAATAATTAAACTCAAGCATTTTTATTTTAGAAAACCCATTTTCTAAAGTCCATGTGTCGAGTATTTATTTCTAAGATCCAATCATCAAAATAAATACATAAAAGTGTTGATAGCTTGTTATTGGGTATGACCCGACTTGGATCATAACATTTTAGCCACATTAATTTATTATGTCTCTCGGGCATAAGAAAATCCTTCAATCTCCCACTTGCACGAGAAACATAAGGAATTAATGCAAGTGATGGATACAGCCTAACACACCGTCCATCACCCCTAATGTGTTATGACTTTGTGCCATTCAATAACATCATCCCTTTCGAGTTCCCATCTCGAATATGATTAGGTGAATCTTACATTATATCCTTTCATCCTAGATGTCATGTTAAATCCAAGAGACATAGAATGATCACTTTCTTATAGATTTAACTTTATCAGGCCTTAGACATCTGACTCTCAACGAATAAGAGGGACAAATTCCATCTTGACTACATACGTCCTAAATATACGCTTTGCATTATACCTGAGTTCTTCCTTATGAGCTGCCATATTTCAGAATAGCGAAGGAAAGAATCAAGGCATAATACATAGTGAATATCTGAACCCAATATGTATCTCAGGTCAGAGGATACAATGATATTCGCCTTTACTCAAGATTACATGTGATCAACCACAAAGGCTCCATACAGTAAGTCTTGAGAGCGGGTCTTCCAATATTTGTATCCCACAAATATCTATGAACCTTGGTTGCAACCTTGCTTCACATTCACCATTTGAATGTTGACCAATCCAAGTTCATAATAGTCTAAATCTCACATTTGTTCCCACAGATGTGATCAACTACGGAATTTAGAATAATAATTTATTCATGGATAAAATATGCTAAATAGGAACTTAACTCAAAATAAATTAAACCATAATTATATTAATGAGTTTGAACAATTCGTTCCGGTACAATACATAAAACAGATCATAACCAATCACTAGAATATCGAAGTCCCATTGCACTAACATGTCTTTCGTGCTTTGGATTATGTAGGAGCTTCGTGAGTGGATCCGCAATATTTAGATCTGTGTGAACTTTGCGAATACATATCATTCCATTCTCAACTTCATCCCTTATGTAGTTGAATCGCCGTTTAATGTGACGTGTCTTTTGGTGATCACGAGGTTCTTTGATTTGAGCTATTGCTCCCTCGTTGTCACAAAAGATCTCAAGAGGGTCTTGAATGGTAGGGACCACTCCTAAGTCGTCAACAAATTTCTTTATCCATGCAGCTTCCTGAGCTGCCAATGAGGCGGCAATGTATTCTGACTCTGTAGTGGATAATGCAACAACTCCCTGTTTCGAACTCTTCCAAGAGACTGCACCTCCATTTAACATGAAGACATAACCGGATTGTGATCGAGAATCATCTTGATCAGTTTGGAAACTCGCATCCACGTAACCTTTTACTACGAGTTCATCCTCACCAGATCCGTATATTAGAAACATGTCCTTAGTCCTTCTAAGGTATTTCAATATACTTTTAACCGCAATCCAATGATTGTTACCTGGGTTATTCTGGTATCTACTTGTCAAGCTCAAAGCGCATGACACATCCGGTCTAGTACATATCATTGCATACATGATTGACCCAATAGCAGACGCGTATGGGACTTTCTTCATTCTCTCCTGTTCATCTTTCGTGGTAGGACACTGAGATGTACTGAGAATGGTTCCTCTTTGAATAGGTACCAAACCTCTCTTAGAGTCCTCCATCTTGAACCTTTTCAAGACTTTGTCAATGTATGTACTTTGGCTTAAACCTATCAATTTCTTGGATCTATCCCTATAGATCCCAATCCCCAATATGTGTTGCGCTTCTCCAAGATCTTTAATGGAGAAGCAACTTCTTAGCCATGTTTTGACTCCTTCCATTGTGGGAATATCATTCCCAAATAATAATATATCATCCACATATAGTACAAGGAACATGACAGTACTCCCACTAGCTTTCTTGTATACACAAGCTTCATCACCATTTTTAATGAAGCCAAATTTCTTGGCTTCCTCATTAAAACGATGATTCCACATTCTAGATGCTTGCTTTAGTCCGTAGATTGACTTCTTTAATTTACATACTTTGTCAGGATGTTTAGGATCAACAAAACCTTCAGGCTGAACCATGTAGATATCTTCCTCAAGATATCCATTTAGGAAAGCGGTTTTGACATCCATTTGCCATATTTCATAATCATAATGAGCAGCAATGGCAAATAATATCCTGATAGACTTTAGCATTGCTACAGGTGAAAAAGTTTCATCATAATCAACCCCTTGAGTTTGAGTGAAACCTCTTGCTACAAGTCTAGCTTTGTATGTATCCAAGTTTCCATGTTTGTCGGTTTTCATCTTGAAAAGCCATTTGCAATCAACTAGCTTAGAGCTAGGAGGTTGCACAACAAGTTCCCAAACTTGATTGTCATACATGGATTTCATCTCGGAGTTCATGGCTTCCTGCCACTTGTCTTTATCAGTCCTTGATAAAGCATCTTGGTAGTTGATTGGTTCATCCAAATCAATCGTATAGCAACCATTTATGAGAAACCCATATCTCTCAGGAGGGTTACTAATCCTACCAGATCTACGAACGTTTTGTATACTTTGATCATCCATTTGATCATCCTCAACATTTTCATGTTGAGTGCTAGTGTCAACCAATTGTGTATCATCTATTTGATCTTGAACCTCTTCAAAATCTATCTTCCTTTCACTATTTCCTTCCAATAAGAACTTAGTTTCAAGGAATTCCGCCTTTCGAGCAACAAATACATTTTGCTCGGTCAGATCATAGAAATAGTATCCCATATCGTCCTTGGGATATCCTATGAAGATACACTTCGTGGATCGAGCATTTAGCTTATTAGCGACGAAGCGCTTAGGATAAGCTTCACATCCCCATACTTTCAAGTACGAAAGAGAAGGAGGTTTTCCAAACCACATCTCATGAGGAGTTCGTTCCACTTTCTTGGTTGGGGCCATATTTAAAATACGAGCCGCAGAGCACAGACAATAACCCCAAAATGATAGAGGTAACGAGCTTCTTGCCATCATAGATCGAACCATATCCATTAAGGTTCGGTTCCTCCTTTCGGAAACTCCATTAAGTTGGGGTGTTCCTGGTGGAGTAAGTTGTGAAATAATCCCACAACTCCTAAGATGATCTTGGAAAGCATCGCTTAGGTATTCACCTCCTCTATCGGTACGAAGTACCTTAATTGTTTTGTTGAGTTGATTTTGTACTTCGTTTTGATATTCTTTGAATGCTTCAAAAGTTTCATCCTTATGTCTTAATAAGTAGACATATCCGAAACGACTAAAGTCATCAATGAAAGTAACAAAGTATCTTTCACCATTCCTAGTCATGGGCTTAAAAGGTCCACATACATCCGAATGTATTAATCCCAATAAGTCTTTAGCCCTTTCATAGGTCCCTTTGAAAGGTTCTTTAGTCATCTTGCCTTGTAAACAAGATTCGCATACATCGAATGAGTCTATCTCATTTGTTTTCAAAAGTCCATTCTTATGAAGTGTATGCATTCGGTTCTTGTTTATATGGCCAAGGCGACAATGCCATAAGTAGGAATCACTCAAATCCTTTTTGAGTTTCTTGGTGCTAGTATGGTATATAGAGCTAGATGATGCGTCATCATGAACCAATTCATAAATTCCATTTAAAGGCGAAGCCTTGAAATAGAATACATTATCTTTAGAAACATGGATATCATCATTAATAAAATTAACATTGAAACCACATTGTTTTAAGCGAGAAATAGAAATAATGTTTCTACACAAATCGGGAGCATACAAAACATTATTTAAAATTAGCTCCAATCCGCTTGGAAGCTTCAAAACAAAATCTCCGTGAGCTTTAACATGCACCTTTGCACCATTGCCCATATAGAGACTTGATGTTCCCGCCATATGATCACTTCTTTTGAACCCCTGCAAAGAATTGCAAATGTGAGTTCCACATCCCGTGTCTAATACCCATGTATTAGAAGAAGTAATATTAAGCTCAATATATACCATATATACATTACCTGAGGTTTGCCCCGCATCCCTCTTGTCCTTCAACTCCTTAAGGTAGACCGGGCAATTTCGCTTCCAGTGACCCATTTCACCGCAACCGAAACATGGGTCTTCCTTGGGGTTTGCCTTTTCGGCTACCTTTTGCTTCTTAGCCTTGTTGATGGTTGGGGTAACCACCTTCCCCTTCCCTTTGCCTTGATAGGCGGGTCCTTTTCTCTTAGCCACCTTTGGCTTAGAGTTGTTACCTTTGGACCCACCTTGTTCAATCGCCAACACGGGTAAAGCCCTTTTACCCATGCTAGTTTCCGCCGTCCTAAGCATACCATGAAGCTCACCAATGCTTTTATCCATCCCATTCATATTGTAGTTAACTACAAATTGATCAAACCTTTTTGTAAGGGAGTTTAGGATAAGATCGGTGGCAAGCTCATTGGATATGTTTAGGTTGAGACGGTTAGCGCGATCGATAAGGCTTTTCATCTTAAGGACATAAGATGAAACGGATTGGGTGTCATCCATACGACATGCATGTAGCGCCCGAACGGTCTCGAAGCGCTCGACACGCGCTTGTTGAAGGAACATCTCCTTCAATTGCGTAATCATGTCATATGCACTATGATGCTCGAAATCTTTTTGAAGTTCCAGAATCATAGTCCCAAGCATTAGGCACGAGACTTGTAAGGAATCGTGCCTATAGGCTTCCCAATAGGCCATGCCCTCCGTATCATTTTCGTCCGGTTGATCGGGAATAGGGTCCTCAAGCACATACGCTTTATCCTCATACTTGAGGACAATCCGAAGATTGCGGAACCAATCCATAAAGTTGGTATGGTTGAGTTTGTCTTTCTCGAGGAGAGACCGTAGTGATAGGTTGTTCATGTTAATAGGTACGTTTTGCAAGTTGTTGTTGTTGTTAGCGGCCATCTACAAAATTTAACAAAGTTCATTTAAGTATCGATTTTATATTTAATAAACAATACCCTTTTAATATTAATTGTCTTATTAAATCTTAGAATCCAACGGTAAATCAAATTCCGGTTAGGTGACCTTTATCCCGGTATTTGATTTAGCTAGGTAGTCATAATGACAATTGCAATCCTTTTGCAACTTCTAAGTTATGGGATCATGCAATCCTTTTACATGGCATATTAATCCCATCAACGCCTATTTGTTCATCATGCTTCGGTGACCCTAAGTTCATGATTCCCAAATCAAGTCGTCCTACTTGTGTGAACATGTAGACTTAACATACAAGTGGTTAGGTGACCTTTATCCCACATGTATGCGAAGTGTACCTTATTCATATTAGTTCGCTCATGACGGTTAGGTGACCTTTATCCCATCAAGAGTTTCCTAATATGTCTAAGTGTTCATACAAAAGGATGGCGTTTAACTTGTTTGCCTTGTTTTAGTTAAAGGGATTTTAAGTTTTCTACATTCTAGTTTTAGAAAACAATTAGCTATACACCATCATGCATTTGGTGTGTAGCACTTTATAAAAAAACTATTTTCATGTCCTTTTAGTAAACCAATTACTAGATATAAACCAATTTATTATCATTTTAAATAAACCATTTTATTTAGTCCTAATAACCAATTATTAGTGTCATTTTGTTATGTTTTATTATAACCATTTATAATTTGTATTATGCAAGTTTTAACATGTGATATTGTTGTAGTAATCCAAACATACAAACATAATCATACAAGCATGCAAAATAAAATGTTCACAATCAAGAGCCATTTTGGTGGACATTTGTTTAGCCAAAAAACAAATGTCACCTTTAAGGGTAATCAAAGTAAGAGATTTTAAACAAAATCTCCCACTTTCTTTTGTAATCTCCATAAGCTCCATCTTGTAATCTTCATCTTGAATCTTCATTTTCTTTTACAAAATTATATCCTAATACAATTTTTCTAGAAAATGAAATAACAACCTATTCTATTTTTACAAACCAAATAGAATAAATTACATAAAATTACAAGAATAATTACAACTTGATTACACACCAAAATGAATGAATAATTATTACAAACCACAAGAATGAATAATCAACCAAATCATACAACCAAACATGCACACGGTCTAGGCTCGATTGTGAACAATAACATAACAAAAAACCTTGGCCAAACTTGAAGTCCCAAACCCACTTTTGGGACCCAAAACTTTCGGCCAAACCATACACCCACCCAAAACTCATGATTTTTCAAATCTACTTTCATGCATGTTAGTAGATTGTAAGAAAAATGAGTTTTCTAGCCAAAACAAGAAGTATATTAACAAGACTTTGGCTCTAGATACCATTGATGGAATACCTCATGTAAACAAAATCACAAAACCCATTTTGTATGTAAATATATTCGTGTATATATGTATAGATTAAGCGGAAGCATTTTAAATTTGCATGTGAATTTTAACCTTTTAAAATGTATTCCATTTCATAGATCTAGTCTTGAAATTATACTAAAATGTAAATAGAGCTAGATAAAGATTTATACCTCCTCTTAAAGTGAGGGTGAAGAACTAAGAAAGATGATGAAGATGAATCTTAGTTTCTAACTTGAAACCTCAAGCAAGATATACCCACAAGCTTTATGTATCAACACCCACGAACTAGGTTAGGATTTGGACACCAAAATAACTAGCAAAATCAAGTGAAGAACCCTTGTTCTTGCTTCTTCAAAATCGGCCCAAAAAGAGGAAGAATGGAGAGGATATTTTGCTTGGTTATTTTGAAATGCAAGAGTGTGTAAAAATTCAAGAAGGAGTGCATCTTGCATGCTCTTGATATATGCAAATTTAGTGTAACAAGGCAAGCATGGGGACATGCCTTGGAGTCCCAAAAAACCGTCCACCCCCATGCCCATTTTATTATTTTTTTTTTTTTTTTTTTTCTTTTAAATAAGTGGAAGCCAATTGTTACTTGCATACTTTAATACTTTCATAACCTTTTATAAAAGTTATATGTAATAGTTTAATAACAATTAAACTTATACATATATAATTATCCAAATAATTAAACTCAAGCATTTTTATTTTAGAAAACCCATTTTCTAAAGTCCATGTGTCGAGTATTTATTTCTAAGATCCAATCATCAAAATAAATACATAAAAGTGTTGATAGCTTGTTATTGGGTATGACCCGACTTGGATCATAACATTTTAGCCACATTAATTTATTATGTCTCTCGGGCATAAGAAAATCCTTCAACAACAACCAACAAGGTCCTAGCAATCAACAAGTATCCAATAATACTTACAACCAGCAAAGACCTAATTTTCAAAACAAACCATCACAAACCGATGATAAAAAGCCAAATTTAAAAGATATGATGACGAAGCTAGTTGAAACTCAAACGCATTTTTTCACATCTCAGAAACAAACTAATGAACAAAATGCTCAAGCATTTAGAAATCAACTAGCTTCTATTCAAAATTTGGAACAAGAAGTAAGTAACCTAGCAAGGTTAATAGGTGAAAGAAAACCGGGAAGTTTACCTAGTGATACAAATGCTAACCCCCGGAATGAAACAGCTAAAGCCATTACCACAAGAAGTGGTACAACACTTAAACAAGATAAGGAAAAAGAACCGGTAATTGAAAAGGTTAATGAAGATAACACAGTTAAGGCTAAACCTTATGTTAAACCATACCAACCACCACTTCCTTACCCTAGTAAAATGAAGAAAGAGAAACTTGAAGCCGAGCAATTCAAATTCTTGGATATGTTTAAACAGATAAATGTAAATCTTCCTTTCATTGATGTGATTTCAGGAATGCCTAGATATGCTAAATTTCTGAAAGATCTAATCACGAATAGAAAGAAAATGGAAGAACTCTCGGCTGTTACTATGAACGCTAATTGTTCAGCAGTGCTGTTGAATAAGATACCAGAAAAATTATCTGATCCAGGAAGTTTCACAATTCCATGTTTTCTGGGTAGTCTTAGTTCAATAGAAGCATTGGCAGACTTAGGTGCTAGTATAAATTTAATGCCGTATTCATTATACGCTAAACTAGACCTTGGAGAATTGAAACCAACAAGAATAAGCATACAACTAGCCGATCGATCAATAAAATATCCTAGAGGGATAATGGAGGACATGCTAGTTAAAGTTGGTACTTTAGTATTTCCAGTAGATTTTGTTGTTCTGGACATGGAAGAAGATTCTCAAGTTCCTCTCATATTAGGAAGACCATTCTTAAACACGGCTAAAGCAATAATAGACGTGTTCGGTAAGAAATTGACCCTAAGTATAGAGGACGAGAGTGTTACCTTTTCAGTTGATAGAGCAATGCAACAACCACAATCTGCAGATGATACATGTTATTATATTCAAACTATAGATTCACATGCAGAATTGTTAGAAGAATTTCCAGAATTACAAGGAACAGGAGAATGTTCTTTAGGAGAAGGAACTGAACAAATTGATGAAGCTGAAATGTTAGCTACACTAATAGCTAATGGATATGAACCAACAACAGAAGAAATTCAAATGCTAAAAGAAGAAGACAGATATCGATATAAATCATCTATAGAAGAACCACCGACATTAGAATTAAAGCCACTTCCAAACCATTTGGAATACGCTTATTTGCATGGTGAATCTGAATTACCTGTAATAATATCGTCTTCTCTTACTGAAAATGAGAAATCACAACTCATTTCTGTGTTGAAAGCTCATAAACCAGCCATTGCATGGAAGATTCATGATATTAAAGAAATAAGTCCTTCGTATTGCACACATAAAATCCTTATGGAAGAAGGTCATAAAACGTATGTGCAACGCCAACGAAGACTAAATCCGAATATGCAAGATGTTGTTAAAAAAGAAATAATTAAACTGCTAGATGCAGGTTTAATTTATCCAATTTCTGATAGTCCATGGGTAAGCCCAGTTCAATGCGTGCCTAAGAAGGGTGGCATGACTGTCATTACAAATGAAAAAAATGAGCTTATTCCTACTAGGACTGTAACAGGATGGCGTGTATGTATTGATTATAGAAAATTAAATGACGCCACCAGAAAAGATCACTTTCCCTTACCTTTTATTGATCAAATGTTGGAAAGATTAGCCGGAAATAGTTACTATTGTTTTCTTGATGGTTTTTCCGGATATTTTCAAATTCCAATAGCACCCGAAGATCAAGAGAAAACCACGTTCACGTGCCCTTATGGTACTTTTGCTTACAAACGCATGCCATTTGGACTTTGCAACGCCCCTACAACCTTTCAAAGGTGTATGATGGCGATTTTTCACGATATGATAGAAGAATGCATGAAAGTTTTCATGGATGACTTTTCAGTCTTCGGTGATACATTTGAATCATGTCTAGCTAATCTTGAACGAATGCTGATTAGATGCGAACAATCAAATCTAGTTCTTAATTGGGAGAAATGCCATTTCATGGTTAAAGAAGGCATCGTTCTTGGACATAAAATTTCAAAAGAAGGAATTGAAGTGGATAGAGCTAAAATAGATGTAATTGCAAAACTTCCACATCCCACCAATGTTAGAGGAGTTAGGAGTTTTCTAGGGCATGCCGGTTTTTACCGACGTTTCATAAAAGATTTTTCTAAAATTGCCACTCCTATGAATAAACTCCTAGAAAAAGATGATCCATTCATCTTTTCAGATGAATGCATCAAATCTTTTAATATTCTTAAAGAGAAACTCACTAATGCGCCGATCATGATAACACCAAATTGGAATCTACCGTTTGAATTAATGTGCGATGCAAGTGATTTTGCAATGGGAGCCGTTTTAGGACAAAGGATTGAAAAACGATTTCAACCTATATATTATGCTAGTAAGACGTTACAAGGAGCACAAACGAATTACACAACTACTGAAAAAGAACTCCTTGCTATTGTCTTTGCTTTTGACAAATTTCGATCATATCTCGTTCTAGCTAAAACGGTTGTCTATACCGACCATTCTGCTCTTAGATACCTATTTTCGAAACAAGATGCCAAACCAAGATTAATCCGTTAGATCTTACTCTTACAAAAATTTGATATTGAAATCCGAGATAAAAGAGGAGCAGAAAATCTCGCCGCTGATCATCTTTCTCGTCTTGAAAATCCCGAATTAGAAGTTCTAAATGAATCGGCCATACAAGACAACTTTCCTGATGAATATCTATTGAAGATAGATTATAATGAAATTCCATGGTTTGCAGACTATGCAAACTATTTAGTATGTGGATTCCTTGAAAAAGGATTATCATACTAAAAACGAAAGAAATTCTTCAGTGATATAAAACACTATTTCTGAAACTAGTAAAATTTTAAACCATTGTCACACAGGACCAACAGGAGGGCATTATGGGCCTCAACTAATAGCAAGAAAAGTTTATGATGCTGGATTCTATTGGCCTGCAATTTACAAAGACGCACACCTTCTTTGCAAAACCTGTGATGCTTGTCAAAGGGCCGGAAAAATAAGTCAACGTGATGAAATGCCACAAAATGTCATCCAAGTATGTGAAGTATTTGACATTTGGGGTATTGACTTTATGGGTTCATTTCCAAAATCTCATAATAAATTCAAATGGGATTGAATTTAAGGTTAATGGTCACAGAGTTAAACAGTGCATAGATAGTCCAATGGAGGTTGACAATGAAGTTAATCACAATTTCGATACCACAGCTAACTAAGTGTGGGGAGAATCAAGTCTTTAAAGGATAATATGTATTTCTGTTAGAGTTAGATTGTCTGTTTTCGTGTAGTTCTCGAAAATAGAACCCGAATGGTCATTCCCTAGCAGACCCTAAAGAACTAGTCTTCTCCCCCCATTCTGAATTTTTATATTTTTTAGGTTTTTACGAAATGAAGACTTCCTGCGAACTAAACCATGGTCTAATGCTACACGCTTTGATCACTAAACGTAATAATGACACACTTTCGAGTGAAATAGTATCAGTAATCAGAGAAAGATTGGACGGAGTAAGAAAAGAATCCAGATGCGAAGATAATAAGTTACAATTTGGTAAAGAAAAATCAAAATCCGCAGCGAAAAGAAGAGCACGACACCTAGAAAGATGTCACAAATGCGGAAAATGGTCACATGGAGGTAAATGTTCAAATAATCAAACCTATTCAAACACCGAATTTGTTACTTTATGCAGAGACAGACCGTTCATATGTTTAGAAGAAAAAACACTGAATGCTCGAGGTTACGCCTATGTAGCCATGGAAAACCAATTAAACCGACTATCTTATGAATGAGATAGATCATATAAATAAGAATACTATCTCACAGGTAAGTCTGTACAGTTTTTATTTTTTATTTTTTTATTTTTAACCTTTTGATAATAAACGCTAATTTGTTCGCTATAAAGTATTAAATTGGTATTGAATAAAATTAGGTTTGGCGATCGAAATTATTGATATCATTCAAAAATTTATTACATCACTGCGAAATTTAACGTTTATTCTTAAGGTATAAATATCTTTAATCAATCAACCCAAAATATTTCAAAAATTCGTCATGAGTTAAATTAGGTCATGGAACCGAAATTACTTTACCGAAAAGAGGGGCGTATGTTTTTGATAACATTTGATTGATTAAAGTGGGATAAAAAGCCAAAAAGATTTTTAATTTTATTTTTACCATGTTTTTAAAAATTAATATATAAATCTTAAATTAATATTGTAAACTTTGTAAAATCAATATATTTAAGTTTGTCAATATTTGAAAAATTAATATTTTTAAGTTTGTATGTATAAAAACAAAAATATAATATAAGTTTGGTGTGAATTTTTAATTTTTAAAAATATGAATTTTTAATTTTATGCATTTTAAAATTAAGTTTGGTGTGAATTTTTAATTTTATGCATTTTAAATTTAAGTTTGGTGTGAATTTAAAAAAAAAATTACTTTATTTTGCTAAGTTAAAAATATGATTTTTAAAATTCGTCGTAAGTTGAAGACTAGGTCTTTGAACCGAAATTGCTTTACCCGAGGGAGGGACGAGAACTTTTATTATCATTATTTTTAATCTTATTGAATTAAAGTATGCCAAAAACATTAAAAAAAAAAAAAACCCAAAAATCTAAGCTTTTAAAACAATCGCTTGAAAAAGACAAATTTTAAAATTTTGTCGAGGGACGGACTAGGACATCGATCCGAAACGACCTCGTCCTAAATAACAAGGGAAACAAAATTTTAAAATTAATTACTTAATTGTTTTAATTAGTATAAGATGTTTAAAAAAAATAAAAAAAATAGACTCCGCGACTCGCGGAGTTTGAAGAACAAAATCACCGCGACTCGCGGAGAGACCAAAATCCAGAAAAAAATAAAACGGCCAGAACAGATCAGTCAACACACCCAACCCAAAATTACTGCGAAAATACACACGAAAAACACACACAAAAACCTCTGAAATTCACAATTTTTCACAATTTTTCATCACATTTTTTACTAAAATCATGTTGAGAAGGATGCTTTCAAGGAATTACTCAAGAAAAACGGTAACTTTCTACACCTAAACACCATTTAATCCGAAAATTAGTGTTCTTGAGCAATTTTATACCCAATTCGATTTTGATGCTTTTTAGTGTAATTATGCTTAAATTGTTTATGTATTATGCTTAATTATCCGAAAATTAGTGTTCTTGGCCGATTTTTGTCATGAATTGTTGCTAAATTAAGTAGTGTAACATATTTAGGTAGTTAAATGATCCAAACTTTGAGCCTAAACATGATTTTGAGAATTAAAGTGGACTTTTTCAAGTCTAAAATTCATGAACTTGATTTTTAAGAGATAATGCCATTTGAAACTTGTTTAATTGCTAGTGATGATTATTTTGACATGTTATTTGAGTTGAATGCTTATGAACTTGGCGAACATTTTCGTATATGCTTATTTGAAAAAGTGTAGATTTGATGAAAATATGAAAATGAGCTTAAGTTTGATATAAATTGAACATGTCATTGTAATTATTTTGATTGATGATTTTGCTGACACTAATGCATATTTGGATGCACAAAAATTGTGTTTGATGTGTTTTGCAGACTGAAAGGGGTGAATCTTCATCCCAAGCTCGCAATGCTCCTCCAGAGAATGCGGAACAACAGGATGTTGATAGCTATTATAAATAAGATATACCTCATCCAGTTATGACATTTTCAGATATGCACTTGGAAGATTTGCACCCGAACTTGAGATTTGACAGACGTTGGATAGATTATCCAAAATACCAAAGGGGCTTGCATACTCTTCATTCTAAAGCTGTTGAAGTACCTAGGGTAATAGAATGGGAACCATTAGAAGCTGTAGAATTGGCCGGGCCAATTAGGGAATTACTTACACAGAGGTATGGTAATTCTACTTTTAACGATTGGGTACGTTTATTCAACATGCGTAGACCTGTATATAAAGTATGGTGTGAAGAATTATTGTGTAGTATAGAAATAAATGATCGGGTAGTTAGTTTAACCGATCGATCTTTTATTAGATTTTTGTTAGGAGGTTCGATGCGCCACATGTCTTTACTAGACATGGCTCAGGCTTTACGTATATATATACTCCTGAGGAGTTAGCATCTGCCGATTGTAGAGGGTTGATATTAAATGGTAGAAAGATAGACGAAAATTTTGATACGCATGGTGTATGGAGTCAAATGACTAGCCATCACCGATTTAAAGGGGGAAATTACTCTTATTTGGATATAGATAGAGCAGAGTTAAGAGTAATTCATAGGTTTTTAGCCAATTCAATTACACAACGAGGTAAGAACAAGGAAAAGGTAAATGAACAGGATTTGTTTTACCACATGTGTATTCGAGACCCACAAAGCACTGTAAGTATACCTTATTGTGTGGGTTATTATTTATCAGCTATGGTTAGGGGGATGAGACCGCATAGCATAATAGCAGGTGGTATATTTATTACTTTGATTGATGAATATCTCGGTGTGGATATAAGTCGGGGGGGATTATTAGTCGAAGAACCAGAACCCCGCGATACAATAGGTTTAAATGTATACCATGGTGCGAAGGTTTTGAAGAGGTGAAATAATGCCGCAGTACAATACCATGGTAGACATCCACAGGTTGAGAGAAACCAACAGCCAGGTAATGTGGGTGGAGGAAATGAAATGACAGAAATGCAAAGGTTTATAGCTTCACAAGAGTAAGAAAATGCTAGACATCGAGCATTTGAAGATTGGAAAGTTCATCAAAACCAAATCATAGCTCATTGCCAACATATAGGTAGAAACTATATTCCTACTCCATCGCCCGTATTTCCTCCCTGGTCTATAGAGATCCAACCACCGTATCCTACGTATAACCCAGCCGAAGCATTTTATAACACATATTGTTATGCATGGAACCCTTACTGGTATCAGTATCATCCCTAGTCTACTTAGTTTTATTTATTTTATAGTTTGTAATGTTGATACATTTAATACTTATGTTGGAATTGTATTAGTTTTTATAATTTACAAATTTTTGTTTTTAGATTTTAATAATGTTTGAATGTGGGGTAATATACCAAACTTCAAAAATATGTATATATGTTTGCAGTTTATCTTATGTACACAACAGGGTAAAACAACGCATTTTCAAAGACTGGCATTAAGTTCAGCAAAAGCAACTAATTTTGACGACAAGATGCAAAATAAATGTGATATAACAACAAGACGGAATGAACAAATGATATGCACCATTTATCATTCAGCAAACAAACGCCAATATGTTTGGAAACTTTGGTAAAATTTAATCATTTTCACACAAATCACCCTCAATAATTTAAATTGTTACTGATTTCTTGCAAATGAGGGCATTGCAAGATCTTAAGTGTGGGAAGGGGTTAAATTCTTTCGGATTTTAAAATTTTTACTTTATACACTTGGTTACCATTAGAAATACTAGTAAAGTAGTAGTTGTATTAGAATCTAGTGCTCTCTGATAATAAAGAACAGCCCTAGTCTTATATACTGACTACCCAATTCTAGTAAATTTTTTTCAAAATTTTCAATTAAATGAACTCAAAATCATGTTTATACATATTTATGAACGATAAAACTAGGTTTTAACACCGAAATTATTGTTACCTCGGAAAGGACATAAATTGAGAAACAAACTAAAATGTTAAAATTCATTTAAAATGGAATAGAGGACAATAAAAAGGAAAATAAAAGCCAAGTGTGAGAAAATTTACGAAGATATTTTAAACATATGTCACATATTTCTGTAACAAATAACTGAAAATACTTTTGCTTTGGACTAAACTAAACTGTTTTGCCCGATGAAAGAAAAGAAGAGATAGATCTACACGATGAATCAATTCCATCATTAAAAGGAAGTAAAGTCTTCCGAAAAAGAAACGCGCTTCTTGATTTAGGTCAGGAAGTTGTCGTCCAGACCAGCTGTAGGTTGACGAAAAATCTAGAAAAGTCATCACTAAAATCAGCAGGAAATCCACGGACCTCAGCATAAAACAGGGTCGCCAAGTGGTCAGATTTATCCTAACCATGAGAAGGATTTATCTAATAAAATGGGGGGGCACCGTGCAAATTAGCTGGATAAGACTAATGAATCAGATCTCCAGAAAGGATAATCTCCTTAAAGATTAAAAATCAGCTTTTAAGACTGATATTACTCAATCCTAGAGATTGACCTTAAAGATTGAGAATTACAAACTCATGGAATTCAATGATATCTAAACTCGAGCTTGAACGAGAAAATATTTTGATCAAAATTACAAACCGATTTGTTTTCTGAAAACCCATTTTCAATGCGTTCATTACCATTGAACGTAAAATCCTAGGAATTCACCTGGAATTCATTAGGTCACCTGAACCAAATCGGGTGTCAACCGTAAGAACGGTGGTTGCATAGCATGGTCAAAGACAGGACCTTGTGCCAGACCGAAAAATCATAAGGGTGAGCTTTACTATTGCTCCTACCAAGGATAGTAATTGCGTCCGATACGTTATAGACCATAATTAAAAGCATGTCAGGGGACATTGCCTTAACAGTTGCTTGTTCAACGCTTTCCTTTACAACCGGACGGTAGTTTACCGAAAGGTAATATACGGAGCAAGTATACTGGACGTGTTGCTTTCCTAATACAAGGTTAGCAAGTGGGTGACACAAAACCACAAGTTTTAAGCTAAAATTTTCAAATCTGAAACCCACCAAACCTACAAAAAGAATTTGCAAACACCGGTGAAGGGTTATTCCGGAAAACTTATCTAGGGTAAAAACTAGATTTAATTTTCAAAAGATCAAATGTTTTCATAAAGATCCAATTTCCTTAATGGATCTAAATTTTTATAGTCATGTGAGACTGTAAACCATATCGTTACTACCATTATTTATACCGCCGTATAGAAATCACTGATGTACAAAGTGTGAAGAATAAAGAAGTGATTCTGGTATTTCAAGACTATATTGCTTGAGAACAAGCAACGCTCAAGTGTGGGAATATTTGATAATGCTAAAAACGAACATATATTTCATAGCATTATTCCTCAAGAAAGACAAGCTTTTAGTTGCAATTGTTCTATTTACAAGTGATATTCGTTTAAATAATAAAAGGTGAAGACAAAAGACATATTCGACGAATTGAAGACGCAAACGACCAAAAAGCTCAAAAGTATAAAATACAATAAAAGAGGTTCCAATTATTGATAAGAAACGTCTCCAAAATTACAAGAGTACAAGATTCAAAACGCAAAGTACAAGATATTAAATTGTACGCAAGGACGTTCGAAAATCCGGGACCGGGACCAGAGTCAACTCTCAACGCTCGATGCAACGGACTAAAAATTACAAGTCAACTATGCACATGAATATAATATAATATATAATTAATTCTTAAAATTAATATATATATTATAATATATTTAAAAATCGTCGGCAAACAAAGAGCCAAAGCTGGGTGAGCTGTAAAAACAAACTCCGCGACTTGCGAAGTTTGAAGAAGAAAAAGGCCGCAAGTCGCGGAGATCACCTGGACTCAATTCCCTATAAAAGCCAGCGCAGTTCGACGTAAAAAAATATCAAAAATCAATCTCTCTCTATATATGTATACATAATATTTATATTTATATTTTAATTTTAATTTTAATTTTAATTTTAAATCCTAATAATAAGGGTATGTTAGCGAATGTTGTAAGGGTGTAAGTCGAAATTCTGTCCGTGTAACGCTACGCTATTTTTAATCATTGTAAGTTATGTTCAACCTTTTTAATTTAATGTCTCGTAGCTAAGTTATTATTATGCTTATTTAATCCGAAGTAATCATGATGTTGGGCTAATTACTAAAATTGGATAATTGGGCTTTGTACCATAATTGGGGTTTGGACAAAAGAACGACACTTGTGGAAATTAGACTATGGGCTATTAATGGGCTTTATATTTGTTTAACTAAATGATAGTTTGTTAATTTTAATATAAAGATTTACAATTGGATGTCCCTATAAATAACCATATACACTCGATCGGATACGATGGGTGGGGTATTTATATGTACGAATAATCGTTTATTTAACCGGACACGGGAATGGATTAATAGTCACTAGAATTATTAAAACAGGGGTGAAATTATGTACAAGGACACTTGGCATAATTGTTAACAAAGTATTAAAACCTTGGGTTACACGCAGTCGATAACCTGGTGTAATTATTAAACAAAGTATTAAAATCTTGTTACAGTTTAAGTCCCCAATTAGTTGGAATATTTGACTTCGGGGATAAGGATAATTTGACGAGGACACTCGCACTTTATATTTATGACTGATGGACTGTTATGGACAAAAACCAGACGGACATATTAAATAATCCAGGACAAAGGACAATTAACCCATGGGCATAAAACTAAAATCAACACGTCAAACATCATGATTACGGAAGTTTAAATAAGCATAACTCTTTTATTTCATATTTAATTTCCTTTATTTTATATTTAATTGCACTTCTAATTATCGCACTTTTATTTATTATTATTATATTTAATTGCACTTTTATTTATCGTACTTTTTAATTATCGCACTTTTATTTATCGAAATTTCAGTATTGTTATTTGCTTTACGCTTTAAATTAAGTCTTTTATTTATTTAATATTTTACATTTGGTTTTAACTGCGACTAAAGTTTTAAAATCGATAAACCGGTCATTAAACGGTAAAAACCCCCCTTTATAATAATAATATTACTTATATATATATTTGTATTTTTATAAATTTAAACTAATATAGCGTTAAGCTTTGTTTAAAGATTTTCCCTGTGGAACGAACCGGACTTACTAAAAACTACACTACTGTACGATTAGGTACACTGCCTATAAGTGTTGTAGCAAGGTTTAAGTATATCCATTCAATAAATAAATAAATATCTTGTGTAAAATTGTAACGTATTTAATAGTTTTTCCTAGTAAAATATAAGCTATTTCATACACACCTCGCATAACATCAATGCCACTCATGTGAGTGGGAAGCAGTGTTATCAATAATTTTGTAAGCATCAGTTTCTGTTTTCTTCATAATAGAACCACCAGCTGCTATATCTATATCTTTCCTTGTAGTGATGTCGCATCCTTGGTAGAATATTTGTACTATTTGACAGGTGTCTAAACCATGTTGTGGACATCCTCTCAATAACTTTCCAAATCTGGTCCATGCCTCATATAGAGTTTCATTTGGTTTCTGTGTGAACGTAACAATTTCACCTTGAAGTCTTACGGCTTTAGATGCCAGAAATAATTGTTTAAGAAATTTTTCAACTAAAACGTCCCATGTATCAATCACCCCTTCAGGTAACGATTCCAACCAATCTTTGGCTTCTCCTTTTAAAGTCCAGGGAAATAACATGAGATATATCTGTTCATCCTCAACTTCTCGAATTTTAAATAGTGTGCAGATCCTATTAAAGGTACGAAGATGTTCATTTGGATCTTCCTTCGATGCACCACTAAATTGGCATTGATTAGTCACCATGTGTAGAATTTGTCCTCTGATTTCATAATCTGGCGCATTTATGTCAGGTTGAGTAATTGCGTGACCTTGGCCAGTGCGTTTAGCTCTCATTCGGTCTTCCATACTTAGAGGTTCCAGATTCTCCATAATTGAATTTGTTGAATCTGAATCACTATAGGATTCTGATTTAATGGTTGGTTCCTCAACAATCTCTGTTTGAATGATTGGTGGTTCCGGAGGAAAAATTAATGGTTCAGGATCTATGAATCGTCCCTGAATATTCTCCGGATTCTCAATTGTGAGGTCGGGTTCAAAAAATGGATTATCGAAAATTTGAATTGAAGTACTTGGTCGACTGGATGACGATTCTAAAGAAAAATCAACGGCGACAATATTGGCTAGATGTCTTGATCGAGTTACAGGTGGTGAACGTACAAAAGGTGGTGAACGTTTTGCTCGGTGCATTCACTGAATATCCTATTAGTTTTTAAAAAGGAAGAAAAATTATATAAGTTATCAAATTAATAGACTTTTCTGATTATGCCCACGTTTCGAATAGCCAAAAGATGCAGCAGAGGGGCAGGATTCGTTTGGTCTCAATATAATTGAGTACTGTTTGGCTCCAATAACCCGGTCCACGTACAAATCCAACTATTACTACGAACCAGAAAATTTTGATGTCTATCAATTTAACCGCTTAAAATAAATTTTCGTAAATTAAAGAAAATTAGAGAAGAAGTAGAAAATAAAATCTAAGTCCTAAAACTAGAATGTCGAGAAATAAGAAAGAAAAAGTGCGCGTCGAAAAACGTCAAAAAATAAAAGATTGAAAAATAATAGGCGTCGAAAAATAAAAATAAGAAAGTAGCGCGTCGATGAAATGTCCCGTTCTTATTGATTAAAAACGTTCCATATTAATTGATTTCGTTGCGAGGTTTTGACCTCTATATGAGACGTTTTTCAAAGACTGCATTCATTTTAAAACAAACCATAACCTTTATTTCATCAATAAAGATTTAAAAAGCTTTACGTAGATTACCAAATAATGATAATCTAAAATATCCTGTTTACACATGACCATTACATAATGGTTTACAATACAAATATGTTACAACAAAATAAGTTTCTTGAATGCAGTTTTTACACAATATCATACAAGCATGGACTCCAAATCTCGTCCTTATTTAAGTATGCGACAGCGGAAGCTCTTAATAATCACAAGATTTCATATTTCAATACACATCCCATACATAGAGATAAAAATCATTCATATGGTGAACACCTGGTAACCGACATTAACAAGATGCATATATAAGAATATCCCCATCATTCCGGGACACCCTTCGGATATGATATAAATTTCGAAGTACTAAAGCATCCGGTACTTTGGATGGGGTTTGTTAGGACCAATAGATCTATCTTTAGGATTCGCGTCAATTAGGGTGTCTGTTCCCTAATTCTTAGATTACCAGACTTAATAAAAAAGGGCATATTCGATTTCGATAATTCAACCATAGAATGTAGTTTCACGTACTTGTGTCTATTTTGTAAATCATTTATAAAACCTGCATGTATTCTCATCCCAAAAATATTAGATTTTAAAAGTGGGACTATAACTCACTTTCACAGATTTTTACTTCGTCGGGAAGTAAGACTTGGCCACTGGTTAATTCACGAACCTATAACAATATATACATATATATCAAAGTATGTTCAAAATATATTTACAACACTTTTAATATATTTTGATGTTTTAAGTTTATTAAGTCAGCTGTCCTCGTTAGTAACCTACAACTAGTTGTCCACAGTTAGATGTACAGAAATAAATCGATAAATATTATCTTGAATCAATCCACGACCCAGTGTATACGTATCTCAGTATTGATCACAACTCAAACTATATATATTTTGGAATCAACCTCAACCCTGTATAGCTAACTCCAACATTCACATATAGAGTGTCTATGGTTGTTCCGAAATATATATAGATGTGTCGACATGATAGGTCGAAACATTGTATACATGTCTATGGTATCTCAAGATTACATAATATACAATACAAGTTGATTAAGTTATGGTTGTAATAGATTTGTTACCAATTTTCACGTAGCTAAAATGAGAAAAATTATCCAATCTTTTTTTACCCATAACTTCTTCATTTTAAATCCGTTTTGAGTGAATCTAAACAGAAAAAGTATAGGTTTATATTCGGAAAAATAAGTTACAAGTCGTTTTTGTAAAAGTAGTCATTTCAGTCGAAAGAACGACGTCTAGATAACCATTTTAGAAAACATACTTCCACTTTGAGTTTAACCATAATTTTTGGATATAGTTTCATGTTCATAATAGAAATCATTTTCTCAGAATAACAACTTTTAAATCAAAGTTTATCATAGTTTTTAATTAACTAACCCAAAACAGCCCGCGGTGTTACTACGACGGCGTAAATCCGGTTTTACGGTGTTTTTCGTGTCTCCAGGTTTTAAATCATTAAGTTAGCATATCATATAGATATAGAACATGTGTTTAGTTGATTTTAAAAGTCAAGTTAGAAGGATTAACTTTTGTTTGCGAACAAGTTTAGAATTAACTAAACTATGTTCTAGTGATTACAAGTTTAAACCTTCGAATAAGATAGCTTTATATGTATGAATTGAATGATGTTATGAACATCATTACTACCTTAAGTTCCATGGATAAACCTACTGGAAAATATAAAAATGGATCTAGCTTCAACGGATCCTTGGATGGCTCGAAGTTCTTGAAGCAGAATCATGACACGAAAACAAGTTCAAGTAAGATCATCGCTTGAAATAAGATTGTTATTGTTATAGAAATTGAACCAAAGTTTGAATATGATTATTACCTTGTATTAGAATGATAACCTACTGTAAGAAACAAAGATTTCTTGAGGTTGGATGATCACCTTACAAGATTGGAAGTGAGCTAGCAAACTTGAAAGTATTCTTGATTTTATGTAACTAGAACTTGTAGAATATATGAAGAACACTTAGAACTTGAAGATAGAACTTGAGAGAGATCAATTAGATAAATAAAATTGAAGAATGAAAGTGTTTGTAGGTGTTTTTGGTCGTTGGTGTATGGATTAGATATAAAGGATATGTAATTTTGTTTTCATATAAATAAGTCATGAATGATTACTCATATTTTTGTAATTTTATGAGATATTTCATGCTAGTTGTCAAATGATGGTTCCCACATATGTTAGGTGACTCACATGGGCTGCTGAGAGCTAATAATTGGAGTGTATATACCAATAGTACATACATCTAAAAGCTGTGTATTGTACGAGTACGAATACGGGTGCATACGAGTAGAATTGTTGATGAAACTGAACGAGGATGTAATTGTAAGCATTTTTGTTAAGTAGAAGTATTTTGATAAGTGTATTGAAGTCTTTCAAAAGTGTATAAATACATATTAAAACACTACATGTATATACATTTTAACTGAGTCGTTAAGTCATCGTTAGTCGTTACATGTAAGTGTTGTTTTGAAACCTTTAGGTTAACGATCTTGTTAAATGTTGTTAACCCAATGTTTATAATATCAAATGAGATTTTAAATTATTACATTATCATGATATTATCATGTATGAATATCTCTTAATATGATATATATACATTAAATGTCTTTACAACGATAATCGTTACATATATGTCTCGTTTAAAAATCATTAAGTTAGTAGTCTTGTTTTTACATATGTAGTTCATTGTTAATATACTTAATGATATGTTTACTTATTATAGTATCATGTTAACTATATATATATATATATATATATATATATATATATATATATATATATATATATATATATCCATATATATGTCATCATATAGTTTTTATAAGTTTTAACGTTCGTGAATCATCGGTCAACTTGGGTGGTCAATTGTCTATATGAAACATATTTCAATTAATCAAGTCTTAACAAGTTTGATTGCTTAACATGTTGGAAACATTTAATCATGTAAATATCAATCTCAATTAATATATATAAACATGGAAAATTTCGGGTCACTACAGTACCTACCCGTTAAATAAATTTCGTCCCGAAATTTGAAGCTGTTGAAGGTGTTGACGAATCTTCTGGAAATAGATGCGGGTATCTCTTCTTCATCTGATCTTCACGCTCCCAGGTGAACTCGGGTCCACTACGAGCATTCCATCGAACCTTAACAATTGGTATCTTGTTTTGCTTAAGTCTTTTAACCTCACGATCCATTATTTCGACGGGTTCTTCAATGAATTGAAGTTTTTCGTTGATTTGGATTTCATCTAATGGAATAGTGAGATCTTCTTTAGCAAAACATTTCTTCAAATTCGAGAAGTGGAAAGTATTATGTACAGCCGCGAGTTGTTGAGGTAACTCAATTCGGTAAGCTACTGGTCCGACACGATCAATAATCTTGAATGGTCCAATATACCTTGGATTTAATTTCCCTCGTTTACTAAATCGAACAACGCCTTTCCAAGGTGCAACTTTAAGCATGGCCATCTCTCCAATTTCAAATTCTATATCTTTTCTTTTAATGTCAGCGTAGCTCTTTTGTCGACTTTGGGCGGTTTTCAACCGTTGTTGAATTTGGATGATCTTCTCGGTAGTTTCTTGTATAATCTCCGGACCCGTAATCTGTCTATCCCCCACTTCACTCCAACAAATCAGAGACCTGCACTTTCTACCATAAAGTACTTCAAACGGCGCCATCTCAATGCTTGAATGGTAGCTGTTGTTGTAGAAAAATTCTGCTAACGGTAGATGTCGATCCCAACTGTTTCCGAAATCAATAACACATGCTCGTAGCATGTCTTCAAGCGTTTGTATCGTCCTTTCGCTCTGCCCATCAGTTTGTGGATGATAGGCAGTACTCATGTCTAGACGAGTTCCTAATGCTTGCTGTAATGTCTACCAGAATCTTGAAATAAATCAGCCATCCCTATCAGAGATAATAGAGATTGGTATTCCATGTCTGGAGATGACTTCCTTCAAATACAGTCGTGCTAACTTCTCCATCTTGTCATCTTCTCTTATTGGCAGGAAGTGTGCTGATTTGGTGAGACGATCAACTATTACCCAAATAGTATCAAAACCACTTGCAGTCATTGGCAATTTAGTGATGAAATCCATGGTAATGTTTTCCCATTTCCATTCCGGGATTTCGGGTTGTTAAAGTAGACCTGATGGTTTCTGATGCTCAGCTTTGACCTTAGAACACGTCAAACATTCTCCTACGTATTTAGCAACATCGGCTTTCATACCCGGCCACCAAAAATGTTTCTTGAGATCCTTGTACATCTTCCCCGTTCCAGGATGTATTGAGTATCTGGTTTTATAAGCTTCTCTAAGTACCATTTCTCTCATATCTCCAAATTTTGGTACCCAAATCCTTTCAGCCCTATACCGGGTTCCGTCTTCCCGAATATTAAGATGCTTCTCCGATCCTATGGGTATTTCATCCTTTAAATTTCCCTCTTTTAAAACTCCTTGTTGCGCCTCCTTTATTTGAGTACTAAGGTTATTATAAATCATTATATTCATAGATTTTACTCGAATGGGTTCTCTGTCCTTCCTGCTCAAGGCATCGGCTACCACATTTGCCTTCCCCGAGTGGTAACGAATCTCAAAGTCGTAATCATTCAATAATTCAATCCACCTACGCTGCCTCATATTCAGTTGTTTCTGATTAAATATGTGTTGAAGACTTTTGTGGTCGGTATATATAATACTTTTGACCCCATATAAGTAGTGCCTCCAAGTCTTTAATGCAAAAACAACCGCGCCTAATTCCAAATCATGCGTCGTATAATTTTGTTCGTGAATCTTCAATTGTCTAGACGCATAAGCAATCACCTTCGTTCGTTGCATTAATACACAACCGAGACCTTGCTTTGATGCGTCACAATAAATCACAAAATCATCATTCCCTTCAGGCAATGACAATATAGGTGCCGTAGTTAGCTTTTTCTTCAATAACTGAAACGCTTTCTCTTGTTCATCATTCCATTCAAATTTCTTTCCTTTATGCGTTAATGCAGTCAAGGGTTTTGCTATTCTGGAAAAGTCTTGGATGAACTTTCTGTAGTAACCAGCTAGTCCTAAAAACTGGCGTATGTGTTTCGGAGTTTTTGGGGTTTCCCACTTTTCAACAGTTTCTATCTTTGCCTGATCCACCTTAATACCTTCTTTGTTCACTATGTGACCGAGGAATTGAACTTCTTCCAACCAAAATGCACACTTTGAAAACTTAGCGTACAATTCTTCCTTCCTCAATACTTCTAACACCTTTCTCAAATGTTCACCGTGTTCTTGGTCATTCTATGAGTAAATAAGTATGTCATCAATGAAAACAATGACAAACTTGTCAAGGTATGGTCCACACACTCGGTTCATAAGGTCCATGAACACAGCTGGTGCATTAGTTAAACCAAACGGCATGACCATAAACTCGTAATGACCGTAACGTGTTCTGAAAGTAGTCTTTGGAATATCATCTTCTTTCACCCGCATTTGATGATACCCGGAACGTAAGTCAATCTTTGAATAAACAGACGAGCCTTGTAGTTGATCAAATAAGTCGTCGATTCTCGGTAGTGGGTAGCGGTTCTTGATGGTAAGTTTGTTCAACTCTCAGTAGTCGATACACAACCTGAATGTACCATCTTTCTTCTTGACAAACAAAACAGGAGCTCCCCACGGTGATGTGCTTGGTCGAATGAAACCACGCTCTAAAAGTTCTTGTAATTGGCTTTGCAGTTCTTTCATCTCGCTGGGTGCGAGTCTGTAAGGAGCACGAGCTATTGGTGCAGCTCCTGGTACAAGATCTATTTGAAATTCAACGGATCGATGTGGGGGTAATCTCGGTAATTCTTTCGGAAATACATCAGGAAATTCTTTTGCAATGGGAACATCATTGATGCTCTTTTCTTCAGTTTGTACTTTCTCGACGTGTGCTAGAACAGCATAGCAACCTTTTCTTATTAGTTTTTGTGCCTTCAAATTACTAATAAGATGTAGCTTCGTGTTGCCCTTTTCTCCGTACACCATTAAGGGTTTTCCTTTTTCTCGTATAATGCGAATTGCATTTTTGTAACAAACGATCTCTGCTTTCACTTCTTTCAACCAGTCCATACCGATTATCACATCAAAACTCCCTAACTCTACTGGTATCAAATCAATCTTAAATGTTTCGCTAACCAGTTTAATTTCTCGATTCCGACATATATTATCTGCTGAAATTAATTTACCATTTGCTAATTCGAGTAAAAATTTACTATCCAAAGGCGTCAATGGACAACTTAATTTAGCACAAAAATCTCTACTCATATAGCTTCTATCCGCACCCGAATCAAATAAAACGTAAGCAGATTTATTGTCAATAAGAAACGTACCCGTAACAAGCTCTGGGTCTTCCTGTGCCTCTGTCGCATTAATATTGAAAACTCTTCCGCGGCCTTGTCCATTCGTGTTCTCCTGGTTCGGGCAATTTCTAATAATGTGGCCCGGTTTTCCACATTTATAACAAACTACATTGGCATAACTTGCTCCGACACTACTTGCTCCGCCATTACTCGTTCCGACACCATTTGTTCCTTTCGTTCTATTAACCCCTGGTCCGTAGAACTCACACTTCGCCGCGCTATGACCATTTCTTTTACACTTGTTGCAAAATTTGGTGTAGAACCCCGAGTGATACTTTTCACACCTTTGGCATAGCTGCTTCTGATTGTTGTTGTTGTTGCGGTTATTATTGTTGTTGGGATGATTGTTGTAGTTGTTGTTATTGTTGTTGTTGTTATTGTTGTTGTTGGGCCGTTTGTTGTAGTTGCTATTGATGTTGCGATTGTTGGGATAATTGTTGCGATTATTGTTGTAATTGCTGTTGTTGTTGTATTGGTGATTCTTATCACCGTTTTCCTCCCACTTTCTTTTGACTTGCTTCACATTGGCCTCTTCAGCAGTCTATTCTTTAATTCTTTCTTCAATCTGGTTTACTAGTTTGTGAGCCATTCTACATGCCTGTTGTATGGAGGCGGGCTCGTGTGAACTTATATCTTCTTGGATTCTTTCCGGTAATCCTTTCACAAACGCGTCGATCTTCTCTTCCTCATCTTCGAACGCTCCCGGACACAATAGGCACAATTCTGTGAATCGTCTTTCGTACGTGGTAATATCAAATCCTTGAGTTCGTAACCCTCTAAGTTCTGTCTTGAGCTTATTAACCTCGGTTCTGGGACGATACTTCTCGTTCATCAAGTGCTTGAATGCTGACCACGGTAGTGCGTACGCATCGTCTTGTCCCACTTGCTCTAGATAGGTATTCCACCATGTTAACGCAGAACCTGTGAAGGTGTGCATAGCGTACTTCACTTTGTCCTCTTCAGTACACTTACTTATGGCAAACACCGATTCGACCTTCTCGGTCCACCATTTCAATCCGATCGGTCCTTCGGTTCCATCAAATTCCAAAGGTTTGCAGGCAGTGAATTCTTTGTAGGTGCATCCTACACGATTTACTGTACTGCTAGATCCAAGGTTATTGTTGGTATGTAGCGCAGCCTGTACTGCGACTATGTTTAAAGCTAGAAAAGTACGGAATTCCTCTTCATTCATATTCACGGTGTGTCGAGTAGTCGGTGCCATTTCCTTCAAAATAGTCAAATGGAACAAGTTAATCATACAGAATATTAAGAGTAGTTAATAGTATTTTGTAGCATAATATGAACTCATTTATAAAAGCTTTTTCTTCATATTAGCATTTTATAAGTTTAAATTTGGGTAGTACCTACCCGTTAAGTTCATACTTAGTAGCTAATATACAATTCAACTACTACAATTCTATATGAAAAACTGATTATAACAATATTTCGCGTTCAAACTTTTACACAATATTTTACAAACTTACAATACCGCTTATTTTACATATAGCATGAAATATAGCACACAATAAATTTGATACAAGATGGTTGTGAAGATAATTCTAGCTAGTACACAAGTCGTTCAGCAAAGGCAATAAAGACACGTAATTCATACGTCCAGAAACAAGTCATGCATTTTGGTTTTACTAGGATTACTTCCCATCCTTGGTCTTGTGGAACATAACTGTTATGGCCGTTGATAAGACAGCGTGTTGTAACGTCGTCAAAGGGACGAGGGTTACGTAATGTCCAACAGTCCCGTAACAATCTAAAAACCTCATTTCTTACCCTAATTACCGACTCCGTCACTTGTGGGAACGTTTTGTTTAATAGTTGTAGCCCGATGTTCTTGTTCTCACTTTGGTGAGAAGCGAACATTGCTAATCCGTAAGCATAACATGCTTCTTTATGTTGCATGTTAGCCGCTTTTTCTAAATCACGAAGTCCAATATTCGGATATATTGAGTCAAAATAATTTCTTAACCCATTGCGTAAAATAGCATTTGGGTTCCCCGCAATATATGCGTCAAAGTAAACACATCGTAACTTATAGATTTCCCAATGTGATATCCCCCATCTTTCGAACGAAAGCCTTTTATAAACCAAGGCATTCTTGGAACGTTCTTCGAATGTCTTACAAACTGATCTCGCCTTAAATAGTTGTGCCAAAGAATTCTGACCGACTCTAGACAAGATTTCATCAATCATGTCTCCGAGTAGGTCTCTTAAAATATTGGGTTATCTATCCATTTTGTGTTTTTATACTGTAAAATAGACAAGAGTTAGATTCATAAAAAAAATACTTATTAATTTTTACATATATCATAAAGCATAAGCACACTATATTACATATATTACACCACACGAATACAACTATCTTATTCCGACTCGCTTGTTTCTTCTTCTTCGGTTTTGGTTCGTTTTGCCAAGTTTCTAGGGATATATGATGTTCCCCTAATACGAGCCGTCGTTTTCCACATTGGTTTAGAAAAATCTGGTGGTTTAGAGGTTCCCGGGTCATTGTTACAACTTAAGGACTTCGGGGGTTGACGATACATATAAAGTTTATCGGGGTTGGAGTTAGATTTCTCTATTTTTATGCCCTTTCCATTATTATTTTCTTTTGCCTTTTTATATTCAGTTGGGGTAATTTCTATAACATCATCGGAATTCTCGTCGGAATCCGATTCATCGGAGAATTGGTAATACTCCCAATATTTTGCTTCCTTGGCGGAAACACCATTGACCATAATTAACCTTGGTCGGTTGGTTGAGGATTTTCTTTTACTTAACCGTTTTATTATTTCCCCCACCGGTTCTATTTCTTCATCCGGTTCCGATTCTTCTTCCGGTTCCGATTCTTCTTCCGGTTCCGACTCTTCTTCCGGTTCCTCTTCGGGAACTTGTGAATCAGTCCACGAATCATTCCAATTTACATTTGACTCTTCATTATTATTAGGTGAGTCAATAGGACTTGTTCTAGAGGTAGACATCTATCACATAATATCAAACGCGTTAAGAGATTAATATATCACATAATATTCACATGTTAAAAATATATAGTTTCCAACAAAATTTGTTAAGCAATCATTTTTCAAGTAAACACGGTCGAAGTCCAGACTCACTAATGCATCCTAACAAACTCGATAAGACACACTAATGCAAAATTCTGGTTCTCTAAGACCAACGCTCGGATACCAACTGAAATGTCCCGTTCTTATTGATTAAAAACGTTCCATATTAATTGATTTCGTTGCGAGGTTTTGACCTCTATATGAGACGTTTTTCAAAGACTGCATTCATTTTAAAACAAACCATAACCTTTATTTCATCAATAAATATTTAAAAAGCTTTACGTAGATTTTCAAATAATGATAATCTAAAATATCCTGTTTACACACGACCATTACATAATGGTTTGCAATACAAATATGTTACAACAAAATAAGTTTCTTGAATGCAGTTTTTACACAATATCATACAAGCATGGACTCCAAATCTCGTCCTTATTTAAGTATGCGACAGCGGAAGCTCTTAATAATCACCTGAGAATAAACATGCTTAAAACGTCAACAAAAATGTTGGTGAGTTATAGGTTTAACCTATATATATCAAATCATAATAATAGACCACAAGATTTCATATTTCAATACACATCCCATACATAGAGATAAAAATCATTCATATGGTGAACACCTGGTAACCGACATTAACAAGATGCATATATAAGAATATCCCCATCATTCCGGGACACCCTTCGGATATGATATAAATTTCGAAGTACTAAAGCATCCGGTACTTTGGATGAGGTTTGTTAGGCCCAATAGATCTATCTTTAGGATTCGCGTCAATTAGGGTGTCTGTTCCCTAATTCTTAGATTACCAGACTTAATAAAAAGGGGCATATTCGATTTCGTTAATTCAACCATAGAATGTAGTTTCACGTACTTGTGTCTATTTTGTAAATCATTTATAAAACCTGCATGTATTCTCATCCCAAAAATATTAGATTTTAAAAGTGGGACTATAACTCACTTTCACAGATTTTTACTTCGTCCGGAAGTAAGACTTGGCCACTGGTTGATTCACGAACCTATACAATATATACATATATATATCAAAGTATGTTCAAAATATATTTACAACACTTTTAATATATTTTGATGTTTTAAGTTTATTAAGTCAGCTGTCCTCGTTAGTAACCTACAACTAGTTGTCCACAGTTAGATGTACAGAAATAAATCGATAAATATTATCTTGAATCAATCCACGACCCAGTGTATACGTATCTCAGTATTGATCACAACTCAAACTATATATATTTTGGAATCAACCTCAACCCTGTATAGCTAACTCCAACATTCACATATAGAGTGTCTATGGTTGTTCCGAAATATATATAGATGTATCGACATGATAGGTCAAAACATTGTATACGTGTCTATGGTATCTCAAGATTACATAATATACAATACAAGTTGATTAAGTTATGGTTGGAATAGATTTGTTACCAATTTTCATGTAGCTAAAATGAGAAAAATTATCCAATCTTGTTTTACCCATAACTTCTTCATTTTAAATCCGTTTTGAGTGAATCAAATTGTTATGGTTTTATATTGAACTCTATTTTATGAATCTAAACAGAAAAAGTATAGGTTTATAGTCGGAAAAATAAGTTACAAGTCATTTTTGTAAAGGTAGTCATTTCAGTCGAAAGAACGACGTCTAGATGACCATTTTAGAAAACATACTTTCACTTTGAGTTTTACCATAATTTTTGGATATAGGTTCATGTTCATAATAAAAATCGTTTTCTCAGAATAACAACTTTTAAATCAAAGTTTATCATAGTTTTTAATTAACTAACCCAAAACAGCCCGCGGTGTTACTACGACGGCGTAAATCCGGTTTTACGGTGTTTTTCGTGTTTCCGGGTTTTAAATCATTAAGTTAGCATATCATATAGATATAGAACATGTGTTTAGTTGATTTTAAAAGTCAAGTTAGAAGGATTAACTTTTGTTTGCGAACAAGTTTAGAATTAACTAAACTATGTTCTAGTGATTACAAGTTTAAACCTTCGAATAAGATAGCTTTATATGTATGAATCGAATGATGTTATGAACATCATTACTACCTTAAGTTCCTTGGATAAACCTACTGGAAAAGAGAAAAATGGATCTAGCTTCAACGGATCCTTGGATGGCTCGAAGTTCTTGAAGCAGAATCATGACACGAAAACAAGTTCAAGTAAGATCATCACTTGAAATAAGATTGTTATAGTTATAGAAATTGAACCAAAGTTTGAATATGATTATTACCTTGTATTAGAATGATAACCTACTGTAAGAAACAAAGATTTCTTGAGGTTGGATGATCACCTTACAAGATTGGAAGTGAGCTAGCAAACTTGAAAGTATTCTTGATTTTATGTAACTAGAATTTGTAGAATTTATGAAGAACACTTAGAACTTGAAGATAGAACTTGAGAGAGATCAATTAGATGAAGAAAATTGAAGAATGAAAGTGTTTGTAGGTGTTTTTGGTCGTTGGTGTATGGATTAGATATAATGGATATGTAATTTTGTTTTCATGTAAATAAGTCATGAATGATTACTCATATTTTTGTAATTTTATGAGATATTTCATGCTAGTTGCCAAATTATGGTTCCCACATGTGTTAGGTGACTCACATGGGCTGCTAAGAGCTGATCATTGGAGTGTATATACCAATAGTACATACATCTAAAAGCTGTGTATTGTACGAGTACGAATACGGGTGCATACGAGTAGAATTGTTGATGAAACTGAACGAGGATGTAATTGTAAGCATTTTTGTTAAGTAGAAGTATTTTGATAAGTGTATTGAATTCTTTCAAAAGTGTATAAATACATATTAAAACACTCTATACATTTTAACTGAGTCGTTAAGTCATCGTTAGTCGTTACATGTAAGTGTTGTTTTGAAACCTTTAGGTTAACGATCTTGTTAAATGTTGTTAACCCAATATTTATAATATCAAATGAGATTTTAAATTATTACATTATCATGATATTATCATGTATGAATATCTCTTAATATGATATATATACATTAAATGTCTTTACAACGATAATCGTTACATATATGTCTCGTTTAAAAATCATTAAGTTAGTAGTCTTGTTTTTACATATGTAGTTCATTGTTAATATACTTAATGATATGTTTACTTATCATAGTATCATGTTAACTATATATATATATCCATATATATGTCATCATATAGTTTTTACAAGTTTTAACGTTCGTGAATCACCGGTCAACTTAGGTGGTCAATTGTCTATATGAAACATATTTCAATTAATCAAGTCTTAACAAGTTTGATTGCTTAACATGTTGGAAACATTTAATCATGTAAATATCAATCTCACTTAATATATATAAACATGGAAAATTTCGGGTCACTACAGTCGAAACTTAAAAAGGAACTAAAAACTAAGAATTAAAAGTTGCGTCTAAAAATATTAAAGCTTAAAAAGAAATACTATATCCCAAATGGCAATAACTTAAAAAGGTACTAAAAACTAAAAACAGCGTCGCAAAATTCTAAAGCACCTAAATCTTAGTCTAAAGAAAAAGCACTTAAGGGATTTTACGGCAAATCTTAAAAATCTATAAATAAAAATACTATGGCAAAAACTATGTCTTAAAACTAAATACGAACGAAAAATACAAAAAAAATTACGTTAAAACAAATAAAAAGGAACAAAATATAAAAATAAACTAAAAGTTGTAAAAATTACAATTTTTATAAAAATATTATTTTTATATTTTTTATTTAATAAAACTATTAATTTTATAAATTATTTAAACTAATTAAACTAAATAATACAAATTAAAAATAAAAAACTAAAACTAAATAATAAATTAATATAACCTAATTAGGGTTAAAGTAAAAATAATATAAATAAACTCCGTAATTAATGCTGATTTAGGGCAACAGTTGGCGTGTCAGACACTCTCATGCGATCGCATGAGATTTTGCCTCCGGGCTCATGCGATCGCATGAGCTTGGATTTTGGGCCTGGGTCTGGGCTGCTACAGTACCAGGCCGAGAGTATTTATTATTTTTTTTATTTTTTTTTCTGTTTTAAATAAATACAAGATATTTAAATAAAATTTATATTTTTACAAACTAAAATAAAAATAAAGAAACTTTATAAAACTTATATATTTAACAAACTATTAAAAATATTTATATATTTGTTTTTCTTTTTATATTTCTGAATTTTTTAAAACGTATTTTTACAAAAGCGTATTTTTTATAAAAGTAAACTAAAAAAAAATCTTTTTTTTATATATATTAGCGTTGCGCTTCCGGCATTTAAGCAGAATTTTCCCCGGCAGCGGCGCCAAAAATACTTGATGTGCGTAGAGGCGTATATGAAATAGCTTATATTTTACTAGGAAATACTATTAAATATGATACAATTTTACACAAGATATTTATTTATTTATAGAATGGATATACCTAAACCTTGCTACAACACTTATAGGCAGTGTACCTAATCGTACAGTAGTGTAGTTTTTAGTAAGTCCGGTTCGTTCCACAGGAAAATCTTTTAAACAAAGATTAACGCTATATTAGTTTTAATTTATAAAAATGCAAATATATATATAAGTAATATTATTATTATAAAGGGGATTTTTACCGTTTAATGACCGGTTTGTCAATTTTTAAAACTTTAGTCGTAGTTAAAACCTAATGTAAAATATTAAATAAATAAAAGACTTAATTTAAAGTGTAAAGTAAATAACGATAATGAAATTGCGATAAATAAAAGTGCGATAAAATAAACTTACGATAATTAAATAGTACGATAATTAAAAGTGCAATTAAATACAATGACAATAAATAAAAGTGCGATAATTAGAAGTGCAATTAAATATGAAAATAAAGGAATTATGCTTATTTAAACTTCCGTAATCATGATGTTTGACGTGTTGATTTTAGTTTTATGCCCATGGGTTAATTGTCCTTTGTCCTGGATTATTTAATATGTCCGTCTGGTTTTTGTCCATAACAGTCCATCAGTCATAAATATAAAGTGCGAGTGTCCTCGTCAAATTATCCTTATCCCCGAAGTCAAATATTCCAACTAATTGGGGACTTAAACTGTAACAAGATTTTAATACTTTGTTTAATAATTACACCAGATTATCGACTGCGTGTAACCCAAGGTTTTAATACTTTGTTAACAATTATGCCAAGTGTCCTTGTACATAATTTCACCTCTGTTTTAATAATTCTAGTGACTATTAATCCATTCCCGTGTCCGGTTAAATGAACGATTATTCGTACATATAAATACCCCACCCATCGTATCCGATCGAGTGTATATGGTTATTTATAGGGACGTCCAATTGTAAATCTTTATATTAAAATTAACAAACTATCATTAGTTAAACAAATATAAAGCCCATTAATAGCCCATAGTCTAATTTTCACAAGTGTCGTTCTTTTGTCCAAACCCCAATTATGGTACAAAGCCCAATTACCCAAATTTAAATATTTAGCCCAACATCATGATTACTTCGTTTTAAATAAGCATAATAATAACTTAGCTACGAGACATTAAATTAAAAAGGTTGAACATAACTTACAATGATTAAAAATAGCGTAGCGTTACACGGACAGAATTTCGACTTACACCCTTACTACATTCGCTAACATACCCTTATTATTAGAAATTAAAATTAAAATTAAAATATAATATATATATATATATATATATATATATATATATATATATATATATATATATATATATATATATATATATATATATATCTTACGTATGAATGAAGAAGAAAAAGATGTCTTTGATGTTCACCAAAAACGCGATTTTTATAGGCATGTGGGCTGGAAAAGTTAGCCATGCGATCGCATGGGATTTCTTCCTCCAGGCCATGCGATCGCATGGCCGTCGGTGACAGCTCAAAGTTCCTTGTTTTCTTGTTTGTCGACGTTTTAATTAAATAAATATAATATATAAATAATTATAAGAATTATGTAAATATTATATTATATTTATGTGCATAGTTGACTTGTAATTTTTAGTCCGTTGCGTTGAGCGTTGAGAGTTGACTCTGGTCCCGGTTCTGGATTTTCGAACGTCCTTGCGTATAATTTAATATCTTGTACTTTGCGTTTTAATTCTTGTACTCTTGTAATTTTGAGACGTTTCTCATCAATAATTGGAACCTCTTTGATTGTATTTTGTACTTTTGAGCTTTTTGGTCGTTTGCGTCTTCAATTCGTCGAATCTGTCTTTTGTCTTCACCTTTTATTATTTAAATGAATACCACTTGTAAATAGAACAATTGCAACTAAAAGCTTGTCTTTCTTGAGGGATAATGCTATGAAATATATGTTCGTTTTTAGTATTATCAAATATTCCCACACTTGAGCGTTGCATGTCCTCAAGCAATATAGTCTTGAAATACTAGAATTACTTCTTTATTCTTCACACTTTGTACATCAGTGATTTCTATACGGCGGTATAAACAATGGTAGTAACGATGTGGTTTACAGTCCCACATGACTATAAAATTTAGATCCATTAGGGAAATTGGATCTTTATGAAAACATTTGATCTTTTGAAAATTAAATCTAGCTTTTACCCTAGATAAGTTTTCCGGAATAACCCTTCACCGGTGTTTGCAAATTCTTTTTGTGGGTTTGGTGGGTTTCATATTTGAAATTTTTAGCTCAAAACTTAAGGTTTTGTGTCACCCACTTGCTAACCTTGTATTGGGAAAGCAACACGTCCAGTATACTTGCTCCGTATATTACCTTTCGGTAAACTACTGTCCGGTTGTAAAGGAAAGCGTTGAACAAGCAACTGTTAAGGCAATGTCCCCTGACATGCTTTTAATTATGGTCTATAACGTGTTGGACGCAATTACTATCCTTTGTAGGAGCAATAGTAAAGCTCACCCTTATAATTTTCCGGTCTGGCACAAGGTCCTGTCTTCGACCATGCTATGCAACCACCGTTCTTACAGTTGACACTCGATTTGGTTCAGGTGACCTAATGAATTCCAGGTGAATTCCTAGGATTTTACGTTCAATGGTAATGAACGCATTGAAAATGGGTTTTCAGAAAACAAATAGGTTTTAATTTGATCAAAATATTTTCTCGTTCAAGCTCGAGTTTAGATATCATTGAATTCCATGAGTTTGTAATTCTCAATCTTTAAGGTCAATCTCTAGGATTGAGTAATATCAGTCTTAAAAGCTGATTTTTGATCTTTAAAGGAGATTATCCTTTCTGGGGATCTGATTCATTAGTCTTATCCAGCTAATTTGCACGGCGTCCTCCCCATTTTACAAGACAGATCCTCTCATGGTTAGGATAAGTCTGACCACTTGGAAACCCTGTTTGATTCTGAGGTCCGTGGATTTCCTGCTGATTTTAGTGATGACTTTTCTAGATTTTTCGTTAACCTACAGCTGGTCTGGACGACAACTTCATGACCTAAATCAAGAAGCGCGTTTCTTTTTCGGAAGACTTTACTTCCTTTTAATGATGAAATTGATTCATCGTGTAGATCCATCTTTTCTTACAGATATATTATAATAAATCGGGTAAAACTGTTTAGTTTAGTCCAAAGCAAAAGTATCTTCAATTATTTGTTACAGAAGTATGTGACATATGTTTTAAATAACTTGGTAAATTTTTCCACACTTGGCTTTTATTTTCTTCTATTCCATTTTAAATGAATTTTAACATTTTGATTTGTTTCTCAATTTATGTCCTTTCCGAGGTAACAATAATTTCGGTGTTAACACCTAGTTTTATTGTTCATAAATATGTATAAACATGATTTTGAATTCATTTAATTGAAAATTTTGAAAATTTTTACTAGAAGTGGGTAGTCAGTATATAAGACTAGGGCTGTTCTTTGTTATCAGAGAGCACTAGATTCTAATACAACTATTACGTTACTAGTATTTTTAATGGTAACCAAGTGTTTAAATCAAAAAATTTTAAAATCCGAAAGAATTTAACCCCTTCCCACACTTAAGATCTTGCTATGCCCTCATTTGCAAGAAATCGGTAACAATTTAAATTATTGAGGGTAAATAGCGTAGAAAAATGATTAAATTTTACCAAAGTTTCTAAATATATTGGCGTTTGTTTGCTGAATGATAAATGGTGCATATCATTTGTTCATTCCATCTTGTTGTTTCATCATGTTTGTTTTTCGTTTTGTCGTCAAAACTAGCTTTTGCTGAACTTAATGCCAGTCTTTGAAAATTCGCTGTTTTACCCTATTTTGTACAATTGACAATATACATACATACAAATATAAACATGCATGGCAATTTGAAATGAGACTTAAAATCCCACTTTAAAATCCTAAATGTGAAATATTAGTACACAATAATAATAAAAATGATAAAAATTACATAAATATATCCAATAACATAAGTTTAAACATGAATAAGTAAAAAGATAAAAACATAAAAATCATAAAAATAACCAATGGAACTAAATCAGTCTGGATAGGGGTTCCAGTTCATCTCGTCAGGTGAGTTCCATTGTTGGTTATAGGTGTTCTTTTCTTACTCCGTCCAATTTACCTCTGATTAATGATACTATTTCACTTGGAAGGGTGTCATTATTACATTTAGTGATCAATAAAAATTTAGAATGGAGGGAGAAGACTAGTTCTTTAGGGTCTGCTAGGGAAAGACCATTCGGGTTCCATTTTCGAGAACTACACGAAAACAGAAAATCTAACTCTAACAGAAATACATATTATCCTTAAAAGACTTTATTCTCCCCACACTTAGTTAGCTGTGGTGTTGAAATTGTGATTAACTTCGTTGTCGACTTCCATCGGACTATCTATGTAATGTTTAACTCTGTGACCATTAACCTTAAATTTAAATCCATTTGAATTTATTAATTCTATTGTTCCGTATGGGAAAACTCTTTTGACTATGATTGGTCCAGACCATCTTGATTTCAATTTTCCAGGAAATAGCTTGAATCGTGAATTGAAAAGAAGAACTCTATCTCCTTCTTTAAATTCTTTTAAACTTCTGATTCTTTTATCATGCCATTTCTTCGTTCTTTCTTTATAGATTAACGAATTTTCGTATGCTTCATGTCTTAATTCTTCTAATTCGTTTAGTTGACTTAATCGTAGACGTCCAGCTTCATGTAAATCAATATTACATGTCTTCAAAGCCCAAAATGCTTTGTGTTCAATTTCTACTGGAAGATGACATGCTTTTCCGTAAATGAGTTTAAAAGGTGTGGTTCCAATTGGAGTTTTGTAGGCTGTTCTAAAAGCCCAGAGTGCATCCTCCAATTTTATGGACCATTCCTTCGGATTTGATCCTACGGTTTTCTCTAGAATACGTTTTAATGCTCGGTTGGTATTTTCAACTTGTCCACTTATCTGTGGATGATAAGCAGTGGAGATTTTATGAGTTACTCCATATCTTTTGAGAACTTTCTCAAGTTGATTATTACAGAAATGAGTACCCCGATCACTTATTAAAGCTTTCGGTGTTCCAAACCTTGCAAAAAGACGTTTTAAAAAGTTGACTACAACTCGTGCATCGTTAGTTGGGAGAGCTTGTGCTTCCGCCCATTTAGATACATAATCAATGGCTACGAGAATGTAGAGATTATAATGAGATTTTGGAAATGGACCCATAAAGTCAATACCCCAAATGTCAAATACTTCACATACTTGAATGACATTTTGTGGCATTTCATCACGTTGACTTATTTTTCCGGCCCTTTGACAAGCATCACAGGATTTGCAAAGAAGGTGTGCGTCTTTGTAGATTGTAGGCCAATAGAATCCAGCATCATAAACTTTTCTTGCTGTGAGTTGAGGCCCATAATGCCCTCCTGTTGGTCCTGTGTGACAATGGTTTAGGATTTGACTAGCATCATCTCCGAATACACATCGGCGTATTATTCCATCGGGACAACTTTTAAACAAATGTGGATCTTCCCAGAAATAGTGTTTTATATCACTAAAGAATTTCTTTCGTTTTTGGTACGACAATAATTTTTCAAGGAATCCACATACTAAATAGTTTGCATAGTCTGCAAACCATGGAATTTCATTATAATCTATCTTCAATAGATATTCATCAGGAAAGTTGTCTTGTATGGCTGATTCATTTAGAACTTCTAATTCAGGATTTCCAAGACGAGAATGATGATCAGCGGCTAGATTTTCTGCTCCTCTTTTATCTCGGATTTCAATATCAAACTCTTGTAAGAGTAAGATCCAACGGATTAATCGTGGTTTAGCATCTTGTTTCGAAAATAGATATCTAAGAGCGGAATGGTCGGTATAGACCACCGTTTTAGCTAGAACGAGATATGATCGAAATTTGTCAAAAGCAAAGACAATAGCAAGGAGTTCTTTTTCAGTAGTTGTGTAATTTGTTTGTGCTCCTTGTAACGTCTTACTAGCATAATATATAGGTTGAAATCGTTTTTCAATCCTTTGTCCTAAAACGGCTCCCATTGCAAAATCACTTGCATCGCACATAAGTTCAAACGGTAAATTCCAAATTGGAGTTATCATAATCGGCGCATTAGTGAGTTTTTCTTTAAGAATATTAAAAGATTTGATGCATTCATCTGAAAATATGAATGGAGCATCCTTTTCTAGGAGTTTATTCATAGGAGTGGCAATTTTAGAAAAATCTTTTATAAAACGTCGGTAAAAACCGGCATGCCCTAGAAAACTCCTAACTCCTCTAACATTGGTGGGATGTGGAAGTTTAGCAATTACATCTACTTTAGCTCTATCCACTTCAATTCCTTCCTTTGAAATTTTATGTCCAAGAACGATGCCTTCTTTAACCATGAAATGTCATTTCTCCCAATTAAGAACTAGATTTGATTGTTCACATCTAATAAGCATTCGTTCAAGATTAACTAGACATGATTCAAATGTATCACCGAAGATTGAAAAGTCATCCATGAAAACTTCCATGCATTCTTCTATCATGTCGTGAAAAATCGCCATCATGCACCTTTGAAAGGTTGCAGGGGCGTTGCAAAGTCCAAATGGCACGCGTTTTTAAGCAAAAGTACCATAAGGGCACGTGAATGTGTTTTTCTCTTGATCTTTGGGTGCTATTGGAATTTGAAAATATCCGGAAAAACCATCAAGAAAACAATAGTAACTATTTCCGGCTAATCTTTACAACATTTGATCAATAAAAGGTAAGGGAAAGTGATCTTTTCTGGTGACGTCATTTAATTTTCTGTAATCAATACATACACGCCATCCTGTTACAGTCCTAGTAGGAATAAGCTCATTTTTCTCATTTGTGATGACAGTCATGCCAACCTTCTTAGGCACGCATTGAACTGGGCTTACCCATGGACTATCAGAAATTGGATAAATTAAACCTGCATCTAGCAGTTTAATAATTTCTTTCTTAGCAACATCTTGCATATTAGGATTTAGTCTTCGTTGGTGTTGCACATACGTTTTATGACCTTCTTCCATAAGGATTTTATGTGTGCAATACGAAGGACTTATTCCTTTAATATCATGAATCTTCCATGCAATAGCTGGTTTATGAGCTTTTAACACAGAAATGAGTTGAGATTTTTCATTTTCAGTAAGAGAAGACGATATTATTACAGGTAATTCAGATTCACCATGTAAATAAGCGTATTCCAAATGGTTTGGAAGTGGCTTTAACTCTAATGTCGGTGGTTCTTCTATCGATGATTTATATCGATATCTGTCTTCTTCTTTTAGCATTTGAATTTCTTCTGTTGTTGGTTCATATCCATTAGCCATAAGTGTAGCTAACATTTCAGTTTCATCAATTGGTTCAGTACCTTCTCCTAAAGAACATTCTCCTGTTCCTTGTAATTCTGGAAATTCTTCTAACAATTCTGCATGTGATTCTATAGTTTGAATATAATAATATGTATCATCTGCAGATTGCGGTTGTTGCATTGCTCTATCAACTGAAAAGGTAACACTCTCGTCCTCTATACTTAGGGTCAGTTTCTTACCGAACACGTCTATCATTGCTTTAGCCGTGTTTAAGAATGGTCTTCCTAATATAAGAGGAACTTGAGAATCTTCTTCATTGTCCAGAATAACAAAATCTACTGGAAATACTAAAGTACCAGCTTTAACTAGCATGTTTTCCATTATCCCTCTAGGATATTTTACTGATCTATCGGCTAGTTGTATGCTTATTCTTGTTGGTTTCAATTCTCCAAGGTCTAGTTTAGCGTATAGTGAATACGGCATTAAATTTATACTAGCACCTAAGTCTGCCAATGCTTCTATTGAACTAAGACTACCCAGAAACATGGAATTGTGAAACTTCCTGGATCAGATAGTTTTTCTGGTATCTTATTCAACAGCACTGCTGAACAATTAGCATTCATAGTAACAGCAGAGAGTTCTTCCATTTTCTTTCTATTTGAGATCAGCTCTTTCAGAAATTTAGCATATCTAGGCATTCCTGAAATCACATCAATGAAAGGAAGATTTACATTTATCTGTTTAAACATATCCAAGATTTTGGATTGCTCGGCTTCAAGTCTCTCTTTTCTTATTTTACTCGGGTAAGGAAGTGGTGGTTGGTATGGTTTAACATAAGGTTTAGCCTTAACTCTGTTATCTTCATTAACCTTTTCAACTACCGGTTCTTTTTCCTTATCTTGATCAGATTGTGGTTCTTGTAGAGTAGGAATAGCTTCATCAGAAATTACAGGTATTTCAGGTGGTTTAAGTGTGATACCACTTCTTGTGGTAATAGCTTTAGCTGTTTCATTCCGGAGGTTAGCATTTGTATCACTAGATAGACTTCTCGGTTTTCTTTCACCTATCAACCTTGCTAGGTTACTTACTTCTTGTTCCAGATTTTGAATAGAAGCTTGTTGATTTCTAAATGCTTGAGCATTTTGTTCATTGGTTTGTTTTTGAGATGTGAAAAACTGCGTTTGAGATTCAACTAGCTTCGTCATCATATCTTCTAAATTTGGCTTTTTATCATCGGTTTGTGGTGGTTTGTTTTGAAAATTAGGTCTTTGCTGATTGTAAGTATTATTGGATACTTGTTGATTACTAGGACCTTGTTGGTTGTTGTATGGAACATTTCGATTATAATTCTGGTTGTGATTGTAAATTGGTCTTGGCGGTTGATAATTATTCTGATAATTATTTCCAGGCCTTTGGTTTAGATATGAAACATTCTCTCTTTGTTCCATTGTTAGTTCAATACTGAGATAATCTTTTGTCAAATGTGGTCCTCCACACTGCTCACAACTAATTCGTATTGAGTGAATATCCTTAGTCATCTTTTCCATTCGTCTCTCGACAGCATCTATCTTTGCGAAAATAGAATCTAAGTCATGGCTAGAATCGGCTCTAGCTGCTTTAGATGATCTAACGATATCTTTTTCTTGATGCCACTCATGTGAGTGGGAAGCAGTGTTATCAATAATTTTGTAAGCATCAGTTTCTGTTTTCTTCATAATAGAACCACCAGCTGCTATATCTATGTCTTTCCTTGTAGTGATGTCGCATCCTTGGTAGAATATTTGTACTATTTGACAGGTGTCTAAACCATGTTGCGGACATCCTCTCAATAACTTTCCAAATCTGGTCCATGCCTCATATAGAGTTTCATTTGGTTTCTGTGTGAACGTAACAATTTCTCCTTGAAGTCTTACGGCTTTAGATGCCGGAAAGAATTGTTTAAGAAATTTTTCAACTAAAATGTCCCATGTATCAATCGCCCCTTCAGGTAACGATTCCAACCAATCTTTGGCTTCTCCTTTTAAAGTCCAGGGAAATAACATGAGATATATCTGTTCATCCTCAACTTCTCGAATTTTAAATAGTGTGCAGATCCTATTAAAGGTACGAAGATGTTCATTTGGATCTTCCTTCGGTGCACCACTAAATTGGCATTGATTAGTCACCATGTGTAGAATTTGTCCTTTGATTTCATAATCTGGCGCATTTATGTCAGGTTGAGTAATTGCGTGACCTTGGCCAGTGCGTTTAGCTCTCATTCGGTCTTCCATACTTAGAGGTTCCAGATTCTTCATAATTGAATTTGTTGAATCTGAATCACTATAGGATTCTGATTTAATGGTTGGTTCCTCAACAATCTCTGTTTGAATGATTGGTGGTTCCGGAGAAAAAATTAATGGTTCAGGATCTATGAATCGTCCCTGAATATTCTCCTGATTCTCAATTGTGAGGTCGGGTTCAAAAAATGGATTATTGGAAATTTGAATTGGAGTACTTGGTCGACTGGATGACGATTCTAAAGAAAAATCAACGGCGACAATATTTGCTAGATGTCTTGATCGAGTTACAGGTGGTGAACGTACAAAAGGTGGTGAACGTTTTGCTCGGTGCATTCACTGAATATCCTATTAGTTTTTAAAAAGGAAGAAAAATTATATAAGTTATCAAATTAATAGACTTTTCTGATTTTGCCCACATTTCGAATAGCCAAAAGATGCAGCAAAGGGGCAGGATTCGTTTGGTCTCAATATAATTGAGTACTGTTTGGCTCCAATAACCCGGTCCACGTACAAATCCAACTATTACTACGAACCAGAAAATTTTGATGTCTATCAATTTAACCGCTTAAAATAGATTTTCGTAAATTAAAGAAATTTAGAGAAGAAGTAGAAAAAAAAATCTAAGTCCTAAAACTAGAATGTCGAGAAATAAGAAAGAAAAAGAGCGCGTCGAAAAACGTCGAAAAATAAAAGATTGAAAAATAATAGGCGTCGAAAAATAAAAATAAGAAATTAGCGCGTCGAAACTTAAAAAAGAACTAAAAACTAAGAATTAAAAGTTGCGTCTAAAAATATTAAAGCTTAAAAAGAAATACTATATCCCAAATGGCAATAACTTAAAAAGGTACTAAAAACTAAAAACAGCGTCGCAAAATTCTAAAGCACCTAAATCTTAGTCTAAAGAAAAAGCACTTAAGGGATTTTACGGAAAATCTTAAAAATCTAGAAATAAAAATACTATGGCAAAAACTATGTCTTAAAACTAGATACGAACGAAAAATACAAAAAAATTTACGCTAAAACAAATAAAAAGGAACAAAATATAAAAATAAACTAAAAGTTGTAAAAATTACAATTTTTATAAAAATATTATTTTTATATTTTTTATTTAATAAAACTATTAATTTTATAAATTATTTAAACTAATTAAACTAAATAATACAAATTAAAAATAAAAACTAAAACTAAATAATAAATTAGTATAACCTAATTAGGGTTAAAGTAAAAATAATATAAATAAACTCCGTAATTAATGCTGATTTAGGGCAACAGTTGGCGTGTCAGACACTCTCATGCGATCGCATGAGATTTTGCCTCCGGGCTCATGCGATCGCATGAGCTTGGATTTTGGGCCAGGGTCTGGGCTGCTACAGTACCAGGCCGAGAGTATTTATTATTTTTTTTTCTGTTTTAAATAAATACAAGATATTTAAATAAAATTTATATTTTTACAAACTAAAATAAAACTAAAGAAACTTTATAAAACTTATATATTTAACAAACTATTAAAAATATTTATATTTTTGTTTTTCTTTTTATATTTCTGAATTTTTTAAAACGTATTTTTACAAAAGCGTATTTTTTATAAAAGTAAACTAAAAAAATCTTTTTTTATATATATATTAGCGTTGCGCTTCCGGCATTTAAGCAGAATTTTCTCCGGCAGCGACGCCAAAAATACTTGATGTGCGTAGAGGCGTATATGAAATAGCTTATATTTTACTAGGAAATACTATTAAATATGATACAATTTTACACAAGATATTTATTTATTTATAGAATGGATATACCTAAACCTTGCTACAACACTTATAGGCAGTGTACCTAATCATACAGTAGTGTAGTTTTTAGTAAGTCCGGTTCGTTCCACAGGGAAATCTTTTAAACAAAGCTTAACGCTATATTAGTTTTAATTTATAAAAATACAAATATATATATAAGTAATATTATTATTATAAAGGGGGTTTTTACCGTTTAATGACCGGTTTGTCGATTTTTAAAACTTTAGTCGTAGTTAAAACCTAATGTAAAATATTAAATAAATAAAAGACTTAATTTAAAGCGTAAAGTAAATAACGATAGTGAAATTGCGATAAATAAAAGTGCGATAAAATAAACTTGAGATAATTAAATAGTACGATAATTAAAAGTGCAATTAAATACAATGACAATAAATAAAAGTGCGATAATTAGAAGTGCAATTAAATATGAAAATAAAGGAATTATGCTTATTTAAACTTCCGTAATCATGATGTTTGACGTGTTGATTTTAGTTTTATGCCCATGGGTTAATTGTCCTTTGTCCTGGATTATTTAATATGTCCGTCTGGTTTTTGTCCATAACAGTCCATCAGTCATAAATATAAAGTGCGAGTGTCCTCGTCAAATTATCCTTATACCCGAAGTCAAATATTCCAACTAATTGGGGACTTAAACTGTAATAAGATTTTAATACTTTGTTTAATAATTACACCAGGTTATCGACTGCGTGTAACCCAAGGTTTTAATACTTTGTTATCAATTATGCCAAGTGTCCTTGTACATAATTTCACCCCTGTTTTAATCCATCCCCGTGTCCGGTAAAATGAACGATTATTCGTACATATAAATATCCCGACCATCGTGTCCGATCGAGTGTATATGGTTATTTATAGGGACGTCCAATTGTAAATCTTTATATTAAAATTAACAAACTATCATTTAGTTAAATAAATATAAAGCCCATTAATAGCCCATAGTCTAATTTCCACAAGTGCCGTTCTTTTGTCCAAACCCCAATTATGGTACAAAGCCCAATTACCCAAATTTAAATATTTAGCTCAACATCATGATTACTTCGTTTTAAATAAGCATAATAATAACTTAGCTACGAGACATCAAATTAAAAAGGTTGAACATAACTTACAATGATTAAAAATAGCGTAGCGTTACACGGACAGAATTTCGACTTACACCCTTACAACATTCGCTAACATACCCTTATTATTAGAAATTAAAATAAAAATTAAAATTAATATATATATATATATATATATATATATATATATATATATATATATATATATATATATATCTTACGTATGAATGAAGAAGAAAAAGATGTCTTTGATGTTCACCAAAAACGCGATTTTTATAGGCATGTGGGCTGGAAAAGTTAGCCATGCGATCGCATGGGATTTCTTCCTCCAGGCCATGCGATCGCATGGCCGTCGGTGACAGCTTAAAGTTCCTTGTTTTCTTGTTTGTCGACGTTTTAATTAAATAAATATAATATATAAATAATTATAAGAATTATTTAAATATTATATTATATTTATGTGCATAGTTGACTTGTAATTTTTAGTCCGTTGCGTCGAGCGTTGAGAGTTGACTCTGGTCCCGGTTTCGGATTTTCGAATGTCCTTGCGTATAATTTAATATCTTGTACTTTGCGTTTTACTTCTTATACTCTTATAATTTTGAGACGTTTCTCATCAATAATTGGAACCTCTTTGATTGTATTTTGTACTTTTGAGCTTTTTGGTCGTTTGCGTCTTCAATTCGTCGAATCTGTCTTTTGTCTTCACCTTTTATTATTTAAACGAATATCACTTGTAAATAGAACAATTGCAACTAAAAGCTTGTCTTTCTTGAGGATAATGCTATGAAATATATGTTTGTTTTTAGCATTATCAAATATTCCCACACTTGAGCGTTGCTTGTCCTCAAGCAATATAGTCTTGAAATACTAGAATTACTTCTTTATTCTTCACACTTTGTACATCAGTGATTTCTATACGGCAGTATAAACAATGGTAGTAACGATGTGGTTTACAGTCCCACGTGACTATAAAATTTAGATCCATTAGGGAAATTGGATCTTTATGAAAACATTTGATCTTTTGAAAATTAAATCTAGCTTTTACCCTAGATAATTTTTCCTGAATAACCCTTCACCAGTGTTTGCAAATTCTTTTTGTGGGTTTGGTGGGTTTCATATTTGAAATTTTTAGCTTAAAACTTAAGGTTTTGTGTCACCCACTTGCTAACCTTGTATTGGGAAAGCAACACGTCCAGTATACTTGCTCCGTATATTACCTTTCGGTAAACTACCGTCCGGTTGTAAAGGAAAGCGTTGAACAAGCAACTGTTAAGGCAATGTCCCATGACATGCTTTTAATTATAGTCTATAACATGTCGGACGCAATTACTATCCTTTGTAGGAGCAATAGTAAAGCTCACCCTTATAATTTTCCGGTCTGGCACAAGGTCCTGTCTTCGACCATGCTATGCAACCACCGTTCTTACGGTTGACACCCGATTTGGTTCAGGTGACCTAATGAATTCCAGGTGAATTTCTAGGATTTTACGTTCAATGGTAATGAACGCATTGAAAATGGGTTTTCAGAAAACAAATCGGTTTTAATTTGATCAAAATATTTTCTCGTTCAAGCTCGAGTTTAGATATCATTGAATTCTATGAGTTTGTAATTCTCAATCTTTAAGGTCAATCTCTAGGATTGAGTAATATCAGTCTTAAAAGCTGATTTTTGATCTTTAAAGGAGATTATCCTTTCTGGGGATCTGATTCATTAGTCTTATCCAGCTAATTTGCACGGCGTCCTCCCCATTTTACAAGACAGATCCTCTCATGGTTAGGATAAGTCTGACCACTTGGCAACCCTGTTTGATTCTGAGGTCCGTGGATTTCCTGCTGATTTTAGTGATGACTTTTCTAGATTTTTCGTTAACCTACAGCTGGTCTGAACGACAACTTCATGACCTAAATCAAGAAGCGCGTTTCTTTTTCGGAAGACTTTACTTCCTTTTAATGATGAAATTGATTCATCGTGTAGATCCATCTTTTCTTACAGATATATTATAATAAATCGGGTAAAACTGTTTAGTTTAGTCCAAAGCAAAAGTATCTTCAATTATTTGTTACAGAAATATGTGACATATGTTTTAAATAACTTGGTAAATTTTCCCACACTTGGCTTTTATTTTCTTCTATTCCATTTTAAATGAATTTTAACATTTTGGTTTGTTTCTTAATTTATGTCCTTTCCGAGGTAACAATAATTTCGGTGTTAACACCTAGTTTTATCGTTCATAAATATGTATAAACATGATTTTGAATTCATTTAATTGAAAATTTTGAAAATTTTTACTAGAAGTGGGTAGTCAGTATATAAGACTAGGGCTGTTCTTTGTTATCAGAGAGCACTAGATTCTAATACAACTATTACGTTACTAGTATTTTTAATGGTAACCAAGTGTTTAAATCGAAAATTTTTAAACTCCGAAAGAATTTAACCCCTTCCCACACTTAAGATCTTGCAATGCCCTCATTTGCAAGAAATCAGTAACAATTTAAATTATTGAGGGTAAATAGCGTAGAAAAATGATTAAATTTTACCAAAGTTTCTAAACATATTGGCGTTTGTTTGCTGAATGATAAATGGTGCATATCATTTGTTCATTCCATCTTGTTGTTTGATCATGTTTGTTTTTCGTTTTGTCGTCAAAACTAGCTTTTGCTGAACTTAATGTCAGTCTTTGAAAATTCGCTGTTTTACCCTGTTTTGTACAATTGACAATATACATACATACAAATATAAACATGCATGGCAATTTGAAATGGGACTTAAAATCCCACTTTCAAATCCTAAATGTGAAATATTAGTACACAATAATAATAAAAATGATAAAAATTACATAAATATATCCAATAACATAAGTTTAAACATGAATAAGTAAAAAGATAAAAACATAAAAATCATAAAAATAACCAATGGAACTAAATCAGTCTGGATAGGGGTTCCAGTTCATCTCGTCAGGTGAGTTCCATTGTTGGTTATAGGTGTTCTTTTCTTACTCCGTCCAATTTACCTCTGATTAATGATACTATTTCACTTGGAAGGGTGTCATTATTACGTTTAGTGATCAATAAAAATTTAGAATGGGGGGAGAAGACTAGTTCTTTAGGGTCTGCTAGGGAAAGACCATTCGGGTTCCATTTTCGAGAACTACACGAAAACAGAAAATCTAACTCTAACAGAAATACATATTATCCTTAAAATACTTGATTCTCCCCACACTTAGTTAGCTGTGGTGTTGAAATTGTGATTAACTTCGTTGTCGACTTTCATCGGACTATCTATGTAATGTTTAACTCTGTGACCATTAACCTTAAATTCAAATCCATTTGAATTTATTAATTCTATTGTTCCGTATGGGAAAACTCTTTTGACTATGAATGGTCCAGACCATCTTGATTTCAATTTTCCAGGAAATAGCTTGAATCGTGAATTGAAAAGAAGAACTCTATCTCCTTCTTTAAATTCTTTTAAACTTCTGATTCTTTTATCATGCCATTTTGTAACGACCTGTCAAAATCGCTATTGACGCGGCACGTTAATCATTGATTCCACAGTGAGGTTTTGACCTCTATATGATACGTTTTGATAAAATATTGCATTCATTAAAATAAGTGACTTTCTAAACATAGAAAGTTATAAACATGTGGGCGAGTGCTTAGGTATAAGCAAAACCCCGAAATACATAAATCTTTAATTTACAGGTTGACATCACAGTCCAGTTATTTATTACACAACGCAGTTTTATTTTGAATGCAATAAACTTTGTACAAAGCATGAGAAACTCCATGCAGGCAACAAGCACATCACAGCGGAAGCATTCTAAGGACCTGAGAATAAAACATGCTAAAAAGTCAACACGAATGTTGGTGAGTTATAGGTTTAATTGCTCGGGTCATAAACATATATAAAGATAGACCACAAGATTTCATCAAAAGTTTATCAATAGATTCTACGTAACAGAGCACCCTGGTAACTAAACTTAACGCTATAGTGATAATTACCCCATTCGTTTTAATACACGCAAACCAACGTGTCTTAAACTCAAATAACATACGTCCGTTAAAAGGCTAGCGCTCTAGCTCGGACGGGGATGTCAAGCCCTATGGATCCATATACAATTATTCGCGCCCACCAGTCCATATCCTATGTACTGGCAGCTACTAGTTACCAAAGCTAAGGGATTTTCGGTTTAACTCAGTGTAGAATTTAGTATGTACTTGTGTCTTATTGCGTTTAAAATAAATTGCATGTATTCTCAGCCCAAAAATATTTAAAGTATTTAAAAAAAAAAGGGAGACTATAAACTCACAGTTCAATATTGAGACTCAATATTGTAGGCAAATTTCGTAGACGTAATGATGGTAGACGATCGTATGATTGGCCTTGGATTCAAGAACAATACCCCTAACAATACCCAATATTTCCTTAGCTTAAAGCGGTTTGAAACCCGAATTAAAAACACCCTCGTATATATCTTATTATTATTAAACTTAAATTTAAAATTATAATTATAATATAAATATTAATATTGAGAGATAATTATGTGTGAAATTCATCGTCGAACAAACTGCGTATTTATAGTACTTTACGATTTACTGTAGCTCATGCGATCGCATGAGTTTTCAGTGTTTTTGCCATGCGATCGCATGGCCGCCTTTCCCGTTTTGTTTGCTAGTTCGTCGACATCAAATAGTATTTACTGTAGCAAAATAGTGTTTACTGTAGCAAATAGTGTTTACTGTAGCAAATAGTGTTTTACTGTAGCAAATCACTGTAGCAAAGTCGTTTTCATTGTAGCACTGTAGCAAAATACGGTTTCACTGTAGCAAATAGTGTTTTACTGTAGCAAATAGTGTTTTACTGTAGGAAAGTCGTTTTTACTTGTACATATATATATACATACATATAATTGTTCATGAATCGTCGAGAGTAGTCAACGGTAATTGTATATATGAAACAGTTCTAAAATTTTTGAGACTCAATCTAACAGACTTTGTTTAACGTGTCAAAATAATAAATCGTATAGAGAATTGGTTTAAATAAGTCGAAATTTTCCGGGTCATCACATAACCTCCCCGTTAAAGAAAATTTCGTCCCGAAATTTTGAGTAGTACCTGTTTTATGAGCGATATCAGTGAACAAATGTGGATACTTTTGCTTCATTTGATCCTCACGTTCCCAAGTAAACTCGGGTCCTCGTCTAGCATTCCAACGAACTCTAACTATCGGTATTTTGCTTTGTTTTAATTGTTTGACCTCACGGTCCATGATTTCAACAGGTTCTTCGACAAAATGGAGTTTATCATTGATTCGTATTTCATCAAGAGGAATTACGACATCCTCTTCAGCTAAACATTTCTTCAAATTTGACACGTGAAATGTGTCGTGAACACTACTAAGTTCTTGTGGTAGCTTTAATCGATAAGCAACTGCTCCAATTCTTTCGGTGATTTCAAAGGGTCCTACGTACCTAGGACTTAGCTTTCCTCGTTTACCGAATCGTACAACGCCTTTCCAGGGTGACACTTTCAACATGACTTTGTCGCCCACTTGAAATTCTAGCGGTTTTCTTCTTACATCAGCATAACTCTTTTGGCGACTCATGGCTGTTTTCAATCGCTGTTGTATTTGAATGATCTTTTCGGTGGTTTCGTGAATAATTTCTGGTCCAGTAAGTTGTCTTTCTCCTACTTCACTCCAACAGATAGGAGATCTGCACTTTCTACCGTAAAGTGCTTCAAATGGCGCTGCGTTGATGCTCGTATGATAGCTGTTATTGTATGAAAATTCTGCCAACGGTAAGTGTCGATCCCAACTGGTTCCGAAGTCAATCACGCATGCCCGTAACATGTCTTTCAATGTTTGTATTGTTCTTTCACTTTGACCATCTGTCTGTGGGTGATAAGCGGTGCTCATATCTAATCGAGTTCCCAATGCTTTTTGTAATGACTGCCAGAAACGTGATGTGAATCGGGTGTCACGATCAGATATGATGGAGATAGGTACACCATGCCTGGAAACTACTTCCTTTAAATATAGGCGTGCTAATTTCTCCATACTGTCTGTCTCCTTTATTGGTAGAAAGTGAGCTGATTTAGTTAGACGATCAACTATCACCCAAATAGTATCATGACTACTTGTAGTCCTTGGCAATTTCGTAATGAAATCCATGGTTATTCTTTCCCATTTCCACTGCGGAATTTCTGGTTGTTGCAGTAATCCTGACGGCTTTTGGTGCTCAGCTTTGACCTTTGCACACGTTAAACATTTGCTTACATAAGTAGCAATTTCTGTTTTCATATTAGGCCACCAACAAAACTTCTTGAGATCGTGGTACATTTTTCCGTTTCCTGGGTGAATTGAGTACCTCGTTTTGTGTGCTTCATCCAGTACTAGTTGCCTTAGGTTACCATGTTTTGGTACCCATATCCTACCAGCAAAATACAGGGTTCCATCGGCTTTTTCTTCAAGTTGTTTTTCTAACCCTTTGCTTATTTCGCCTTTTTCGTTTTCTTCTTTTAAAGCCTCTAACTGTGCTGCTTGAATTTGCTTTGTGAGATCAGTACGAATTGTAATATTCAAAGCTCGGACCCTAAGAGGTTTTACTCTTTCTTTTCGACTTAGGGCATCAGCTACAACATTAGCCTTTCCGGGGTGGTAACGGATTTCACAATCGTAATCGTTTAACAACTCTACCCAGCGACGTTGCCTCATATTGAGTTGTTTTTGATCAAAAATATACTGAAGACTCTTATGGTCGGTGTACACTGTACACTTGGTGCCATATAGATAGTGTCTCCATATTTTGAGTGCAAAAACTACTGCTCCAAGTTCTAAATCGTGCGTCGTATAGTTCTTTTCATGAATTTTTAGTTGTCGTGAGGCATATGCGATGACTTTTGTGCGTTGCATTAATACACATCCTAAACCTTGGCGTGAAGCATCACAATAGATCACGAAATCATCATTTCCTTCCGGTAATGACAAAATGGGTGCAGACGTTAACTTCTTCTTTAATAACTGGAATGAGGATTACTGTTCTGTGGACCAATCATACTTCTTTCCCTTTTGAGTCAATGCAGTTAAGGGTTTGGCGATTCTAGAGAAATCTTGAATGAATCTTCGGTAGTAACCAGCAAGACCTAAGAATTGGCGAATTTGTGTTGGAGTCTTCGGGGTTTCCCATTTACTAATGGCTTCGATCTTGGCGGGGTCAACTTTAATTCCATGTTTACTGACAACATGGCCCAAAAATTGTACTTCTTGTAACCAAAAACCACACTTCGAAAATTTTGCGTACAATTCTTCTTTCTTGAGTATCTCCAGTACCAGTCTTAAGTGTTGCTCATGTTCTTCCTTGTTCTTCGAGTAAATCAATATGTCGTCGATAAAAACAATGACAAATTTGTCTAAATACGGTCTACAGATGCGATTCATTAGATCCATGAATACTGCTGGAGCATTAGTTAATCCAAAAGGCATGACTAGAAACTCATAGTGACCGTAACGGGTTCTGAACGCGGTTTTAGGAACATCTTCTTCCTTCACTCTCAGTTGATGATATCCAGAGCGTAGATCAATCTTAGAATAAACACTTGATCCTTGCAATTGATCAAACAAATCATCAATCCTCAGTAATGGGTACCGATTCTTGATCGTTAATTTGTTTAATTCTCGGTAATCTATGCACATTCTCATAGATCCATCCTTCTTCTTGACGAACAGAATAGGAGCACCCCAAGGTGAAAAACTAGGACGAATAAATCCACGGTCCGATAATTCTTGCAACTGGTCTTGTAATTCTTGCATTTCTGAAGGTGCAAGTCTATATGGAGATCGGGCTACAGGTGCAGCTCCTGGTATGAGATCAATCTGGAATTCTACACATCTGTGTGGAGGTAGCCCCGGTAATTCTTCTGGAAATACTCCGGGATATTCTCTTACAACCGGCATGTCATTAATGCTTCTTTCTTCAGTATCGATCTTCTTTATGTGTGCCAGAATAGCATAACAACCTTTTCTTATAAGTTTCTGGGCCTTCATACAGCTGATAAAGTTCAGCTTTGAGTTGCTCTTCTCCCCATAAATCATTAATGACGTTTCATCCTTACGAGGGATGCGGATTGCTTTCTCAGCGCAAACAACTTCCGCTCTTGTTTTGGACATCCAGTCCATGCCAACGATTACGTCAAAACTTCCTAATTCTACGGGTATCAAATCGATTTTGAAGGTTTCACCAGCGAGATTCATTTCGCAACCATGGCAAATTTTATCGGCTTTTATCAGTTTACCATTAGCTAATTCAATAGTATATTTATCGTCTAGAGGTAATGATACACATTTTAGTTTAGAACTAAAGTCTTTACACATATAACTTCTATCAGCACCCGTATCAAACATAATAGAAGCTAGTTGATTATTAACGATAAACGTACCCGTGACAAGATTAGGATCCTCACGTGCTTCTCTGGTACTAACATTAAATGCCCTTCCACGTGCGGGTTCTTTGTTCTTCTCCTTATCAGGGCATTGATTTATAAAGTGACCAGACTTCCCGCATCCAAAACATTTCTTGACATCGGTCAGTTTTGTCTTTACTTCAGAAACGGTGGCATAACAATCTTTCGCCACATGTCCTTTCTTGTTGCACTTATCACAGACCACTTGGCAATAACCTGCATGATGTGTGTAACATCTTTTGCAGAACGGATGGGGTCCCTTATAGTTTGGACTTGCAGTTGCCCCATCTTGTTTACCTTTAAAAGTTTCTTGTTTCTTCAGGTGAGTACTTTTGCCCTTAAAGTCTTCCCATTTCCTCTTTCCTTCAGTTGTCTTGACTTCGATAATTGGTGCCTTAATCGAACTCTCTGTGATCTGGTCCATGAGTTGGTGTGCCATTGTCATGGCTTCCTGCATCGTATTCGGTTTGGACGATGTAACATTTCCTTTGATATTGATCGATAAACCGTCAATATACATTTCTATCTTTCGTTTCTCATTTGGCACCAATTCGGGACACAACAAGGCTAGTTCCATGAAACGCTTTTCATAGTTATTGAGATTCGCGCCAATAACCTTCAGATTACGTAACTCAGATTCCATTTTTCTGATCTCGTTTCGAGGACAGTACTCCTCGATTAGCATCTTTTTCAGTTCTTCCCAAGAGATATCATATGCCGTATCTATTCCTTCTGCTTTAGCATAATTGTTCCACCAAGTAAGTGCACCATCTTGCAATGTGCACGAAGCATACTTTGACTTGTCTCCATTCGCACAATTACTGATTTTGAAAACGGACTCCATCTTTTCAAACCATCGGGTTAGACCGACTGGTCCCTCGGTTCCACTAAACGTCTGTGGTTTGCATCCTTGAAAAGTTTTGTATGAGCATCCGTTTCGTGAGTTTGTGTTTACGGCTGCTGCTTTGGCTGCTGCTTCGGCTGTTGCTTTTGCTGCCTCGGCTGCAGCAATTCTTTCATTCACACGTTTCTCGACTAGTTGCTCAAACTCAGCATCCGACATTTGAGATATGTTTCTTCAATAAACACAACAGATATAATTTAATCATATAGAATATTATAGGTAAAATGAGTTGTCAATAGTTAATCGTAGCATATTAATAATATGAACCGATTATTATAAAAGCCTTTTCTTCTTATTAACATTTTATAATTATTTCTAGGGTATTACCTACCCGTTAAGTTCATACATAATAGCTAGTACAAGGAATTAACTACTAAAATCCTAATAATATTCCACTATGAAAAATTATAGCGAGTTATTACATTATTATGTAATAATAATAATAAGAAATAGTAATAATACAAATAATCATTCCATGCATTTATTATTAATAAACCAAAATAATACAATACCATACAATACCGATATTTTACATAGGCATATTTTACATAACAAGATAGAGTAGCACACATAAGCAATAAAATAGCGCATGGAAGATTTATGGTTGCGAGGTCGTTTATTCAGAACTATCAGAAACTTCTTCCCATTTGGTTCTCTCTGCCAATTGTTTGTGTGCACATGGTCCGACAGACATTCTGGCAGTGTATTTTATTTTTAGTTGGGGTTTTGAGGTACCCGTTGCCTCAGTGGGTTTAATACAATAAGGGTGGTTACGGATCGAATGGTCCTGTTCTTTTTTAATAATTAAGGACATTTTATTATTGTGGTTGTTTTTATTATCTATAGCAAGTTGGAATTTCTCCTTAGTGATCTCTTTTATTTCATTAGCGAAATCCTCCTCCTTACTGATCTCGTCTGATGACGAACTGTCTGAGTCATGTGTAGGAGAATATGATGACGAACTGCAAGAATATGTACCGGTGGTCATGAACCGAAATCTGCCAGGCGTAATCGGCACAACCCGCCCGTCGGCGGTATATCTGGACCAATGTCCATATTTGTTTAGAAATGGACGATCCTCGTTTACTCCAGGGATCATGGGTCCATGCCAACGATACTGTGGCTCCGGAAAACTAAAGCTGGGTGGAACTGGAACCTCCTCTGGGTTTACCGGGAGTTGAGATTCCCCGGCTAACACAATTTCTTCTTTAATAGGTATTGGAACGCCCTTTTCAGTTATGGATAGAATAGATTCAGTGTCCGATTCCGAGTCGTACAAAATGATAGGATTAGAGGAAGTCATCTATCACATAATTGAAACAACAATTACGTTAGCATATAAATATATCACATATAATGTTTTTGACCAAATAATAAGCAAAAATCAGTAAAAACAGATATGGTCATAGTCCAGACTCGCTAATGCATCCTAACAATTACAAGTTAAATACACTAATGTAATTTCTGGTTCCCTATGACCTCAAGCTCGGATACCAACTGTAACGACCTGTCAAAATCGCTATTGACGCGGCACGTTAATCATTGATTCCACAGTGAGGTTTTGACCTCTATATGATACGTTTTGATAAAATATTGCATTCATTAAAATAAGTGACTTTCTAAACATAGAAAGTTATAAACATGTGGGCGAGTGCTTAGGTATAAGCAAAACCCCGAAATACATAAGTCTTTAATTTACAGGTTGACATCACAGTCCAGTTATTTATTACACAACGCAGTTTTATTTTGAATGCAATAAACTTTGTACAAAGCATGAGAGACTCCATGCAGGCAACAAGCACATCACAGCGGAAGCATTCTAAGGACCTGAGAATAAAACATGCTAAAAAGTCAACACGAATGTTGGTGAGTTATAGGTTTAATTGCTCGAGTCATAAACATATATAAAGATAGACCACAAGATTTCATCAAAAGTTTATCAATAGATTCTACGTAACAGAGCACCCTGGTAACTAAACTTAACGCTATAGTGATAATTACCCCATTCGTTTTAATACACGCAAACCAACGTGTCTTAAACTCAAATAACATACGTCCGTTAAAAGGCTAGCGCTCTAGCTCGGACGGGGATGTCAAGCCCTATGGATCCATATACAATTATTCGCGCCCACCAGTCCATATCCTATGTACTGGCAGCTACTAGTTACCAAAGCTAAGGGATTTTCGGTTTAACTCAGTGTAGAATTTAGTATGTACTTGTGTCTTATTGCGTTTAAAATAAATTGCATGTATTCTCAGCCCAAAAATATTTAAAGTATTTAAAAAAAAAGGGAGACTATAAACTCACAGTTCAATATTGAGACTCAATATTGTAGGCAAATTTCGTAGACGTAATGATGGTAGACGATCGTATGATTGGCCATGGATTCAAGAACAATACCCCTAACAATACCCAATATTTCCTTAGCTTAAAGCGGTTTGAAACCCGAATTAAAAACACCCTCGTATATATCTTATTATTATTAAACTTAAATTTAAAATTATAATTATAATATAAATATTAATATTGAGAGATAATTATGTGTGAAATTCATCGTCGAACAAACTGCGTATTTATAGTACTTTACGATTTACTGTAGCTCATGCGATCGCATGAGTTTTCAGTGTTTTTGCCATGCGATCGCATGGCCGCCTTTCCCGTTTTGTTTGCTAGTTCGTCGACATCAAATAGTATTTACTGTAGCAAATAGTGTTTACTGTAGCAAATAGTGTTTTACTGTAGCAAATAGTGTTTACTGTAGCAAATAGTGTTTTACTGTAGCAAATCAGCAAAATACGGTTTCACTGTAGCAAATAGTGTTTTACTGTAGCAAATAGTGTTTTACTGTAGGAAAGTCGTTTTTACTTGTACATATATATATACATACATATAATTGTTCATGAATCGTCGAGAGTAGTCAACGGTAATTGTATATATGAAACAGTTCTAAAATTTTTGAGACTCAATCTAACAGACTTTGTTTAACGTGTCAAAATAATAAATCGTATAGAGAATTGGTTTAAATAAGTCGAAATTTTCCGGGTCATCACATAACCTCTTCGTTCTTTCTTTATAGATTAACGAATTTTCGTATGCTTCATGTCTTAATTCTTCTAATTCGTTTAGTTGACTTAATCGTAGACGTCCAGCTTCATGTAAATCAAGATTACATGTCTTCAAAGCCCAAAATGCTTTGTGTTCAATTTCTACTGGAAGATGACATGCTTTTCCATAAACGAGTTTAAAAGGTGTGGTTCCAATTGGAGTTTTCTAGGCTGTTCTAAAAGCCCAGAGTGCATCCTCCAATTTTATGGACCATTCTTTCGAATTTGATCCTACGGTTTTCTCTAGAATACGTTTTAATGCTCGGTTGGTATTTTCAACTTGTCCACTTATCTGTGGATGATAAGCAGTGGAGATTTTATGAGTTACTCCATATCTTTTGAGAACTTTTTCAAGTTGATTATTACAGAAATGAGTACCCCGATCACTTATTAAAGCTTTCGGTGTTCCAAACCTTGCAAAAAGATGTTTTAAAAAGTTGACTACAACTCGTGCATCATTAGTTAGGAGAGCTTGGGCTTTCGCCCATTTAGATACATAATCAATGGCTACGAGAATGTAGAGATTATTATGAGATTTTGGAAATGGACCCATAAAGTCAATACCCCAAATGTCAAATACTTCACATACTTGAATGACATTTTGTGGCATTTCATCACGTTGACTTATTTTTCCGGCCCTTTGACAAGCATCACAGGATTTGCAAGGAAGGTGTGCGTCTTTGTAAATTGTAGGCCAATAGAATCCAGCATCATAAACTTTTCTTGTTGTGAGTTGAGGCCCATAATGCCCTCCTGTTGGTCCTGTGTGACAATGGTTTAGGATTTGACTAGCTTCATCTCCGAATACACATCGGCGTATTATTCCATCGGGACAACTTTTAAACAAATGTGGATCTTCCCAGAAATAGTGTTTTATATCACTAAAGAATTTCTTTCGTTTTTGGTACGACAATCCTTTTTCAAGGAATCCACATACTAAATAGTTTGCATAGTCTGCAAACCATGGAATTTCATTATAATCTATCTTCAATAGATATTCATCAGGAAAGTTGTCTTGTATGGCTGATTCATTTAGAACTTCTAATTCAGGATTTTCAAGACGAGAAAGACGATCAGCGGCAAGATTTTCTACTCCTCTTTTATCTCGGATTTCAATATCAAACTCTTGTAAGCGTAAGATCCAACTGATTAATCGTGGTTTAGCATCTTGTTTCGAAAATAGGTATCTAAGAGCAGAATGGTCGGTATAAACCACCGTTTTAGCTAAAACGAGATATGATCGAAATTTGTCAAAAGCAAAGACAATAGCAAGGAGTTCTTTTTCAGTAGTTGTGTAATTTGTTTGTGCTCCTTGTAACGTCTTACTAGCATAATATATAGGTTGAAATCATTTTTCAATCCTTTGTCCTAAAACGGCTCCCATTGCAAAATCACTTGCATCGCACATAAGTTCAAACGGTAAATTCCAATTTGGAGTTATCATAATCGGCACATTAGTGAGTTTTTCTTTAAGAATATTAAAAGATTGGATGCATTCATCTGAAAATATGAATGGAGCATCCTTTTCTAGGAGTTTATTCATAGGAGTGGCAATTTTAGAAAAATCTTTTATAAAACGTCGGTAAAAACCGGCATGCCCTAGAAAACTCCTAACTCCTCTAACATTGGTGGGATGTGGAAGTTTAGCAATTACATCTACTTTAGCTCTATCCACTTCAATTCCTTCCTTTGAAATTTTATGTCCAAGAACGATGCCTTCTTTAACCATGAAATGTCATTTCTCCCAATTAAGAACTAGATTTGATTGTTCACATCTAATAAGCATTCGTTCAAGATTAACTAGACATGATTCAAATGTATCACCGAAGACTGAAAAGTCATCCATGAAAACTTCCATGCATTCTTCTATCATGTCGTGAAAAATCGCCATCATGCACCTTTGAAAGGTTGCAGGGGCGTTGCAAAGTCCAAATGGCATGCGTTTGTAAACAAAAGTACCATAAGGGCACGTGAATGTGGTTTTCTCTTGATCTTCGAGTGCTATTGGAATTTGAAAATATCCTGAAAAACCATCAAGAAAACAATAGTAGCTATTTCCGGCTAATCTTTCCAACATTTGATCAATAAAAGGTAAGGGAAAGTGATCTTTTCTGGTGGCGTCATTTAATTTTCTATAATCAATACATACACGCCATCCTGTTACAGTCCTAGTAGGAATAAGCTCATTTTTCTCATTTATGATGACAGTCATGCCACCCTTCTTAGGCACGCATTGAACTGGGCTTACCCATGGACTATCAGAAATTGGATAAATTAAACCTGCATCTAGTAGTTTAATAATTTCTTTCTTAACAACATCTTGCATATTAGGATTTAGTCTTCATTGGCGTTGCACATACATTTTATGACCTTCTTCCATAAGGATTTTATGTGTGCAATACGAAGGACTTATTCCTTTAATATCATGAATCTTCCATGCAATAGCTGGTTTATGAGCTTTTAACACAGAAATGAGTTGAGATTTTTCATTTTCAGTAAGAGAAGACGATATTATTACAGGTAATTCAGATTCACCATGTAAATAAGCGTATTCCAAATGGTTTGGAAGTGGCTTTAACTCTAATGTCGGTGGTTCTTCTATCGATGATTTATATCGATATCTGTCTTCTTCTTTTAGCATTTGAATTTCTTCTGTTGTTGGTTCATATCCATTAGCCATAAGTGTAGCTAACATTTCAGTTTCATCAATTGGTTCAGTACCTTCTCCTAAAGAACATTCTCCTGTTCCTTGTAATTCTGGAAATTCTTCTAACAATTCTGCATGTGATTCTATAGTTTGAATATAATAACATGTATCATCTGCAGATTGCGATTGTTGCATTGCTCTATTAACTGAAAAGGTAACACTCTCGTCCTCTATGCTTAGGGTTAGTTTCTTAACGAACACGTCTATCATTGCTTTAGCCGTGTTTAAGAATGGTCTTCCTAATATGAGAGGAACTTGAGAATCTTCTTCCATGTCCAGAATAACAAAATCTACTGAAAATACTAAAGTACCAACTTTAACTAGCATGTTTTCCATTATCCCTCTAGGATATTTTACTAATCTATCGGCTAGTTGTATGCTTATTCTTGTTGGTTTCAATTCTCCAAGGTCTAGTTTAGCGTATAGTGAATACGACATTAAATTTATACTAGCACCTAAGTCTGCCAATGCTTCTATTGAACTAAGACTACCCAGAAAACATGGAATTGTGAAACTTCCTGGATCAGATAGTTTTTCTGGTATCTTATTCAACAGTACTGCTGAACAATTAGCATTCATAGTAACAGCCGAGAGTTCTTCCATTTTCTTTCTATTTGAGATCAGATCTTTCAGAAATTTAGCATATCTAGGCATTCCTGAAATCACATCAATGAAAAGAAGATTTACATTTATCTGTTTAAACATATCCAAGATTTTGGATTGCTCGGCTTCAAGTCTCTCTTTTCTCATTTTACTCGGGTAAGGAAGTGGTGGTTGGTATGGTTTAACATAAGGTTTAGCCTTAACTGTGTTATCTTCATTAACCTTTTCAACTACCGGTTCTTTTTCCTTATCTTGATCAGATTGTGGTTCTTGTGGAGTAGGAATAGTTTCATCAGAAATTACAGGTATTTCAGGTGGTTTAAGTGTGATACCACTTCTTGTGGTAATGGCTTTAGTTGTTTCATTCCGGGGGTTAGCATTTGTATCACTAGGTAGACTTTCTGGTTTTCTTTCACCTATCAACCTTGCTAGGTTACTTACTTCTTGTTCCAGATTTTGAATAGAAGCTTGTTGATTTCTAAATGCTTGAGCATTTTGTTCATTGGTTTGTTTTTGAGATGTGAAAAACTGCGTTTGAGATTCAACTAGCTTCGTCATCATATCTTCTAAATTTGGCTTTTTATCATCGGTTTGTGGTGGTTTGTTTTGAAAATTAGGTCTTTGCTGATTGTAAGTATTATTGGATACTTGTTGATTACTAGGACCTTGTTGGTTGTTGTATGGAACATTCCGATTATAATTCTGGTTTTGATTGTAAATTGGTCTTGGCAGTTGATAATTATTCTGATAATTATTTCCAGGCCTTTGGTTTAGATATGAAACATTCTCTCTTTGTTCCATTGTTAGTTCAATACTGAGACAATCTTTTGTCAAATGTGGTCCTCCACACTGCTCACAACTAATTCGTATTGAGTGAATATCCTTAGTCATCTTTTCCATTCGTCTCTCGACAGCATCTATCTTTGCGGAAATAGAATCTAAGTCATGGCTAGAATCGGCTCTAGCTGCTTTAGATGATCTAACGATATCTTTTTCTTGATGCCACTCATGTGAGTGGGAAGCAGTGTTATCAATAATTTTGTAAGCATCAGTTTCTGTCAGGTTGAGTAATTGCGTGACCTTGGCCAGTGCGTTTAGCTCTCATTCGGTCTTCCATACTTAGAGGTTCCAGATTCTCCATAATTGAATTTGTTGAATCTGAATCACTATAGGATTCTGATTTAATGGTTGGTTCCTCAACAATCTCTGTTTGAATGATTGGTGGTTCCGGAGGAAAAATTAATGGTTCAGGATCTATGAATCGTCCCTGAATATTCTCTGGATTCTCAATTGTGAGGTCGGGTTCAAAAAATGGATTATCGAAAATTTGAATTGGAGTACTTGGTCTACTGGATGACGATTCTAAAGAAAAATCAACGGCGACAATATTTGCTAGATGTCTTGATCGAGTTACAGGTGGTGAACGTACAAAAGGTGGTGAACGTTTTGCTCGGTGCATTCACTGAATATCCTATTAGTTTTTAAAAAGGAAGAAAAATTATATAAGTTATCAAATTAATAGACTTTTCTGATTTTGCCCACGTTTCGAATAGCCAAAAGTAGCAGCAGAGGGGCAGGATTCGTTTGGTCTCAATATAATTGAGTACTATTTGGCTCCAATAACCCGGTCCACGTACAAATCCAACTATTACTACGAACCAGAAAATTGTGATGTCTATCAATTTAACCCCTTAAAATAAATTTTCGTAAATTAAAGAAATTTAGAGAAGAAGTAGAAAATAAAATCTAAGTCCTAAAACTAGAATGTCGAGAAATAAGAAAGAAAAAGAGCGCGTCGAAAAACGTCGAAAAATAAAAATTGAAAAATAATAGGCGTCGAAAAATAAAAATAAGAAAGTAGCGCGTCGAAACTTAAAAAGGAACTAAAAACTAAGAATTAAAAGTTGCGTCTAAAAATATTAAAGCTTAAAAAGAAATACTATATCCCAAATGACAATAACTTAAAAAGGTACTAAAAACTAAAAACAGCGTCGCAAAATTCTAAAGCACCTAAATCTTAGTCTAAAGAAAAAGCACTTAAGAGATTTTACGGAAAATCTTAAAAATCTAGAAATAAAAATACTATGGCAAAAACTATGTCTTAAAACTAAATACGAACGAAAAATACAAAAAAATTTACGCTAAAACAAATAAAAAGGAACAAAATATAAAAATAAAATAAAAGTCGTAAAAATTACAATTTTTATAAAAATATTATTTTTATATTTTTTATTTAATAAAACTATTAATTTTATAAATTATTTAAACTAATTAAACTAAATAATACAAATTAAAAATAAAAACTAAAATTAAATAATAAATTAATATAACCTAATTAGGGTTAAAGTAAAAATAATATAAATAAACTCCGTAATTAATGCTGATTTAGGGCAACAGTTGGCGGGTCAGACACTCTCATGCGATCGCATGAGATTTTGCCTCCGGGCTCAAGAGATCGCATGAGCTTGGATTTTGGGCCAGGGTCTGGCTGCTACAGTACCAGGCCGAGAGTATTTATTATTTTTTTTATTTTTTTTTCTATTTTAAATAAATACAAGATATTTAAATAAAATTTATATTTTTATAAACTAAAATAAAAATAAAGAAACTTTATAAAACTTATATATTTAACAAACTATTAAAAATATTTATATTTTTGTTTTTCTTTTTATATTTCTGAATTTTTTAAAACGTATTTTTACAAAAGCGTATTTTTTATAAAAGTAAACTAAAAAAAATCTTTTTTTTTATATATATTAGCGTTGCGCTTCCGGCATTTAAGCAGAATTTTTCCCGGCAGCGACGCCAAAAATACTTGATGTGCGTAGAGGCGTATATGAAATAGTTTATATTTTACTAGGAAATACTATTAAATATTATACAATTTTACACAAGATATTTATTTCTTTATAGAATGGATATACCTAAACCTTGGTACAACACTTATAGACAGTGTACCTAATCGTATAGTAGTGTAGTTTTTAGTAAGTCCGGTTCGTTCCACAGGGAAATCTTTTAAACAAAGCTTAACGCTATATTAGTTTTAATTTATAAAAATACAAATATATATATATAAGTAATATTATTATTATAAAGGGGGTTTTTACCGTTTAATGACTGGTTTGTCGATTTTTAAAACTTTAGTCGTAGTTAAAACCTAATGTAAAATATTAAATAAATAAAAGACTTAATTTAAAGCGTAAAGTAAATAACGATAGTGAAATTGCGATAAATAAAAGTGCGATAAAATAAACTTGAGATAATTAAATAGTACGATAATTAAAAGTGCAATTAAATACAATGACAATAAATAAAAGTGCGATAATTAGAAGTGCAATTAAATATGAAAATAAAGGAATTATACTTATTTAAACTTCCGTAATCATGATGTTTGACGTGTTGATTTTAGTTTTATGCCCATGGGTTAATTGTCCTTTGTCCTGGATTATTTAATATGTCTGTCTGGTTTTTGTCCATAACAGTCCATCAGTCATAAATATAAAGTGCGAGTGTCCTCGTCAAATTATCCTTATACCCGAAGTCAAATATTCCAACTAATTGGGGACTTAAACTGTAACAAGATTTTAATACTTTGTTTAATAATTACACCAGGTTATCGACTGCGTGTAACCCAAGGTTTTAATACTTTGTTATCAATTATGCCAAGTGTCCTTGTACATAATTTCACCTCTGTTTTAATAATTCCATAGACTATTAATCCATCTCCGTGTCCGGTTAAATGAACGATTATTCGTACATATAAATATCCCGCCCATCGTGTCCGATCGAGTGTATATGGTTATTTATAGGGACGTCCAATTGTAAATCTTTATATTAAAATTAACAAACTATCATTTAGTTAAACAAATATAAAGCCCATTAATAGTCCATAGTCTAATTTTCACAAGTGTCGTTCTTTTGTCCAAACCCCAATTATGGTACAAAGCCCAATTACCCAAATTTAAATATTTAGCCCAACATCATGATTACTTCGTTTTAAATAAGCATAATAATAACTTAGCTACGAGACATTAAATTAAAAAGGTTGAACATAACTTACAATGATTAAAAATAGCGTAGCGTTACACGGACAGAATTTCGACTTACACCCTTACAACATTCGCTAACATACCCTTATTATTAGAAATTAAAATTAAAATTAAAATTAAAATATAATATATATATATATATATATATATATATATATATATATATATATATATATATATATATATATATATATCTTACGTATGAATGAAGAAGAAAAATATGTCTTTGATGTTCACCAAAAACGCGATTTTTATAGGCATGTGGGCTGGAAAAGTTAGCCATGCGATCGCATGGGATTTCCTCCTCCAGGCCATGCGATCGCATGGCCGTCGGTGACAGCTCAAAGTTCCTTGTTTTCTTGTTTGTCGACGTTTTAATTAAATAAATATAATATATAAATAATTATAAGAATTATTTAAATATTATATTATATTTATGTGCATAGTTGACTTGTAATTTTTAGTCCGTTGCGTCGAGCGTTGAGAGTTGACTCTGGTCCCGGTTCCGGATTTTCGAACGTCCTTGCGTATAATTTAATATCTTGTACTTTGCGTTTTGCTTCTTGTACTCTTGTAATTTTGAGACGTTTCTCATCAATAATTGGAACCTCTTTGATTGTATTTTGTACTTTTGAGCTTTTTGGTCGTTTGCATCTTCAATTCGTCGAATCTGTCTTTTGTCTTCACCTTTTATTATTTAAACGAATATCACTTGTAAATAGAACAATTGCAACTAAAAGCTTGTCTTTCTTGAGGGATAATGCTATGAAATATATGTTCGTTTTTAGCATTATCACTCTTCAGCACTGGAGCGGGAAGGAGTGTGTTGTCGTTTTGAAGACCATGACAATAGATTGTCTTCGAGAAAGACACTGTAGCCAGAAGTGGAGCGGCGAGTGGTCGGACAACCTGCCCAGTTGGCATCCCAGTATGATGATGGATGTAGTGGATGAGTCATGCAGCTGAAGATCTATATCAATGGTACCCTGAACGTACCATAGAATACACCGCAAGGCATCCATATGAGGCTCACGAAGATCGTGTATGAAGAGGCAGATCTGCTGTACGGTATATGAAATATCCGGGTGAGTAAAAGTAAGGTACTAAAGGGCACCTGCTAGGTTGCGGTACAAAGTGGGATCCTTGACTGGAGGACCGGATGTGGTGAGTTTGTTGCAAGTGTCAACCGGGGTTCTGCTGGGGTTACAATTGGCCATATCTGCACGCTCAAGAATCTCAGTGGCATACTTCTTCTGGGAGAGAAACATCCCAAAAGTGGTGCGTGTAACATAGATCCCAAGGAAGTAGTTCAGTGGACCAAGGTCTGTCATGGAGAACTCTGTGTGTAGAGATGTAATAACCCGCTGAAGAAAAGCAACGGTCGATGCAGTCAAGATAATATCATCAACATATAATAGAAGGTATGAAATATCAGTGCCCTGTTTATAGATAAATAGAGAAGGATCACATTTGTTGTGCTGAAAACCAACCCGCTGAGCATAACCTGCGAATCGCTGAAACAAGGCATGAGGTGCCTGCTTAAGTCCGTATAGGGACTTATGTAGGAGACATACATGATCGGGATGGGAGGGATCCCGAAAACCATGAGCCTGATGCATGTATACAGTCTAAGAGAGGCTTTCATGAAGGAAAGCATTCTTGACATCCAACTGAAGAATAGGCTACTGTCGAGAAATAGCTAAGCTGTGAACGGTCCTGATAGTGGTCGATTTAACAACCGGACTGAAAGTCTCATCACAATCAATACCAACCCGATGACTGCGTCCATTAGCAACGAGAAGAGCCTTATACCTACTCAAAGTACCATATGCAATAAACTTGTGCTTAAAGAGCCACATGGAGCAAACTATGTTCGTGTTCGATGGGCGAGGCACAAGTGTCCAAGTACCGTTTTTTAATCAAAGCATTGTATTCATCAGTCATGGCGTGTTGCCAATTGGGGTCTTTAAATGCATGTAAGTAGGTTTTGGGTGTGGGAGATGGGGTGGCTACTTGTAGGTTTAGGCATTGAACAGGTTGGTGGTGCCGAATCGATGGCGGATGACCATCATGTGAGTGTAAGTGGTGTTTTGGTTGATGACTACCGGTGGAGGATTAGGAATGGGATTTTGTGGTATAGGTGGTGTTGGGGGTGTAGGCGGAGTGGGGGGAGTAGGAGGAGGAGGCGGAGTAGGAGGAGTGTTTCCGGAAGGATTTGTATTTGGAGGGTCGGAGAGGTTTCGGGAAAGGAGGTTGGGTGGTGGAGGCTACAGGAATTCATATGATGGTGGTGAGGCGGGTGTGGTGGAGCTATATGGAAAAGATGTCTCGTCGAAGGTGACATGACGGGAAAGAATGATTTGGTGAGTGAAGAGGTCATAACAATGATATCCGCGATGATTAGATGGGTAACCAAGGAAGATATATGGAGTGGACCGGGGAGCGAGTTTATGAGGGGTGTATAGGTGAGGATAGCAGAGACATTTGAAGACACGAAGAGTGAAGTAATTTGGTTTGTATTTGTATAGTCAAGTGTGGGGAATTTCGTGGTTAATGGCTGAGGATGGAAGGAGATTGAGGAGGTAGGTGGCCATGTGAAGGCCCTCAACCGAGAAAGTAGGTGGGAGATTGGCTTGGAAAAGAAGGGTGCAAATTAGATTGTTGATGGTGCGAATCATACGTTCTGATTTACCGTTTTGTTGAGAGGTGTGAGGGCAAGAGAAACATATTTGAATGCCGTTATTTTAGAAAAGTTGTTGCATTTGTATGTTATCGAATTCCCCACCATTATCACATTGAAAAACTTTTATTTCGGTATTGAATTGAGTTTTAACAAATGTACCTGATTGTGTAAATTTAGCAAACACCTTAGATTTATTTCATAAAGGAAAAAGTCATAAATAATGTGAATAATGATCTAGAAAAAGAAAATAGTATTTGTAACCACTAAGACTCGGTATGGGAGAAGTCCATAAGTCCAAGTGGACAATGTCAAATAAAGAAGTAACATGCGAAACAGAACTACTAAAAGGAAGTCTCACGTGTTTGCCAAGATGACAAGCGTGACAAAGAACGGGAGACTTCTTATTATTACATGCAATGGAATTACTAGAAATAAGATGACGAAATGCATCAGTGTTGGGGTGACCGAGACGCAGATGCCAAATGCTAGGTGTGGTGACTAGTGCATGATGAGCTGTAGAAGGTGACGGAGAGGTGAGCTGGTAGAGATCTCCGGTGCTGTCACATCGGAGGAGCAGGCGGCGTGTCAAGTAATCCTTCACAGAAAAACCAAATTTGTCAAATGTAACAGAGACTTTGTTATCACGAGTAAATTTACGTACAGAAACAAGGTTTTTGATAATATTTGGGGTGTCAAGGACATTAGATAAATAAAGTGGTCGATGTATATTAGGCAACACGCTATGGCCGGTATTGGTGACAGGAATAGAATTCCCATCGCCAACGACGACCGACGGATAAATGCAATGATTAAAAATGGTACTTAAATTATTAATGCTAGAAGTGAGATGAGTGGACGCACCATTATCCATAGTCCAACCCGTATTACCATAATCAGGTAGTGCCATCGGTGAAAATGCATTTGGAATCGCTGTTTCTTGATTAGGCTAGGCTGTGAGAGCATAAGGAGAGTGGCATGTCGGTCCAACATTAAGCTGAGGAGGTCCAAAATTAAATAAAGCAGGGGCAGTAATAGTTGTTGGACCAGGTGATGGGCTGGTTGAGGCATGAGCAGCCCAGGAACATAACCATTGTAAAGTCGGCTTGTTATATATTGCAGCCCGGTTAAAGAAGGCAGACTAACGTAGTGGGCCTGTTGAGGTGCAAGAAACCTTGGCGGGCCAGGAAAGTGGGCCAGAGGTGTACGTGTCCCATAGCTAGGGATAGAGGGAACCGTGTCCCTGTTTAAGTATTGATGTGCTAGTAAATTCTGTTGGGCTGCAATGATATTTAAGAGTTGTGCCTGGTTATTCCCTGTGATTCGATTACCCATATTATTGTGCGTATTATTATAGGTATTATTTCCAGGACGCACATGTTGATTAACCTGGTGAAGATACCTACACAACGACAATGACCACGACTAAAACCACGGCAAACTTGAGATGATGTATTCGGTAATCGTGACGGAGGAGAAGGGTGGACCCTAGCCACGAGTGCAGTTGGAGCAGAAGGTGTTCCATGTGATTAGTTGAGGCTGCGATTTTGTCGTTGAAGTTGCAATTCTTCGAGTGTAATCATGGACCGAACCGTCTTGAGATCCTAGAAAGGGTTGCTGTGAAGAATGATGTGAGTAGCGTGTGGGAACCGATTGTTTAAGCCATTGATTGCATAAGTCACTAATTCTTCATCTTTCATCTTTGATCCGAGGTTATCGAGCATAGAGGCAACCGAGTCTATTTTTTGAAAGTAAACCTCAGCAGTGAGATCTCCAATCGTGATAGAACGCAACTCGGCAGTAAGTTCCACAACCTTTGATCGTTTGTTATCTTGAAAAATATTCTTCAAGAATTCCCATGCCTCGTGAGCTGTTTTTGGTTGTGAATTTAAAAGACGCTCAAGGAGTGTTTCGGAAATGGTTAAAAACATCCAACCCATGACGAATGCATCAGCCTTTTCCAATCGTCTGATGGTGGATCTGAAGTGGATGACTAGGCTAAAAATGAGTCGACATTGAAGGTAGCACAATGGTTGCTAAATAGCTTGCTCCAATGGATGTAGTTGTGCTTGTTGAGATCGATTTTTATAGGAATCAAATGGGTCACAGACGTGACAGTGTAAATCTTGTCATACATGCCTGGAGTCGACATGAGTAAAAGAAAAGTAGAAGAAGAAGACTGGAAAAATAAATCGTGATTGTTTTGCTAGGGTTTAGGAGCTGCTGATACCATGTTAGTAAATGTAATGCGCATCAATATTGACAGAATAGTGATCGTGATTTATTCATTGCCATATACAAGAAATCATGCCTTATAAATAGATTGTAACCAAACCTAATGGACTAAGAAGATACTAGAACATGGGCCTTTATATAACTAAATATAATGTGGGCTAACACTCTCCACGTAGAAAATATTATGTTCTACGTATTATCGTATTATGCATTCGTGAGGTTGCGTATTTTTTTTTTAAGTTCAACACACGCTTTTGGAATATCATGCTAAATTGGTCGAAATATCATGCTAAATTGGTTGCAAACTCGACGTTAATTAGATAAATTTCAATTCATCAAATATATGGTTGAAATTAAATAACAATTTGAATTTTAGTTAAGACCCCATTGAATCATATGGTCAAAGAGTTATATGTGGATTTTATGATCTTTAAATCAACAATGGCTTGCTTAGGGGGTGACACTTTGAGATATTTTGCTTTACTTGTAGGACATCTTTGTCTAGTTAACTTGCAAAAGTATGGTTTAATTTAGACCAACATATATAAATATAGGGACCGTTTTGCTAAGTGGATTATTTCTCCTTTACAGCCTTTATATGGCTCCTAGTAAGAAATCATATCAATAAAAAACTAATATAATATGTTGGCTTAATTAGGTACTGTCCTAGCTAGTAAACAGAGCAGTATTTTGGATTAGAGTAATTAAGCTATATTCAAAATCGAAATTATTATCATTGTGTTGAACATTTTAATTAAATCAGAAATTTTTTATTTTTCTTATGTACGAATAAATAATAAATAATAATATAAACATAATCTCTCATTTTCACTAATGTTATGGATCATTACACCTAGTATTTGGTAGTGAACTAGTGTTCGAACTCTCGCTTCGCGCCGGGTTCGGTTTTCAATGTATTATATTGCGTTTAGTCTGTAAAATTATTTCGTGGCTAAAGATGATATCGTTGAAGCGCAATTCGATTCGAACTAAAAGGTATAATCCGTGAAAGATTTAAATGTTATTTTAAATTAACAATATATGTACATCTCTGCGTTTTACTATGGAATTGTCGACTTTTAAAAATTTAACGCAAAATCGACGTGTATGAAAAGTACCTCAAATATTTAGCGTTTTTTAAAAAACGTCTGTTTTGCGTATAGTTAGTGACAGTGTGCTCCTAAAATTATTTCGAGTTTAACGATGGTGTCAGAAAAATTTAACTCGTTGCGAGCGAGAAGATATGGCCCGTTGAATATTTGGGTGGAGTTTATTTAAATTTTTTTTTTTATGAAAATGAGTATTTGACACTTTGGGGGGTCGATTTTAATATTTGAACAAACCATGGGGCTTTTTTGAAAAAAAAGGTGGGAAAAGGGAAAAAAAGTGAAAGGACGAAAATGCCCCTGATGACTATTAATCGTTTTTGTCTATTAGGTAGTATATAAAGTATGTGGTCGATTTATAATGAATGAGAAGTTTAATGGTTATAGTATAAAATGTTAAAAGTTTGTGGTAAATTTATAAAAGATATAAAGTTAACTATTATATATTTTGAGGTTAAAATGTAAATAAGTAAAAGATTGGGGGTAGTTTGTGAAACTTGTGAGATTTACTATTCACTTTGGCTATACCTTTTAGATATATAGTCCTATAATTATTTTGAGTTTAACGATGGTGTCAGAAAAATTTAACTCGTTGCGAGCGAGAAGATATGGCCCGTTGAATATTTGGGTGGAGTTTATTTAATTTTTTTTTATGAAAATGAGTATTTGACACTTTGGGGGGTCGATTTTAATATTTGAACAAACTATGGGGGCTTTTTTGAAAAAAAATGTGGGAAAAGGGAAAAAAAGTGAAATGACGAAAACGTCCCTGGTGACTATTAATCGTTTTTATCTATGAGGTAGTATATAAAGTATGTGGTCGATTTATAATGAATGAGAAGTTTAATGGTTAAAGTATAAAATGTTAAAAGTTTGTGGTAAATTTATAAAAGATATAAAGTTAACTATTATATATTTTGAGGTTAAAATGTAAATAAGTAAAAGATTAGGGGTAGTTTGTGAAACTTGTGAGGTTTACTATTTACTTTGACTATACCTTTTAGATATATAGATATAACTAGTAAAAAGGTTTGCCACTTTTTTGGCCAAAACACGAAAAAAAAAAAAAAAAAAAAAACTGTTCATCGGCTCGGTTGCTGTTTATCGGCTCGGTGACTCTGGTTACTGTTTATAGTTGTTGGCTGATATATTTATTGTAAATAAGCAATATTATGGATCATTACATCGAATTTTGGGGGCCTTTTTCACGTATATATAAACAGGTAACGCCCCACTCACCATCACATTCAAACAATCCGTCTCACTTACACACATACACTTTTAATCGTGTGTAACTATTATATAAGGTAACTCTATCAAACCACTACATGTATCTATGTATTTTCCACATATATATGCATGCCCCAAGTTAACTATATGTGCACATTTTTAAGTATAATTAAGTAACTATAATATTGTTTATTTTCAGTGAACATAAGTTAAGATGAGCAGACCAGGAGATTGGAACTGCAGATCATGTCAGCATTTGAACTTTCAAAGGAGGGATTCTTGTCAGAGATGTGGTGAATCAAAGCACGGTGGCGGTTGTGTCAATTATGGTGGTGAATTTGGTAGTTTTGGTAGTTGTGTTAGTTATGGAAATGAATTTGGAAGCTTAGGTGGTCGAGGGAGTAACTTGTCAGTATTCGGTCTCACGGGCCCTGATGTGAGGCCCGGAGACTGGTACTGTAATGTGGGCAATTGTGGGGCCCACAACTTTGCAAGCCGCTCAAGTTGCTTTAAATGTGGTGCATTTAAAGATGATTTGGGCACCGGAGGTGGTGCATTTGACTGTGAAATGGCCCGTGGACGTAGTTTTGGGCTTAGTGGCGGAAGTGGTGGCAGTAGTCGCTCAGCTTGGAAGTCAGGTGACTGGATTTGTGGCAGGTATAACCTTTCAAATATTTTTGTAGCTCTTTTTCCCCCTTTACTATATATGTTAATTTCTAATAGAATCAAAGAGCCATTAGCCTATCAGTATCAAGCCAAGCTGACTTCTTCGACCATAAAATTGCTTTTCATATTCAGAGGTGGACAATATGTAGATGGTCATAAGAAAAATCATGTTTGGTGTATTGGTTTGTATTTTAAAATAAATGTGTAAATAAAAACTAAAATCACTAGTTTATTTTTTGATTACTGTGCACATATAAATTGTTTCATGATATATATGCAGATTTGGATGCAATGAACATAATTTTGCAAGTAGGATGGAATGTTTTAAATGCAATGCACCAAGGGAACTTGCAAGCAAGTACTCCTCATATTAGTTTCCACATCGTATCATGAGTTATGAGTAAGATTTGTATATTTTTGTCGGTCAAAATTTAATCTATTTAATTAAGTTGCAAATTAATAGACCGTTAGTCGATCTAAATTTCAGGTTCTGTGGTCGTGCTATGTGTCGAAGTGGAAAGAAAGAAACGCCGAAGAAGGAAGAAATTATTGATAATCAAGTTATTAGAAAATTTTGAGTTAATAAACCGTTTATTTTTGGCAATATAATAGGCAATCGTATGTTAAAGTTTTCATTTCCCCATTTGTGTTTTCTTAGTTAATCTTTCTTATTCCATATGTAGGAAGTTGTATTAGTTAGGTGAATTATTGTTAATTAGGTTAATCCCTCATTCTGTGAACTTTATGCCGTTATGACATCAAAATGTGATAATGTTGTAGGGGGGAAATCAAATCTAATATTATATTATTATGTGTTTCTTTAAAGTTGGGTAATTACATTTACATATCTATTTATTTAAATATATAAGTGTTTAAAACATGTACAATCATTTTAAAGTATATTTTGAAAATATATAATTTAACTTACCTTGGAATTTAATCATAATACTCTCTTTCGAAAATGGATCCAAATCTCGATTTCGAATTGTATTAACCAGTAGGTTAATAGAAATAAGAATGATGATTCATACATCACGTGTTTTTAATTATATATCATCAATTGTACCTTATGGTATTAGTTTGTTTAAAGTGTTGCTTGAAGCTTTTGCAGAGGCCTTATTTACAATATTATCATTCAAGTAAATAAAAAGCTTATGCTTTACAATTGGGCTTCTAATTACTGCTATGAATAATTTTAATAACTTACTCAATTAGCCTTTAATGATAAAAAAAAAATACTTAAAATATAGTATTTCTTTTGAACTCTACACCATATCTTAAATGCATTTAAGAAATCATAAAATTCTATTCAAGATTGCCTCGTGCTAATACCTAAATGAATGCTTCCTTCTTAAGGATGTTCTTTGGGTTTGACCACTTTTATTTTTATTAGCATGTAAACAATCTTTAGAAGACAGAAATGGAAAAAGACAAAGTAGCCATTAAGAATCAACATAGGATTCCCAAAGCTTTTAGCTTAACATCTTTTAATTTTTTGCTTGCCTAGGTCAAGAAACCACCACATTTTCTATTTATATAACTGATCTCTTCTCTTGCACTATTCAGTCAAAGTAAATTTTATCCTATTAACAATTACAAGGTGAGTTAATTAGTGGTTAGCGTTGATATCCTGAAGTTTAAATTTAAATCTCACCAGCAACACATTTTGGGATGATTAGGATAACGATAAGAACTAGTCACATAATTACCGATAAGTCCGCGTACATCTGTTTGAAAATACTCGTTATCCCTAAATAATCAGAACAAAAAAAAAACTTCCCCAAAGAAATATTATTGCATCCTAATCATCTTGAATTTTCAAGATAGGGGTTTGCTATCTATGATCCAAAGTGGGGCCAATATATTTAGTTCTTCTCTTTCAATTTGTAAGCTATATAGTATAAGGAAAATTCACACCACATAATAGTGATTGCAAATTACAAGCTTTGTCTCTTTGTTGAGTCAGGAATGATAGGTTTGTAATGTTCCCATCATGCAATACGTGTTAAAAAAGTGTTCTTTAATAATGGTATTATGATGATAACTTGTTTACCATCAAATGAAAGTTGTACTATTTGAATTTGAGGATTTAAACTTCAGAACAATATAATATTTTTCTTGGGATTTTGTGATAACAATGATGTATGTATTTAGTTTCATGTATGTAATGATATAAGGAATAAAAAACATTCTTTTGATGATACATTGAAAGAAGTAAGAGCAACTTTAATCATGAAGTTAATTGGTGATATATCAAAGTAGTAGATGGTCCATTCATTGTCATTATAAGTTGCTTTTTTGAAGAGGGTGAAGTTTATTAAAGAAAGTACTGAAGCAAGCATAAAATGATAGCAAAAGTAAAGCTTGGAATCTAAATTGCATGAAAGATAAAGAAAAGACACCCATTGATTGTTTTCAAAGTAATTTGGAAAGTTGTTTGGACTCGTTTCAGATTTCTCAAATCCTATCATTGTGTGATACTTATCCACCAATTTAATAATATAAATATATGCATATGTTTTAACTTTGCTTTGTCACATACAACCTTTTGGTTAAAATTTAGTTTTGTTTGCAAATCTGAATTCGATTTCAGATAGATAAATTGCTTTGAAAGTTAGAACTACAATAACCAAACACAATTATCCTAACTAGTGGTGCACATAAACCGGATCCAGACCGTTTTTTTTTTTTTTTTTTTTTTTTTAAAGCAGAATATTTTATTAATCACCAAAGTATTACTGTTCGCACGCTACAGAAAACAATAGACTAAGAGAGTTGCTAAGACAACAACTCGAAAATAAACATGATACAAACTAGGACAAGAAGATATTCGGATTATGAAGCCAATTATGTCAATCGATGTGTTTTATTTTGCTTCTCTTCGCGATCAATTCAAAGTCTTTGACTTGAATTTCATTTAACGCGACCGGAACATTCCAACACTTGTTATTGAAAACTTTTTGATTATGATTCCATACAGGGACGGAGGATATTGGGGGCAAGGGAGGGCCTCGGCCACCCCCACAGGAAAATTTCATATGTAGCTATTTTCTAGTTTTTGTGGGCTTAATATGAAAAAATTATATGGGCCATTCCAATTTAGCTAGCGACTCAAAGCTTCAAAGGGTTTTAGAATTGTTTCACTTTTGTCTTCTTGTGCACAGTTCCTTTAATTAAAACTTAAAATACAACATACTTTTCTTATTAGTAATTTAAGAAATTTAAATGGCAGGAGATCAAACCCCCAAAAGTATATTTATCTATTTACTACATATTATACAATTTTAATGTATATGAATTATACATTAAAATTTCTGGGGGCGGGAGGTTTTTTCTCCAATTTTATGCGATTAGTTGTCAAGCAACTCAGGTCCCGCGATTAGTTGCCAAGCAACTCGGGTAGGATTTTCCTTCTAGTGTGTGTGAGTGCAAATGATGACGGTCGTTGAAATAAATGATCCGCTGATGCAAATTCGTCGTTCAAAAAAATAATAATATGTGTGTGTGTGTGTGTGACTATATGGTTTGATTGATTAACTCGGCCACCCTCGAATTGATCTTCAAGCTCCGTGCCTGCTTCCATATTAAGTAACAACATGACCACACCGTTGCTTGCCAAACATTCTTGCCCAAGTCCGAAACATGTTGCCTCAAGTTGCCGTTTAGCAATTCCACAATATAAGTATGCGCAACATCACCAAGGCCCCACCACTTGAATAATTTAGACCACACGGAACGTACATGAGGACATGACAAAAGAGCATGATCAACCGACTCGATTTCTACACCACAAAGCGGGCAAAGGACAGAGTTTAAATCGACACCTCTTTTATCCAATTCTTGTAGAGTAGGAATACGTTTCCTTCTTGTACGCCACACAAATACTTCGATCTTTTTTTGGACTAAATAATTTCTAACGGTTTCACAACAATTTGGGCCTGCATTAAGGAGTTTCGCATCAATTAATCTAGTCAATGTTTTTGTTTTAAACAGACCATTACCGCTAGCATCCCATTACGAATCTTGAACATCAGCTTTCAACACAATTCCAAACAGCAGCTTTTCCAAATCTTCAAATTCAGCTAACGTGCGCCTTGTAGGACTTCTGGACCAGGCCCACGATGCGGCCCAGTTTGTTGTTAGACCCGGGCCAACAGGCTGATCAAAATATTGTACAGCAGTGGGCAATCTTTAGCAATAGTTGCACCAGGATCCATCTCGAGTCTAGCTAGTCTTCCGAATCTACTCTTCAAGGTTTCGTTACCAATCCACGTAAAGTTGAGAAACCATCACCTATGACATTGACGAAAGAGTTCCTGAAATTGAGACCAAGTGAATCTATACAATGACCGGTTTTAACAATGTTAGTCCAGATCGAAGGATATGAACCAACACGAGAAGGATCATCGAGTAGCAAACCACCCGAAGACCCGTAGATGCTTGAGATGACCTTGACCCACAAGGAAGCGGGCTCGGTTTTAAACCTCCACCACCACTTGCCGATCAAAGTCAAATTCTTGCTTTTAAGGGACCCCAAGTTTAACCCACCCTCTCGGAAATGAAGAAGAATTTCTTCCCATTTGACCCAAGAAATTTTTGAATTGTTTTCCGACCCGCCCCAAAAGAAAGCACGCCTTACACACTCGAGTTTTTTGATCACACATGGCGAGGCACGGAAGAGCGAGAAGTAGTACAACGGAAGACTATTTAATACCGATTTCACAAGGGTCAACCTTCCACCAAATGACCGGTTCCGAAAAAACTGGTTTCAAAAAAACCGGTTCAGGCCGGTTATGGTCCGATCCGGTTCTCGATATCCGTTTTATTCAGAATCGGTCTTTTCGATTCTGAACTAGTTTTATTAGGGACATTCTTCGGACTCAGATTTTTTCTAGATTCGATTTTTACCGGTTCGATTTTTAAAATATTTGAACAACAATAATATAAACATAAGTCATAACGCTTAAACAACTATTTCAAATATTAAACAATAGTACAATACAATCATAAGCTATAACGCTTAAACAACTATAAATAATATAAATAATTATAAACACTTTTATTTAAACAATACAATTATACAAAGCTAATACATTTCGTGTTTCGGCATGACCATCACTCGAAAATGTATTAATGACTAAAGTATATCGAGCTTCGGTATTGCCATCACCTATTATACTTTAATCGTCTTGAATTTGAACTTGTTCGTATTGATCGTTTTCGTCATCTAAGAAGTGATCCGACATTCGCGCTATACTTTCTTCAACGTCAAAGGGATCAAATTCACCTTCTTCTAATTCTGTCTCGGTCGTTGGCGGTGATATCCCCGCATGTTGTTTTTCTCTTATTATACAATATTCAACTTCTTCGCCTAATGGGCATTTCAAAGTGTCGCATCTTGGATCCTATCTACTCCATTTAAATAATCCTTCAAACATAAGCAAACTTCCACGACATCGGGGTAAGTCTTAACCTTATTTCCGATATATTTCGGCTAATAACAAAAAAGGCCGATTCAGAAGCTACCGTCGGAGCTTGAACGACTATTAAGTCACAAGCCATATCGGCTAATATTGAATACGTGTCTTCTTTTGATATTCACTAAGCCAAAACTTCAAAATTGTGAAATTGTTCGGGACTGATGGAGGATAGTAAAAAGTTTGTAACCTTGTAATTTCATAACTTGCTTTTGGGTGCCGATGTCAGTTGACGCTTGCAAGGGTCTTCACTAAATTGGATATAAAGGGTTATGTTAATGTCCTCAGAGCTTTCAAAAAGGCGGTCTAGTCGCAGATTGATCAACAATTGAGGTTGTTTGTCGACCTTATATTGTTGCAATAATTGCAAATAATTCTACGAAAGTAATGTTCAATTCGAATTTTGGTTACTTATATAAGCGGGCACGTCGCTTTCGAGACTATACGTACAATTCAAATTTTGTAGTATTGTTTTTATCAAAAGTTCCACCCCACCAAAATTTAGGCATGGGTTAAGTGCGACCACATAACCAAAAACCGGGGTAATGTTGAAGAATATTTTACTAGTTTCTTTCTTATATAATAAACCGTTTTCTAAACATACGACAATTTGAGTTTGCAAATTCGGATATCTTTTCCGTCGTTAAATTTAGTTGGCTTAAAACTAGTGAGCTAGTTGGGTAATAAACACCCGATAATTTAGCCGCTGACTCTTTAAAAACTTGTAAAAATTTTGTTAATGGTTCATACTTGTTTTCATTTGCTGTTATAAATAGTTATGGATAAACCTTTTATAGGTAATTTACGTAATTTATCATTTTAAAATTTGACCTTTGTTGAACATATTTTCAAACATAACACAAGTAGAATTCCATCTAGTTTTATTATCAAAAGGTCCTAATCAAGGTTCACCACATCCTTTTTGATAAACTCTATAGTTAAGTTCGTTGCTTGAATTTATATATTGTTACTAATAAATTTCTAAATTTGATTTTTAAATCACTACAATATTGTAAACAATCTTGCACAAAGAAATTTATAATATGAGCAACACAACGTGAATGAAAAAAAAAACACCACCGTCGTAAACGTAATTTTAACGTATTCATGGCTATTATTAGACGCATTATCTAGCGAATAATAAAAACGTTATCGATTTTATTATAATCAACGAAAGTGTCATATAAAATTTGTCTTAAATTATTACTCGTATACGGATAACCACATAGTTTAAAAGCAATTGTCCGTTCCATTAATAACCACGAATCGTGATTAAGCAAATGAGCGGTAACGACTAAATAAGAATTTATCGTTCCATGTGGTGCGACCCAAATATCACAAGTTATAAAAACATTATATTTATAGTTTCGAATACCTTCAATTGTATCATTTTTAGTGTCATGTCATGAATTAAAAGTGTCACGTTTAAGAGTAGTACGATTTACCATTTGATATGCGGTTGTAGTCGATTCTTGATTATCTCTGTAAGCCTTTGATTGTCGAAGTGGTTTAACAGAAGCCTTTGTTGAATGACAAACTTGGTGAAATCTAACCGAAGGGCTTCAGGATCGTATATAAAAAGCGAACTATCACGACCAAGTGTATGTTGTGTCGGATCTTCTTGATCTACTCCTTTACAAGACGAAGAAAAATATTTTCTTAGCGTTGTGTTACCCGAAGTTGCAAGAAACTTCATACATTTCTCGCAACGAGTTTTTTCCATTCATTCAGTCATAATGCACAAGTCGAAATGATACCAAGCATCTTGGTTTCGGGCTGTATCGTAGGTTTAATCCTTAATAGATCATTGTTGGTTGGTGTTACGTGTTTGTGAAGATGTTCCAACGAAAGCAGAACCGATGAAAGCTTGTGATTGAAGCTTGTGATTGTGTGTTATCCACTATAGGATTAGTAAGTAGCAAGACAAGAAATAGATAATTTGATAGTAATTAAAGAGTAATTAAAGAGATAATTTAAAGTATTTGTTGGTGCATTTTTCAAACAAAACCAAAACCAAAACCAATATCATCTATTTATACTACACTTGTTGAGGTAAAATAGTCCAAACACATTCAAAATACACGAAATAACGCCTATAAACGGCTATTTTTATTAGAAATCCAATCAGGCCCCAGATCCGGTCCATAATCATTTTTTTCAAGATCTGTTTTTCCGGACCCAGTTTAAATCCGAAAATCCGGTATTTTTCTAGCTGTTAGATCCGGTCAACCGGTTTGGATCTTTAGATTCGGATCAGGTTCTGGTAGAACCGGTTCTGGATCGGTACTCGGGTCGAATTTTTTCGAATCCGGCTTTCTTTTTCACCATTAACCCTAACCATAGCATTTTCATAAACATTAAAAACTATAGCTCAAGGGGAAACCAGTCGAAGGGACCTAAAGTCGGCGAAACTGTACACTGACCCTAAAAACTTCCTAAAAATCATTTTAAGCAATGATTGAATGATCATTATTGATGAAATATGATTTGTGTTTGACATGCTAATTCACTTTCACTGTATAAATAAAACTAAACAACTTTGAATAAAATGTGATTCAGGTAACTTGCCCATATGAAGGTCCTGGTAACCCAACCATTTTGCCATCTCTATATGCCACCGACGAAAGCAGCAAACGATGTACAGCAAGGGCACGTAACAAGCAGATACACAGAAATAATCTCATACTACGAAAGAAATAAACTCAAACCACAATTTCGTTCCATAAACTAACCCAAATTCAACATTATAAATCCATCCTAAAAAAGCCAAAAGAAGTTTAACAAAGGGCCGTGGCACAACACAGTGGATAAAAAAGCCATACCTTTAACCACAGCATTAGCACCACCGAGAACCATTTGTGATCCACACAGCATTATCTGCTTAAATTCATTTCAACTTTGATTTTTTGGAGCTTTTAAGAGGTTTCGCTATAGGACGAGGGGCAGGTTTTGCAGCAGCTTTCTGGAAATTGTACTTGACAGAAGAGAAGGCGCAAAGTACGGCAATTAGCATCGTTGGGTAGACGTAAACGGATCTTGTGGGGTCGGTGTTAACTGGTTTTCCAAGAAGTCCTTCTTTGACAAGTCCCCATACAATTAAAAGTGTCCCGAACATGCTCATTCGTTGAGGTTTTAGTAACCCGATAAATGCTCCAGCTACAGAAAAGTAACTTCCTGCGAGAACCTGAAACAAATTGATAAAGTTAAGTAGTTGCCTAAACAGAAGTTGAATGAGAACCAATAAGCAAAGAACACTAGGATTAGATGGGGTAATTTCAATTATGCATAGCAAGATTTGTTCAGTAATACTTTATATCTGGATAAATTTTTAAAAAGGTATTTCAATTTCAATGAATGTTCATTAGTCATCTCGGTGCAGGGGAACAAAACACGAGATATAGTGTCCCCATAACCAACTTGTACAGTACAACATAGAGACGGCAAAGCAGAGGGTAACAGTTCTTGGTTCAAATTAAAACGAGTTGTTGGCCCACTAAATATGCAGTTGGAATTTTGTAAATGGTTAACAAGTTAAAATGACTAAAAACAGTGCAATTATAATCTAATTACTTGAATCAGGAAGTTTTATACTTTTTGAATATACTTTGGGCAATTTTTGACCCATCAGATCCATTTCAGATTAAACTAAATAATCTAATTGTACCCACTTGAAAAAAAAAAACATCAGTGTAATGATCTACCTACAATTGGATCATCTTAATACAACATGAAAATTTTGTTATTCAACTACACGAATGGAACATTTATTTTGTAAAACGAATTACACTAGCCCTTAAATTTAAAACTTCACTACTACATCGTATCACATACCATATTTGGATAAAAACCATAAGCATGAAAGCAACAAAAGAAAGAGAAATGCGTCAATATAGAAAAATACAAACCTCCAAACGTTGTAGATCAGGCATTGCAGAGGCACCTTTTATATCAGTCAGGTTGTAAATGTCTAGTACATTATTCCAGCTTGGAACACTCATATTGTGGATTAAACCGTTAAAAACGGCTCCCGGGTAGAGAAGACCCTTAACTGCAGCTATCGGAAAGACATCACTTGCGACCAACTGGCTAGATGTAACGTGGATAGGCGATGTACACATACCCGATCTACATGGTATCCTAAATTTAAAAACAAAAGGAAAAGCACAAAGGATCAATAACTTCAGACAATGAGAATTTTATTTAAGAATTTAATGGCCTTTTGACAATATAAGGATTATGCAGAGCAATATTGATGCGATGAAAGTTTATAATAGAGATAAGTGAAAGTAGTTTTAAATTTTGATAATCTTCTTATCAAGGTTTGATCTTTGTTAAGGATGCAATGATTCGTGTATCATTATAGGTGTGGATACAAAACTGAAGTTCCCTTTTTACAAACAATATAGCTCTAACAAGGGTACAAAAATCATGACTTAAGTGATTAAAGCTGAAGGGTGAATAAGTAGCGCCATGGCTAGCAAAGAGATGGCAAGTAACGCTACTTTTCAGAACTTGAAGTTGTAAATACAAGAGAATTAAAAGCTTTTATGACAACGTTGGTCAAAAATAGATTTAGATTGGTAGCAAACATGATAGCTTTGTATTCTTCTAACATCGATACATTTGCAATGTCCACATATGATTTGGTTTCACCCAACTATTAAATGATTATAAACCCCTTTAAAGACTTAAACCGCCAAATGTTAACTTACATAAATACAGTCAGTCACCATCCATATCTATATCTTACACAATCGTATAACGTCTACTTACACTCTGAACATTTAGAATACTATTTTCCTTCTAGCCTTGAACAAGATACAGAAGAGCACATACTTAAAATAAACGCACCGTATATTTGATACATATACCTCAAATTTTGATATCCACTACATTGCTAATTAGAGGTCAACGCAAAAGATGAAAAATTAAAAGCCTAATGAAAATCTTAATACTTTTGAATTATTAAGTGTCTAAATTAAGCACTAGAATAAAATAATTCACACGCAGATGGATTATTAATTTTTTCATTTCAATTATCTATATCTTATACTTTTGATTTTAAATTTATTATAAATTATAAACTGGCATAAATGAACAAAAAACTGTTCATCAAAGGTAAAACGATCTAGTAAGAAACTAAATGAATTAAAGTATAAGATTCAAACTTAGATCGATTTACTAAACTGAATCAATCATTTTTTTTTCGTTTATGATTAACCACACATAAATAATAAATAATTAATATACAAAAAAATTATGAATGGATATTATGAAAATAATACCTAAAAAAAGGAATTTGAAGTACGATAAGAAGGAAGAAGAGGCGAGATGCATGTGTCGGTAGATTCGAGAACTTGGCCATTTCCACAAAGAGATCGCAGCAAGTGAAATTCGATTTCTACAAGACTCTACTGTCTCCTGCAAATCTGTAAATCATATCATATTCATGTTCATTCATAATTTAATTAAATATATTTTTTCAATTTTTATTTTATTTTATGTTATTGCCAACTGACTATGACTTTAGCTGTTTCGATTTAGTCCCTCAACTTTATAATTCTTACTTCTGCTCCTAACAACTTTTATTTTATCTAAGTGGAATATTAGTCCACAACTCCACATACATGCCTACAATTATAATGGAATGGGTTTCTATTTTTTTTTTTTTTTTATATAACTGTTTGGGTATGTTGATATCTCTTCATTGTATGTTGTTTCATTAGATATTTTGTAAACGTTTAATACATGACTCCTTTTAGTCATCCGTAAAATGGCGTTATATAAAACCTCTCTTGTGAATAAAATGCGTTGATATAATATTTGAACTTCTGATTAGAAAATAAAACATGAAAATGTTTTTTAATAGGTTTAACATAATATCCTTCTCAATTATCTAATTTGCGATTAGATCAATTATGTTATTTATTGTATTGCCATCTAATATGTATTCTAACACAACTTGCGAATATCTTGCAAACCACTAGTCAGGAAGTTCATTTGCATATTTCATTTAGTAAGGGAATGTTTGGAAAAACTATCCGGTAGCTGGTATATGATATCTCGTAGCTTTTAGTTATTAGCTAATAGTGATAGCTTATAGACGGTAGCTGTTAGGTTTGTATATGTATTTAAGTGTTTGACAGAGTAGCTAAAACTGTTTGTATAAAAAGTAAAATGACAAAAAGTTAGGAGTTTATTCATAAACACTATTCCTATTAACTTTTAGTTCTTAATTTTTTAACTCCGTCTAAAAGTTTTAAGCTTTTTTAACCAAATGAAACTTTATAAGGAGTATTAAATAAGAGTTTTTCATAAAAGTTAAAAATTAATAGCTTATAAAAGTTTCAAAAAGCTTTCAACTAAACGTACCCTTAATTAGATTAGATGAACAAAAACATATAATTTATAGATGTAATTAAATGATTTCTTAAAGTATACTTTTGAGTTTTACGTTATTGAAAGTATAAGGGAACAATTATGTAGTCAATATATTCTTCAAGGAATCTTTTTGAAAAATCGTGTATATAAATGACTTTTGTTGAAAGTACAAGGGTGTAATGTGTTGTTAGTTCCAAACTTACAGATTAGATAGCTTTGAATTCCATTTTCCCCTAAAACCCTGTTGCAGAGTGAGAGCAACCAACCATGGCTGCTTTAATTTATCAATTCTGTATGAATATGAATATGACCACCACAATTCAATTTCCTTCAACTTCAACTTATACCCCAAATCATCTCACGCTTGTTAACCAAAACTCACTGTCTTCTCGTTTCTCCGTCGTTACCTGTGCTCGCCGTCGTTCTAGTTCTTCACTCCCGTCTTCCAAGAAAAAAAAGGTACTTTTTTTTTTTTTTTTTTTTTTTTTAACTTTGTTTAACTTGAATGAATTTTGGACTCCAGTTGACGTGTAACATTTCTTAATTAAATATTTTATTACCAAAATTATATTGCGTGAATTGCTCGAGTAACATTCGAATTTGAAGTTTTGAGAATTTGGAACGGCAATCGCATCACTAAATTATGGCAATTAAAAATTGAGAATTAGGGAAAATTCACCGAAACCTTGTAAAATTAGGGTATATTCCGTCCAATTTACAGAACCTAATAACGAAATCCCCGAATTGTTCCTTTCGTGTGCCAACATAAACTTTACTATGCATCTGCTGTAAAATGTTGATAACAGGATAAAAAAAGTTGACCTATTCGTAGGTGAGTGTGTCAAATGCCCCTTCTGTTATTGCTCTTAACCGTCTTGTGTTTCTGCAGCAAGGTTTGAGTCCGAAAAATGCGGGTAAGGAGGAAGATATTGAAGCGGATGCATTTGAATTACTGTTTAAGCAGTTAGAAGAGGATCTTAAAAACGATGGCTTATCATTTGATGACGATGATGATGAGATAACTGAGGAAGATCTTGTAAAGCTTGAACGTGAGTTGGAGGAAGCATTAGCTGATGACGAGTTGCTAGGATTGTTTGATGATACCGAGGATGATGACGTAATTGAGGTAGAAGTGAAGGGAGACAAAAAGTCGAGGAATAAAAAAGGTACAACGGTGAATGAAGTAATTGAGAAGGAAATTAAATTTAATAATGTGGAAGAAGAGGATGAGAAGGTCATAGATGTTGATGTAATAGCTTATGATGACAAAGATGAAGATGAAGTTGAAGAGGAAGATGAAGATGACGATGAAGATGATGATGATGGACCACTGGAACTCAAAAGGTGGCAGCTTCGGAGGTTGGCTTATGCGCTAAAAGAGGGACGCCGTAAAACTAATGTAAGCATATTTAGATGTGGTTCATGTTTTCTCTTTGTATACTCGTCACTATCATGCTATCTTTATGAATTTAAGTCATCCCGCTGTTCGATTTTGGGTCGGCTTCTTGCATTATGTCTCGTCTTCTCTTGTTTCCTGTAATCTAGTATGGTTACCTAAAATTGTATTATTTCGTTTAAAATCTTACTCTGTAAGCAAAATGATTTAGATGTTTTAAGCTGCAATTATTGTTGATGCAGATCAAGAATCTGGCTGCAGATTTATGCCTGGATCGAGCTATTGTTCTTGAACTATTGCGGGACCCACCTCCCGATCTCCTTATGCTGAGTGCTTCGTTACCTGATAAACCTGATTCAAAGGTATTGCAGCCTGTAATCAAACCCGAGGATGCTATTCTTTTAGAAACCGAAAAAGACGTTGTAAATGCGAAAACCACTGCAAAAGTTCCTATTCATCAAATGCAAAATAACTGGTCTTCTCAAAAAAGAATGAAGAAAGTACACCTTGAAACGCTCGAGAGAGTATATAGACGATCAAAACGCCCCACTGTGAGTGACTGCATTATATGTTTTTTTTATGTTTATTCTGCAATTTTTACTTGTTACATGGAGGAAATTGAATTATATCATAGTTTGTGATTTTGTTATAATTGAATGCAGAATGCTATGATTAGCAATATTGTGCACGTGACAAAAATACCACGCAAGAAAGTTCTGAAATGGTTCGAAGATAAACGTGGTGAAGATGGTGTTCCTGATCAGCGCCTACCTTATCAACGGTTTGATTCAAAAACTGTACTTAAATCATAGATCCAAAGTTTGCATCTCAAACTTTGGTACATTTATTATCCTTTGCGGCAAAAAGCAACTAAAATTGGGCAAAATGAATTTCTAAACTAATGTTGAGTAACGAGCGGGAAGGGCCCTCGCCTTGCTACGGGATGAACAGTAAAATGGGCCATTGTAGTAATTTAACAATGGCAACAATTAGTATTACAGTAAAATGGGCCAATTTGGTAATTAAACAATGACAACAATTAGTATTAGTATATATATCTTATATATTACGATCATATAAACGTATGTTATCAATGATACAAACTTATGTTATCTAAACATATGATCCCGTCATTTTCTGCCACTTTGTGAACACTTACCAAAAGATAATACAAATATGCCGCAATTGCAGGGACCCAGAAGTAGTAGATGAGGTAGAGATTAGCCATGACAATGCTACAGAAGGCGACAAATTCATTTAGGCAGCAGGGCTCATTTGGGTTGGTATGCGATAGCAAAAATATAGTAGCATTTCGTCTGTGCTACAATGTTGGTGGTGGAGTCAGAAAAGGCTCGTATCAAGTATTGGTCCAGAAGTGTTTGCCTGTTTTGATATTATGTCATGGCGATACTGATTCTCGGAAATTGCAGAACTGAAACATGGAATTATGTGAAATGTGTTAAAATCTGTATTATCTTTTGGTCTGGTGCAAATTTTGATATTAGTCTTTTTCATTGTTGATAATAATAATTACGTTTGATGTCGCTTGTTAGCGTTGAAGATTGTGGTGACGTTGAAGGACCAAACTTTTAATTATATTGGTGGTACAAACAATATTTGTTGTAGACTCGTCTTTAGCTATTTTGGAGGTATTAATTGTTCTTGGCAGTGTTTGACTACCTCCTAATGAAAGTAGGTTACTAATGGGTTGTTGGGTTGACTGGTGAACTCAAAAGTTAACTCAAGCTAGCACTACTAGAAAATTTTAAACGAGTCACTGAGTTTTAGGTTAGTTGACGAGAGAGTATTCAACTTGGACACCATCCTCACAATTTACTTGGTTGAACGGGTTCAATGGTTAATGGGTTTACAAGTTGGTTAAGGTTAATTTTGAATTGGTGGGTTTGTTTTGGGTAAAACAATTACTTTTAGGTTGATGGACAAAGTCGTTAACCCAACATTTTGATTCGGGCTGGACTCAAAATTTAACTAGTAGAGGCCTAACTTCATATCAAGTTAGGAGGAGTTCATTAATCTAAAAACGAAGTTTAAGTGTGGGGTTATTTAATTTACGTATTTATTCGAATTGCACTGAAAATGTAGAGTCATGCACGTTTATATGAAACACTAAAGGGTTGTTAACTTTTTTGTCATTAAACCCTATATAAATAAAGACGTCAATGACTATATATATGCACCAATCATTGAATAAATAATCATGTTTATTTAGTGGGTTGAGTAAATAATAATTATAATTAGTCACTATCAAAACATAAATCAAAATACAAAACGTTTAATCCAAAACAATGCCAACATTGAGCAAACAATTTTACAAAATAAAAGACTGCCCAAAAGCAAACAATCCGACTTAATTAGCTGTTTGTATACGAGATGGTGTAATTAATTATGAGGAATAAAAACTAATGTAACGTAATTAGCCTAAGTAATTTCAGATGGATGAGGGGTGCTTGATCAAGATTGCTTATTTAATCGAATCGATTATGACTGTCATGACCCGAATGAGACCATATGTGTATACGTCATAACTATATAAAGTGGTCGAGAAGGTTGTAAATTTTTTAAAATCCACATTTACCAAACTCAAATCTCTGTTTTCAAAATTAAATTATTACGAAAAATAAATAAAACATATCTAGATATCTTGGTTTGTATGTTTCTAGAGGTTTATCTTTGATGAAACTGACTGGTAATATGAGTTTTAAGTTTTTTAAAAAAAGAACCCTAATAAAATTTATAACTCCATAAAATTCAAAACAATGGAGTAAGAACTAAAGATATAAAATATTATTCGTCGTCAAAAAAGCAGAATGGTCGTACTAAAAAAGTAGCATTAGAAAGCTACTTTCAGAAATTAAATAAATAAATTAAATAATTTGTAATTAATAAAGTTATAAAGGAAAGTGTGACAACCAATGTTGTCTTATCCTACCTGCTTGGCCACCTCTATCTATATTATTCTGGAATGAATGAATGAATTGTTTCAAACAAATGGCTGGGCAGGGCAGCCTTATCCTAAAAGTAGGAATCATATGCCAATGGGGCTTTGCCTCATTGGTCACCATGTTAACATGGTGTTCGAGGAGACCAGGGTTCGAGTCTCGGGGGGGGGGGGGATTTTCGTGAATTAACTCTAACCACTAACATTGCCTTTCAAAAAAAAAAAAAAAAAAGTAGGAATCATATATTTATTTTATTTTGAGACAATATTTCAAAATTCGTGCTGTTTATTTATATCCAAACTTAAATTAAAAAGCTAGTTGCATGTGTAAAGTTAGAGTTTGCTGGCCCTAAATTTCATGAGATACTACGGAGTACCATACAAAACTTACGTAAATAACAATATTCTTAAATTTGCATGGTCTTTATCGTTTAATTTCCTTTTGTTTTGTACTCCTTGTTAGTCAGATACTCAAATCGATATTCTTCTAGCTTTTCTTTAGGTCGTAAAAGTTTTTGTTAATTGGATATTGCATGTGAGTTATGACTTGAGATTTATCTTAGTATCTATTAATAGAACACAAGCAGAAGATGAAATAACTTCGGTGTTCAGTTTAGTGTTCTTCGAAAAATTTAAAAGTAAAAAGTGAAAGAGTGATCTATTATCATATTCATGTTTTCCCTAACATTCCAACTAATTAAATGGCCCAACAAAATTGCAAACATCGCCATTCGTGAGTTAGAGGATCCGTCAGATCGGACCTTTAAAGTTCATGCTTTGCTTTGTGCTTCTGTTCGCGTTTTTTAAACATAATTTACTTTATAATCTCCCGCTTCTTCTAATTCTCTTCACGATTATTAGAATCACAAAATCTCATCATTTGAACCTGACATCATTTGTGTTTCAAATTTAGATTCAAACACCAATGGAACAAGATCGATATATACCACATTTAGAATTTATGTAATATATATATATATATATATATATATATATATATATATATATATATATATATATATATATATATATATATATATATATATATATATATATATATTGTTGTATAAATATAAATTCGAGACATACCGAATACGAGCAGCGGAAATGAGTAGGAACGGCGTTTAGATCACCGGTCGGGAAAGCGATCACGGACGGAAGGCTTTCAAGATTCACAACCTAATTCCTTTATTGGTTTGCCAAATACCAACCACTTAGTTTCTTTTATGTATGTATATTCCCTTATTACTTGTCACTTACAAGAAGAGATTTTACTCTCTATTTATAGAGATATGAGTGTACTTATTACCTTGTGTACTATCACAAATAAGTGGCTTTACCACTTAATAGATATTGGATCAAACACAAAATAAAGTTAATGGATTTACCACTCAATAGATGGTGGAACAAACACAAATGAGTTTGTGGGTGTACCACAAAAGCTCAATTATTTCCAACATCTCCCACTCGTACACAAACGAATTTGATATACTCAATATATATCTTGAGAAACTATAGTGTAGTATGCAAACAAATCATACTAGGAACTAGGTCGTGCGACCGGCATACTTTGAGAGCTCGTTTGCTATACCTCTGTTAGGAATATATAGCGTCTCAATAAACTTGGATAGAGTAGATACAGTATGCAATATCCTAGACCATTTATCACATTAGGAACTCGCATGATCTCAGTTTTACTTTATAAAACCCTTTTGTATTCACAATTATCATTTATCACTTAAGACTTGTCACTAAGACAAAAGATAATTGGTCGACCGGTGAATACAAGTTAATGTGAACTTCAAATGATCTTCCCTTTTCTTAGAATCCATTGGCCTTAGCTCAACTTGCTTTTCTAAGAACGTCCAGCCAGGTTGAATCACTCATAACCCTTAAGCAACGCCTTAAGATAGCAAACATTAAACTAAGCTTCAAGAGACAAGAAAAAGTCATAAGGACATTAAATTGAGGTTACTAATACCTCAAGGGACTCACATAACATAGAAGTAGAGATCGTTTCTTCTATTTCCCTTTTTTTTGGTCGTCTTGATCACATGTGGTATGAATCACATGCTGCAACATTTCTCCTTTACAATGGATGTATGTCTTTAAATTAATGTTGCACAGATGATAGTTCAAACATACTCAATGTTCAAAACTTGAGTTCACTTATCTACTCATAAAATTCTTAAGAACTCACATCTGGATACTAATGACAGATAGGGTGAATTCTGAATATTCACATAATATTTGTACACTTACGAATGTGGCGTCTAATTATCTCAATCTTGAGCTCTCGATTGTCACTAAAACAATATGCTTAATATACACCACTTTTCCATTTTCACATATAATAGAATTGATTACCCATGTGAGTGGGCTAATCTTATATCTGTCCGACATACTTTTCTTGATTCGCAACACAAAGAGCGAACAATAAAACAAGGATTTAAAAAAAAACTCATTGCATTGGATATAAACTTAAACTTATAAGTACATTTATTAAAATGGTACATTTATTAAAATCTACGCAATCCTAGAGACCTAACATGCTTAACAAATGCATCTCTAGGTATGGGTTTTGTCAAAGGATCTGCTACCATATCATGCGTAGATATAAACTCTATACGTACTTCTTTTCTTGCAACCTTGTCTTTCACAAAATTGTACTTTATGTCTATGTGCTTTGTCTTATAATGGAACTTGGGGTCTTTTGAATATGCAATGGCAGCCTCATTATCGGAGTATATCAATGCTCGATCAATGGTATTGCCAACAACCCCCAAACTACTTAAAAAACGATTAAGCCACACAGCTTCTTATACAGCAGCTAAAAATGCCACATATTCAGCTTCCATTGTAGACAATGCTATACATGATTGTTTCTTGCTACTCCAAGATATAGCACCTTTGTTTATCAGAAAAACAAAGCCAGAGGTTGATTTTCTTTCATCCATATCTCTTCCCCAATCAGCATCAGTATAGCCTCTCATTTGCAGATTATTTCCTTCGTAGCACAAAGAGTAATGAATAGTACCCTTAAGATACCTAAGTATCCTTTTCACGGCTTTCCAATGGGTTAAACCTGGATTGGATTGGTATCGGCTTACCATGCCAACAGCAAAGCAGATATCCGGTCTTGTACACATCATAGCATACATGAGACTTCCAACCGCACTAGCATAAGGAACATTTTTCATTTTCTGTTCTTCTTGTGGAGTTTGTGGACACCCGCTCATGCTCAACGTATCACCAATAGCCATAGGAGTGTCTATGGGGTTACACTTATGCATGTTAAAACGTTCAAGAATCTTGTTGATATAAGTCTCTTGCGAAAGAGCCAACAACTTCCTTAAGCGATCCCTTGAAATTTTAATTCCAAGGCTATATTCAGATTCACCCATATCTTTCATTTCAAAGTTAGATGATAGCCATCTTTTAACCTCGAAAACATACTCCTTGTCATTTCCAGCAATCAATATATCATCAACATATAATGACAATATGACAAATATTCCTTTAGACCTTTTGGTATAAACACAATTATCTTCACTGACAGCATTGAAGCCATGTGACGTGATCACATTGTGAAAATGTATATACCATTGTCTTGATGACTGCTTGAGGCCATATATTGATTTAAGCAATCTACAAACCTTATGTTCGTGGCCTTCTTTGATGAAACCCGTCGGCTGTTCCATATAGATTTCTTCATCTAAATTTCCATTTAGGAAAGCAGTCTTTACATCCATTTGATGTAATTCAAGGTTCATATTTGCCACTATTGCTAGAATTAAACGAATTGAGGTGAGTCTTACAACAGGTGAAAACGTTTCCTCATAGTCAATCCCTTCCTGTTGATTATAGCCTTTTGCCACAAGTCGAGCTTTGTATCTTTCAATACTACCATCAGCTTTACGCTTTATTTTGAGAATCCACTTACTCCCTATGGCTTTTCTTCCTTTTGGAAGCTCAACCAATTCCCAAACGTTGTTGGAACTCATAGACTCCATCTCTTCTTCCATTGCCTTGAACCATTCATTCTTTGCAGGACAAGTGAGAGCTTCATTTATATTTCTTGGTTCATCCTCTTCTAGTTGAACCATAAAAGTATAACCATCTTCGATCTCATACCGAAGTGGAGGTTTACTTTGACGACTACTTCGTCGTGGTTGGTTATCCATTGAAACAGATTCTTGGTTTACCAAATTGCTCCCACTTGGATCAGAATTATGCTCGGTAGCAATGGGTTGAGATTCTTCGGAAACATGTTCTTGGTTTGCTATATTGCTCCCACTCGGATCAGAATTATCTTCATTCGCAATAGGTTGAGGAGTTATATCCAAAGAAACAAATTCTTCATCTTCACTCCTCAAATCTCTCCCACTCGAATGAGGTAATTCTGTAGTCTCAAATAAAGACCAATCTTTATCAAGATCCCCTTGTTTTGGAAACTCGTTTTCCAAGAATGTAACATCTCGAGATTCAAATTCAGTTATGCTCCCACTTTCGTGTTCACCCAAAAACACATAACCTTTTGATTGTTCAGAGTATCTTATGAAAACACACTTCTTTCCTCTTGGACCTAATTTTCCATATTTGTGTGAGGAATCCAAAGTATACGCTGCACAACCCCAAGGTCTTAACATATTCAAGTCAGGTTTGCGACCTGTCCATAACTCATACGGTGTGGAAGTTACTGATTTTGAAGGCACACGATTAAGTACAAATGTGGCAGTTAACAAAGCATCACCCCAAAAGGTGATAGGTAAATTTGCTTGTGCCATCATTGACCTAACCATTTCAAGAAGCGTTCTATTCCGCCTTTCTGCAACACCATTTTGTTGCGGAGTCCTAGGAGTAGTTAATTGACGTTGAATACCTTTAGCATCACACAGAGCTTTGAACGAATCAGATAGGTATTCACGTCCTCGATCGGTTCTTAATGCTTTAATCTTACGTTCTAATTGATTCTCAACAAAATTCATATAACTTTGAAAAAAATCCAACGCTTCGGATTTGTGAGAGATCAAGTAGACGTAACCAAATCGAGAATAATCATCAATGAATGTGATGAAATAATACGCTCCATGCCTTGCTCGAATATTCATAGGGCCACATATATCCGAATGTATTAGTTGCAATGGATAATCGGCACGAGTTCCTTTTCCAAATGGTTTTCTCGCAGTTTTTCCTGCCAGACAGTGCTCACAAGTGGACAATTCCACTTTATCAATATTAGCCAGTAAACCATCTCTAGCTAATCTATTCATTCTTTGTTGGCCGATATGACCAAGTCTAGCATGCCAATTGTTTACATCATTATCAAACTTATTAGAAGATGCAACTAAGGAAAAACATGGTTTATTATTAAGATAATCAACATCCATGACGATAAAACCATTAAGAACATAACCAAAACCATAAGAGTTTGTTCCCAAAGACAACCTAACAACATTATCATGAAAGTACCAATGAAAACCAAGTCTTAACAAAACCAAAACAGAAATCAAATTTCGACGAATTTGAGGAGCATATAAAACATCATGTAGGATTAGGGTTCGTCCTTCACACATGACTAACTTGCATGACCCGATCCCTTCAACTGGAACTCTTGAGTTGTTTCCTACATAAATCCACATAACTCCATGAGAAACTCGCCGAAATTCTACAAAGGTGTCTTTGTCCTTAGCTACATGGTCTGTTGCTCCTGAGTCTACAATCCACAAAGGTTGAGATTCAGTTAAGAAAACAGAACTAGCAACACAAAGTTTGCTAACATAAGCATCGTAAGAATATACCTTTTTAGGTTCAGGACAATCACGAGCAAAATGCCCTTTGTTGCTACAATTGTAGCATTTTACCTTTGCAATGTTTACTTTCTTGGAGGGACGTGTTCCCTTGCCACGATGATTGGTGTTTGGCCTTTTGTTGGACTTATAAGTTTCTTTACCCTTATGGTGATGAAACTTGCGCTTATGCCCAAAAGCATTTTTAGAGCTTGTCGCCATATTCACCTCAGTGATTGACTTACCGGCCTCAATCCGATCTTCTTCTAGCTCTAAATGGCGCGCACAGTCCTCAAAAGTCTTGATGTTCTCATTATGTGTGAGATGCATTTTCATTTGCTCCCAAATTTGAGGCAAGGAACGGATCATAGCTTGAACCTGTTGTTCATCAGTAAGAACATGACCTGCGTTTCTCAATTCACTTATCATGTTTGACATTTGTCTGACATGCTTTTTCATGGTATGATCAGACTTCTTTTTATATTGGTCAAACTTGATAGTGAGAGATCTTAGTTTGGTCACAGAGGTTGCACCAAACTTGTCAGCCAATGCTTTCCACATATCTTTTGCTAGTTCATAATTGCAAAAATCACGCATGATGTCATCATCCATGCTGCTCAGCAACGTAATGCGAGCAATGGTGTTCTTACGTTTCCAAGTGATGTACACTTCAGCATCCCTTTTATGTTGTTCCGTATCACCCACCTCAGGTACTTCCATTGATTGAGTAAGAGCAACAAGAGCCTCTTGCTCTTCCAACACATATTCGAGTTTCATGCTCCATATTTCGTAGTTGTCACCATTCAACTTAACACCTTTGTTAAGTTCAGCGACAATGTTCTTTGATGCGGAAGCCATGATTGAACAAAAAATTCTATATGAAAGACAATAATGCAAGATTAGTTATATCCATCAAAATATGCAATCTTCTTGCAACTATATTATTTTATTAAATAATAGTTCATCATAGGCTATAGAGAAAAAGGTCACTATGTTTCCAATTATCACCCATAAAACCTATTATGAAACTATCATTAACACAATAAAATATATACAAGATTATAAGTTCCTATAAATCCGAATTAACACGACTTTTCGATACCATATTTTAAAATTCGAAAACAATGTAAAAAAAATAAATTAATTCAACTTAAACATACATAAAAAAATTGAAACGCTAAACACACATATTCTCATAAAAAGCTATGATCATCTATACAGTAAAGTAATGCATACGTTTTAGAGTTTCAGTCACAAAAGACCAAATAAAATAAATTATCTAATGTTTTGGTTACAAATACCATAAACGAATAAACATGTATGTGATTACCAAACCAAATAATAATCAAGCATATCAACTAAACAATCTAATTTAGAAAACGTCCATTAGATGAAACCCGAAAGATAGACGTAAAACTCATTTAAAACACATTGTTGATTACGAGTGAGTTTGTTTTTTTTTTTTTTTTTTTTTTTTTTGGTACAGTAAAAAGATGAGAAGGATTACACTTCATGAATTAGAAGGAAATTATAATAAAAAAAATACTATGTTAGTTTTGGTTACCAGTACTTTTCATAATCATACATTTCAATATTTATATTGGTATTCATTTCAACATTTATCAAGTAACTAACTAGCAGTAACAATCAACAGTTATTATTATTTATTATTATTATTATTATTATTATTATTATTATTTTTTTAATCGGGTTCACATATAATAATTAAAAGACACCACCTTTATTTATATACATGTACAGCTGAAATAATATATGTAGGAAAAAAAAAAAAGGTATTGAAAATAAATATATGTAAACAAAATGGTCAACATTACTATTGATCAAAATATGTTAGACCAAGAACCGAGCTAGTTCTATTTTTATTTACAAAATATAACCAATTTATAAAACATAAAAGTAGTCATCCTAAAAATAATGATCCTATTATGCATAAAGTCAATAGTCAGAAATAAGAAACAACATTCATGAAATATATGACAAAATAGGCAAGTCATACCAAAGTAAATAGCTAGATCAAATAAAAGAATAGTTTTATATTAACCTTCTATCTCGTGATCTATAATTATAATTATAATCAAGTACTAATTCTAATTGCATCTCAAACATATCATGCATTTTATATCATGTTTCCATACCAAAACACGAGTGAAAAAAAAAATGCATGTAACTTCAATGATAATGAAAAAAAAATATGATGTCACCGGAAAATAAACAACATGCTCGGATACCAATGTTGTATAAATATAAATTCGAGACATACCGAATACGAGCAGCGGAAATGAGTAGGAACGACGTTTAGATCACCGGTCGGGAAAGCGATCACGGACGGAAGGCTTTCAAGATTCACAACCTAATTCCTTTATTGGTTTGCCAAATACCAACCACTTAGTTTCTTTTATGTATGTATATTCCCTTATTACTTGTCACTTACAAGAAGAGATTTTACTCTCTATTTATAGAGATATGAGTGTACTTATTACCTTGTGTACTATCACAAATAAGTGGCTTTACCACTTAATAGATATTGGATCAAACACAAAATAAAGGTAATGAATTTACCACTCAATAGATGGTGGAACAAACACAAATGAGTTTGTGGGTGTACCACAAAAGCTCAATTATTTCCAACATATATATATATATATATATATATATATATATATATATATATATATATATATATATATATATATATATATATATATATATATATATATATATATATATATATATATATATATAGTGGTAGGATCAAGAGGGAAGTAACCATTCGGGGGGAAACGGGTGGAAGCAAAAACTTTTTTTTTTTCGTTTTTTGAAAAAACTTTGTTCACGAACATTATAGATGAGATGAAAATATGAACATTTAGTAGAGACACCTTGTGATAAATATTTTTATTTTGGCGAGAAAACGCTCGAAGAAGTAATATATAACAATTATCGTGTTTTTCGAACGTATTTTGAGGTTTTAGCTATTGGGGTTTAGATATTAGGGTTTAGATATTAGGGTTTATAGGGTTTAGATATTAGGGTTTAGAAATTTAGGGTTTAGATTTAGGATTTAGATTGAGTTTTTAACACGAACGGTTTAGAGTTTAGAGTTTAGGGTTTAGGGTTTGGTGTTTTGGGTTTATGGAATAAACCCAAAACACCAAACCCTAAACCCTAAACTCTAAATCGGGCTAAATTTTACTTCACAACACATGAAAAAAAAACGTTCATATTCTTCACGAACAATATTATCTTGAATGTTATTTTTGTCGATCGTTTTCCAGCCTAAATAATAACATTCATCACGAAATGTCTCTTCTAAATGTTCATATTTTCGTGTGATCTTGATGTCGGAAAAAAAAATTTCAAAAAAAATTTCAAAAAAAATTTCGCTTCCCCCCGATTGGTTACTTCCCCATTGATCCTGCCCCTATATATATATATATATATATATATATATATATATATAGTGGTAGGATCAAGAGAGAAGTAAATATTCGGGGGGAAGCAAAAACTTTTTTTTTTCTTCGTTTTTTGAAAAAACTTTGTTCACGAACATTATAGATGAGATGAAAATATGAATATTTAGTAGAGACACTTTGTGATAAATGTTTTTATTTTGGCGGGAAAACGCTCGAAGAAGTAATATATAACAATTATCGCGTTTTTCGAGCGTATTTTGAGGTTTTAGCTATTGGGGTTTAGATATTAGGGTTTAGATATTAGGTTTTATAGGGTTTAGATATTAGGGTTTAGAAATTTAGGGTTTAGGGTTTAGATTTAGGGTTTAGATTTAGGATTTAGATTGAGTTTTTAACACGAACGGTTTAGAGTTTAGGGTTTAGGGTTTGGTGTTTTGGGTTTATGGAATAAACCCAAAACACCAAACCCTAAACCCTAAATCGGGCTAAATTTTACTTCACAAAACATGAAGAAAAAAAAACGTTCATATTCTTCACGAACAATATTATCTTGAATGTTATTTTTGTCGATCATTTTCCCGCCTAAATAATAACATTTATCACGAAGTGTCTATTCTAAATGTTCATATTTTCGTGTGATCTTGATGCCAGAAAAAAAAAATTTTCAAAAAAAACGAAATTTTTTATTTTTTTTTGCTTCCCCCCGATTGGTTACTTCCCCATTGATCCTGCCCATATATATATATATATATATATATATATATATATATATATATATATATATATATATATATATAGTGGTAGGATCAAGAGGGAAGTAACCAATCGGGGGGAAGCGGGGGGAAGCAAAAACTTTTTTTTTTTTCGTTTTTTGAAAAAACTTTGTTCACGAACATTATAGATGGGATGAAAATATGAACATTTAGTAGAGACACTTTGTGATAAATGTTTTTATTTTGGCGGGAAAACGCTCGAAGAAGTAATATATAACAATTATCGTGTTTTTCGAGCGTATGTTGAGGTTTTAGCTATTGAGGTTTAGATATTAGGGTTTAGATATTAGGGTTTATAGGGTTTAGATATTAGGGTTTAGAAATTTAGGGTTTAGGGTTTAGATTTAGGGTTTAGATTTAGGATTTAGATTGAGTTTTTAACACGAACGGTTTAGAGTTTAGGGTTTAGGGTTTAGGGTTTAGGGCTTAGGGCTTAGGGTTTGGTGTTTTGGGTTTATGGCACCAAACCCTAAACCCTAAGCCCATAATCCTACCAACGAGCTTCTAGCTCAGTGGTACCCGATGCCTTTGATCCCTGGGGCCACAGTGGGGGAAGCTTTGACACAATAAATGCGCAAGTTCGATTCTCAGTCTGGGCGCTCCGCATGGAATTATTTCTCCTCCGGGGGGAATTTGTGAAGTGTTTTCGGGGGTCTAGCTAGCTGGGGTAAAAATTTCTCTTGCCGCCACTGTGGGTACTGGGAGGAGGTACTTTTTCGGCACAGGTCTCTTTCGGGGTGGGATTGGTGGGTGCTACGGCACACAGGGTTAGCGTGTCCCTGCTATATATACACGTTTTGACACAAGCCCATAAACCTAAACCCTAAACTCTAAATCGGGTTAAATTTTACTTCACAAAACATGGAAAAAAATCGTTCATATTCTTCACGAACAATATTATCTTGAATGTTATTTTTGTCGATCGTTTTCCCGTCTAAATAATAACATTCATCACGAAGTGTCTCTTCTAAATGTTCATATTTTCGTGTGATCTTGATGCCGGAAAAAAAAATTCCAAAAAAAACTAAAAAAAAATTAAAATTTGCTTCTCCCCGCTTCCCCCCGATTGGTTACTTCCCCATTGATCCTGCCCATATATATATATATATATATATATATATATATATATATAGGGAGAGGATCCAGTGAGAACTTTTTTAGTGTGAGAACTCTAGGAACTCCAAAAAACACCTAAATACACTTAAATTCGAGCAAAAAAGGAGGAATTCGAGCAAAAATACAAAATACGGACGAACAAAAAATTCAAAGTCAAGCAAAAAAATTTATTATTATTTTTTTTTAAAAAAAATGTAGAACCATTTTTTGTTCGAATATCAAATTTTTTGTTCGACTACCTATATGTTCTACATTTTTTTGTTCGAATACAAAAATGTAGAACACATTTTGTGTTCGAATTCAACAATTTTTGTTCGAATTTCTTTTTTTTGTTCGGCCGTGTTTTTTTTTTGTTCGAATTTCCCATTTTTTGTTCGACTACCCCATTTTTTGCTCGAATTCCCCCTTTTTTGTTCGGCCGTGTCTCATTTTTGCTCGAATTTTCCTTTTTTGCTCGAATTTTAGTGTATTTTTGAGTTCTCAGGTTCTCACACCAAAAAAGTTCTCATTTGATCTCTCTAATATATATATATATATATATATATATATATATATATATATATATATATATATATATATATATATATATATATATATATATATATATATATATATATCATGAGGGAAACACTTTTTTGGGGGAAGTAAATTTTTTCATTTTTTCTGAATTTTTTTTTCAGACATTAATTTTAGGTAAAAATATGAACATTTAAAAAAGACACTTTGTGATGAATATTATTATTAATGGGGGAAAACGATCGAAGAAATAATTGATAACATTCATCGTGAGTAATGTTATTCCTAATAATATTTTTGGAATGTTGTTTTCTTTCATCTTGTATGAAGTTTTTTTTTTTTTTTTTCAAAATTTAGCATGATTTAGAGTTTAGGGTTTAGTCCCTAAACTCAAAACTCTAAACCCTAAACTCTAAGCCGTTCAACCCTAATTTCTAAACCCTAAACCCTAATTTCTAAACCCTAAACCCTAATTTTTGTACCCTAATTTCTATACCCTAATTATTAAACCCTAATTTTTAAACCCTAGAAAACTCAGCAAAAAAACATTACACATGATGCATGTTTTCACTTTTTTCTTCGAGCGTTTTCCCGTCAAAATAATAACATTAATTACAAAGTGTCTTTTTTAAATGTTCATATTTTCATGTGATCTTAATGCCTGAAAAAAAGATACTTCCCCCACTTCCCCCCAAAAAATATACTTCCCCCTCTTGATTATATATATATATATATATATATATATATATATATATATATATATATATATATATATATATATATATATATATATATATATATATATATATAGTGGTAGGATCAAGGGAGAAGTAACCAATCGGGGGGAAGCAATTTTTTTTTTTTTTCATTTTTTGAAAAAACTTTGTTCACGAACATTATAGATTGGATGAAAATATGAACATTTAATAAAGACACTTTGTGATATATATTTTTATTTTGGCGGGAAAACGCTCGAAGAAGTAATATATAATAATTATCGTATTTTTTGAGCGCACGTTGAGGTTTTAGATATTAGGGTTTATAGGGTTTAGATATTAGGGTTTAGAAATATAGGGTTTAGGGTTTAGATTTAGGGTTTAGATTTAGGATTTAGATTGAGTTTTTAACACGAACGGTTTAGAGTTTAGGGTTTAGGGTTTTGGGTTTTGGGACTAAACCCAAAACACCAAACCCTAAACCCTAAACCTCAAACCCTAAACTCTAAATCGGGCTAAATTTTACTTCACAAAATATGAAGAAAAAAAACGTTAATATTCTTCACGATCAATATTATCTTAAATGTTATTTTTTTCGATCGTTTTTTGGCCTAAATAATAACATTCATCACGAAATGTCTTTTTTAAATATTCATATTTTCGTGTGATCTTGATGCATAAAAAAAAAATTCCAAAAAAAATGAAATTTTTTTATTTTGCTTCCCCTCACTTCCCCCAATTGGTTAATTCCCCATTGATCATATATATATATATATATATATATATATATATATATATATATATATATATATATAGGGGTAGGATAAAGGAGAAGTAACCAATTGGGGGGAAGTGGGTGAAGTACTTTTTATTTATTAAATTTTGGTTTTTTTCGAAACTTTTTTTCAGGTATCAATATCACATGAAAATATGAACATGTAAAAAAGACACTTCGTGATGAATATTATTATTTAGGCGGAAAACCGATCGACAAAACTAACATTCAAGATAATATTGATCGTGAAGAATGTTAATCTTCGAACGTTTTTTTTCTTCTTCATGTTTTGTGAAGTACTTTTTGTCAAAATATAGCCCGTTTTAGAGTTTCAGGTTTAGTGAAGTACTTTTTTTCTTGATGATTCGGTCTTTTCCGGGGTATTCTGATAATTTGACAAATCAAGATAGTGCCATTACAAATTTCTTCTTAGAACATTAACTATGTTCATTTCAAAATCCATACCTACGAATTCTGGACCATTATTCGCTTGAATTGAAGTTGGGAAGAGGAGACAAAAGTATGGAACTCTTGAATACAAAAGAAAATATAAAGCTCGACAACAACACATAAATTACAAACCGTGCATATCAATACGTATTTCCACGTAAAGGCACGAGAGAATTAAAAATACTATAATCCCAATGTAATAGTAAAAGTAAATAAAATCCCCCTGTGGTAGATGAAAGGGAAGAATGACAGATATGAAAGTTAAGAGTATATCAAGGATCAGAACGGGATGAAGCATATTGACGAATGTTTTAAAGTATGAAATGAGGGGGGAAGAATAGAAGGTGTGAGTCGTAAGGAAACGAAGGGAGTGGATTTATAGTGAAATATCCGACAGAGCAATCGAAAACAGATTATTGCATTTAACCAAAGAAGATCCAATTTCCTTAATTACCGATGAACCAAATCTTATTACGAAGAGTTTCTCTAAATTCCTTGATTTCTGGAAACCAACCGTGACTACGTCACCGGTTAAAATTAACCTACATTTAATTATTTCACTCTTTTGTGATAACTTCACTCATACTCTTCACATAAACGGATTGTTTATTCCATATTACTCAATGATGATAAAATTTTATTTATCAACTTATATTTGTCATAAAAACATTCTTATTGTTACCCATGACGACCTCGATCAAATTTCGGGGACGAAATTTCTTTAACGGGTAGGTACTGGGACAACCCGGAAATTTCCGCCAAATTTAAACTTCAATCTTTATATTATTCCGAAACGATAAGCAAAGTTTGTTAAGTTAAATCTCAAGAATTTTAAACTATGTTCATGCATTCATTTAACCTCGACCAAATTTCAACGAACCATTATATAATTGAATATGAATATGTATATGTATGTATATGTATACATATTATAACTTGAGAACGTTAACAAAGTATTAAACGTATAATACTTTACGTGAACGTATTTGTTTCAATATGATTATCGTTGGAATTAGAAGATAATATCAAATGATTGATTTATCAGATACATTGTATGTTTATGAGTCTCTGTTGAGAGGTCCACTTTGATTTAGAAAACCTTTCTTTTTAACGGTATTCAGAGTATTTAGTAAAGTGATTTATAAATAAGAACAAAAGTGTCATTTACAAGAATTAGACGAAAACTAGTGGAAGACTAACTTAAATAAGAATCAATTGACTTAATTTCAAATGTACGAAAACATTTTTCGATATAATAGAACTAAATTATTAGTGTCTTTGTTTAACTAACGTACGTTGGAATATGAGCTATTAGATATGTGAATAACTTGAAGCGTATATTAAAACATGTTTATGTATATTAGATATGTATGATTTTAAATTAATTAAGTAAACAATTGTAACACTCGCTTATTGATTCGATTAATATTTGGACATGTCAAATAGTACGTTAAGAAGTTAAAGTAAACGCTAGTACAAATAAACTATATCTATTTAAGTTTTAGAACGTAAACGTTGTATGGTAAAATATTTTCTAAACGGTTATACTTTGAAAAATAAATATCGTTTGAAAGACTAAATATTATATTACTAAATAAAAATGTCTAATATGGATAAGTTACATTTCTAAAATATATTTTACAAAATGATAGAATATAATATTTTACTCATAAAATGTTTTGATATAAAATAATATCATTAAATATATTTTAATAAACAACGAGACATTGATTTATAGAAGCAAATGACCAAAACACTCAAATGATTAAGATATATTTTGAGTGATATAGTTTACTAAATATTCTAAGTCTATATTTTGTAAAGGGTACAAAACACGAAACATAAAATACCAGTTTTCTCCGCGTACGAAACGTTGTTCGAAAAACCGAAATCGGGACATGAGTTGTAGTGACCCGAACTTTTTCATGTTTATATATATTAATTGAGATTTATATTTACATGATTAAATGTTTCCAACATGTTAAGCAATCAAACTTGTTAAGACTTGATTAATTGAAATATGTTTCATATAGACAATTGACCACCCAAGTTGGCCGGCGATTCACGAATGTTAAAACTTGTAAAAACGACATGACGATATATATATGGATATACATATGGTTAACATGAGATTATGATAAGTAAGTATCTCCATAAGTATATTAACAATGAGTTATATACATATAAACAAGACTACTAACTTAAGGATTTCGAAACGAGACATATATGTAACGATTATCGTTGTAACGACAGTTAAATGTATATATATCATATTAAGATATATTAATATATCATAATATCATGATAATATAATAATTTAACATCTCATTAGATATAATAAACAATGGGTTAACAACATTAATTGAGATCGTTAACTTAAAGGTTTCAAAACAACACTTACATGTAACGACTAACAACGACTTAACGACTCAGTTAAAATGTATATACATGTAGTGTATTTAGATGTATTAAAATACTTTTGGAAGACTTCAAACCATATATCAAAACACTCATACTTAACGAAAATGGTTACAGTTACTTTCCCATTCTTTTCTTTCATCAAGAATTCTAGTCGTATTTTTACCCGTATTATACACAGCTTCAAAACGTACTTACTATGGGTATATACCAATAGAAACTAGCATGGGATTCCAATCTTGATTATGTCATGTATGACTAATCAATTTTAACTTCTACCATGAGCTAGTCAACTAACTAGAACTCCTTTTAACCCCACTCACCACTCACCAATTAGCACTCATCATTCACTCCATTTCACTTCCAATTCTCTTTCTAATTCTCTCTCAACACACCCACACTATTATGAACGTATTTTTCCAGTAGTTAATCATCATCTTCATCAAAAATCACTTCAAGAATCAAGCTATAATCATCATAGGAAGAACACTTCAAGAACACTTCAAAAATCCCTTCAAGTTTACTAATTTACTTCCAAGCTTTCTAATCCATTCCAAGTAATCATCTAAGATCAAGAAACCTTTGTTATATACAGTAGGTTATCTTTCTTATTCAAGAACTTTCAAGCCATCCAAGATCCTTTGAAGCTAGATCATTTATTGTCACTTCCAGTAGGTTTACCTACTAAACTTGAGGTTCGTGAATCAACCAGTGGCCAAGTCTTACTTCCCGACGAAGTAAAAATCTGTGAAAGTGAGTTATAGTCCCACTTTTAAAATCTAATATTTTTGGGATGAGAATACATGCAGGTTTTATAAATGATTTACAAAATAGACACAAGTACGTGAAACTACATTCTATGGTTGAATTATCGAAATCGAATATGCCCCTTTTTATTAAGTCTGGTAATCTAAGAATTAGGGAACAGACACCCTAATTGATGCGAATCCTAAAGATAGATCTATTGGGCCTAACAAACCCCATCCAAAGTACCGGATGCTTTAGTACTTCGAAATTTATATCATATCCGAAGGGTGTCCCGGAATGATGGGGATATTCTTATATATGCATCTTGTTAATGTCGGTTACCAGGTGTTCACCATATGAATGATTTTTATCTCTATGTATGGGATGTGTATTGAAATATAAAATCTTGTGGTCTATTATTATGATTTGATATCTATAAGTTAAACCTATAACTCACCAACATTTTTGTTGACGTTTTAAGCATGTTTATTCTCAGGTGATTATTAAGAGCTTCCGCTGTCGCATACTTAAATAAGGACGAGATTTGGAGTCCATGCTTGTATGATATTGTATAAAAACTGCATTCAAGAAACTTATTTTGTTGTAACATATTTGTATTGTAAACCATTATGTAATGGTCGTGTGTAAACATGATATTTTAGATTATCATTATTTGATAATCTACGTAAAGCTTTTTAAACCTTTATTGATGAAATAAAGGTTATGGTTTGTTTTAAAATGAATGCAGTCTTTGAAAAACGTCTCATATAGAGGTCAAAACCTCGCAACGAAATCAATTAATATGGAACGTTTTTAATCAATAAGAACGGGACATTTCAGTTGGTATCAGAGCGTTGGTCTTAGAGAACCAGAATTTTGCATTAGTGTGTCTTATCGAGTTTGTTAGGATGCATTAGTGAGTCTGGACTTCGACCGTGTTTACTTGAAAAATGATTGCTTAACAAATTTTGTTGGAAACTATATATTTTTAACATGTGAATATTATGTGATATATTAATCTCTTAACGCGTTTGATATTATGTGATAGATGTCTACCTCTAGAACAAGTCCCATTGACTCACCTAATAATAATGAAGAGTCAAATGTAAATTGGAATGATTCGTGGACTGATTCACAAGTTCTCGAAGAGGAACCGGAAGAAGAGTCGGAACCGGAAGAAGAATCAGAACCGGAAGAGGAGGAACCGGATGAAGAAATAGAACCGGTGGGGGAAATAATAAAACGGTTAAGTAAAAGAAAATCCTCAACCAACCGACCAAGGTTAATTATGGTCAATGGTGTTTCCGCCAAGGAAGCAAAATATTGGGAGGATTACCAATTCTCCGATGAATCGGATTCCGACGAGAATTCCGATGATGTTATAGAAATTACCCCAATTGAATTTAAAAAGGCAAAAGAAAATAATAAGGGAAAGGGCATAAAAATAGAGAAATCTAATTCCAACCCCGATGAACTTTATATGTATCGTCAACCCCCGAAGTCCTTAAGTTGTAACAATAACCCGGGAACCTCTAAACCACCAGGTTTTTCTAAACCAATGTGGAAAATTACGGCTCGTATTAGGGGAACATCATATATCCCTAGAAACTTGGCAAAACGAACCAAAACCGAAGAAGAAGAAACAAGCGAGTCGGAATAAGATAGTTGTATTCGTGTGGTGTAATATATGTAATATAGTGTGCTTATGCTTTATGATATATGTAAAAATTGCTTGTATTAATAAGTATTTTTTTTTATGAATCTAACTCTTGTTTATTTTACAGTATAAAAACACAAAATGGATAGACAACCCAATATTTTAAGAGACCTACCCGGAGACATGATTGATGAAATCTTGTCTAGAGTCGGTCAGAATTCTTCGGCACAACTATTTAAGGCGAGATCAGCTTGTAAGACATTCGAAGAACGTTCCAAGAATGCCTTGGTTTATAAAAGGCTTTCGTTCGAAAGATGGGGGATATCACATTGGGAAATCCATAAGTTACGATGTGTTTACTTTGACGCATATATTGCGGGGAACCCAAATGCTATTTTACGCAATGGGTTAAGAAATTATTTTGACTCAATATATCCGAATATTGGACTTCGTGATTTAGAAAAAGCGGCTAACATGCAACATAAAGAAGCATGTTATGCTTACGGATTAGTAATGTTCGCTTCTCACCAAAGTGAGAACAAGAACATCGGCCTACAACTATTAAACAAAACGTTCCCACAAGTGACGGAGTCAGTAATTGGGGTAAGAAATGAGGTTTTTAGATTGTTACGGGACTGTTGGACATTACGTAACCCTCGTCCCTTTGACGACGTTACAACACGCTGTCTTATCAACGGCCATAACGGTTATGTTCCACAAGACCAAGGATGGGAAGTAGTCCTAGTAAAACCAGAATGCATGACTTGTTTCTGGACGTATGAATTACGTGTCTTTATTGCCTTTGCTGAACGACTTGTGTACTAGCTAGAATTATCTTCACAACTATCTTGTATCAAAGTTATTGTGTGCTATATTTCATGCTTTATGTAAAATAAGCGGTATTGTAAGTTTGTAAAATATTGTATAAAAGTTTGAACGCGAAATATTATTATAATCAGTTTTTCATATAGAATTGTAGTAGTTGAATTGTATATTAGCTACTAAGTATGAACTTAACGGGTAGGTACTACCCGAATTTAAACTTATAAAACGCTAATATGAAGAAAAAGCTTTTATAAATGAGTTCATATTATGCTACGAAATACTATCAACTACTCTTAATATTCTGTATGATTAACTTGTTCCATTTGACTATTTTGAAGGAAATGGCACCGACTACTCGACACACCGTGAATATGAATGAAGAGGAATTCCGTACTTTTCTAGCTTCAAACATAGCCGCAGTACAGGCTGCGCTACATACCAACAATAACCTTGGATCTAGCAGTACAGGAAATCGTGTAGGATGCACCTACAAAGAATTCACTGCCTGCAAACCTTTGGAATTTGATGGAACCGAAGGACCGATCGGATTTAAACGGTGGACCGAGAAGGTCGAATCGGTGTTTGCCATAAGTAAGTGTACTGAAGAGGACAAAGTGAAGTACGCTACGCATACCTTCACAGGTTCTGCGTTAACATGGTGGAATACCTATCTAGAGCAAGTGGGACAAGACGATGCGTACGCACTACCGTGGTCAGCATTCAAGCACTTGATGAACGAGAAGTACCGTCCCAGAACCGAGGTCAATAAGCTCAAGATAGAACTTAGAGGGTTACGAACCTAAGGATTTGATATTACCACGTATGAAAGACGATTCACAGAATTGTGCCTATTGTGTCCGGGAGCATTCGAAGATGAGGAAGAGAAGATCGACGCGTTTGTGAAAGGATTACCGGAAAGAATCCAAGAAGATATAAGTTCACACGAGCCCGCCTCCATACAACAGGCATGTAGAATGGTTCACAAACTGGTGAACCAGATTGAAGAAAGAATTAAAGAACAGACTGCTGAAGAGGCCAATGTGAAGCAAGTCAAAAGAAAGTGGGAGGAAAACGGTGATAAGAATCACCAATACAACAACAACAGCAATTACAACAATAATCGCAACAATTATCCCAACAATCGCAACATCAATCGCAACTACAACAAACGGCCCAACAACAACAACAACAACAACAACAACAACAACAACAACAACAACAACAACAACAACAACAACAACAACAACAACAACAACAGCAACTACAACAATCATCCCAACAACAATAATAACCGCAACAACAACAACAATCAGAAGCAGCTATGCCAAAGGTGTGAAAAGTATCACTCGGGGTTCTGCACCAAATTTTGCAACAAGTGTAAAAGAAATGGTCATAGCGCGGCGAAGTGTGAGGTCTACGGACCAGGGGTTAATAGAACGAAAGGAACAAATGGTGTCGGAACGAGTAATGGCGGAGCAAGTAGTGTCGGAGCAAGTTATGCCAATGTAGTTTGTTATAAATGTGGAAAACCGGGCCACATTATTAGAAATTGCCCGAACCAGGAGAACACGAATGGACAAGGCCGCGGAAGAGTTTTCAATATTAATGCGGCAGAGGCACAGGAAGACCCGGAGCTTGTTACGGGTACGTTTCTTATTGATAATAAATCTGCTTACGTTTTATTTGATTCGGGTGCGGATAGAAGCTATATGAGTAGAGATTTTTGTGCTAAATTAAGTTGTCCATTGACGCCTTTGGATAGTAAATTTTTACTCGAATTAGCAAATGGTAAATTAATTTTAGCAGATAATATATGTCGGAATCGAGAAATTAAACTGGTTAGCGAAACATTTAAGATTGATTTGATACCAGTAGAGTTAGGGAGTTTTGATGTGATAATCGGTATGGACTGGTTGAAAGAAGTGAAAGCAGAGATCGTTTGTTACAAAAATGCAATTCGCATTATACGAGAAAAAGGAAAACCCTTAATGGTGTACGGAGAAAAGGGCAACACGAAGCTACATCTTATTAGTAATTTGAAGGCACAAAAACTAATAAGAAAAGGTTGCTATGCTGTTCTAGCACACGTCGAGAAAGTACAAACTGAAGAAAAGAGCATCAATGATGTTCCCGTCGCAAAAGAATTTCCCGATGTATTTCCGAAAGAATTACCGGGATTACCCCCACATTGATCCGTTGAATTTCAAATAGATCTTGTACCAGGAGCTGCACCAATAGCTCGTGCTCCTTACAGACTCGCACCCAGCGAGATGAAAGAACTGCAAAGCCAATTACAAGAACTTTTAGAGCATGGTTTCATTCGACCAAGCACATCACTGTGGGGAGCTCCTGTTTTGTTTGTCAAGAAGAAAGATGGTACATTCAGGTTGTGTATCGACTACCGAGAGTTGAACAAACTTACCATCAAGAACCGCTACCCACTACCGAGAATCGACGACTTATTTGATCAACTACAAGGCTCGTCTGTTTATTCAAAGATTGACTTACGTTCTGGGTATCATCAAATGCGGGTGAAAGAAGATGATATTCCAAAGACTGCTTTCAGAACACGTTACGGTCATTACGAGTTTATGGTCATGCCGTTTGGTTTAACTAATGCACCAGCTGTGTTCATGGACCTTATGAACCGAGTGTGTGGACCATACCTTGACAAGTTTGTCATTGTTTTCATTGATGACATACTTATTTACTCAAAGAATGACCAAGAACACGGTGAACATTTGAGAAAGGTGTTAGAAGTATTGAGGAAGGAAGAATTGTACGCTAAGTTTTCAAAGTGTGCATTTTGGTTGGAAGAAGTTCAATTCCTCGGTCACATAGTGAACAAAGAAGGTATTAAGGTGGATCCGGCAAAGATAGAAACTGTTGAAAAGTGGGAGTCCCCGAAAACTCCGAAACACATACGCCAGTTTTTAGGACTAGCTGGTTACTACAGAAGGTTCATCCAAGACTTTTCCAGAATAGCAAAACCCTTGACTGCATTAACGCATAAAGGGAAGAAATTTGAATGGAATGATGAACAAGAGAAAGCGTTTCAGTTATTGAAGAAAAAGCTAACTACGGCACCTATATTGTCATTGCCTGAAGGTAATGATGATTTTGTGATTTATTGTGACGCATCAAAGCAAGGTCTCGGTTGTGTATTAATGCAACGAACGAAGGTGATTGCTTATGCGTCTAGACAATTGAAGATTCATGAACAAAATTATACGACGCATGATTTGGAATTAGGCGCGGTTGTTTTTGCATTAAATACTTGGAGGCACTACTTATATGGGGTCAAAAGTATTATATATACCGACCACAAAAGTCTTCAACACATATTTAATCAGAAACAACTAAATATGAGGCAGCGTAGGTGGATTGAATTATTGAATGATTATGACTTTGAGATTCGTTACCACCCGGGGAAGGCAAATGTGGTAGCCGATGCCTTGAGCAGGAAGGACAGAGAACCCATTCGAGTAAAATCTATGAATATAATGATTCATAATAACCTTACTACTCAAATAAAGGAGGCGCAACAAGGAGTTTTAAAAGAGGGAAATTTAAAGGATGAAATACCCAAAGGATCGGAGAAGCATCTTAACATTCGGGAAGACGGAACCCGGTATAGGGCTGAAAGGATTTGGGTACCAAAATTTGGAGATATGAGAGAAATGGTACTTAGAGAAGCTCATAAAACCAGATACTCAATACATCCTGGAACGGGGAAGATGTACAAGGATCTCAAGAAACATTTTTGGTGGCCGGGTATGAAAGCCGATGTTGCTAAATACGTAGGAGAATGTTTGACGTGTTCTAAGGTCAAAGCTGAGCATCAGAAACCATCAGGTCTACTTCAACAACCCGAAATCCCGGAATGGAAATGGGAAAACATTACCATGGATTTCATCACTAAATTGCCAAGGACTGCAAGTGGTTTTGATACTATTTGGGTAATAGTTGATCGTCTCACCAAATCAGCACACTTCCTGCCAATAAGAGAAGATGACAAGATGGAGAAGTTAGCACGACTGTATTTGAAGGAAGTCGTCTCCAGACATGGAATACCAATCTCTATTATCTCTGATAGGGATGGCAGATTTATTTCAAGATTCTGGCAGACATTACAGCAAGCATTAGGAACTCGTCTAGACATGAGTACTGCCTATCATCCACAAACTGATGGGCAGAGTGAAAGGACGATACAAACGCTTGAAGACATGCTACGAGCATGTGTTATTGATTTCGGAAACAGTTGGGATCGACATCTACCGTTAGCAGAATTTTCCTACAACAACAGCTACCATTCAAGCATTGAGATGGCGCCGTTTGAAGCACTTTATGGTAGAAAGTGCAGGTCTCCGATTTGTTGGAGTGAAGTGGGGGATAGACAGATTACGGGTCCGGAGATTATACAAGAAACTACCGAGAAGATCATCCAAATTCAACAACGGTTGAAAACCGCCCAAAGTCGACAAAAGAGCTACGCTGACATTAAAAGAAAAGATATAGAATTTGAAATTGGAGAGATGGTCATGCTTAAAGTTGCACCTTGGAAAGGCGTTGTTCGATTTGGTAAACGAGGGAAATTAAATCCAAGGTATATTGGACCATTCAAGATTATTGATCGTGTCGGACCAGTAGCTTACCGACTTGAATTACCTCAACAACTCGCGGCTGTACATAACACTTTCCACGTCTCGAATTTGAAGAAATGTTTTGCTAAAGAAGATCTCACTATTCCGTTAGATGAAATCCAAATCAACGAAAAACTTCAATTCATCGAAGAACCCGTCGAAATAATGGATCGTGAGGTTAAAAGACTTAAGCAAAACAAGATACCAATTGTTAAGGTTCAATGGAATGCTCGTAGAGGACCCGAGTTCACCTGGGAGCGTGAAGATCAGATGAAGAAGAAATACCCGCATCTATTTCCAGAAGATTCGTCAACACCTTCAACAGCTTAAAATTTCGGGACGAAATTTATTTAACGGGTAGGTACTGTAGTGACCCGAACTTTTCCATGTTTATATATATTAATTGAGATTTATATTTACATGATTAAATGTTTCCAACATGTTAAGCAATCAAACTTGTTAAGACTTGATTAATTGAAATATGTTTCATATAGACAATTGACCACCCAAGTTGGCCGGCGATTCACGAACGTTAAAACTTGTAAAAACGACATGACGATATATATATGGATATACATATGGTTAACATGAGATTATGATAAGTAAGTATCTCCATAAGTATATTAACAATGAGTTATATACATATAAACAAGACTACTAACTTAAGGATTTCGAAACGAGACATATATGTAACGATTATCGTTGTAACGACAGTTAAATGTATATATATCATATTAAGATATATTAATATATCATAATATCATGATAATATAATAATTTAACATCTCATTAGATATAATAAACAATGGGTTAACAACATTAATTGAGATCGTTAACTTAAAGGTTTCAAAACAACACTTACATGTAACGACTAACAATGACTTAACGACTCAGTTAAAATGTATATACATGTAGTGTATTTAGATGTATTAAAATACTTTTGGAAGACTTCAAACCATATATCAAAACACTCATACTTAACGAAAATGGTTACAGTTACTTTCCCATTCTTTTCTTTCATCAAGAATTCTAGTCGTATTTTTACCCGTATTATACACAGCTTCAAAACGTACTTACTATGGGTATATACCAATAGAAACTAGCATGGGATTCCAATCTTGATTATGTCATGTATGACTAATCAATTTTAACTTCTACCATGAGCTAGTCAACTAACTAGAACTCCTTTTAACCCCACTCACCACTCACCAATTACCACTCATCATTCACTCCATTTCACTTCCAATTCTCTTTCTAATTCTCTCTCAACACACCCACACTATTATGAACGTATTTTTCCAGTAGTTAATCATCATCTTCATCAAAAATCACTTCAAGAATCAAGCTATAATCATCATAGGAAGAACACTTCAAGAACACTTCAAAAATCCCTTCAAGTTTACTAATTTACTTCCAAGCTTTCTAATCCATTCCAAGTAATCATCTAAGATCAAGAAACCTTTGTTATATACAGTAGGTTATCTTTCTTATTCAAGAACTTTCAAGCCATCCAAGATCCTTTGAAGCTAGATCATTTATTGTCACTTCCAGTAGGTTTACCTACTAAACTTGAGGTTCGTGAATCAACCAGTGGCCAAGTCTTACTTCCCGACGAAGTAAAAATCTGTGAAAGTGAGTTATAGTCCCACTTTTAAAATCTAATATTTTTGGGATGAGAATACATGCAGGTTTTATAAATGATTTACAAAATAGACACAAGTACGTGAAACTACATTCTATGGTTGAATTATCGAAATCGAATATGCCCCTTTTTATTAAGTCTGGTAATCTAAGAATTAGGGAACAGACACCCTAATTGACACGAATCCTAAAGATAGATCTATTGGGCCTAACAAACCCCATCCAAAGTACCGGATGCTTTAGTACTTCGAAATTTATATCATATCCGAAGGGTGTCCCGGAATGATGGGGATATTCTTATATATGCATCTTGTTAATGTCGGTTACCAGGTGTTCACCATATGAATGATTTTTATCTCTATGTATGGGATGTGTATTGAAATATAAAATCTTGTGGTCTATTATTATGATTTGATATCTATAAGTTAAACCTATAACTCACCAACATTTTTGTTGACGTTTTAAGCATGTTTATTCTCAGGTGATTATTAAGAGCTTCCGCTGTCGCATACTTAAATAAGGACGAGATTTGGAGTCCATGCTTGTATGATATTGTATAAAAACTGCATTCAAGAAACTTATTTTGTTGTAACATATTTGTATTGTAAACCATTATGTAATGGTCGTGTGTAAACATGATATTTTAGATTATCATTATTTGATAATCTACGTAAAGCTTTTTAAACCTTTATTGATGAAATAAAGGTTATGGTTTGTTTTAAAATGAATGCAGTCTTTGAAAAACGTCTCATATAGAGGTCAAAACCTCGCAACGAAATCAATTAATATGGAACGTTTTTAATCAATAAGAACGGGACATTTCATGAGTCGAGTGTAATTGTACAAGTCGTTAAAATTAAGTTTACAAGTTAACTGTACACGTAAATATACTATAATATATAATTAATTATATAGATTAAATATTAAATTATATATAATAATAATTAAGAAAGTGTCGGCAGCCAAATGTAATTGAATGTGAGCTGTCTTGTGGAATCATGCGAACGCATGGTTTAATAACTTAATCCCCATGCGATCGCATGGGGGTTAGGTGGTGGTAACATGTTTAAATTCGTTCGATTTCACTGGTTCCAGTTTCATTATATATCTCCCAAGTCTCTCCCTCTGATCTCTTATACTCCGTAATATTTATGTAATTATTATTATTATTATTATTATTATTATTATTATTATTATTATTATTATTATTATTATCATCATTATTATTATTATTATTAAGATTATTATTATTATTATTAATCTTAATATTATTATTAGTAGTATTAGTGTTAGTATAAATACTATTAATTATACATAAAATACTACGACGAGGTCATGAGCGAATTATTTCAAGACGAGTTTTTCAAGTAGGATAGGGCTAAGGAAATTATGGGTTATAGCTTTGGAGGTGATGGGTAATGTTCGGGGGTATGCTCATAAGGTCGATCTAGTGTTTATCGTCTCCGTTGCGTCTACGTACTTTTCTGCAATATTGAATCACAATATTGTTACGTGAGCACTCATAACTTAACTTTTATATATTATTAGTGTATCCCTGTGATATTACTTAAATTAGACATATCTTTAGATGCAATATTGAGTCCTATTGTTGTTTATTTCGAATGTAAACATAGTATTTCCGTTTGAATTTCATATTATTGTAATATAGTCTAGAATCATTGTAAACTTGAAGAAATATGGAATATTATGTATGATACTGCTCAGAGATCGAAACCAAGACCAGAAATCCAAGAACAGTAGGGTGCGCTCAGCGCACCACTAAAGGTACGCGCAGCGCACAATGCCATAATTTGATCAGAAGATTTCTTGGCCAAAACCAAAGTGCGCCAAGCTTAGTGCGCGCCGTGCACAGTAGTGCGCTCAGCGCACCCCTCCGCGCACTTTTACCAGTACAACAGATTTGAACGTGTGATATCAAGCTGTAAAACAGAAGTGTAGTAGGTGAACAGTACGCGCCGCGCACCCTCTTTTGTGCGCTTGGCGCACTCCACTTTCCAACCACTGTTCAGCCTTTTTAAACCTCTTTCCAGCTTCATTTCAAGGGGCATCAGTTTCCTTTCTGTTCTGAGACTAAAACATATGAATCATAGTAATTCTTGGGCTTATCAAAGTGTATCTAAGCACTCAAATCATTAAAGAATCAAGGATCATTCAAGAGCTTCATCCAAGATTACTCATAAAAGGTCAATCTTGTATTTACAATGAATTCTATCTTTGTTACTATTTTGTTTAAGTTTTCAAGCATGATTGTTGGCTAGTCCATTTTATGTTCATCTAGATAAATAACCGAAATGTTGAATGTTTACTATTGATTGATTGTTATTATGCACGATAGTTTGATGTTTGGATACAAGAACCATTCTTGTTGAGTTTAATCCTTTTGATTCAACTAGTTGATACGTTCATTTGATTAAGAAACATCATCTTGTTAAATTAATGTATTGATTTACATCTAGTGACATGTGTTTATCCGTCTTTTACCAAAAGGGATAAGTTGAGTTCAAATGGTTAATTTACATAAGGATGAAAGAACGACTCTTGTAGATACTTTGGAATAGCTTAATTAGTATTTGTAATCGTTTAGGAGAATGGCCAATTCCTTAGAATATGTTACACACACTTTCAACTACCTAGTTCAATTAATTAATATGTGTTAGTGATTTACCTTATCTAGTGACGTTTATAGGGATCTTATTATATCACTTAGTTATTTACTTGGGTTGGGTGAATTGAGCATTTAACCGGATCAAGGGAATGAACTAAGTTAAACCTTCAGTTGATATAGGAGTGGATCATGTACAACACACCATTGACTTGATCATTCTTCAAGTCTTCAAACTAGTTGAATTAGTTGATTACAAATAGGAGGTCTTAGATGACAAGAACATCACTTGCATCGTGTAATCCCGTTTGAGTGTTTGCGCAAGACTACTCTTGGTGAACCAATTAATTAGTTCTCGTGCATAACCAATCAATCCGATCTTAATCCTAAATAACATTCAACATTAAGGGTAAAAGTCTAGATGAGCATATTTCCTTAATTTGATATCAAAACTATCTTTTTACCTTCATAAACTTAAAATACCAAAAATATTGTCTTTTAATCTTTTTCATCATTTGATTCGCCCATCTAAAAAGGGCAAACCAAAATATCTTGTAATTGTAATTTTATTAGTTAATCACAATTTAGTTTATAATCTTAATTTGACTTAGATATTGTCTTTGGAACGATACATGAATTTTACCATTGTCTATACTACTACACGATCGGGTACACTTCCCGTTAGTGTGTAGCAATCTTTAATCGGTATTTTTCCATACTATTTTATACAATAATTCATATACCACGTTTTGCACATCAAGTTTTTGGCGCCGCTTCCAGGGACAGTTTTGTGTCAAAATAGAATTATTAACTAATTTGTGATTAAGTAGTTTTTTAATTCTTTTTAAATTATTAATAGTCTTTGATTTTTAAACTTATAGAATCATTGCGTTTAATAGTTTCGTTAGTTATGTGATTGACAGATTTTAGGTTGCATATGCCACATACCCGAAGTTCAGATTCTCCATTACTTACACCGTTTACAGAACCTGATAGAAAGCTTGGTAGGATCCCAAAAGAAGTACTTGAACTTTTTGAATCTTCATCAAAGCAAGAAACTTTTGATTCAGAATCAAGTACAACCTAGCCAAGATATTCTGAATTTGGTGAACCCGTTCATCCTCCAAATTTTGAAATGGAAGGAGAGGCAAGACCGGTGGTACCAAGACAATCAATGGCGACCAAGATGAAGGCAACCCGAACTGGATAAGGAAGTGCAATTACTCAGACACCTGGTGAAGTAAAATTTGAAATAAAAGGACCTATTCTCCAAATGATTAACAACAGATGTCAATTTGGTGGTGGTCCGAATGAAGATGCAAACGAACATATTCGTCTTTTTCAAGAGATATGTCTTCTATTCAAGCTTCAACTAGACACTGATCAAGCCATTTTTTTAAGACTTTTCCCATGGGCACTCCACGGGGAAGCACGGAATTGGTTGGATTCATTGCCCGAAGCTACGATAGAAACTTGGGATGGTATGTTGGAAAAATTTCTTAAGAAATATTTTCCAGCTTCCAAGTCCGCGAGACTCCAACAAGAAATTACCCAATTCTGTCAAAAGCCGATGAAAACCTTGTATGAAGCATGGAATCGATTTTCCAAAATGCTAAGAGGTTGTCCAAACCATGGTTTGGATACCTTCCAAAAAGTTCAAATCTTTTACAAGGGTTGTGATGTTGCAACCCGAATTTCCATTGATCAAGCGGCAGGAGGTTCACTCATGGACAAAACTGAGCAAGATGCTTATGAGATAATCGAGAAGCAAGCCGATTATTCTCATGAGTGGCATCAAGAACGACCAATTACTCGTCAAGCTCAAGTCCAAAGCGCCAGTGCTTATGATGACCTTAGTTCCCTAAGTGTGAAAATAGATGGTGTTGCTCGAAACATGGAAAAGATCAATAAGGAAATCCATAGTATGAAGGTAGGTTGTGAATACTGTGGTAGTCTCCATTTAGGAAAAGATTGTGATGCCGGTTTAACAATGGCTCAGAAAGAAGAAGTGGCTTTTATAAGCCAAAGAAATAATAATCAATTTCAAGGAAGAGCTCAATTTAACCGAAACTTCAACAACCCATACAACCCTCAAGGTTAAAATTCCAATTACTAACAAGGGTCAAGTAATGGGTTCCAACAACAATCTATGGGTTTCTATCAAAAACCCCAAAACGAAGAAAAAAAGTCAAATATGGAGAGTTTGTTACCAATATAAGCCAAACAAACGATAAAAACGAACACCAATTCAAAAACCAACAAGCCACAATTCAGAATTTGGAGAAGCAAATGAGTGGTTTAGCTAGTTTACTTAGTGAAAGAAAACTAGGGAGTTTACCGGACGATACTAATAAGAACCCCTGAAATGAGCACGCCAATGTTATCACCACACGGAGTGGTCTAACATATGAAGCTCCAATAATGCCCGAAGATTCTGATTTCAATGTTTCGTTGAACAAAAATGATGAACCGGTTAAGGAGCCGGAATAAGTGGTTGAGAAGGAAGAACGGGAGAAACCCGTAGTGAAGCCATATTAACCACCGCTCCCATACCCAAGGAAGCAACAACAAGAAAGGCTCGAGGCTGAAAGGTCAAAATTTCTAGATATGTTTAAACAAATTAACATAAATATGCCTTTTATTGATGTGATTTCAGGTATGTCAAAGTATGTTAAGTTCTTAAAAGACTTACTTACTAATCGGAAGAAAATGGAGGAACTTTCATCCGTCACCATGAATGCTAATTGTTCAGCAATTTTGATGAACAAAATACCAAAGAAGTTAGCGGATCCTGGGAGTTTTACCATACCATGTCTCCTAGGAGATTTGGAATGCATTAAAGCATTAGCGGATTTAGGGGCTAGCATAAATTTAATGCCTTATTCATTGTATGTTAAGCTAGACCTCGGGGTACTAAAACCAACCCGAATGGCAATTCAACTAGCGAACTGCTTTGTTAAATTCCCTAGTGGAATTTTAGAGAATATGTTAGTAAAAGTGGGTACCCTAGTATTTTCGGCTGATTTTGTAATTTTGGACATGGAAGAGGACACACGTGTGCCTCTTATATTGGGTCGACCTTTCCTCAATACCGCTAGAGCTATGATAGATGTTCATGGGCAGAAATTGACCCTTAGCATTGAGGATATTAAGGTTACCTTTTCCGTTGACCATGCCTTGCAATACCCCGAGTCTACTGATGATAAATGTTATTATTTGCAAACCGTAGACACATATTCAGAGTTGTTGCAGGAATTTCCAGAATTGCAAGGTTCGGGAGAATGCATTTTGGTGGAAGGTGATGAAGAGAACATGGTAGAAGAAGTGGAGATGTTGACCACCTTGATGGCTAACGGGTATGAGCCAAATGATGAAGAATACAGAAAGTTGGATTTAGAAAATGAGTATCAATGTAAAACATCGATTGAAGAACCTCCTGTTTTGGAACTAAAGCCACTTCCAAGTCACGTGGAATATGCTTACCTTCAAGAGGATTCTACTCTCCCGGTTATCATTTCATCCGAACTCTCTGTAAGTGAGAAGTCTAAACTTGTTTCCATGTTAAAAGCCCATAAACCGGCTATAGCATGGAAAATTCATGACATCATGGGTATAAGTCCCTCTTATTGTACACATAAGATATTAATGGAAGATAACTATAAGCCATGTGCATAAAGACAAAGGCGACTGAACCCTATAAGCCACTAGGACTGTCACGGGTTGGAGGGTATGTATTGATTATAGAAAATTAAATGATGCTACCCAAAAAGACCATTTTCCCCTTCCTTACATTGATCAAATGTTGGAAAGGTTAGCAGGAAAGAACTTTTATTGTTTTCTTGACGGTTTCTCGGGATATTTCCAAATCCCTATAGCACTCGAGGACCAAGAGAAAACCACCTTTACATGCCCTTATGGTACTTTCTCCTATCGACGTATGCCCTTTGGCTTATGCAATGCTCCTGCTACCTTTCAAAGGTGTATGGTAGCTATTTTTCATGATATGATTGAAGACTTTATGGATGTATTCATGGATGAATTTTCAGTTTTTGGTGATTCTTTTGACTCATGTCTTAATAATCTTGAGCGTATGTTGATTAGGTGTGAAGAATCAAATCTTGTACTAAACTGGAAAAAATGCCATTTTATGGTAAGAGAGGGCATTGTATTAGGTCATAAAATTTATTGTGCGGGTATAGAGGTGGATAGAGCTAAAGTGGAAGTCATAGCCAAATTACCACCACCGTCGAATGTGAAAGGTGTAAGAAGTTTTCTGGGGCACGACGGTTTTTACTGTCGATTCATTAAAGATTTTTCTAAAATTGCAACCCCTATGAACAAACTTCTAGAGAAAGACACTCCATTTGTCTTTACGGACGAGTGTCTAAATGCCTTTAATCTTCTTAAAGCAAAGCTCACACAATCACCCATTCTCATATCACCGAATTGGTCACTTCCATTCGAACTTATGTGTGATGCGAGTGACTTTGCTATTGGTGCCGTCTTGGGGCAAAGAATTGAAAAACATTTGCAGCCCATTTATTATGCTAGTAAAACATTGCAAGGAGCTCAACTTAATTACACTACCTTCGAGAAGGAACTCCTGGCAATTGTCTTTTCATTTGACAAATTCCGATCTTACTTGGTACTAGCAAAGACGGTTGTCTACACGGACCACTCGGCCTTAAAGTACTTGCTTGCTAAGCAAGATGCTAAATCCCGATTAATACGTTGGGTCTTACTTTTGCAGAAATTCAACATTGATATTAAAGACAAAAATGGAGCCGAAAACCTAGCAGCCGATCACCTTTCTCGCCTTGAGAACCCAAATCTTGAGGTTCTCCATGAGACCATTATTCAAGATAATTTTCCTGATGAAAATCTCATGAGAATTGAGAAAGTTGATGATCCTTGGTTTGTAGACATAGCCAACTATCTTGCGGGTGGATTCATAGAAACCGGTATGTCACATAAAAAACGGAAGAAATTTTTCAGTGACTTGAAATACTATTTTTGGGAAGACTCGTATCTCTTTAAACGGTGTCCCGATGGGATAATCCGTCGATGTGTCTCCAGGGAAGAATGCAACCAAATTCTTCTCCAATGTCATCTTGGTCCCACTGGTGGACATTTTGGACCCCAAATCATGGGAGAAAAGTCTATGAGGCCGGTTTTTATTGGCCTACCATCTTCAAGGATGCCCACCAAATATGTAAATCATGTGATTCTTGCCAAAGGGTAGGAAAGATTAGTCAACGAGACAAAATGCCTCAAAACATAATTCAAGTTTGTGAGGTTTTCGATATTTGGGGCATTGATTTCATGGGACCATTCCCAAAGTCTCATTCCAACCAATACATACTCGTTGCCGTTGACTACGTGTCAAAATGGGCGGAGACAAAGGCTCTCCCCACAAACGATGCACGAGTTGTTGTAACTTTTCTTAAAGAGCTTTTTGCCAGGTTCGGTACCCCGAAGTCTTTAATTAGTGATCGTGGTACCCATTTTTGCAACACCCAATTAGAAAAGGTTTTGAAACGATATGGGGTAACCCATAAAATTTCTACATCTTATCACCCACAAACAAGTGGGCAAGTTGAAAATACGAATCGGGCACTTAAAAGGATCCTTAAGAAAACTGTAACGACCCTGGATTTTCCAACGTTTATTTATTAATAATTATTATTAATACATGTGATTAAACGAATGTATGTTATTACATTTACATGTTGCCATGATTGCCCGAACTTGACTTTAAGTGCTCGAAACGTCTTTGTGACACACGAAACTTGCACGAATAATATTTTTGAGTATTATTTACATTCATGATTAATTTTATTAATCATTTTAATTAACTATGGTGATTAGTTAGTTACTTGGGCTTTTAATTGGATTAACTTGTTATTATTGGAACTTGGGCTTGTTTTAAGTTAATGGACTCATGAATAAAGACTCATGAGCCCACCCTACATTATTAATGGACTTAGTAGCCCATGTCTTGCACTTGTAAGTATCAATTTAAGATGGAACTAGTTAGTTTGTTCAAATTGGAATCTAGTTCTCTTAATCCCCATGTAAGCAACTCTTTTACCCACCTTTTGTAAGGCTTTTCATGCTAATAACCAACAAACTTCTCCTTTCCCCCTAGACCACCTAAACCGTCAGTTTTTGGCTCCAATATGGGGTGTTTTGGTTTTCATTTTCATTACTTACACTCACTTGATTTTGCTCTCATTCTCTCATTTCTCAAAACACTCTCAAACTTACTTTCATTCTACTCTCATTATTCTCTCTAATCTTGTAAGTGACAAAGCTCTTTTCTCTCCTTGTTCTTCATCCCAAAACCGTAGCCTTGGCTACCATTATCATCATCATCTTTTGTTAGTTGCTTGATTGATTACTTGTCTTTGTTGTTGTTTAGTTATTTACTTGTTATTACTTACTTACTTTCATGTTACAAGAATAAACTTACTAGTTTAATTCTTCATCTTTATCTTGTTATAACAAGAACAACAAGAACATAATTTATCTAGTTATGTTCTACCTTATTTGTTTCAAAAGATTATAAAGTTCATGGTTGAAAAGCATACTTGAAGTTCATGAAGTAAACTTTAAAGTTTACTTTCTAAAGATCAAACTTTGGTTTGAATCTTTAAAGTATGAACAACCATGAACATTTTTTCCTTGTTTATTTAGTTACTACTTCATTCTTGCACTTTAATTTCATGAGTTATGTTCTTGTTGGTCAAATGTTACAAGTTAACTTTGATCTCATTAATCTTGAACTTAAAGTTAACTTTAAAGTTCAAGAACATATAAAGGAAACTTTTTTTAATTATAACTTTGTATACTTATGCTTGATCTAGACTTTTGGGTCTTGGATCTTCAAGATCTAACTACGAACTATGTTCTACATTTTAAGATCTTGATTTCATAAGTTCATTTTCAAGTTTGTAACTTATTATTAGTCTTATAGTTCATGTAAGTGTCAAACCTAAGACTTTGATGTAACTTTGGTTCATCAAACTACATGCAACTCTTAAGTGAGTTGTGCTTCATGTCTTAGACTTGCACTAGGGTTATGATGGTCAAGACTTGGTTAAGATGATGTAGATACATCAATGAGTTTTACACTTGAAGCTATATGCATCAAGGATGAGAACCATGATAAACATCAAGCACCAAGACCACAGGAACCCTTTTAAACTTACTGTTTCTGTCCAAAAGCTACTGATCTGATGTTTCTGTAACAGACCAGTAGACCTGGGCCGTTCTAACCTTGATTTTTAGATAGAACTTTTCGAGTAGATAACTTTTCATATAGGACTCGTCTTAATCCGAGTTACGGTTTAGGATTTATGGCCCTCCGATCGTCACTATGTCCTTTAATGTTGTGCAGAAATTTCTGACCTACTCGCACTTAGACCGTCGCCACGGTCAAACGAAGACGAGTTTGCTTCTGGAATTTTTACCACAATTAAGGGACTCATAGACGGAGCCATGGCCATTGGCTCACCTTAATTCAGTAAGGGTAGAGGCCGTGGTGACGGACTGAAGTCAGACTTTGTTTTAAACTACTTTCATAAACGAAACCTACCTTACGTCTTTTGTTTAATGATGAATGATGATGACCCTTAAGACCTTAATTACATACTTTTAAACCTATTAAGACGATTTACTGACTTAGTACTATTTGACTTAGGTTGAGGACTTCAGACCGTTTACTTGCACACCTTTCCCGACTACTACTTTACCGCTACATATCATTGTGAGTTATAGCATTCCCTTTTTACTTTAATTTATTTTGGGAACTGAGAATACATGCGGATTTTATGTTTTACATACTAGGCACGAGTACTTAAACTTATATATGTGTGGGTTATATAACGGCAGAAACATTCCCTTTAGCTCGGTAACGTTTAGTCATTGGTTTTTGAACCGGTGAACGCGAATCTTAGATATGGATCCATAGGGTTTGACATCCCCACTCGGGCTAGTAGCGCTAGCATTTAACGAGTGTTTAATACTTCGTAAACATACGCACTTTCCAAGTGTACTTTCAGGGGGTATAAACGTTAAGTTAGTTACCAAGTGCCCACGGTTAACATATACTTTATCATACTGTTTTGAAACGCTCTTTGTAGCACTGAAATCTCGTGGCCTATCTTACATAGTGTTATACTTAAACTATAGCTCACCAACCTTTGTGTTGACGTTTTTAAGCATGTTTTTCTCAGGTGCTTGAGGTTAGCTTCCGCTGTGTACTAGTCGTGCTGTAGACACCTGCTGCTTAGAGTTGTCATCGCATGAACTACTTTATTTTGCATTCAAACATTCGTACTTTTGAACTATGACTTGTAACGACCATTGTGGTCACATACACTTATTATTTGCTTCTACTTAGTGAAGCATGCTTTTGAAATGTAAAACATTTGATGTCGGTTATGGCATCACCTTTTTATCGTGAATGCAACTTCTTTAATTACAGCGTATAGTACTTAACCTTGTAATGATCCTGTTGTTGATGATTCGTACACGATGGTTTTGTACGAGGTATCATAAAAACGGTTGGATCCAATCCTAAGGTGTGGTCAAAGAAGCTTGATGATGCTTTGTGGGCATTTAGAACCGCCTACAAAACTCCTATTGGAACCACACCTTACCGCCTAGTCTATGTGAAGGCATGTCATCTCCCTTTGGAGATCGAGCACAAATCACATTGGGCTCTTAAGACATGTAATCTCGATCTTGAAGAAGTGGGAAACCTTCGTTTAAACCAACTTAATGAGTTGGATGAGTTGAGACATAACACCTATGAAAACTCACTCATATACAAGGAAAAGACCAAAGTTTGGCACGATAACCGTCTTAAGAATCCAAAAGATTTTAAAGAGGGTGATCGTGTTTTGTTATTCAACTCACGATTTAAACTTTTCCCTGGAAAACTCAAGTCCCGATAGATGGGACCATTTGTTGTTAATAAGGTTTTTCCATATGGAATGGTGGAATTAAGGAATGCGAAGGGTGATACGTTTAAGGTAAACGGACACAGGGTCAAACTATATGTTGATGGACCTATGAACATTGAAGATGAGGTAAAACTCATTTTCAACCTGATGTGTGCGAGGTGGGGTACGAAATAGTATTATTTTTACAACGAAATACGTTACAAATTACACAAGTTTTAATTATTTACAGATGGGATATACCTAAACCTTGCTACAACACTATAGGCAGTGTACCTAATCGTAGAGTAGTATAGTTTTTAGTAAGTCCGGTTCGTTCCACAGGGAGCTGGCTTATTTCACACTATATTTTAAACAACTATATTTGTACAAAATATATATTTTTATATATAATAATAATATAAAAGGGGGTTTACCGTTTAATGACCGGTTTGTCGATTTTATATTTTAAGTCACAATTAAAACCTAATAAAAAATATAAATGACGATAATTTAAGTGCGATAATTAAAAGTGCAATAAATAAAATGATAGTAAATAAAAATGCGATAATTAAAAGTGCAATTAAATATGAAATAAAGGAATTATGCTTATTTAAACTTCCGTAATCATGATGTTTGACGTGTTGATTTTTAGTTTATTTCCATGGGTTAATTGTCCTTTGTCCTGGATTATTCAATATGTCTGTCTGGTTTTTGTCCATAACAGTCCATCAGTCATAAATATAAAGTGCGAGTGTCCTCGTCAAATTATTATTATATCCGAAGTCAAATATTCCAACTAATTGGGGACTTAAACTGTAACAAGGTCTTAATACTTTGTTTAATAATTACACCAGGATATCGACTGCGTGTAACCCAAGGTTTTAATACTTTGTTATCAATTATGCCAAGTGTCCTTGTACATAATTTCACCCTTGTTTTAATAAATCTATTAACTATTAATCCATTCCCGTGTCCGGTTAAATGAACGATTATTCGTACATATAAATATCCCGCCCATCGTGTCCGATTGAGTGTATATGGTTATTTATAGGTATGTCCAATTGTAAATCTTTATAATAAAATTAACAAACTATCATTTATTTAAACAAATATAAAGCCCATTAATAGCCGATAGTCTAATTTCCACAAGTGTCGTTCTTTTGTCCAAACCCCAATTATGGTCCAAAGCCCAATTACCCAATTTTAGTATTTTAGCCCAACATCGTGATTACTTCATCTTAAATAAGCATAATAATAACTTAAGTACGAAACATTAATTTAAAAAGGAGAACATAGCTTACATTGATTATTTATCACGTAGTGTTACACGGACAGAGCTCCGACTTTAAAACCCGTAAAATAACCTTAACATAACCCAAACTAACTAATATAAAACTAACATGTACTATTATATATATATATATATATATATATATATATATATATATATATATATATATATATATATATATATATATATATATATATATATATATATATATATATATATATATATATATATATATATATATTATTTCTATTACAGAGGGAGTATTATTATTTTTGTGGTATAGAACTCGGCAGCAAGCTCGTGCCTTTAATAGGAAATTTTGATCCTGGTATGCTCCACGATCGTGGAGGTTTAAGCCTTCAGAGCTCCGCGAGTGCGGAGCTTCAGAATCCAGCTCACCAAATTTTGGATCCTAGCTTTGTCGACATATTTATTATATATATATATATAATATATAAATAATTTATATAATTATTTAAATATTATATTATATTCTTGTGCATAGTTGACTCATAATTTTTAGTCCGTTGCGTCGGGCGTTGATAGTTGGCTCAGGTCCCGGTTCCGAATTTTCGAACGTCCTTTCGTATAATTTAATATCTTGTACTTTGCGTTCCGCAACTTGTACTTTTGTCATTTTTAGACGTTTCTCATCAATAATTTGAACCACTTGAATTGTACCTTGTACAATTGAGCTTTTTGGATGTTTGCATCTTCAAATCGTTGTTTTCGCCTTTTGTCTTCGCACTTATTTAATATAAACGATTACAACTTAAAATAGGACAATTACAACTAAATAACTTACACATTGGGAGGATATTGCTACTAAATATATGTTCATTTGGAGCACTATCACAACCCCAAAGCTACCTAAAGTTTGGGGGAGAGTCAGGTGAAGCGACTCGCTTTTAAAACCTTCACAAATGTTAGAAATAGGTTTTTGTGTGAATTACATGATTTTGAGTGATTTTTAATTTTTGTTGAATGCCATTATGTTCACCAATCTGTTACCAACCTCCATGTACTGACCAAAACGCTAAAATACCTAAAAAACGACAAGTGCGCGCCGCGCACCTCTTCTCTATGCGCTCAACGCACTTTGTAAAAACTTGGTCAGTAGGTTTTCAGCTTGGAACACTAGTGCGCGCCGCGCACCACCTAGGTGTGCGCTTGGCGCACCCTCCCGTTTAGCTCATATCTGTTTCAATTTTTGGTAGGGTCCACGGTTTTATCTCCTCTTTAACACCACACATTCGTTTTTTACTCATTCCTCACCCAAAATTACAGACTCATTTTCTCTCTTTCACTAAAACACTCCAAACCCTAACTTCAATTCTTCCAATTTTAACCAATTCTTCTCAAATCAAATCCTAATTCAAGATGCCTAGGGTATGTTCATATGATTCCACTTAATTTTCTTTCCAATACTTCAATTTCATGCTTAATTTTTCGGATTGTTTAAGAACTTTATGTGGGTTTTCTTGAATTGATAATTTTTATAAACATTAACATGCTTTAGGTTGTTATAATTGCCTTGTATGCCTTGAAATCATAGTCCATTGTGTTTTTAGGGTATATTCATGATTCTAGGGTTTATGTAGACTTTAAATCCGAATTTTGGCTTTAAATTTGGTTGAATTTGGTTCCTAGCTAAGTGTTTGTGAATGTTTTGAGATAATTTGTGTACCAATAAGTATGTATCACATTTTGAGCATGACATGGTTCACGTTTTGGAAATCTAGCATGTTTTGGTTCTTAATTGATATAAATGCTTGAAAATTGTTAAGTTTCCATTACTTTGTGTCTAATGTGATAGTTTTCTTAAAGGGATGAGAATGATATGAGGTTCATGTTCAAATCTGGTTTTTAAAACGCTAGACTAGTTATGTTAATCTTAGATCTTTTGAGAAAATGTTTACATGAATGATTAACATAATTATGTGCTATATATATTTTTGAACATATACTTGAATTATGACAAGCTCACACTAATGCATACTATTTTCTATGCGCCTCTTTTGTTTTGGTGTATGTTTTATGTGTGCAGTACAACTTTAGATCAAGGGGAAATCAACAGCGAGAAGAGCCTTCACACCAGTATCGTGAAGAACAAGATTCTTCTGAAGATGAACAACATTCTCCTCCAAATGAACGACATTCTTCACCAGAAGGACGACACTAATCACCGGATCAAAATGACCCAAGGCTTTGGTTAGCCTATGTCCGAGACCATCCGGATTATGCAAGTGCTTATAATTGGGTGGCAGACAAAAAAAAATGCGATGCAACGTGGTATTTTGACCCGGCTCCATTGGTGGAAGCACGGGAGTATGATAGAGTGTCTAGAATGTTGGAAGTAAAATACCAAATTTTAACGGGCAGATTAATAACAATCAGGGCATGGGAACAAATTATGAGGTTCAATGATGTCATATACCCACAGTTATGCAAAGAGTTCATGGCGTCTTTACATTTTGATCAGATTATGGACCCGACAAATCAAAGCTTCATGAGATTTCGTTTAGGTGGGATCGATCGGGCACTTAGTCAAATTGAGCTTGCTCGAGTATTCGGACTATATGGTGAACTTGATGATGACCAACTCAATGCTTATTTGCGGTCATCCGAGTATTATGACGATTCTTATGATCCACGCCCATTTTGGAACGATATGAGCGACACTCAATTTTCCTCTAGCCGAAGCAAGTTTACTGATATAACCGATAAAGATAAAAGAATGATTCATCGGGTAGTTGCATGTACTTTTAATGCAAGAAAACATGGCACAAATAAGGTAACACGTCTCGATGTTTTTCTTGTAGACAAAATCTACAACAAAAGTAGTGTCGACATTCCATCTACGTTGGCGAGTATCTTGATAATTCAAAGGGAGATAGAGGGTTGAATCAGATTGTTGGTGGGCAATACATCACCCAGATTGCTAGGCATTTTGGTGTCGATTTATCTTGGTTAATTCCAAACAGTACAACAATGAAGCCTTTGAACAAAACTTATTATTTGAATGCAGAATTTTTGGAATATAATAATCATCAAAGGCTTATTTCATTTGTTCCGAGGGTAAACGTACAGCCCCGTGCCCATGATCATGAAGCGGGTGGTAGCGGTGTTGGAAGAGATGATGTGGAGGAAGAGGTTCGCATGGAAGAACCTGAAACTGAAGAAGAGTTACCACAAGCTCAAAGGCGAAGGCGTAGGCGGACACAAAGGTCAAGGGAAAAAGAGTTGGAGGAAGTTATTTCTGGTTTTCATGACATGAGGGTAGGTTATCAACATAGGGATAACCAATATGAGGAACAAAGGCAACAATTTAACCAATTTCATGAAGAGCAGCATGAGCATAATAGGGCAGTAAGGTATTACCAAAGGTGGGGAAATTATAGAGGCGATTGGCTTCGCCATAATGTTAGATTGTATATACAAAACCCCCAAGAGTATTATGCTACTTCCTACCAACATCCGACCTATTACCACACACCAAACCGAATTCCTAGTCCTCCGTTATATGATGAAAAAGCGGCCATGCAAGATGCATAAAGATGCTTTGAAGAGCAATACCCACAGGGAAGACCTAGGAATGATGGTTCAGGTACCTACTCCGGCTGGCCTTTTGGTAACTTCTTTGGTGACAATTAGAGGGCTCATATGCCCTATTTGGTAACATTTGGTAACATTTTGGTAATTTTCAGAATAGTTTCTTTTAAAACAATGGTTTGTAATAAGTAGAATATTTATGTTGTAGGATTAACGTTTGTGGTGGTTGTGTTGAATACACCACTTTTATCTATTTCATTTTGTGTGTTTGTTTGTTTCTTATTGTTAAGGTTTAGTGATGCTGGCATTAAGTTCAGCGAAGTACAATCAATTTGGAATTTGTGATAGAGATCAAGGAATGAACGATGTTCTTATGCTGGCATTAAGTTCAGCGCCATCGCTCACTTACATTTCACGATCTCCGGCTTTATGCCAAGGTTTTTCGAACTCTTTTCACACTAATGCCCTCGTGAATTTTTAAATTATTTCTGATTTTAAGTAATGAGGGCATTACTTAATCTTAAGTGTGGGGGGAGGGTTAATTCTCTCGGATACGCAATGCAACTTGGGTTATTGTCGCATTTTATGAAAATTTTTAAATTTTTGAACTAAAAGTATTAGTGAAAAAGCCAAGTGTGGGGGATTTTACTAATCCTTTTCGAATTACTATCACAAAATTTTGCAAAGTTAAAACGAGTGAAGTACTTTTGGCTTGAAAATAAAAGGAATAAAAGTCACTAAAAGAAAATGATGCATCTAGTCCATCCTTGAAGGAAGTAAAGTCTTCTGAATTTCGCCTTACTTGATATAGCAAACTTCCTAAACTATATCATTTCATACCAATATTATATCACGATATTAAGGTAAAGTGGGAAGGGAAAGTCTTGAACTTTCAAACCCGAAAATAAACTTGGTAGGGTAAATCCAAGGAGCTGTCCAGTGTAAAACCGATTACGGTATATAAGCTAGAGCAGGATCTGTCCCACGCGATAGCTCAGTCTTCGCAGTTTTAACTCTTGATCTAAATTGTACAAATTGTCATGAAAGACCGATATTTATATCGCATCAGGGGGCGCCCGGTTAAGAGTTCCATGATACTACAATCACGGGGGCGAATAGCTTGCTAATCGCCGACCGAGACTTCGGTTTTCAGTTACCCTCAACCAGAATTTGAGGTTAAAACCGAAAAACGTGTCTAGTTTAAAAACTAGCAATGACATTTTCAAAATCTTAAAAACGTTTTCTCAAAGATCCAATTTTCCCTAAGGATCCAAATTTTTAAAGAACTTTCACCGAAGTTCGTCTCTCCCAAACAATCCAAATGTGTGCGTGTGTTTCATAAATTGTGTGTGTACATCAATGAGTGTGTATTCCAATTGTGTAAACATGTGTTCATAAAGCGTGAGTTTGTGTTCCAAAATAATGTGTGAGTTTTTGTGTACTTCGTGTGACTAGTGTAAATTTGTATACTATATCGTGTGAGTGTGATTTCCATTATTGTGTTCTCCAATAAATGTGTGTGTTTTCTATTTTATGGTTTGTATTAATATGTTTGAGACAAGACTTGCTTGAGGACAAGCAAGAGTCAAGTGTGTGTAGTTTGATATTGCTTAAATTAGACATATCTTTAGATGCAATATCGAGTCCTATTGTTGTTTATTTCGAATGTAAACATAGTATTTCCGTTTGTATTTCATATTATTGTAATATAGTCTAGAATCATTGTAAACTTGAAGAAATATGGAAGATTATGTATGATACTGCTCAGAGATCGAAACCAAGACCAGAAATCCAAGAACAGTAGGGTGCGCTCAGCGCACCACTAAAGATGCGCGCAGCCCACAATGCCATAATTTGATCAGAAGATTTCTTGGCCAAAACCAAAGTGCGCAAGCTTAGTGCGCGCCACGCACAGTAGAGCGCTCAGCGCACCCCTCCGCGCACTTTTACCAGTACAACAGATTTGAACGTGCGATATCGAGCTGTAAAGCAGAAGTGTAGTAGGTGAACAGTGCGCGCCGCACACCCTCTTTTGTACGCTTGGCGCACTCCACTTTCCAACCACTGTTCAGCCTTTTTAAACCTCTTTCCAGCTTCATTTCAAGGGGCATCAGTTTTCTTTCTGTTCTGAGACTAAAACATATGAATGATAGTAATTCTTGGGCTTATCAAAGTGCATCTAAGCACTCAAATCATTGAAGAATCAAGGATCATTCAAGAGCTTCATCCAAGATTACTCATAAAAGGTCAATCTTGTATTTACAATGAATTCTATCTTTGTTACTGTTTTGTTTAAGTTTTCAAGCATGATTGTTGACTAGTCCATTTTATGTTCATCTAGATAAATAACCGAAATGTTGAATGTTTACTATTGATTGATTGTTATTATGCACGATAGTTTGATGTTTGGATACAAGAACCATTCTTATTGAGTTTAATCCTTTTGATTCAACTAGTTGATATGTTCATTTGATTAAGAAACATCATCTTGTTAAATTAATGTATTGACTTACACCTAGTGACATGTGTTTATCCGTCTTTTACCAAAAGGGATAAGTTGAGTTCAAATGGTTAATTTACATAAGGATGAAAGAACGACTCTTGTAGATACTTTGGAATAGCTTAATTAGTATGTGTAATCGTTTAGGAGAATGGCCAATTCCTTAGAATATGTTACACACACTTTCAACTACCTAGTTCAATTAATTAACATGTGTTAGTGATTTGCCTTATCTAGTGACGTTTATAGGGATCTTATTATATCACTTACTTAATTACTTGGGTTGGGTGAATTAAGCATTTAACCGGACTAAGGGAATGAACTAAGTTAAACCTTTAGTTGATATAGGAGTGGATCATGTACAACACACCATTGACTTGATCATTCTTCAAGTCTTCAAACTAGTTGAATTAGTTGAATACAAATTGGAGGTCTTAGATGACAAGAACATCACTTGCATCGTGTAATCCCGTTTGAGTGTTTGTGCAAGACTACTCTTGGTGAAACAATTAATTAGTTCTCGTGCATAACCAATCAATCCGATCTTAATCTTAAATAACATTCAACATTAAGGGTAAAAAGTCTAGATGAGCATATTTCCTTAATTTGATATCAAAACTATCTTTTTACCTTCATAAACTTAAAATACCAAATATATTTTCATTTAATCTTTTTCATCATTTGATTCGCCCATCGAAAAAGGGCAAACCAAAATATCTTGTAATTGTAATTTTATTAGTTAATCACAATTTAGTTTATAATCCTAATTTAACTTATATATTGTCTTTGGAACGATACACGGATTTTACCATTGTCTATACTACTACACGATCGGGTACACTGCCTGTTAGTGTGTAGCAATTTTAATCAGTATTTTTCCATACTATTTTATACAATAATTCATATACCACGTTTTGCACATCACCCTGACTAGTGCTCGAGTATATAGGATTATGCATGCTTGTACATTGGATATTGTCGTTAGTTAGGGTATGTTGAATCCTAAATTAGATACAAATGCTACTAAGATAAGGTATATGATATGCATGTCGTTGGAAAGCTAGCGAAAAATTAAGAACTTTTCATTTAGAACTCGAATGATTTCGATGAACAGATTAGAAGTTATAGTCAACTGAATTTTTGTATTATTATTAAAAATGATTATTATTATCGCCGTCATTATCGTCGTTATAATTATTATCATCATTATTATTATTATTATTATTAATATTTTCATTATTAATATAAGTATTATTATTAAAAATTTCTATTGTCATTATTATTATTATTATTGTTATTATCATTAAAAATTATTATTTATATTATCATTATTATTATTATTATTATTATAATTATTAGTATTATCATTAATATTATTATAACACTTATTAGTATCATTATCTTTAACTAATGTACGTTGGAATATGAGTTATTAGATATGTGAATAACTTGCAGCGTATATTAAAACATGTTTATGTATATTAGATATGTATGATTTTAAATTAATTAAGTAAATAATTGTAACACTCGCTTATTGATTCGATTAATATTGGACATGTCAAATAGTACGTTAAGAAGTTAAAGTAAACGCTAGTACAAATAAACTATATCTATTTAAGTTTTAGAACGTAAACGTTGTATGGTAAAATATTTTCTAAACAGTTATACTTTGAAAAATAAATATCGTTTGAAAGACTAAATATTATATTACTAAATAAAAATGTCTAATATGGATAAGTTACATTTCTAAAATGTCTAATGGTTAATATTGTGGTTGCTAAGCTAGTGTTTGGAGCGGTGGTCTACTTCATATGGCAGGAGAGGAATAATAGAATTTTCAAGAAATCACATAGAACGGAAGTGAAGCTTTTCGATGATATTTTTGAGACGGTCCGACTTAAATTGCTTTCGTTAAATTTCAAGGAGTCAAGCTATGTGGTGCGGATGAAGCAGACTTGGCATCTTTAGGGATGATGGTCTTGTGTTTTCTTTTGTTTTGCTAGATGGATGTATTTTGTTCGTTTTAGCTTTGGTCGTTTTAGTAGCTTCAAGTTTTTCTTGTTGCTCCCGTGCTTCGTTGTAATCATTCTTTTATTATTTTTATTAATAATATTCGCCGGGGTAACCCTTTACCCAAAAAAAAAATATATTTTACAAAACGATAGAATATAATATTTTACTCATAAAACGTTTTGATATAAAATAATATCATTAAATATATTTTAATAAACAACGAGACATTGATTTATAGAAGCAAATGACCAAAACACTCAAATGAATAAGATATATTTTGAGTGATATAGTTTACTAAATACTCTAAGTCTATATTTTGTAAAGGGTACAAAACACGAAACATAAAATACCAGTTTTCTCCGCGTACGAAAGGTTGTTTGAAAAACCAGAATTGGGACATGAGTCGAGTGTCATTGTACAAGTCGTTAAAATTAAGTTTACAAGTTTACTGTACATGTAAATATAATATAATATATAATTAATTATATAGATTAAATATTAAATTATATATAATAATAATCAAGAAAGTGTCGGCAGCCAAATGTAATTGAATGTGAGCTGCCTTGTGGAATCATGCGAACGCAAGGTTTAATCACTTAATCCCCATGCGATCGCATGGGGGTTAGGTGGTGGTAACATGTTTAAATTCGTTCGATTTCATTGGTTCCAGTTTCATTATATATCTCCCAAGTCTCTCCCTCTGATCTCTTATACTCCATAATATTTATGTAATTATTATTATTATTATTATTATTATTATTATTATTATTATTATTATTATTATTATTATTATTATTATTATTATTATTATTATTATTATTAAGATTATTATTATTATTAATCTTAATATTATTATTAGTAGTATTAGTGTTAGTATAAATACTATTAATTATACATAAAATACTACGACGAGGTCATGAGCGAATTATTTCAAGACTAGTTTTTCGAGTAGGATAGGGCTAAGGAAATTATGGGTTATAGCTTTGCAGGTGATGGGTAATGTTCGGGGGTATGCTCATAAGGTCGATCTAGTGTTTATCGTCTCCGTTGCGTCTACGTACTTTCCTGCAATATTGAATCACAATATTGATACGTGAGCACTCATAATTTAACTTTTATATATTATTAGTGTATCCCTGACTAGTGCTCGAGTATATAGGATTATGCATGCTTGTACATTGGATATTGTCGTTAGTTAGGGTATGTTGAATCCTGAATTAGATACATATGCTACTAAGATAAGGTATATGATATGCATGTCGTTGGAAAGCTAGCGAAAAATTAAGAACTTTTCATTTAGAACTCGAATGATTTCGATGAACAGATTGGAAGTTACAGTCAACTGAATTTTTGTATTATTATTAAAAATGATTATTATTATCGCCGTTATTATCGTCATTATAATTATAATTATTATCATTATTATAATAATTATTATTATTATTATTATTATTATGATTATGATTATTATTATTATTATTATTATTATTATCATTATTAATATAAGTATTATTATTAAAAATTGCTATTGTCATTATTATTATTGCTATTATCATTCAAAATTATTATTTATAATATCATTATTATTATTATTATAATTATTAGTTATAACACTTATTAGTATCATTATCTTTAAAACTAGTATTAGTATTATCTAATTATTATGATTGCGATTATTATCATTATTATGAATGCGATATAAAAGAAGATTAAAAACTATTTAACAAATCGACTCGGAAACAATGAGTATATGTATCATGATGAAATAAAAATATTGTAAATTACTGATTTAGAAAAATATCATTTTCATCATTATTATTATTAAAAGAATTACTAATATTAAAACTATCATTTTTACAAAAATTATTATTGTTAATATAAAATATCATTATTATTATCATTTTAGTAATACTATTAATAAAAATTATTATTTTATCAGAATATCATTTTTAGTAAATATAAATATTATTATTATTATTAGTAGAATAATAATAATTATTATTACAAAATAATACAACTTTTACTTACTATTATTATTATCGATATTATTTTATCAAATAAATATGTGATAAAAACATATTTTACTCCGTGTAATATAATTACATTAATAATACCTATCATATTATTTTTATGATATTAAATGAACTTTATAAATTTTATTACTTAAGATATATAAAAGTATATTTTTATTATATAAATTTTAATATAAAATTTTATTTATTAATAAATAAATTATATTATTTACTCTAATAAATCTGTTAAAAATATTTAAAAATATAAAACGACTATGTTTAAACTATATAATAATCATGTATAAAATTTTGGAAGTCATTTTGGTCGAGTTGACTTTTGTTGACTTTTGCATATTAGTCTCGAGCATTAGGATGGTGGTACACTACGACTTGACCTAAATTGTTAAACAGATATTGACCAACATACAAATATATATATATATTTAATTTAGGTTCGTGAATCCGAGGCCAACCTTGCACTTGTTCAATGCTATCATATGCTTAATTACTACGAAATACAATATTGTGAGTTTCATTTACTCCCTTTTACTCTTTACATTTTTGGGACTGAGAATACATGCGCTGTTTTTATAACTGTTTTACTAAATGCTTTGAGATATATTTTTGAACTGAGAATACATGAACTGCTTTTATAAATGTTTGACGAAATAGACATAAATATTCAAAACTACATTCTATGATAGAATTATTTGGATTCAGAGGTTCGATTTCTATAAAGATTGTATTATCGACCATCGGTGAGATGATTTTGTCATTGCACGCACGCATTAGCACCCGAAATGGTTCGATTTAGTAGTTAGTAGCTGTGAGATGATTTTGTCATTGCACGCACGCATTAGCTTCCGTTTCAGCTACCATCAGCGAGATGATTTTGCACTGCACGCACGCATTAGCTGCTGATGTATTGTATTGTATTGTATTCGACTTCGTAGTTAGTAACGGAGAGATGATTTTGTCATTGCACGCACGCATTAGCTCCCGTTTTAGCTACCCTCGGATAGATGATTTTGCATTGCACGCACGCATTAGCTCCCGTTGTAAATATTATATTGTATTAACTTCCATGGTGAGATGATTTTTCATTGCACACACGCATTAGCTACCGTTGGTGAGTTGTTTGAAAGGTTTCGGTGTTCTTCATATGAATGATTTTACAGCAGGAGTAGACCTGTACAGATTGTTTGCTAAATATGAGTATCTTGTAGTCTATTATACTATTGGAAATGATTATTTATGATAAACAAATGAATTCACCAACCTTTTGGTTGACACTTTAAAGCATGTTTATTCTCAGGTATTAAGGAAATCTTCCGCTGTGCATTTGCTCATTTTAAAGATATTACTTGGAGTCATTCGTGGCATATTTCAAAAGACGTTGCATTCAAGTCGTTGAGTTCAATAAAGATTATTATTAAGTAAATGACAGATTAGGTCATTTATAGTTGGATATTATGAAATGGTACGCATGCCTGTCAACTTTCGTTGTAATGAAAGGTTGTCTTTTGAAAAAGAATGCAATGTTTGTAAAACGTATCATTTAGAGGTCAAATACCTCGCAATGTAATCATATGTTATTGTATTCGTCCTTATGGATTAGGATGGGTCGTTTCATGTGGTATTAGAGCGGTGGTCTTAGCGAACTAGGTCTGCATTAGTGTGTCTAACTGATAAGTCGTTAGGATGCATTAGTGAGTCTGGACTTCGACCGTGTCTGCATGTCAAAAGTTTTGCTTATCATTTTGTGTCGAAAATTACCTACTTATCATCCTTAGGAAATTACCTGCTTATCATTTGAAAGGACCCGTTCATATACATTATAAACGATTCACAATAGTTGATTACATCGCGAGGTATTTGACCTCTATATGATACATTTTACAAACATTGCATTCGTTTTTAAAAGACAAACTTTCTTTACAACAAAAGTTGACGGCATGCACACCATTTCATAATACATCTAACTATAATTGGCTTAATAATAATCTTGATGAACTCAATGACTCGAATGCAACGTCTTTCAAAATATGCCATGAATGACTCCAAGTAATATCCTTAAAATGAGCTAATGCACAGCGGAAGATTTCTTTAATACCTGAGAATAAACATGCTTTAAAGTGTCAACCAAAAGGTTGGTGAGTTCACAGGTTTATCATAACAATTATTTCAATATATTAATAGACCACAAGATTTCCGTTTATAAATATATGTACACTCACAAGTGTATAAAAGTATTCTATAAGTTGTAGGCACCCGGTAACAAGCCTTAACGTTCATGTTTTACCCTCTGAAGTACACCAGATCAGGTGTGTTTAAAATAACCTCGAAGTACTAAAGCATCCCATAGTCAGGATGGGGTTTGTCAGTCCCAATAGATCTATCTTTAGGATTTGCGCCTACCGTACATAGACAAGTAGTTTAATGTTACCAAGCTAAGGGTATATTTCTGGTTTAAACCCACGTAGAATTAGTTTTAGTACTTGTGCCTATTTCGTAAAACATTTATAAAAACAGCGCATGTATTCTCAGTCCCAAAAATATATATAAAAGGGAGCAAATGAAACTCACAATACTGTATTTCGTAGTAAAAATACATATAACGTCATTTAATAAGTGCAAGGTTGGCCTCGGATTCACGAACGTATCAATATTGAGATTCAATATTGCAGGAAAGTACGTAGATGCAACAGAGATGATAAACACTAGATTGACCTCATGAGCATACCCATGAACCATACCCATCACCTCCATAGCTATAACCCATAATTTCCTTAGCTTCGACTCATTCAAAAAAACTATTTTGAAATCACTCGGACAGCACTCCGTCGTAATATTTTATGTATACTAATAATATCTTGAAATAATACAGAGCAAAAATATATATATATATATATATATATATATATATATATATATATATATATATATATATATATATATATCAATTGAGAGAGTTTAGAGAAATATATTTTCAAGTTTCTATGAAATAATGAAACCTATTGAATTCTATTTATAATGGATTTTTGAATTATAAAAGTGAATTATTAAAGTATGAATTATTAAAGTGAATTATTAAAGTATGAATTATTAAAGTGAATTATTAAAGTATGAATTATTAAAGTGAATTATTAAAGTATGAATTATTAAAGTGAATTATTAAAGTATGAATTATTAAAGTTAAAGTAAAGTAAAAGTAAAGTAAATGTAAAGTTAAAGTATAGTAAAAGTATAAAAAACTATGTATGTATAATACGCGTATAAATATATATAATATTAATTTAAATCGTTATATATATTTAATGAAATAAAATATAAGTTATATTTATTATACTGGTTAAGTAATGAGTTGTCAAAAATGATTCTAGATATTTATAAAAGTTATATACGTTTTAATAATAAAGTTCTTTTTAAACTGAAAACGTCTTTGTACGTTTGAAAATAGATTAATAGAATATTTTGGAAACCAATTCTCCACTAACTTTTGTCTAACTTTTGTAAATGACACTTTTTGTTTTTATTTATAAATAGCTTTACAAATTATTCTGAATATCGTTAAGAGGAATAGATTTTCTCAAATCATAGTGGACCTCTCAACAGAGACTTGTAATCATAATTCAATGTTTCTGATAATTCAATCATTTAATATATATTTTTTTCGTCGAAAATCATATTGAAACAAATACGTTCGTGTAAAGTATTATACGTTTAATACTTTATTAATATTCTCAAGTTATAATATATATATATATACATATACATATCTATTTATATATAACGGTTCATGAATCGTCGGAATTTGGTCGAGGTTATAATGAATGTATGAACACAGTTTAAAATTCTTGAGATTTAACTTAACAAACTTTGCTTATCGTGTCTGAATAATATAAAGATTAAAGTTTAAATTTGGTCAGAAATTTCCGGGTCGTCACAGTACCTACCCGTTAAAGAAATTTCGTCCCCGAAATTTGATAGAGGTCGTCATGACTAACAATGAGAATGTTATTATAAAGATTATAGAGTTTTATCATGTTCAAGAAGAATGGATAAAATAATTCGATTACTCGAAGCGTATGAGTGAAGTTATCGTAAATGAATGAAATAAGATAATAGTGATTCGTCGTATCTTTTGACGTCATCACGATTGATCTCCGAAAAGAAAATCTTTGTAATCTATATTGGATTTGATTATTCGGCGATTAAGGAAATTATGATCCTCTTCGAATTAATGCGATAATCCATTTTGATTTCTCTGTCGGATATTTCACTATAAATCCACCTCATTTGTGTTCTTACAACTCACACCTTCTCAACTCATATTTTAAAGTATTTGTCAATATGCTTCATCCAGTGCTGATTCTTGATATACTCCTCACTTTCATATCTGTCGCTCTTCTTTTTCATCTGCCTCCGGAAGAATCTATTTACTTCTACTATACTCTTGGTTTTATAGTGTTTTTAGTTCTCCCGTGTCTTTATATTGCTATATGCATTGATATATACGGTTTGTGATTTCTGGGTTGTTGTTGGGTTTTATATCTTCCCTTATATTTCAAAGTCCTTGCTTCTTCTATAATCATTGTCATTCACAGTTAATGCTCTCTTCTATTTTCTATGATTTATACTCCCATTTCTAGTTCGGAGCTTTGTCCTTCCGTTTCTTCTTCTTGCGATTAAGCACCGCTTGTAATGGTCCAGAATTCGCAGATATAAATTTTGGAATGAACATTGTTAATGTTCTAGGAAGGAAATTGTAATGACACGATCTTGACTTGTCAAATTACCAGAATACCTCGGAAAAGGCCGAATCATCAAGAAATATTTTTTTGATATTTAGAGATCAAAGAGAATACAAGAGTCGTGTAACATAGCACATGATGACGTTATGATCTGTGAATCATCATGTTTCATTTAGAAATTCAGCATGAATTACTGTAATATAATCACATTGATCAAGTGTCATTATATTATACTAACTCATGCTTCAGCTCCCAACACTTCTTCAAGAATATTCCTATTTTAAACTCGAATGTTTCAGAATTTAGAAACTAAAATAGTTTCTTTTATGATATAATACAGATAGCGCGAAGAGGTAAATGATTTCAGATAAGAATAATTATAAAAATATCTTCAGAAGTATGGATGATATTTATAATGAAAGATACGATGATATCTTAGAATGTCTAATATCAGAGGATAATGAAGGATATTGTCTGCAAGGGTTTAGAGTCAGGAGCAAGGTATTCGTTAATGACTTCAGCAAGTACTGAATCATTTGGATTCTTTGAAGGCAGGTTCAGCCTTTGTGATTTGTCCACAGCCTCATTCATACTTTGCTCAATCCGTTTTCCAGTTCCAAAGCTTCTCTTTTTGTGAGCTTTGCAATATACTATCCTTTATCATCCAACTTTTTACTGTTAAGGTCGTTTACAGTTTTTGCTGCTTCATCAGCATTTTTCAAAATTTCGAGAACTGGTTCGCAGTTTAGGGTGTTTTTCAGAAATTTCTCATTCAAAGAATGTAAGTCTTGGAGGTAGACATTGTGTGTATATGTAATTGTTGATGTAGACATGCTGCGAGGTTTCAAAATACTGATTGCTGATTCTCAATAATTGGTATGGCAATTCTTGTTATAAGGTACGAATGAGTATATGATAGGGTTTCGATAATTATAATGATTTTTTTTTTTGGAAAGTCAAAGATCAATGAAGTTGTTGGTAAGTTTATTGCTAATGTGGTGAATATAAACGATTCCCCGGTAACGTTGGTGAAAGGGCAACGTATCTATCGAGGTTATAATAAGACTGTTTTGATTGAGAAGTCGAAGATGACTTGCTGGAGCTGTGACAAAACTGACTATTTTGAAACGGAATTGAAAAGTTATTTTAGCTAGTAAATGCCAAAGGGTCTAACACGGATACGTGTCGAACTATGATTTTGAGAGTTTTTCAGGTGTATAACTGTGGGTAACATGTGGTTGGATCATCATCTCGATTGTTCCTTAGTTGAAGTGTCTTCAGGAATTTCGAAGGGTTTGAGCACATATTGTAATCGTTAATATATATGATGTTCTAACACAGTTTTGAAGTCAAAGTATAGCTTTGAAAGATATAGGAATCTAAGAGTGATGATACTGGTTATATTTCGAATTGAATTATGCGATTTCAAAATCAGAATATGTAATTGAATTTGAATGAGTATGATTGTTTTGATTTATATGAAAGAATGGATATTGTTGTGAAAGTAGGGAGTATAGTTGATGATTGCTGAATCAGTTTCGAAAAATGTAATATATTAATTGTGAATTTATATATCTCTCGGGTATTACCTACCCGTTAAAAAAATTTTCACAATTAATATTTTGTACAAAAGAAGTTTATTACAGTCTTTATGAAAATATATGTGTATATTTTCTCTAGATGTAATATAGATTTAATGAGTTAATATTAAATTAAACTCATTTGTTTTATGGTTGGAACTAGAATTGAGTAATCCCTAAAACTTTATAAATTGCATAAGTATTTCTTCAATAATATTGAAATTATGAATCATTACTTTGTTATTTGTTGGTTTTCGTGAAATTCTTGTGAACTTCGCAAGGTACGAATGATGTTATTTGAAAAGTTTCGAGTACATCGATGATGAAAGCGTAAAATCAAACATATATTCGAATAATACACTTGATTTATTATAAATTAGATTTTTTATTGAATTGAGACAGAGATTGTAATTAACGATGGTTAAGTTGCGGACGAAGGACGTACATCATTGCATATTTGTAATATGAATTAACTGAGTAGTTAAGATTCACACATAATAGCTTAGTACGGGAAGATTTTTTATGGTTTAAAAATTTATACATATAAAATATACATATAAATCTTTCGATTGGAAATGAGTTAATACTTTATAACTCGTTGATACAATATATTTGTTGTTGATTCGTAATGATGTCCACAATGATTCTTGAACTGACAGAGTTTGTCATGTTACAGGTGCTGTTGATTCTGGCGATACTGACGGCACTGACTGTGTTGATGATGCTACGGTCCTGTTGATGCTGTTGGTAAAACAATTCTAGCTTGTAAATCGTACACCATTTTCGATCAAAGTTTCTACTCTACCATCTCCGTTCACTCATCCGATTTACGGTCAGAATTAAATAATCTCTAAGATTTTGGAGATTACATAACTGCCTCAGAGATATCTCTTCAATGAAGTTTATGAATTAATACTTCATCGTTTGTTGTTGTTGATATTCCTGGATATTTACAGGGCGTATGACGTTGATGTTTGAGATACATATTGTGATGTTGCGGTGTGGGATGTGGATGTTGTTGTTAGTGGTGGTGATGGTACTGTTGGTGTTGCTGATGGTGGTACTGTTTATGCAGCTGGTGCTGCTGCTGGTGTTTGTAACCTTTGCACCATATTCTCCAAAGCCACTACCCGAGCGCGAAGCTCGTTGACTTCTTCTATTACACCGGGGTGATTGTCGGTTCGGACGAGCGGATAAATAAAATCTAGAATTTGGTGTAGTATGTAATCGTGACGAGATACTCTAGAAATAAGAGAGAAAATGGTGTTTCGGATAGGTTCGCCGGTAAGTGCTTCAGGTTCTTTGCCAAGAGGGCAATGTGGTGGATGGAAGGGATCACCTTCTTCTTGTCTCCAATGATTAAGGAGGCTACGAACCCATCCCCAATTCATCCAGAATAGATGATGACTAATTGGTTGATCCATTCCGGTCACACTACTTTCAGAACTTGAGTGGGATTCCATTTCGGAATCCGAGGGACTTGAACTAATGACGAATTCCATTTTGTACGATTGAATAAAGAATTTTTCGATATGAAATGATTTTCCGGCTATCGGGTGGTATTCTAATTATATAGAGCAAAAGGTTTCGTAGATTACGGAGGAATTTACGGAATATGTCAGGCAAAGTTTACAGTAACAGATACGCTAAGATATGAATTAGCAGATACGCTAAGATATGAATTTTGTCTATACACTATTCATGCAATCAATGTAATAAGATGTGTCTAGACTAAGAATGATAAGCAGGTAATTTCCGACAAGAATGATGAGCAAAACTTTTGAAATGCAGACACGGTCGAAGTCCAGACTCACTAATGCATCCTAACGACTATCAGTTAGACACACTAATGCAGACCTGGTTCGCTAAGACCACCGCTCTGATACCAAATGAAAGGACCCGTTCATATACATTATAAATGATTCACAATAGTTGATTACATCGCGAGGTATTTGACCTCTATATGATACATTTTACAAACATTGCATTCGTTTTTAAAAGACAAACTTTTTTTACAACGAAAGTTAACGGCATGCACACCATTTCATAATACATCCAACTATAATTGGCTTAATAATAATCTTGATGAACTCAATGACTCGAATGCAACGTCTTTCAAAATATGCCATGAATGACTCCAAGTAATATCCTTAAAATGAGCTAATGCACAGCGGAAGATTTCTTTAATACCTGAGAATAAACATGCTTTAAAGTGTCAACCAAAAGGTTGGTGAGTTCACAGGTTTATCATAACAATCATTTCAATATATTAATAGACCACAAGATTTCCGTTTATAAATATATGTACACTCGCAAGTGTATAAAAGTATTCTATAAGTTGTAGGCACCCGGTAACAAGCCTTAACGTTCATGTTTTACCCTCTGAAGTACACCAGATCAGGTGTGTTTAAAATAACCTCGAAGTACTAAAGCATCCCATAGTCAGGATGGGGTTTGTCAGGCCCAATAGATCTATCTTTAGGATTCGCGCCTACCGTACATAGACAAGTAGTTTAATGTTACCAAGCTAAGGGTATATTTCTGGTTTAAACCCACGTAGAATTAGTTTTAGTACTTGTGCCTATTTCGTAAAACATTTATAAAAACAGCGCATGTATTCTCAGTCCCAAAAATATATATAAAAGGGAGCAAATGAAACTCACAATACTGTATTTCGTAGTAAAAATACATATAACGTCATTTAATAAGTGCAAGGTTGGCCTCGGATTCACGAACGTATCAATATTGAGATTCAATATTGCAGGAAAGTACGTAGACGCAACGGAGATGATAAACACTAGATTGACCTCACGAGCATACCCATGAACCATACCCATTACCTCCATAGCTATAACCCATAATTTCCTTAGCTTCGACTCATTCAAAAAAACTATTTTGAAATCACTCGGACAGCACTCCGTCGTAATATTTTATGTATACTAATAATATCTTGAAATAATACAGAGCAAATATATATATATATATATATATATATATATATATATATATATATCAATTGAGAGAGTTTAGAGAAATATATTTTCAAGTTTCTATGAAATAATGAAACCTATTGAATTATATTTATAATAGATTTTTGAATTATAAAAGTGAATTATTAAAGTATGAATTATTAAAGTGAATTATTAAAGTATGAATTATTAAAGTGAATTATTAAAGTATGAATTATTAAAGTGATTTATTAAAGTATGAATTATTAAAGTGAATTATTAAAGTATGAATTATTAAAGTGAATTATTAAAGTATGAATTATTAAAGTTAAAGTAAAGTAAAAGTAAAATAAAGTTAAAATTAAAGTATAGTAAAAGTATAAAAAACTATGTATGTATAATACGCGTATAAATATATATAATATTAATTTAAATCGTTATATATATTTAATGAAATAAAATATAAATATCGTTATATTTATTATACTGGTTAAGTAATGAGTTGTCAAAAGTGATTCTAAATATTTATGAAAGTTATATACGTTTTAATAATAAAGTTCTTTTTAAACTGAAAACGTCTTTGTACGTTTGAAAATAGATTAATAGAATATTATGGAAACCAATTCTCCACTAACTTTTGTCTAACTTTGGTAAATGACACTTTTTGTTTTTATTTATAAATAGCTTTACAAATTATTCTGAATATCGTTAAGAGGAATAGATTTTCTCAAATCATAGTGGACCTCTCAACAGAGACTTGTAATCATAATTCAATGTTTCTGATAATTCAATCATTTAATATATTTTTTTTCGTCGAAAATCATATTAAAACAAATACGTTCGTGTAAAGTATTATACGTTTAATACTTTATTAATATTCTCAAGTTATAATATATATATACATATACATATCTATTTATATATAACGGTTCGTGAATCGTCGGAATTTGGTCGAGGTTATAATGAATGTATGAACACAGTTTAAAATTCTTGAGATTTAACTTAACAAACTTTGCTTATCGTGTCTGAATAATATAAAGATTAAAGTTTAAATTTGGTCGGAAATTTCCGGGTCGTCACATCATTCTTAGTCTAGACACGTCTTGCAGCATTGATTGCATGAATAGTGTATAGACAAAATTCATATCTTAGCGTATCTGCTAAATCACATCTTATCGTATCTATTACTGTAAACTTTGCCTAACATATTCCGTAAATTCCTCTGTAATCTATGAAATCTTTTGATCTATATATAGATATTCTATGTAATTAGAATACCACTCGATAGCCGAAAAATCATTTCGTATCAAAAAATCCTTTATCAAATCGTACGAAATGGAATTCGTCATCAGTTCAAGTCCCTCGGATTCCGAAATGGAATCCCACTCAAGCTCCGAAAGTAGTGTGACCGGAATGGATCAACCAATCAGCCATCATCTATTCTGGATGAATTGGGGATGGGTTCGTAGCCTCCTCAATCATTGGAGACAAGAAGAAGGTGATCCCTTCCATCCGCCACATTGTTCTCTTGGTGAAGAACCTGAAGCACTTACCGGCGAACCTGTCTGAAACACCATTTTCCCTCTCATTTCCAGAGTATCTCGTCACGATTATATACTACATCAAATTCTAGATTTTATTTATCCGCTCGTCCGAACCGACAATCACCCCGGTGTAATAAAAGAAGTCAACGAGCTTCGCGATCGGGTTGTGGCTTTGGAGAATATGGTGCAAAGGTTACAAACACCAGCAGCAGCACTAGTAGCACCTATAACAGCACAAGCTCTGCTAGTTCAAGAATCACTGTGGACATCATTACAAATCAACAAATATGCCATATCAACGAGTTATGAAGTGTTAACTCATTCCCACTAAAGAATTTATATGTATATCTTATATATATAAAATTTTAAACCATAACAAATCTTTCCGTACTAAGCTATTATGTGTGAATCTTAACTACTCGGTTAATTCATATTACTAATATCCTATGATATACATCCTTCGTCAGCAACTTAACCATCGTTAATTACAATCTCTGTTTCAATTCAATGAATTCTATTTCATAATAAATCAAGTGTATTATTCAAATATAGGTTTGATTTTACACTTTCATTATTGATGTACTCGAAACTTTTCAGATAACATCATTCGTACCTTGCGAAGTTCACAAGAATTCCATGAACACCAAATAACGAAGTATTGATTCAAAATTCCAATTACATTGAAGAAATACTCCGCAAAAGTTATGAAATTTTAAAGTTTTAAGGATTACTCAATTCTAGTTTCAACCGTAAATCAAATGAGTTTAATTTAATATTAACTCATTAAATCTATGTTACATCTAAAGAAAATATACACATATATATTTTCATAAAGACTGTAATAAAAAAATTCTTTTGTACAAAATATTAATTGTGAAATTTTTTTAACGGGTAGGTTTTACCCGAAAGATATATAAATTCACAATTAATATGTTACATTCTTCGAATCTGATTTAGCAATCATCAACTATACTCACTATTTTCTCAACAATATACATTCTTTTATAAAAATCAAAACAACCATACTCATTCAAATTCAATTACATATGTTGATCCTGAAATCGCAGAATTCAATATCGAAATATAACCAGTATCATCGCTCTTAGATTCCTATATCTTTCAAAGTTATACTTTGACTTCAAAACTGTGCTAGAACATCATATGTATATATTAACGATTACAATCTGTGTTCAAACCCTCCAAAATTTCTGAAGACACTTCAAACAATGAACAATCGAGCTGATGATCCAACCACATGTTACCCACAGTTATGTACCTGAAAAACTCTTGAAACCAAAGTCATAAGTTAACATGTATTTGTGTCAGACCCTTTTAGCATTTATTAGCTAAAATAAGTTTTCGATCTCTTTTCAAAATAGACAGTTTTGTCACAGCTCCAGCAAGACAACTTCAACATTTCAGTCGAAACAATCTTATTATAACTTCGATATATACGTTGCCCTTTCGCCATCGTTACCGGGGAACCGTTTATGTTCCACCACATTAACAATAAACTTACCAACAACTTCACTGATCTTTGATTTTTCTAAAAATCATTAAATTTATCGAAACCCCATCATTTAATCATTCGCATCTTGTAACAAGAATTTTCATGCCAATTACTGGGAATCAGCAATCAGAATTTTGAAATCTCGCAGCATGTCTACTCCAACAGTTATATCAGTACATATAACGTCTACCTTCAAGACTTACATACTTCGAATGTGAAGTTTCTGAAAAATACCCTGAACTGCGAACTAGTTCTCGAAATGCTGATGAAGTAGCAAAAACTATAAATGACCTTAACAGTAAAAAGTTTGATGATAAAGAGTATGTGTTAGCAAAGCTCAGAAAAAGAGAAGATTTGGTACTGAAAAACGGATTGAGCAAACTATGAAGGAGGCTGTGGACAAATCACAAGGACGAAATCTACCTTCAAAGAATCCAAATGATTCAGTGTCTGCTGAAGTCGTTAACGAATACCTTGCTCCTAACTCTAAAATCCTTGAAGACAATATTCTTCATCACCCTCTGATATTAAAAATTCTAAGATATCATCGTATCTTTCATTATAAATATCCTCCATATTTCTGAAGATATTTCCATATATATATATATATATATATATATATATATATATATATATATATATATATATATATATATATATATATATATATATATATATATATATATATATATATATATATATCTGAAATCATTTACCTCTTTGCGCTATCTATGTTATATCATAAAAGAAACTATTTTAGTTTCTAAATTCTGAAATCTTCGAGTTTAAAGTATGAATGTTTTAGAAGTAGTGTTGGGAACTGAAGCATGAGTTAGTATAATATAATGACACTTGATCAACGTGATTATATTAAAGTAAGACATGCTGAGTTTCTAATGAAACGTGATGATTCACAGACCAAAACGTCATCATGTTCCCTATACACAACTCTTACATTCTACCTAACCTCTAAACCTATCAAGAAATAATATTCTTGATGATTCGGTCTTTTCTGGGGTATTCTGGTAATTTGACAAATCAAGATCGTGCCATTACAAATTTCTTCTTAGAACATTAACTATGTTCATTTCAAAATCCATACCTACGAATTCTGGACCATTATTCGCTTGACTTGAAGTCGGAAAGAGGAGACAAAAGTATGGAACTCTTGAATATAAAAGAAAATATAAAGCTCGATAACAACACATAAATTACAAACCGTGCATATCAATACGTATTTCCACGTAAAGGCACGGGAAATTAAAAACACTATAACCCCAAGGTAATAGTAAAAGTAAATAAAATCCTCCGGTGGTAGATGAAAGAGAAGAATGACAGATATGAAAGTTAAGAGTATATCAAGGATCAGAATGGGATGGAGCATATTGATGAATGTTTTAAAGTATGAATTGAGGGGGGAAGAATAGAAGGTGTGAGTTGTAAGGAAACGAAGGGGGTGGATTTATAGTGAAATATCCGACAGAGCAATCGAAAATAGATTATTGCATTTAACCAAAGAAGATCCAATTTCCTTAATTACCGATGAACCAAATCTTATTACGAAGATTTTCTCTAAATTCCTTGATCTTCAAAAACCAACCGTGACTACGTCACCGGTTAAAATTAACCTACTTTTAATTATTTAACTCTTTTGTGATAACTTCACTCATACACTTCACATAAACGGATTGTTTATTCCATATTACTCAATGATGATAAAATTCTATTTATCAACTCATATTTGTCAAGAAAACATTATTATGTTACCCATGACGACCTCGATCAAATTTCGGGGACGAAATTTCTTTAACGGGTAGGTACTGTGACAACCCGAAAATTTCTGACCAAATTTAAACTTCAATCTTTATATTATTCCGACACGATAAGCAAAGTTTGTTAAGTTAAATCTCAAGAATTTTAAACTATGTTCATACATTCATTTAACCTCGACCAAATTCCGACGATTCACGAACCATTATATAATTGAATATGAATATGTATATGTATGTATATGTATACATATTATAACTTGAGAACGTTAACAAAGTATTAAACGTATAATACTTTACGTGAACGTATTTGTTTCAATATGATTATCGATGGAATTAGAAGATAATATAAAATGATTGATTTATCAGATACATTGTATGATTACGAGTCTCTGTTGAGAGGTCCACTTTGATTTAGGAAAGCTTTCTTTTTTTAACGGTATTCGGAATATTTAGTAAAGTGATTTATAAATAAGAACAAAAGTGTCATTTACAAGAATTAGACGAAAACTAGTGGAAGACTAACTTACATAAGAATCAATTGACTTAATTTCAAATGTACGAAAACATTTTTCGATATAATAGAACTAAATTATTAGTGTCTTTGTTTAACTAACGTACGTTGGAATATGAGTTATTAGATATGTGAATAACTTGCAGCGTATATTAAAACATGTTTATGTATATTAGATATGTATGATTTTAAATTAATTAAGTAAACAATTGTAACACTCGCTTATTGATTCGATTAATATTTGGACATGTCAAATAGTACGTTAAGAAGTTAAAGTAAACGCTAGTACAAATAAACTATATCTATTTAAGTTTTAGAACGTAAACGTTGTATGGTAAAATATTTTCTAAACGGTTATACTTTGAAAAATAAATATCGTTTGAAAGACTAAATATTATATTACTAAATAAAAATATCTTATATGGATAAGTTACATTTCTAAAATATATTTTACAAAACGATAGAATATAATATTTTACTCATAAAACGTTTTGATATAAAATAATATCATTAAATATATTTTAATAAACAACGAGACATTGATTTATAGAAGCAAATGACCAAAACACTCAAATGATTAAGATATATTTTGAGTGATATAGTATACTAAATACTCTAAGTCTATATTTTGTAAAGGGTACAAAACACGAAACATAAAATACCAGTTTTCTCTGCGTACGAAACGTTGTTCGAAAAACCAGAATCGGGACATGAGTCGAGTGTCATTGTACAAGTCGTTAAAATTAAGTTTATAAGTTAACTGTACACGTAAATATAATATAATATATAATTAATTATATAGATTAAATATTAAATTATATATAATAATAATTAAGAAAGTGTCGGCAGCCAAATGTAATTGAATGTGAGCTACCTTGTGGAATCATGCGAACGCATGGTTTAATCACTTAATCCCCATGCGATCGCATGGGGGTTAGGTGGTGGTATGTGACGACCCGGAAATTTCCGACCAAATTTAAACTTAATCTTTATATAATTTCGACTTGATAAGCAATGAATTTTAATAAATCTTTTTTTTTTTTGAAAGGTAAGCTTGCATCAGTCCGGACCGAAGCCTAGTCATCATTTGCACACACATGCGCTTTCGGGCAGGAAACCCGAACCACACTCTGAGGATCCAACCCTTTAACCATCCCGAGGGGCAGGCGGGCCGGATCTTAGTCCCGGAGCGGGTCGGTAAAACCTTCCCTTTGGGCCACCTTCAAGGAATATATTTCAATTCCTAGAGCGGGTGACGAGGCTCGAACCCGAGACCTCTAGCCCTGCGAGTACACAAGTGTAACCGCGGTACCATTGAAGCAATGCTTCGTTGGTGAATTTTAATAAATCTTAAACCTTCGAAAAGAGTTTTACACATGCTTTTGATCACCCTTTTATTCCGCTTGATTTAATTGTTTAATTGTTTAATTATTGTGTATATATATGGATTTATATATATTTAACTTGAAAATATGATAATTAAATATCTCATTAAGTATATTAACAAAGTATTATATATATATTTTCATACTACTAATTTAATGAGTTTTCAAACAATATATATATATATATATATTACTATTTAAACGACGTAATTAACTTATGTTAAAATGTATTTACATATAATGTAGTACGAGTGTAAATACATCCTTACAAGTATTGAATACACTTTATAATATACCAATACATATAAAGGATAGCTATACTCGTATTTTCGTTCAATTTCCTCAAAGAATTCTACTCGCATTCATACGGTATTTTTACCCGTATTATACACAGCTTCTAGAAGTAATACCAATAGAAATCTGTAATTAATTGTGTAATATGTCATCCATGACCTAATTAATTTAATATGTCATGCATGACTTAATACAATTTAACTTATCTTAAATATTTTCACTAAAAGCCAAAATTATAAGCTTATAAATAAGGACCATTTTAACTCATTTTTACTCCACATTTTCTTAAACTAAAAACACACAATTGAATGCTCTCATATCATACTTTAATCTCAGAAACTTTTTTCTTCATAATCAAGGTAAAATACTACTCAAAATCCTTGTTCAATTCCTTGTATAGTTGCTATCTTATTATACTTATAAAACTTGTAAAAATTAGAACTTGTTTTGGTGAACACCAAGCTTGTTTGAAAAACTAATATAATCTTTCTAACTTAACTCTAATAACACTTATTTATATGTATTATGATGTTATATTAAGTTAATATAAGAACTTATAACTTGTACATATGAAGAACACCTTGAAACTTAACATATATCCTTTAATCTCCATTCGGTAAAAAGCGGACTGTTTTGGATTGGGAATTAAAAACCTATCTTAGACTTTAAGTTCGAGGCTAAGACTTTGGAAATATGTTAATATATGTAAATAAGACTTCCAGTATTTTTTTCATGATTTTAGACAAAGTGGAAGTATTTTATCAAAAATCATATATTGGGTGGATGCCGGGATTTTTCCAAATCTGTCCACCGACACAAAAAGAGGGTAAATCTCTAAAAATTACTACTTAGGATGAACTTTTTGAATTGGTTTTGTAAAATTTACTTCTTAATAAATCCATTGCAATTTGATTCACTTTAAACGGAGTTGTAATGAATATTTGGCGAGCAAAACAAAATCTGCTAAAATTAACGTTGTATGGACGAAATTTATATTATAAAAACTATATTAACCATATCCTTGTTAACTTTTACTATATCCTATATATATTTGGATATGTTATCAGTAGTATAACAAAATATTATAATCTTGGTTAATTATGTGATTGTATATATGTATAATAACATTCTTGGTACGTCCTAACACAATAAGTATACAATACATTTTGATAAATCCTAAGACAATACGTACACAATACGTCTTAGTTAATTCTAAGACAATACGAATACAATACATCTCTGGGTTGATGCAAAGACAATACGTATACAATACGTCGTGGGGTAATTCTAAGATTATATATATATATATATATATATATATATATATATATATATATATATATATATATATATATATATAGGGGTAGGATCAATGGGGAAGTAACCAATCGGGGGGAGGCGGGGGGAGGCGGGGGGAAGCAAATTTTTTTTTTTCATTTTTTTTTTCGGCATCAAGATCACACGAAAATATGAACATTTAGAAGAGACACTTCGTGATGAATGTTAATATTTAGGGGAAAAACGATCGACAAAAATAACAATCAAGATAATATTTTTCGTGAAGAATATGAACATTTTTTTTTTCATGTTTTGTGAAGTAAAATTTAGCCCGATTTAGGGTTTAGGGTTTGGTGTTTTGGGTTTATTCCATAAACCCAAAACACCAAACCCTACACCCTAAACTCTAAACCGTTCGTGTTAAAAACTCAATCTAAATTCTAAATCTAAACCTTAAATCTAAACCCTAAACCCTAAATTTCTAAACCCTAATATCTAAACCCTATAAACCTTAATATCTAAACCCCAATATCTAAACCCCAATAGCTAAAACCTCAACATACGCTCGAAAAACACGATAACTGTTATATATTACTTCTTTGAGCGTTTTCCTGCCAAAATAAAAACATTTATCACAAAGTGTCTCTACTAAATGTTCATATTTTCATCCCATCTATAATGTTCGTTAATAAAGTTTTTTCAAAAAACGAAAAAAAAAGTTTTTGCTTCCCCCCGCTTCCCCCCGATTGGTTACTTCCCTCTTGATCCTACCACTATATATATATATATATATATATATATATATATATATATATATATATATATATATACCGATTATTGAACTGTTGGACTTTTCGGACTATTTTGGACTACTAACAAAGGACTACTAACAATGGACTACTAACATAAAATGTTAAAAATTATTATATAAGTATTCTATGAACTTGCTTTATTTTATTCATATGTCGTATTATTATCTGAATCGTTATTATTGTTATAGGTTCGTGAATCCAAGGACGACGGTCATATTTTTAATAAGTTGAAAACTTATTATTAATATACTTTTACTACTGTGAGTATATAGTCCCATTTTTAAACTCTAAAAATATTTTGGGATGAGAATACTTGCATTTTATGGTTTACGCTATGGACACAAGTACTTAAAATATATTCTACGTTGAGTTGTACCACCTTGCATATCTTCCCTAATAGCTTGGTAACTAATATTTACATGTTGTAAGAATATGTAAGCGCGAATCCTATTGATAGATCTATCGGGTTTGACAACCCCAACCGGGCTAGTCGCTCTAGTATAGTAAACGGTTGCATAGTACTTCATTTTTACTACACTTGGTACAGTGTACGGAGATTTCATAATAAAGGGAATATGCCACATTAATGATTAAGTATGGTTACCGAAGCGCTCAACAACTTATAGAATACTTTTATACACTTGCGAGTGTACATATATTTATAACTATGAAATCTTGTGGTCTATATTTATATCGATGATAAACCTATATATCTCACCAACCTTTGTGTTGACTGTTTACGCATGTTTATTCTCAGGTCCTTAAGAAAGTCTTCCGCTGTTGCATTATCTGAGCAAGCTGTGCATGGAGTCTCATACTTTTATTTAAATAAAGTGTTGCATACAATAAAACCTTTGTCATGTATTATATTCGACTGTTACGTCACGTGTTTAGTATTTGAAAACCGATGTATTTTGGGGATTATTTCTTAAATAATCGCCCACTTGTTTAAAACATGCATTACGTATAATAATGATGTGCTTTTTATGAAACGAATGCAATATTTTCTAAAACGTATCATATAGAGGTCAAATACCTCGCTATGGGACCAATGAGAACGTACTGCGTTTATAGTAATATGGACGGGTCGTTTCAGTTGGTATCAAAGCTGTGGTCTTAGTGAACCATGTCTTGCATTAGTGTGTCTAACGGATAGTAATTAAGATGCATTAGTGAGTCTGGACTTCGACCTTAACTGCATGTCAAAAGTTTTGCTTATCATTTCTAGTCGAAAATCATCTGCTTATCACCCTTAGAAAATTACATGCTTATCATTCTTAGTCTAGACACATCTTACTGCATTGATTGCATAAATACTGTATAGACAAAGTTCATATTTTAGCGTATATGCTAATTCATATCTTAGCGTATCTGTTACTGTAAACTTTGCCTAACATATTCCGTAAATTCCTCCCTAATCTATGAAATCTTTTGCTCTATATATGTAGTGACCCGAACTTTTCCATGTTTATATATATTAAATGAAATTATTATTTACATGATTAAGTGTTTCTAACATGTTAAGCAATCAAACTTGTTAGGACTTGATTAATTGAAATAGGTTTCATATAGACAATTGACCACCCAAGTTGGCCGGTGATTCACGAACGTTAAAACTTGTAAAAACTATATGATGACATATATATGGTTATATATATAGTTAACATGATATTATGATAAGTAAACATATCATTAAGTATATTAACAATGAACTACATATGTAAAAACAAGACTACTAGCTTAATGATTTTGAAACGAGACATATATGTAACGATTCTCGTTGTAACGACATTTAATGTATATATATCATATTAAGTGATATTCGTACATCATAATATCATGATAATATAATAATTTAAAATCTCTTTTGATATTATAAACATTAGGTTAACAACATTTAACAAGATCGTTAGCCTAAAGGTTTCAAAACAACACTTACATGTAACGACTAACGATGACTTAACAACTCAATTAAAATGTATATACATGTAGTGTTTTAATATGTATTCATACAGTTTTGAAAGACTTCAAGACACTTATCAAAATACTTCTACTTAACAAAAATGCTTACAATTACATCCTCATTCAGTTTCATCAACAATTCTACTCGTATGCACGCGTATTCGTACTCTTACAATTCACAGCTTTTAGATGTATGTACTATTGGTATATACACTCCAATGATTAGTTCTTAGCAGCCCATGTGAGTTACCTAACACATGTGGGAACCATCATTTGGCAACTAGCATGAAATATCTCATAAAATTACAAAAATATGAGTAATCATGAAACAACCCAACCCGTATTAAAACCGGCCCATAAAAATTTTTCCTTTTAATACGCGTTAAATAATACTTTAGGTCCCGTTACACATATTCCAAAACGTATTTGTTATCAAAGTAAGTTCATCGAACTTAAAACATACATTAATGATTTAAACTCCTTAATACAATGGTTCATTAATTAAATCGTAAACCGGTTATAATCATTATGACCCGACTAGTTACGTTTACACAAAACCGAGCATGGTGATTTGGGACTACGCTACCCAAATCCTAATCGAGTCCAAAAGCAAGATCTTCTAAAGCAACCTAGCCGAGATCTCTAATTCCCAAGCTTACCCGAGCCGCCAAGCATGCGAACCTATAAAAATATCAACAACGAGAGGGTAAGCTAACGCTTAGTGAGTGAGAATATACTACATACATATATATGCATAAAATGGACACACCACAAAATAGCAAATACCGCATACCGAAGCATCCAAACATAAAGGCAAGCTAGTCTAAGCATACCGTAAGATCACTAAGCAATGAGCTAAAGATACATCAACAAAATATAAGTTTGCCAACAACGATGTGAACAATGCCAATAAGCTACACCCGGAGGGTTAGCTACAACACGACAATACAACATTATATGTATACAATATATATGTATATATATGTATATATCTCTCGAATAACATAATTTGCTTACGCTTACAACACAATAACCATGGTTAACCAATCGTACAAGGGAACGATACTCGTAAGAGACCGTCGGAGTTCGTAACATCCATTAGCGTTACTTAAACACCGCGTAATCACTAATCCCCCAGGTGATGTCTTAAACACCGCGACTAATTCACCCCCATGACAATGTGGCGTCTTAAACACCGCGACGAATCCACACATCAATCAAAATAATGAGTGGTGTCTTGAACACCGCGACAATTCCACTCCCATGACAATGTGGTGTCTTAACCACCGCGACAATACCACATGCCAATCAAACAATGAGTAGTGTCTTAAACACCGCGACACTACTACTCGTTACTTAGAATGTGGTGTCTTGAACACCGCGACAATACCACATTCATACTACACAAATAAATACATTATATACGTACACGCATAATTATTCCACTCACAATATTAACCCTTCACCATTGGGGTTATATAATCCACATCACACGCCCATGTGATAGAGTACACGCAAGGTGTGCACCTCGTCAAAGATGGTCAACCAAAACGCACAACCGTGCCAATTGGACCTACACACAAGTCCATCAATCCACCTATATGTGAAGTGAGCTCTATAACCGAGAACCACTTCACCCGACCCGCACCCATCCTACACATACATATGCATATAGGATATTAACACTCACCTTAAGCCTTGATGAATGCAACCAAGTAATCCGCAACTCGTCAATGGAAAGTACCTATTCCATTATCACAAATTCAACAACACACTTAGATTGGATTTACAAACCAACCCAATTTGACACTTAGTGCAAATTCGACCCAAATGTAATTCCAAGTACAAACCGCGCCCAAACTAACCAATAATTACTAACACAGGTGAAAATGGTCCTAATATGCCAAGTAAACCCAAACACAAGTGTTAAACACATGTCTCACCCATTTTGACACCAAAACCCTAATTTTGACCCATTAAGTCAAAATCTCACCGTTTACAAGTCTTGACACCAAAACACATTTAACTCGGTTTAATACTTCAACTTAATCCATTTTAAGTTTATAAACCTTAATAAATCAACAATCGGGTCAAAATCATCACCAAACCCTAATTTTGGCTCTAGTCAAAATTAGTCAACTCCAAGAACCCTAAATGTCCCCAAAACCTCAATAATCACTAATACTAGTGATTATACACCATTTACAAGTCTTACAAGCATGAACTTGCACACCAAACCCAAAACCCGACATTAACAACAAAAAAAACCCGAATCTTGGTGTTAACCTTCAATTAACAACTAAATGGGTTTCACCTATGAATCATACAATCAAAAGCCCTAAACTTGAATGATGAACATGAAAATGAATTTCGGAGTTAGAGCTTACCACTAGTATCACCGTGTAGCTAAGAACGAGGAGAACACACTTGTCAACTACGCCAAGGATCAACTCCCGATCCTTCCTTTCCAAAAATCCTTTTGAAATCAAATGGGTGTTTGAGTTTGAGAGGAAAAATGAAAAGAAAAGGGAAATTAAAATGAGAAATGAAATGAATGGATGAGGTTAAATCCTCAAATCTGGCTCAAACGCGAAAAGACCAAATTACCCTTGAACTTCATTTAAGTTTACAAGAATCTGGTGCCAGTTCACACCATTCGCCGCGCCGCGGCCTAATTCGTCGCGCCGCGACGATTGCCTCGAACTGGTGACTTTGTTAACAAGCTTTCTGATCTGGATTTATTTGAAACACCGCGCCGCGGCTCCCTTTGTCGCGCCGCGACACCCAACGTGGCCTGACACATTTTCTCGCATACAAGACTTTAACACCCAAACATGTATCGAACCCTTCATACGCCTGTCGTACATACACAATACACCTATAAATCATGTACGGGGAAAAACGGGGTGTTACAAATCATTCATGACTTATTTACATGAAAACAAAATTACATATCCTTTATATCTAATCCATACACCAACGACCAAAAATACCTACAAACACTTTCATTCTTCAATTTTCTTCATCTAATTGATCTCTCTCAAGTTCTATCTTCAAGTTCTAAGTGTTCTTCATAAATTCCAAAAGTTCTAGTTTCATAAAATCAAGAATACTTACAAGATTGCAAGTTTACTTCCAAGTTTTCTAAATCCATTCCAAGTAATCATCCAAGATCAAGAAATCTTTGTTACTTACAGTAGATTATCTTTCTAATACAAGGTAATAATCATATTCAAACTTTAATTCAATTTCTATAACTATAACAATCTTATTTCGAGTGGAAATCTTACTTGAAATTGTTTTCGTGTCATGATTCTGCTTCAAGAACTTTCAAGCCATCCAAGGATCCTTTGAAGCTAGATCCATTTTTCTCATTTCCAGTAGGTTTATCCAAGGAACTTGAGGTAGTAATTATGTTCATAACATCATTCGATTCATACATAAAAAGCTGTCTTATTCAACGTTATAAACTTGTAATCACTAGAACATAGTTTAGTTAATTCTAAACTTGTTCGCAAATAAAGTTAATCCTTCTAACTAGACTTTTAAAATCAACTAAACACATTTTTTATATCTATATGATATGCTAACTTAATGATTTAAAACCCGGAAACACGATAAACACCATAAAACTGGATATACGTCGTCGTAGTAAAACCGGGGGCTGTTTTGGTTGGGATAATTAAAAGCTAAGAAGAACTTTGATTTAAAAGCTATACTTCTGGAAAAATGATTTTTCTTATGAACATGAAACTATATCCAAAAATCATGGTTAAACTTAAAGTGAAAGTATGTTTTTCAAAATGGTCATCAAGATGTCGTTCTTTCGACGGAAATGACTACCTCTTTCAAAAACGACTTGTAACTTGTATTTCCGACTATAAACTTATACTTTTTCTATTTAGATTCATAAATTTAAGTTCAATACGAAATCGTGGCCACTTGAATCACTCAAAACGGATTAGAAACGAAGAAATGGCGAGTAAAACAAGATTGATAAAAACTACTCATTTTACTTACGTGAAAGTTAGTAATAAATCTATTCCAACCATAACCTAATCAACTTATATTGTATATTATGTAATCTTGAGATACCATAGACACGTATACAATGTTTCGACCTATCATGTCGACCCATCTATATATATATATATATATTGCGGAACAACCATAGACACTCTATATGTGAATGTTGGAGTTAGCTATACAGGGTTGAGGTTGATTCCAAAATATATATATAGTTTGAGTTGTGATCAATACTGAGATACGTATACACTGGGTCGTGGATTGATTCAAGATAATATTTATCGATTTATTTCTGTACATCTAACTGTGGACAACTAGTTGTAGGTTACTAACGAGGACAGCTGACTTAATAAACTTAAATCATCAAAATGCATTAAAAGTTTTGTAAATATATTTTGAACATACTTTGATATATATGTATATATTGTTATAGGTTTGTGAATCAACCAGTGGCCAAGTCTTACTTTCCGACGAAGTAAAAATCTGTGAAAGTGAGTTATAGTCCCACTTTTAAAATCTAATATTTTTGGGATGAGAATACATGCAGGTTTTATAAATGATTTACAAAATAGACACAAGTACGTGAAACTACATTCTATGGTTGAATTATCGAAATCGAATATGCCCCTTTTTATTAAGTCTGGTAATCTAAGAATTAGGGAACAGACACCCTAATTGACGCGAATCCTAAAGATAGATCTATTGGGCCTAACAAACCCCATCCAAAGTACCGGATGCTTTAGTACTTCGAAATTTATATCATATTCGAAGGGTGTCCCGGAATGATGGGGATATTCTTATATATGCATCTTATTAATGTCGGTTACCAGGTGTTCACCATATGAATGATTTTTTATCTCTATGTATGGGATGTGTATTGAAAAATGAAATCTTGTGGTCTATTGTTACGATTTGATATATATAGGTTAAACCTATAACTCACCAACATTTTTGTTGACGTTTAAAGCATGTTTATTCTCAGGTGAATACTAAGAGCTTTCGCTGTTGCATACTAAAATAAGGACAAGATTTGGAGTCCATGTTTGTATGATATTGTGTAAAAACTGCATTCAAGAAACTGATGTCGATGTAACATATTTGTATTGTAAACCATTATGTAATGGTCGTGTGTAAACAGGATATTTTAGATTATCATTATTTGATAATCTACGTAAAGCTTTTTAAACCTTTATTTATGAAATAAAGGTTATGGTTTGTTTTAAAAATGAATGCAGTCTTTGAAAAACGTCTCATATAGAGGTCAAAACCTCGCAACGAAATCAATTAATATGGAACGTTTTTAATCAATACGAACGGGACATTTCAATATATATATAGATATTCTATGTATATACTTGGGTTTATATGTTAAAGACTAAATCTGATGTTGTGAATCATATTGAAAACCTTGTTAATTTGATATTAAATCAATTTAATAAAAAGGTTAAAATTATAAGAACTGATAATGGAACTGAATTTGTAAATTTTCAAATGGACAATCTGGTTAAGTCTAAAGGTATTATTCATCAAACCACCATTGCTTATAGTCCTCAACAAAATAGGGTGGCTGAAAGGAAACATATACATCTTCTTAATGTAGCTAGATGTCTTATGTTTCAGGGGGAATTCCTCTTGATTTTTGGTGTGAATGTATTTTAACTGCTACTTATTTGATCAACAGGACACCTTCAAAGATTCTGGCTGGCAAAACTTCTTTTGAAATGGTTCATGGTTTTGAACCAAACCTCTCTCATTTAAAGTCTTTTGGCTGTCTTGTGTTTTCTAAAATTTTGAATGAAAGTGACAAGTTTTCTTCTAAAACTTGAAAAAGCTGTTTTTATTGGTTATTCTTCTGGAAAAAAAAGGATACAAATTATGGAGTTTGGAAAGAAAAGTTGTATATTTTTCTAGAGATGTTAAATTTTTTGAAGATATTTTTCCTTTTAAGTTGTTAAGTTCAAAAACTTCTGAAAAAAGTGATTCTTTAAATAGTTTAAACTTTTTTGATATCTTTTATTCTGAAAATAATGCCAAAGATCTTTTAAGTCCCAATGATGAAGGGAGAGGATTGTCTGACCAAGGTCACCAGGTGGCAACCCCTACAAATGATACTCGTTCTGTAGGTGGAGGCAACCTAGGTACCTCAAGTGGTGACAATAGTCATGTACATGATATCCCTGAGGGCAATGATTCTAGTTCAAACATTTTTAATAATAATTTAAATGAGGTTGCCAGCACCAGAAAGTCTGAGAGAGTGTCTGTTTTACCAAAAAAGTTTGATGACTTTATTATTGAAGGAAAAGTTAAATATGGTTTGGAAAAAGCTGTTAACTATTCTAGTCTTAGTGCTGAGAATTATTGCTTTACATCTAGTTTGAATAAATCTTTTGAGCCTAAAAGTTATGAGCAAGCTTCCAAAGATCCTAATTGGGTAAATGCTATGAATGAAGAAATGGAGGCCTTGTTTAGAAATAATACTTGGATTTTAGTTGATTTACCTTGTGATAGAAAACCTATAGGTTGTAGATGGATTTATAAAATTAAATATAGATCAACAGAAGAAATTGAAAGATATAAAGCTAGATTAGTTGCTAAAGGATATAGTCAAAGAGAAGGTGTTGACTACAAAGAAACTTTTTCTCCTGTATGCAAAATTGTTACTGTTAGATGTTTATTAACTTTAGCAATTCAAAAAATTGGAAATTGTTTCAACTTGATATAAATAATGCTTTTTTATATGGTGATCTTCTTGAAGATGTTTATATGGAATTGCCACAAGGGTATTATGATTGTAATGAGACTAAAGTGTGCAAACTTACAAAATCTTTATATGGTCTTAAACAAGCTCCAAGACAATGGAATGAAAAATTAACCTTAGCATTAAAAGAAAATGGTTTTGTTCAAAGCATAAGTGATTATTCTTTATTTGTTAAGAATACTGATTCTGTCTTTCTTGCTTTACTTGTTTATGTGGATGATATTGTAATCACAGGTAATAGTGAAAGTGAAGTAGAAAATTTTAAAACTTTCTTAAAATCTAAGTTTCTTATCAAAGATTTAAGAGAGTTAAAATATTTTTTAGGTATAGAAGTTTTAAAAACTGAAAATTGTTTATGTCTTTCTCAAAGAAAATATTGCATTGAATTATTAGATGAGTTTGGTACTCCTTTAGAATCTAATGTTATTATTGCATCTGAACCAACAGATTCTGATCATCTTCTTAATAATGTTACTGAATATCAAAAATTGATAGGAAAATTAATCTATCTTACCATGATTAGACCAGATATTTCTTTTACTGTTTCTTGCTTGAGTCAATTTATGCATAGTCCATTACAGTCTCATTTAAAGATTGCTTTAAGATTGTTAAGATACTTAAAGGCTTCACCTGGTAAGGGTGTTCTTCTTTCAAGATCAGATGATTTATCATTATCAGCTTATGTAGATGCTGACTGGGGTAAGTGCATTACTGATAGGAAATCTGTTACAGGTTTTGCTATTTACTTTTGTGATTCCTTAATTTCTTGGAAAAGTAAAAAACAAGCTACTGTATCCAGATCTTCTACAGAATCTGAATACAGAGCTATGGCATCTGCAGCTGTAGAAATTTTGTGGATTATTAATGTTCTAACTGATCTTAATGTTAAAAATTTGTTACCTGTTAGATTATTTTGTGACAATAGGTCTGCAATTCAACTTGCAGCCAATCCAGTTTTTCATGAAAGGTCAAAACATTTTGAGATAGACTTACATCTTGTAAGGAACAAATGCACTTCTGGAGTCATTGAAATTTATGACATTAACACAAATAATCAAATTGCAGATATCTTTACAAAAGGGTTAAGCATTAAACAACACAATTTCTTTTGTGATAAATTGAATCTTGTAAACATGTTCCATGCTTAGATTAAGGGAGGTTGTTAAAATATAATCTAGCATGGATCATATAGCTTGAATTTTATCTCATTGTGTTGGTGTTTTGTAGGTTCACATCTTGTGAAGATATTGTTTTAAGAAGATTTATGCTGTCATTTTCTATGGGTTGGTTAATGCTGCTTGGATATAAGTTGAGGGACTAAAAGTGTGAAGTTTTATACTTGGGGACCAAGTTGCAAGACTGGAAGCTTTAATTTATATATACCCATTTTTTATTTATTTTAATTTATCACTCTCATATTATCATCATCATATTCATATTCTTCTAGGGTTTCATATTTTCTTCTGTATTCGATTCTTAAATCTTGAATTCATTGTTCAAGATTAGCATAGACACTTTGGTGTTTGTATTGTGAGTATTGAGAGTGTTCATCTGTATTTCAATTGTGATTGAATACAATTGTTCTTGTTTCTGAATTGATATTCTGTTGATTAATATAATTGTTACTCTGATTTTATCAAAAAGGAAGACAAGTAGGTGAGTTATAGCTAGGAACCTCAGCTAAATATAAATGATAAAATCATTACTCTCTTGTGGTAGCTAATTTTGACGTGTTGCGACCTAACGACATCGCACAAATAAAACCGTCCGTTTTGACCATATCAATGACTAATCTAGCTATTCGGTATATTTGAACATTTCAGACGCATGCGTTTTACAAGAATTATCTTTCTTTAATTGTAGTTTCATCAAAAAGGTGATAAAAGTTCTTCACTTTTAACAGTGATTAATTTAATATAAAATTATTTCCTGTCGATAAAATCAAATATATAAAACAGAGTAGTTAGGTAATACTCGTATAGCGTTACTAGAATAATACTCCGTATTAATCATCCCATGTGACATCTGTTGTCCCAATAGACATGCATGTTACAACGTAGGTATATGAAATTTTTGAATGGAAGGTATGAATATGAAATCCATTTACAAAGCAAGTATTTTGTTGAAAAACTTTGTAAAAGTAGTATACTCGGATTTATTATATCAGGGTTTTATTATTTTCCAACACTGAGGATGTCAAAAATTGCAGGTGTACACGAAACCCGGATGTGACAACCCGGTTTAATGTGATTTGTCAAAACCCAGATGTGATAAATATGGGTATATTACTTTTACAAAGTTTCTTCAACAAAAAACTTATTTTACAAATGGGTTCCATACACATACCTTTCATTTAAAAAATTTCGTAGGTATATATCACACAAGCTTTTCATTAAAGATAAGCTGTTAATAACTAGTATAATATTCACTAAGGCCACAGCCTATCGTGTGTGAAATGATCCGTCAATGACCTTCACCAAGTGCCCATGATAGTGAGCAGCTCGCGAAGTAACAAGGCTTTAAAGAGGATTTGTGGGTCCCAATTTAATGCATTGTGTCTATCCTTTTAATTATATAATGTATAATGTATTTAAATAATATTTTAAATGAGATAAAGTTAGGTGGTGGAGTGTATGATAGTGAGTGATTAGTAAAAGAAATTTTAAAGATTTTTTTTAGATGTGGCACTGATGTGGAGGAGAAAAAGTTTTGTGAAAGCTGTTACGATAGTGAGTGGTCTAAAGACATTTTGAACTGACGTCGTGAAAGGTCACACTCAAAACACTTTATAGGAGGCATTTCTAGAAGAAGAAAAAAAGTTGGAGCCGTCGTTCGTCTTTAGAAACGAAAAATTTGAAGGCTTTTTGACATTTAATAATTTCTTTAGTTTTTCATGTAACTTTTAATCTTATTTTACCATACCATTTCTAAAAACTTTACAACTCTACTTACAACATTCCCCCAATGACATTGTCACTTTACAACAATCTAACCTAAAATATTAACCAAAACCGCGATATATATATATATATATATATATATATATATATATATATATATATATATATATATATATATATATATATGATCGAACTGCTAAATAACATTTTGAGAATAAAGGAACTAATAAATTTATTATTTTTATAATATTATAATTAGAAATTACAATTAAAAATTTTTAATTTCCGGAGTTGGTATTTATTGTTTAGAATATAAAAAAAAATCACATAATGGAAATGACTAACGACTAATCAAAAATACAATGTAGGATTTAAAAATCAGGGTTTAAGGTTTAGATTTAGGCTTTAAATTCAGCGTTAAATACGAACGGTTTAGATTTTAGGATTTTGAGTATTGAGACTAAACCTAAAACACTAAACTCTAAATCAAGTTAAATTTAGCCTAAACCTCTTATTTGGTTATCCTACATCAAATTTATGATAGCCTATTGTGAATTTTTTTTTTAAAGAACCATATCTTTAGAATTTAAACAATAAATACTAACCCCAGAAATTTTAAAACCTAAATTTCAAACCCAAAATCGGACTAAATTTGATGGAATTTAGAAAATAAATTTACACAACTCCTTATCCCGAAAAGTGTTTATTCCTTAATCACTTATATATACACTCTTTAAGTAAAAGTCTAAAAGCATCACTACTAGAGAATTGCCCTTTAGGGACGACAGGCCGTCCCAGAAGATCTTTCTGGACAACAAGTCGTTCCCAAAGAGTCGTCTCTAATGCCTCATCCCGAAAAGTTTTCGGGATGATAACCTTTTTCCGGGACGACCATGGGTCCCACTTTGACTTTCCTGCCTGACATCTCGAGACCCTTTTCGGTACGATCTGAGACGACAAGTCTTGGAAAAGAATAATATTAAAATATTATTTATTTTAGTTATTTATTAATAAATAAATAGTTCATTCTTTAGGAACGACTTTTGGGGACGGCAAGTTGTCTTTAAAGAAAAACATTAAAATATTATTTATTTAAATAAATAATCATAAAATGGGCTGTTGATTTCTTTGGGGACGACTTTTGGGGACGACATGCCGTCCCTAAAAGTACATTGTATTTTTTTTTTTTTTTTTTTTTTGCAGGCCTGCATAACCAGCAGTGCCAGCTGTAAAAATGACACATTTCAAATAAAAAAAACCTGCTGTATGATCATATATTTCACAAACACAACAATAAAAATTAACTAAACTTACGATTATCTCACGATTACATAACAATTACTAGTCTCCAAATCAAAGTTTACACGTTAAACTTAAACAAATTGTTTATCAAACGGGACGACTCGTGCGCAAGCCCGCCCCCTTATGCTATAGAAGAATTGAGCTTCTTGCTGTAAAACTTACCCTTCCGCTTCTTCTTCTTCTTCATCATCTTCTTCTTCTTCGTATTCATCTTCACTTTCACCTTCACGATCACCTTCATTACCTTCGTCACTTTAAGAACTAGAATTGGGAAGACGGAAAAAAGATTGCAAATGGGGCGGGATAGCCATCCTATTAAAAGCAAAAACTTCAGATAACGCGGTCTATAGGTGTGGTTCCGAACCGGGTGGTGGTGGTCTTCTAGCTCGAGACGTGGATGGAGATTCGAAATTAGTATGCGAATCGGGTAACTATGTACCCAATCTGCGACGATGCCCATGCCGATTGCCCAAAACCTGCAACATAACTTCTTCATCACTCAAAATCGGCTCGTCTCTTTTTAAAATCAACATGTTGTCCTACAAAATTTAAAAAATATAAATATTAGTATGATATAATAATACGATATCATATAACTCTATTTTAACTCATATTGACCAAATTGACCTCATTTTAACCCAATTGACTTATTTTTGACATCCTTTGACCCAAATTGATCGCGTTTAAACACAATTGACTTCATTTGGCCCATTTTATGACTTCATTTGGCACAATTGACCCATTTGACTACATTTTACACAATATGAGCCCGTAATGAAATGGGTTGATATATATATATATATATATATATATATATATATATATATATATATATATATATATATATATATATATATATATATATATATATATATATATGTGTGTGTGTGTGTGTGTGTGTGTGTGTGTGTGTGTATCTGTGTGTATATATATATGTGTGTGTGTGTATATATATATATATATATATATATATATATATATATATATATATATATATATAACTAGTAAAAATTCTTAACAATTATCACACAATACAGGCAACTAATCCCGATCGTGAAGTAATTTATAAGTAAACTTGACCAGTTAGTCTACAGAGAGCAGTTTTATCAGAAACTTTAACTAATAATTATCCTAGTAAAACTGGAGGAGTTTTTAGTTTATTAAAACTAAAATCGCGAAAAGTAAATTAAACTTAAATCAATAGAGAAAAGGTATCCACTTAAAGTCAATTCCTTCGGATCAAAATTGCTTGTTAAGTTCGTTTTAAAAAATTATAATTATGGGGACACTGCAATTATCTATTGATTCTCACAGATTGTTGACTAAATCCCTAGCTCAACTCTCGTTAATCCTAGTTTTCTAATCAAGTCGCCAAATAATCATCCAAGATAATAATCTAACTTGAATTGATTTGGTGTCCCTTCACAATTCCACAAATATCAAAGTTTATCACAGTTTAATTGTTAATCGTCTAATTATACTGGTTATTCGTGTAGCGGCCCGACAAAATCGTCATTGACGGCGCCGTCTACTTAGGTCCCGTTACGTGGTCATAAGTCTTTAAAACAACGTTTGACCAAATATGTTGCATTCATTTCAAATGTAAAGATGTTTCAAAGTTTACAAAGTAGTTCAACAACTAAACGTGTTACAACGTTTTTAATACAAATGAAACATATGCGACACAATTTAAAGTGAAGTCAAAAGACGCTCCATGTATGCATGTATACTCGACATCCAAGAAAGTATCAAAATAGAGTGCGGAAGCATGTATCACTTAGCATTCAAGGACCTGAGAAAACATATAGAAAATTGTTAACGAAAAATGTTGGTGAAATCATAGGTGTATTAGTAAACGTTGTTTTTGAACCACAAGATTTTGTATTTCCATAACGTTGATTATCTAAATCGTTTACATTCCAAATTTGTTATTCGTTTGTGGAGCACCCAATTATCAAGACTTAACTGTTCACATACCCCCGTTATCATAGTGTTAGAACCTACACTATATACTCGAAAATATATTTCATCCGCTAAAGGTAACGAACCATCCGAATGAGGGCTTGTCAAGCCCGTATGGATCCACACAACATAAGTTCATGTTTACACCCTGCAAGTGTAACTAATGATAATTGAATTGAGGCCTTTTTGTTCTAACTCGCACGTGGAATGTTTGTTTTCGTACTTGTGTTCAAAGCATAAAAGTATGATACGTATATGTTTCTCATCCCATAATTTAAAGAGTAAAATTTGTTGAAAAGGTGGGACTATGATCTCACCTTGAGTGCACGAATATAAATGTACTTCACAAGTAAACGTGTGCAAGAATGAATGCTAGTCTCGACCTAAACAAATAGGTTGTATCAATATCGGTAAACACGGTCGGTCAAAATTGTTCAATTAGTCCTATGGCTCGTTACGACTCGATTAATATAGCATGTGAGTCAAATTGTCAAGTTTCATGCAAGATACAAGTATAAAAGCACGTTAGAACGATTGCATAAGTATTCAGTTAAGTTTGAATAAAAGTCAACTTTGGTCAAGTCAATGTCACCGAAAAAGTCAACACGTTCGGGTCGGGTCTCAGACAATTTTTCTGGGTTATATAATCATATATGAGCATGTTAGAACAAATTACATGTTAATCAGAGGTGCGTAGCATAGTTAGAATTAAACGTGAAATGGCCAATTTGGACAAAAATATGCAGTTCATTTGGACGGTGTCCAAAATAGCTGGACGACGTCCAGCAATGAAGGACTGGACGACGTACAAGGACTGGGACGGCATCCAAAAATGTACAGATTTCTGCTTTGCTGAAAATTCACAATTGCACTAACCAAACTCCAAACAATCACAATTTATGATCCGGAAACAATCAAAACATGTATCTTATCTCGTCGGAAAGGTATTTTGACGAGGAACGCAACTAAGCACATTTCATCAATCAATCCATCATTTACAACAACCAAGTTTGCATTAAATGTTCATCATTAATTACATTCAAGATCATAAATGCAATTTGATAATTCGGGAACTTACTACCTACATATAATATGTCGTTTCGTAGGTAATTACGCATTCAATACAACTAAACACTTATCAACAACCTTTCATAGCATTCAATGCATCAAATGTTCATATTTAAGTCTATCAAACCCTAACCAAAATCACAAAAATCAATAATTATATTAGTGAAGTTTTCTTAGTCAACACACACATCAAAATGGAGCTAGTGATGCTAGTAACACATTTAATACATGAACTTTTAACATCTAACAACATTTAAACAACCAAAACTCAAGATCAAACTAGTCACTTTTCAAGTTCAAGCTAGTTACCCAAATTAACAAGATCGAGCATACAAAACACATATTCATGTTAGACTCGAGCCATAGACACTAACTAACACACTTTTAAGTCAAAAACATCAAGAACAAGAAATCTAGAGTTTTTAGAAAGTTACCCAAAAGAGATGAAGTTGGTTTGGATTCGAAGAGGAAGATGCAAGGATTCCAAATATGTAATTTGTTTTGAAGAACGCTTACTAGATCGAATTTAGATGATGATTCTTTGTTTGAGGGTTTGAGAGTAAAAAGGATGGAAGTAGTGAAGTTGGGAGGTGAATGAATGGAGGAGATGGAAGTTGACCATTTGACCTAGTCACATCTTTGCCCTCTTGACAACATTAGTCCCTCGAGTTTGAAAGCGGGTGCGTGAATTACCTAAACGAAATATTTTGAAACGCAAATTAACGGGTGATGTTATAATCTAATAACGGACTTTAAAATAGTTTGACGGAAAGTAAACGGAAAAAGGCGGGTCATTGCATTACCTACTCCTTAAAAGAAATTTCTTCCCGAAATTTAAGTAGATGTAGTGGTCGTTGTTTCTTCCTCGGGATCTTGCATTGTCAACTCTACGAATAAGTGAGGAAAATTTCTTTTCATTTGATCTTGTCTTTCCTAAGTAAACTCGGGTCCTCTTTTGGCGTTCGAACGGACTTTGACAATCGGGATTTTACTTTGTTTTAACGTCTTGATGGAGTGGTCCACAATTTCAACCGGTTCTTCCACGAAATGTAGTTAGTCATCGATAGTAAGCTCCTCGAGAGGGATGACGAGTTCAGGTACGGCGAGGCACTTCTTCAAGTTTGATACATGGAAGGTAGGATGAATGTAGCTCAATTGGGTTGGAAGATCTAAACGGTAAGCAACGGGTCCAATACGCTTCAAGATTTCAAAAGGACCAATATATCGCAGATTTAGCTTTCCACGTTTCCCGAAACGGATTACACCTTTCCAAGGTGCAACTTTTAACATTACACAATCACCCACTTGGAACTCGAGATCCTTACGTCTAATGTTGGTATAGCTCTTTTGACGACTACGGGCCGTCCGGAGCCTATCTCGGATTTGAACGATCTTCTCGGTTGTTTCATGAATGAGTTCGGGTCCGGTGATTTGCTTGTCGCCTACTTCGGCCAAATAAAGAGGAGAACGACATTTACAGCCATATAGAGCTTCAAAAGGTGCGGCGTTAATACTCGCGTGATAGCTATTGTTGTAAGAGAACTCGGCTAGGGGCAAATGCTTTTCTCAAGCTTTTCCGAAATAGATAACGCAAACTCGTAGCATATCTTCCAAAGTTTGAATCGTGCGTTTGCTTTGTCCGTCAGTTTACGGATGGTATGCGGTGCTCATGTCTAAACGTCTCCCCAAAGCTTCTTGTAAGGCACCCCAAAATCTAGAAACAAAACGGCCATCTCAGTCGGAAATAATCGATAAGGGTACACCGTGAAGGGACACAATATCCTTTATGTATAGTTGCGCAAGCTTGTCCATTTTGTCGGTTTCTTTCATGGCTAGGAAGTGGGCGAATTTGGTGAGACGGTCAACAATAACCCAAATGGTATCATAACCAGTGTGATGACCCGGAAATTTCTGACCAAATTTTAAACTTAATCTATAACATTTCCGGCACAATAAGCAAAGTCTGTAATATTGAGTCACGAAAGTTTTGGAACTATATTCATGTAATCAATTATTCTTTGACTGTTCTCGAAAATTCACGAACAATATATATATATATATATAACTTAATGTGCATATATATATATATATATATATATATATATATATATATATATATATATATATATATATATGATTTCAAGTTATTTAGTAAACGATAGTAACATTCGATTATTGATTTGATTGATATTTAGAGAAGTTAACTAAAACGTTTAAGATGAACCAGTAAAACACTAATTTTCTACAGTATTTTCGAATTGCTACAGTACCCGAAAAGCTACAGTGTTTTCGAAAATCACTATTTGCTAGCTACAGTAACTTTGCTACAGTAAACACTATTTCAAAATAAAAATGTATATATGTATATGTATATACTACGAGACGATAATTTATAGAAGTAAATGACCAAAACACTCAAATGTATAAGTTACATCTCGAGTGGTATAGTTTATGGATAATTTAAGTCTAATTTTTGACAAAGGTACGACTCACGAAACGAAAAATCCAAGTTTTCTCAGCGTACGAAGGGACATTCGAAAAATCGGAACCGGGACATAAGTCAAGTGACGACGTACGACTTATCGGAACAAAAGTTACAAGTTAACTATGCACGTAAATATAATATAATATATAAATAATTATATAAATTAAATATATTATATATATTATATAAAATTATGTCGACAAACAAAAAGTTAAACGATTGTGAGCTGTCATGGGCACCCATGTGATCGCATGGGATTTACCCCTTCAAGCCATGCGATCGCATGGCAGGGGATTTCAGGATTTATCTATAAAACTCGACATTATGTTCGACACAAGCACACACACAAATATTCATTTACTCCCGCTGCATAATTATTATTATTATTTATATTATTAAGATTAATATTATTATTAATCTTATTATTATTAGTAGTATTAGTATTATTGTTGTTAATACATAAAATATTACGACGAGGTTATGAGCGGGTTATTTTCAAAAATGGGTTTTCGAGCGGGATAGAACTAAGGAAACTATGGGCTATAGCCATGGAGGTTATGAGTAATGTTCGTGGGTATTGTTTTGAAAATCAAACCTAGTGTTTATCATCTCTGTTATGTCTACGTACTTGCCTGCAATATTGAATCACAATATTGATACGTGAGCATTCATATCTTATCTTTTATATATTAATTGTGTATCCATGTCTAGTGCTCGAGTATATATATTTATGCATTCTTGTATGCTACATTTCCTCGTTAAACAGTTTATGATGAATCACGAATTAAATACATATATTACTGATAAAAGGTATATGATATGCATGTTTTTGGAAAGCTGGCAAAAAATCAATAACTTTTCATTTAGAAATCGCGTAATTTCGATGAAAGAATTAAAAGATATGGTCAACTGAATTATGATTGACGTTAATTGGAATTGCTTTTGAATCCGCAATTGATACTTAAACAACTTATTTATAAGATTGATAAATTGGATTTTTGAATATTATCAGCCGAGTAAATGAATACTTATATAAGGCACGTTTTGTTTTGTTGAACAATTGTCAAAATTGATTATTTTATCATATTTTAAAGCCTTATAAAAACTATAGTATTGAATCAGATTGACTTTTTGAAACGACTTTGGATAACTTTTGTATGTCGATCTCGAGCATTAGGATTGTGATACACTATGACCTGACCTAGCTTGATAGACAATTATTGACCAGCATATGTTCTCTAGGTTGAGATCTACGGTTATTTGGTATTCCAAGTTTCGGTCACATTTCGGTGAATGACTTTATATGATGCTAAGGTGAGTTTCATTGATCCCTTTTTAATTGCTTTTGCAATACATTTTTGGGCTGAGAATACATGCACTTTGTTTTAAACGCAATGGACACAAGTACATACTTAATTCTACACTGAGTTTGAACCGAAAATATCTTAGCTTTTGTAACTAGTAAATGTCGATTATAAGAACCGATGGGCGCGAATAGAGGTATATGGATCCATAGGGCTTGACATCCTCGTCTGTTCCAGGTATAGAAACCCTAGCCTGAACTATAAAACAGACGTATGCTATTTGAGTTTAGTACACATTGGATTGCGTGTATTGTACATGTTGGTTGCACGTATGTTAAAACAGGGGTACTTATTATAACGTTAAAGTTTAGTTACCAGGGTGCTCAATTTTGTAGAATAATTTGATAAACGTTTCTGGATGAAACAACTGAAAACTTGTGATTCACCTTTATATACAGATTATGCGCAATATTAAAACTATGAACTCACCAACCTTTGTGTTGACACTTGTTAGCATGTTTATTCTCAGGTTCCCTAGAAGTCTTCTGATGTTTGCTTATATGTTAGACAAGCTATGTGCATTGAGTCTTACATGGCATATTTTTCAAGGAAACGTTGCATTCACCAAATCATCACCATGTATCTTATTTTGACTGCATTGTCAACGGAAGTACTATTGTAAACTATTATATTACGGTGATTGTCTATATGTAGAAATCATCAGATGTCGAAAACCTTTGATTTAAATATTCATTTATGGTGTGCCTTTTCAAAAGAATGCAATGTTTATAAAACGTATCATATAGAGGTCAAATACCTCGCAATGAAATCGATGAATGACGTATTCGTCCATATGAATTTGGAGCGATCGTCACAACCAGGGATGGAAATGGGCGAAAAAAACCCGTGACCCGCAGGTACCCGTGCCCGTGACGGGCGGGTTTTTATGAAAAATGTACCCGCGGGCACGGGTCGGGTAAAAAATTTTACCCGTTGGCGGGTCGCGGGCGGGTCGCGGGCACTTAATACCCGTCGCGGGTAAAACCCGACCCGTGAATCCGTGTTGCCCATTTAAGCTACCCGCGGGTATACCCGTTTACCCGCATACATATTCTTAATTATATACTAGTTTATTACCCGTGAATTCGCGGGATGAAGATAGTAAATTTGCAATATCTATTCTATATGTGTGAAAGATTCAAAACATTGACTGCCTAATGTGCACACCTCTTGTAGCCTTTGCTTAAACTCCTTTAAGATGTTTTGTGGGGTTCCCCCTTACTATTGTAATACTGACCAACTTGACAATAAATTTGATACCACCGAAAAGAAATATAACCACCAAGATTAAAAAAAAAATGCATGTTACTGAACGGTTTTTTGGGTATTTATATTTTTTTACAAAACCATAAAATTCACGAAGTCTCTCCACTCAATTATACTCGACAAGCCCAACATACTTTGATTGCTTTCAGAGACATCAGTGCAAGTGCTAACTCATCAAACAAACTTGTTAAAAATTCAAATACATTCACTCAACTAAAGAAATTTGATTAGCGTAAAAAATACAAATAACCATTTATTTGCGCGTAAAACCCGGCGGTAATGGGTATCCGTTACTAAAAATCAATTAAAGTGTACATTCTATAAACCCGCGGGTTTACCCGCGGGTCGCGGGTACGGGCAGAAAATTTTACCCGTTGGCGGGTAAACGGGTACCCGCGGGTAAATAAAAATCCTGGAGGGCGGGTCGTGGGTACCAAGGACCCGTGCCCGTCGCCCGCGGGTGCCATCCCTAATCATAACCGCCCACTGCCTTCGGTAGTTTGGTGATAAAGTCCATCATTATTCTTTCCCACTTCTATTGCGGGATTTCGGGTTGTTGAAGTAACCCGAACGGCCTTTGGTGTTCGGCTTTGACTTTGGAGCAAGTTAGACACTTTCCAACATAAGTAGCGATGTCATTTTTAATGTTCGGCCACCAATATTGTTCCTTGAGATCGTGGTACATCTTACCGGCACCGGGATGAATCTAGTACCTTGACTTATGGGCTTCGTCTAGAATAAGGCTTCGTAAGTCCCCATAACTAGGCACCCAAATTCTTCCGATGAAATATCGGAGTCCGGTCTCCTTAACTTCAAATCGAGAGACGAGAACGTTTAGGCATTCGAGAGAAATATTTTCATCCCTGAGAGCTTCATCTTGGGTTACACGAATTTGATTATTGAGATTGGTGTGGATGGTGATGTTTAAAGATCGGACACGAAGAGGCACCATTCTTTCCTTTCGACTTAAGGCATCAGCTACAACATTTGCCTTCCCGGGATGGTAACGAAGCTCACAATCGTAATCATTCAAAGTTTCAATCCACCGCCGTTGTCTCATGTTTAGTTGTTTTTGATCGAAGATGTATTGTCTGCTTTGCCCGTAGGCGCACGAATATTTCTTGGCAACCACACACGACGAGCACTTTCCCAGGAGGTCACCCATCCTGGTAGTGCCCTCGCATGAGCACGCTTAACTACAGAGTTCTCATGGGATATACTTCACTTGTGGTCCCAAAACGCGTCATGCTAGGAAATGTCTCCACACCCTTATAAGGCATGATTCGTTCCCCTTTCCAACCGATGTGGGACGGATGTAACAAGGATGTTACAATCCTCCCACCTAATGGGACACAGTGTCCTCGCTGTGCACGTTTGGTTCGGGGCTTGGCTTTGATACCATTCTGTAACACCCTAGCTTAACATGACCACAATATTGTCCGCTTTGCCCGCAGGCGCATGGCTTTTTCTTGGCGACCACATATGAGAAGCACTTTCCCAGGAGGTCACCCATCCTAGTAGTGCTCTTACCCGAGCATGCTTAACCACAACGTACTATCACACCGCTCTGCTTGTAGTCCCAAAACGCGTTGTGTCATTTAAGCGTGAGTATTACCTTATAATCCCATGATCACTCATGTCAATGGGCGATGTGGGATTTGCCTAGGGTGTTACATTCACCCCCCTTCAGGGACTCATCGTCCTCGATGAGGTTTGCCCCACCACCCCCAACGGCACATGAGTGGCTCTAATACCATCTGTAGACGCCCAACAAAATCGTCATTGACGGCGCCGTCTACTTAGGTCCCGTTACGTGGTCATAAGTCTTTAAAACAACGTTTGACCAAAATATGTCGCATTCATTTCAAATGTAAAGATGTTTCAAAGTTTACAAAGTAGTTCAACGACTAAACGTGTTACAACGTTTTAAGTACAAATGAAACTTATGCGACACAATTTAAAGTGAAGTCTGTAATGACCCGGCAAAATCGTCATTGACGGCGCTGTTAACTTAGGTCCCGTTGCGTGGTCGTAGTCCCTAAATGAGACGCGTTTGACCAAAATTATGTCGCATTCATTTGAAACGTATAAGACTTACAAAGTTTAGTTTACCAAACGGATGGACAACAAGTTTAAGTTTACAAAAGTTGTAAAGTATAAATGAAATAACTTGCGACATAGTAAGTTTAAAATCACGGTTGTTATAAATAACGTAAGTATGTATGTATGCTTGACTCCAAGCAAGCATGAGTGTACGCAGAAGCATGTATCAAATAGCCATTCATGAACCTGAGAAACATATAGAAAACTGACAACGAAAAACGTTGGTGAAATCATAGGTGTATTTGTAAACGTTGTTTTTGAACCACAAGATTTTGTATTTCCTTAACGTTGATTATCCAAATCGTTTGCATTCCAAAAGTATGTTCGCGAGCACCCAATTATCAAGACTTAACTTTTCTTCCATTGAACCCCATCACAATAGTATTAGAACATACACTGTTTCTCGAAAATATATTTCATCCGCACAACGGTAGCGAACCGTCCGAATGAGGGTTTGTCAAACCCATATGGCCATACAACATAAGTTCTCGCTTACACCCGACAAGTGTAACTAATGATAATCGAATTGAGAATTTTTGTTCAAACTCGCTGTGGAATGTTTGTTTCTTCGTACTTGTGTTCAAAGCATAAAGTAAGTAGTACAAGATATAACAAAGCATATGTTTCTCAGCCCACGATTTAAAGAATAAAAGTTGTTGAAAAGGTGGGACTATGATCTCCCCTCGAGTGCACTAGAATAAATGTACTTCACAAAGTAAATGTGTGCATGAAAGTTGTTTAGCCTTGACCTAAACAAGTAAGTTGTATCAATTAACCGGTTATGACACAAGGTAGGGCGAAATGTGTTCAATTAGTCCTATGGCTCATTACGACTCGATTACATATAGCATGTGAATCACGTTGTCAAGTTTCATGCAAGAATCAAGTAAAAAATAAGATTAGGACGATTGCATAAGTGTTTGGTTAAGTTTGACTAAAAGTCAAACTTTGGTCAAAGTCAACTAAAAAGTCAACACGTTCGGGTCGGGTCTCGGACTATTTTTCTGAGTTCCATAATCATATATGAGCATGTTAGAGCAAGTTACATGTTAATCGGAGGTGCGTAGCATAGTTGGAATTAGACGAAAAATGACAATTTTGGACAGCCCCAGATAGATCATCTGGACAGCATCCAGAATGGCTGGACGGCATCCAGCAGTGAAGGGTGGGACGGTGTCCAAGGGATGGGATGGCTTCCAAAACACCTGGGTTGCTGAATGCTGAGAATTTCCTAAGTGTCGAGCAAAACATCAATCAAACGCAATTTATGAACCGAAAGCACTTAAGACACGTATCTTATATTGTTGGAAAGGTATTTTGACAAGGAATACAACTAAACACATATCATCAATCAAGTTAATCATTTACAATAACAAAAACCTCGTCGAATGATCGTTAAAAGTTCATAATCAAAGTTTCAAGTTCGTAAAACGCATAAGATGATTCGGGAATCCAATTTACACATACGATATGCCGTTTCGAAGGAAATTACGCATACAATACAACTAAACACTTACCAACAACATTGCAAAGCATTTGGTGCATCAAAAGTTCGTTTTAAAATCTATCAAACCCTAACCAAGAATCATGAAATCAATAATCATGTTAATGAGGTCTTACAAAGCCAACCAACATATCAAATTGAAGCTAATGATGCTAGTAACACATTTAACATAATAGGTTTAACATCTAACAACATTTAATCAATCAAAATCAAAGATTAAACTAACTCATTTCAAGTGTTCATGCTAGTTACACCAAATAACAAGATCGAGCATAGAAATTACATACACGACATCACAATGAGCCATAGACACTAATTAACACCATTTCAAGTCAAAAACACTAAGAACATGAAATCTAGAGTTTTTAGAAAGTTACCCAAACGAGATGAAATTGGTACCAAAATGTAGAGGATGAAGAGAGGATCACGAATATGTAATTTGTTTTGTTGCAAGCTTCCTAGATCGAATTTAGATGATGATTCTTTGTATGATGAGTTTGAGAGAAATGGTGGAAGTATTAAGAAAAAGGAGAAAGAAAGAAGTAGATAATGAATGGTGGAAATGGTGGGTTGACTAGTTGACCTAGTCAACTAGTTTGCCCACTAGACAACTTTGGTCCCTCGAATTTAAAGTGGGTGCGTGAATTAACCAAACGAATTATTTTTAAAAAAACGCTAGAGTAACCAAGAGATGTTATAATTAAATAACGAAAATATTAAGAACGTTAGTTAACGAAAGATACAAATTTAGATAACAAAAGATATTTTCTAAAAAAAAGACGGTGTTAAAAATAAATTTAACGGAAAAACGTGGGATGTTACATTACCTACACCTTAAAAGAAATTTCGTCTCGAAATTTAGTTGGAAGTAGTTGTTGTTTCTTCCTCGAGATCTTGCGTTGCCAATTCTACGAATGGGTGAAGGTAATTCCTTAGGCATTCCAACAAACATTGACGGTCGGGATTTTACGTTGTTTTAAAGTTTGGTTTCACGATTCATAGTTTCAACCGGTCCTCCTAGGAAGTGAAGTTTATCATCGATAGTAAGCTCATCGAAAAGGATAACAAGTTCTTGTTTCGCAATACACTTCTTTAAGTTTGATACGTGGATTACAGGATGAACGGAGACTCAAGCGAGTCGGAAAATCTAAACGGCTAGCAACGGGTCCAAAACGCCCCAAGATTTTAAAAGGATCAAGATATCGTGGATTTAGCTTTCTACATTTTCCCAAATGGATTACACCTTTTCAAGGCGAGACTTTTAACATTACGCGGTCACCCACTTGGAATTCGAAAGGTTTACGTCTAACATCAGCATAGTTCTTTTGGCGACTACGAGTCGTGTTGGGTCTTTCTTGAATATGGATAGATTTTCTCGGTCGCTCGTGTATAATCTCGGGCCCGGTGAATTGATCATCGTGTACTTGGTTCGACAAAAGGAGAATGACGTTCCGGTCATATATGGTTTCAAAAGGTGTGGCGTTAAAACTCGAATGAAAATCATTGTAGTAAGAGAATTCGGCTAAAGGAAAATACTCTTCTCAAGTAAATTTGGAGTTGATAACACAAACTCGTATTATGGTTTCCAAGGTTTGAATCGTATGTTTATTTGGTTCGTCAGTTTGTGGTTGATATGCTGTACTCATGTCTAAACGTGGTCCCGAGGCTTTTTGTAAGGCACCTCAAAAATCTAGAAGTGAAACGAGAATCTCGATCCGAAACGAGGTACATTTCTTTAAGAGGTATATTTGAACAAGTTTGTTAGGACTTGAAAACGTTTGTTAGAATAAGTTTCTTATCGGGTTCTGAAAACGTTCGTTAGGACTATTCACCCTCGTGGCGAATACTAGTATAGCGTGAAGAGTCTCTCTCTCCATTGAGAATTTAGAATAAAGATTTCCTTATACGGAAGTACAAGTGTAAGGCGAGAGAAGTTTCCGCCTCATGTGAGCATACCAAGCATTTTGTAGTTCGTGGATAAAACTGTGCGAAAATGAGATAGTATACGCGTGTAACACATGTTTGAAGTTGAAAGAATTTATCATTCATTCGGAAGCATAAATATGGTTCGACAATAATCGATGGTGTGTCCTTGGTATGGTTATTATCAGTATTATCGGAGTTTTCGGATGTTCAAACAAGAAAAATGAAGTCATGTACATGGCACATGGTGGTGATTAGGTTGATCGAGTCCAATCACCATCACGTGTCACTAGAACTTTGGTATGACTTACCGTAATATAACCACGTTGATCGAGTGTCGTTATATTATGCTAACTCATACCTCCATTCCCACATCACTCCATAGATTCAAGTTCGTGTAATCGTGAAGATCTAAAATGTAGAGAGTGTAACGGCATCTCTAACATGACTCGTATTAAATCGAAAGAATTAGTGCAACTCTGAAGAAGCGTTTCCCGAGGGAAGTGTATAAATGATTGTTCACGTCAATGCAGTTCAAGTCAAACAATAATGTCTTTTAGGTACGAAAGGAGTAACGAATTATGATAATGAGTAGTACGCAACCGTAGTGATAAGTAGTGATGACGATACTCATCTAGAGTAGTGGTGGTAGTAACAAGAAGTAGTAGATAGTGAAGATCACCGGTGTAACATCGGTAGTGGTTAATGATTTCCATAGTGGTGGAAACTTTATAGTACTCGTGGATAGTAAGCTGGGACGGTGGTGAATAACAACCTGGGAGACAAGGTTCCCGAACTAGTGTAACTAATGAAGTCGCCATCATCCTTACGTGTATGAATCTCGAATTTACATGTGTCACCAAAAAGTGGTAGAATACGGATTCGTATGATGAAAATTTGGTAGCATTAAGGAGTTCACCTAAGAATGATTCAAGCATATATTCACAAGTAGTCAAGTAAGTGCTATCTATAGCAAATGCAAGTCAGAATGCAATGATTAACTATCCAGTTATAGTCTAGATTCACTAATGCGTCCTAACGACTCTGTCAGACACACTAATGCATATCCTAGTTCCCTACAACCAACGCTCTGATACCATCTGTAATGACTCGGCAAAATTGTCATTGACGGCGCCGTTAACTTAGGTCCCGTTGCGTGGTCGTAGTCCCTAAATGAGACGCGTTTGACCAAAATTATGTCGCATTCATTTGAAACGTATAAGACTTACAAAGTTTAGTTTACCAAACGGATCGACAACAAGTTTAAGTTTACAAAAGTTGTAAAGTATAAATGAAATAACTTGCGACATAGTAAGTTTAAAATCACGGTTGCTATAAATAACGTAAGTATGTATGTATGTATGCTTGACTCCAAGCAAGTATGAGTGTACGCGGAAGCATGTATTAAATAGCCATTCATGAACCTGAGAAACATATAGAAAACTGTCAACGAAAAATGTTGGTGAAATCATAGGTGTATTTGTAAACGTTGTTTTTTAACCACAAGATTTTGTATTTCCTTAACGTTGATTATCCAAATCGTTTGCATTCCAAAAGTATGTTCGCGAGCACCCAATTATCAAGACTTAACTTTCCTTCCATAGAACCCCATCACAATAGTATTAGAACATACACTGTTTCTCGAAAATATATTTCATCCGCACAACGGTAGCGAACCATCCGAATGAGGGTTTGTCAAACCCATATGGCCATACAACATAAGTTCTCGCTTACACCCGGCAAGTGTAACTAATGATAATCGAATTGAGGATTTTTGTTCAAACTCGCTGTGGAATGTTTGTTTCTTCGTACTTATGTTCAAAGCATAAAGTAAGTAGTACAAGATATAACAAAGCATATGTTTCTCAACCCACAATTTAAAGAATAAAAGTTGTTTTAAAATCTATCAAACCCTAACCAAGAATCATGAAATCAATAATCATGTTAATGAGGTCTTACAAAGCCAACCAACATATCAAATTGAATCTAATGATGCTAGTAACACATTTAACACAATAGGTTTAATATCTAACAACATTTAATCAATTAAAATCAAAGATTAAACTAGCCCATTTCAAGTGTTCATGCTAGTTATACCAAATAACATGATCGAGCATACAAATTACATACACGACATCACAATGAGCCATAGACACTAATTAACACCATTTCAAGTAAAAAATAGTAAGAACATGAAATCTTGAGTTTTTAGAAAGTTACCCAAACGAGATGAAATTGGTACCAAAATGCAGAGGATGAAGAGAGGATCACAAATATGTAATTTGTTTTGTTGCAAGCTTCCTAGGTCGAATTTAGATGATGATTCTTTGTATGATGGGTTTGAGAGAAATTGTGGAAGTATTAAGAAAAAAGAAAAAGAAAGAGGTGGATAATGAATGGTGGAGATGGTGGGTTGACTAGTTGACCTAGTCAACTAGTTTGCCCACTAGACAACTTTGGTCCCTCGAGTTTAAAGCGGGTGCGTGAATTAACCAAACGAATTATTTTTAAAAAAAAAATGCTAGAGTAAACGAGAGATGTTATAATTAAATAACGAAAATATTAAGAACGTTAGTTAACGAAAGCTATGAATTTAGATAACGAAAGATATTATCTAAAAAAAGATGGTGTTAAAAATAAATTTAACGGAAAAACGCGGGATGTTACAAAGTCAAAAGAGGCTCCATGTATGCATGTATACTCGACATCCAAGCAAGTATCAAAATAGAGTGCGGAAGCATGTATCACTTAGCGTTCAAGGACCTGAGAAAACATATAATTCGTTTGTGGAGCACCCAATTATCAAGACTTAACTGTTCACGTACCTCGTTATCATAGTGTTAGAACCTACACTATATACTCGAAAATATATTTCATCCGCTAACGGTAGAACACATTCCGAATGAGGGCTTGTCAAGCCCGTATGGATCCACACAACATAAGTTCACGTTTATACCCTGCAAGTGTAACTAATGATAATTGAATTGAGGCCTTTTTGTTCTAACTCGCACGTGAAATGTTTTTTTTCGTACTTGTGTTCAAAGCATAAAAGTATGATACGTATATGTTTCTCATCCCATAATTTAAAGAGTAAAAGTTGTTGAAAAGGTGGGACTATGATCTCACCTTAAGTACATGAATATAAATGTACTTCACAAGTAAACGTGTGCAAGAATGAATGCTAGTCTCGACCTAACTTATGGGCTTGGATAGATGGTGTTCCTATTCAAGGACACCAACGTTTAATAGTGAGGATCATTGTCTAGTCTACTGTTTGGAATATTTGGAGACTTCGAAATAGTATCAACTTCAAAGATCGTTCTTTTCGTAAGTGCCATGTGATTGACAGCATTGTGACGACCGGTTTTAATTGGAATTTTGCTAGATTTAAAAAGAAGCGTTGTAACTGGAACAAATGGTTGATGTCTCCTTATATATATATATATATATATATATATATATATATATATATATATATATATATATATATATATATATATGTATATATATATATATATATATATATATATATATATTTTTATTTTTATTTTTTTCTAGCATTTTGCTATCTATGTAAAAGAAAAACATCGTCATCATCATCATCATCATCATCATCAACATCATCATCGTCATCATCGTCGTCATCGTCGTCATGATTGTCATAATCATTCCCCCGGTACATTACATGTGTCACATTACGCCGTTATATTACGCCATTAAACGGATGGTGGGAAATCTTGGGCTAGAAAGTCCTTCTATTTAACACCCGCACAAATCAAAACATTAGTATACTACAACATTATGTCCGATTATCATCCTGGTCGTTGTCGACCTTGTGGTTCAAAATTAGTTATCAAAACTTGCTCGAATGATGATTACCAGTATGGTCGAATATATTATGCTTGTTCTAGTTTGTTAGGGTGCTTGTTGTCGTCATCGGCTGAATGTTGTAGAAAGCGAATGATTTGTATTGATCCAGTCTGGTGTGATAGGGCTCTTGAAGTGATATAACCATTGTTAAGGTCCAATAGAACTCTAGGACGTTCACTTGAGATCGCAGAACATCAAGCAAAAAGGTTGAAACTGATGTTAATTTGTAGTTTGGTTGCATTTGCATTGTGTTTCCTTTTAAAGTAACTGATGTATTTTATTTTTGAAGTAATGTGTTGTATTTTCATCAAGGTGGATGAAAAATACCTCTTTAGTTTGAGTTTCTAGTTAACATGTGTGTTTTAGTTTCAGTTTCTAATTGGATGATGAAATGAAAAGTTAAATTAGTTTAAGTCTCTAAATGTGTTTTAGTTACATTACGCCGTTATATTTACTAATCGTCATCGTCATCGGCATCATCAACGTAATCATCATCATCATCATCATCGTCATCACCGTCTTGTTCTTCATCGTCACCGCCATCAGCGTAATCATCGTCATCATAGTCATCGTCATCATCGTCGTTATATTACGCCATTATATTACTGATGGTGGCTTTTTGAGCGGGAAACTTTTGGGCGGGAAAACTGATTGTGGCTTTTTGAGTGGAAAATGAGTTCTATATAACACAATCACACATCAACATATTAGTTAAGTCTGTTCTACAACATGGTCGACGATGAGTGATATGGCCAAAATGGACGGTTTATTTTGTGGCGGAGTCAGGTCGCCGACCGTCTATTTCAGATATTACTAAGACGGTATGGTTTTAAATTTATAATATGTGGGGCCTAAATCTACTACTCCTTCCTATGGGTGCGTAAGGGAAGTATGACCTACGGTCGTTCGTTTAAGAAGACAACATAATCGAACTTTTATCTATAGTACTATCCTAATAACTAAGTAGATAGATGAGTAGTTTTGTTTTTTTCTAAAGTTCTAAGGCAAACGGGTAAATAAAGGAAAGAAAATGCAATAAAATTTGTAATTCAGATAAGGTTAAATAAGTGTGTGTTATGATTTCATCAGTTACTTAGCTGAGATTGTGGAATGCTGGCTCATGAATAAGCAATGACTTTGTATCTACTATGTTGTACCTAGACATCCCTATCACGTTGGTGATATGTCACTGGATAATTACACTAGGTTTGATGATTCTAAATAGACAGCAATGCCCTCAACCCCCGACGTCCATCAAACATAAGTACATGTAGGCACGCTCATCAATAAGAGCGCTCGAAAAAGGCAGCATATTAATATTCTACAAGGTCTAAACTTTCTTATGCATAACAGAAGACAAGGTTTTCCTAATTTGAGAGACGCGATGTGTTTCGATACTTTCGTTAATGATTGGTTAATACAAAGTGGTTAGGCCCTAAGAAGATTTCAACCATAAAGAACACCATGGCCAGGTTACTAGGTAACTTCCATGAACACGTTCGATTATCCTAACGATCCAATCCTTTATGGATTTTAAACAAACAGTTTCTTAATTAACTAAGAATCCCTCAAGCGGGATGCAATGCTTGAGACCGCGTTATGGTGTTGTGTACTAGTCAACACTTAACTGTTTCCATGGCCTTACATAGTAGGGGGCAGTTTACAACAACCGCTGTGCTTCAGCGTGCATTATATGCTTAGTGACTACACCAACATGGTTCATGACCAAAAATGTACTCCTAGTCTCATCAGAGGTGTCACTACGAAAAGGATCTCTGCCGGAATCCAAGGATTAGGTTAACGTACTACAACCGTTGTGCCTCAGTCAAGCTTGCATTGTATCTGACAGAGAATTTTACCAAGGCATGACACAGATAGTGTACTCTGAATCGGGGTTCGCGACTTCCTAATAACAGAGCCGGTACCTACGTTCTATTAGTTGGAAAAGCGATTGAGTTTAAAACATAATCGAAAAGCATCTCAACACATACACAATCCACCATATCATTTCAGCAGCGTAATTGATTACGTCATAACATACGCTAAAGATAACTACTCACTAATCATGGTAACAATATCATAAATCATAACAATGAAAGACATTATATAAAGATAAATGATAGAAATACCAGTATGATTAACCGAGTTCTGAAATATAAAAGTGACAACTTCAGACTCCAGACCGCTCCTAATACAATCTTCGACGTTCACCTCCAGGTATCCCGCTCGGAGAAGAAGGCCTTCAAAGTATGACTAATTGTAGTGAGAGATTAAAAATTGAAGTGAAGTATGTGTTGAAATGTGGAGCATAATGCCCTTTAAATAGGCCACCTAAGACCCTGCCATGCCGTGGGTCCTGGGCGTGGGCCTAGGCCATGGGCAAACTGGCAGCCTATGTGCCATGACTGTGGGCCCAAGCCTTGGCAGACCCTATGGCTGGCTAGCAGGTCGTAGGTATAGGGCGTGGGCTTAGGCCGTGGGCTATGTTGGTCAACTTGTTTCCTGGATCGTAAAATCTAATTTTCGAGGTCGTAACTTGTTCTTCACCGTTTTCGCTATAGATTCTTCGTTTTAAGTCCGATTTCTTCGATTCTTCTTGCATTGTCTTCGTAATCACTTAATCTACAAAATAAAGTGAATAAACGCTTAAATTGGCGATAAAGTTTAAATCTTTAATGTTTTGGGACTTAATATCGAGGGTAAAAACGTGACTTTTTAGCCGATATCAATGAGTTCCGATATGGTCAAGGACACCTGAGATGTGGTCGTTGTCGAATATGTCATTCAAATTTAGTTATCAAAACTTGTTTCGAAGATGAGTTCGAATATGATCGGCGATTTTATGGATGCGGTGCTTTATTGATGGTACTGCAAAACTCTTTTTTTATTTATGTATCTTCGGCTACCATATAGATTTTTTTATTAAATTAAATTTATTTTTGTTTATAGACTGAAACTTGTAGCAGGCGGAAGATTTGGGCGGAACCGCCCTTTTGTGAGAGGACGCGTCTTGAAGTGATTCCACCGTTGCTAAACTCCAAGAGAGCTCTTCAACGTTCACTCAGGATCGCAGATGATCAAGCAAGAAGGTTGAAAATAATGTTGATTTGTAGTTGGATAGTAGTTGTGTTGTTTTTATTTTTCATGTTACTGATGCTAAGTGTTAGTTTCAGTTGTTGTATTTTCTTTTTCCAATTAACTAACGTTAAGTGTTAGTTCAGTTTCTATTGTCCAATGTATTTTATTTTTCAAGTAATGTGTTGTATTTACTTCAAGCTGGATTGAATGTTAAATTAGTTTAAGATATGATGTGATGTGGATAACACATAGTTACATTACACCTTACATTACACTGATACATTTGGTAGGAAATCAAGGTCGTAAAACACTTGGGCGGGAAACACTTGTGTGGAAAATTATTGGTTGTAGTTTATGCCTACCGAAAGAGTAGCCATACACACTATTTTCATCCATATCCACCCATTCAAGTCTCTCTCTCTCTCTCTCTCTCTCTCTCTCTCTCTCTCTATATATATATATATATATATATATATATATATATATATATATATATATATATATATATATATATATATAATAACACTATGAATCACCCTTCTGATCCATATGTACCACCAAGACATCCACCCACACGTATGATCTTCATTTAATGTTCGTCACAGGGCGGAGCTTACGGTAACCCAAATGGGGTATCCGCCCTACCTGGATTTAATGGGAAAAAAACACTAATTTTTTTTTTACTAAAAAATAAGGTTTTTATTAGTGTTTACCTCCACTGAAAATGAAAAATTTATTAAACTTTCGCATTCGCCCCATCTGTCTTTAAGTCAAGTTCTGCCACTGGTTCGTCATTGAAATGCGTTTAATTCAGTAACTTTGTATGATATTCAATTAATGTTCGTAGTTGAAATGTGTTTTAATTTCAGCAACTTTGTTAGAAATCGAAAATAACTGTAATTTTTCATTCATTTAATACAAAGTACAACATTAATCTTACATAACTAGAAATAGAAAACAACTTAATAAAATCAGATTAAATAACTGAACACCCAAAGTTTCTTCATTTTCAAAAACTAAGTAAAGAGAAATGCGATTAGAACACCAATCTATGGTTTCGTTTATACTGTACCACTGATCGTCGGTACGGAGATATGTAGCGGACAATTTCGGAACACAGTTATCTTCATAATACAAGACGTATGTGTGTTCGAACGGATCATTTCTTTTCAAAAAGGCTAAAATGTCCTGTGAACCAAAGTCAAGAATGTCAAATTCATCAAATGAAACTTTCGAACCACGTGTATAATCGTAAACTTTCTTTTCATTACGTAATTCACGTTCGTAATACACATCGAATGAAACAATAATCGACAGAATGGTTACCATTTAATGTGTGTTTGAGGTTAAATATGTTAGTGATGATGGTGTGTGGTTAAAAAATGGTGTTTAAATAGAAAAAGATCAGCTGATGAGTATTCCCTAAAACTTTGGCGTGAAAATGTTTACTTTTTGAAGCCAATTTTTTTTTTGCACGAAAAAAAAAATAAAAATAATATTTTCTTTTGGGATGACTAGTCGTCGCAAAATGTTTGGAACGAAATTTTTCTCTTTTGGAGCCAATTTTTGTACACGAAAAAAAAATGGTATTTTCTTTCGGGACAGCTAGTCGACCCCAAAAGTCGTCCGGGAAAAAATGGGCAAAGTTTTTAGAAAAAAGTGTCCCGATTTTTGGCGTGTAGTATACTTTTGGGGACAATTCGATGTCGTCTCTAAAAGCGTAGTCTACTTTTGGGGACGATTCGATGTCGTTTCTAAAAGCGTTGTCCATGATTGACGATTTTCTTTCATGTGGATTATTTTAAGATGACAAATTAAAGGTTAATAAATGGTACTCATTTATTACATATAAAGTATCAACGTTTAAATCATTTGTCTATGAATATTTAATTTTTTTTAGAACGACAAATTTTATTAGACTTCAAGCAAGAAACTAGAAGCAAAAAAAAAACAATAGAAACTTACAATGGCTTTAAAAGCCAAGAGTTCCAATTTAAATTGACATTACATCTACATGACACCCAAGAGTAAGAAAAGCTTCTAATATAATCATATAATTCGTCTTTCCTCATAGAAGTCGCCGAAAAAATAACGCAATTACGAAACCTCCAAAGAGTCCATGCCAAAGTCGCCACGATAACATATAAACGATCTTTAAAGATTGAAGATGCGGCCCAATTATCAAACCAAGAAGTCCAATTCAGTCCACGAATGAAATATATCTATGTTTATACCGGTCCATAAACGAAGTTTTCTCCAAAACTCTTTCGCAACCACACACGAAAATAATACATGATTTAAATCTTCAACTCCGCAATTACAATGAGGGCACCCATTATCTTGAATATCCACACCACGAATAAGAAGATTGTATCTTGTTGGGAGTCTATCCATTGCTACTCGCCAAATAAAAATATTAACTTTATTTGGCACAAGTTTACACCACCTTGTAGAAATATGCATACTTGGAAGCATAACATCATCTATAACGACCCTCATTTTTCCATTCTATATTTTTTTCCAATATTAAATGCTCAAACAATATAATTAAAACTTAATGATTAAACTTTAATCAACAATTGTTAAGTGTTAAGAGTTATAAAACATATTAATTAACTTTGTGCAATAATTGACAAGTTAATAAAAGATAAAAATAATAAACTGTTAGTCGACACTCACTACTAATTAAAATTTATGCATTTATGTAATATTATAACTAATAACCTATAAGTAATAAATAAAAAGTGAAATTTATATAAATAATAAAACAATTAGGAACTAAATAAAAAAAAAAAAATATACAAGTCATGAATTAGTAAAAAGAAAATAATACTTATCATGTAGTAAATGTAAAAATAATAATAATAATAATAATAATAATAATAATAATAATAATAATAATAATAATAATAATAATAATAATAATAATAATAATAATAATAATGAGACTAAAGAATCTTAAACAATTACATCCTTATGTTGACTAAAAAATAAAATAATATATATATATATATATATATATATATATATATATATATATATATATATATATATATATATATATATATATATATATATATATATATATATATATATATATATATATATATATATATATATATAAACTAGCACCACCTATTGTTGACTAAAAATTATAAAATAAAATAAAATCATTAATTAGAACATCCTTATGTTGACTAATACTCTAATACTTACACTATATAAACACCCCTAGACTCCTAGTTTCTCATTCACAAATCACACCAAAATCCTCTCTCAAAAACAATCTCTCCCTCTCCCTCTCTTGTGGTATTCGGATCTTCAAGCTTGTTCTTCATGTTCATCAAGATTTTCAAGCGTGTTCTTCATTATTTGGGTTATTTGATCTTCATCACCAAGTTTACTTCTTGTTTCTTGTTAATCTTCATCATCATTAACAAGGTATGATCCAAAATCTTAAAACTTTTAAATCTTTCTTTCAATTCATGTTTATATTCATAATCATATTCGTGCATGATCTTAACATTCATATTATTTAGATCCTCAAAACCCTAAACCCTAATCATTAAAATACTACTTTAATTAACTAACCCTAATTAATGAAACCCTAATACTACTTATACTATTAATTAACATGTATACACTATTACTATTACTAACACCTATAACCTACTACTTATATTATAACACATAAAAACATTTTGGGATATGTATTAGAGATGTATAGATCTTCGAACTTTCTTGACGAATGATTTCTACGAAACTCTAGGCAGAAGGGTTTGGATTTCCGATTTAAAGGATCCTATAGCTCAAGCCCCTAGACCTGAAATGGCCATTCGAAGGGAAAGGGGTGATTGGAAGCTTATCTAATACGGCAAGTATCCTAAAATGAAAAACACTCTTAAAGTAGAAACTTTCTACTTATAGAAACTTACTAAGATAAGAAATCTACTAAAAGTGGAAACTTTCTAAAAATAGAAACTTACTAGGAAAGGAAACTTAGTAAAACGAACTATACTTACAACACTATCATACTTAAACATCTACTTAAACTTGGGCAAAAACACTTACTACTCTTAAATGTCAATAGGTTGACTTTTCTGCTCACTCATCCAACTTTCTATTCCGAGGAATAACTCTCTCTCTCTCTCTCTCTCTCTCTCTCTACTTACTAAGGTGAATTCATAGCCCCACTCTTTATTGCTAGCAAACTTACTTACTTTTATTGGGGTGAGACACATGCTGTTTTTACATTTTACAACTTAGACACAAGTACCAAACTACTAAACTATGCTATACCCGGCTATGTCCGACTAAGTCTCTACCGTGATATTTTTAATTGCTCGTTGAATGCATGCTTAATTATTGGGGGTAGGCCTATCGGGATTAACGTCCCCGATACATTTGACTAAGTCTATGGTATCTCAAGATTACATAATATACAATACAAGTTGATTAAGTTATGGTTGGAATAGATTTGTTACCAATTTTCACGTAGCTAAAATGAGAAAAATTATCCAATCTTGTTTTACCCATAACTTCTTCATTTTAAATCCGTTTTGAGTGAATCAAATTGCTATGGTTTATATTGAACTCTATTTTATAAATCTAAACAGAAAAAGTATAGGTTTATAGTAGGAAAAATAAGTTACAAGTCGTTTTTGTAAAGGTAGTCATTTCAGTCGAAAGAACGACGTCTAGATAACCATTTTAGAAAACATACTTCCACTTTGAGTTTAACCATAATTTTTGGATATAGTTTCATGTTCATAATAAAAATCATTTTCTCATAATAACAACTTTTAAATCAAAGTTTATCATAGTTTTTAATTAACTAACCCAAAACAGCCCGCGGTGTTACTACGACGGCGTAAATCCGGTTTTACGGTGTTTTTCGTGTTTCCAGGTTTTAAATCATTAAGTTAGCATATCATATAGATATAGAACATGTGTTTAGTTGATTTTAAGAGTCAAGTTAGAAGGATTAACTTTTGTTTGCGAACAAGTTTAGAATTAACTAAACTATGTTCTAGTGATTACAAGTTTAAACCTTCGAATAAGATAGCTTTATATGTATGAATCGAATGATGTTATGAACATCATTACTACCTTAAGTTCCTTGGATAAACCTACTGGAAAAGGGAAAAATAGATCTAGCTTCAACGGATCCTTGGATGGCTCGAAGTTCTTGAAGCAGAATCATGACACGAAAACAAGTTCAAGTAAGATCATCACTTGAAATAAGATTGTTATAGTTATAGAAATTGAGCCAAAGTTTGAATATGATTATTACCTTGTATTAGAATGATAACCTACTGTAAGAAATAAAGATTTCTTGAGGTTGGATGATCACCTTACAAGATTGGAAGTGAGCTAGCAAACTTGAAAGTATTCTTGATTTTATGTAACTAGAACTTGTAGAATATATGAAGAACACTTAGAACTTGAAGATAGAACTTGAGAGAGATCAATTAGATGAAAAAAATTGAAGAATGAAAGTGTTTGTAGGTGTTTTTGGTCATTGGTGTATGGATTAGATATAAAGGATATGTAATTTTGTTTTCATGTAAATAAGTCATGAATGATTACTCATATTTTTGTAATTTTATGAGATATTTCATGCTAGTTGCTAAATGATGGTTCCCACATGTGTTAGGTGACTCACATGGGCTGCTAATATCTGATCATTGGAGTGTATATACCAATAGTACATACATCTAAAAGCTGTGTATTGTACGAGTACGAATACGGGTGCATATGAGTAGAATTGTTGATGAAACTGAACGAGGATGTAATTGTAAGCATTTTTGTTAAGTAGAAGTATTTTGATAAGTGTATTGAAGTCTTTCAAAAGTGTATAAATACATATTAAAACACTACATGTATATACATTTTAACTGAGTCGTTAAGTCATCGTTAGTCGTTACATGTAAGTGTTGTTTTGAAACCTTTAGGTTAACGATCTTGTTAAGTGTTGTTAACCCAATGTTTATAATATCAAATGAGATTTTAAATTATTATATTATCATGATATTATCATGTATGAATATCTCTTAATATGATATATGTACATTAAATGTCTTTACAACGATAATCGTTACATATATGTCTCGTTTAAAAATCATTAAGTTAGTAGTCTTGTTTTTACATATGTAGTTCATTGTTAATATACTTAATGATATGTTTACTTATCATAGTATCATGTTAACTATATATATATCCATATATATGTCATCATATAGTTTTTACAAGTTTTAACGTTCGTGAATCACCGGTCAACTTGGGTGGTCAATTGTCTATATGAAACATATTTCAATTAATCAAGTCTTAACAAGCTTAATTGCTTAACATGTTGGAAACATTTAATCATGTAAATATCAATCTCAATTAATATATATAAATATGGAAAAGTTCGGGTCACTACAGTACCTACCCGTTAAATAAATTTCGTCCCGAAATTTTAAGCTGTTGAAGGTGTTGACGAATCTTCTGGAAATAGATGCGGGTATTTATTCTTCATCTGATCTTCATGCTCCCAGGTGAACTCGGGTCCTCTACGAGCATTCCATCGAACCTTAACAATTGGTATCTTGTTTTGCTTAAGTCTTTTAACCTCACGATCCATTATTTCGACTGGTTCTTCGATGAATTGAAGTTTTTTGTTGATTTGGATTTCATCTAACGGAATAGTGAGATCTTCTTTAGCAAAACATTTCTTCAAATTCGAGACGTGGAAAGTGTTATGTACAGCCGCGAGTTGTTGAGGTAACTCAAGTCGGTAAGCTACTGGTCCGACACGATCAATAATCTTGAATGGTCCAATATACCTTGGATTTAATTTCCCCATTTACCAAATCGAACAACGCCTTTGCAAGGTGCAACTTTAAGCATGACCATCTCTCCAATTTCAAATTCTATATCTTTTCTTTTAATGTCAGTGTAGCTCATTTGTCGACTTTGGGCGGTTTTCAACCGTTGTTGAATTTGGATGATCTTCTCGGTAGTTTCTTGTATAATCTCCGGACCCGTAATCTGTCTATCCCCCACTTCACTCCAACAAATCGAAGACCTGCACTTTCTACCATAAAGTGCTTCAAACGGCGCTATCTCAATGCTTGAATGGTAGCTGTTGTTGTAGGAAAATTTTGCTAACGGTAGATGTCGATCCCAACTGTTTCCGAAATCAATAACACATGCTCGTAGCATGTCTTCAAGCGTTTGTATCGTCCTTTCGCTCTGCCCATCAGTTTGTGGATGATAGGCAGTACTCATGTCTAGACGAGTTCCTAATGCTTGCTGTAATGTCTGCCAGAATCTTGAAATAAATCTGCCATCCCTATCAGAGATAATAGAGATTGGTATTCCATGTCTGGAGATGACTTCCTTCAAATACAGTCGTGCTATGTCTGGAGACGACTTCCTTCAAATACAGTCGTGCTAACTTCTCCATCTTGTCATCTTCTCTTATTGGCAGGAAGTGTGCTGATTTGGTGAGATGATCAACTATTACCCAAATAGTATCAAAACCACTTGCATTCCTTGGCAATTTAGTTATGAAATCCATGGTAATGTTTTCCCATTTCCATTCCGGGATTTCGGGTTGTTGAAGTAGACCTGATGGTTTCTGTTGCTCAGCTTTGACCTTAGAACACGTCAAACATTCTCCTACGTATTTAGCAACATCGGCTTTCATACTCGGCCACCAAAAATGTTTTTTGAGATCCTTGTACATCTTCCCCGTTCCAGGATGTATTGAGTATCTGGTTTTATGAGCTTCTCTAAGTACCATTTCTCTCATATCTCCAAATTTTGGTACCCAAATCCTTTCAGCCCTATACCGGGTTCCGTCTTCCCGAATATTAAGATGATTCTCCGATCCTTTGGGTATTTCATCCTTTAAATTTCCCTCTTTTAAAACTCCTTGTTGCGCCTCCTTTATTTGAGTAGTAAGGTTATTATGAATCATTATATTAAGAGATTTTACTCGAATGGGTTCTCTGTCCTTCCTGCTCAAGGCATCGGCTACCACATTTACCTTCCCCGGGTGGTAACGAATCTCAAAGTCGTAATCATTCAATAATTCAATCCACCTACGCTGCCTCATATTCAGTTGTTTCTGATTAAATATGTGTTGAAGACTTTTGTGGTCGGTATATATAATACTTTTGACCCCATATAAGTAGTGCCTCCAAGTCTTTAATGCAAAAACAACCGCGCCTAATTCCAAATCATGCGTCGTATAATTTTGTTCGTGAATCTTCAATTGTCTAGACGCATAAGCAATCACCTTCGTTCGTTGCATTAATACACAATCGAGACCTTGCTTTGATGCGTCACAATAAATCACAAAATCATCATTCCCTTCAGGCAATGACAATATAGGTGCCGTAGTTAGCTTTTTCTTCAATACCTGAAACGCTTTCTCTTGTTCATCATTCCATTCAAATTTCTTCCCTTTATGCGTTAATGCAGTCAAGGGTTTTGCTATTCTGGAAAAGTCTTGGATGAACCTTCTGTAGTAACCAGCTAGTCCTAAAAACTGGCGTATGTGTTTCGGAGTTTTCGGGGTTTCCCACTTTTCAACAGTTTCTATCTTTGCCGGATCCACCTTAATACCTTCTTTGTTCACTATGTGACCGAGGAATTGAACTTCTTCCAACCAAAATGCACACTTTGAGAACTTAGCGTACAATTCTTCCTTCCTCAATACTTCTAACACCTTTCTCAAATGTTCACCGTGTTCTTGGTCATTCTTTGAGTAAATAAGTATGTCATCAATGAAAACAATGACAAACTTGTCAAGGTATGGTCCACACACTCGGTTCATAAGGTCCATGAACACAGCTGGTGCATTAGTTAAACCAAACGGCATGACCATAAACTCGTAATGACCGTAACGTGTTCTGAAAGCAGTCTTTGGAATATCATCTTCTTTCACCCGCATTTGATGATACCCGGAACGTAAGTCAATCTTTGAATAAACAGACGAGCCTTGTAGTTGATCAAATAAGTCGTCGATTCTCGGTAGTAGGTAGCGGTTCTTGATGGTAAGTTTGTTCAACTCTCGGTAGTCGATACACAACCTGAATGTACCATCTTTCTTCTTAACAAACAAAACAGGAGCTCCCCACGGTGATGTGCTTGGTCGAATGAAACCACGCTCTAAAAGTTCTTGTAATTGGCTTTGCAGTTCTTTCATCTCGCTGGGTGCGAGTCTGTAAGGAGTACGAGCTATTGGTGCAGCTCCTGGTACAAGATCTATTTGAAATTCAACGGATCGATGTGGGGGTAATCCCGGTAATTCTTTCGGAAATACATCGGGAAATTCTTTTGCAATGGGAACATCATTGATGCTTTTTTCTTCAGTTTGTACTTTCTCGACGTGTGCTAGAACAGCATAGCAACCTTTTCTTATTAGTTTTTTGTGCCTTCAAATTACTTATAAGATGTAGCTTCGTGTTGCCCTTTTCTCCGTACACCATTAAGGGCTTTCCTTTTTCTCGTATAATGCGAATTGCATTTTTGAAACAAACGATCTCTGCTTTCACTTCTTTCAACCAGTCCATACCGATTATCACATCAAAACTCCCTAACTCTACTGGTATCAAATCAATCTTAAATGTTTCGCTAACCAGTTTAATTTCTCGATTCCGACATATATTATCTGCTGAAATTAATTTACCATTTGCTAATTCGAGTAAAAATTTACTATCCAAAGGCGTCAATGGACAACTTAATTTAGCACAAAAATCTCTACTCATATAGCTTCTATCCGCACCCGAATCAAATAAAACGTAAGCAGATTTATTGTCAATAAAAAACGTACCCGTAACAAGCTCCGGGTCTTCCTGTGCCTCTGCCGCATTAATATTGAAAACTATTCTGCAGCCTTGTCCATTCGTGTTCTCCTGGTTCGGGCAATTTCTAATAATGTGGCCCGGTTTTCCACATTTATAACAAACTACATTGGCATAACTTGCTCCGACACTACTTGCTCCGCCATTACTCGTTCCGACACCATTTGTTCCTTTCGTTCTATTAACCCCTGGTCCGTAGACCTCACACTTCGCCGCGCTATGACCATTTCTTTTACACTTGTTTCAAAATTTGGTGCAGAACCCCGAGTGATACTTTTCACACCTTTGGCATAGCTGCTTCTGATTGTTGTTGTTGTTGCGGTTATTATTGTTGTTGGGATGATTGTTGTAGTTGCTGTTGTTGTTGTTGTTGTTGGGCCGTTTGTTGTAGTTGCGATTGATGTTGCGATTGTTGGGATAATTGTTGCGATTATTGTTGTAATTGCTGTTGTTGTTGTATTGGTGATTCTTATCACCGTTTTCCTGCCACTTTCTTTTGACTTGCTTCACATTGGCCTCTTCAGCAGTCTGTTCTTTAATTCTTTCTTCAATCTGGTTCACTAGTTTGTGAGCCATTCTACATGCCTGTTGTATGGAGGCGGGCTCGTGTGAACTTATATCTTCTTGGATTCTTTCCGGTAATCCTTTCACAAACGCGTCGATCTTCTCTTCCTCATCTTCGAACGCTCCCGGACACAATAGGCACAATTTTGTGAATCGTCTTTCGTACGTGGTAATATCAAATCCTTGGGTTCGTAACCCTCTAAGTTCTGTCTTGAGCTTATTGACCTCGGTTCTGGGACGGTACTTCTCGTTCATCAAGTGCTTAAATGCTGACCACAGTAGTGCGTACGCAGCATCGTGTCCCACTTGCTCTAGATAGGTATTCCACCATGTTAACGCAGAACCTGTGAAGGTATGCGTAGCGTACTTCACTTTGTCCTCTTCAGTACACTTACTTATGGCAAACACCGATTCGACCTTCTCGGTCCACCATTTCAATCCGATCGGTCCTTCGGTTCCATCAAATTCCAAAGGTTTGCAGGCAGTAAATTCTTTGTAGGTGCATCCTACACGATTTCCTGTACTGCTAGATCCAAGGTTATTGTTGGTATGTAGCGTAGCATGTACTGCGGCTATGTTTGAAGCTAGAAAAGTACGGAATTCCTCTTCATTCATATTCACGGTGTGTCGAGTAGTCGGTGCCATTTCCTTCAAAATAGTCAAATGGAACAAGTTAATCATACAGAATATTAAGAGTAGTTAATAGTATTTCGTAGCATAATATGAACTCATTTATAAAAGCTTTTTCTTCATATTAGCATTTTATAAGTTTAAATTCGGGTAGTACCTACCCGTTAAGTTCATACTTAGTAGCTAATATACAATTCAACTACTACAATTCTATATGAAAAACTGATTATAATAATATTTCGCGTTCAAACTTTTATACAATATTTTACAAACTTACAATTGAAATGTCCCGTTCTTATTGATTAAAAACGTTCCATATTAATTGATTTCGTTGCGAGGTTTTGACCTCTATATGAGACGTTTTTCAAAGACTGCATTCATTTTTAAAACAAACCATAACCTTTATTTCATAGATAAAGGTTTTAAAAAGCTTTACGTAGATTATCAAATAATGATAATCTAAAATATCCTGTTTACACACGACCATTACATAATGGTTTACAATACAAATATGTTACAACAAAATAAGTTTCTTGAATGCAGTTTTTACACAATATCATACAAGCATGGACTCCAAATCTCGTCCTTATTTAAGTATGCAACAGCGAAAGCTCTTAATAATCACCTGAGAATAAACATGCTTAAAACGTCAACAAAAATGTTGGTGAGTTATAGGTTTAACCTATATATATCAAATCATAATAATAGACCACAAGATTTCATATTTCAACACATATCCCATACATAGAGATAAAAGTCATTCATATGGTGAACACCTGGTAACCGACAATAACAAGATGCATATATAAGAATATCCCCATCATTCCGGGACACCCTTCGGATATGATATAAATTTCGAAGTACTAAAGCATCCGGTACTTTGGATGGGGTTTGTTAGGCCCAATAGATCTATCTTTAGGATTTGTGTCAATTAGGGTGTCTGTTCCCTAATTCTTAGATTACCAGACTTAATAAAAAGGGGCATATTCGATTTCGATAATTCAATCATAGAATGTAGTTTCACGTACTTGTGTCTATTTTGTAAATCATTTATAAAACCTGCATGTATTCTCATCCCAAAAATATTAGATTTTAAAAGTGGGACTATAACTCACTTTCACAGATTTTTACTTCGTCGGGAAGTAAGACTTGGCCACTGGTTGATTCAAGAACCTATAACAATATATACATATATATCAAAGTATGTTCAAAATATATTTACAACACTTTTAATATATTTTGATGTTTTAAGTTTATTAAGTCAGCTGTCCTCGTTAGTAACCTACAACTAGTTGTCCACAGTTAGATGTACAGAAATAAATCTATAAATATTATCTTGAATCAATCCACGACCCAGTGTATACGTATCTCAGTATTGATCACAACTCAAACTATATATATTTTGGAATCAACCTCAACCCTGTATAGCTAACTCCAACATTCACATATAGAGTGTCTATGGTTGTTCCGAAATATATATAGATGTGTCGACATGATAGGTCGAAACATTGTATACGTGTCTATGGTATCTCAAGATTACATAATATACAATACAAGTTGATTAAGTTATGGTTGGAATAGATTTGTTACCAATTTTCACGAAGCTAAAATGAGAAAAATTATCCAATCTTGTTTTACCCATAACTTCTTCATTTTAAATCCGTTTTGAGTGAATCAAATTGCTATGGTTTCATATTGAACTCTATTTTATGAATCTAAACAGAAAAAGTATAGGTTTATAGTCGGAAAAATAAGTTACAAGTCGTTTTTGTAAAGGTAGTCATTTCAGTCGAAAGCACGACGTCTACATGACCATTTTAGAAAACATACTTCCACTTTGAGTTTAACCATAATTTTTGGATATAGTTTCATGTTCATAATAAAAGTCATTTTCTCAGAATAACAACTTTTAAATCAAAGTTTATCATAGTTTTTAATTAACTATCCCAAAACAGCCCGCGGTGTTACTACGACGGCGTAAATCCGGTTTTACGGTGTTTTTCGTGTTTCCAGGTTTTAAATCATTAAGTTAGCATATCATATAGATATAGAACATGTGTTTAGTTGATTTTAAAAGTCAAGTTAGAAGGATTAACTTTTGTTTGCGAACAAGTTTAGAATTAACTAAACTATGTTCTAGTGATTACAAGTTTAAACCTTCGAATAAGATAGCTTTATATGTATGAATCGAATGATGTTATGAACATCATTACTACCTTAAGTTCCTTGGATAAACCTACTGGAAAAGAGAAAAATGGATCTAGCTTCAATGGATCCTTGGATGGCTCGAAGTTCTTGAAGCAGAATCATGACACGAAAACAAGTTCAAGTAAGATCATCACTTGAAATAAGATTGTTATAGTTATAGAAATTGAACCAGAGTTTGAATATGATTATTACATTGTATTAGAATGATAACCTAATGTAAGAAACAAAGATTTCTTGAGGTTGGATGATCACCTTACAAGATTGGAAGTGAGCTAGCAAACTTGAAAGTATTCTTGATTTTATGAAACTAGAACTTTTGGAATTTATGAAGAACACTTAGAACTTGAAGATAGAACTTGAGAGAGATCAATTAGATGAAGAAAATTGAAGAATGAAAGTGTTTTTAGGTGTTTTTGGTCGTTGGTGTATGGATTAGATATAAAGGATATGTAATTTTGTTTTCATGTAAATAAGTCATGAGTGATTACTCATATTTTTGTAATCTTATGAGATATTTCATGCTAGTTGCCAAATGATGGTTCCCACATGTGTTAGGTGACTCACATGGGCTTCTAAGAGCTGATCATTGGAGTGTATATACCAATAGTACATACATCTAAAAGCTGTGTATTGTACGAGTACGAATACGGGTGCATACGAGTAGAATTGTTGATGAAACTGAACGAGGATGTAATTGTAAGCATTTTTATTAAGTAGAAGTATTTTGATAAGTGTATTGAAGTCTTTCAAAAGTGTATGAATACATATTAAAACACTACATGTATATACATTTTAACTGAGTCGTTAAGTCATCGTTAGTCGTTACATGTAAGTGTTGTTTTGAAACCTTTAGGTTAACGATCTTGTTAAATGTTGTTAACCCAATGTTTATAATATCAAATGAGATTTTAAATTATTATATTATCATGATATTATCATGTATGAATATCTCTTAATATGATATATATACATTAAATGTCTTTACAACGATAATCGTTACATATATGTCTCGTTTAAAAATCATTGAGTTAGTAGTCTTGTTTTTACATATGTAGTTCATTGTTAATATACTTAATGATATGTTTACTTATTATAGTATCATGTTAACTATATATATATCCATATATATGTCATCATATAGTTTTTACAAGTTTTAACGTTCGTGAATCACCGGTCAACTTGGGTGGTCAATTGTCTATATGAAACATATTTCAATTAATCAAGTCTTAACAAGTTTGATTGCTTAACATATTGGAAACATTTAGTCATGTAAATATCAATCTCAATTAATATATATAAACATGGAAAAGTTCGGGTCACTACAGTACCTACCCGTTAAATAAATTTCGTCCCGAAATTTTAAGCCGTTGAAGGTGTTGACGAATCTTCTGGAAATAGATGCGGGTATTTCTTCTTCATCTGATCTTCACGCTCCCAGGTGAACTCGGGTCCTCTACGAGCATTCCATCGAACCTTAACAATTGGTATCTTGTTTTGCTTAAGTCTTTTAACCTCACGATCCATTATTTCGACGGGTTCTTCGATGAATTGGAGTTTTTCGTTGATTTGGATTTCATCTAACGGAATAGTGAGATCTTCTTTAGCAAAACATTTCTTCAAATTCGAGACGTGGAAAGTGTTATGTACAGCCGCGAGTTGTTGAGGTAACTCAAGTCGGTAAGCTACTGGTCCGACACGATCAATAATCTTGAATGGTCCAATATACCTTGGATTTAATTTCCCTCGTTTACCAAATCGAGCAACGCCTTTCCAAGGTGCAACTTTAAGCATGACCATCTCTCCAATTTCAAATTCTATATCTTTTCTTTTAATGTCAGCGTAGCTCTTTTGTCGACTTTGGGCGGTTTTCAACCGTTGTTGAATTTGGATGATCTTCTCGGTAGTTTCTTGTATAATCTCCGGACCCGTAATCTGTCTATCCCCCACTTCACTCCAACAAATCGGAGACCTGCACTTTCTACCATAAAGTGCTTCAAACGGCGCCATCTCAATGCTTGAATGATAGCTGTTGTTGTAGGAAAATTCTGCTAACGGTAGATGTCGATCCCAACTGTTTCCGAAATCAATAACACATGCTCGTAGCATGTCTTCAAGCGTTTGTATCGTCCTTTCGCTCCGCCCATCAGTTTGTGGATGATAGGCAGTACTCATGTCTAGACGAGTTCCTAATGCTTGCTGTAATGTCTGCCAGAATCTTGAAATAAATCTGCCATCCCTATCAGAGATAATAGAGATTGGTATTCCATGTCTGGAGACGACTTCCTTCAAATACAGTCGTGCTAACTTCTCCATCTTGTCATCTCCTCTTATTGGTAGGAAGTGTGCGGATTTGGTGAGACGATCAACTATTACCCAAATAGTATCAAAACCACTTGCAGTCCTTGGCAATTTAGTGATGAAATCCATGGTAATGTTTTCCCATTTCCATTCCGGGATTTCGGGTTGTTGAAGTAGACCTGATGGTTTCTGATGCTCAGCTTTGACCTTAGAACACGTCAAACATTCTCCTACGTATTTAGCAACATCGGCTTTCATACCCGGCCACCAAAAATGTTTCTTGAGATCCTTGTACATCTTCCCCGTTCCAGGATGTATTGAGTATCTGGTTTTATGAGCTTCTCTAAGTACCATTTCTCTCATATCTCCAAATTTTGGTACCCAAATCCTTTCAGCCCTATACCGGGTTCCGTCTTCCCGAATATTAAGATGCTTCTCCGATCCTTTGGGTATTTCATCCTTTAAATTTCCCTCTTTTAAAACTCCTTGTTGCGCCTCCTTTATTTGAGTAGTAAGGTTATTATGAATCATTATATTCATAGATTTTACTCGAATGGGTTCTCTGTCCTTCCTGCTCAAGGCATCGGCTACCACATTTGCCTTCCCCGGGTGGTAACGAATCTCAAAGTCGTAATCATTCAACAATTCAATCCACCTACGCTGCCTCATATTCAGTTGTTTCTGATTAAATATGTGTTGAAGACTTTTGTGGTCGGTATATATAATACTTTTGACCCCATATAAGTAGTGCCTCCAAGTCTTTAATGCAAAAACAACCGCGCCTAATTCCAAATCATGCGTTGTATAATTTTGTTCGTGAATCTTCAATTGTCTAGACGTATAAGCAATCACCTTTGTTCGTTGCATTAATACACAACCGAGACCTTGCTTTGATGCATCACAATAAATCACAAAATCATCATTCCCTTCAGGCAATGACAATATAGGTGCCGTAGTTAGCTTTTTCTTCAATAACTGAAACGCTTTCTCTTGTTCATCATTCCATTCAAATTTCTTCCCTTTATGCGTTAATGCAGTCAAGGGTTTTGCTATTCTGGAAAAGTCTTGGATGAACCTTCTGTAGTAACCAGCTAGTCCTAAAAACTGGCGTATGTGTTTCGGAGTTTTCGGGGTTTCCCACTTTTCAACAGTTTCTATCTTTGCCGGATCCACCTTAATACCTTCTTTGTTCACTATGTGACCGAGGAATTGAACTTCTTCCAACCAAAATGCACACTTTGAAAACTTAGCGTACAATTCTTCCTTCCTCAATACTTCTAACACTTTTCTCAAATGTTCACCGTGTTCTTGGTCATTCTTTGAGTAAATAATTATGTCATCAATGAAAACAATGACAAACTTGTCAAGGTATGGTCCACACACTCGGTTCATAAGGTCCATGAACACAGCTGGTGCATTAGTTAAACCAAACGGCATGACCATAAACTCGTAATGACCGTAACGTGTTCTGAAAGCAGTCTTTGGAATATCATCTTCTTTCACCCGCATTTGATGATACCCGAAACTTAAGTCAATCTTTGAATAAACAGACGAGCCTTGTAGTTGATCAAATAAGTCGTCGATTCTCGGTAGTGGGTAGCGGTTCTTGATGGTAAGTTTGTTCAACTCTCGGTAGTCGATACACAACCTGAATGTACCATCTTTCTTCTTGACAAACAAAACAGGAGCTCCCCACGGTGATGTGCTTGGTCGAATGAAACCACGCTTTAAAAGTTCTTGTAATTGGCTTTGCAGTTCTTTCATCTCGCTGGGTGCGAGTCTGTAAGGAGCACGAGCTATTGGTGCAGCTCCTGGTACAAGATCTATTTGGAATTCAACGGATTGATGTGGGGGTAATCCCGGTAATTCTTTCGGAAATACATCGGGAAATTCTTTTGCAATGGGAACATCATTGATGCTCTTTTCTTCAGTTTGTACTTTCTCGACGTGTGCTAGAACAGCATAGCAACCCTTTCTTATTAGTTTTTGTGCCTTCAAATTACTAATAATATGTAGCTTCGTGTTGCCCTTTTCTCCGTACACCATTAAGGGTTTTCCTTTTTCTCGTATAATGCGAATTGCATTTTTGTAACAAACGATCTCTGCTTTCACTTCTTTCAACCAGTCCATACCGATTATCACATCAAAACTCCCTAACTCTACTGGTATCAAATCAATCTTAAATGTTTCGCTAACCAGTTTAATTTCTCGATTCCGACATATATTATCTGCTGAAATTAATTTACCATTTGCTAATTCGAGTAAAAATTTACTATCCAAAGGCGTCAATGGACAACTTAATTTAGCACAAAAATCTCTACTCATATAGCTTCTATCCGCACCCGAATCAAATAAAACGTAAGCAGATTTATTGTCAATAAGAAACGTACCCGTAACAAGCTCCGGGTCTTCCTGTGCCTCTGCCGCATTAATATTGAAAACTCTTCCACGGCCTTGTCCATTCGTGTTCTCCTGGTTCGGGCAATTTCTAATAATGTGGCCGGGTTTTCCACATTTATAACAAACTACATTGGCATAACTTGCTCCGACACTACTTGCTCCGCCATTACTCGTTCCGACACCATTTGTTCCTTTCGTTCTATTAACCCCTGGTCCGTAGACCTCACACTTCGCCGCGCTATGACCATTTCTTTTACACTTGTTTCAAAATTTGGTGCAGAACCCCGAGTGATTCTTTTCACACCTTTGGCATAGCTGCTTCTGATTGTTGTTGTTGTTGCGGTTATTATTGTTGTTGGGATGATTGTTGTAGTTGTTGTTGTTGTTGTTGTTGTTGTTGTTGTTGGGCCGTTTGTTGTAGTTGCGATTGATGTTGCGATTGTTGGGATAATTGTTGCGATTATTGTTGTAATTGCTGTTGTTGTTGTATTGGTGATTCTTATCACCGTTTTCCTCCCACTTTCTTTTGACTTGCTTCACATTGGCCTCTTCAGCAGTCTGTTCTTTAATTCTTTCTTCAATCTGGTTCACGAGTTTGTGAGCCATTCTACATGCCTGTTGTATGGAGGCGGGCTCGTGTGAACTTATATCTTCTTGGATTCTTTCCGGTAATCCTTTCACAAACGCGTCGATCTTCTCTTCCTCATCTTCGAATGCTCCCGGACACAATAGGCACAATTCTGTGAATCGTCTTTCGTACGTGGTAATATCAAATTCTTGGGTTCGTAACCCTCTAAGTTCTGTCTTGAGCTTATTGACCTCGGTTCTGGGACGGTACTTCTCGTTCATCAAGTGCTTGAATGCTGACCACGGTAGTGCGTACGCATCGTCTTGTCCCACTTGCTCTAGATAGGTATTCCACCATGTTAACGCAGAACCTGTGAAGGTATGCGTAGCGTACTTTACTTTGTCCTCTTCAGTACACTTACTTATGGCAAACACCGATTCGACCTTCTCGGTCAACCGTTTCAATCCGATCGGTCCTTCGGTTCCATCAAATTCCAAAGGTTTGCAGGCAGTGAATTCTTTGTAGGTGCATCCTACACGATTTCCTGTACTGCTAGATCCAAGGTTATTGTTGGTATGTAGCGCAGCCTGTACTGCGGCTATGTTTGAAGCTAGAAAAGTACGGAATTCCTCTTCATTCATATTCACGGTGTGTCGAGTAGTCGGTGCCATTTCCTTCAAGATAGTCAAATGGAACAAGTTAATCATACAGAATATTAAGAGTAGTTAATAGTATTTCGTAGCATAATATGAACTCATTTATAAAAGCTTTTTCTTCATATTAGCGTTTTATAAGTTTAAATTCGGGTAGTACCTACTCGTTAAGTTCATACTTAGTAGCTAATATACAATTCAACTACTACAATTCTATAAGAAAAACTGATTATAATAATATTTCGCGTTCAAACTTTTACACAATATTTTACAAACTTACAATACCGCTTATTTTACATATAGCATGAAATATAGCACACAATAAATTTGATACAAGATGGTTGTGAAGATAATTCTAGCTAGTACACAAGTCGTTCAGCAAAGGCAATAAAGACACGTAATTCATACGTCCAGAAACAAGTCATGCATTCTGGTTTTACTAGGATTACTTCCCATCCTTGGTCTTGTGGAACATAACCGTTATGGCCGTTGATAAAACAGCGTGTTGTAACGTCGTCAAAGGGACGAGGGTTACGTAATGTCCAACAGTCCCGTAACAATCTAAAAACCTCATTTCTTACCCCAATTACCGACTCCGTCACTTGTGGGAACGTTTTGTTTAATAGTTGTAGCCCGATGTTCTTGTTCTCACTTTGGTGAGAAGCGAACATTACTAATCCGTAAGCATAACATGCTTCTTTATGTTGCATGTTAGCCGCTTTTTCTAAATCACGAAGTCCTATATTCGGATATACTGAGTCAAAATAATTTCTTAACCCGTTGCGTAAAATAGCATTTGGGTTCCCCGCAATATATGCGTCAAAGTAAACACATCGTAACTTATGGATTTCCCAATGTGATATCCCCCATCTTTCGAGCGAAAGCCTTTTATAAACCAAGGCATTCTTGGAACGTTCTTCGAATGTCTTACAAACTGATCTCGCCTTAAATAGTTGTGCCAAAGAATTCTGACCGACTCTAGACAAGATTTCATCAATCATGTCTCCGGGTAGGTCTCTTAAAATATTGGGTTGTCTATCCATTTTGTGTTTTTATACTGTAAAATAGACAAGAGTTAGATTCATAAAAAAAATACTTATTAATACAAGCAATTTTTACATATATCATAAAGCATAAGCACACTATATTACATATATTACACCACACGAATACAACTATCTTATTCCGACTCGCTCGTTTCTTCTTCTTCGGTTTTGGTTCGTTTTGCCAAGTTTCTAGGGATATATGATGTTCCCCTAATACGAGCCGTCGTTATCCACATTGGTTTAGAAAAACCTGGTGGTTTAGAGGTTCCCGGGTCATTGTTACAACTTAAGGACTTCGGGGGTTGACGATACATATAAAGTTCATCGGGATTGAAATTAGATTTCTCTATTTTTATGCCCTTTCCCTTATTATTTTCTTTTGCCTTTTTAAATTCAGTTGGGGTAATTTCTATAACATCATCGGAATTCTCGTCGGAATCCGATTCATCGGAGAATTTGTAATCCTCCCAATATTTTGCTTCCTTGGCGGAAACACCATTGACCATAATTAACCTTGGTCGGTTGGTTGAGGATTTTCTTTTACTTAACCGTTTTATTATTTCCCCCACCGGTTCTATTTCTTCATCCGGTTCCGATTCTTCTTCCGGTTCCGATTCTTCTTCCGGTTCCGACTCTTCTTCCGGTTTCTCTTCGGGAACTTGTGAATCAGTCCACGAATCATTCCAATTTACATTTGACTCTTCATTATTATTAGGTGAGTCAATGGGACTTGTTCTAGAGGTAGACATCTATCACATAATATCAAACACGTTAAGAGATTAATATATCACATAATATTCATATGTTAAAAATATATAGTTTCCAACAAAAATGTTAAGCAATCATTTTTAAAGAAAACACGGTCGAAGTCCAGACTCACTAATGCATCCTAACAAACTCGATAAGACACACTAATGCAAATTTTCTGGTTCTCTAAGACCAACGCTCGGATACCAACTGAAATGTCCCGTTCTTATTGATTAAAAACGTTCCATATTAATTGATTTCGTTGCGAGGTTTTGACCTCTATATGAGACGTTTTTCAAAGACTGCATTCATTTTTAAAACAAACCATAACCTTTATTTCATAGATAAAGGTTTTAAAAAGCTTTACGTAGATTATCAATCTAAAATATCCTGTTTACACACGACCATTACATAATGGTTTACAATACAAATATGTTACAACAAAATAAGTTTCTTGAATGCAGTTTTTACACAATATCATACAAGCATGGACTCCAAATCTCGTCCTTATTTAAGTATGCAACAGCGAAAGCTCTTAATAATCACCTGAGAATAAACATGCTTAAAACGTCAAAAAAAATGTTGGTGAGTTATAGGTTTAACCTATATATATCAAATCATAATAATAGACCACAAGATTTCATATTTCAATACATATCCCATACATAGAGATAAAAGTCATTCATATGGTGAACACCTGGTAACCGACAATAACAAGATGCATATATAAGAATATCCCCATCATTCCGGGACACCCTTCGGATATGATATAAATTTCGAAGTACTAAAGCATCCGGTACTTTGGATGGGGTTTGTTAGGCCCAATAGATCTATCTTTAGGATTCGCGTCAATTAGGGTGTCTGTTCCCTAATTCTTAGATTACCAGACTTAATAAAAAGGGGCATATTCGATTTCGATAATTCAACCATAGAATGTAGTTTCACGTACTTGTGTCTATTTTGTAAATCATTTATAAAACCTGCATGTATTCTCATCCCAAAAATATTAGATTTTAAAAGTGGGACTATAACTCACTTTCACAGATTTTTACTTCGTCGGGAAGTAAGACTTGGCCACTGGTTGATTCAAGAACCTATAACAATATATACATATATATCAAAGTATGTTCAAAATATATTTACAACACTTTTAATATATTTTGATGTTTTAAGTTTATTAAGTCAGCTGTCCTCGTTAGTAACCTACAACTAGTTGTCCACAGTTAGATGTACAGAAATAAATCGATAAATATTATCTTGAATCAATCCACGACCCAGTGTATACGTATCTCAGTATTGATCACAACTCAAACTATATATATTTTGGAATCAACCTCAACCCTGTATAGCTAACTCCAACATTCACATATAGAGTGTCTATGGTTGTTCCGAAATATATATAGATGTGTCGACATGATAGGTCGAAACATTGTATACGTGTCTATGGTATCTCAAGATTACATAATATACAATACAAGTTGATTAAGTTATGGTTGGAATAGATTTGTTACCAATTTTCACGTAGCTAAAATGAGAAAAATTATCCAATCTTGTTTTACCCATAACTTCTTCATTTTAAATCCGTTTTGAGTGAATCAAATTGCTATGGTTTCATATTGAACTCTATTTTATGAATCTAAATAGAAAAAGTATAGGTTTATAGTCGGAAAAATAAGTTACAAGTCGTTTTTGTAAAGGTAGTCATTTCAGTCGAAAGAACGACGTCTAGATGACCATTTTAGAAAACATACTTCCACTTTGAGTTTAACCATAATTTTTGGATATAGTTTCATGTTCATAATAAAAATCATTTTCTCATAATAACAACTTTTAAATCAAAGTTTATCATAGTTTTTAATTAACTATCCCAAAACAGCCCGCGGTGTTACTACGACGGCGTAAATCCGGTTTTACGGTGTTTTTCGTGTTTCGAGGTTTTAAATCATTAAGTTAGCATATCATATAGATATAGAACATGTGTTTAGTTGATTTTAAAAGTCAAGTTAGAAGGATTAACTTTTGTTTGCGAACAAGTTTAGAATTAACTAAACTATGTTCTAGTGATTACAAGTTTAAACCTTCGAATAAGATAGCTTTATATGTATGAATCGAATGATGTTATGAACATCATTACTACCTTAAGTTCCTTGGATAAACCTACTGGAAAATAGAAAAATGGATCTAGCTTCAATGGATCCTTGGATGGCTCGAAGTTCTTGAAGCAGAATCATGACACGAAAACAAGTTCAAGTAAGATCATCACTTGAAATAAGATTGTTATAGTTATAGAAATTGAACCAAAGTTTGAATATGATTATTACCTTGTATTAGAATGATAACCTACTGTAAGAAACAAAGATTTCTTGAGGTTGGATGATCACCTTACATGATTGGAAGTGAGCTAGCAAACTTGAAAGTATTCTTGATTTTATGAAACTAGAACTTTTGGAATTTATGAAGAACACTTAGAACTTGAAGATAGAACTTGAGAGAGATCAATTAGATGAAGAAAATTGAAGAATGAAAGTGTTTTTAGGTGTTTTTGGTCGTTGGTGTATGGATTAGATATAAAGGATATGTAATTTTGTTTTCATGTAAATAAGTCATGAATGATTACTCATATTTTTGTAATCTTATGAGATATTTCATGCTAGTTGCCAAATGATGGTTCCCACATGTGTTAGGTGACTCACATGTGCTGCTAAGAGCTGATCATTGGAGTGTATATACCAATAGTACATACATCTAAAAGCTGTGTATTGTACGAGTACGAATACGGGTGCATACGAGTAGAATTGTTGATGAAACTGAACGAGGATGTAATTGTAAGAATTTTTGTTAAGTAGAAGTATTTTGATAAGTGTATTGAAGTCTTTCAAAAGTGTATGAATACATATTAAAACACTACATGTATATACATTTTAACTGAGTCGTTAAGTCATCGTTAGTCGTTACATGTAAGTGTTGTTTTGAAACCTTTAGGTTAACGATCTTGTTAAATGTTGTTAACCCAATGTTTATAATATCAAATGAGATTTTAAATTATTATATTATCATGATATTATCATGTATGAATATCTCTTAATATGATATATATACATTAAATGTCTTTACAACGATAATCGTTACATATATGTCTCGTTTAAAAATCATTGAGTTAGTAGTCTTGTTTTTACATATGTAGTTCATTGTTAATATACTTAATGATATGTTTACTTATTATAGTATCATGTTAACTATATATATATCCATATATATGACATCATATAGTTTTTACAAGTTTTAACGTTCGTGAATCACCGGTCAACTTGGGTGGTCAATTGTCTATATGAAACATATTTCAATTAATCAAGTCTTAACAAGTTTGATTGCTTAACATATTGGAAACATTTAGTCATGTAAATATCAATCTCAATTAATATATATAAACATGGAAAAGTTCGAGTCACTACAACAATACCGCTTATTTTACATAAAGCATGAAATATAGCACACAATAACTTTGATACAAGCTAGTTGTGAAGATAATTCTAGCTAGTACACAAGTCGTTCAGCAAAGGCAATAAAGACACGTAATTCATACGTCCAGAAACAAGTCATGCATTCTGGTTTTACTAGGACTACTTCCCATCCTTGGTCTTGTGGAACATAACCGTTATGGCCGTTGATAAGACAGCGTGTTGTAACGTCGTCAAAGGGATGAGGGTTACGTAATGACCAACAGTCTCGTAATAACCTAAAAACCTCATTTCTTACCCCAATTACCGACTCCGTCACTTGTGGGAACGTTTTGTTTAATAGTTGTAGCCCGATGTTCTTTTTCTCACTTTGGTGAGAAGCGAACATTACTAACCTGTAAGCATAGCATGCTTCTTTATGTTGCATGTTAGCCGCTTTTTCTAAATCATGAAGTCCTATATTCGGATACATTGAGTCAAAATAATTTCTTAACCCGTTGCGTAAAATAGCATTTGGGTTCCCCGCAATATATGCGTCAAAGTAAACACATCGTAACTTATGGGTTTCCCAATGTGATATCCCCCATCTTTCAAACGAAAGTCTCTTATAAACCAAGACATTCTTGGAACGTTCTTCGAATGTCTTACAAACTGATCTCGCCTTAAATAGTTGTGCCGAGGAATTCTGACCGACTCTAGACAAGATTTCATCAATCATGTCTCCGGGTAGGTCTCTTAAAATATTGGGTTGTCTATCCATTTTGTGTTTTTATACTGTAAAATACACAAGAGTTAGATTCATAAAAAAAAATTTTTATTAATACAAGCAATTTTTACATATATCATAAAGTATAAGCACACTATATTACATATATTACACCACACGAATACAACTATCTTATTCCGACTCGCTCGTTTCTTCTTCTTCGGTTTTGGTTCGTTTTGCCAAGTTTCTAGGGATATATGATGTTCCCCTAATACGAGCCGTCGTTTTCCACATTGGTTTAGAAAAACCTGGTGGTTTAGAGGTTCCCGGGTCATTGTTACAACTTAAGGGCTTCGGGGGTTGACGATACATATAAAGTTCATCGGGGTTGGAATTAGATTTCTCTAATTTTATGCCCTTTCCCTTATTATTTTCTTTTGCCTTTTTAAATTCAGTTGGGGTAATTTCTATAACATCATCGAAATTCTCGTCGGAATCCGATTCATCGGAGAATTGGTAATCCTCCCAATACTTTGCTTCCTTGGCGGAAACACCATTGACCATAATTAACTTTGGTCGGTTGGTTGAGGATTTTCTTCTACTTAACCGTTTTATTATTTCACCCACTGGTTCTATTTCTTCATCCGGTTCCGATTCTTCTTCCGGTTCCGACTCTTCTTCCGGTTCCTCTTCGGGAACTTGTGAATCAGTCCACGAATCATTCCAATTTACATTTGAATCTTCATTATTATTAGGTGAGTTAATGGGACTTGTTCTAGAGGTAGACATCTATCACATAATATCAAACACGTTAAGAGATTAATATATCACATAATATTCACATGTTAAAAATATATAGTTTCCAACAAAATTTGTTAAGCAATCATTTTTCAAGTAAACACGGTCGAAGTCCAGACTCACTAATGCATCCTAACAAACTCGATAAGACACACTAATGCAAAATTCTGGTTCTCTAAGACCAACGCTCGGATACCAACTGAAATGTCCCGTTCTTATTGATTAAAAACGTTCCATATTAATTGATTTCGTTGCGAGGTTTTGACCTCTATATGAGACGTTTTCCAAAGACTGCATTCATTTTTAAAACAAACCATAACCTTTATTTCATAGATAAAGGTTTTAAAAAGCTTTACGTAGATTATCAAAAAATGATAATCTAAAATATCCTGTTTACACACGACCATTACATAATGGTTTACAATACAAATATGTTACAACAAAATAAGTTTCTTGAATGCAGTTTTTACACAATATCATACAAGCATGCACTCCAAATCTCGTCCTTATTTAAGTATGCCACAGTGGAAGCTCTTAATAATCACCTGAGAATAAACATGCTTAAAACGTCAACAAAAATGTTGGTGAGTTATAGGTTTAACCTATATATATCAAATCATAATAATAGACCACAAGATTTCATATATCAATACACATCCCATACATAGAGATAAAAATCATTCATATGGTGAACACCTGGTAACCGACATTAACAAGATGCATATATAAGAATATCCCCATCATTCCGGGACACCCTTCGGATATGATATAAATTTCGAAGTACTAAAGCATCTGGTACTTTGGATGGGGTTTGTTAGACCCAATAGATCTATCTTTAGGATTCGCGTCAATTAGGGTGTCTGTTCCCTAATTCTTAGATTACCAGACTTAATAAAAAGGGGCATATTCGATTTCGATAATTCAACCATAGAATGTAGTTTCACGTACTTGTGTCTATTTTGTAAATCATTTATAAAACCTGCATGTATTCTCATCCCAAAAATATTAGATTTTAAAAGTGGGACTATAACTCACTTTCACAGATTTTTACTTCGTCGGGAAGTAAGACTTGGCCACTGGTTGATTCACGAACCTATAACAATATATACATATATATCAAAGTATGTTCAAAATATATTTACAACACTTTTAATATATTTTGATGTTTTAAGTTTATTAAGTCAGCTGTCCTCGTTAGTAACCTACAACTAGTTGCCCACAGTTAGATGTACAGAAATAAATTTATAAATATTATCTTGAATCAATCCACGACCCAGTGTATACGTATCTCAGTATTGATCACAACTCAAACTATATATATTTTGGAATCAACCTCAACCCTGTATAGCTAACTCCAACATTCACATATAGAGTGTCTATGGTTGTTCCGAAATATATATAGATGTGTCGACATGATAGGTCGAAACATTGTATACGTATCTATGGTATCTCAAGATTACATAATATACAATACAAGTTGATTAAGTTATGGTTGGAATAGATTTGTTACCAATTTTCACGTAGCTAAAATGAGAAAAATTATCCAATCTTGTTTTACCCATAACTTCTTCATTTTAAATCTGTTTTGAGTGAATCAAATTGCTATGGTTTCATATTGAACTCTATTTTATGAATCTAAACAGAAAAAGTATAGGTTTATAGTAGGAAAAATAAGTAACAAGTCGTTTTTGTAAAGGTAGTCATTTCAGTCGAAAGAACGACGTCTAGATGACCATTTTAGAAAACATACTTCCACTCTGAGTTTAACCATAATTTTTGGATATAGTTTTATGTTCATAATAAAAATCATTTTCTCAGAATAACAACTTTTAAATCAAAGTTTATCATATTTTTTAATTAACTAACCCAAAACAGCCCGCGGTGTTACTACGACGGCCTAAATCCGGTTTTACGGTGTTTTTCGTGTTTCCAGGTTTTAAATCATTAAGTTAGCATATCATATAGATATAGAATATGTGTTTAGTTGATTTTAAAAGTCAAGTTATAAGGATTAACTTTTGTTTGCGAACAAGTTTAAAATTAACTAAACTATGTTCTAGTGATTACAAGTTTAAACCTTCGAATAAGATAGCTTTATATGTATGAATCGAATGATGTTATGAACATCATTACTACCTTAAGTTCCTTGGATAAACCTACTGGAAAAGGGAAAAATGGATCTAGCTTCAACGGATCCTTGGATGGCTCGAAGTTCTTGAAGCAGAATCATGACACGAAAACAAGTTCAAGTAAGATCATCACTTGAAATAAGATTGTTATAGTTATAGAAATTGAACCAAAGTTTGAATATGATTATTACCTTGTATTAGAATGATAACCTACTGTAAGAAACAAAGATTTCTTGAGGTTGGATGATCACCTTACAAGATTGGAAGTGAGCTAGCAAACTTGAAAGTATTCTTGATTTTATGTAACTAGAACTTGTAGAATATATGAAGAACACTTAGAACTTGAAGATAGAACTTGAGAGAGATCAATTAGATGAAGAAAATTGAAGAATGAAAGTGTTTGTAGGTGTTTTTGGTCGTTGGTGTATGGATTAGATATAAAGGATATGTAATTTTATTTTCATGTAAATAAGTCATGAATGATTACTCATATTTTTGTAATTTTATGAGATATTTCATGCTAGTTGCCAAATGATGGTTCCCACATGTGTTAGGTGACTCACATGGGCTGCTAAGAGCTAATCATTGGAGTGTATATACCAATAGTACATACATCTAAAAGCTGTGTATTGTACGAGTACGAATACGGGTGCATACGAGTAGAATTGTTGATGAAACTGAATGAGGATGTAATTTTAAGCATTTTTGTTAAGTAGAAGTATTTTGATAAGTGTATTGAAGTCTTTCAAAAGTGTATAAATACATATTAAAACACTACATGTATATACATTTTAACTGAGTCGTTAAGTCATCGTTAGTCGTTACATGTAAGTGTTGTTTTGAAACCTTTAGGTTAACGATCTTGTTAAATGTTGTTAACCCAATGTTTATAGTATCAAATGAGATTTTAAATTATTATATTATCATGATATTATCATGTATGAATATCTCTTAATATGATATATATACATTAAATGTCTTTACAACGATAATCGTTACATATATGTCTCGTTTAAAAATCATTAAGTTAGTAGTCTTGTTTTTACATATGTAGTTCATTGTTAATATACTTAATGATATGTTTACTTATCATAGTATCATGTTAACTATATATATTCATATATATGTCATCATATAGTTTTTACAAGTTTTAACGTTCGTGAATCACCGGTCAACTTGGGTGGTCAATTGTCTATATGAAACATATTTCAATTAATCAAGTCTTAACAAGTTTGATTGCTTAACATGTTGGAAACATTTAATCATGTAAATATCAATCTCAATTAATATATATAAACATGGAAAATTCGGGTCACTACAATAGGATCAAGAGATATCGCATTATTTACTTTTGCATTTGAACATTTACATTATTGTTACTTCCATCATTGTAACGACATTTCATTTTCCGCTGCGTACTCTCAATAAAGTTTATTTTATCATTTAGTATTGTTCTCTTATATTATAATATGTTGGTTTATTTGATATTAAGTCACATTTCGCCCAGGCCCTAACTGGGGGTGTGATAGATTGGTATCAGAGCATAACCAGGCTGTTATAGAGGACCAGGATTGCATCTTTATGTGTGCCTTACTTGCTAGCTAGGGTGCCTTAGCAATCTAGGAAGCTATAACCTTTCCTGCCTTAGACTTAAAGCACTTAGGATTGTCCTATAATCTTAACAATTATGCTTTAATAAACTAGACTTAAAGATTCTAATCAAAGTCTTTTTCCTAATGTTAGGATGTCAAGCTCAAGCGTTAATAAGCCAAATAAAGCAACTCTGAACCCTACCACCGAAGTAGGTGTTGGACACTCTTCAAATTCGAGACCAGTTCGAAGCCCTCTCTACAGTCCTACCTCACCACCGCTGAATTTCAGCCCAAATACTAATCTTGATTCACATGGGTCTCCTCAATACTACCCAACTTCAAGAACCCAAGATAAGGGAAAATGTCATGAAGAAGTTTGTCCATCAAGGAAGAGAGCCCGATCTCCTTTTTATGATGGTGCTAAGTATGAAATCATAAGCCTGCGAAATGATACTGACGACTTTGTTGTTTACTGCGATGCCTCAAAGCAAGGCTTTGGTTGTGTTTTAATGCAACGTGAAAAGGTTATTGCCTACGCATCTAGACATTTGAAGAAACATGAAGAGAACTATACCATACATGACCTTGAGTTACGTGCCGTGGTATTTGCATTGAAGATATGGAGACATTATCTATATGGTACTCACTTTACGGTGTACACTGACCATAAAAGTCTTCCACACATCTTTGATCAAAAACAGTTGAATATGAGGCAAAGCCGATGGCTCGAGTTACAGAACGATTATCACTGTGAGCTAAAATATCATCCCGGCAAGGCAAATGTAGTTGCCGATGTTCTTAGTCGAAAAGATGATGTTAAACGCGTTCGTGCTCTAAATCTGAAAATCAAATCGAATCTTATATCACGAATCTGTGAAGCTCAATTGGAAGCTATTAAACCGACCCTTATAGAAGGTGAAGGACCTATAGGTTTTGAGAACCAACTTCAAGTGAAAGCTAATGGTACACGGTACTTTGGCAACAGAATTTGGGTTCCTCGCTTCGGAAATTTCCGCGAACTAGTCTTGGATGAAGCACATAAGACTAGGTACTCTATTCATCCTGGATCCAGTAAGATGTATCTCGATGTGAAGCAATTCTACTGGTGGCCTAATATGAAAGCCGACGTTGCTACTTATGTTAGCAAGTGTCTCACTTGTTTGAAAGTCAAGGCCGAACATCAAAAGCCTTCTGGTCTGTTGACACAACCTGGTATTCCGCAGTGGAAGTGGGAGTGCATCACTATGGACTTCGTTACTAAGTTACCTAAGACTTCGAACGGTAATGATACTATTTGGGTCATAGTTGATCGTCTTACTAAATCTGCACATTTCATACCGATCAAGGAAATCGACAAGATGGAGAAATTATCACAACTTTATATTAAAGAAATTGTCTCACGTCATGGAGTTCCTATCTCGATTATTTCTGATCGCGATAGTCGATTCGTTTTAAGATTCTGGAAAACTTTACAATCTGCTCTTGGAACTCAACTCGATATGAGTACAGCCTATCATCCGCAAACTGATGGTCAGAGTGAACGAGCTATCCAAACCATGGAGGATATGCTACGTGCTTGTGCAATCGATTTCGGCAAAGGTTGGGATAGACATCTACCTTTGGTCGAATTTTCTTACAACAACAGTTATCACTCCAGGATTAAATCTGCACCTTTTGAAGCTTTATATGGACGAAAATGTAGATCCCCTTTGTGTTGGGACGAACTCGAGGACAGACATTTAACTGGTCCCGAAATCATTCATGAAACTACCGAAAAGATCGCTCAGATTAAGCAACGATTAGAAACTGCCCGTAGCTGACAAAAGAGCTATGCCGATAAGAAACGAAAGGATATAGAATACCAAGTTGGAGATAAAGTCATGTTGAAAGTATCCTCTTGGAAAGGTGTTATCCGTTTTGGTAAACGAAGCAAACTCAGTCCACGATATGTTGGACCTTTCACGATCACTCAAAGATTCGGTCCCGTGGCGTACCGATTAGAACTACCAACTGAACTTAGCCAAGTACATGATGTGTTTCATGTCTCGAATCTTAAAAGGTGTCTTGCTGATGACACACTTGTTATTCCTTTGGATGATATCCGCATTAATGAACAAATGCACTTCGTTGAAGAACTTATAGAAATCATGGAATGAGAGGTCAAACAAACGCGTAAAAGCAACATACCGATCATTAAAGTCCGTTGAAATTCGCGTAGAGGCCCCGAATATACCTGGGAACGCAAAGACCAAATGATACGGAAATATCCCCATCTCTTCTCAACTGCTGATGCAAACGAGAAATCTACTTAAAACTTCGGGACGAAGTTTCTAATAACGGGGAGGTACTATAACGACCCTCATTTTTCCATTCTATATTTTTTTTCCAATATTAAATGCCCAAACAATATAATTAAAACTTAATGATTAAACTTTAATCAACAATTGTTAAGTGTTAAGAGTTATAAAATATATTAATTAACTTTGTGCAATAATTGACAAGTTAATAAAAGATGAAAATAATAAACTGTTAGTCGACACTCACTGCTAATTAAAATTTATGCATTTATGTAATATTATAACTAATAACCTATAAGTAATAAATAAAAAGTGACATTTATATAAATAATAAAATAATTGGGAACTAAATAAAAAAAATATATACAAGTCATGAATTAGTAAAAAGAAAATAATACTTATCATGTAGTAAATGTAAAAATAATAATAATACTAATAATAATAATAATAATAATAATAATAATAATAATAATAATAATAATAATAATAATAATAATAATAATAATGAGACTAAAGAATGTTAAACAATTACATCCTTATGTTGACTAAAAAATAATATATATATATATATATATATATATATATATATATATATATATATATATATATATATATATATATATATATATATATATATATATATATATATATATATATAAACTAGCACCACCTATTGTTGACTAAAAATTATAAAATAAAATAAAATCATTAATTAGAACATCCTTATGTTGACTAACACTCTAATACTTGCACCATATAAACACCCCTAGACTCCTAGTTTCTCATTCACAAATCACACCAAAATCCTCTCTCAAAAACAATCTCTCCCTCTCCCTCTCTTGTGGTATTCGGATCTTCAAGCTTGTTCTTCGTGTTCATCAAGATTTTCAAGCGTGTTCTTCATTATTTGGGTTATTTGATCTTCATCACCAAGTTTTCTTCTTGTTTCTTGTTAATCTCCATCATCATTAACAAGGTATGATTCAAAATCTTAAAACTTTTAAATCTTTCTTTCAATTCATGTTTATATTCATAATCATATTCGTGCATGATCTTAACGTTCATATTATTTAGATCCTCAACACCCTAAACCCTAATCATTAAAATACTACTTTAATTAACTAACCCTAATTAATAAACCCTAATACTACTTATACTATTAATTAACATGTATACACTATTACTATTACTAACACCTATAACCTACTACTTATATTGTAACACATAAAAATATTTTGGGATATGTATTAGAGATTTATAGATCTTCGAACTTTCTTGACGAATGGTTTTTACGAAACTCTAGGCGGAAGGGTTTGGATTTCCGATTTAAAGGATCCTATAGCTCACGCCCCTAGACCTGAAATGGCCATTCGAAGGGAAAGGGGTGATTGGAAGCTTATCTAATACGGCAAGTATCCTAAAATGGAAAACACTCTTAAAGTAGAAACTTTCTAGTTATAGAAACTTACTAAGATAAGAAATCTACTAAAAGTGGAAACTTTTTAAAAATAGAAACTTGCTAGGAAAGGAAACTTAGTAAAACGAACTATACTTACAACACTATCATACTTAAACATCTACTTAAACTTGGGCAAAAACACTTACTACTCTTAAATGTCAATAGGTTGACTTTTCTGCTCACTCATCCAACTTTCTATTCCGAGGAATAACTCTCTCTCTCTCTCTACTTACTAAGGTGAATTCATAGCCCCACTCTTTATTGCTAGCAAACTTACTTACTTTTATTGGGGTGAGACACATGCTGTTTTTACATTTTACAACTTAGACACAAGTACCAAACTACTAAACTATGCTATACCCGGCTATGTCCGACTAAGTCTCTACAGTGATATTTTTAATTGCTCGTTGAATGTATGCTTAATTATTGGGAGTAGGCCTATCGAGAGTAACGTCCCTGATACATTTGACTAAGTCTTTGTATTACTTAATAATGAAATTAAACCGACAAGTATAAACTACAACTTGTCTTTGGGGCAAACTTGAATGTTTAGTCTAAATATCACGCACTGGCATAACTTTTGGATCTGCGAGATCTACTTTTTGATCCTGCGGGAGATCAACTTTACAAACCAAATCTTGTGATCTAAAACAACGGTCAAACTTATTTGTTAAACCTATGAACTTCACTCAACCTTTTTGGTTGACACTTTAGCATATTTTGTCTCAGGTGCTGATTGATTCAAGCTTTCTTACTTACTACTTATGTGATGCTACTTGGACATAGGATCAAGATATATCGCATTATTTACTTTTGCATTTGAACATTTACATTATTGTTACTTCCATCATTGTAACGACATTTCATTTTCCGCTGCGTACTCTCAATAAAGTTTATTTTATCATTTAGTATTGTTATCGTATATTATAATATGTTGGTTTATTTGATATTAAGTCACATTTCGCCCAGACCCTAACTGGGAGTGTGATATCATCTATCATTTTTCTGCTACCTGCCACCGTGTATATATCATTAAAATTTGAGCACCATTTCAAGTTGTCCCGTTCTATCGTTAAGCAAACAGGCTGCAAAAGAGAGTTGAGAGCTGCAATAGAGTTTTCTAATCTGCTTCCTAGACTATCACGTGACCAGTTCCAACGCCATGTGTTATTTTCCCATCGATCCGCAACAAAACAATTTGGATTCCTATCAAGATGGAATAAACGATTGAATTGTAAATAAAGAGGGTTATTTCCAATCCAAAGGTCCTTCCAAAAGAGAGTGCTAACACCATTACCAACAGTGAACGAAATTGGATTTCTTGGGATATAACCTTTATCTTGAGCCAAAATGAATGATTTAACCATATTCTTCCATACACCAAGCTTACCATTAACGAGACCATCCATACCATCATTTGAACTATGGATTGCTTGAATAACATTCACCCATATACCATTAGATTTCAACCGAAATCTCCACAACCACTCAAACATATTATAGCAAGTATAATATGAATATTTAATTTATTGTGTAAGATTTACTATGAATTATTTTGTTTTGTATTATAGCAAGTATAACATATTAAAGTTAGGTTTGAGAGTAGTTAATGATAATCATCTCTTCATGTTGTTTAAAATGTCCTCATCTTGTTATACTCTTCAACAACCATCAAAAATTATCAACCCGGTCAACATATATGAAGATAAAGGTGTTGATTATTAGACATAACAAACTGCTTGTTCGAATAATTTAATATAAATAAAAGGAAAAGCTAACTTATACTTCAAGGATATTTACTTAAAAATGTTTAATGAACATTAATGATTTAATTTCATGAGAGGCCCGGAGGGTGAACAAGGTGATCGACCGCTCGGGTCAGAGCGTAAGCTAGTGCTGCTTTCGGCTACTGGACTTTCGCCATCTAGGGTGCAGCATTCTACTGCTTCGCCTAGCAGCACGACGCTTATATTGCTCTCCCACAACCCCGTTTTCACGGTTTAGGCTGCTCCCATTTCGCTCGCCGCTACTACGGGAATCGCTTTTGCTTTCTTTTCCTCTGGCTACTAAGATATTTCAATTCGCCAGGTTGTCTCTTGCCTGCCCATGGATTTAGCAGCAGTTTGAAAGGTTAACCTATTCGGAAATCTCCGGATCGAGAGCGGTACCAAATCGAGGCAAACTCTGAATACTAGATATGACCTCAAAAGGGGTCAAGGTCGGCCAGTGAGACGATGGGGGAAATCTTTGATTTTTTCATCTGATTCAGTCATTTTTATGTTCCAAATAGATTTCTTTTTTTCTATTTTTTTCATAGATTCAATTGATGCTTTGATGTAAGAATTTTGGTTTATTCTGATTGTATCTACATACCCTTTTTCTATTTGGGTTGCTAACTCAACGGTAGAGTACTCGGCTTTTAAGTGACTCATACAAATTAATCTTGTGTCAGGAACCAGATTTGAACTGGTGACACGAGGATTTTCAGTCCTCTGCTCTACCGACTGAGCTATCCCGACTATTACTAAGTTTTCGGGAGCCCAAGTTTTGTATATATACAGACACGAACTGAGATTTGAGAAACATGAAAACTATGAAAACACAACTGAAACAAGGAAGACGAACACAATATAACCAAAAACAACAATCAAAGCCTCAGAAAAAAAAAAAAAAAAAAAAAAAACCATATTCCACTAGCATTCATTTAAACACATTTTAAATAGTTTATATTATTCGTTAGAGCCTAAGGGTCTTTTTTAAATAGGTTATATTATATATTATTCGTTAAGATCTAATGGCCTGTTTTAGCTCGTTGTAAGTACATAAATTCTCGGAACAGATCCTGATTAATTCACATATAAAATTTCATAAATAATAAAAAAGTAATTAATATATGAACAATTATAAAGGGAAATAACCAAAGGTCATCTGAGCTAGCAATATTAAAGGAACTTATAAATTTTAAAGTTGTGAGTTCGAGTCTTATTATGAATAACAAAACAATGATGGATGTATTTGCCGTTTAAAACTCTTTAAAAGGAAATAAAATAGTTTATTAAATGGATTATTTGCCTTAGTTGAAAACTTTGAATGCAATCAATAACTCTTAAATTGTGTAGTTAAGGTACAAATTAGCCAAACCTTAATATATGCCTAAATTTAAAATTGATTTTAGGCTAAATCTGAGAAAGTATTTTATTTTCAACAATGTTAATTCATGAGATTAGTTAGCTGGTCATGTTTATATTAGGGTTATGATATGGTACACATTCATGCATGGACCGAAAATATAAACTTACTAATGGGTTCTTGGAGATAGGGGTCATTTATAAACTTTTTTAAGGATAGCAAACCTACAAAAATATTTTTAGCAAACATTTTTTTTAAGGCAATAGTTTTATTATTAAATAAAATAAACTAGCAAGAAGCTAGTAATTACAACGATATCAAATGATAATCCTACTAAAAACCATTTCACCACTACACACTACATCACGACAAACAAACATTACAAGTCGATTCAAAATACATCGATCTCCAAAAAGGTAGGCTACAATTCAACAATCCAGGAATCAACCCGATATTCAAATCAACATCACACCATACCACATAAGGGCAATCACTGGCAGAAAGCGTGTAAACCGATGAAAAAGCAACCACGACTAACACAACAACACCCGAGCCAAATCCGCTGAAACTATAAACTGATAAGTTTGAAACACGCTCAATCTAACCAAGTGGTTGTTCCATGACATGTATAGACGTAAGCAGAGAAAGAAACTAAAATCGTAAAACTAAAACCAATATCCACGACTTGAACTCGAAACCATCGACAATTAACCGAAACCCGTCTGAAATGACCACAAACTACGACCTCAAACTACTACCATTAACTGCCGACAAACACCACCTAAGCCCTCGAAAAACCACCATAAATCACCAACACCGGCCAACAAACACATAAACCCGAAGACTCGTGAAATTAAACTAAGCTAATGAAAATCAAGGACAGTAGCATGGTTAAATAATGTACTAATAAAAGCAAATTACATTATAGTGGGAGTACAAGCTTCTTCCACCAATCTTCATTATGTTCGGTGTGTGTTCTGAATCCAACAGTCCAAACTATCGATATATCTGAATTGCATCTTGGAACCACGATCTGCTAGAAGCGACGACCTACCATTATACCTCAAAAATGTTTTCAACGACCCACGATAATACCTCAAAACCCCAATTACCTGAAAACCTAATCGGAACAACGACCTATGGATCTACACCACAACCATTGGATCTAAACCACAACCCAATTAGAATCCGAATTTGGACATGTTGATCGGAATACCTGAAACTCCGAACCCGACCGGTAACCACAACCCACCAAAGCAACCTTAAAAGTTGATCTAAAGACGAACTGAAAATCAGCGACGAAAAACGATACACTCGAATTTAAAACCGAAACCTATAACGAAAAAACAAGAGCGAAAAAAACAAAAGGAGAAAAATAGAAGAAAATACAAAGGATAAAGGGTGAGGGTGAGGGAGAGGGTCCTCTGGACCGCCAGATAAAACCAACGGCCGGAGGAGATGAAACAGGGGAGGCGGCGAGTGTGTTTAAGCTAGGGTTTTTTTAGAGAGAGAGTTTTAGCAAACATATACACTCACATTTCAATTACTCATAAACAAGCATAAGAATATCCCGTACATTATCGCAAAAACTAATTTCGCTAGATAACTTAAACATCGTTTCAGAAATAGAGATGATCAATGCATTGCGATTGGAAATCATTTGCATCAAGACATAGTAAGACATAGTAACTGTACAATCCATTATGGATTATAAGTAAGAAAAAATCATACTCAAAAAAGTTACATAACATACTAAAAAAAAGTATAACCAAAGGTTAAAAAATCAAAATCAAATGTTGTCGTTTTAAGTGAAACGACAATTCATGAGCTATTAAACGATCATATTCTCCACCGCTATTAGTATATATCATAATTAAAATACGCATATGAAAAATTGTTACTCCCGATGTCACATTTCAATAGTTCACAGACAAAACTACGAAGTTTAAGAAAAATTATTGTTAAATTGTACTTCTTTCTAACATTATAGTTTTCCTTTTTACATACATTTTTGTATTATATGCTTATATTAAGGAAATAAAAGAATGTCACCTCATTATTATTCTTATCAATTTATAAAAATAGATTATTAATTCAGGTCAACTCAAAATGAAACACTGAATTATTAAGAAAATTAAAAATAAATACAAGCAATAGTATTCAATAAAAATAAAAAAGAATGACAAAATGAGCATGTTTTGTTATCTATATATAAAAAAAATTCAAACAAACAACATTTAATTGACCACTACACTATTTGGCCTAGGGTGTCATGACTAGCAAAGCCGCGTTTGATATTGTGTTAAACGACGCAAAACTGCATATCCTTTAGTATTATGTATCAATATCACTATCAATATCAATATTAATACTACAATTAGTTCAACTTTAGGACTTAAACCCACAACAATAAAATTGATGAGATAATTCGGTATATGCGCGCAAAGATCCTTTGGTGTAAACCTACAATTTTGATACACTTATTGTAAAACATGAACGCGTAATAGTTGGATAGACCAGGTCGTATTTTTGTAAATGGTTTATATAGTAGATATCGTCATTTCTAACCAATCAAATGCTTAAATCATTTACGTAATTTAGAGAGGATAGAAATCGCATCACGAGTATTATTAACATTTCACTGTTTGAAGTAAAACTTGAACTTTCAACCTCTTAGTTGAAGGGTTTATTTCATACCGATAGACTAAGTGCCTTAAGTATTTATACAACTTTTCTTATGTGCATATTACATAATTACATTATGTTTATGGTGTACAAATCAAACCAGTGGATGTTATGAGTAATTAAGAGTTATGTTACTTTATTATAGTAGTATTATATAATATAATACTGTAACTAAATGATAAAAAAAACATGCTTGATAGTCATCTTATTAAAATAATATATAAGATAACAACTTTATATATAAATACAAAAACTGATAGGGTTATTGTTTCTCATGAAGACCTTTGTAATAGATATATGAAGTAGAATCACAATCACAATCACTACACCATTAATTAAGAAGCAAATTTGGCATTCAAGGAAGAGATCTTCAGAGTTCTGTTAATTAAGGTACTTATAATCCATCTCCTTTTACTGATCAACTAGCTAAAAACCAAGTTTTTTCATTATTATTATTAAAAAGTTCATATCAAATTGTAATTAGATCCAATTGAATCATTCTAAACTAATCCAGATCGCTAATTAAATAAAATTCAAAATATTTAGCATGTCATAGTGCTGATGAAACACTTGATTTATCAATTTATAATATCTTGATATACTGCATCCAAAGATAAATTTCATCAAATTTGATTTGCAGTCACTCATTTACCACAAGTACTTTTTCAGAAACGCTTTAGCTCTTGGATCACTTTAAAAAAAAATTCGATCTGTAATGAAATCTATAATGTTGTGATTTTGTTGATTTCTTGTAAGCTTACTTACCTTCTTTTTAAACGAAAACTAAAGTTTGTGATCTATTAGAAGTAGATCGATATTTAAAATCACTCTACATTTTGCATATTGAGATATGAATTACCATTTTAAAATATTTGAACTCTAAGTTAATCTTTTTCTGAAATCAAGAAAATTTTATGGCAATCACAACATTACTTCATCCAAGACTATTTATAGAGCTTCTAGAAGTTAAAGTGTCATCACAAGCATTGGTTATGACGTACGTACATTCTAGAACCCAATAAATATACTCTTCTGGAAGAACATTATTTGATGATGTTCTTTTCGACAATATTTCAACGCTACGAGAATAGACCGATCGAGACTGGATGTTACATCATTGGAAGATTTGATTCTTGTATCGCGAGATTATCTTTTTCGTGTTGTGCGAGGTATTTTTCGTACATGAACTTATGTTATAAGCTCTTCTTTACTCGCAGCAGGCCTAGCTTGGTACGTAATATTGCAAACTATATAAAGCGATGGATATGTCGTCAGCATGGCTATCACAACTTGTAAGACATATAGAACTTAAACAGTTATTTATATATACGTATATATCAAATCTATATGTCTTCTTGATTTATATATATGATTATGTGGCGCACTAACAAGTTTTTGTGTGTTTGAAATCTTAACTTTAGGAAATGCAAGATCATCAAGGGCTCATGAGTCAGTATCAGATGATTAAACCTTATAATGAGGTTGGTGATAATCACTTTGGTTCATTTACTTCAGATGTCGAAACCAAAAACACGTCTTTGCTAAATCAAACTTTTCAAATTCCATCAAACGTTAGAGAAATGCCGAATATCAAAAGGATACCTAGTTTTAAAACGACGAACAATGTTATCAAGAAACTTGCGCAAGCGGATGAAAATCAAAACACAAAACCAAAGCCAACATCCATTTCGGATATTCCGAACACTTTCACCATATCTTTTGGAGATCTAAAACCTAAGGATGAGGTAATCGCGCTAGGCGATTCATTTGGTTACGAAAATGGCACCAAAAAGGGTCCAACCATGATAAGGAACCGGATCCAACTTCAAGATCATATGCTAGCTGAGAGGAAGAGAAGAGAAAAGTTGGCTAGACGATTTCTTTATTTGTCTTCCCTACTTCCTGGCCTAAAGAAGGTACTTGATCACCGTCTTACTCCTGATCATAAATTTATAAGTCCTCTACTTAACTAGTGCGTCTAGTCTCTGACTAGTCACCGACTCGGCCAATTTATTCAGTAAAAGTTGTTAAAAGCTCAGTTTAATCGGTCAAAATCGAATTTATTAGTTCAAGTCAGTCAGATATATATTCGGTCAAAGTAGGTCAAATACAATCATGTCAAAGTTAGTCACTGGCGAATCTAGCTACAAATCGTGAGGTCATTGGACACAACTAGTTTGAAAACTTTTGATAGAAAATAATCTTTAAATTGTATAGGACACTCTGCAGGACCCATATAGTTTTTAAATTTATAGTTTTTCATTTAAATTGTAGAGAACGCCACTTTAACTACTCAGATCAACCTCATATATTTTTCGAATTTGAAGGTAAACTACCAGTAAAATAACATTCAAATATGATTAATACTGGAAAAAAAAATTCGGGACCCTATTAAGTTATAATCCTGGAATCGCTACTGTTACTCAACATCTGATTAGTCTTTGACTAGCTTTTACAACGTTGCTCCTAATTGTATAAGATTTTCATATTATATTCTTAGCAAGATATTAATTTGCTGATTGTATTAGTATGTTATTAGTTAACTAGATGGATCTTGTAGATGGACAAGGCGACTGTGCTAGAGGATGCGGCTAACTATATACAAGAACTTCAATGTCGTCTGAGGAAACTTGAGGGGTCATCTAGCTTGCAGACGAATAACTTGGAATCTGATGTATCTGCAAAGAAACCAAAGCTTTGTTGCAGTAACGATGAAGGTTTCTCACCTGACGAAGCAAAGTTTGTCGAGCGACATAGCTTTTTCAGTCCTGAGATTGAAGTGAGAATGTCTGGAATATACGTACTAGTGCGAATCTACTGCCATAAAAACTATATGCCGTTATTGAAAGTGTTTCGCCAGATGCAAAATCTTGATCTTTCAGTTACCAGTAGCAGCACTTTTCCATTTGGCAGTTCCAATATAATTATCACCATTGTTGCTAAGGTATGAGTTCATTGAAATTGTTGGTGAGAGAGTATATGCAAATTACACAAAAGGTGACAGAAACTTGTTAAGTTGTAGTGCATCATGAACAAAATAAAGGACATTGTTTTTTTTTTTTTTTTTTTTTTTTTTCAAAGGCTAGGTTTGGAATCACTAAAAAAGTTTGCTAATAGATATAATAGATATAGATTTGGAACTTTACTAATTCCTATATGTGTTGATGTTGATTTTGATTCTTGATCAATAAAAGGTTTGAGAATATATGGTGGTCATGATATATCATTTGCTGTTTCTAACATGAATATGAATAACAAATAATAATTCTAGCTATTAAATTTCATGATTTTTGCAGAAGAAGAATGACAACTTGATGACATCAAGTGATCTTGTGAAGAGCTTAAAACTAGCTATTTCAGAAGAAGATATGCATTCAGAAGTTAAAGATTTCCACTCAAAGTTAGTTCACTCATGCCTTTATTTCCTTTATTTTTTTATTTTTCAGAAAGCAGAAAAACTTATACCTAATTGCATCTGTTCTTTTTATGAACAGCAAACTGGAATTTGAATATAATGAGCTAGATGAAAACTAGCTTGGAGCTGAGGAACATAATGATAATACGAGATCGCATGCAACTTATCGTTGCAGACCAAACAACTTTTAATTGGCGTCCCGCTTCTATACATATATTGATGTCACAAAAAGCCTAATATTTCATGTTGAACATAATTAATCACTGTGAGATCGAAGAATCTGAATGTTGTTCATTATTAGGGTTCGATCATCATGAGGAAGCATAAATATGATATCTGTTTCTAAGCATTATCATTTGGTTCTATGGGCTCTGACCCAATTTAGATTTATGGTTCTTCAAAACAGGGGCGGATCCAGGATTGGAAGTCACTGGTGTCACCGGTTAAAATCCAAAAAAATTTCTACTAAATGTCTTATTTGAATGGTGTCACTCAAAAAAATTTACCCTATTCACTGGTGTCATTAGTTAAAAACCCAAAAAAAATTCCATACATCGCGTATTTGAGTGGGGTCCCGTGCCACCACGGGTAACACTCTAGCTCCGCCCCTGCTTCAAAAGAGGAAGGGTTCATGATGTGTGTGCTAGATAATTAGATTGTAAGTTTAATTTAGTATTATAACATATTTTTTTCTGTGCGTAGCTCAGTTTCTTTTCATTCATAGTTATGTATCATGAAAAACTTTACTTTTTGTTCAAACTGTTGTTGTATAGTACTTGTATGCTAGCTAGGGAAAGATCATGTGCTAGCTTTTTGGCTTATAGCTATTTACGTATTGAATATTGATATTGATATTGAATATGGAGATATTAGAGATATAATCTATCTATCTAGATATAATAATCCTACATATCATCTTTTTATTAAAACTGTTACGTGTCAAACTCCTCATTTAATCCTGACACGTGTCAACTCCTCATTAAAATAATATTTTAAAAAGATATATTGTTATCATATTTATTAAATTAAATATACTGTTACCATGTTTATTAAATTAAATATATATTTTATTACACGTATATCCATTTAAAAAGTTATCTTATGTATGAAATATATAAAAACTATACATAATCATAGAAAGTAAATAAATTAAATTAATATTTTGAAAAGTAATCCTGTTATCAAGATAATAAATTGTAGTAATCGTTAATCATCCAATCATGTAAATTGTAAAAAAGAAAAAAAAAATATAACTGATAATTGTGAAATCATATTATTGAAATTTTCGTTCAACTGACGGACTCATAAAATTGCATAAAATTCACCATGATATGTATTTCTGCTTTTGTTATATATTCAACGGTTGCAAAATCATATTTTTAGAACTTCCGTCCAACATACGAGTTCATAAAACTAGTTATAAATATAGCGTTAGATACAAAAATCAATATATGGAGTGTGTATATATATATATATATATATATATATTTTTTTTTTTTTTTTTTGAAAAGCAAAAATATTATTATTATTATATGGAATATTACAATACAAGTCCCTATATGCTTTTATACAATGCTAAAAACGAAACGGATCGGCTGAGAAAATATGGAATAATATATATATATATGGGAGATCAAGGGATAAGTGGTATTTTTGGGATAAGGGGATAAGTAAAATGAGATTTTTATATCTTTTACATTCGAGCTCCAATTTTAAAAAAAATAAAATTCCGTGATTAACTGACATTGTGTAGATTCATAATTTTTTTTTTTTTAACAGGAGCTTAAAATGCATGTGATGTATGTTAACGTGTTTTGAGGTTTTTTGAGTTTTTTTTTCTTCAGAATTTAGCCCGATTTAGAGTTTAGGGTTTAGGGGCTAGGGTTTAGGTTTTCGGGTTTACTCCGTAAATCCTAACCCCTAAACTCTAAACCGTTCGTATTAAAAACTGTTCTAAAACCCTAATTTCTAAACCCTAAACCCTAATTTCTAAACCCTAAACACTAATTTTTTTAATCAAAAGTCATTTTTTCTTTGTTTTTTGTTAAGATGCATCTGATGCATGAAAAGCAGTTAACATGCATCAAACAGCGGATAACATGCATCAGATGCATCTTAACGCTCTAGTTAAAAAAAATTATTTTTTTTTCTGAATCTAGAAGTGCATTTATGTTTCTGCTTTACGAATATGATATTTTTTGGACATTTCCGATAATATCAAGTCTTATTACTATTTTGGTATTTTTCATTTCTGGATTTTTAGCTCCATATTCTTTACATTGATTTTTCAATCGGCTAGAAAGAGAAAAATGGTCCTCAAACAATTAGTCGATTGGTTTACTTAATTTTGAATCAAGATCTCGAAAACCATGATGGCGATCGAACAAATTTAAGCTTTAGTGTGTGAACTTAGTGATATCAATATGAGACAACTAAAAATGAAACCTAAAACTGCTACAAAAATTATATCATACATACTCGATAGTACGCCTTCTTATCCTTAATTAGCATTAGTATGCATGATCTTAACAGCATAAGATATGAAATTGAAATACACGATCAATATATAGCACAAACTCAATTATCCAAAACCAATTTATAGTACAAACTCTTGGTCGCATGTATGTAACACTAGCAAATGTCAACTTTCTCGAAATTTAATTTAACGGCGGTTTGAAGTTGTTGATGGGATCCGAACGCAATAAACTAGATCGAAAAGTCATGATCTTAATAGTATAAAATAGGAAATTGAAAAACAGGTTGAATGTAGTAATCTACCCATATTTCTCAACGACAATAAACTAAGCAATAAACAAGTTATTAGGTGAATTATACAAAAGATGGAAAGGTACAGATGTTTACCAAAATGCAACTTTCTAACCTCAATTTAAATTGAGACTTTTAGCCCTTAAAAGCTACGGAGCACTTTAATTAAGATTAAAATTTAAAATTTAAATATACTTAACAAAAAAAAGGAAGTGCAAGAACCAATGCTATCTGCTCTACTGTAATTATTACCTTTTTAATTAATTAATTAATCTCCAACTAATTAACGAATAGAATTTTGATTTGTTACCAACGCCCCTATTATCCAGAAAGTTACCCAGAATAACTTTTTAGGACAAATTTTCAAAATGCTAATTACTCAAACCCATAAAGGTAGCTACTGTAAAGTTGAATAGATAACGTGGTGCAGAAAATTAAATTTAAAATTTCTATTTGCAAAGAAGAACAAAACCCCTAAATTTCAGTACTGTTCCTGGCCTCTAGATTCTTTTAACACATGCTCAATGTTAATTAATTAATAAAGTTGCTTACTTGATCATCTTAATTTATCGTTTTGTTCCACTTTTTGATTAGTCAGGTTAATGTGTTTAAATCCTCGGCTTCTTTTATTCACCTCGTATACCATTAGGTCTTGAAATTTGTCTCGTGATTTTCTTCGTAACTCGGTAAAAAAGTTACTAGATTCATAGTAACCACTCCATATTGGTAGTTGCGCATTCTATTTTTTTAAATTTAGACTTCTTGTAATGTTTGGATCGTAGCTAAATACCGAATGGCTACCAAATTTATATAAACTAATTTTCATATCTATCTAGTAATTCGGTGTGTATTAAGTATGTTTATTTTTGGAAACAATCTGCCCTGATATTATTTGTTGGTACCAATCATCAATGGTGGATATATGACTGATGGTTATTGGTGTCACCGGTAAAAGCTTAAAAAAATTCTACTAGATACTTTATTTTAATGGTGTCACACAAAAAAAAAAAAAATTTGTACTATCCACTGGTATCGCTACCTCAAAAAAAAAAAAATCACTACATCACATATTTCAGTGGTGTCCCGTACAACTGCTAGCAATAAAGTACATCCGCCCTTGCCAATCATCACTACAACAAATCTGTAATAAGTGGATAACACATAATACAAAACATAAAGATTGTGAGACCGTTCTAGCCGAACAACATTTTCAACTTAGTTATATAGATGTAATCTGATGTTATGCGAGGTAGTGTACGAAATAGTTATATTTTTGTTACGAAATACTATTAAATACGATATAATTTTACACAAGTTATTTATTTATTTATAGAGTGGATATACCTAAACCTTGCTACAACACTTATAGGCAGTGTACCTAATCGTAGAGTAGTGTAGTTTTTAGTAAGTCCGGTTCGTTCCGCAGGGAGCTAGCCAAGTTTAACGCTATATTTTTAAAACTATATTTGTATAAATATATATATATATATATATATATATATATATATATATATATATATATATATATATATATATATATATATATATATATATATATATATATATATATATATATATATATATATATATATATATATATATATATATATATATATATATATATGTAGTATTATTATTATTATAAAAGGGGGTTTTATCGTTTAATGACCGGTTTGTCGATTTTAAAATAAAGCGAAAAGATAAATGATGATAATATAAATGACAGAATTTAAATTGCGATAAAGTAAATTGCAGTAATTAAAATGACAGTAAATAAAGATACGATGAAATATGAAATAAAAGTATTATGCTTATTTAAACTTCCGTAATCATGATGTTCGACGTGTTGATTTTAATTTATTACCCGGGTTAATTGTCCTTTGTCCTGGATTATTTGATACCTATTTGGTTTTTGTCCATAATAGTCCATCGGTCATAATTATAAAATGCTCGTCAAATTAACCTTATTTCCGAAGTCAAATATTCTAACTAATTAGGGATTCGAACTGTAACAAGGTTTTAATACTTTGTTAATAATTACACCAGATTATCGACTGCGCGTAATCCAAGGTTTTAATACTTTGTTAACAATTACACCAATTATCCTTGTATGTAATCCACCCCTGTTTTAATGAGATATGAATATTAATTTACCCACTTGATCAGAATGAATAATCAATTACCCAACCCGAATTTAATTAAATGATCGTAAAAGATGTCGTATAAACGTCACTAAATAGGACATACATAATCATTTTAATAATTATTAGATTAACTAATTTGAAGATAGGTTCGACAGGTTCCAATGAGTTGTCGCTCAATTAGACAATACCCCTTATCTATTAATAGTCATAGTCCAATGTCCACAAGTGTCGGTCTTTTGTCCAAACCTTAATTATGGTACAAAATCTAATAACCCAATCTTAATTTTTAGTCTAACATCATGATTACTTCGGCTCAAATAAGCATAATAATAACTTAGTTACGAGACATTAATTTAAAAAGGAAGAACATAGCTTACAGTGGTGATTAATTGCGTAGCGTTGCACGGACAGAATTTCGACTTAAATCCCGTAAAACATTCTTAAAATAACCTTATTATTATTAACTTAAAATTAAAATTAAAATTTTATATATATATATATATATATATATATATATATATATATATATATATATATATATATATATATATATAAATATATAAATATATATATTACAGATCAAGAGAAGAGAAAAAGATTAGAAAAAGTGTGTTTTTACTCGCAGAAAACTGGCGAATTTATAGAATGTGGCCTGCTACAGTAACTCATGCGGTCGCATGAGATTTTAGTATGAATCTCATGCACTCGCATGGGCTCATGCACTCGCATGGGCTCATGCACTCGCATGAGTTTTATGCCTATTTCTCATGCGATCGCATGGCCGTCAGATCCAGCTCACATATTTTTTGTTTGCTAGTTTGTCGACGTTATTTAATATAATATATAATATATAAATAATTTATATAATTATTTAAATATTATATTATATTCTTGTGCATAGTTGACTTGTAATTTTAGCTCCGTTGCGTCGCGCGTTGATAGTTGGCTCAGGTCCCGGTTCCGGTTTTTCGAACGTCCTTGCGTACTATTTAATATCTTGTACTTTGCATTTTGCGGCTTGTACTCTTATCATTTTTGGACGTTTCTCATCAATAAACTGAACCACTTGAATTATATCTTGTACATTTGAGCTTTTTGGTCATTTGCGTCTTCAAATCGTCATTTTCTTCTTTTGTCTTCGCACTTATTTATTTAAACGAATATTACATAAAAATAGAACAATTGCAACTAAAAGTTTTACATATTGGAAGGATATTGTGCCTAAATATATGTTCATTTGGAGCACTATCAAATATCCCCACACTTGAGCGTTGCTTGTCCTCAAGCAATACAGAATTTGAAATTAAAATCACACTTCACTCGAATCACTTTTTTATTCTCACACTTTATACATCAGTGATTTTGATACGACGGTATAAACAATGATAGTAACAATGTGGTTTATAGTCCCACATGACTTATAAAATTTAGATCCTTAAAGAAATTGGATCTTTATGAAAACATTTGATCTTTTGAAAATTCATTCTAGCTTTTACCCTAGATAAGTTTTCCGGAATAACCCTTCACCGGTGTTTACAAATTGTTTTTGTGGGTTTTGTGGATTTCAGATTTGAAAAATTTAGCTCAAAACTTGAGGTTTTTTGTCACCCACTTGCTAACCTTGTATTGGGAAAGCAACACGTCCAGTATACTTGCTCCGTATATTACCTTTCGGTAAACTACCATCCGGTTGTAAAGGAAAGCGTTGAACAAGCAACTGTTAAGGCAATGTCCCGTGACATGCTTTTGATTATGGTCTATATCGTGTCGGATGCAATTACTATTATTTATAGGAGCAATAGTAAAGATCACCCTATAGTTTTTCAGTCTGGCACAAGGTCCTGTCTTTGACCATGCTATGCAACCACCGTTCTTACGGTTGACACCAGATTTAGTTCAGGTGACCTAATGAATTCCAGGTGAATTCCTAGGATTTTACGTTCAATGGTAATGAACGCATTGAAAATAGGGTTTTCAGAAAACAAATCGGTTTGTAATTTGATCAAAATATTTTCTCGTTCAAGCTCGAGTTTAGATATCATCGAATTCCATGAGTTTGTAATTCTCAATCTTTAAAGTCAATCTCTAGGATTGAGTAATATCAGGCTTAAAAGCTGATTTATAATCTTTAAGGAGATTATCCTTTCTGGGGGTCTGATTCATTAGTCTTATCAAGCTAATTTGCACGGCGCCCTCCCCATTTTACGAGACAGATCCTCTCATGGTTAGGATAAGTCTAACCACTTGGCGACCCTGTTTGATGCTCAGGTCCGTGGATTTCCAGCTGATTTTCGAGAAAACTTTTCAAGGTTTTTCGTAGACTCTACAACTGGTCTGGACGACAACTTCCTGACCTAAATCAAGAAGCGCGTTTCTTTTTCAGAAGACTTTACTTCCTTTTAATGATGGAATTGATTCATCGTGTAGATCCATCTTTCTTTCAAATATCTTACAATTTACCGGGTAAAACGGTTAATTTTGTCCAAAATAAAAGTATCTTCAATTATTTGTACAAAAATATGTGATATATGTTTTAAATAACTTGGTAAATTTTCCCACACTTGGCTTTTATTTTCCTTTCTTTGCCTTTTTATTGTCCTCTATTCTATTTTAAATGAATTCTAACATTTTGGGTTATTTCTCAATTTATGTCCTTTCCGAGGTAACAATAATTTCGATGTTAACATCTAGTTTTATCGTTCATAAATATGTATAAACATGATTTTGAATTCATTTATTTGAAAATTTTGAAAAATTTTACTAGAATTGGGTAGTCAGTATATAAGACCAGGGCCGTTCTTTATTATCAGAGAGCACTAGATTCTAATACAACTACTGCGTTACTAGTATTTTTAATGGTAACCAAGTGTATAAGTCAAAAAAAATTTTAAAAATACGAAAGAATTTAACCCCTTCCCACGCTTAAGATCTTGCAATGCCCTCATTTGCAAGAAATCAGTAACAATTTAAATTATTGAGGGTGATTAGCGTAAAAAGATGATTAAAATTTTACCAAAGTTTCCAAACATATTGTTGTATGCTTTGAATGATAAATGGTGCACATCATTTGTTCATTCCGTTTGTTGTTACATCACATTTGTTTTTCGTTTTATCGTCAAAATTATTGCTTTTGCTGAACTTAATGACAGTTTTTGAAAGTTCGCTGTTTTTACCCTGTTTATAAGATAAACTACAAACATACTTTTTTTAATCAAAACCTTTTACTTATAAAACAAATAATTAATTAATTTTAAAAATTTGTTTTCCTTGGTATTTAGGACGAGGTCGTTTCGGTACGTTTACCTAATCCGTCCCTCGACAAAATTTTAAAATTTGTCATTTTAAAGCAATTATTTTAAAAGCAAAGATTTTTGGGTTTTTTAAAATATTTTCGGCATACTTTAAATCAATAAGATTAAAAATAATGATAATAAAATTTTTCGTCCCGCCCTCGGGTAAAGCAATTTCGGTTCAACGACCTAGTCTTCAACTCATGACGAATTTAAACTTAATGAAATAAAGTAAATTTTGTTTTTAAATTCACACAAAACTTAAATAAAGAAAACATATAAATTTTAAATAAAACCTACAAAAAAAAAATCAGAATGGGGGGAGAAAACTAGTTCTTTAATGTCTGCTAGCAAAAAAGACCAATCGGATTCCATTCTCGGAACTACACGAGAACAGAACAACTAACTCTAGACAACATTTTCTTTTTAGAACATTTGAATCTCCCCACACTTAGGTAGTTGTGGTGTCAAAATTGTGATTAACTTCATCGTCAATTTCTCTTGGACCATAATCAACTTGCATATCTGTGACTTTTGCTTTAAGCCATTGGTCGGATTCTTGTGTAATATCCACAAATTCAACTAGTTTCGCCTTTTCTTTGGGCGATAGATTGGATACTAACCGGTTACATAACTTAAAGTTCCCCTTGGTTCTAGTATTGTGAATCCGTTTAATAAGTTTCTTCATTGAACTGTTAATAACGGGGGCATTTAATTTTGCATCAACAACGGGGTTCTTTGTTATCAAGTCATCATTAGGTGTTACTTCATCTTCCCCACACTTAGGCATTTTATTATTGTTAAGCACTACCGTTGAAGTTGGTAAAACAATGTGCTTCTCATCGATCGTTTTTACCGGTTCAACGGTTTTGGTTGGTGGAGATTTAGACTTTCGACTCATAAAGGTGATCAATTTTTCACCATCACTAAGTGTCATTCTACCCTTTCTTACATCAATAAACGCCTCGGTGGACGCTAAGAATGGTCGACCTAAAATTAGAGGAATGTTTGGGTCCTCTTCTATGTCAATGACAATAAATTCGACTAGAAAGGTTAAATTACCTACTTGAACGGGTAGATTGTCAGCAATTCCAACTGGGTGCCTAATGGTTTGATCAAACAGTAGAACACTCATTTCCGTTGGACTTAACTCACCTACTCCTAATCTCTTATATAATGAAAGAGGCATAACACTCACACTCGCACCTAAATCTGCTAGTGCATCATACATGACACAATCGCTAAGTAGAAAAGGAACAATAAATTTACCCGGATCACCCAACCTGGGTGGAACTTTTGATGGAACTGTCTTCACCGGGTTTATCTTTACGGTTTTTGTTTCTTGTACTTTCTTATTCTTCTTCTTCTTTCCAGAGGTATCACAAACTTTATTACCTATTACTTGCTCATACTCAACTCCTTTTCTTGGAAACGAGATGGGTGGTTTGTATGGTGCCACCACTGGCTTTACATACTCGGGTGGTGGTGGTGTTGTAACTTCTACATTGTTACTCACATTAAAAACCTTCTCATCTTCTGATGCTGGTTTTTCAGAATTTGTTGACACCATATTAATATTCTCATTTCGAGGATTTACTTCAGTATTAATTGGTAGCTTTCCTTGTTCCCTCTCACTCATCATGCTAGCAAGAGTACCTACGTGTTTTTCTAGATTCAAAATGGAAGCTTGTTGAGTTCTTAGTGACTGATCAAACCTCTCATTTTTTTGGTTTTGAGATGTTATAAATTGTGTTTGAGATTCCATTAACTTTGCCATCATTTCTTTCAAATTTGGCTTTTTCTCTTCTGTTTGTTGTGGTGGTTTATACAAGCCAGGTCTTTGTTGATTGAAAGTGTTGTTTTGAGTTGGTTGGTTATTCGGACCTTGTTGGTTGTATGAGTTATTGTTCGGTCCATTTGGATTGTAAAGAATGTTTTGATTTCGATTGAAGTTTGGCCTTGGCGGTTGATAATTATTTTGATAATTATTTCCCGGCCTTTGGTTCATATAGAAAACATTCTCACGTTGTTCCATGGTTTGCTCAATGTGACAATCTTTCGTTAAGTGTGGTCCACCGCATTGCTCACAATTGATTCGTATTGCGTGAATATCTTTATTCATCTTTTCCATTCGTCTCTCGAAAGCATCTATCTTTGCAGAAACGGAATCAAAGTCATGGCTAGAATCGGCTATAGCCGCTTTAGATGAACGAAAGATATCTTTTTCTTGGTGCCACTCATGAGAGTGGGAGGCTGTGTTATCAATAATTTTGTAAGCTTCAGTTGCGGTTTTCTTCATAATGGAACCACCGGCTGTTATGTCGATGTCTTTTCGTGTAGCAACGTTGACACCTTGGTAGAATATTTGTACTATTTGATAAGTGTCTAAACCATGTTGCGGACATCCTCTTAACAACTTTTCAAATCTTGTCCACGCCTCATATAGAGTTTCATTTGGCTTTTGTGTGAATGTAACTATTTCTCCTTGAAGTCTCACGGCTTTAGATGCCGGAAAGAATTGTTTAAGAAATTTTTCAACTAAGACATCCCATGTGTCAATCGCCCCTTCAGGTAATGATTCTAACCAATCTTTGGCTTCTCCCTTTAAAGTCCAGGGAAACAAAATGAGATAGATCTGTTCATCCTCAACTTCTCTGATTTTAAATCGAGTACAGATCCTATTAAAGGTTCGAAGATGTTCGTTTGGATCTTCTTTTGGCGTACCACTATATTGACATTGATTAGTTACCATGTGTAGGATTTGTCCTTTTATTTCATAATCTGGCACATTAATGTCTGGCTTAATAATGGCGTGACCTTGGCCCGTGCGTGTGGCTCTCATTCAGTCTTCCATACTTAGAGGTTCTGTTAGTTCCATAATTGAATTTGTTGAATCTGAATCACTAGAGGATTCTGATTTAATGGTTTCTTCTACAATCTCTGTTTGAATGATTGGTGGTTCCGGAGGAAAGATTAGTGGTTCAGGATCTCTGAATTGTCCCTGAATATCCTCCGGATTCTCAATTGTGAGGTCGGGTTCAAAAAATGGATTATCGAAAATTTGAATTGGAGTACTTGGTCGACTAGATGACGATTCTAAAGAAAAATCAACGGCAACAATATTGGCTAGATGTCTTGATCGAGTTACAGGTGGTGAACGTTTTGTTCGGTGCATTCACTGAATATCCTATTAGTTATAAAAATAAAAAATTATATAGGTTATCAAATCAATAGACTTTTCTGATTTTACCCACGTTTCGAATAGCCAATAGATGCAGCAGGTAGACAGGACCCTTTAAATCGGAAGCCCACAACTCCACTAACAAATCCAACTATTACTACGAACCAGAAAATTTTGGATGTCTATCAATTTAACCATTTAAAATAATTTTTCGTTGAAATTTAAAGAAATTTTAGAGAAGAAATAGAAAATAATCTAAGTCCTAAAAACTAGAGCGTCGAGAAATAAGAAAGAAAAAGAGTGCGTCGGAAAACGTCAAAAAATAAAAGATCGAAAAAAATAATAAAAAGAACGTAGCGCGTCGAAACTTAAAAGTCTAAAAACTAAGAATTAAAAGTTGCGTCTAAAGGTATTAAAGCTTAAAAAAATTCTATATCCAAAACGGTAATAACTTCAAAAGTACTAAAATCTTAGAACGGCGTCGTAAAATTCTAAAGCACTTAAATCTCAGTCTAAAGAAAAAGCACTTAAGAGATTTTACGGTAAAGCCTTAAAAATCTAGAAATAAAAATAACTACGGCAAAATACTACACTTAAAACTAATTACTAGCGAAAAATTATAAAATTACGCTTTAATGAATAAAAATATACAAAATATAAAAATAGCCTTAAAGTTATAAAAATACAATTTTTTTAAAAATATTATTTTTATATTATTTATTTATAAAAGTATCAATTTTATAATTTATTAAAACTAATTAAAACTAAAAATACAAATTAAATAAATAAAACTAAAACTAAATAATTAAATAAACTAACCCTAATTAGGGTTTTAATTAATAATAATAATAATTAATACACCGTAATTATTGCAGAAATCAGTCAAACCTGGCGTGTCAGATCAGGCCATGCGATCGCATGGTCTTTGCGTTATAAATCCATGCGGTCGCGTGGAGTAGGGTTTCGGGCCAGAATCTGGGCTGCTACAGTGTAGCCCGATTACTTATATATATATATATATTTTTTCTGTTTTATATTTAATTTTCTGTTTTTATAAAATATTTATATAAATAAAAACTTATATTTTAAGAACTAAAATAAAAATAAAGAAACTTTATAATTTTATATATATTTAACAAACTATTAAAAATATATAATTTTTTTGTTTTTATTTTTATATTTTTGTATTTTTAATAATTAAAACGTATTTTTACAAAAGCGTATTTTTACAAAAGTAAACTAAGAATCTTTATATATATATATATATATATATATATATATATATATATATATATATATATATATATATATATAGCGTTTCGCTCCCGGCGTTTAAGCAGTTCCCCGGCAGCGGCGCCAAAAATACTTGATGTTATGCGAGGTAGTGTACGAAATAGTTATATTTTTGTTACGAAATACTATTAAATACGATACAATTTTACACAAGTTATTTATTTATTTATAGAGTGGATATACCTAAACTTTGCTACAATACTTATAGGCAGTGTACCTAATCGTAGAGTAGTGTAGTTTTTAGTAAGTCCGGTTCGTTCCGCAGGGAGCTAGCCAAGTTTAACGCTATATTTTTAAAACTATATTTGTATAAATATATATAAATATATATAAGTAATATTATTATTATTATTATAAAAGGGGGTTTTACCGTTTAATGACCGGTTTGTCGATTTTAAAATAAAGCGTAAAGATAAATGACGATAATATAAATGACAGAATTTAAATTGCGATAAAGTAAATTGCAGTAATTAAAATGACAGTAAATAAAGATACGATGAAATATGAAATAAAAGTATTATGCTTATTTAAACTTCCGTAATCATGATGTTCGACATGTTGATTTTAATTTATTACCCGGGTTAATTGTCTTTTGTCCTGGATTATTTGATACCTATTTGGTTTTTGTCCATAATAGTCCATCGGTCATAATTATAAAATGCTCGTCAAATTAACCTTATTTCCGAAGTTAAATATTCCAACTAATTAGGGATTCGAACTGTAACAAGGTTTTAATACTTTGTTAATAATTACACCAGGTTATCGACTGCGCGTAATTCAAGGTTTTAATACTTTGTTAACAATTACACCAATTATCCTTGTATGTAATCCACCCCTGTTTTAATGAGATATGAATATTAATTTACCCACTTGATCAGAATGAATAATCAATTACCCAACCCGAATTTAATTAAATGATCGTAAAAGATGTCGTATAAACGTCACTAAATAGGACATACATAATCATTTTAATGATTATTAGATTAACTAATTTGAAGATAGATTCGACAGGTTCCAATGAGTTGTCGCTCAATTAGACAATACCCCTTATCTATTAATAGTCATAGTCCAATGTCCACAAGTGTCGGTCTTTTGTCCAAACCTTAATTATGGTACAAAATCTAATAACCCAATCTTAATTTTTAGTCTAACATCATGATTACTTCGGCTCAAATAAGCATAATAATAACTTAGTTACGAGACATTAATTTAAAAAGGAAGAATATAGCTTACAGTGGTGATTAATTGCGTAGCGTTGCACGGACAGAATTTCGACTTAAAACCCGTAAAACATTCTTAAAATAACCTTATTATTATTAACTTAAAATTAAAATTAAAATTATAAATATAAATATATATATTACAGATCAAGAGAAGAGAAAAAGATTAGAAAAAGTGTGTTTTTACTCGCAGAAAACTGGCGAATTTATAGAATGTGGCCAGCTACAGTAACTCATGCGGTCGCATGAGATTTTAGTGCAAATCTCATGCACTCGCATGGGCTCATGCACTCGCATGAGTTTTATGCCTATTTTCCATGCGATCGCATGGCCGTCAGATCCAGCTCACATATTTTTTGTTTGCTAGTTTGTCGACGTTATTTAATATAATATATAATATATAAATAATTTATATAATTATTTAAATATTATATTATATTCTTGTGCATAGTTGACTTGTAATTTTAGCTCCGTTGTGTCGCGCGTTGATAGTTGGCTCAGGTCCCGGTTCCGGTTTTTCGAACGTCCTTGTGTACTATTTAATATCTTGTACTTTGCGTTTTGCGGCTTGTACTCTTATCATTTTTGGACGTTTCTCATCAATAAATTGAACCACTTGAATTATATCTTGTACATTTGAGCTTTTTGGTCATTTGCGTCTTCAAATCGTCGTTTTCTTCTTTTGTCTTCACACTTATTTATTTAAACGAATATTACATAAAAATAGAATAATTGCAACTAAAAGCTTTTCATATTGAAAGGGTATTGTGCCTAAATATATGTTCATTTGGAGCACTATCATAATCTAAAATTAATTAATGATCGGCGGGAGTTCTTAACTACTTATGTATATGCATGCATTAGATTCTTTTAATTTTATGTGCGATCACTTTGAAATGCACTCATTAACCGATTATCTCCAACAAAAATCCTCTCATGCATGGAGAGTTAAAATTAACATGACTTCATTCAGTGACCCGTGATCGCCCTCTCAACGATCAGATTAAAGTAAGGAACCACTTAAATTCCACTATATAAGAACAATAATACGAGAATGGTTAACGCTCCTCTCGACGATCTTGAATATTATCACATATCTCTCGATATAACGCTTATATGATGAGGTATAAATAAGACAAGTCCACCCACGAAAGGCGTGGAATGTGATATCTATTATCTATTTTTATAATCAATATACATATTATTGTTGGTTATTATATTCATATTATTACTGCTTTTGTTTAATCCTTATATACAAGGTTTCAAAAATTAAAAAAAATCAGAGAGTTCTCGGCGATAACTCGGATTCATCAGGCTGTCGAGTTCTCGGTCAACTTCTCGGCCAACTTCTCGATCAACGGCCAATTTCTCGATTAACGACCGATTTCTCAGTCAATATTCGATTTATTGAATTTCTCGGTCAACATGATTTTTGTTGCTATATATTATATTATGTATCAAAAAATTATAAAATGCATGTTTGTAGCTATACATTATATTATGTATCATAAAAATTATCTCAAAAGTCTAAATTTTATACACATATATTCGAAAATTTATATTTATATTTATATAAAAAAGTCAACGTTAGTCAATGACCGATTTTTCGAGTTCTCCGAGAACTCCCAAAAATTTTCCGGCCGAGTTCTCCCCTTGTTCTGATTTTTGCAACCTTGCTTTTATATATATATATATATATATATATATATATATATATATATATATATATATATATATATATATATATATATATATATATATATATATATATATATATATATATATATATATATATATATATATATATATCATCACCATCACTCATGTTGTTGTACAAGAACATGATTACCAATAACACGAATTAAGCACGAGTTTATGTTAAAGTCCGTTAAGTCACGGGACACCATTAATTTAAAAATGTTTTATAGAATGTATCTTTTAATTTTGTATAAAATACCACTAAATTTAACTATATGACCTCTATATTTTTGAAAAAATAGTTTTATTTTAAGTTGTATATCATGCCACTAGATTTAATTATTCAGATCCTATATATTTTTTGAATTTGTATTAGGTAAACTACTACTAAAATAATACTTAAACATAATTAACATAATTGGTACTGAAAATAAATTCAGGGCCTCGTTAAATTCTTACCTTGAAATTGCCACTAGATTATATGCACACGGTCTAAAAAATAGCTAAGATGCATTAACATTAAAAACTATGGTTAATCTAACATTTACCAGTCTTGTTGAACTACGGAGTATTAAATATCCAATGTATGTTTACAATTTTTTTTTTTAAAATACGTTGTATTTATGTAATACAATTTATATAATAACTTGCAAATAAAATCCATTTTTGCATATAAATTCTGTATGTTTGAAACCTAGAAAACAATATTGGTGCTAATAGATCGATGTGTTTTTACTTAGTTCAAGATATATGTTATGTTATTCCACTTCAATGTTAAAGCCAACAATGTTGGGCTTTTTGTGAGGCCTATTAACTCTTACACCCAGCCCACATCATCTATTGGGTTGTGAGTAATCTACATTTGTATTTACACAAAAATTTTATATAAAAATTTCTTTAGATCTATTTAACGAAAAAGTCAAGTGAAAATGTGAAATTGGTGAAAAAATAATATGCGCTTGAAATTTCAATTTTAAAAATATGCCTTCTGACCACACATTACGCACCACAAACGATGTGTGTTGCTTGGTGCGTGGTCATCGAGTATCTAAGCAAGACAAGCGAGTGGTAACGCAAAACGAACTAACCACGCGTGTTGCTCGTTTGATAAGGCGCTCAATTCAGTTTTAAAACTCACACGCACCAAAAACCATCAAAACACGCACCAAACGGCGATTTTCCAAAATTCGTTTGATTCATCGGTGCTTTTGCTTGTTATTCAGTCGATCCTAGTTAAACTTCAACCTACAACCGTGATTATACTCGTTTACGTCCTTTAACACTCACGCACGAAAAACCCACTATCGTGTTTCTTTGAGCAAAAATTCGTGAAATCCGAGGTATAAAAGTTTTTGATCATGATATTAGACAATCTTACATCTTTTAAAATGGCTAATAATCAGATGAAACCAATTTTTTGTTTAATTAATTACGGAGTATTTGTTATAGACATTTCGTCGAACACTTAGTGCGCGTATATGTATTTGGGGTTTTTTTTTTGCCAAATTTCATGCGTGTATGTAATATATATGTATTGTAGGTAATGTTTAGTTGTTCATATTGTTTAGACTTAAATTTTGCTAGATTCAACAAAAACTGAGAAAACTAATTCTTGGCTCGATACCACGCATCACGCATGCTGGTATGTACGCAACACGCACCATCGCACCCTTCAGTACGCATGGTGAGTACGCATAGTGCGTATTAGTTTGAGCGTGGTGCATGTTGCTTAATATTTTTCTATTTGATGTTCCTTTTTGGTTTATTTTAAGGGGTGTGAATATTTATCGGTTGCGCCTACCCTGCAGAATAGTTCATTTACACTCCGAAGCGTAACATTTCAGTTGACTAAACACAACGGGCTATATTTACATGGAAGATTTTCGGCTCATGATTAGATGTTGGTTGTCCACACAATGACCCAAGCTATGTACACACAATGCAAAATCTTATATTGAACAATGCAAAATAATAAAATATTTCATAAATAAAAAATACAAACTAACGCTAACAAATTAAACAATTAAAAAACACCTTCAACTTGATGAATGATGATATACATATATATGTTGCAAAAATTTAAAACAACTCATCAACTTTAATAATTACTTTAGTTTTCAGAGTAACTGATCTTGTTGAAGATAACTTTAAATTTTTGATGATCCATCATTTGTTGCGAGATCCTATCATCGGCATTCATCTTTTTCCTCGGTTCCCACCAGCCTCCATGAATTAACAAGTCATTAGTTTGGGTCGAAAGACGCACACACTATTACTTTTTTGCCTAAGTTATTATTTTCGTTATCTATCAAGGCTGGTGGAGAACTGAGGAAAAGGTGAATGCGGATGATAAGATCTTGCAACAAATGGTGGATCATCAAGAACTTAAAGATATCTCTAACAATATCAGTTACCCTGATAACTAAAATAGTTGACCAGTTACTATGAAAACTCAAGATTTAGTTGATAAGCTGTTCAAGATCTTGAAACATACTTTTTGCGTTTTATAATCAAGAACATTTTTGTGTTTTTTTTTCTGCGTTTTAAGATCAAGAACATTTTTAGTGTGTTATTTGGCTTAATGTGGTTCTGGTACGGGCACTCTCTTTAAAGAGATAAAATCTGATCTTGAAAATCAGAAAAAATACAAAATGTCAGGAAATGTTATCTTGAATATTCGATCTTATCTTGTGTAACACGCACCACACACCAACCAACACGCACAATGTGTGGTGCACTTTGTGTCATGCGTGTTGCTCTCTATGAGGGTAAAACCAGCAACGATGCTTAGTGACACGGACATGGACGCACCATGCGTGGTGCATGATGCGTGGACAGGGGTAGAATTGTAATTCTGAAAATATAAGAGCATTTCGTTAAACACTCTGCGATTTAGGGCTATTAACTGATTCCCTAAAAGTCGATAGCTCCATCTACGTTTATTAAACAAGTTGGAATTAATAAAGACATCTCACTCAGATCAAGTACAATTTTATGTACTTTGTTCACTTTCGAGTTCGAATAACTTATAGTACGTCTTGTTTTAAAAATTATCATCTTCTTTGATTTCTTTCGGTATGGTTTTAAATTTTTAATGAAAATTAATTAATAATGAATCATGCATCAAATTAATGAAAAGATACAAATGGTACAAGGGATCGGGATAAGAACCCACGAGCTTGTATATCAAATATGAAATTGGTGACTATAGCACATCTTGTGTTTAATACCTAAAAGAAAACTTTGAACTTAGACGATCCAAATTAAAGTGTGCCAACACGAAAACTTGCATGTATATATGGCTTGATTTGGGAATTCCAAATTTCCCAAAATTGTAGGTGCAAATTTCTGAAACTTTCTATCAGTAATGCATGTTCTTGAGTATGAGTCATAAGAAAATGAGAGATCGAGTAATGGATAGTTTAAATAATGTTCCACCATCTAAACAAAAATGACCAAATTTGGTGGAATATAATAGAAGAGGATCTGTTAGTGATTTTAGGTTGATCCAACGAATGAGTTTAGCGGAATTGGATTTATTAGATAGAATGTAAGACCCTGTTTTAGAAACCAGACAAATGACGTGTCGCGCCATATATATGCGCGTCGCGCCGTATATTTGCGCGTCACGCAAATGAGCGGGCAGACCAGAGACTGTTTTGCAAATTTTATAAATCGTGGACTTGTGTGCAATTATGCATGGGACGAGTTTTTAGGCTAGAAATAGATCTAGAACTCTCATTTTGAGTTCCGTGGTGTTCTTGAGAGCTCACTTTTTTTTTAAGTGAGAAAGTGCTGGAGAGAGAAGATCTCATTGAAGGAGAAGAAGCTTATTTCCAGCCAAATCAAGAGCAAATCTTGGTGTTCCATCTCCCAGGCTTCTCTTTAACTCAAGAGGTAAACCATATTTAGAATATTATTGTTTGATTTCGATTTTGGGTTAGGGTTTAAGTTGGTATTATGATGCAAACCCCTTTTCCTCCGAAATTTGGGATTTTGGTGTAAGTTGGGGATGTAAACCCTAATGTGGCGGGTTAAAGGTTTGATGAAGAATTTGGGAGTGATTAGTCATGATTTTGGGTGTTACTCACTAAATTATAAATGTATTGTTAATTAAGATGTTCATAAGAACATGTTTTGAGCCAAATTTGGGTGTTGGCTTTGAATTGTGTCAAAGCTAGGGTTATGTCAAGTTTTGGTGAAATAAGTACATAAGTACTTGGAATAATTCTGTAATTAATGTTTTAAAGACATAATCACTAGCCATTAGCGATTATGGGTGTTTTGACTTGTGTCAAAGTGGGTTATGTGCATTTGGGTCAAATTGGACTTGTAGGGTTTAGGGTTGTAAAGTGATTAGTGTATAATCACTATCTTGTTAGTAATCTCGGAGGAATTACGAATGATGGTCTTTTGGGTCAAGTACAATAGGTGTTAGATTGTACTTGTTTGTGTTGGTAAAAATTATCACTCGTGGTGGTAATTTGGTTGTGTCCATTTAAGTGTCTAAATGGGTGGGCTTGTAGTGAGAAAGGTGGAAACCCTTGGCTGAGGGTGTTGGTGTCAGATTCTCTTATAGAGAATGGGTATTTATGTGTTTCTATGTCTATATGTATATAGGTGATTACGTGCTCGGATTCGATGATGGTGGTTGTACATATTTGGCTTGTGCGTGCATACTAAGGTGAGAGGGATAATTATGCGTGTAGGTATATGATTTACTTGCTTGTGTTGTGTTAGTCCCAAATCTATCTAAGGTCGATCGGTTTTGTTAGTGTATGTGGGTTTAGGATGAACTAAAGATAAGGTAGAGAGAATATGTAAGTAACACTTGCAATATTAGATTAACTCAACTAGTTACAAATGGGTTTGGGAGGTTGCTTTTATACTAGCAACCTCCAAGTGGTAACTTGGCATAGTAAGTGATAATGCTAAAAACGAACATATATTTCATAGCATTATTCCTCAAGAAAGACAAGCTTATAGTTGCAATTGTTCTATTTACAAGTGATATTCGTTTAAATAATAAAAGGTGAAAACAAAAGACAGATTCGACGAATTAAAGACGCAAACGACCAAAAAGCTCAAAAGAACAAAAGACAATCAAAAAGGTTCCAATTATTGATAAGAAACGTCTCGAAATTACAAGAGTACAAGATTCAAAACGCAAAGTACAAGATATTAAATTGTACGCAAGGACGTTCGAAAATCCGGAACCGGGACCAGAGTCAACTCTTAACGCTCGACGCAACGGACTAAAAATTACAAGTTAACTATGTATATAAATATAATATAATATATAATTAATTATATTAATTATATATATATTATATATATATATTATAAACCGTCGGCAGAGAAAGACTCCAAGGGTGTGAGCTGTAAATACATTCTCCGCGACTCGCGGAGTTTGAAGAGGTTTTCACCGCGAGTCGCGGAGCCCCAAAAATCAACTCTGGCTATAAAGCAAACCGAATTCTGATCATTTTTCATAATCTATTTTCTCTCTTCTCTCATATATACGATATATATATATATATAATTTATATTTTAATTTTAATTTTAATTATAATTCTAATAATAAGGGTATGTTAGCGAATATTGTAAGGGTGTAAGTCGAAATTCTGTCCGTGTAACGCTACGCTATTTTTAATCATTGTAAGTTATGTTCAACCTTTTTATATTAATGTCTCGTAGCTAAGTTATTATTATGCTTATTTAATCCGAAGTAATCATGATGTTGGGCTAATTACTAAAATTGGGTAATTGGGCTTTGTACCATAATTGGGGTTTGGACAAAAGAACGACACTTGTGGAAATTAGACTATGGGCTATTAATGGGCTTTATATTTGTTTAACTAAATGAAAGTTTGTTAATGTTAATATAAAGATTTACAATTGGGTGTCCCTATAAATTACCATATACACTCGATCGGACACGATGAGCGGGGTATTTATATGTACGAATAATCGTTCATTTAACCGGACACGGGAATGGATTAATAGCCACTAGAATAATTAAAACAGGGGTGAAATTACATTCAAGGGTAATTGGTGTAATTGTTAACAAAGTAGTAAAACCTTGGATTACACGCAGTCGATAACCTGGTGTATTCATTAAACAAAGTATTAAAACCTTGTTACAATTCGAATCCCCAATTAGTTGGAATATTTAACTTCGGGTATAATAATAATTTGACGAGGACACTCGCACTTTATATTTATGACTGATGGACTGTTATGGACAAAAACCAGACGGACAGATTAAATAATCCAGGACAAAGGACAATTAACCCATGGGCATAAAACTAAAATCAACACGTCAAACATCATGATTACGGAAGTTTAAATAAGCATAATTCTTTTATTTCATATTTAATTTCCTTTATTTTATATTTAATTGCACTTCTAATTATCGCACTTTTATTTATTGTTATTTAATCGCACTTTTAATTATCGTACTTTTTAATTATCGCAATTTTATTTTATCGCACTTTTATTATTCGCAATTTCATTATCGTTATTTACTTTACGCTTTAATTTAAGTCTTGTATTTATTTTATATTTTACATTAGGTTTTAACTGCGACTAAAGTCTTAAAATCGACAAACCGGTCATTAAACGGTAAAAACCCCCCTTTATAATAATAATATTACTTATATATATATTTGTATTTTTATAAAAGTAAACTAATATAGCGTTGAGCTTTGTTTAAAGATTTCCATGTGGAACGAACCGGACTTACTAAAAACTACACTACTGTACGATTAGGTACACTGCCTATAAGTGTTGTAGCAAGGTTTAAGTATATCCATTCTATAAATAAATAAATATCTTGTGTAAAATTGTATTGTATTTAATAGTATTTTCCTAGTAAAATATAAACTATTTTATATACACCTCGCATAACATCAAGTATTTTTGGCGCCGCTGCCGGGGACACTCTTAAACGCCGGAAGCGCAACGCTAATATAAAAAAAAAAAAAAGAAGATTTTTAGTTAACTTTTATTAAAATTCGTTTTTGTAAAAATACGTTTTAATTATTCAAAAATATAAAAAGAAAAAAAAACAAAAATATAAGTATTTTTAAGATTTTGTTAAATATTTAAGTTTTATAAGTTTCTTTATTCTTATTTTAATTTATAAAAATATAAGTTTTATTAAATATCTTTTATATATAGAAAAAACAGAAAAAAAAAATTAAATAAAGAAAAAACGCGTCGAATATTTAAAGCTGTCATCTGAATTCTGGATCCCCGCGACTCGCGGGGTTTTCTTCATTAATTACCGCGACTCGCGGAGCCTTTCTGACAGGCGACAAAGAAGCCCTAATTCAGCATTAATTACGGGTTTTAATTAATTATTATTATTATTTTACCCTAATTATTATTATTATTATTATTAGTTTTATTTTAAGATTTACTTTTTATTTAATTTGTTTTATTTAGTTAAATTAGTTTAGTTAAATTGTAAAATTAGTAGTTTTATTAAATAAATAATATAAAAATAATATTTTTATAAAAATTGTACTTTTTACAACATTTTATATATTTTTATATTTTGTCCCTTTTTAATCGTTGTAGCGTAATATTTGTATTTTTTTTCGCTCATATTTAATTTTAAACTTAGTTTTTGCCATAGTCATTTTTACTCCTAGATTTTTAGGCTTTTCCGTAGAATTCCTTAAGTGCTTTTTCTTTAGACTAAGATTTAGGTACTTTAGAATTTTGCGACGCCTTTTTAAGTTTTAGTTTCTTTTTAAGTTATTTCCATTTGGGATTTAGTTTTTCCTGTAAGATTTAATATTTTTAGACACCTTTTACTATGTATCAATTATCATTCCAATTAGTAATTTCAATTTGCGATTATAATTTTAAGTTAGTTGTAGTAATAAGGTTAGGTTAGTCAAGTATTTTTAAGTTTTTATAAGTTTCTTTTATTTTTCCGTCACCTTTTATTTTTCAACCATTTTTTCTTTTTCGACCTTTTTCGATGAACTCTTTTTCTCTCTCATTTCTCGCTATTCTAGTTTTAGGACTTAGAGTTTTTTCTACTTCTTATCTAAATTTCTTAAAATTACGAAAATTTATTTTGAGTGGTTAAATTGATAGACATCAAAATTTCTGGTTCGTAGTAATAGTTGGATTTGTACGTGGACCGGGTTATTGGAGCCAAACAGTCCTCAATTATATTGAGACCAAACGAATCCTGCCCCTCTGCTGCATCTTTTGGCTATTCGAAACGTGGGCAAAATCAGAAAAGTCTATTGATTGGATAACTTATTATAATTTTTCTTTCCTTTTAGAAACTAATAGGATATTCAGTGAATGCACCGAGCAAGACGTTCACCACCTTTTGTACGTTCACCACCTGTAACTAGATCAAGACATTTAGCAAATATAACCGTCGTTGATTTTTCTTTAGAATCGTCATCCAGTCGACCAAGTACTTCAGTTCAAATTTCCGATAATCCATTTTTTGAACCCGACCTCACAATTGAGAATCCGGAGAATATTCAGGAACGGTTCGTAGATCCTGAACCATTAAACTTTCCTCCGGAGCCACCAATCATTCAAACAGAGATTGTTGAGGAACGAACCATTAAATCAGAATCATCTAGTGATACCGATTCAACAAATTCAATTATGGAGAATCTGGAACCTTTAAGTATGGAAGACCGAATGAGAGCTAAACGCACTGGCCAAGGTCACGCAATTACTCATCCAGACATTAATGCGCCAGATTATGAAATCAAAGGACAAATTCTACACATGGTGACTAATCAATGCCAATTTAGTGGTGCGCCGAAGGAAGATCCAAATGAACATCTACGTACCTTTAATAGGATCTGCACACTATTTAAAATCCGAGAAGTGGAGGATGAACAGATATATCTCATGTTATTTCCCTGGACTTTAAAGGGAGAAGCCAAAGATTGGTTGGAATCGTTACCTGAAGGGGCGATCGATACATGGGACGTTTTAGTTGACAAATTTCTTAAACAATTCTTTCCTGCATCTAAAGCCGTAAGACTTCAAGCAGAAATTGTTACTTTCACACAGAAACCAAATGAAACTCTATATAAGGCGTGGACAAGATATGGAAAGTTGTTAAGAGGATGTCCGCAACATGGTTTAGACACCTATCAAATAGTACAAATATTCTACCAAGGATGCGACATCACTACAAGGAAAGACATAGATATAGCAGCTGGTGGTTCTATTATGAAGAAAACCGAAACTGATGCTTACAAAATTATTGATAACACTGCTTCCCACTCACATGAGTGGCACCAAGAAAAAGATATCGTTAGATCATCTAAAGCAGCTAGAGCCGATTCTAGCCATGACTTAGATTCCATTTCCGCAAAGATAGATGCTGTGGAGAGACGAATGGAAAAGATGACTAAAGATATTCACTCAATACGAATTAGTTGTGAGCAGTGTGGAGGACCACATTTGACAAAAGATTGTCTCAGTATTGAATTAACAATGGAACAAAGAGAGAATATTTCATACATAAACCAAAGGCCTGGAAATAATTATCAGAATAATTATCAACCGCCAAGACCAATTTACAATCAAAACCAGAATTATAACCGAAATATTCCATACAACAACCAACAAGGTCCTAGCAATCAACAAGTATCCAATAATACTTACAACCAGCAAAGACCGAATTTTCAAAACAAACCACCACAACAAACCGATGATAAAAAGCCGAATTTAGAAGATATGATGACGAAGCTAGTTGAAACTCAAACACAGTTTTTCACATCTCAAAAACAAACTAATGAACAAAATGCTCAAGCATTTAGAAATCAACAAGCTTCTATTCAAAATCTGGAACAAGAAGTGAGTAACCTAGCAAGGTTAATAGGTGAAAGAAAACCAGGAAGTCTACCTAGTGATACAAATGCTAACCCCAGGAATGAAACAGCTAAAGCTATTACCACAAGAAGTGGTACAACACTTAAACCACCTGAAATACCTGTAACTTCTGATGAAACTATTCCTACTCCACAAGAACCACAACCTGATCAAGATAAGGAAAAAGAACCGGTAGTTGAAAAGGTTAATGAAAATAACACAGTTAAGGATAAACCTTATGTTAAACCATACCAACCACCACTTCCTTACCCGAGTAAAATGAAGAAAGAAAAACTTGAAGCCGAGCAATCCAAATTCTTGGATATGTTTAAACAGATAAATGTAAATCTTCCTTTCATTGATGTGATTTCAGGAATGCCAAGATATGCTAAATTCTTGAAAGATCTAATCTCAAATAGAAAGAAAATGGAAGAACTCTCGGATGTTACTATGAATGCTAATTGTTCAGCAGTGCTGTTGAATAAGATACCAGAAAAACTATCTGATCCAGGAAGTTTCAAAATTCCATGTTTTCTGGGTAGTCTTAGTTCAATAGAAGCATTGGCAGACTTAGGTGCTAGTATAAATCTAATGCCGTATTCACTATACGCTAAACTAGACCTTGGAGAATTGAAACCAACAAGAATAAGCATACAACTAGCCGATAGATCAATAAAATATCCTAGAGGGATAATGGAGAACATGCTAGTTAAAGTTGGTACTTTAGTATTTCCAGTAGATTTTGTTGTTTTGGACATGGAAGAAGATTCTCAAGTTCCTCTCATATTAGGAAGACCATTCTTAAACACGGCTAAAGCAATGATAGACGTGTTCGGTAAGAAACTGACCCTAAGTATAGAGGATGAGAGTGTTACCTTTTCAGTTGATAGAGCAATGCAACAACCACAATCTGCAGATGATACATGTTATTATATTCAAACTATAGATGCACATGCAGAATTATTAGAAGAATTTCCAGAATTACAAGGAACAGGAGAATGTTCTTTAGGAGAAGGTAATGAACCAATTGATGAAGCTGAAATGTTAGCTACACTTATAGCTAATGGATATGAACCAACAACAGAAGAAATTCAAATGCTAAAAGAAGAAGACAGATATCGATATAAATCATCGATAGAAGAACCTCCGAAATTAGAGTTAAAGCCACTTCCAAACCATTTGGAATACGCTTATTTACATGGTGAATCTGAATTACCTGTAATAATATCGTCTTCTCTTACTGAAAATGAGAAATCACAACTCATTTCTGTGTTGAAAGCTCATAAACCATCCATTGCATGGAAGATTCATGATATTAAAGGAATAAGTCCTTCGTATTGCACACATAAAATCCTTATGGAAGAAGGTCATAAAACGTATGTGCAACGCCAACGAAGACTAAATCCTAATATGCAAGATGTAGTTAAGAAAGAGATTATTAAACTGCTAGATGCAGGTTTGATATATCCAATTTCTGATAGCCCATGGGTAAGCCCAGTTCAATGCGTACCTAAGAAGGGTGGCATGACTGTCATTACAAATGAGAAAAATGAGCTTATTCCTACTAGGACTGTAACAGGATGGCGTGTATGTATTGATTATAGAAAATTAAATGACGCCACCAGAAAAGATCACTTTCCCTTACCTTTCATTGATCAAATGTTGGAAAGATTAGCCGAAAATAGCTACTATTGTTTTCTAGATGGATTTTCCGGATATTTTCAAATTCCAATAGCACCCGAAGATCAAGAGAAAACCACATTCACGTGCCCTTATGGTACTTTTGCTTACAAACGCATGCCATTTGGACTTTGCAACGCCCCTGCAACCTTTCAAAGGTGTATGATGGCGATTTTTCACGACATGATAGAAGAATGCATGGAAGTATTCATGGATGACTTTTCAGTCTTCGGTGATACATTTAAATCATGTCTAGTTAATCTGGAACGAATGCTAATTAGATGCGAAAAATCAAATCTAGTACTTAATTGGGAGAAATGCCATTTCATGGTTAAAGAAGGCATCGTTCTTGGACATAAAATTTCAAAAGAAGGAATTGAAGTGGATAGAGCTAAAGTAGATGTAATTGCTAAACTTCCACATCCCACCAATGTTAGAGGAGTTAGGAGTTTTCTAGGGCATGCCGGTTTTTACCGACGTTTCATAAAAGATTTTTCTAAAATTGCCACTCCTATGAATAAACTCCTAGAAAAGGATGCTCCATTCATCTTTTCAGATGAGTGTATCAAATCTTTTAATATTCTTAAAGAAAGACTCACTAATGCACCGATCATGATGACACCAAATTGGAATCTACCATTTGAACTAATGTGCGATGCAAGTGATTTTGCAATGGGAGCCGTTTTAGGACAAAGGATTGAAAAACGATTTCAACCTATATATTATGCTAGTAAGACGTTACAAGGAGCACAAACAAACTATACAACTACTGAAAAAGAACTCCTTGCTATTGTCTTTGCTTTTGACAAATTTCGATCATATCTCGTTCTAGCAAAAACGGTGGTCTATACCGACCATTCTGCTCTTAGATACCTATTTTCAAAACAAGATGCTAAACCAAGATTAATCCGTTGGATCTTACTCTTACAAGAGTTTGATATTGAAATCCGAGATAAAAGAGGAGCAGAAAATCTCCCCGCTGATCATCTTTCTCGTCTTGAAAATCCCGAATTAGAAGTTCTGAATGAATCAGCCATACAAGACAACTTTCCTAATGAATATCTATTGAAGATAGATTATAATGAAATCCCATGGTTTGCAGACTATGCAAACTACTTAGTTTGTGGATTCCTTGAAAAAGGATTATCGTACCAAAGACGAAAGAAATTCTTCAGTGATATAAAACACTATTTCTGGGAAGATCCACATCTGTTTAAAAGTTGTCCCGATGGAATAATACGCCGATGTGTATTTGGAGATGAAGCTAGTAAAATTTTAAACCATTGTCACACAGGACCAACAGGAGGGCATTATGGGCCTCAACTAACAGCAAGAAAAGTTTATGAAGCTGGATTCTATTGGCCTACAATTTACAAAGACGCACACCTTCTTTGCAAATCCTGTGATGCATGTCAAAGGGCCGGAAAAATAAGTCAACGTGATGAAATGCCACAAAATGTCATCCAAGTATGTGAAGTATTTGACATTTGGGGTATTGACTTTATGGGTCCATTTCCAAAATCTCATAATAATCTATATATACTCGTAGCCATTGATTATGTATCTAAATGGGCGGAAGCACAAGTTCTCCTAACTAACGATGCACGAGTTGTAGTCAACTTTTTAAAACGTCTTTTTGCAAGGTTTGGAACACCGAAAGCTTTAATAAGTGATCGGGGTACTCATTTCTGTAATAATCAACTTGAGAAAGTTCTTAAAAGATATGGAGTAACTCATAAAATCTCCACCGCATATCATCCACAAACAAGTGGACAAGTTGAAAATATCAACCGAGCTTTAAAACGTATTCTAGAGAAAACCGTAGGATCAAATCCGAAGGAATGGTCCATTAAATTGGAGGATGCACTCTGGGCTTTTAGAACAGCCTACAAAACTCCAATTGGAACCACACCTTTTAGACTTGTTTATGGAAAAGCATGTCATCTTCCAGTAGAAATTGAACACAAAGCATTTTGGGCTTTGAAGACATGTAATCTTGATTTACATGAAGCCGGACGTCTACGATTAAGTCAACTAAATGAATTAGAAGAATTAAGACATGAAGCATACGAAAATTCGTTAATCTATAAAGAAAGAACGAAGAAATGGCATGATAAAAGAATCAGAAGTTCAAAAGAATTTAAAGAAGGAGACAGAGTTCTTCTTTTTCAATTCACGATTCAAGCTATTTCCTGGAAAATTGAAATCAAGATGGTCTGGACCATTCATAGTCAAAAGAGTTTTCCCATACGGAACGATAGAATTAATAAATTCAAATGGGATTGAATTTAAAGTTAATGGTCACAGAGTTAAACATTACATACATGGTCCGATGGAAGTCGACAACGAAGTTAATCACAATTTCGACACCACAGCTAACTAAGTGTGGGGAGAATCAAGTCTTTAAAGGATAATATGTATTTCTGTTAGAGTTAGATTGTCTGTTTTCGTGTAGTTCTCGAAAATGGAACCCGAATGGTCTTTCCCTAGCAGACCCTAAAGAACTAGTCTTCTCCCCCCATTCTGAATTTTTATTTTTTTAGGTTTTTACAAAATGAAGACTGCCTGTGAACTAAACCATGGTCTAATGCTACACGCTTTGATCACTAAACGTAATAATGACATACTACCGAGTGAATTAGTATCAGTAATCAGAGAAAGAATGGACGGAGTTAGAAAAGAATCCAGATGCGAAGATAATAAGTTACAATTTGGTAAAGGAAAATCAAAATCTGCAGCGAAAAGAAGAGCACGACACCTAGAAAGATGTCACAAATGCGGAAAATGGTCACATGGAGGTAAATGTTCAAATAATCAAACCTATTCAAATACCGAATTTGTTACTTTATGCAGAGACGGACCGTTCATATGTTTAGAAGAAAAGACACTGAATGCTCGAGGTTACGCCTATGTAGCCATGGAAAATCAATTAAACCGACTATCTTATGAATGGGATAGATCATATAACTAAGAAATCTATTCCACAGGTATGTCTGTACAGTTTTTATTTTTATTTTTATTTTTAACCTTTTGATAATAAACGCTAATTTGTTCGCTAAAAAGTATTAAATTGATATTGAATAAAATTAGGTTTGGCGACCGAAATTATTGATATCATTCAAAAATTTATTACATCACTGCGAAATTTAACGTTTATTATAAGGTATAAATATCTTTAAACAATCAACCCAAAATATTTCAAAAATTCGTCATGAGTTAAATTAGGTCTTGGAAACGAAATTACTTTACCGAAAAGAGGGGCGCATATTTTTGATAATATTTGATTGATTAAAGTGGGATAAAAAGACAAAAAGATTTTTAAATTTATTTTTACCATATTTTTAAAATTAATATTTAAATCTTAAATTAATATTGTAAACTTTGTAAAAACAATATATTTAAAATTGTAAATATTTGAAAAATTAATATAAGTTTGATATGAATTTATGAATTTTTAAATTAAGTTTGGTGTGAATTTTTAAAATATAAATTCTTAATTTTATGCATTTTAAATTCTAAGTTTGGTGTGAATTTTTAATAATAATTTTGAATTTTATATTTAAGTTGTGTGAATTTAAAAACAAAAATTTACTTTATCTCATTAAGTTAAGAATATGATTTTTAAAATTCGTCGTAAGTTGAAGACTAGGTCTTTGAACCGAAATTGCTTTACCCGAGGGAGGGACGAGAACTTTTATTATCATTATTTTTAAACTTATTGAATTAGAGAATGCCAAAAACATTGAAAAAACCCAAAAATCTTAGCTTTTAAAACAATCGCTACAAAAAGACAAATTTTAAAATTTTGTCGAAGGACGGACTAGGACATCGATCCGAAACGACCTCGTCCTAAATAACAAGGGAAAAAAAATTTTAAAATTAATTTCTTAATTGTTTTCAAAAGTTAATGATTATAAAAAAAAACAAAAAAAAAAAAAAAACAAACTCCGCGAGTCGCGGAGTTTGAAGTGTATTTTGCCGCGACTCGCGGAGGGACCGAAAATCAGGAAAAAAAATAAAAAGAGTTGAACGATCAGTGCACCACACAACCCCAAAACAGAAAAATAGCTGCGAAAAACCCACGAAAAACCACCCAAAAACACCCCAAAAAAATCACAATTTTTAACCGTTAATCACCAAATCTTTTTCTAAAATCATGTTGAGAAGGATGCTATCTAAGAATTACTCAAGAAAAACGGTAAATTTCTACACCTAAACACCATTTAATCCGAAATTTGGTGTTCTTGAGCTATTTTTTCCCCAATTTGATTTTGATGCTTTTTAGTGTAATTAGGCTTAAATTGTTTATGTATTATGCTTGTATAACCTAGATTGATGCTGTTTAACATGATTAGAAGCCTTAAACTTCAAATTTTGAATAATCTAGGGTTTGTGTTCTTGAGCAATTTGGGGCTTTTTGATATAAACAGGTTATGGCCGATTTTTGTCATGAATTGTTGCTAAATTAAGTAGTGTAACATGTCTAGGTAGTTAAATGATCCAAACTTTGAGCCTAAAAATGATTTTGAGAATTAAAGTGGACTTTTTCAAGTCTAAAATTCATGAACTTGATTTTTGAAAGATAATGCCATTTGAGACTTGTTTAATTGCTAGTAATGATTATTTTGACATGTTATTTGAGTTGAATGCTTATGAACTTGGCGAACATTTTCGTATATGCTTATTTGAAAAAGTGTAGATTTGATAAAGATGTGAAAATGAGCTTAAGTTTGATATAAATTGATAATGTCATTGTAATTATTTTGATTGATGATTTTGCTGACACTAATGCATATTTGGATGCACAAAAATTGTGTTTGATGTGTTTTGCAGAATGAAAGGGGTGAATCTTCATCCCAAGCCCGCAATGCTCCTGCTGAGAATTTGGAACAACAGGAGGTGGATAACTACTACAAGCAGGATGTACCTCATCCAGTCATGACCTTTTCCGATATGCATTTGGAAGAGTTGCACCCGAACCTGAGATTTGACAGACTTTGGATAGATTATCCAAAATATCAAAGGGGTTTGCATACTCTTCATTCTAAGGTTGTTGAGGTACCGAGGGTCATAGAATGGGGACCCTTAGAAGCTGTAGAATTGGCCGGGCCAATTAGGGAATTACTTGTACAGAGGTATGGTAATTCTTCTTTTAATGACTGGATATGTTTATTCACCATACGTAGACCTGTATATAAAGTATGGTGTGAAGAATTGTTATGTAGTATAGAGTTGAATGATCGGGTAGCTAGTTTAACCGATCGTTCTTTTATTAGATTTTTGTTAGGCGGTTCGATGCGCCACATGTCTTTACTAGACATGGCTCAGGCTTTACGTATATATACGCCTGAGGAGTTAGCGTATGCCGATTGTAGAGGATTGATACTAAACGGTAGAAAGATAGATGAGAATTTTGATACACACGGTGTGTGGAGTCAAATGACAAGCCATCACCGTTTCAAAGGGGGAAATTACCCTTATTTGGATATAGATAGAGCCGAATTAAGAGTGATACATAGGTTTTTAGCTAATTCGATTACACAAAGGGGTAAGAACAAAGAAAAAGTAAATGAACAGGATTTGTTTTACCATATGTGTATTCGAGACCCACAAAGCGCTGTAAGTATACCATATTGTGTGGGTTATTATTTATCAGCTATGGTTCGGGGGATGCGACCACATAGCATAATAGGAGGTGGTATTTTTATTACTTTGATTGGTGAATATCTCGGTGTGGATATAAGTCGGGGAGGATTATTAGTAGAAGAACCGGAACCCCGCGATACTATAGGTTTAAATGTATACCATGGTGCGAAAGTTTTGAAGAGGCGAAATAACGCCGCAGTACGATACCATGGTAGACATCCACAGGTGGAGAGAAACCAGCAGCAAGGTAATGTAGGAGGGGGGAATGAGATGCAAGAAATGCATAGGTTTATAGCTTCTCAGGAATACGAAAATGCTAGACAGAGAGCATTTGAAGATTGGCAAGTTCATCAGAACCAGATCATAGCTCATTGCCAACATATAGGTAGAAACTATATTCCTACACCGAAACCCATCTTCCCTCCTTGGTCTATAGAGATGCAGCCACCATATCCTACGTATGACCCTGTCGAAGCATTCTATAGCACTTATGGTTATGCCTGGAACCCTTATTGGTACCAATATCATCCTTAGTTTACTTATTATTTTTTTTATTTTGTAATTTGTAATTATTGATATGTTTAATACTTTTGTTAATATTGTAATCATTTTTATAATTATCTAACTTTTATTCTTAGATTTTAATAATTTTTGAATGTGGGGTAATATACCAAACTTCAAAAATATGTATATATGTTTGCAGTTTATCTTATGTACACAACAGGGTAAAATAACGCATTTTCAAAGACTGGCATTAAGTTCAGCAAAAGCAACTAATTTTGACGACAAGATGCAAAATATATGTGAAATAACAACAAGACGGAATGAACAAATGATGTGCACCATTTATCATTCAGCAAACAAACGCCAATATATTTGGAAACTTTGGTAAAATTTAATCATTTTCACACAAATCACCCTCAATAATTTAAATTGTTACTGATTTCTTGCAAATGAGGGCATTGCAAGATCTTAAGTGTGGGAAGGGATTAAATTCTTTCGGATTTTAAAATTTTTTTACTTTATACACTTGGTTACCATTAAAAATACTAGTAAAGCAGTAGTTGTATTAGAATCTAGTGCTCTCTGATAAAAAAGAACAGCCCTAGTCTTATATACTGACTACCCAATTCTAGTAAAATTTTTCAAAATTTTCAATTAAATGAATTCAAAATTATGTTTATACATATTTATGAACGATAAAACTAGGTTTTAACACCGAAATTATTGTTACCTCGGAAAGGACATAAATTAAGAAACAAACTAAAATGTCAAAATTCATTTAAAATGGAATAGAGGACGATAAAAAGAAAAATAAAAAGCCAAGTGTGGGAAAATTTACCAAGTTATTTTAAATATATGTCACATATATCTGTAACAAATAACTGAAAATACTTTTGCTTTGGACTAAACTAAACTGTTTTTACCCGATGAAAGAAAAGAAGAGATGGATCTACATGATGAATCAATTCCATCATTAAAAGGAAGTAAAGTCTTCCGAAAAAGACACGCGCTTCTTGATTTAGGTCATGAAGTTGTCGTCCAGACCAGCTGTAGGTTGACGAAAAATCTAGAAAAGTCATCACTAAAATCAGCAGGAAATCCACGGACCTCAGCATTAAACAGGGTCGCCAAGTGGTCGGATTTATCCTAACCATGAGAAGGATTTATCTCGTACAATGGGGGGACACCATGCAAATTAGCTGGATAAGACTAATGAATCAGATCCCCAGAAAGGATAATCTCCTTAAAGATTAAAAATCAGCTTTTAAGACTGATATTACTCAATCCTAGAGATTGACCTTAAAGATTGAGAATTCAAACTCATGGAATTCAATGATATCTAAACTCGAGCTTGAACGAGAAAATATTTTGATCAAAATTACAAACCGATTTGTTTTCTGAAAACCCTATTTTCAATGCGTTCATTACCATTGAACGTAAAATCCTAGGAATTCACCTGGAATTCATTAGGTCACCTGAACTAAAACGGGTGTCAACCGTAAGAACGGTGGTTGCATAGTGGTCAAAGACAGGACCTTGTGCCAGACCGAAAAATTATAAGGGTGAGCTTTACTATTGCTCCTACCAAGGATAGTAATTGCGTCCGACACGTTATAGACCATAATCAAAAGCATGTCACGGGACATTGCCTTAACAGTTGCTTGTTCAACGCTTTCCTTTACAACCGGACGGTAGTTTGCCGAAAGGTAATATACGGGACAAGTAAACTGGACGTGTTGCTTTCCAAATACAAGGTTAGCAAGTGGGTGACACAAAACCGCAAGTTTTGAGCTAAAATTTTCAAATCTGAAACCCACCAAACCCACAAAAATATTTTGCAAACACCGGTAAAGGGTTATCCCGGAAAACTTATCTAGGGTAAAAACTAGATTTAATTTTCAAAAGATCAAATGTTTTCATAAAGATCCAATTTCCTTAATGGATCTAAATTTTTATAGTCATGTGGGACTGTAAACCATATCGTTACTACCATTGTTTATACCGCCGTATAGAAATCACTGATGTACAAAGTGTGAAGAATAAAGAAGTGATTCTAGTATTTCAAGACAATATTGCTTGAGGACAAGCAACGCTCAAGTGTGGGAATATTTGATAATGCTAAAAACGAACATATATTTCATAGCATTATTCCTCAAGAAAGACAAGCTTATAGTTGCAATTGTTCTATTTACAAGTGATATTCGTTTAAATAATAAAAGGTGAAGACAAAAGACAGATTCGACGAATTAAAGACGCAAACGACCAAAAAGCTCAAAAGAACAAAAGACAATAAAAAAGGTTCCAATTATTGATAAGAAACGTCTCGAAATTACAAGAGTACAAGATTCAAAACGCAAAGTACAAGATATTAAATTGTACGCAAGGACGTTCGAAAATCCGGAACCGGGACCAGAGTCAACTCTTAACGCTCGACGCAACGGACTAAAAATTACAAGTTAACTATGTATATAAATATAATATAATATATAATTAATTATATTAATTATATATATATTATATATATATATTATAAACCGTCGGCAGAGAAAGACTCCAAGGGTGTGAGCTGTAAATACATTCTCCGCGACTCGCGGAGTTTGAAGAGGTTTTCACCGCGAGTCGCGGAGCCCCAAAAATCAACTCTGGCTATAAAGCAAACCGAATTCTGATCATTTTTCATAATCTATTTTCTCTCTTCTCTCATATATACGATATATATATATATATATATATATATATATATATAATTTATATTTTAATTTTAATTTTAATTATAATTCTAATAATAAGGGTATGTTAGCGAATATTGTAAGGGTGTAAGTCGAAATTCTGTCCGTGTAACGCTACGCTATTTTTAATCATTGTAAGTTATGTTCAACCTTTTTATATTAATGTCTCGTAGCTAAGTTATTATTATGCTTATTTAATCCGAAGTAATCATGATGTTGGGCTAATTACTAAAATTGGGTAATTGGGCTTTGTACCATAATTGGGGTTTGGACAAAAGAACGACACTTGTGGAAATTAGACTATGGGCTATTAATGGGCTTTATATTTGTTTAACTAAATGAAAGTTTGTTAATGTTAATATAAAGATTTACAATTGGGCGTCCCTATAAATTACCATATACACTCGATCGGACACGATGGGCGGGGTATTTATATGTACGAATAATCGTTCATTTAACCGGACACGGGAATGGATTAATAGCCACTAGAATAATTAAAACAGGGGTGAAATTACATTCAAGGGTAATTGGTGTAATTGTTAACAAAGTAGTAAAACCTTGGATTACACGCAGTCGATAACCTGGTGTATTCATTAAACAAAGTATTAAAACCTTGTTACAATTCGAATCCCCAATTAGTTGGAATATTTAACTTCGGGTATAATAATAATTTGACGAGGACACTCGCACTTTATATTTATGACTGATGGACTGTTATGGACAAAAACCAGACGGACAGATTAAATAATCCAGGACAAAGGACAATTAACCCATGGGCATAAAACTAAAATCAACACATCAAACATCATGATTACGGAAGTTTAAATAAGCATAATTCTTTTATTTCATATTTAATTTCCTTTATTTTATATTTAATTGCACTTCTAATTATCGCACTTTTATTTATTGTTATTTAATCGCACTTTTAATTATCGCAATTTTATTTTATCGCACTTTTATTATTCGCAATTTCATTATCGTTATTTACTTTACGCTTTAATTTAAGTATTGTATTTATTTTATATTTTACATTAGGTTTTAACTGCGACTAAAGTCTTAAAATCGACAAACCGGTCATTAAACGGTAAAAACCCCCCTTTATAATAATAATATTACTTATATATATATATTTGTATTTTTATAAAAGTAAACTAATATAGCGTTGAGCTTTGTTTAAAGATTTCCCTGTGGAACGAACCGGACTTACTAAAAACTACACTACTGTACGATTAGGTACACTGCCTATAAGTGTTGTAGCAAGGTTTAAGTATATCCATTCTATAAATAAATAAATATCTTGTGTAAAATTGTATTGTATTTAATAGTATTTTCCTAGTAAAATATAAACTATTTTATATACACCTCGCATAACATCAGTAAGTTACATTTATCATGGTAAACTAGCTAAAATACATTAATAAGAAACTACCTATTACATTAGTAAGTCTAAAACCACATGCCACATATAATAGACAATATTCATTGTCAACAATCTCCCCCTTGGCATGGGGTTTTCAAAACAGTGTTAATTATCAACAATTTTCCCTTTTGGTTATCAACCATCAGTCCTTAGTGTGGGGTTTATAAAAGATGTAACCCTCCTTGATCATTCTCTTGCAGTTTCTTGTGCAGCCTTCTTCTGGGCATTAATTTCGGTTTAAATCTATGAAGCTTTTGATGCTATCAGCTTTGAACATGAACTTTTACACATAAGATGAGCTGATCTGGAAGTGTTATGGTTGATTTGTTCTGTCTTTTTCTTTAGTTCGGGCGGGCGATGAGGTCTTGATCTTTGACTTTCGACCATCTTTATGAACTGCTGAAAAGGTCTTGAAAGAAGCTCAATATGATTTTTTGTAAACCTCTTTTGCTCCCCCCTCAAATGTTGAGTCGTCTTCTTCATGATCATGATTGGTTTGCTTTTGACTCGTGTTTCATTCTCTCCGCATGATGAATATGGTGTACCGTGTTCAGCATGTGTAGCACGAATATGGCATCCCGTGTTCATCGCAAAATAGTAGAGAGAGAATATATGTTTATCGCCAGAGAGGGAACGAGTACTTGCTAAGAAGAAGCAAAGTGGTTAAGGTAAAAGTTTGATCCTTAGGGAAAACAGGATCTTCAGAGAATGTTTTAGTTTTGTTAAAGTCAAGCTAGTTGTTACACTAGATAGGTTTAAAACATCTACGCTAGTTGTTACGCTAGACAAGTTTTTCTGAAACCAAAGCATTTTTCGGATTTGGAGACCTCACCGGTATTGGTAGGTCCATGTTTAACCTCGGTGGATGTTGAGGATGACTGGATATCGAAGTTCCAGTCAGCATTAGCAAGCTATCCACCTCCATGATTAAAGTATCTTGAGACTTTTGTGAGACTATGCCGCTCTTGTTTATACCAAGTCTTCCAACTGTACCTAACACCGCATTGGTGTCAGTAGAAATCAATGTAATATAGGAAGATGTTACATTGTGTCTTGAAGTTATTGATATGTCATGAGGTGACAAATCTCTTTCAGTTGTTGCACTCTCTAAGGAGTGTGTGTTATCAGGCTTAAAGGCTGGCTTATTCTTAAGGTGATCATCCTTCCGGAGGTCTGATAAATCTACCAAGGTAAGCCTAAGCATTGTCATATTGCCTCTCTGTTGAACTAGACAGATCTCCCTCATCAAGATAAGTCTGACCTCCGGACCCTGTTTGAGGTCCCACCTTTTAAAATAAGGTGTTGATAGAGGATTTCAGGCCGATATGCAAGGTTCCTATTCATGGTTTTTCGAAACCCCTTTAGCAGTTCGAGACTCCAAACACTTAATTTGCATCAAGTTGTTGGGCCATTCCATATTTGAGGCAGTCATCTAGACACATCCTCATGAGGCAGTCACTGGGACACATCCTCCGTCATTGTCACTAGGACACATCCTCCGTCATTTGATGACTATTTTGTTTGAGGCAGTCATCTAGACACATCCTTCTGAAGGAGTCACTACGACACATCCTCTGTCATTAGTGCATTTGAATCTTTAAACTCCCCCTTGATAGTTTCACATTTTAGCTTTGGTTTCTTGGGAGAGTTATGTGTGAAAATACGGGTTTTACACTGTTATTTGTGCAAAAGCCATTTTGATGTTTAACACCACTTTGAAATCATTTTGAAGAATGAGGCCCATAACGAGTGTATGGAACTCATTTTGGTTTTAATCTTTTTATCCTCCCCCTCAATATATGACGTGTTATATTTTGATAAAACCTTTATTTTCTTAGACTTTTTCTCCCCCTCAAAATATGATTTATCTGGAATTAAAACATATTTTGACAATTTGATGCTCAGAGAATATAGGTTTTGATGAGAGAGATTGGAAGGTAGTTGAGACGTAGGCCATATAAGGTTTTGGAGAAAACCTACTTTGAAGTGCGGTTCCCATACAGATCTATTATGGGAACCATCATTCCCTCCTTCTCCCCCTAAAAAAAGTTTTGACTTTTCCACTGAAATATTTTTAAGAGAAAGAATGGAAGACATTTGAGGATTGAGGCATACACGAATATATGTGCATACACCATATAAGGTTTTGATGAAAACCTTCTTTGAAGTGCGGGTCCCATACAGATCTATTACGGGAACCATCATGATCTCTATGGGAACCATCATTCCCTCTTTCTCCCCCAATTTTTTTTTTGACGTTTCTCCACTGAAATGTTTTTAAGAGAAAGAGTGAAAGACAATTGAGACGCGGGGCATACACTGAAATATGTGCATACACCATATAAGATTTTGGTGAAAACCTTCTTTGAAATGCAGTTCCCATACAGATCTATTATGTGAACCATCATGATCTATATGGGAACCAACATTCCCTCCTTCTCCCCCTAATTTTTTTTTTTACATTTCAGATTTTGATAACTGCCATTTCTCGCCTTTGTTTATTTCTCCCCCTAGACACATGCATTGCTCCCCCTAGACACATGCAATGCTCCCCCTACACATATGCAATGAATTCAGGTGAGGTTGGAGGAACGATAGGTTAACCAACATCTCGAGGTCATCCGAGGTTGCGAGCGGGACATGCCTGAGTGGATAGTCAGGTGTCAGTCGGTTAAGTCCGGGTCTTGAACTGTTGTGTCCAAGAACCATTTTGAATTCAAATCATTTTTTGAAAGTCAAATTTGAATACCATTTATATGCATTGTCAATCTGACTTATGGACATTGAATTTCACTTGGGTTTGATACACGACGTATCCTTAGAAATTGATTTTGTGGAATCAAGGATGATTAAAAAACTTTTGACATAGCCAGAGAAACAGATCTTAGCTTAAGTTTAAGTAGCTCAGGCGAAGAGTACTTAGTTGGTTTTGAAGGGGAAGTGGATCTTGGTGTTGAAAATGGTTTGGTTGTCCACTTCTTATTTGACACTTGTTTAGCAAGATTATTCTTGGAGTGTTTAAAAACAAGGTCAATTCTCGGACCTATGGATGACTTCATAGGTTTGTGTGGAAGCCAACCATATTGATCGTGAAGCCCCGTAATCTCCCCATTTTTCCCATAAGTTGTTTCTAGAAACGGACGGTTGATCTTGGTCTGGTAACTAGAGTAAATCTTTTTTGCTTGGGAAATTGGATACTACGGGTAGGGCTACATTAAATTCCTTTGGTTTGGGTTGGTTAACTTTAGGTTCATTTGGTTTCGAGGATGTTTCTCTCGAAGTCACCGTTGACTTTGGAGAACCTCTTTCTTTTGGTTTGGGGTTAGAGGACCTTTTGGATGAGTTATCCAGGTGAACTTTTGAATTCATGGGGGATTTCCTCACTGTCATTATAGACTTAGGAGGACCGTTGACTTTTGATTTTGGAACCTCCACGGTCTTTGGTGTTTTACGTAAAGCATTCTTCGCGTACATTGAGGATTGGTACACAATGAGTTTGGGATTGGTCTTGGCAAAGGTCACCTGCTTTTTCATAGTCTTGGGTGTAGACGTTGAATCATTGGACAACTCAGACTTAGTAACTCGGATACCACTTGACACTTTTGGTTTTGGAGTGTCAGTGGAGGTTAGCAAGGTCTCAGTACCAGGACAGATCTTGTAAGAACCAGGTTTTGAATCAAAAGTGAATTTCCTACCAATGCTGGATCTATTGGGTTCTATATATATAGTCTTGGTCATCAAGTCCATACTTTCCAGGGAATCACATTTATCATGCAAGGTCTCATTCTCTTTCTTAAGTAGATTCATATGAACTTTTAACTTTTGAATTTCTAAGACAATGTCATCAATAGAAACTATAACAGAGTCTTTAAAATCATAAGTGAGTTCTACTTTGGGAACTACAGACATTTTCTCAATTGTTGCTAGAATTTTCTTGAGGGTCTCACATTTAACCTGCAGATCTATGTTTTTTCGTTCTAGCTTGTCAACAAATTGAGTAAGGTCAGTGTCAGCATCATGAGCTCCTAAAAAGATAGGTTCTTTCTCGGGATGTGGTTCAAACTTAACTTCTGGAATCTTGGGTTGAGATTCTAAGAAGTGATCTAGTGATTTGGACCTAGATGACTCTAACCTATGTTCAACAATGTCAAACTTGGTCAAAAGAGAATCACTAAAGTCTTTGAGTTCTTGTGCTAGACCTTCACAATTGATGGAATTGTTGAGTCCCCAAAATAATTAAGGATTTAATTATGACAAAACTGTAATTTATTTGCACTAAAATGTTATGTGCAGCCAGCACAAGTTTGTTTATGTATAGACATCAAATATTGCTGTGTCAAGTGTTCAGTATGCTGCCTAGTCTACCATGAAATGTCCCGTTCTTATTGATTAAAAACGTTCCATATTAATTGATTTCGTTGCGAGGTTTTGACCTCTATATGAGACGTTTTTGAAAGACTGCATTCATTTTAAAACAAACCATAACCTTTATTTCATCAATAAAGGTTTAAAAAGCTTTACGTAGATTATCAAATGATGATAATCTAAAATATCCTGTTTACACAAGACCATTACATAATGGTTTACAATACAAATATGTTACAACAAAATAAGTTTCTTGAATGCAGTTTTTACACAATATCATACAAGCATGGACTCCAAATCTCGTCCTTATTTAAGTATGCGACAGCGGAAGCTCTTAATAATCACCTGAGAATAAACATACTTAAAACGTCAACAAAAATGTTGGTGAGTTATAGGTTTAACCTATATATATCAAATCATAATAATAGACCACAAGATTTCATATTTCAATACACATCCCATACATAGAGATAAAAATCATTCATATGGTGAACATCTGGTAACCGACATTAACAAGATGCATATATAAGAATATCCCCATCATTCCGGGACACCCTTCGGATATGATATAAATTTTGAAGTACTAAAGCATCCGGTACTTTGGATGGGGTTTGTTAAGCCCAATAGATCTATCTTTAGGATTCGCGTCAATTAGGGTGTCTGTTCCCTAATTCTTAGATTACCAGACTTAAATAAAAGGGGCATATTCGATTTCGATAATTCAACCATAGAATGTAGTTTCACACTTGTGTCTATTTTGTAAATCATTTATAAAACCTGCATGTATTCTCATCCCAAAAATATTAGATTTTAAAAGTGGGACTATAACTCACTTTCACAGATTTTTACTTCGTCGGGAAGTAAGACTTGGCCACTGGTTGATTCACGAACCTATAACAATATATACATATATATCAAAGTATGTTCAAAATATATTTACAACACTTTTAATATATTTTGATGTTTTAAGTTTCTTAAGCCAGCTGTCCTCGTTAGTAACCTACAACTAGTTGTCCACAGTTAGATGTACAGAAATAAATCAATAAATATTATCTTGAATCAATCCACGACCCAGTGTATACATATCTCAGTATTGATCACAACTCAAACTATATATATTTTGGAATCAACCTCAACCCTGTATAGCTAACTCCAACATTCACATATAGAGTGTCTATGGTTGTTCCGAAATATATATAGATGTGTCGACATGATAGGTCGAAACATTGTATACGTGTCTATGGTATCTCAAGATTATATAATATAAAATACAAGTTGATTAAGTTATGGTTGGAATAGATTTGTTACCAATTTTCACGTAGCTAAAATGAGAAAAATTATCCAATCTTGTTTTACCCATAACTTCTTCATTTTAAATCCGTTTTGAGTGAATCAAATTGCTATAGTTTCATATTGAACTCTATTTTATGAATCTAAACAGAAAAAGTATAGGTTTATAGTCGGAAAAATAAGTTACAAGTCATTTTTGTAAAGGTAGTCATTTCAGTCGAAAGAACGACGTCTAGATGACCATTTTAGAAAACATACTTCCACTTTGAGTTTAACCATAATTTTTGGATATAGTTTCATGTTCATAATAAAAATCATTTTCTCAGAATAACAACTTTTAAATCAAAGTTTATCATAGTTTTTAATTAACTAACCCAAAACAGCCCGCGGTGTTACTACGACGGCGTAAATCCGGTTTTACGGTGTTTTTCGTGTTTCCAGGTTTTAAATCATTAAGTTAGCATATCATATAGATATAGAACATGTGTTTAGTTAATTTTAAAAGTCAAGTTAGAAGGATTAACTTTTGTTTGCGAACAAGTTTAGAATTAACTAAACTATGTTCTAGTGATTACAAGTTTAAACCTTCGAATAAGATAGCTTTATACGTATGAATCTAATGATGTTATGAACATCATTACTACCTTAATTTCCTTGGATAAACCTACTGGAAAATAGAAAAATGGATCTAGCTTCAACGGATCCTTGGATGGCTCGAAGTTCTTGAAGCAGAATCATGACACGAAAACAAGTTCAAGTAAGATCATCACTTGAAATAAGATTGTTATAGTTATAGAAATTGAACCAAAGTTTGAATATGATTATTACCTTGTATTAGAATGATAACCTACTATAAGAAACAAAGATTTCTTGAGGTTGGATGATCACCTTACAAGATTGGAAGTGAGCTAGCAAACTTGAAAGTATTCTTGATTTTATGTAACTAGAACTTGTAGAATATATGAAGAACACTTAGAACTTGAAGATAGAACTTGAGAGAGATCAATTAGATGAAGAAAATTGAAGAATTAAAGTGTTTGTAGGTGTTTTTGGTCGTTGGTGTATGGATTAGATATAAAGGATATGTAATTTTGTTTTCATGTAAATAAGTCATGAATGATTACTCATATTTTTGTAATTTTATGAGATATTTCATGCTAGTTGCCAAATGATGGTTCCCACATGTGTTAGGTGACTCACATGGGGTGCTAAGAGCTGATCATTGGAGTGTATATACCAATAGTACATACATCTAAAAGCTGTGTATTGTACGAGTACGAATACGGGTGCATACGAGTAGAATTGTTGATGAAACTGAACGAGGATGTAATTGTAAGAATTTTTGTTAAGTAGAAGTATTTTGATAAGTGTATTGAAGTCTTTCAAAAGTGTATAAATACATATTAAAACACTACATGTATATACATTTTAACTGAGTCGTTAAGTCATCGTTAGTCGTTACATGTAAGTGTTGTTTTTAAACCTTTAGGTTAACGGTCTTGTTAAATGTTGTTAACCCAATGTTTATAATATCAAATGAGATTTTAAATTATTATATTATCATGATATTATCATGTATGAATATCTCTTAATATTATATATATACATTAAATGTCTTTACAACGATAATCGTTACATATATGTCTCGTTTAAAAATCATTAAGTTAGTAGTCTTGTTTTTACATATGTAGTTCATTGTTAATATACTTAATGATATGTTTACTTATCATAGTATCATGTTAACTATATATATATCCATATATATGTCATCATATAGTTTTTACAAGTTTTAACGTTCGTGAATCACCGGTCAACTTGGGTGGTCAATTGTCTATATGAAACATATTTCAATTAATCAAGTCTTAACAAGTTTGATTGCTTAACATGTTGGAAACATTTAATCATGTAAATATCAATCTCAATTAATATATATAAACATGAAAAAGTTCGGGTCACTACAGTACCTACCCGTTAAATAAATTTCGTCCCGAAATTTTAAGCTGTTGAAGGTGTTGACGAATCTTCTGGAAATAGATGCGGGTATTTCTTCTTCATCTAATCTTCACGCTCCCAGGTGAACTCGGGTCCTCTACGAGCATTCCATCGAACCTTAACAATTGGTATCTTGTTTTGCTTAAGTCTTTTAACCTCACGATCCATTATTTCGACGGGTTCTTCGATGAATTGAAGTTTTTCGTTGATTTGGATTTCATCTAACGGAATAGTGAGATCTTCTTTAGCAAAACATTTCTTCAAATTCGAGACGTGGAAAGTGTTATGTACAACTGCGAGTTGTTGAGGTAACTCAAGTCGGTAAGCTACTGGTCCGACACGATCAATAATCTTGAATGGTCCAATATACCTTGGATTTAATTTTCCTCGTTTACCAAATCGAACAACGCCTTTCCAAGGTGCAACTTTAAGCATGACCATCTCTCCAATTTCAAATTCTATATCTTTTCTTTTAATGTCAGCGTAGCTCTTTTGTCGACTTTGGGCGGTTTTCAACCGTTGTTGAATTTGGATGATCTTCTCGGTAGTTTCTTGTATAATCTCCGGACCCGTAATCTGTCTATCCCCCACTTCACTCCAACAAATCGGAGACCTGCACTTTCTACCATAAAGTGCTTCAAACGGTGCCATCTCAATGCTTAAATGGTAGCTGTTGTTGTAGGAAAATTCTGCTAATGGTAGATGTCGATCCCAACTGTTTCCGAAATCAATAACACATGCTCGTAGCATGTCTTCAAGCGTTTATATCGTCCTTTCACTCTGCCCATCAGTTTGTGGATGATAGGCAGTACTCATGTCTAGACGAGTTCCTAATGCTTGCTGTAATGTCTGCCAGAATCTTGAAATAAATCTGCCATCCCTATCAGAGATAATAGAGATTGGTATTCCACGTCTGGAGACGACTTCCTTCAAATACAGTCGTGCTAACTTCTCCATCTTGTCATCTTCTCTTATTGGCAGGAAGTGTGCTGATTTGGTGAGACGATCAACTATTACCCAAATAGTATCAAAACCACTTGCAGTCCTTGGCAATTTAGTGATGAAATCCATGGTAATGTTTTCCCATTTCCATTCCGGGATTTCGGGTTGTTGAAGTAGACCTAATGGTTTTTGATGCTCAGCTTTGACCTTAGAACATGTCAAACATTCTCCTATGTATTTAGCAACATCGGCTTTCATACCCGGCCACCAAAAATGTTTCTTGAGATCCTTGTACATCTTCCCCGTTCCAGGATGTATTGAGTATCTGGTTTTATGAGCTTCTCTAAGTACCATTTCTCTCATATCTCCAAATTTTGGTACCCAAATCCTTTCAGCCCTATACCGGGTTCCGTCTTCCCGAATATTAAGATGCTTCTCCGATCCTTTGGGTATTTCATCCTTTAAATTTCCCTCTTGTAAAACTCCTTGTTGCGCCTCCTTTATATGAGTAGTAAGGTTATTATGAATCATTATATTCATAGAGTTTACTCGAATGGGTTCTCTGTCCTTCTGATAATGCTAAAAACGAACATATATTTCATAGCATTATTCCTCAAGAAAGACAAGTTTTTAGTTGCAATTGTTCTATTTACAAGTGATATTCGTTTAAATAATAAAAGGTGAAGACAAAAGACAGATTCGACGAATTGAAGACGCAAACGACCAAAAAGCTCAAAAGTACAAAAGACAATCAAAGAGGTTCCAATTATTGATAAGAAACGTCTCGAAATTACAAGAGTACAAGATTCAAAACGAAAAGTACAAAATATAAAATTGTACGCAAAGACGTTCGAAAATCCGGAACCGGGACCAGAGTCAACTCTCAACGCTCGACGCAACGGACTAAAAATTACAAGTCAACTATGCACATAAATATAATATAATATTTAAATAATTCTTATAATTATTTAATATATTATATTATTTATAAAACCGTCGGCAGAAGAAAACAACCAAATATGAGCCTCCCCAGCTGGCCATGCGATCGCATGGCCTGGAAGGCATAAATCCATGCGATCGCATGAGCCCCAGTTCCAGCCCACATGCCTATAAAAATCGAGCTTTGGTGCACCACAAATAAATCTATCTTTCTCTTCTCTCCATTCATACGTAATATTTATATTTATAATTTATATTTTAATTTTAATTTTAATTATAATTCTAATAATAAGGGTATGTTAGCGAATATTGTAAGGGTGTAAGTCGAAATTCTGTCCGTGTAACGCTACGCTATTTTTAATCATTGTAAGTTATGTTCAACCTTTTTAATTTAATGTCTCGTAGCTAAGTTATTATTATGCTTATTTAAAACGAAGTAATCATGATGTTGGGCTAATTACTAAAATTGGGTAATTGGGCTTTGTACCATAATTGGGGTTTGGACAAAAGAACGACACTTGTGGAAATTAGACTATGGGCTATTAATGGGCTTTATATTTGTTTAACTAAATGATAGTTTGTTAATGTTAATATAAAGATTTACAATTGGGCGTCCCTATAAATTACCATATACACTCGATCGGACACGATGGGCGGGGTATTTATATGTACGAATAATCGTTCATTTAACCGGACACGGAAATGGATTAATAGCCACTAGAATAATTAAAACAGGGGTGAAATTATGTACAAGGACACTTGGTATAATTGATAACAAAATATTAAAACCTTGGGTTACACTCAGTCGACATCCTGGTGTAATTATTAAACAAAGTATTAAAATCTTGTTATAGTTTAAGTCCCCAATTAGTTGGAATATTTAACTTCGGGTATAAGGATAATTTGACGAGGACACTCGCACTTTATATTTATGACTGATGGACTGTTATGGACAAAAACCAGACGGACATATTAAATAATCCAGGACAAAGGACAATTAACCCATGGGCATAAAACTAAAATCAACACGTCAAACATCATGATTACGGAAGTTTAAATAAGCATAATTCTTTTATTTCATATTTAATTTCCTTTATTTTATATTTAATTGCACTTCTAATTATCGCACTTTTATTTATTGTTATTTAATCGCACTTTTAATTATCGTACTTTTTAATTATCGCAATTTTATTTTATCGCACTTTTATTTATTGCAATTTCATTATCGTTATTTATTTTACGCTTTAAATTAAGTCTTTTATTTATTTAATATTTTACATTAGGTTTTAACTGCGACTAAAGTTTTAAAATCGACAAACCGGTCATTAAACGGTAAAAATCCCCCTTTATAATAATAATATTACTTATATATATATTTGTATTTTTATAAAAGTAAACTAATATAGCGTTAAGCTTTGTTTAAAAAGATTCCTTATGGAACGAACCGGACTTATTAAAAACTACACTACTGTACGATTAGGTACACTGCCTATAAGTGTTGTAGCAAGGTTTAAGTATATCCGTTCTCTAAATAAATAAATATCTTGTGTAAAATTGTATCGTATTTAATAGTATTTTCTTGTAAAAATATAAGCTATTTTATATACACCTCGCGAAACATCAAGTTATTTTTGGCGCCGCTGTCGGGGAACAATCTAGCTTAAAAGCCGGAAGCGCAACGCTAATAAAAAAAAAAGAATTTTTAGTTTACTTTTATTAAAATTCGTTTTTATAAAAATACGTTTTAAATATTCGAAAATATAAAAAGAAAAACAAAAATATAAATATTTTTTTTAGAGTTTGATAAATATTTAAGTTTTATAAAGTTTCTTTATTTCCATTTTTTTTAGTTTGTAAAAATATAAGTTTTATTTAATTAATAAATATATTTTATATTTTACAGCAAAAACAGAAAAAAAAAAAATTAATTCGACCCGAACACTGTAGCAGCCCAGCTCTTGGCCCGAAACCCTAGCCCATGCGATCGCATGGCTGGGCAACTGAGGACTCATGCGATCGCATGAGCCCATCTGACACGCCAGACTGCAACTGCATTAATTACGGATAATAATAATAATTATTATATTTAAACCCTAATTAGGGTTATATATAATATATATTAATTTAGTTTTTATTATTAATTTGTATTTTTAGTTTAATTAGTTTATTTAAATTGTAAAATTAATAGTTTTATAAAATAAATAATATAAAAATAATATTTTTATAAAAATTGTACTTTTTACAACTTTTTATATATTTTTATATTTTGTCCTTTTTTAATCGTTTTAGCGTAATATTTGTATTTTTCGCTCATATTTAGTTTTAATTCATAGTTTTCGCCATAATTATTTTTACTTCTAGATTTTTAGGCTCTGCCGTAGAATTCCTTAAGTGCTTTTTCTTTAGACTAAGATTTAAGTGCTTTAGAATTTTGCGACGCCTTTTTAAGTTTTAGTTTCTTTTTAAGTTATTTCCATTTGGGATTTAGTTTTTCCTGTAAGCTTTAATATTTTTAGACACCTTTTACTATGTATCAATTATCATTCCAATTAGTAATCTCAATTTGCGATTATAATTTTAAGTTAGTTGTAGTAATAAAGTTAGGTTAGTCAAGTGTTTTAAGTTTTATAAGTTTCTTTTATTTTTCCGTCACCTTTTATTTTTCAACCATTTTTCTCTTTCGACCTTTTTCGACGAGCTCTTTTTCTTTCTTATTTCTCGCTATTCTAGTTTTAGGACATAGATTTTTATTCTACTTCTTATCTAAATTTCTTAAAATTACGAAAATTTATTTTAAGTGGTTAAATTGATAGACATCAAAATTTTCTGGTTCGTAGTAATAGTTGAATTTGTACGTGGACCGGGTTATTGGAGCCAAACAGTCCTCAATTATATTGAGACCAAACGAATCCTGCCCCTCTGCTGCATCTTTTGGCTATTCGAAACGTGGGCAAAATCAGAAAAGTCTATTGATTGGATAACTTATTATAATTTTTCTTTCCTTTTAAAAACTAATAGGATATTCAGTGAATGCACCGAGCAAGACGTTCACCACCTTTTGTACGTACACCACCTGTAACTATATCAAGACATTTAGCAAATATTACCGCCGTTGATTTCTCTTTAGAATCGTCATCCAGTCGACCAAGTACTTCAGTTCAAATTTCCGATAATCCATTTTTTGAACCCGACCTCACAATTGAGAATCCGGAGAATATTCAGGAAGGATTCGTAGATCCTGAACCACTAAACTTTCCTCCGGAACCACCAATCATTCAAACAGAGATTGTTGAGGAATGAACCATTAAATCAGAATCCTCTAGTGATTCCGATTCAACAAATTCAATTATGGAGAATCTGGAACCTTTAAGTATGGAAGACCGAATGAGAGCTAAACGCACTGGCCAAGGTCACGCAATTACTCATCCAGACATTAATGCGCCAGATTATGAAATCAAAGGACAAATTCTACACATGGTGACTAATCAATGCCAATTTAGTGGTGCGCCGAAGGAAGATCCAAATGAACATTTACGTACCTTTAATAGGATCTGCACACTATTTAAAATCCGAGAAGTAGAGGATGAACAGATATATCTCATGTTATTTCCCTGGACTTTAAAGGGAGAAGCCAAAGATTGGTTGGAATCATTACCTGAAGGGGCGATTGATACATGGGACGTTTTAGTTGAAAAATTTCTTAAACAATTCTTTCCTGCATCTAAAGCCGTAAGACTTCAAGCAGAAATTGTTACGTTTACACAGAAACCAAATGAAACTCTATATGAGGCGTGGACTAGATATGGAAAGTTATTAAGAGGATGTCCGCAACATGGTTTAGACACCTGTCAAATAGTACAAATATTCTACCAAGGATGCGACATCACTACAAGAAAAGACATAGATATAGCAGCTGGTGGTTCTATTATGAAGAAAACCGAAACTGATGCTTACAAAATTATTGATAACACTGCTTCCCACTCACATGAGTGGCACCAAGAAAAAGATATCGTTAGATCATCTAAAGCAGCTAGAGCCGATTCTAGCCATGACTTAGATTCCATTTCCGCAAAGATAGATGCTGTCGAGAGACGAATGGAAAAGATGACTAAGGATATTCACTCAATACGAATTAGTTGTGAGCAGTGTGGAGGACCACATTTGACAAAAGATTGTCTCAGTATTGAATTAACAATGGAACAAAGAGAGAATATTTCATACATAAACCAAAGGCCTGGAAATAATTATCAGAATAATTATCAACCTCCAAGACCGATTTACAATCAAAACCAAAATTATAACAGAAATATTCCATACAACAACCAACAAGGTCCTAGCAATCAACAAGTATCCAATAATACTTATAATCAGCAAAGACCTAATTTTCAAAACAAACCACCACAACAAACTAATGATAAAAAGCCGAATTTAGAAGATATGATGACGAAGCTAGTTGAAACTCAAACACAGTTTTTCACATCTCAAAAACAAACCAATGAACAAAATGCTCAAGCATTTAGAAATCAACAAGCTTCTATTCAAAATCTGGAACAAGAAGTAAGTAACCTAGCAAGGTTAATAGGTGAAAGAAAACTGGGAAGTCTACCTAGTGATACAAATGCTAACCCCCGGAATGAAACAGCTAAAGCCATTACCACAAGAAGTGGTACAACACTTAAACCACCTGAAATACCTGTAACTTCTGATGAAGCTATTCCTACTCCACAAGAACCACAACCTGATCAAGATAAGGAAAAAGAACCGGTAGTTGAAAAGGTTAATGATGATAACACAGTTAAGGATAAACCTTATGTTAAACCATACCAACCACCACTTCCTTACCCGAGTAAAATGAAGAAAGAGAAACTTGAAGCCGAGCAATCCAAATTCTTGGATATGTTTAAACAGATAAATGTAAATCTTCCTTTCATTGATGTGATTTCAGGAATGCCTAGATATGCTAAATTCTTGAAAGATCTAATCTCAAATAGAAAGAAAATGGAAGAACTCTCGGCTGTTACTATGAATGCTAATTGTTCAGCAGTGCTGTTGAATAAGATACCAGAAAAATTATCTGATCCAGGAAGTTTCACAATTCCATGTTTTCTGGGTAGTCTTAGTTCAATAGAAGCATTGGCAGACTTAGGTGCTAGTATAAATCTAATGCCGTATTCACTATACGCTAAACTAGACATTGGAGAATTGAAACCAATCAGAATAAGCATACAACTAGCCGATAGATCAATAAAATATCCTAGAGGGATAATGGAGAACATGCTAGTTAAAGTTGGTATTTTAGTATTTCCAGTAGATTTTGTTGTTTTGGACATGGAAGAAGATTCTCAAGTTCCTCTCATATTAGGAAGACCATTCTTAAACACGGCTAAAGCAATGATAGACGTGTTCAGTAAGAAATTGACCCTAAGTATAGAGGATGAGAGTGTTACCTTTTCAGTTGATAGAGCAATGCAACAACCACAATCTGCAGATGATACATGTTATTATATTCAAACTATAGATGCACATGCAGAATTATTAAAAGAATTTCCAGAATTACAAGGAACAGGAGAATGTTCTTTAGGAGAAGGTAATGAACCAATTGATGAAGCTGAAATGTTAGCTACACTTATAGCTAATGGATATGAACCAACAACAGAAGAAATTCAAATGCTAAAAGAAGAAGACAGATATTGATATAAATCATCGATAGAAGAACCTCCGAAATTAGAATTAAAGCCACTTCCAAACCATTTGGAATACGCTTATTTACATGGTGAATCTGAATTACCTGTAATAATATCGTCTTCTCTTACTGAAAATGAGAAATCACAACTCATTTCTGTGTTGAAAACTCATAAACCAGCCATTGCATGGAAGATTCATGATATTAAAGGAATAAGTCCTTCGTATTGCACACATAAAATCCTTATGGAAGAAGGTCATAAAACGTATGTGCAATGCCAACGAAGACTAAATCCTAATATGCAAGATGTAGTTAAGAAAGAGATTATTAAACTGCTAGACGCAGGTCTAATTTATCCAATCTCTGATAGTCCATGGGTAAGCCCAGTTCTATGCGTGCCTAAGAAGGGTGGCATGACTGTCATTACAAATGAAAAAAATGAGCTTATTCCTACTAGGACTGTAACAGGATGGCGTGTGTGTATTGATTATAGAAAATTAAATGACGCCACCAGAAAAGATCACTTTCCCTTACCTTTTATAGATCAAATGTTGGAAAGATTAGCCGGAAATAGTTACTATTGTTTTCTAGATGGATTTTTCGGATATTTTCAAATTCCAATAGCACCCAAAGACCAAGAGAAAACCACATTCACGTGCCCTTATGGTACTTTTGCTTACAAACGCATGTCATTTGGACTTTGTAACGCCACTGCAACCTTTCAAAGGTGTATGATGGCGATTTTTCACGACATGATAGAAGAATGCATGGAAGTTTTCATGGATGATTTTTCAGTCTTCGGTGATACATTTGAATCATGTCTAGTTAATCTGGAACGAATGCTTATTAGATGCGAACGATCAAATCTAGTACTTAATTGGGAAAAATGCCATTTCATGGTTAAAGAAGGCATCGTTCTTGGTCATAAAATTTCAAAAGAAGGAATTGAAGTGGATAGAGCTAAAGTAGATGTAATTGCTAAACTTCCATATCCCACTAATGTTAGAGGAGTTAGGAGTTTTCTAGGGCATGCCGGTTTTTACCGACGTTTCATAAAAGATTTTTCTAAAATTGCCACTCCTATGAATAAACTCCTAGAAAAGGATGTTCCATTCATCTTTTCAGATGTGTGTATCAAATCTTTTAATATTCTTAAAGAAAAACTAACTAATGCACCGATCACGATAACACCAAATTGGAATCTACCATTTGAACTAATGTGCGATGCAAGTGATTTTGCAATGGGAGCCGTTTTAGGACAAAGGATTGAAAAACGATTTCAACCTATATATTATGCTAGTAAGACGTTACAAGGAGCACAAACGAACTATACAACTACTGAAAAAGAACTCCTTGCTATTGTCTTTGCTTTCGACAAATTTCGATCATATCTTGTTCTAGCAAAAACGGTGGTCTATACCGACCATTCTGCTCTTAGATACCTATTTTCAAAACAAGATGCTAAACCAAGATTAATCCGTTAGATCTTACTCTTACAAGAGTTTGATATTGAAATCCGAGATAAAAGAGGAGCAGAAAATCTCGCCACTGATCATCTTTCTCGTCTTGAAAATCCCGAATTAGAAGTTCTAAATGAATCGGCCATACAAGACAATTTTCCTGATGAATATCTATTGAAGATAGATTATAAAGAAATTCCATGGTTTGCAGACTATGCAAACTACTTAGTTTGTGGATTCCTTGAAAAAGGATTATCATACCAAAGACGAAAGAAATTCTTCAGTGATATAAAACACTATTTTTGGGAAGATCCACATCTGTTTAAAAGTTGTCCCGATGGAATAATACGCCGATGTGTATTTGGAGATGAAGCTAGTAAAATTTTAAACCATTGTCACACAGGACCAACTGGAGGGCATTATGGGCCTCAACTAACAGCAAGAAAAGTTTATGATGCTGGATTCTATTGGCCTACAATTTACAAAGACGCACACCTTCTTTGCAAATCCTGTGATGCTTGTCAAAGGGCCGGAAAAATAAGTCAACGTGATGAAATGCCACAAAATGTCATCCAAGTATGTGAAGTATTTGACATTTGGGGTATTGAATTTATGGGTCCATTTCCAAAATCTCATAATAATCTATATATACTCGTAGCCATTGATTATGTATCTAAATAGGCGGAAGCACAAGCTCTCCCAACTAACGATGCACGAGTTGTAGTCAACTTTTTAAAACATCTTTTTGCAAGGTTTGGAACACCGAAAGCTTTAATAAGTGATCGGGGTACTCATTTCTGTAATAATCAACTTGAGAAAGTACTTAAAAGATATGGAGTAACTCATAAAATCTCCACCGTATATCATCCACAAACAAGTGGACAAGTTGAAAATACCAACCGAGCTTTAAAATGTATTCTAGAGAAAACCGTAGGATCAAATCCGAAGGAATGGTCCATTAAATTGGAGGATGCACTCTGGGCTTTTAGAACAGCCTACAAAACTCCAATTGGAACCACACCTTTTAGACTTGTTTATGGAAAAGCATGTCATCTTCCAGTAGAAATTGAACACAAAGCGTTTTGGGCTTTGAAGACATGTAATCTTGATTTACATGAAGCTGGACGTCTACGATTAAATCAACTAAACGAATTAGAAGAATTAAGACATGAAGCATATGAAAATTCGTTAATCTATAAAGAAAGAACGAAGAAATGGCATGATAAAAGAATCAGAAGTTCAAAAGAATTTAAAGAAGGAGACAGAGTTCTTCTTTTCAATTCACGATTCAAGCTATTTCCTGAAAAATTGAAATCAAGATGGTCTGGACCATTCATAGTCAAAAGAATTTTCCCATACGGAACGATAGAATTAATAAATTCAAATGGGATTGAATTTAAAGTTAATGGTCACAGAGTTAAACATTACATACATGGTCTGATGGAAGTCGACAACGAAGTTAATCATAATTTCGACACCACAGCTAACTAAGTGTGGGGAGAATCAAGTCTTTAAAAGATAATATGTATTTCTGTTAGAGTTAGATTGTCTTTTTTCATGTAGTTCTCGAAAATGGAACCTGAATGGTCTTTCCCTAGCAGACCCTAAAGAACTAGTCTTCTCCCCCCATTCTGAATTTTTATTTTTTTAGGTTTTTACAAAATGAAGACTGCCTGTGAACTAAACCATGGTCTAATGCTACACACTTTGATCACTAAACGTAATAATGACACACTTCCGAGTGAAATAGTATCAGTAATCAGAGAAAGAATGGACGGAGTTAGAAAAGAATCCAGATGCGAAGATAATAAGTTACAATTTGGTAAAGGAAAATCAAAATCCGCAGCAAAAAGAAGAGCACGACACCTAGAAAGATGTCACAAATGCTGAAAATGGTCACATGGAGGTAAATGTTCAAATAATCAAACCTATTCAAACACCGAATTTGTTACTTTATGCAGAGACGGACCGTTCATATGTTTAGAAGAAAAGACACTGAATGCTCGAGGTTACGCCTATGTAGCTATGGAAAACCAATTAAACCGACTATCTTATGAATGGGATAGATCATATAACTAAGAAATCTATTTCACAGGTATGTCTGTACATTTTTATTTTTATTTTTATTTTTTTTAACCTTTTGATAATAAACGCTAATTTGTTCGCTATAAAGTATTAAATTGGTATTGAATAAAATTAGGTTTGGCGACCGAAATTATTGATATCATACAAAAATTTATTACATCACTGCGAAATTTAACGTTTATTCTTAAGGTATAAATATCTTTAATCAATCAACCCAAAATATTTCAAAAATTCGTCATGAATTAAATTAGGTCTTGGAACCGAAATTACTTTACCGAAAAGAGGGGCGCATATTTTTGATAATATTTGATTGATTAAAGTGGGATAAAAAGCCAAAATGATTTTTAATTTTATTTTTACCATGTTTTTAAAATTAATATATAAATCTTAAATTAATATTGTAAACTTTGTAAAAACAATATATTTAAAATTGTAAATATTTGAAAAATATAATATAAGTTTGGTGTGATTTTATAATATGAATTTTTTTTAAATTAAGTTTGGTGTGAATTTTTAATTTTTAAAATATGAATTTTTAATCTTATGCATTTCAAATTTTAAGTTTGGTGTGAAATTTTAATATTAATTTTGAATTTTATATTTAAATTGTGTGAATTTAAAAACAAAAAATTTACTTTATCTCATTAAGTTAAAAATATGATTTTTAAAAATTCGTCGTGAGTTGAAGACTAGGTCTTTGAACCGAAATTGCTTTACCCGAGGGAGGGACGAGAACTTTTATTATCATTATTTTTAATCTTATTGAATTAAAGTATGCCAAAAACATTAAAAAAAAAAAAAACCCAAAAATCTTTACTTTTAAAAACCGCGCTTTGATTTGACAAATTTTAAAATTTTGTCGAAGGACAGACTAGGACAACGATCCGAAACGCCCTCGCTCCTAAAGGAAACCAAATTTTTAAAATTTAATTAATTATAAGTTTTATAAAGTATAAGGTTTTATAAAAAAAAAAAAAGTCAGAAATCACTGTAGCCGGCACCCCATGCGATCGCATGGGGTTTGCACTTGGAACCCATGCGATCGCATGGGGACCAAGTGCAGGCCTGATACATACAGCAGCGAGTTCTGTTTCCTCACCATAAAACACACACATTCACGAAACTCACCCAAAAATTCACCAATTTTCGCCATTTTTTCACCGTAATTCATCAAATTTCTTGCTCTAATCATGCCTAGATTCTCATTCTTCAGCAAATTGGTAAAAATTACACCCCTAAACTCTATAAATTCATAGTTTTTGTGATAATTACCAATTTTTTTACCTAATGCAATTTTGTTAATTTCTAGTGTAATTAGTGTTAAATTGTTAGTATTTTATGCATGTATAACCTAGATTGATGCTATTTAACATGATTTGAAGCTAAAAACTTCAAAATTTTTAGAAATCTAGGGTTTGTGTTCTTGAGCAATTCGGGGCTTTTTGATATAAACAGGTTATGGTCAATTTTTGTCATGAATTATTGCTAAATTGAGTAGTGTAACATATTTAGATAGTTAAATGATCCAAACAATGATCCTAAACATGATTTTTGGAGATTAAAGTGGACTTTTTAAGTCCAAAATTCATGAACTTGATTAATTTGATATATTTGCCATTTGAGACTTGTTTAATTATTAGTAATGAATATTTTGACATGTTATTTGAGTTAAATGCTTATGAATTTTGTATACATTTTTATATGTGCTTATTTGAAAAGTGTAGAATTGTGAAAAATTGTGAAAATGTGTATAAGTTTAATTTTGATTTAACATGTTATAGTGATTATTTTAAGTTGTTATTTTGCTAACACTAATGCATATTTGGATGCACAAATTTTGTGTTTAATGTGTTTTACAGAGAGCCGATACTGGAGGTTCAGGAGCGTCATCATCTAGACGACCAGCACCAGAACCAGAACCAGAAATGCAACACGAACAAGAACCACAACAGGAACAACAACAGCCTGATCAGCACATACCTTATTATGATCCGGTACAGTTTGTTGATGAATTCATAGTATTCCCAATGAGGCCGCCAGTAGAATTCCCAACGATTCCTGAGCACACTCTACATCCTAATCTGAGATTTGATAGAAGATGGAGAGATTACGAGACATATCAAAGGAACCAATTCAAATTGGTAACAAAAAATGTAGAGGTGACAAGGGTAATTGATTGGGCCCCTTTGGAAACGGTCCATCTAGCTGACCGTGTTAGACAGCTTTTAGTTCAAAGGTATGGCAGTTCTTCTTTTACAGATTGGGAACGTCTTTTCACCATTCGTAGACCTGTATATAAGGAATGGTGTGTTGAGTTGATGAGTACTGTATCACTTGATACAAATATAGTTAGCATAGATGATAGAAGATTTCTTAGGTTTATCCTTGGCGGTAGGATGTACAAAATGTCCATGCTAGACATGGCCAGGGCCTTACAGATATATACTCCTGGTGAGTTGCTATTACCCGATTGTACAAACTTGATTCATTATGGTGAACGGGTAGATAGTAACTTTGACGCTGACGCCATTTGGAGGCGTATGTCACATTTTGATGTTTTTACACGAGCAGGAGGACACTCCTATACACATATTGACAGAGCCGAGCTTCGTATTATTCATAGATTTTTGGCTAACTCGATTACACAAAGAGGTCATAATAAAGAAAAAATTACCTTATATGATTTATTCTACCTAAAGTGTATTCGGGATCCTAGAAGCTTTGTCAATATCCCTTACTGTGTTGCTTTTTATTTATCTAAAATGGTAGAGGGAATGCAGGACGGGAGTATAATAGGAGGAGGTATTTTTGTTACTCTCATTGGAGAGTATTTAGGTGTTGATAGGAACCAAGGGGGTCCATTACAGATTTGTAGAGAACAGGTTGAGCCCTTAGGATTGAAAGTTTATGTGGGTGCTAAGGTATTGAAAAGTAGACGTAACCAGGCAGTACCCTATGAGGGATCTCATCCTCAGGTAGAGAGAGGCTCAGACGAGGAAATGGAGGAGGCGGAAGACATTAGGGATGTCTTTCGAGATGCTATTCTTGACGTCCACGTTCGTATAGATGAGGAAGCAATGACGAACGCGGCAAGACATAGTATGTATGAGCAGTGGAACTCCGAGCGAGTATACGAGGATTATAGGCGACGCCAACACGATAGCTGGTTAGTTCATCAGCACCAAATCATGAGCCAGCTATCATATCAGGTACCAAATAACTATGTACCTACTCGACCTGCTCATTTTCCGCCACATAACCCCGATATCTGACCACCCTTTAACCGGTATGACTATGACCAAGCCTATCAGAACACCTATAACCAACAATGGAACCCACCCGATGAGATGAACTGGAACCCCTATCCAGACTGATTTAGTTCCATTTGGTTATTTTTATGATTTTTATGTTTTTATCTTTTGACTTTTTCATGTTTAAACTTATGCTATTGGATATATTTGTGTAATTTTTATTATTTTATTTTTTATTGTGTACTAATATTTCATATTTAGAATTTGAAAGTGGGATATTAAGTCCCATTTCAAATTGCCATGCATGATTATATTTGTATGTATGTATATTGTCGATTGTACAAAATAGGGTAAAACAGCACATTTTCAAAGACTGGCATTAAGTTCAGCAAAAGCTACTAATTTTGACGACAAGATGACAAATAAATGTGATGTAACAAAAGACGAAATGAACAAATGATATGCACCATTTATCATTCAGCAAACAAACGCCGATATGTTTGGAAACTTTGGTAAAATTTAATCATTTGTACGCTAATCACCCTCAATAATTTAAATTGTACTGATTTCTTGCAAATGAGGGCATTGCAAGATCTTAAGTGTGGGAAGAGGTTAAATTCTTTCGGATTTTAAAATTTTTATCTTAAACACTTGGTTACCATAAAAAATACTAGTAAAGCAGTAGTTGTATTAGAATCTAGTGCTCTCTGATAATAAAGAACAGCCATAGTCTTATATACTGACTACCCAATTCTAGTAAAATTTTTCAAAATTTTCAATTAAATGAACTCAAAATCATGTTTATACATATTTATGAACGATAAAACTAGGTTTTAACACCGAAATTATGGTTACCTCGGAAAGGACATAAATTGAGAAACAAACCAAAATGTTAAAATTCATTTAAAATGGAATAGAGGACGATAAAAAGGAAAATAAAAGCCAAGTGTGGGAAAATTCTCCAAGTTATTCAAAACATATATCACATATTTTTGTACAAATAACTGAAAATACTTTTGCTTTGGACTAAACTAAACTGTTTTACCCGATGAAAGAAAAGAAGAGATGGATCTACACGATGAATCAATTCCATCATTAAAAGGAAGTAAAGTCTTCCGAAAAAGACACGCGCTTCTTGATTTAGGTCAAGAAGTTGTCGTCCAGACCAGCTGTAGGTTGACGAAAAATCTAGAAAAGTCATCACTAAAATCAGCAGGAAATCCACGGACCTCAGCATTAAACAGGGTCACCAAGTGGTCAGATTTATCCTAACCATGAGAAGGATTTATCTCGTACAATGGGGGGGCACCATGCAAATTAGCTGGATAAGACTAATGAATCAGATCCCCAGAAAGGATAATCTCCTTAAAGATTAAAAATCAGCTTTTAAGACTGATATTACTCAATCCTAGAGATTGACCTTAAAGATTGAGAATTACAAACTCATGGAATTCAATGATATCTAAACTCGAGCTTGAACGAGAAAATATTTTGATCAAAATTACAAACCGATTTGTTTTCTGAAAACCCTATTTTCAATGCGTTCATTACCATTGAACATAAAATCCTAGGAATTCACCTGGAATTCATTAGGTCACCTGAACCAAATCGGGTGTCAACCGTAAAAACGGTGGTTGCATAGCATGGTCAAAGACAGGACCTTGTGCCAGACCGGAAAATCATAAGGGTGAGCTTTACTATTGCTCCTACCAAGGATAGTAATTGCGTCCGACACGTTATAGACCATAATTAAAAAGCATGTCAGGGGACATTGCCTTAACAGTTGCTTATTCAACGCTTTTCTTTACAACCGGACGGTAGTTTACCGAAAGGTAATATACGGGACAAGTAAACTGGACGTGTTGCTTTCCTAATACAAGGTTAGCAAGTGGGTGACACAAAACCGCAAGTTTTGAGCTAAAATTTTCAAATCTGAAACCCACCAAACCCACAAAAATATTTTGCAAACACCGGTGAAGGGTTAATCCGGAAAACTTATCTAGGGTAAAAACTAGATTTAATTTTCAAAAGATCAAATGTTTTCATAAAGATCCAATTTCCTTAATGGATCTAAATTTTTATAGTCATGTGGGACTGTAAACCATATCGTTACTACCATTGTTTATACCGCCGTATAGAAATCACTGATGTACAAAGTGTGAAGAATAAAGAAGTGATTCTAGTATTTCAAGACGATATTGCTTGAGGACAAGCAACGCTCAAGTGTGGGAATATTTGATAATGCTAAAAACGAACATATATTTCATAGCATTATTCCTCAAGAAAGACAAGCTTTTAGTTGCAATTGTTCTATTTACAAGTGATATTCGTTTAAATAATAAAAGGTGAAGACAAAAGACAAATTCGACGAATTGAAGACGCAAACGACCAAAAAGCTCAAAAGTACAAAAGACAATCAAAGAGGTTCCAATTATTGATAAGAAACGTCTCGAAATTACAAGAGTACAAGATTCAAAACGCAAAGTACAAAATATAAAATTGTACGCAAAGACGTTCGAAAATCCGGAACCGGGACCAGAGTCAACTCTCAACGCTCGACGCAACGGACTAAAAATTACAAGTCAACTATGCACATAAATATAATATAATATTTAAATAATTCTTATAATTATTTAATATATTATATTATTTATAAAACCGTCGGCAGAAGAAAATAACCAAATATGAGCCTCCCCAGCTGGCCATGCGATCGCATGGCCTGGAAGGCATAAATCCATGCGATCGCATGAGCCCCAGTTCCAGCCCACATGCCTATAAAAATCGAGCTTTGGTGCACCACAAATAAATCTATCTTTCTCTTCTCTCCATTCATACGTAATATTTATATTTATAATTTATATTTTAATTTAATTTTAATTATAATTCTAATAATAAGGGTATGTTAGCGAATATTGTAAGGGTGTAAGTCGAAATTCTGTCCATGTAACGCTACGCTATTTTTAATCATTGTAAGTTATGTTCAACCTTTTTAATTTAATGTCTCGTAGCTAAGTTATTATTATGCTTATTTAAAATGAAGTAATCATGATGTTGGGCTAATTACTAAAATTGGGTAATTGGGCTTTGTACCATAATTGGGGTTTGGACAAAAGAACGACACTTGTGGAAATTAGACTATGGGCTATTAAAGGGCTTTATATTTGTTTAACTAAATGATAGTTTGTTAATGTTAATATAAAGATTTACAATTGGGCGTCCCTATAAATTACCATATACACTCGATCGGACACGATGGGCGGGGTATTTATATGTACGAATAATCGTTCATTTAACCGGACACGGGAATGGATTAATAGCCACTAGAATAATTAAAACAGGGGTGAAATTATGTACAAGGACACTTGGTATAATTGATAACAAAATATTAAAACCTTGGGTTACACTCAGTCGACATCCTGGTGTAATTATTAAACAAAGTATTAAAATCTTGTTATAGTTTAAGTCCCCAATTAGTTAGAATATTTAACTTCGGGTATAAGGATAATTTGACGAGGACACTCGCACTTTATATTTATGACTGATGGACTGTTATGGACAAAAACCAGACGGACATATTAAATAATCCAGGACAAAGGACAATTAACCCATGGGCATAAAACTAAAATCAACACGTCAAACATCATGATTACAGAAGTTTAAATAAGCATAATTCTTTTATTTCATATTTAATTTCCTTTATTTTATATTTAATTGCACTTCTAATTATCGCACTTTTATTTATTGTTATTTAATCGCACTTTTAATTATCGTACTTTTTAATTATCGCAATTTTATTTTATCGCACTTTTATTTATTGCAATTTCATTATCGTTATTTATTTTACGCTTTAAATTAAGTCTTTTATTTATTTAATATTTTACATTAGGTTTTAACTGCGACTAAAGTTTTAAAATCGACAAACCGGTCATTAAACGGTAAAAATCCCCCTTTATAATAATAATATTACTTATATATATATATATTTGTATTTTTATAAAAGTAAACTAATATAGCGTTAAGCTTTGTTTAAAAAGATTCCCTGTGGAACGAACCGGACTTATTAAAAACTACACTACTGTACGATTAGGTACACTGCCTATAAGTGTTGTAGCAAGGTTTAAGTATATCCGTTCTCTAAATAAATAAATATCTTGTGTAAAATTGTATCGTATTTAATAGTATTTTCTTGTAAAAATATAAGCTATTTTATATACACCTCGCGAAACATCACCTTCCTGCTCAAGGCATCGGCTACCACATTTGCCTTCCCCGGGTGGTAACAAATCTCAAAGTCATAATCATTCAACAATTCAATCCACCTACGCTGCCTCATATTCAGTTGTTTCTGATTAAATATGTGTTGAAGACTTTTATGGTCGGTATATATAATACTTTTGACCCCATATAAGTAGTGCCTCCAAGTCTTTAATGCAAAAACAACTGCGCCTAATTCCAAATCATGTGTCGTATAATTTTGTTCGTGAATCTTCAATTGTCTAGACGCATAAGCAATCACCTTCGTTCGTTGCATTAATACACAACCGAGACCTTGCTTTGATGCGTCACAATAAATCACAAAATCATCATTCCCTTCAGGCAATGACAATATAGGTGCCGTAGTTAGCTTTTTCTTCAATAACTGAAACGCTTTCTCTTGTTCATCATTCCATTCAAATTTCTTCCCTTTATGCATTAATGCGGTCAAGGGTTTTGCTATTCTGGAAAAGTCTTGGATGAATCTTCTGTAGTAACCAGCTAATCCTAAAAACTGGCGTATGTATTTCGGAGTTTTCGGGGTTTCCCACTTTTCAACAGTTTCTATCTTTGCCGGATCCACCTTAATACCTTCTTTGTTCACTATGTGACCGAGGAATTGAACTTCTTCCAACCAAAATGCACACTTTGAAAACTTAGCGTACAATTCTTCCTTCCTCAATACTTCTAACACCTTTCTCAAATGTTCACCGTGTTCTTGGTCATTCTTTGAGTAAATAAGTATGTCATCAATGAAAACAATGACAAACTTGTCAAGGTATGGTCCACACACTCGGTTCATAAGGTCCATGAACACAGCTGGTGCATTAGTTAAACCAAACGGCATGACCATAAACTCGTAATGACCGTAACGTGTTCTGAAAGCAGTCTTTGGAATATCATCTTCTTTCACCCGCATTTGATGATACCCGGAACGTAAGTCAATCTTTGAATAAACAGACGAGCCTTGTAGTTGATCAAATAAGTCGTTGATTCTCGGTAGTGGGTAGCGGTTCTTGATGGTAAGTTTGTTCAACTCTCGGTAGTCGACACACAACCTGAATGTACCATCTTTCTTCTTGACAAACAAAACAGGAGCTCCCCACGGTGATGTGCTTGGTCGAATGAAACCACGCTCTAAAAGTTCTTGTAATTGGCTTTGCAGTCTTTCATCTCGCTGGGTGCGAGTCTGTAAGGAGCACGAGCTATTGGTGCAGCTCCTGGTACAAGATCTATTTGAAATTCAACGGATCGATGTGGGGGTAATCCCGGTAATTCTTTCGGAAATACATCGGGAAATTCTTTTGCAATGGGAACATCATTGATGCTCTTTTCTTCAGTTTGTACTTTCTCGACGTGTGTTAGAACAGCATAGCAACCTTTTCTTATTAGTTTTTGTGCCTTCAAATTACTAATAAGATGTAGCTTCGTGTTGCCCTTTTCTCCGTACACCATTAAGGGTTTTCATTTTTCTCGTATAATGCGAATTGCATTTTTGTAACAAACGATCTCTGCTTTCACTTCTTTCAACCAGTCCATACCGATTATCACATCAAAACTCCCTAACTCTACTGGTATCAAATCAATCTTAAATGTTTCGCTAACCAATTTAATTTCTCGATTCCGACATATATTATCTGCTGAAATTAATTTACCATTTGCTAATTCGAGTAAAAATTTACTATCCAAAGGCGTCAATGGACAACTTAATTTAGCACAAAAATCTCTACTCATATAGCTTCTATCCGCACCCGAATCAAATAAAACGTAAGCAGATTTATTGTCAATAAGAAACGTACCCGTAACAAGCTCCGGGTCTTCCTGTGCCTCTGCCGCATTAATATTGAAAACTCTTCCGCGGCCTTGTCCATTCGTGTTCTCCTGGTTCGGGCAATTTCTAATAATGTGGCCCGGTTTTTCACATTTATAACAAACTACATTGGCATAACTTGCTCCGACACTACTTGCTCCGCCATTACTCGTTCCGACACCATTTGTTCCTTTCGTTCTATTAACCCCTGGTCCGTAGACCTCACACTTCACCGCGCTATGACCATTTCTTTTACACTTGTTGCAAAATTTGGTGCAGAACCCCGAGTCATACTTTTCACACCTTTGGCATAGCTGCTTCTGATTGTTGTTGCTGTTGCGGTTATTATTGTTGTTGGGATAATTGTTGTAGTTGCTGTTGTTGTTGTTGTTGTTGTTGTTGTTGTTGTTGTTGTTGTTGGGCCGTTTGTTGTAGTTGCGATTGATGTTGCGATTGTTGGGATAATTGTTGCGATTACTGTTGTAATTGCTGTTGTTGCTGTATTGGTGATTCTTATCACCGTTATCCTCCCACTTTCTTTTGACTTGCTTCACATTGGCCTCTTCAGCAGTCTGTTCTTTAATTCTTTCTTCAATCTGGTTCACTAGTTTGTGAGCCATTCTACATGCCTGTTGTATGGAGGCAGGCTCGTGTGAACTTATATCTTCTTGGATTCTTTCCGGTAATCCTTTCACAAACGCGTCGATCTTCTCTTCCTCATCTTCGAATGCTCCCGGACACAATAGGCACAATTCTGTGAATCGTCTTTCGTACGTGGTAATATCAAATCCTTGGTTTCGTAACCCTCTAAGTTCTTTCTTGAGCTTATTGACCTCGGTTCTGGGACGGTACTTCTCGTTCATCAAGTGCTTGAATGCTGACCACGGTAGTGCGTACGCATCGTCTTGTCCCACTTGCTCTAGATAGGTATTCCACCATGTTAACGTAGAACCTATGAAGGTATGCGTAGCGTACTTCACTTTGTCCTCTTCAGTACACTTACTTATGGCAAACACCGATTCGACCTTCTCGGTCCACCGTTTCACTCCGATCGGTCCTTCGGTTCCATCAAATTCTAAAGGTTTGCAGGCAGTGAATTCTTTGTAGGTGCATCCTACACGATTTCTTGTACTGCTAGATCCAAGGTTATTGTTGGTATGTAGCGCAGCCTGTACTGCGGCTATGTTTGAAGCTAGAAAAGTACGGAATTCCTCTTCATTCATATTCACGGTGTGTCGAGTAGTCGGTGCCATTTCCTTCAAAATAGTCAAATGGAACAAGTTAATCATACAGAATATTAAGAGTAGTTAATAGTATTTCGTAGCATAATATGAACTCATTTATAAAAGCTTTTTCTTCATATTAGCGTTTTATAAGTTTAAATTCGGGTAGTACCTACCCGTTAAGTTCATACTTAGTAGCTAATATACAATTCAACTACTACAATTCTATATGAAAAACTGATTATAATAATATTTCGCGTTCAAACTTTTATACAATATTTTACAAACTTACAATACCGCTTATTTTACATAAAGCATGAAATATAGCACACAATAACTTTGATACAAGATAGTTGTGAAGATAATTCTAGCTAGTACACAAGTCGTTCAGCAAAGGCAATAAAGACACGTAATTCATACGTCCAGAAACAAGTCATGCATTCTAGTTTTACTAGGACTACTTCCCATCCTTGGTCTTGTGGAACATAACCGTTATGCCCGTTGATAATACAGTGTGTTGTAACGTCGTCAAAGGGACGAGGGTTACGTAATGTCCAACAGTCCCGTAACAATCTAAAAACCTCATTTCTTACCCCAATTACCGACTCCGTCACTTGTGAGAACATTTTGTTTAATAGATGTAGCCCGATGTTCTTTTTCTCACTTTGGTGAGAAGCGAACATTACTAACCCATAAGTATAGCATGCTTCTTTATGTTGCATGTTAGCCGCTTTTTCTAAATCATGAAGTCCTATATTCGGATACATTGAGTCAAAATAATTTCTTAACCCGTTGCGTAAAATAGCATTTGGGTTCCCCGCAATATATGCGTCAAAGTAAACACATCGTAACTTATGAGTTTCCCAATGTGATATCCCCCATCTTTCAAACAAAAGTCTCTTATAAACCAAGACATTCTTGGAACGTTCTTCGAATGTCTTACAAACTGATCTCGCCTTAAATAGTTGTGCCGAGGAATTCTGACCGACTCTAGACAAGATTTCATCAATCATGTCTCCGGGTAGGTCTCTTAAAATATTGGGTTGTCTATCCATTTTGTGTTTTTATACTGTAAAATAGACAAGAGTTAGATTCATAAAAAAAATACTTATTAATACAACCAATTTTTACATATATCATAAAGCATAAGCACACTATATTACATATATTACACCACACGAATACAACTATCTTATTCCGACTCGCTTGTTTCTTCTTCTTCGGTTTTGGTTCGTTTTGCCAATTTTCTAGGGATATATGATGTTCCCCTAATACGATCCGTCGTTATCCACATTGGTTTAGAAAAACCTGGTGGTTTAGAGGTTCCCGGGTCATTGTTACAACTTAAGGACTTCGGGGGTTGACGATACATATAAAGTTCATCGGGGTTGGAATTAGATTTCTCTATTTTTATGCCCTTTCCCTTATTATTTTCTTTTGCCTTTTTAAATTCAGTTGGGGTAATTTCTATAACATCATCGGAATTCTCGTCGGAATCCGATTCATCGGAGAATTGGTAATCCTCCCAATATTTTGCTTCCTTGGCGGAAACACCATTGACCATAATTAACCTTGGTCGGTTGGTTGAGGATTTTCTTTTACTTAACCATTTTATTATTTCCCCCACCGGTTCTATTTCTTCATCCGGTTCCGATTCTTCTTCCGGTTCCGATTCTTCTTCCGGTTCCGACTCTTCTTCCGGTTCCTCTTCGGGAACTTGTGAATCAGTCCACGAATCATTCCAATTTACATTTGACTCTTCATTATTATTAGGTGAGTCAATGGGACTTGTTCTAGAGGTAGACATCTATCACATAATATCAAACGCGTTAAGAGATTAATATATCACATAATATTCACATGTTAAAAATATATAGTTTCCAACAAAATTTGTTAAGCAATCATTTTTCAAGTAAACACGGTCGAAGTCCAGACTCACTAATGCATCTTAACAAACTCGATAAGACACACTAATGCAAAATTCTGGTTCTCTAAGACCAACGCTCGGATACCAACTGAAATGTCCCGTTCTTATTGATTAAAAAAGTTCCATATTAATTGATTTCGTTGTGAGGTTTTGACCTCTATATGAGACGTTTTTGAAAGACTGCATTCATTTTAAAACAAACCATAACCTTTATTTCATCAATAAAGGTTTAAAAAGCTTTACGTAGATTATCAAATGATGATAATCTAAAATATCCTGTTTACACACGACCATTACATAATGGTTTACAATACAAATATGTTACAACAAAATAAGTTTCTTGAATGCAGTTTTTACACAATATCATACAAGCATGGACTCCAAATCTCGTCCTTATTTAAGTATGCGACAGCGGAAGCTCTTAATAATCACCTGAGAATAAACATACTTAAAACGTCAACAAAAATGTTGGTGAGTTATAGGTTTAACCTATATATATCAAATCATAATAATAGACCACAAGATTTCATATTTCAATACACATCCCATACATAGAGATAAAAATCATTCATATGGTGAACACCTGGTAACCGACATTAACAAGATGCATATATAAGAATATCCCCATCATTCCGGGACACCCTTCGGATATGATATAAATTTTGAAGTACTAAAGCATCCGGTACTTTGGATGGGGTTTGTTAAGCCCAATAGATCTATCTTTAGGATTCGCGTCAATTAGGGTGTCTGTTCCCTAATTCTTAGATTACCAGACTTAAATAAAAGGGGCATATTCGATTTCGATAATTCAACCATAGAATGTAGTTTCACACTTGTGTCTATTTTGTAAATCATTTATAAAACCTGCATGTATTCTCATCCCAAAAATATTAGATTTTAAAAGTGGGACTATAACTCACTTTCACAGATTTTTACTTCGTCGGGAAGTAAGACTTGGCCACTGGTTGATTCACGAACCTATAAAAATATATACATATATATCAAAGTATGTTCAAAATATATTTACAACACTTTTAATATATTTTGATGTTTTAAGTTTCTTAAGTCAGCTGTCCTCGTTAGTAACCTACAACTAGTTATCCACAGTTAGATGTACAGAAATAAATCAATAAATATTATCTTGAATCAATCCACGACCCAGTGTATACGTATCTCAGTATTCATCACAACTCAAACTATATATATTTTGGAATCAACCTCAACCCTGTATAGCTAACTCCAACATTCACATATAGAGTGTCTATGGTTGTTCCGAAATATATATAAATGTGTCGAAATGATAGGTCGAAACATTGTATACGTGTCTATGGTATCTCAAGATTACATAATATACAATACAAGTTGATTAAGTTATGGTTGGAATAGATTTGTTACCAATTTTCACGTAGCTAAAATGAGAAAAATTATTCAATCTTGTTTTACCCATAACTTCTTCATTTTAAATCCGTATTGAGTGAATCAAATTGCTATGGTTTCATATTGAACTCTATTTTATGAATATAAACAGAAAATGTATAGGTTTATAGTTGGAAAAATAAGTTACAAGTCGTTTTTGTAAAGGTAGTCATTTCAGTAGAAAGAACGACGTCTAGATGACCATTTTAGAAAACATACTTCCACTTTGAGTTTAACCATAATTTTTGGATATAGTTTCATGTTCATAATAAAAATCATTTTCTCAGAATAACAACTTTTAAATCAAAGTTTATCATAGTTTTTAATTAACTAACCCAAAACAGCCCGCGGTGTTACTACGACGGCGTAAATCCGGTTTTACGGTGTTTTTCGTGTTTCCAGGTTTTAAATCATTAAGTTAGAATATCATACAGATATAGAACATGTGTTTAGTTGATTTTAAAAGTCAAGTTAGAAGGATTAACTTTTGTTTGCGAACAAGTTTAGAATTAACTAAACTATGTTCTAGTGATTACAAGTTTAAACCTTCGAATAAGATAGCTTTATACGTATGAATCGAATGATGTTATGAACATCATTACTACCTTAATTTCCTTGGATAAACCTATTGGAAAAGAGAAAAATGGATCTAGCTTCAACGGATCCTTGGATGGCTCGAAGTTCTTGAAGCAGAATCATGACACGAAAACAAGTTCAAGTAAGATCATCACTTGAAATAAGATTGTTATAGAAATTGAACCAAAGTTTGAATATGATTATTACCTTGTATTAGAATGATAACCTACTGTAAGAAACAAAGATTTCTTGAGGTTGGATGATCACCTTACAAGATTGGAAGTGAGCTAGCAAACTTGAAAGTATTCTTGATTTTATGTAACTAGAACTTGTAGAATATATGAAGAACACTTAGAACTTGAAGATAGAACTTGAGAGAGATCAATTAGATGAAGAAAATTGAAGAATGAAAGTGTTTGTAGGTGTTTTTGGTCGTTGGTGTATGGATTAGATATAAAGGATATGTAATTTTATTTTCATGTAAATAAGTCATGAATGATTACTCATATTTTTGTAATTTTATGAGATATTTCATGCTAGTTGCCAAATGATGGTTCCCACATGTGTTAGGTGACTAACATGGGCTGCTAAGAGCTGATCATTGGAGTGTATATACCAATAGTACATACATCTAAAAGCTGTGTATTGTACGAATACGAATACGGGTGCATACGAGTAGAATTATTGATGAAACTGAACGAGGATGTAATTGTAAGCATTTTTGTTAAGTAGAAGTATTTTGATAAGTGTATTGAAGTCTTTCAAAGTGTATAAATACATATTAAAACACTACATGTATATACATTTTAACTGAGTCGTTAAGTCATCGTTAGTCGTTACATGTAAGTGTTGTTTTTAAACCTTTAGGTTAACGGTCTTGTTAAATGTTGTTAACCCTATGTTTATAATATCAAATGAGATTTTAAATTATTATATTATCATGATATTATCATGTATGAATATCTCTTAATATGATATATATACATTAAATGTCTTTACAACGATAATCGTTACATATATGTCTCGTTTAAAAATCATTAAGTTAGTAGTCTTGTTTTTACATATGTAGTTCATTGTTAATATACTTAATGATATGTTTACTTATCATAGTATCATGTTAACTATATATATATCCATATATATGTCATCATATAGTTTTTACAAGTTTTAACGTTCGTGAATCACCGGTCAACTTGGGTGGTCAATTGTCTATATGAAACATATTTCAATTAATCAAGTCTTAACAAGTTTGATTGCTTAACATGTTGGAAACATTTAATCATGTAAATATCAATCTCAATTAATATATATAAACATGAAAAAGTTCGGGTCACTACATACCTGCACAAGGTAGAGCTTATTTTTCGAATCAGCACAGGATGAGTACCCAGCAATTCAAGAATATCAAGTGACTCAGTATAAGAAAAACCAGTAAACCTGGTAAGCAGCATACAACACAAGACAGCCATGCTCCATTACAAGCATGGTGGTTTCCTGAGTGGTCTACATCAATTGTACTATTCAACAGAAGTCAAAGACAAAGTTGAACAGGAAAGGACACGCGTCGGCGGCTGACAAGTGACCTTACAAGACCACGTGGGAATGCAGAAGTTTAATGCATGTGCAGACATGTGCTATACTTTGTCAATGCCTAGGGAATACAACATTCTATTTATTTAAATGAATAGTGGTGCCAAACTAAATTGGTGTGTTCCTGCAAATAGCTACCAAAGAGGAAAAAGGAGAGCACGCTCTTTGATGCAGTTGTTCCCACAAGTACAGACATCCTATGTACCAGTGGACAATAGAACCATTACACGGTTAATAGGACTACTATATATTGTTGTATCCACTATTGTAACAACTAGTGGTGTTGGTTTTATTATTTAGAGTTCAAAACGTGTAATAACTTTAAGTTTATCCTCATAGCTATACTTAGGTAAATCTATATCAACCAACTATCATTCCGCCAAGGATAGTTGTAATTCTTTGTGATTTAATCAATAAAGAATAACAGTTGAAAAATTACCTTTGACTCTTTTTAAATTATATGCTTGAATACTAAACTGTGTTTAATTGGTTAGTTAATTAAAAGAAATTGTATTCACCACCCTACAATACTCCTGTTGTTAATCAAGAGACCAACAATTGGTATCAGAGCTTCAGTCTTAATAATTTAATATCTTGGATCTGAATTCTCTCATGGCTGCATATTCAAATACAGCTTACCTTGAAAATGGCTCATCCAATAGACCACCCAAATTTGATGAAGATGAGTATGAAACTTGGAAGGCAAGGTTCATGCTTCACCTGGAGTCTATTGACCCACTCATGCCTGGTATTGCCACATATGGTCCATTTATCCCAACTGAGACTATTGGTAGTATTCTAGCTACTGCTGACACTCCTGCCATTCCTGGCAGAGAGGTTATTCTCAATCCAGCAAAATGGGATGCTGAGGATAAACGTTGTGTTGGACTTGACCCTAAGATCAGAACACTGTTAGCTATAACATTACCTAACCACTTGTTCAAACTGATTAAGGGAAAACTGAATGCTAAGCTTATGTTAGACTATCTAGATGTTACTTATGAAGGCATGGATGAGGTTAGGCAGAACAAGATTATTGCTTTGAAAAGAGAGTATGAAATGTTCTTTGTCTATAAGAATGAGACCCTTAAGCAAACCTTCATTAGGTTTAACTCCTTAGTTGCTGACCTGCTTACTTTGAAAATCACATATACTGATTTTGAACAAGTAAACAAATTCATTGACTCATTGTATTCTAAATGGAAACCAGTGACTGACCCTCTAAGAACCACCCATACTTTAAAGAACTTTAACATGTATTTCCTCTATGGTACACTTTGGAACCATGAGAAGGCAGAAGCTAAACTTGAACTAAACTTGAAAGAAAACTTTAAGTCTGCCCCCACCACTTCAAAATTTTCTAAAACAAATGATACTGCTCTTATTGCTGCTGCTAAAAAGAAAGCTCAAAAGGCTTTACTGGTTCAAAAGTTGACAACAGAAGAAGAGTCAGCTGAAGATGAGGTGGATAGTAGTACTGGGTCTGAAGAAAGCAGTGGTGATGAAGATGATGTGGAAGGTTTTGCTGAAGGTATGGCTTTGCTGGCTAGGTAGTTCAAAAGGTTTAATCATAATAGAACCAGCAAGTCATACAAAGGGAGTAAGAAACCAAGTGCTAGGTATAGCAGTAAATCAGTCAAAAGTCATAAATCTGAGTGTTACAATTGTGGGAAGGTTGGACATTTTGCTGCTGAATGCATGTCCAGGAAACCTTCTGTCTCACATGCTAACTCTTTCTCAAAAGCTGACAAGTACAAGAACAAGTACAAAGCTATGAAAGCTCAGATGAAGGAAAGTGCAAAGGCTGATAAGAAGGGAAAGAAGCCAGAAAAGGTTCTAGTTGCTGAGCATCATGATTGAGATGAAACCAGCTCTTCTTCATCTTCTGACAGTATTACTGATGATGATGGTGCTGGTTATGTTTCTGGTAAAAAGTTGTGTTTGACGGCCAAGGAGGTCAAGGAGTCTGATGAGGATGATAATGGTAGTACATTTATGGCTGATATGAGGGAAGCTGATCTGAAAAAGGATTCACCTCAATGGAAATCTAAGATGATGTATAAGGGCGTTTAAAACAAGCAAATCTGGTATCTCGATAGTGGTTGTTCGAGACATATGACCGGATGTAAGTCCCTGCTGATGGACTATCAAGAAAAGGATGGTCCAGTTATATCATATGGAGATAATTCGTTGGGTTACACAAAGGGTTTTGGTACTTTAACAAATGGGAATGTTACATTTTCAAATGTAGCATATGTCGTTGGGCTTAAACATAATCTACTCAGCATAAGCCAACTGACAAGCAAAAGTAAGATAGTCCAGTTCAGAAGGAAGATTGGCACTATTTTTGATAAGACAGGGAAGCCACTGCTGACAGCAAAAAGACATGAGAACATGTATCAAATTGACATGAACACAGCAGTTGATAGTTAAAGCTAAGGGGTATAAAATACTATTAAATTTTACAAGGAAATACTATTAAATACGATACAATTTTACACAAGATATTTATTTATTTATTGAATGGATATACTTAAACCTTGCTACAACACTTATAGGCAGTGTACCTAATCGTACAGTAGTATAGTTTTTAGTAAGTCCGGTTCGTTCTACAGGGAAAATCTTTTAATCAAAGCTTAACGCTATATTAGTTTAATTTATAAAAATACGAATATATATATAAGTAATATTATTATTTTAAAAGGGGGGTTTTTACCATTTAATGACCGGTTTGTCGATTTTAAAACTTTAGTCGTAAATAAATAAAAGACTTAATTTAAAGCGTAAAGTAAATAACGATAATGAAATTGCGATAAATAAAAGTGCGATAAAATAAACTTGCGATAATTAAAAAGTACGATAATTAAAATTGCAATTAAATACAATAACAATAAATAAAGTGCGATAATTAGAAGTGCAATTAAATATAAAATAAAGGAAATTAAATATGAAATAAAAGAATTATGCTTATTTAAACTTCCGTAATCATGATGTTTGACGTGTTGATTTTAGTTTTATGCCCATGGGTTAATTGTCCTTTGTCCTGGATTATTTAATATGTCCGTCTGGTTTTTGTCCATAACAGTCCATCAGTCATAAATATAAAGTGCGAGTGTCCTCGTCAAATTATCCTTATACCCGAAGTTTAAATATTCCAACTAATTGGGGACTTAAACTGTAACAAGATTTTAATACTTTGTTTAATAATTACACCAGGATGTCGACTGAGTGTAACCCAAGGTTTTAATACTTTGTTATCAATTATGCCAAGTGTCCTTGTACATAATTTCACCCCTGTTTTAATAATTCTAGTGGCTATTAATCCATTCCCGTGTCCGGTTAAATGAACGATTATTCGTACATATAAATACCCCACCCATTGTGTCCGATTGAGTGTATATGGTTATTTATAGGGACGTCCAATTGTAAATCTTTATATTAAAATTAACAAACTATCATTTAGTTAAACAAATATAAAGCCCATTAATAGCCCATAGTCTAATTTCCACAAGTGTCGTTCTTTTGTCCAAACCCCAATTATGGTACAAAGCCCAATTACCCAATTTTAATAATTAGCCCAACATCATGATTACTTCATTTTAAATAAGCATAATAATAACTTAGCTACGAGACGTTAATGTAAAAAGGTTGAACATAACTTACAATGATTAAAAATAGCGTAGCGTTACACGGACAGAATTTCGACTTACACCCTTACAACATTCGCTAACATACCCTTATTATTAGGATTTAAAATTAAAATTAAAATATAAATTATAAATATAAATATTACGTATAGATATAGAGAGATTGATATATATGGATATTTTTACTCGTCGAACTGCGTTGCTTTTATAGGCTGTTTCAAAATTGGGGGCTCCGTGAGTCGCGGCCCATTTGGTCTTCGAACTCCGCAAGTCGCGGAGTTCCATTTTACAGCTCACTCAACTTTGGCTCTTTGTTTGCCGACGATTATATAAATAAATATAATATATAAATAATTTTAGTACTTATTTAAATATTATATTATATTTATGTGCATAGTTGACTTGTAATTTTTAGTCCGTTGCGTCGAGCGTTGAGAGTTGACTCTGGTCCCGGTTCCGGATTTTCGAACGTCCTTGCGAATAATTTAATATCTTGTACTTTGCATTTTGAATCTTGTACTCTTGTAATTTTGAGACGTTTCTTATCAATAATTGGAACCTCATTGATTGTATTTTGTACTTTTGAGCTTTTTGGTCGTTTGCGTCTTCAATTCGTCGAATCTATCTTTTGTCTTCACCTTTTATTATTTAAACGAATATCACTTGTAAATAGAACAATTGCAACTAAAAGCTTGTCTTTCTTGAGGAATAATGCTATGAAATATATGTTCATTTTTAGCATTATCAAATATTCCCACACTTGAGCGTTGCTTGTCCTCAAGCAATATAGTCTTGAAATACAAGAATCACTTCTTTATTCTTCACACTTTGTACATTAGTGATTTCTTTACGGCGGTATAAACAATGGTAGTAACGATATGGTTTAAAGTCCCACATGACTATAAAATTTAGATCCATTAAGGAAATTGGATCTTTATGAAAACATTTGATCTTTTGAAAATTTTAATCTAGCTTTTACCCTAGATAAGTTTTCCGGAATAACCTTTCACCGGTGTTTGCAAAATATTTTTGTGGGTTTGGTGGGTTTCAGATTTGAAAATTTTAGCTCAAAACTTGTGGTTTTGTGTCACCCACTTGCTAACCTTGTATTAGGAAAGCAATACATCCAGTATACTTGCTCCGTATATTACCTTTCGGTAAACTACCGTCCGGTTATAAAGGAAAGCGTTGAACAAGCAACTGTTAAGGCAATGTCCCCTGACATGCTTTTAATTATGGTCTATAACGTGTCGGACGCAATTACTATCCTTTGTAGAAGCAATAGTAAAGCTCACCCTTATAATTTTCCGGTCTGGCACAAGGTCCTGTCTTCGACCATGCTATGCAACCACCGTTCTTACGGTTGACACCCGATTTGGTTCAGGTGACCTAATGAATTCCAGGTGAATTCCTAGGATTTTACGTTCAATGGTAATGAACGCATTGAAAATGGGTTTTCAGAAAACAAATCGGTTTATAATTTGATCAAAATATTTTCTCGTTCAAGCTCGAGTTTAGATATCATTGAATTCCATGAGTTTGAATTTCTCAATCTTTAAGGTCAATCTCTAGGATTGAGTAATATCAGTCTTAAAAGCAGATTTTTGATCTTTAAGGAGATTTTTGAGTAATATCCTTTCTGGGGATCTGATTCATTAGTCTTATCCAGCTAATTTGCACGGCGCCCTCCCAATTTTACAAGACAGATCCTCTCATGGTTAGGATAAGTCTGACCACTTGGCGACCCTGTTTAATGCTGAGGTCCGTGGATTTCCTGCTGATTTTAGTGATGACTTTTCTAGATTTTTCGTCAACCTACAGCTGGTCTGGACGACAACTTCATGACCTAAATCAAGAAGCGCGTTTCTTTTTCGGAAGACTTTACTTCCTTTTAATGATGGAATTGATTCATCGTATAGATCCATCTCTTCTTTTCTTTCATCGGGTAAAACAGTTTAGTTTAGTCCAAAGCAAAAGTATTTTCAGTTATTTGTTACAGAAATATGTGACATATGATTAAAATATCTTGGTAAATTTTCTCACACTTGGCTTTTATTTTCCTTTTTATTGTCCTCTATTCCATTTTAAATGAATTTTAACATTTTGGTTTGTTTCTCAATTTATGTCCTTTCCGAGGTAACAATAATTTCGGTGTTAAAACCTAGTTTTATCGTTCATAAATATGTATAAACATGATTCTGAGTTCATTTAATTGAAAATTTTGAAAAATTTTACTAGAATTAGGTAGTTAGTATATAAGACTAGGGCTGTTCTTTATTATCAGAGAGCACTAGATTCTAATACAACTACTGCTTTACTAGTATTTTTAATGGTAACCAAGTGTTTAAGATAAAAATTTTAAAATCCGAAAGAATTTAACCCCTTCCCACACTTAAGATCTTGCAATGTCCTCATTTGCAAGAAATCAGTAACAATTTAAATTATTGAGGGTGATTTGTGTGAAAATGATTAAATTTTACCAAAGTTTCCAAACATATTGGCGTTTGTTTGCTGAATGATAAATGGTGCATATCATTTGTTCATTCCGTCTTGTTGTTATATCACATTTATTTTGCATCTTGTCGTCAAAATTAGTTGATTTTGCTGAACTTAATGCCAGTCTTTGAAAATGCGTTGTTTTACCCTGTTGTGTACATAAGATAAACTGCAAACATATATACATATTTTTGAAGTTTGGTATATTACCCCACATTCAAACATTATTAAAATCTAAAAATAAAAATTTGTAAATTATAAAAACTAATACAATTCCAACATAAGTATTAAATGTATCAACATTACAAATTATAAAATAAATAAAACTAAGTAGACTAGGTATGATACTGATACCAGTAGGGGTTCCATGCATAGCCATATGTGTTATAAAATGCTTCGGCTGGGTTATACGTAGGATACGGTGGTTGGATCTCTATAGACCAGGGAGGAAATACGGGCGATGGAGTAGGAATATAGTTTCTACCTATTTGTTGGCAATAAGCTATGATTTGGTTTTGATGAACTTGCCAATCTTCAAATGCTCGATGTGTAGCATTTTCGTACTCTTGTGAAGCTATAAACCTTTGCATTTCTGTCATTTCATTTCCCCCTCCCACATTACCTTGCTGTTGGTTTCTCTCAACCTGTGGATGTCTACCATGGTATTGTACTGCGGCGTTATTTCGCCTCTTCAAAACCTTCGCACCATGATATACATTTAAACCTATTGTATCGCGGGGTTCTGGTTCTTCGATTAATAATCCCCCCCGACTTATATCCACACCGAGATATTCAGCAATCAAAGTAATAAATATACCACCTCCTATTATGCTATGCGGTCTCATCCCCCTAACCATAGCTGATAAATAATAACCAACACAATAAGGTATACTTACAGCACTTTGTGGGTCTCGAATACACATGTGGTAAAACAAATCCTGTTCATTTACCTTTTCCTTATTCTTACCTCGTTGTGTAATCGAATTGGCTAAAAACCTATGAATTACTCTTAACTCTGCTCTATCTATATCCAAATAAGAGTAATTTCCCCCTTTAAATCGGTGATGGCTAGTCATTTGACTCCATACACCATGCGTATCAAAATTTTCATCAATTTTCCTACCATTTAATATCAACCCTCTACAATCGGCAGATGCTAACTCCTCAGGCGTATATATACGTAAAGCCTGATCCATGTCTAGTAAAGACATGTGGCGCATCGAACCTCCTAACAAAAATCTAATAAAAGATCGATCGGTTAAACTAACTACCCGATCATTTATTTCTATACTACACAATAATTCTTCACACCATACTTTATATACAGGTCTACGCATGTTGAATAAACGTACCCAATCGTTAAAAGTAGAATTACCATACCTCTGTGTAAGTAATTCCCTAATTGGCTCGGCCAATTCTACAGCTTCTAACGGTCCCCATTCTATGACCCTAGGTACTTCAACAGCTTTAGAATGAAGAGTATGCAAGCCCCTTTGGTATTTTGGATAATCTATCCAACGTCTGTCAAATCTCAAGTTCGGGTGCAAATCTTCCAAGTGCATATCAGAAAATGTCATAACTGGATGAGGTATATCTTGTTTGTAGTAGTTATCCACCTCCTGTTGTTCCGCATTCTCAGCAGGAGCATTGCGAGCTTGGGATGAAGATTCACCCCTTTCAGTCTGCAAAACACATCAAACACAATTTTTGTGCATCCAAATATGCATTAGTGTCAACAAAATCATCAATCAAAATAATTACAATGACATGATCAATTTATATCAAACTTATGCTCATTTTCATATTTTTATCAAATCTACACTTTTTCAAATAAGCATATACGAAAATGTTCGCCAAGTTCATAAGCATTCAACTCAAATAACATGTCAAAATAATCATTACTAGCAATTAAACAAGTTTCAAATGGCATTATCTTTCAAAAATCAAGTTCATGAATTTTAGACTTGAAAAAGTCCACTTTAATTCTCAAAATCATGTTTAGGCTCAAGGTTTGGATCATTTAACTACCTAAACATGTTACACTACTTAATTTAGCAATAATTCATGACAAAAATCGACCATGACCTGTTTATATCAAAAAGCCCCAAATTGCTCAAGAACACAAACCCTCGATTTCTCAAAATTTGAAGTTTAAGGCTTCTAATCATGTTAAATAGCATCAATCTAGGTTATACAAGCATAAAACATAAGCAATTTAAGCATAATTACACTAAAAAGCATCAAAATCGAATTGGGTATAAAATTGCTCAAGAACACTAATTTTCGGATTAAATGATGTTTAGGTGTAGAAATTTACCGTTCTTCTTGAGTAATTCCTTGATAGCATCCTTCTTAACATGATTTTGTAAAAGATTTGATGAAAAATGGACAAAAATTGGGAATTTCGTATGTGTTTTTCGGGTGTTTTTCGCAGTTTGGAGTGTGGTTGTGGGTGGACTGATCAGTTCTTTACGTTTTTATTTTTTTCTTTAATTTGGTCTCTCCGCGAGTCGCGGCATTTGGCCAATGCAAACTTCGCGAGTCGCGGTGTTTATTGGTTTTTTTTTTTTTAATAATAAACCTTAACTTATAAAACAAATATAAAATAAATTTAAAATTTTGTTTTCCTTTGTTTTAGGATGAGGTCGTTTCGGATCGATGTCCTAGTCCGTCATTCGACAAAATTTTAAAATTTGTCTTTTTGTAGCGATTGTTTTAAAGGCTAAGATTTTCGGGTTTTTTTTTTTAATGTTTTTGGCATACTTTAATTCAATAAGATTAAAAATAATGATAATAAAAGTTCTCGTCCCTCCCTCGGGTAAAGCAATTTCGGTTCAAAAACCTAGTCTTCAACTTAAGACGAATTTTAAAAATCAAATTTTTAACTTAGCGAAATAAAGTAATTTTTTTGTTTTTAAATTCACACAACTTAAATTTAAAAAATGCATAAAATTCAAAATTAATATTAAAAATTCACATCAAACTTAAAATTTAAAATGCATAAAAATAAAATTCACACCAAACTTAATTTAAATTTTATTTTTTTACATACAAACTTAAATTAAAAATATTAATTTTTCAAATATTGACAAACTTAAATATATTGATTTTACAAAGTTTACAATATCAATTTTAGATTTTTATATTAATTTTAAAAACATGGTAAAAATAAAATTAAAATTTTTTTTGGCTTTTATCCCACTTTAATCAATCAAATATTATCAAAAATATGCGCCCCTCTTTTTGGTAAAGTAATTTCGGTTCCATGACCTAATTTAACTCATGACGAATTTTTGAAATATTTTGGGTTGATTGATTAAAGATATTTATACCTTAAGAATAAACGTTAAATTTCGCCGTGATGTAATAAATTTTTGAATGATATCAATAATTTCGGTCGCCAAACCTAATTTTATTCAATACCAATTTAATACTTTATAGCGAACAAATTAGCGTTTATTATCAAAAGGTTAAAAATAAAAATAAAAACTGTACAGACTTACCTATAAGATAGTATTCTTAGTGATATGATCTATCCCATTCATAAGATATTCGGTTTAATTGATTTTCCATGGCTACATAGGCGTAACCTCGAGCATTCAGTGTTTTTTTTCTAAACATATGAACGGTCCATCTCTGCATAAAGTAACAAATTCGGTGTTTGAATAGGTTTGATTATTTGAACATTTACCTCCATGTGACCATTTTCCACATTTGTGACATCTTCCAAGGTGTCGTGCTCTTCTTTTCGCTGCGGATTTTGATTTTCCTTTACCAAATTGTAACTTATTATCTTCGCATCTGGATTCTTTTCTTACTCCGTCCAATCTTTCTCTGATTACTGATACTATTTCACTCGGAAGTGTGTCATTATTACGTTTAGTGATCAAAGCGTGTAGCATTAGACCATGGTTTAGTTCGCAGGAAGTCTTCATTTCGTAAAAACCTAAAAAAAAATAAAAATTCAGAATGGGGGAAGAAGACTAGTTCTTTAGGGTCTGCTAGGGAAAGACCATTCGGGTTCCATTTTCGAGAAATACACGAAAACAGACAATCTAACTCTAACAGAAATACATATTATCCTTTAAAGACTTGATTCTCCCCACACTTAGTTAGCTGTGGTATCGAAATTGTGATTAACTTCATTGTCAACTTCCATTGGACTATCTATGTACTGTTTAACTCTGTGACCATTAACCTTAAATTCAATCCCATTTGAATTTATTAATTCTATCGTTCCGTATGGGAAAACTCTTTTGACTATGAATGGTCCAGACCATCTTGATTTCAATTTTCCAGGAAATAGCTTGAATCGTGAATTGAAAAGAAGAACTCTGTCTCCTTCTTTAAATTCTTTTAAACTTCCGATTCTTTTATCATGCCATTTCTTCGTTCTTTCCTTATAGATTAACGAATTTTCGTATGCTTCATGTCTTAATTCTTCTAATTCGTTTAGTTGACTTAACCGTAGACGTCCAGCTTCATGTAAATCAAGATTACATGTCTTCAAAGCCTAAAATGCTTTGTATTCAATTTCTACTGGAAGATGACATGCTTTTCCATAAACAAGTCTAAAAGGTGTGGTTCCAATTGGAGTTTTGTAGGCTGTTCTAAAAGCCCAGAGTGCATCCTCCAATTTAATGGACCATTCCTTTGGATTTGATCCTACGGTTTTCTCTAGAATACGTTTTAAAGCTCGGTTGGTATTTTCAACTTGTCCACTTGTTTGTGGATGATATGCGGTGGAGATTTTTTGAGTTACTCCATATCTTTTGAGAACTTTCTCAAGTTGATTGTTACAGAAATGAGTTCCCTGATCACTTATTAAAGCTTTCGGTGTTCCAAACCTTGCAAAAAGACGTTTTAAAAAGTTGACTACAACTCGTGCATCGTTAGTTGGGAGAGCTTGTGCTTCCGCCCATTTAGATACATAATCAATGGCTACGAGAATATAGAGATTATTATGAGATTTTGGAAATGGACCCATAAAGTCAATACCCCAAATGTCAAATACTTCACATACTTGAATGACATTTTGTGGCATTTCATCACGTTGACTTATTTTTCCGGCCCTTTGACAAGCATCACAGGATTTGCAAAGAAGGTGTGCGTCTTTGTAAATTGTAGGCCAATAGAATCCAGCATCATAAACTTTTCTTACTGTTAGTTGAGGCCCATAATGCCCTCCTGTTGGTCCTGTGTGACAATGGTTTAACATTTTACTAGCTTCATCTCCGAATACACATCGGCGTATTATTCCATCTGGACAACTTTTAAACAAATGTGGATCTTCCCAAAAATAGTGTTTTATATCACTGAAGAATTTCTTTCGTTTTTGGTACGATAATCCTTTTTCAAGGAATCCACATACTAAATAGTTTGCATAGTCTGCAAACCATGGAATTTCATTATAATCTATCTTCAATAGATATTCATCAGGAAAGTTGTCTTGTATGTCCGATTCATTTAGAACTTCTAATTCGGGATTTTCAAGACGAGAAAGATGATCAGCGGCGAGATTTTCTGATCCTCTTTTATCTCGGATTTCAATATCGAACTCTTGTAAGAGTAAGATCCAACGGATTAATCTTGGTTTGGCATCTTGTTTCGAAAATAGGTATCTAAGAGCAGAATGGTCGGTATAGACCACCGTTTTTGCTAGAACGAGATATGAACGAAATTTGTCAAAAGCAAAGACAATAGCAAGGAGTTCTTTTTCAGTAGTTGTATAGTTCGTTTGTGCTCCTTGTAACATCTTACTAGCATAATATATAGGTTGAAATCGTTTTTCAATCCTTTGTCCTAAAACGGCCCCCATTGCAAAATCATTTGCATCGCACATAAGTTCAAACGGTAGATTCCAATTTGGTGTTATCATGATCGGCGCATTAGTAAGTTTCTCTTTAAGAATATTAAAAGATTTGATGCATTCATCTGAAAAGATGAATGGAGCATCTTTTTCTAGGAGTTTATTCATAGGAGTGGCAATTTTAGAAAAATCTTTTATGAGACGTCGGTAAAAACCGGCATGCCCTAGAAAACTTCTAACTCCTCTAACATTGGTGGGATGTGGAAGTTTAGCAATTACATCTACTTTAGCTCTATCCACTTTAATTCCTTCCTTTGAAATTTTATGACCAAGAACGATGCCTTCTTTAACCATGAAATGGCATTTCTCCCAATTAAGTACTAGATTTGATTGTTCGCATCTGATAAGCATTCGTTCCAGATTAACTAGACATGATTCAAATGTATCACCGAAGACTGAAAAGTCATCCATGAAAACTTCCATGCATTCTTCTATCATGTCGTGAAAAATCGCCATCATGCACCTTTGAAAGGTTGCAGAGGCGTTGCAAAGTCCAAATGGCATGCGTTTGTAAGCAAAAGTACCATAAGGGCACGTGAACGTGGTTTTCTCTTGATCTTCGGGTGCTATTGGAATTTGAAAATATCCGGAAAATCCATCAAGAAAACAATAATAACTATTTCCGGCTAATCTTTCCAACATTTGATCAATGAAAGGTAAGGGAAAGTGATCTTTTCTGGTGGCGTCATTTAATTTTCTATAATCAATACAAACACGCCATCCTGTTACAGTCCTAGTAGGAATAAGCTCATTTTTTTCATTTGTAATGACAGTCATGCCACCCTTCTTAGGCACGCATTGAACTGGGCTTACCCATGGGCTATCAGAAATTGGATAAATTAAACCTGCATCTAGCAGTTTAATTATTTCTTTTTTAACAACATCTTGCATATTCGGATTTAGTCTTCGTTGGCGTTGCACATACATTTTATGACCTTCTTCCATAAGGATTTTATGTGTGCAATACGAAGGACTTATTCCTTTAATATCATGAATCTTCCATGCTATAGCTGGTTTATGAGCTTTCAACACAGAAATGAGTTGTGATTTCTCATTTTCAGTAAGAGAAGACGATATTATTACAGGTAATTCAGATTCAACATGTAAATAAGCGTATTCCAAATGGTTTGGAAGTGGCTTTAACTCTAATTTCGGAGGTTCTTCTATTGATGATTTATATCGATATCTGTCTTCTTCTTTTAGCATTTGAATTTCTTCTGTTGTTGGTTCATATCCATTAGCTATTAGTGTAGCTAACATTTCAGCTTCATCAATTGGTTCAGTACTTTCTCCTAAAGAACATTCTCCTGTTCCTTGTAATTCTGGAAATTCTTCTAATAATTCTGCATGTGAGTCTATAGTTTGAATATAATAACATGTATCATCTGCAGATTGCGGTTGTTGCATTGTTCTATCAACTGAAAAGGTAACACTCTCATCCTCTATACTTAGGGTTAATTTTTTACCAAACACGTCTATCATTGCTTTAGCCGTGTTTAAGAATGGTCTTCCTAATATGAGAGGAACTTGAGAATCTTCTTCCATGTCCAGAATAACAAAATCTACTGGAAATACTAAAGTACCAACTTTAACTAGCATGTTCTCCATTATCCCTCTAGGATATTTTATTGATCTATCGGCTAGTTGTATGCTTATTCTTGTTGGTTTCAATTCTCCAAGGTCTAGTTTAGCGTATAATGAATAAGGCATTAAATTTATACTAGCACCTAAGTCTGCCAATGCTTCTATTGAACTAAGACTACCCAGAAAACATGGAATTGTGAAACTTCCAGGATCAGATAATTTTTCTGGTATCTTATTCAACAGCACTGCTGAACAATTAGCATTCATAGTAACGGTCGAGAGCTCTTCCATTTTCTTTCTATTTGATATTAGATCTTTCAGAAATTTAGCATATCTAGGCATTCCTGAAATCACATCAATGAAAGGAAGATTTACATTTATCTGTTTAAACATATCCAAGAATTTGGATTGCTCGGCTTCAAGTTTCCCTTTTTTCATTTTACTCGGGTAAGGAAGTGGTAGTTGGTATGGTTTAACATAAGGTTTATCCTTAACTGTGTTATCTTCATTAACCTTTTCAACTACCGGTTCTTTTTCCTTATCTTGTTCAGGTTGTGGTTCTTGTAGAGTAGGAATAGCTTCATCAGAAGTTACAGGTATTTCAGGTGGTTTAAGTGTTGTACCACTTCTTGTGGTAATGGCTTTAGCTATTTCATTCCGGGGGTTAGCATTTGTATCACTAGGTAAACTTCCCGGTTTTCTTTCACCTATTAACCTTGCTAGGTTACTTACTTCTTGTTCCAAGTTTTGAATAGAAGCTTGTTGATTTCTAAATGCTTGAGCATTTTGTTCATTAGTTTGTTTCTGGGATGTGAAAAACTACGTTTGAGTTTCAACTAGCTTCGTCATCATATCTTCTAAATTCAGCTTTTTATCATCGGTTTGTGGTGGTTTGTTTTGAAAATTCGGTCTTTGCTGGTTGTAAGTATTGTTGGATACTTGTTGATTGCTAGGACCTTGTTGGTTGTTGTATGGAATATTTCGGTTATAATTCTGATTTTGATTGTAAATCGGTCTTGGCGGTTGATAATTATTCTGATAATTTTTTCCAGGTCTTTGGTTTATGTATGAAATATTCTCTCTTTGTTCCATTGTTAATTCAATACTGAGACAATCTTTTGTCAAATGTGGTCCTCCACACTGCTCACAACTAATTCGTATTGAGTGAATATCCTTAGTCATCTTTTCCATTCGTCTCTCGACAGCATCTATCTTTGCGGAAATGGAATCTAAGTCAGGGCTAGAATCGGCTCTAGCTGCTTTAGATGATCTAACGATATATTTTTCTTGGTGCCACTCATGTGAGTGGGAAGCAGTGTTATCAATAATTTTGTAAGCATCAGTTTCGGTTTTCTTCATAATAGAACCACCAGCTGCTATATCGATGTCTTTCCTTGTAGTGATGTCGCATCCTTGGTAGAATATTTGTACTATTTGACAGGTGTCTAAACCATGTTGCGGACATCCTCTTAATAACTTTCCAAATCTTGTCCACGCCTCATATAGAGTTTCGTTTGGTTTCTGTGTGAACGTAACAATTTCTCTTTGAAGTCTTACGGCTTTAGATGCCGGAAAGAATTGTTTAAGAAAATTTTCAACTAAAACGTCCCATGTATCAATCGCCCCTTTAGGTAACGATTCCAACCAATCTTTGGCTTCTCCCTTTAAAGTCCAGGGAAATAACATGAGATATATCTGTTCATCCTCCACTTCTTTTATTTTAAATAGTGTGCAGATCCTATTAAAGGTACGAAGATGTTCATTTGGATCTTCCTTCGGCGCACCACTAAATTGGCATTGATTAGTCACCATATGTAGAATTTGTCCTTTGATTTCATAATCTGGCGCATTAATGTCTGGATGAGTAATTGCGTGACCTTGGCCAGTGCGTTTAGCTCTCATTCGGTCTTCCATACTTAAAGGTTCTATATTCTCCATAATTGAATTTGTTGAATCGGAATCACTAGAGGATTCTGATTTAATGGTTCGTTCCTCAACAATCTCTGTTTGAATGATTGGTGGTTCCGGAGGAAAAATTAATGGTTCAGGATCTGTGAATCATCCCTGAATATTCTCCGGATTCTCCATTGTGAGGTCGGGTTCAAAAAATGGATTATCGGAAATTTGAATTGGAGTACTTGGTCGACTGGATGATGATTCTAAAGAAAAATCAACGGCGGTAATATTTGCTAAATGTCTTGATCTAGTTACAGGTGGTGAACGTACAAAAGGTGGTAAACGTCTTGCTCGGTGCATTCACTGAATATCCTAATAGTTTTTTTAAAAAGGAAAGAAAAATTATATAAGTTATCCAATTAATAGACTTTTCTGATTTTGCCCACGTTTCGAATAGCCAAAAGACGCAGCAGAGGGGCAGGATTCGTTTGGTCTCAATATAATTGAGGACTGTTTGGCTCCAATAACCCGGTACACGTACAAATCCAAGTATTACTACGAACCAGAAAATTTTGATGTCTATCAATTTAACCACTTAAAATAAATTTTCGTAATTTTAAGAAATTTAGATAAGAAGTAGAATAAAAATCTATGTCCTAAAACTAGAATGGCGAGAAATAAGAAAGAAAAAGAGCGCGTCGAAAAAGAAAAGGGTTGAAAAATAAAAGGCGTCGAAAAATAAGAAATAATAAAAAAAAAATGACTTATAGAACTTAAAAACACTCGACTAACCCAACCTTATTACTATCACTAACTTAAAATTATAATCGCAAATTGAGATTACTAATTGGAGTGATAATTGATAAATAGGTAAAAGGCGTCAAAAAATAAAAATAAGAAAGTAGCGCGTTGAAACTTAAAAAGGCACTAAAAACTAAAAATTAAAAGTTGCTTCTAAAAATATTAAAGCTTACAAGTAAAACTATATCCCAAATGACAATAACTTAAAAAGAAACTAAAACTTAAAAAGGCGTCGCAAAATTCTAAAGCACCTAAATCTTAGTCTAAAGAAAAAGCACTTAAGGGATTTTACGGCAAAGCCTAAAAATCTAGAAGTAAAAATAACTATGGCAAAAACTAAGTTTAAAACTAAAAATGAGCGAAAAATACAAAAATTACGCTAAAACAATTAAAAAGGGACAAAATATAAAAATATACTAAAAGTTGTAAAAATTACAATTTTTATAAAAATATTATTTTTATATTATTTATTTTATAAAACTATTAATTTTGTAATTTAAATAATCTAAATAAACTAAAATACAAATTAAATAAAAAGTAAAACTAAATAATATTAAAATCTAAACCTAATTAGGGTTTAAAATTAATTATAATTAATAATTATCCGTAATTAATGCGGATTAGGGCTTCTGTGTGGCCCGTGTCAGACGGCTCCGCGAGTCGTGGTGCCTCGTGGCTACAAACGCCGCAAGTCGCGGGGTTTGGAATTTCAGTTGACAGGCTGATTTAAATTCGACGTTATACTTTTTTTTTCTTTATATTTTCTGTTTAAATATTTAAATAAAATATTTATAAAAACTAAATAAAAACTTATGTTTTAAAAACTAAAATAAAAATAGAAATACTTTATAATTTTATAAATAAAAATCTTAAAACTAGATTTATATATAAATTTTTTTTTTCGTTTTTTGATTTTACGTTTTAAATAAAAACAAAATATTTAAATAAAACTTATATTTTTATAAAATAAAAATAAAGAAACTTTATAAAGCTTAAATATTTAACAAACTCTTAAAAATATTTATATTTTTGTTTTCTTTTTATATTTTCGAATATTTAAAACGTATTTTTACAAAAGCGTATTTTTTTATAAAAGTAAACTAAAAAAAATCTTTTTTTATATATTTATTAGCGTTGCGCTTCCGGCTTTTAAGCTAGATTATCCCCGACAGCGGCGCCAAAAATACTTGATAGTTAAAGCTAAGGGGTATAAAATACTATTAAATTTTACAAGGAAATACTATTAAATACGATACAATTTTACACAAGATATTTATTTATTTATTGAATGGATATACTTAAACCTTGCTACAACACTTATAGGTAGTGTACCTAATCGTACAGTAGTGTAGTTTTTAGTAAGTCAGGTTCGTTCCACAGGAAAAATCTTTTAATCAAAGCTTAACGCTATATTAGTTTAATTTATAAAAATACGAATATATATATAAGTAATATTATTATTTTAAAAGGGGGGTTTTTACTGTTTAATGACCGGTTTGTCGATTTTAAAACTTTAGTCGTAAATAAATAAAAGACTTAATTTAAAGCGTAAAGTAAATAACGATAATGAAATTGCGATAAATAAAAGTGCGATAAAATAAACTTGCGATAATTAAAAAGTACGATAATTAAAATTGCAATTAAATACAATAACAATAAATAAAAGTGCGATAATTAGAAGTGCAATTAAATATAAAATAAATTAAATTAAATATGAAATAAAAGAATTATGCTTATTTAAACTTCCGTAATCATGATGTTTGACGTGTTGATTTTAGTTTTATGCCCATGGGTTAATTGTCCTTTGTCCTGGATTATTTAATATGTCCGTCTGGTTTTTGTCCATAACAGTCCATCAGTCATAAATATAAAGTGCGAGTGTCCTCGTCAAATTATCCTTATACCCGAAGTTTAAATATTCCAACTAATTGGGGACTTAAACTGTAACAAGATTTTAATACTTTGTTTAATAATTACACCAGGATGTCGACTGAGTGTAACCCAAGGTTTTAATACTTTGTTATCAATTATGCCAAGTGTCCTTGTACATAATTTCACCCCTGTTTTAATAATTCTAGTGGCTATTAATCCATTCCCGTGTCCGGTTAAATGAACGATTATTCGTACATATAAATACCCCGCCCATCGTGTCCGATTGAGTGTATATGGTTATTTATAGGGACGTCCAATTGTAAATCTTTATATTAAAATTAACAAACTATCATTTAGTTAAACAAATATAAAGCCCATTAATAGCCCATAGTCTAATTTTCCACAAGTGTCGTTCTTTTGTCCAAACCTCAATTATGGTACAAAGCCCAATTACCCAATTTTAATAATTAGCCCAACATCATGATTACTTCGTTTTAAATAAGCATAATAATAACTTAGCTACGAGACATTAATGTAAAAAGGTTGAACATAACTTACAATGATTAAAAATAGCGTAGCGTTACACGGACAGAATTTTGACTTACACCCTTACAACATTCGCTAACATACCCTTATTATTAGGATTTAAAATTAAAATTAAAATTAAAATATAAATTATAAATATAAATATTACGTATAGATATAGAGTGATTGATATATATGGATATTTTTACTCGTCGAACTGCGTTGCTTTTATAGGCTGTTTCAAAATTGGGAGCTCCGCGAGTCGCGGCCCACTTGGTCTTCGAACTCCGCAAGTCGCGGAGTTCCATTTTACAGCTCACTCAACTTTGGCTCTTTGTTTGCCGACGATTATATAAATAAATATAATATATAAATAATTTTAGTAATTATTTAAATATTATATTATATTTATGTGCATAGTTGACTTGTAATTTTTAGTCCGTTGCGTCGAGCGTTGAGAGTTGACTCTGGTCCCGGTTCCGGATTTTCGAACGTCCTTGCGAATAATTTAATATCTTGTACTTTGCGTTTTGAATCTTGTACTCTTGTAATTTTGAGACGTTTCTTATCAATAATTGGAACCTCATTGATTGTATTTTGTACTTTTGAGCTTTTTGGTCGTTTGCGTCTTCAATTCGTCGAATCTATCTTTTGTCTTCACCTTTTATTATTTAAACGAATATCACTTGTAAATAGAACAATTGCAACTAAAAGCTTGTCTTTCTTGAGGAATAATGCTATGAAATATATGTTCGTTTTTAGCATTATCAGCAGTCACAACAACTGATACTTGTTTTTATTCAAAGGCAGCAGACAACCTTAAGTGGTTATGGTACAAGAGACTCTCACATCTCAACTTCAAAGATATTCATAAGTTATATAGTAAAAGTTTGGTGTCTGGGCTACCCACAATGTCTTATGTGAAGGACAAATTGTGTCCTGGTTGTGAAAAAGGGAAGCATCACCATGCCTCATTCAAGTCAAAGCAGATTTCATCAGTTGAGAAACCATTTCACCTACTTTATATGGATCTCTTTGGTCCTGTTAATATAGCCAGCTGTAGTGGGAAGAAGTATACACTGGTGATTGTTGATGAATATTCTAGATACACTTGGGTATTCTTTTTGAAGCAAAAGAGTGAAGCTGCTGATGAAATGAAACGACTCGTTCATATCACTATAAACGCAGTTCGTTCTCATTGGTCCCATAGTGAGATATTTGACCTCTATATGATACGTTTTAGAAAATATTGCATTCGTTTCATAAAAAGCACATCATTATTATACATAATGCATGTTTTAAACAAGTGGACGATTATTTAAGAAATAATCCCCAAAATACATCGGTTTCTAAATACTACACACGTGACGTAATAGTCGAATATAATACATAACAAAGGTTTTATTGAATGCAACACTTTATTTAAATAAAAGTATGAGACTCCATGCACAGCTTGCTCAGATAATGTAACAGCGAAAGACTTTCTTAAGGACCTGAGAATAAACATGCGTAAACAGTCAACACAAAGGTTGGTGAGATTTATAGGTTTATCATCGATATAAATATAGACCACAAGATTTCATAGTTATAAATATATGTACACTCGCAAGTGTATAAAAGTATTCTATAAGTTATTGAGCGCTTAGGTAACCATACTTAACCATTAATGTGGCATATTCCCTTTATTATGAAATCTCCCTACACTGTACCAAGTGTAGTAAAAATGAAGTACTATGCAACCGTTTACGATACTAGAGCGACTAGCGCGGTTGGGGTTGTCAAACCCGATAGATCTATCAATAGGATTCGCGTATACATGTTCTTACAACATGTAAATATTAGTTACCAAGCTATTAGGGAAGATATGCAAAGTGGTACAACTCAACGTAGAATATATTTTAAGTACTTGTGTCTATGGCGTAAAACATAAAATGCATGTATTCTCATCCCAAAATATTTGTAGAGTTTAAAAATGGGACTATATACTCACGGTAGTAAAAGTATATTAATAATAAGTTTTCAACTTATTAAAATATGACCGTCGTCCTTGGATTCACGAACCTATAACAATAATAACGATTCAGATAATAATACGACATATGAATAAAATAAAGTAAGTTCATAGAATACTTATATAATAATTTTTAACATTTTATGTTAGTAGTCCATTGTTAGTAGTCCTTTGTTAGTAGTCCAAAATAGTCCGAAAAGTCCAACAGTCCAATAATCGGTATATATATAATCTTAGAATTACCCCACGACATATTGTATACGTATTGTCTTTGCATCAACCCAGAGACGTATTGTATACGTATTGTCTTAGAATTAACTAAGACGTATTGTGTACGTATTGTCTTTGGATTTATCAAAATGTATTGTATACTTATTGTGTTAGGACATACCAAGAATATTATTATACATATATACAATCACAGAATTAACCAAGATTATAATATTTTGTTATACTACTGATAAAATATCCAAATATATATAGGATATAGGAAAAGTTAACAAGGATATGGTTAATATAGTTTTTATAATATAATTTTTGTCCATACAACGTTAATTTTAGTAGATTTTGTTTTACTCGCCAAATATTCATTACAACTCCGTTTAAAGTGAATCAAATTGCTATGGATTCATTAAGAAGTAAATTTTACAAAACCAATTTGAAAATTTCATCCCAAGTAGTAATTTTTAGAGCTTTACCCTCTTTTTGTGTCGGTGGACAGATTTGGAAAAATCCCGGCATCCACCCAATATATGATTTTTGATAAAATACTTCCACTTTGTCTAAAATCATGAAAAAATACTGGAAGTCTTATTTACATATATTAACATATTTCCAAAGTCTTAGCCTCTAACTCAAAGTCTAAGATAGGTTTTTAATTCCCAACCCAAAACAGCCCGCTTTTTACCGAATGGAGATTAAATGATATATGTTAAGTTTCAAGGTGTTCTTCATACGTACAAGTTATAAGTTCTTATATTAACTTAATATAACATCATAATACATATAAATAAGTGTTATTAGAGTTAAGTTAGAAATATTAGATTAGTTTTTCAAACAAGCTTGGTGTTCACCAAAACAAGTTCTAGTTTTTACAAGTTTTATAAGTATAATAAGATAGCAACTATACAAGGAATTGAACAAGAATTTTGAAAAGTATTTTACCTTGATTATGAAGAGGAAATTTGCTGAGATTAAAGTATGATATGAGAGCATTCAAGTGTGTGTTTTTAGTTTAAGAAAATGTGGAGTAAAAATGAGTTAAAATGGTCCTTATTTATAAGCTTATAATTTTGGCTTTTAATAAAAATATCTAAGATAAGTTAAATTGTATTAAGTCATGCATAACATATTAAATTTATTAGGTCATGGATGACATATTACACAAATAATTGCAGATTTCTATTGGTATATATCAATAGTAAATACTTCTAGAAGCTGTGTATAATACGGGTAAAAATACCGTATGAATGCGAGTAGAATTCTTTAAGGAAATTGAACGCAAATACGAGTATAGCTATCCTTTATATGTATTGGTATATTATAAAGTGTATTCAATACTTGTAAGGATGTATTTACACTCGTAATACATTATATGTAAATACATTTTAACATAAGTTAATTACGTCGTTTAAATAGTAATATATATATTGTTTGAAAACTCTTTAAATTAGTAGTATGAAAATATATATATAATACTTTGTTAATATACTTAATGAGATATTTAATTATCATATTTTCAAGTTAAATATATATAAATCCATATATATACACAATAATTAAACAATTAAATCAAGTTATGACGTTCGTGAATCGTCAGAATAAAAGGGTGACCAAATGCTTGTGTAAAACTCTTTTTGGA